>NC_141670.1:134321782-135773518 GCF_028749965.1 Puma concolor | reverse complement strand
ACTTGTAAACACAAGGTTTAAATTGAACTTATTTTCTTTCCTGTTCCCTTTCCTCTCCTACACAAAACTGGTCTCCTCCCAGCTTTCTGGAGATCATTTTTCCGTAGTCATCTACTCAGTAATCTAAATTTAAAACCTTGCAGAAATTACTTTGGATTTCACTTCTCTCTCACCTCCCACATCCCGTCAGTCAGCAAGCCCTGCCCATTCTATAGCCCAGTGTGCCCCAAATCCAGTCCCTGGGTATCACTGTCCAAAACCATTCTCTTATAGTAATTTCAATCATCTTCCAGCTATCCCCACTCTCCCTACATCATCTATATAGACTATATAGACTATATTAACACCATAGGAGTGCCAGATAAAATACAGGGCATCCCGTATTGTTGTTCGCTAAATCTGGCAATCCTGTACCACACTCATCTTTATAAACAAATTTCTGGTCAGGCAATGCTCCTATTTAAATTCTCCTCCCTTTCTATTACTGAGTTGGGTTTTTGACTTCTGGCTTTTGGGTTTTGTTGTTGTTGTTTGTTGTTGTGTCCCGACCATTACTGAATTAAGGCTAAACTCCTTAGCCCCTCATTCCAAAAACACTCATTGCCACCTGCTATGTACACAATACTCTGATTTGTGTTGTGAAGTGTGCAAAATAAATAACTTATAGTCTCTGTCCTTAAGGAGCTGATAAGCTAAAGAATGACTGTTGACATAAAAACACCACACAAGCTGACACAGAATGGTAAAACAAGCTGACACAGAATGGCAAAACACAACTTAGAGTGAAGGGTGAGGAGGTTCCCAGGCTTACAATCATGTGACCTACATTTTAATTTGGCCTTAGGCCAATGAAAGCTTTTAACCCCACCCACATTCTGGTCCTAAAAACCAGTCATCACTGAAACAAGTCAACTTCTCAACATCTGCCTTTGGACTATGATGAAGGCAGTCCTGGCTATTAAAACATTTTCCCCAGTGTATAAAGAAAAAGAAAGCAAGTTGTCTTTATTCAGTTTCACAGCATAAAGGTTGCATAACTTAAACAGAATCCTAAATGATTCAAGGAGACAGGAATAGAGTCCAACATTATCAGTATTCTTTCTGAAGCTAAACTCCTTGCTTAACAGGACTTAAAACCTTTGAAGAATAAGGAATATTTTACTCAAAATATAAGGAGTGATATAGTAATAAACAAATCATAAAACATAATTAACATAGGAATAGCTGTTTCAAAGTTTCAAGATTAAAAAAAAACAGGATATTCTAAACATATGGTTTTGGGGATTTCAAACAATGAGATTCACTGGGTCAAAAATAAATAATGAGGACAAGATGTCTAGCAACAACTTCCGAAAAATAACCCTAAGGTGTGGAAATGTATCTAGCCCATATATTTTTCGTATATGTTCATCAGTGCTATAGAACTGATAGAGAATTGTATGACTATTTTTGGAAGCCTTAATATAAAGCAATTCTGTGATATATCTAGAAAGAAATATAACAACTGCATGGTTGTGGAAAGGAAAGGGGAAAAAGTTATCTTTTACTTTTACTATTTTCTTTCTCATGAATTCTGTACCATGTGTATATATAATCATCCAAAAAAAGTTAAAAAAAAAAAACTTTGTCTATTAAGGAATATCAACTCTTTGTGGATGTGTAATGGTTTCATTTTTCCAACAAGTTTCCTAAACAAATACCACTTTCCTGCTGAATAGCAGCTCCCCAAATACATCTTGCCAATTATGTGCTTTTCAAGCAAATATTGTTATTACAACAATCTCATTCAGCTATTTCAGACTCAGTCCTGTTCATTTAAACTTTCCAATTGTATATTCAATGAAAACTCTACTTGTTCCATGATCCAGAAGAGGTTAGGTTTTCAGTTTCAGACTAAAAGCTTAAGGTTGGCAGATGTGGGGGCTGGGGCTGGGAGAATGAGTTCTGGCTCTTTGTATCTCCCCCACTTTCTTCTACTAGATGTGAGCTGCTGTGGGATTGAGGCAGAACAGAAGGAGAAAAAAAACAGGAGCATCTCCTCATGTGACTGGGCAAGTTGTCACCCTCTCCTGGGTTGATTATAACTACTAGCCTGGACTACTGTCTATGTGCTCCATGAAGACAGTGGTGGCTCCAAGATGGTGCTCTGATGAGAGATTTGGTTATATCTTTTGGCAGATGCTCCCCTGGTGGTCTGCCCCCACATGTGGACCCTCTTCACCCCTCATACTGCATCAATACTGTGACAACTGTGGCTCCCAATCTCATATATCCTCACAGCCAACTCCCAGAGTCAACGTCTGTAGCCACGTGAGGACTTCCTCACCTCGACTGTGAAGGCAGAGGCCCCCCTCTCCACCTACTTGCACTCCACTCACACCATCTTCACTAAGTCCTCTTCCCACATTTCAGGAGCACACAAGGCACATCAGCAAATCTGCTACTCAAGAAGGTCATACATCCTGGGAACAAAATGTCTACAAAATGTTTACTTTTCTTTTCAAGAGATTTACTTAGTTTTCCCCCCTCACATACCTCTCTTGAGAGAAGGAACAGAGTATACATTCACTCCCCAAAAGGCTGTCTTCGCCTCTCCCAACCTCCCTTAAGAGGTGGGGATGTGTTGAGTGGTTGGACTAGTTCTCTAACTATGGGCCTTTGAGAGAGCCATGCAGGAGGGTGGCTAACCCCAACTGTCAGTGACTTTATAAATTAAAAATATGGAACACATTGTGTCTTTTGTCTTCAGTTTGGGTTGAAACAGTAATTAAGAGGCAAAACACAAATTCCTACTTGACATCGTGTAAAACTTGTCTGTGCACTTGGTTCCCATCATTCATATTCAGACACCATTATAATTCAGTTCTAAAAGATTAGAATGTTTTTGGTAATAATGATTCTCTCTCTCTTTTTAAGTTTGTTTTATTTATTTATTTATTTATTTATTTATTTATTTATTAGGAATCTCTATACCCAAAATGGGGCTGGAACTCACGATCCTGAGATCAAGAGTTGCATGCTCTTCCAAATAAGCCAGCCAGGTGCCCCTGGTAATGATGATTCTCCAACCTAGCTGCATATCAAACTACCTAGGAGGTTTATCAGGGGAGGTTTTTGTTTTGTTTTATTTTTTTAAAGAACAGAGTTCTAACTCCATCCCAGATCCACTTGATCAGAATATCCAGGATTATCTGCAATTGGTGTCCAGGGTGTCTGCAATTGTTTAAAATACAAACATCCTGACATTTAGGACCCTCTGGATGAGAATTCCAAAAGAGAAGGAAAAAGTAAAGAGTTTTAGATGCAAAGTCAGGAAGCTTGGGTTAATATATATGCTTCATGGGCAAATTTACTTTTGTAGTTCCAACACTTAGAACAGGGACTAGCACACTATATATTTATATAATATATTCTATAAGCGCTATATATTATGTATATATGTATATATATAGCATATAGAATAAATATAGCATATACATTCCCTGCTTAAACAAGTGGATAGTGGAACATTTACATTTCATGGGCAAAGCAACTACCCATCTTACCAACATGTACCATAGTATATAGTAGGAAAACAAGAATCTACTAAAAGTAGTTGTACTTTTTCTATACTCATTATAATATAAACAAATAGCTCTTTTTTGAACTTGGACAAAATTAATTAGATGAGATGAGAAATGCTACTTAGGCTGACTGGCCACTTGAGTAAGACTTCTCAAGCCTGCTTTACCACCGTGATGAGATCTTGACCATGCAGGATCTGGAACTAATCAGGAAGGAAGAGATTAGAAAAAAGTTGGGTGATTGCCATGATTGCCAAGCTAATGATCACTTGGTGCATCCTTTTACACCATAGCAATATACCTACCAACATGACCAGACCATTTAAAAAGTACTAGAGATTTACTAAAAAAAACTCACTCTCACTGGTTACCTTTTCTCCAGATTCCCTTCTGTTTATCAAACTCTAAGGTTAACCAGTCTTTGCCTAAGCAAGTAATAAAGTAATTGGTTCTATTAGAGCCTATTACATTAAATCATGTTTAAGACCCCTCACTCGGAGAATATACTGAGATACCTTTGATTAGAGTATATAGTGTATAATCAGATGAGTTAATAAGGAAAAAACCTAACTGATACCTTGGGATTGATTTGATGTGGTGGTTGTTGTTATAGGTTATTTTACTATTGTGTTGATATTGTTATTCTTGCCACAGATTCACCAAAGAAGTATAAAGAATCTCTTTTCCCCACCCCACCACAGGAAAGAGGAAGCACTGGTTTCTAAAGGTTGAGCTCATCACCTCCCTCACCAAAAGAGAAGTAATCAGCTTTTGTATTTGAGGTAGATTAGAGGAGATTCAGCTAATTCCCCAGCAGAGGTGGTATGGTGGTAAGATGGAAGAAGTTGCCACTAGAGGAAGAGAAGGGAGACTTCAACGTAGAATGGGACAGGATTTGGAGTTGTAAGAGATGGCAAGTCAGCAAGTCATGGTGTCTTCTGACACAAAGAACCCAGGCTGGAGCTGCATGACCTGAGAAGGAGGCTAGACACCACACCAGGAAGACTCAGCAAAAGATCCCACCAACTACCAAGAAAGAGGGAAAGGAGCCACTCCTCCTTTAAGTAAATACCAGGGGCTTAGATAACAAGTTTCTGGGCAGCTACCAAAGATAAACCCTTACAAAAGGGAAGGAGCTCTCAATAATGATTGACATTTGGCATCTCACCCCCAGCCCCACCATGAATAAGGGCTTGGAGACAGATTTCATTTGATTTAGAAAATGAAGTACTGTGAGTTTTCTCATGCCAAAGCATTGCAGAGAAATTTGTATCCCCTAAAGTCTGTCCAAACTCTTTAGACCCAGACTTACAGGCAATCTCTCATGGTTTAGTTGTACAGGTGGCTAATCCACAGCTTGTGGGTAAATTTTAGTCTTAGCGATTACATATTTCTATACAACTAGGAGGAAACACTTCACTTTGCTTCCATGTGCCACCAAAAATCTGTTCAAATATAATGTTATTTTCTACTATTCACAGAGAGTAGGAAACACTTACATACAAGAACCCACAAGACCACCAACTAGTCAGACAAGTCCAAACAGAAAATGAAAACAGCTACATCATTTTTACTTTCTCACTAATACAGACAACAATTTCTATAGAAGCACCACCTTCTGTGATTTCTGAGAAAAAGAAATTAGATTTGTTGGCCTGTGTTATGTAACTTGGTCAGGATTCCACAGGAGAAAATATGCAGACAGATGATTCATTTCTCGGTTTTTCTTTCTTCCTTCCTAACTTTTGTTTTCAGCTGCCAGTAAAAAACTACTGGCATATAAGGAGTAGATAAACTGGTATCAGATTTCTTTTCAAATCCTCTCCTTGTTCAGGCCTAGTGGAGAAATACCTTCAGTAACCTCACCGTTTCACTATAGTCAACCTGCCTCCAATTTCGCTACACATTCTTATCATATTAATCTTCCTAAATTATAGCCTTGACCATGTTACCCCATTCTGCCATCAAATTCCTGAATCTAACACCATTCCATCCAAAGAATGCTTACAGAGGAACTAAGAAGGTCAAGACATTGTGGTTAACACTCTGAGAAACATGATTGTGAATAAAACAACTCTGCCTTCAGGCAGTTTCTACTCTCACAGGAGATACAACTATTTCCCAACCTACCAAAAGGTAAAGCATGCTAACTATTCTAATTAAGGTCTAGATTACAGCTATGGAGTTGAGGCAAAGGAAAGGATAAAGCTGGTTCATTTTTCTGATAATGCCCATTATTTACAAAATAATCAGAATCATTTAGCAATAAGCGTGCTTTATAAACTGGCATCATCAACCTATTCCTATCTCATTCTGCATTCCACAAACTCTCTGTAGACTCAGCCAATTGGTCTATTCAGCTCCAAAAGCATCTGGCAGTTTCCATCTCCCTCTCTCTCCTAATGCCACTTGCCCTGAGAAGATCATCCCTCCAGTCTTCCCTTCCTGTCCTAATTCTACCCACTCTATATACAGTCTTTTCTACGTAAACCTTCCGGCAGCAACCTCTCTTCCTCACATCTGAGTCACTCCCTAGAATCTTTCCCTCCACCTCTCTGAATCTGGTTACCTCCATATGCACTATGATTCTGGAACTTACAGAATTCCAGGTCCTTCCTGCCTGATATCTCTACCCCAGTCTACCATCCTACACTCACACTATTGGCTTTAGCCTGTTAACTGGCCCTTCATTGCCCATATCCTTGGTGCTATGCCCGGTCCTCAATCTCCAGCTCTGCCTCTAGTAGCTAAGGGGTCTGGAACCTCGATATCCTACCCCTCCTATTGATGTTGCAGACTCTTGTCCTCTAACGTGTGCTTCATGTATCCTCCTATTTACCTCGGCCAATGAAATTGACTCACAAAAAAAGCAACAATTTAGCATAATTTGACTGTGACTACTTAGTACAACAGGGGATGAAACATGAAAGATATTATGCTAATTGAAATAAGCCATAAACTAAAAGGCAGATATTATATGGTTCTGCTTATATGAGGTATGTAAAGTAGTCAGATACACAGACACAGAAAGCCTAAGAGTGGTTACCAAGGGTTCGAGGGAAAGGGAAATGGAGAGTAATTGTTTAATGGGTACAGAGTTTCAGTATAGAATGAAGAATGAGCAGTGTTCATATATGAACAGTGGTGATGGTTGCACAATAATGGGAATGTACTTAATGCAACTAAACTGTAGACTGAAAAATGATTAAAATGGTAAATTTCATGTTATGTGTATTTTACCACAATGAAATAAATAAATAAATAATTTTTTAAATGAATCGTTCACAGCATGAGAGAAAAAAGAACAGCACCAAAGAGTTTGATATAAAATCAAAATAGAGATCTCCATCAGCACTCATTCTTTGAAGATTCCTTTTTTTTTTAAGTTCTTTTATTTATTTTTGAGAGAGAAAAAGAGCAGGGGAGGGGCAGAGAAAGGGGGAGAGAGAATCCCAAGCAGGCTCCATGCTCTCAGCGCAGAGCCCGACATGGGGCTCGAATTCACAAACTCTGAGATCATGACCTGAGCAGAAAACCAAGAGTTGCGTGGCTTAACTGACTGAAACACCCAGGCGCCCCATTCTTTCCAGATTCTTAACTACCTGGCTAAATATATCCCCTGCTAAGATTTCACAAGACTGAATATTTGCTCTGGATGTGCCTTTGTTCTTTCCAGTTTTGGCTCTAGTTTCTTCTAGGCCACTTTGTAGCCTGACTCCGAATAATGAGCTTTAAAATAAAGTATATAAGTGGTTCAGAGCCAAAGGTTACTGAACAAATATATTTCACCAAGGTATTGCTTCCTGCTCTCAGTCCTACTGCTTGATTTTCCCACCCTCTGTGGATTTCACGTCCCATGGACCCAATCTCACTTACTCCCTGACTAGTGAATATGCTTCTCCCTTGAGAGAGAGAAGAAGCAATCTCCTTTACTGTCTCAGTTTCCCTCCTGATCTCACAGAGGCACTACCACTTCTGCTTAGAATCCTGGGCCCTGGGTGCCCTTAAAGATACAGCCCTCTACTGCCTCCTCAGGGATCCTGTTGCCATAGCCACTAAACTTATTTACCTTATACCTCCCAAAGCTCTTCATTAATACTTGTCTTTCCCACCACATAATGTTTCCTTATATTAGTTACCTCTCTGGAAGGCGGAGGCAGTGTCTGGTATGTCTTTCTACCCTTGTCAGTGCCTTTGATAATGCATGCTATATTATTTTTGAAATATAACCAGAATGTCACTTAGACATTTTCAACAATCATATATCATAATTAACAATCCATAAAAAATAGTTTTTAAATTAGCCAATTTATTTAAGTGTGAACCTATTTATTACTTTTATTTTTTTTTCAATATATGAAATTTATTGTCAAATTGGTTTCTATACAACACCCAGTGCTCATCCCAAAAGGTGCTCTCCTCAATACCCATCACCCACCCACCCCTCCCTCCCACCCCCCATCAACCCTCAGTTTGTTCTCAGTTTTTAAGAGTCTCTTATGCTTTGGCTCTCTCCCACTCTAACCTCTTTTTTTTTTTCCTTCCCCTCCCCCATGGGTTTCTGTTAAGTTTCTCAGCATCCACATAAGAGTGAAAACATATGGTATCTGTCTTTCTCTGTATGGCTTATTTCACTTAGCATCACACTCTCCAGTTCCATCCACGTTGCTACAAAGGGCCATACTTCACTCTTTCTCATTGCCACATAGTACTCCATTGTGTATACAAACCACAATTTCTTTATCCATTCATCAGTTGATGGACATTTAGGCTCTTTCCATAATTTGGCTATTGTTGAGAGTGCTGCTATAAACATTGGGGTACAAGTGCCCCTATGCTATTTATTACTTTTAGATTTTACTTCTGTTTACCTAAGTTCCAACAAACTTCATGCAAGCTGTGCTCAGAATCCACTGAATTCCACTGTAACACTCCTCAGGTATGAATCACAGAGACTTAATACACTGTCAGTTTGATAAATCCTGCTCATCCAAATAAAAATTTCCAAGACAATATGGTATGAATACTCTTCCTCTATCCTATAATTCACTTAAATGTCTTTGGTGGAATTTTCATAAAATTCCTCAGTAGGGTGATTTCTGGTAAAATTCCTGGACTTTGGATCATGCCATTGATCACTATTGTGAAAACTGTCTAAGCTCTATATGTCTAAGTCAACCTATGCTATCATCCATTATGAAATTTCATCCAAGTATCATTCTTCAATGAAGGAACAGGGCTTCTCAGAGAAATGTTGATTCTAGGTCTTGGCTAGGACAAAAATAAGATGACCCCAGAGCATTTGCAGTGCCGGAAAGCTCAAAACACAAAAGGATGGGGTCATAGGTACACAGCAGCCAACCTGAAAGAATTCCCAATGGCCAAAGCTGGAACAATTTGAGCAACAAAATAATGTGGCACTGATTACAATCCAAAGTATAAAATAAATACACAAAAGTCCATACTGATATAAATGAATGAGTGAATAAGTAAATAAATGGGGATGGGGGAAGAGATGTATTTTTTTTACAGATGACTTCCAAATAATATATGTAGAAACTCCTGCTTTTTGGAGGCAAAGATTATTTCCACGCACACTCTGTAAGTATGAGTGAGATTTAGTGACTTGTTTCCAAAGAATAGGGTTTAGAAATAGAAAAATAGTAACTTTCCAATGGAGAAACCTGACAAAAACCAACTGATGTGGTTAACATCACTAAGATTAGTCATGTTGACAGCATGTGCTTCTGATATGACGTGATTAGAAGGGTGCTTCAATCCTGTGACATTCTTTTCAAAAACTTGTAATCTCAATCTTAATCATGAGAAAAACATCAAACAAATCAAAACTAAGGTATATTCTACAAAATCCCTGACCGGTATACCACAAAACTATCCAGGTCATGAAAAACAAGGAAAGATTGAGAAACTGTTGCAGACTAAAGGAGATTAAGGAAATACGTTGACTAATTGTAATGTGGCATCCTGGATTGGATCCTGGAACAGAAAAAGGACATTAGTGAAAAAACTAGTGAAATCCAAATAAAGTATGAAGTTTAATAAATAGCAATGTACCAATGCTGGCTTCTTAGTTGTGACAAATATACGATGGTATTATAAAATATTATTAAGGGAAACTGATGAGAAGTATACAAAAGCTCTGTACTATCTTTGCAACTTCTTGTGAGTCTAAAATTATTACAAGATAAAAAGCTAATTTTGAAAAGTCCATTCATGCTTTCTCCAGTCATCTTTAGAAGCAAATGGAAACATATCTGATCTTGTTCATTGGGAGGTCCCTGTTCTATCCTTGGAGTTAAAAAAAACAATACAGTGGATTCATGTCTATTTGTGTACATGCCTTAATACTTTTTCTCTATTTTCTCATAACTGGCTTTTTGCATCCTTGTTTTCATTTTGAGTTTTCTTGGTGACATTAAAGAAATCGTCCCTTAAACTTCATATCTGGGAAGTGAACACCTGAGATTCTTCTGCCAAAGCCAGAAAATTCCACAATAAGTTTAAAGAATCTGAAAATTATGCTAGAAAATAATTCAAGCTAATTACTGCCTAAACAGTTTTAATAATTTATTCGAAATGGACAACCCAAGAATCACATGAACATATAGCCTAAGTTAATCATATTCCTTTCTATCAACAATATACTTAATTAACCCAAGAACACGTTTAAATGTGTGTATTCTTTATGCTATGAGATATCTCCATAAACTCTTTAGCCTATAATGGTAGTAAAATAATTCTCAAAAGGAAAAGTGCTAAACTGGAAGAATTTGATCCAGCAAATTCCCAAAGCTGAAATGTTGAAACATTTGCTGTTACGATACTGTACAGGATACTTCAAAATGTTTTATAAAATGTAATACAAATACTATGAGAAAATTTCTGTCAAATCTATGGCCATTATATTTTGGGGGGATAGAATTAGACCCAAGAAAACTACGGGATGTATCCTCGAAATTCACAGTGAATCTATTGCAATACAATAAGAAAGAAATGTAATTGGGACATTTTATTTTCCCATGTCCCCAGACACTGATCAAACTATGAGGTTCTAGTCAATTGAAAATAGATACAGGAAAACTAGAAGGGATAATCTGGCTCAAGGTAAGATTGAGGCAATAACAGTATCTACTAAAGAATTCAGTGATATCGAGGAGAGTATAATCCGCACTAAAAATCTCTTCAATATTCAGCAGGCAGTCCTTTTACATAATTCTTATACTAGTAAATATGCTTACATAAATCCATGCTTTTTTTGGACAGTTTTGGTTTTAATGTTTAATTTTATTTGACATAATTCAAAGAAGTGGAGCCAGGGCTAAGAAAGGGCTTTTTTGTTTATTTTTCTAGATGGAAACAGATGTGTATTAGAGAACAGTCCCTCATGAGCAACTAATGTACTGCCATCACAAAGCCCAGACACTATTGCATTTATTCATCCTGAGGTTTCACATTCTAGTGAAAAGCTTTCTCTATTTAATTTTAACTTTAAAACTTTCCTGAGTTGGACTTTACATACTGTCTTCTTAAAAGGAAAATGCAGCCTTGTTAAAATTCAACTTAATTTTTCTTTTTTCAGTTGTAGAGAAAATCTCAAAAAAAAAAAAAAAAAGCTTTCTTGCTCGTAGGGTTGTCTTTCTATCACTTTCCTCAAAAATAAAAATTGTCATGTACTTCAACATTGTATACTGTACTAATCAAAAAGATATTTCTATAAAATATAAAGAATTATTTAGTAAACAATGGTTCGATATAAGTAAAACTATATTTAAGTCATACCATATTCCCATAAAGAAGTAATTTTAAAAAATGAAACTGTAAAGATCTAAAGATAGCTCTTCTTTTTCTCTTCTTCCTCCCTTCTTTTCCAGAACAACTCACTCATAAAGCCATTAGGTAAAAGACAAGCAGAAGAATCATTTTCATCAGGATAGGGAAAGCCATGGTAGCCCAGAATGAGGTCAGATGAGCATCTGCATAGGAGGAAGGGCTAAACAGGCGTATTGGAGACTGTGCAGGGTGAGGAGGTACTCATGCATGAAGGTGGCCCAATTTAGAGTATGTGAGACTAGGTAAGAGGAAGAGGGACTCCACGTGGTTGTGTCTGCAGTAGCAGCCCTGCAGGCCAAGTGCAGTAAAGTTGTTATAAGGAAGGTGATGGTGGTGGCGAAAGGAGATTGGTGTGTATAAAGGAATTGATTAAAGAAGTGAATGTATTAAAGATAATGAGAGCCAGGGAGAAAATGAGATTGAACTTCCTGACGATGGATTGGAATCGGAGGTGTCTGTGTGAACATAATGTTTTTCAGTATTATAGATTTCTATGGAAATAAACATAGATATAAGGGTGTGGTGTGTGTGTGTGTGTGTGTGTGTGTGTGTGTGTGTGTGTGTGTCTGTGTATACAAATATTCTCTACCTCTGTCCATAGACAGGGAATGGGAGCAGCAATATCACAGTAGTAATAATTGCACCTAGAACGCAGATCATGGTTTCCAAATACAATTCTTCCCTAAAAAGAATCAGGGATCTTTGAAGAAATGACTCACTTGGGGTGCCTGTGTGGATCAGTCAGTTAAGCACCTGACTTTGGCTCAGGTCATGATCTCACAGTTCGTGAGATTGAGCCCTGTATTGGGCTCTGTGCTGACAACTCAGGGCCTGAAGCCTGCCTTGGATTCTGTGTCTCCCTCTCTCTCTGCCCCTTCTCTGCTCGCACTCTGTGTCTCTCTTTCATAAATAAACACACAAAAAAAATTTTTTTTCAAAAGAAATGACTCATTCAAAGACTGAGAAAAAGAAAGTGCAAATCAGCTTGGAACACCTTATTGTGGCATTAATAAGGAAGTAACAATGGGTGACATGCCAAAAGGACAAGAAGCCAGCTTACTGGGACTCAAGACTCAAAGCTTTCCTAAGAAATATTTAAAGTTCCTATCTTTTGCCTAATTTTCTATCAGGTTGTTTGTGTCTTCATCATACTGCTTTTCAAGATTCTTTACCTATCCTGTAAACCAATCCTTTCTAGGTTATATGTGTACAAAATGTGTTCTCATTCATGGTTTATCTGGTCACTATCTTTTGATAAACCACCATTATTAATTTAAATGTAGTTGAACTTACCAATTTTTTTCTTTATGGTTTGTGATTTGTGGGCCTTGTTTTATTTTTTTTAATTTTAAAAAATGTTTTAATTTATTTTGAGAGAGAGAGAGAGAATATGAGTGGGGAGGGGCAGAGAGAGAGAGAAAGAGAGAGGATCCTAAGCAGGCCCTGTGCTGTCAGCACAGAGCCTGACTTGGGGCTCAAATTCATGAACTGTGAAATCATGACCTGAGCCAAGACCAAGAGTTGGATGTCCCTGTGGACTTTGTTTTATAAGTTTTTCCCACACCACGTTCATAAAGACAGTATCCTAAGTTGTCTTGTAAAAGTTTACAAGTTTTACTTTTCACAAGTCGGTCCTTAATCCACAGTCTTTGTTTACACATGGAGGAAATGTAGAGATGCAATTCCTTTTTTGCATATGGGTAACCAACTATCCCAGCACTATTTACTATATTAAGGAAGAGTCACTCCTTTTCCCACCTGAGTATTCTATCCCAACATCACACCACACTGCTAAATCCTTATAATAGATCTTAATACCTGGTAAGGCAAATATCCCTGTTTTAAATCTTTAAGTATATTTTAGATGATTTTAACCCTTTTCTACTCCATGTAAATTTTAGAATCAAGTTGTAAGGTTTCACATCCAACCTTTTAAGATTTTAGTTGGAATTGCATTGTACCCATAAACCAAATTGACAGGGGATGTCTTTACCATATTCATTTTTCCTATCCATGAACATGGTACTTCATAAAAATATTAAACTTTTGTACATATAAAAATAATAATGAAAAGACAAAAATGGGGGAACTATTTCTAACCAACATGATAGTTCAAAGGTTTATATGTGTAATATTTTTAAATTTCATACTAAAATACCATGGAATGATGAGAAAAGATTTGACCAGATAATTCATAAAGAAGAAACACGAATTAGAAATAAATATATGGAAAAATGCCTGGCCAAATTAATAGTAAAGAAATGCAAGTTTAAATGCCCACAAGATGCTATTTCACCTATCAAATTAAAATTATTTTTTAAAATGTTATTAATGGTCACATCAGCTTGAGTTTAAGCGAAAATCAGCCCTCATCAGTGTTGAAGTCATGGGGTGGGCTTGCTAAAAATCTATTTGTATGCAAACTGAAGAGCCTCTTGGAAGAGAACACTTTGGAAGGAAGAAATTAGAAATAATGAGTTTTGGCCAGTAAAACAGCAATTTTCCTTGGTACAATCTGGTCTGTCTTTCAGATATGTCTTCTAGTTCAGTTCCCCCATTGAACTCCTACAGAGGAAAGGAGAGAGGCCATGGGGGGGGGGGGGGGGGGAAGGGGAAGAAAAGGAAAAAAAAGGAAGGAAAAGAAAACAAATCTAAAAGAGCAATTTCATTATTTTTGAAGCACTGGAGCATACCAGCACAGCTTGAGGCCTTTTAAAGTGACACACTGGGAGAAAAGGCACCCTCCTGCACTTTGCACAGAACTTTCTAAAGCTCCAAACCTCAGCTACTGGGCTGAGGCAAAGCCAATAGAAAGGAGGTTGGTGTGTGAGCACAAAAGTGAAGTCCTAGGCACTTTTAGAAAAACTTGATCACAGGGTTTAGAGAGAATTTCCAAAAGCACTAGAGGTCCCACATCAGCTAGCAAGGTGGGATAAAAAAGTAACATTGAACTTCTTAGTTTTAAATATGGCCTCTTTCCATTCCCCTAAGTTAATAAACTAATGAGGGTTGGGAAAAGCTAAGGTTAAATTATTATTAATTATCAGCAAATGTACAAATCACATGCCCTCAAATACTGTTGTTGGGAGTAGAATTGAGACAAATTTGGGGGGAAATATTTTGCAAAATATATCAAGATTATTTTTTAAATTTTAAGTTTTGGCACTAAAATTGTCCCACTAAAAATCTTGTCTAGTAAAATAAGTAAAGAGACATAAATAAATATGCGTCCTAGGACAATTGTTGTAGTACAGTTACAATAATAAAATCCCCAAATGATCTACTAAATGATCAATCATAGGAGTATTAACCTTAAAAAAATAATGTTGCCGATTATTTTATCAGCAAAAATGAGTTTATTTGGAAAAAGCAGAGAATTGCAAGCCAGGACAAGCAAGCTACAGCAAAAAACATAGGCAAGTTCAGAGAACAAAGGAGAAGACCACTCTTTTATTGAGGAAAAGGAGAATTTGGGAAGGCTGTTATAAACAAAAAGTCCTTTGGAGTAAAGTAGGAGTTGGAAGTATAGTGGCTTATCATTGGCTGAGTTGTGACTGTCTCTCATTAGCTGGGCTGTCACCAGGGGGAGGAGGTAAGCCTTTCTTCCTCTTGCTCTGACGGTAAAGTAGTACTCCTGTTCAAGGTCCCTCTCTTCCTACTGGGTCTGCAATTGATAATGAGTGATAGGATATGAAAACTCCCCCTGACAAACCTCCTGACTCCATTTCATTGAAGTTTCTCTATAATATTTTCACAGGAGGAAGGTTAAATGAGCAATGGGACAACTAAACAAATGGGTAGATGATTAAATATTATGCAACTCTGTATTAGAAAACACTGTTGATAGTAAAACATAGGGTATCAAGCTGAATGTAGAAAGATACACCTATGTTGGAAATTTTTAACTAAGGGATTTTCCTTTTGTAAAATTACTTCTTTTGCCCTGTAGGTCTCCAACTACTGGATCAACCAATGCCTTAGGAGAAGAGAAATCCATTGGCCAACTTGAATGCATTTTTAACTCAAAGCCAGCTTACCACTCTAAAGCAAAGCATTGATACATATGAGCTAAACCATTGTGAGAGAATTAGGGCTCTTTGGAATCAATAAAAAGGTCATGATTGTAATACTGAGGCAGAATCTAGAAGACTTGCATATAGACATGATAAAAATGAGTCACAGAATAAAAATAATGCAGTATTTAACATAAAGTAAATTTCCCACCTGGTGGAAGGAAGAAGAGAAATTCCCTCCTATGTGGCAGAGAAAAGACTGGAGAAAGACGGAAAGAAGAGAAGAAAGTCAAATGTAAGAAGAGTCCCTGAGAGGACTGTCCCCTTCCTGGACTGAAATTCAAGATGGATACTTGTGCTCCAAAGAGGTTCCAGGATCTGAGAAAAGAAGGTACTTTTGTTCCACTTCCTTCATGAAATCAGGGAAGAGCCACTTTTGGAATGCCCACTGACAACCTAGGGTGGCTACAGAAGTCTATGAACGGCAGCAGGTCAGGACTAGAGACAGAGGGGGCCTGTGAGAGCCACCCGCCCCCACAATCCGCATGGTTCCTGCAGAGGGAAATGGAAGGGAGCTGAGAACAATGAGACAGCCAGCTTGTGGGTGGGTGGGGGTGGGGGATGACCACAGCAGAGGATAAGGAGGCCCCATACTAAAGCCAAGGGAGATGGGCTCTCAGCAACAGCAGGGAAAGATGACAAAACTCCCAGCAGCAACTGCACCGCACTGCAGCACCTGTGCCCAGAACATAAAGGATGTGCTACATTAGCAGGAGATCGGTGAGGCCAGGAACCCATAGGCAAATCTACACAAGGCAAGACCAGAGTCAGAAAGGACTGGATGGTAACACGAAGACCAGATACCCATCCTGCTGGCAGGATGGCAGCATGAACTTCCTCTGTTCTTAGAGGCCATCACAGGGAGGAAGGAAGTGGGAGGAAGGGGTGAAAAGAAGAAATCCTGAGAGGGAGTCTGAACTGGCAACAAATTGACTTTAGTTCAAGAGAAATTTAAAGTTATTTTTTACTCGAAATTCTTTACTACAAAACTAGGACATCTATATACAATGCTATATCGACCTATCCAGTATTTGTTCTCTCTTCTTCTGATAAAAGCTACTTAGTTTCCTGGGTCCTATTTTTTCAAGGCCTGGGTGTTTCTTTGATTTCTGCAGCCTGCCAAGAAATTCCTTTCCTTCCTTAAATTTGAAACTAGGTCAGTTTCTGTTATTTGCAACTAAAGAATGCCGGCTGATATGAAATACATAATCCTAATTTTGTAAATGCACAAGAACACACTGGCACACACACACATCTACATGTGGAAAAGATTAGAAGGAAATAAACAAAACGTTAATAGTGATCACTCTGGGTAATAGGATTACAAATACAGTTATTTTCTTCTCGCTTCATTTCTAAATTTTCTCTTCTCCATAATGAGTATGCGCTGTATTTTTATTCAGAATATGGAAAGATAGAAGTATTATCGACAGTGTCCAGGAAAATAACATTAGGAAGCCCAGTTACATTAACAAGATGTGTCATAGCTCTTTGTCTCTTGGCATCCAGGACCAGCCAGAAGCAGCAAGCATAAGAACTGGAGGGCAGGGTGGTACAGTGGGAAGAGCACGAGACGATGGGCCTAGAGACCTGAGTTACAGCTCTAACTCTGTCACCTGTTAGCTTCAAGTCTCACAACCTCCTGAGCCTCAAGTTTCTTCATATGTGAAATGAAGGGTTAAACTCTCTATAAGATCACAGAGGTCACGGACCTGTCAACCAGACCTTAGCTCAGGTTCCAACTCTCAACATTTCTGGGATAGATGTGTGACAGGACAAAATGTCCCGGTTATGCCAACCAAAGTTTTAACTTTCAGAACACCCTCAAAGGAACTCTGCTTATTAGGCTTCTGAGATAGAAACCTAACAATATCACTTTGATGTTTTCCAACTTGTTTTCAAACTATCTGTCAGAAGGGACACTTTACAACCCAGGATTGCCCGTTACCAGAATGAGAGTACAGTTAGTGCTTGACCCCGATGTCAGTCCCAGATCAGCCTAAGAACCTCAAACCCCACCATACTGGGTTGTGCCATATCTCTTCCTACCCATAGCACATTGCCTCAGCATGCAGTTGGTCATCAGAGCCACAGACAGCAGGGAAGAGCTTACAGAGGGATCTAGTGAAAGGCAGATTTGCTACTGCTGCCACTTCAATCTAGGAAATCACAAAGCCAAGGAAGCTCAAAGGAGTGTGGTACAATATTTCATACCACATCATCTGTTAGTGGGGGTCTGTCTTGGGGACGGGACAGGGGACGTAGACATAGCCCAGATGAAGTAGGTACACAAAGAAGGGTGCGGTTTGAGTGGAGCTGTAGAAATAACAAAGAGCATACTTGCAACTTTTATATCTATTCTAAACTAACCATGACCTCATCAAACTAATCTCTCAGCTATTTTTTTTTCTTCTTCCATTCTTGTATCCATGTCTTGCGACTTCCTCTGGGAATTTTCTTCCTCTTTTTATGTATAATGTCTAAAAGTCCTCTTTGGCTTGCTGAGGACAAACTCCCCCTGCACCAGAGTGATGCATGACCTGAGACTCTTTCCATCATGTCTCAGGAGACCTCTAACTTGCAGGGCTCTAAGGAAAATATAAGCCCCAAACCTTTTAATTCTGTATAGTAAAAATCTATGGCCCTTTTTTTCTGTTCATCTTAGTTTCTAACCTGAGGGGAAAAAATAAAATGGAAATGGACTGGCTAATCTTTTCCAAGAAAAACTTGAAATTTTTAAAGTGCTAAAAGAAGAACTAAAATTTGAATGCAGAAAAGATACAATTAAGCACACTTGCAATTTTGGCAAGTGCATTAAGGGGAGTGTAAAGGGAATAGACTGCGTGGGAGTCAGGCTCAGTCCAAAGAAAACAGGCCCAGGAATGTTTCAAGATGAGATCTAAAGAGATGGAGTGAGTCACTAAGTGAAGAAGGGAAAGGAGAACAGAAAACACCAGAAGAAAGTCATTCCAGTGAAAGGAACCCCAAAACTAGCAGTGAGGAACTTTAAAGAGTAGAAATGAAAAAAAAATATGGTAGAAATGTTATTAAACTGAGACTGAAGAAGAATAAGCCGAGAGAAATGGTGATTTGTCTCTTTGCCAAAGTCAGTGTTGCTGATGGGGAGGGAAGAGAATGGAGAATGTGGGAGGGACGGAGGAATTCCAATAAGAAGGTTATCTCCCCCAAAGAATGCCTGAGAAGGGTTTTTTCCACAAAAGATTAAGTCATTATTCTAAAATAACCCAAGAGGTCATGCATTGCCTCTCGGGTGCTTACTAGTTTAATCCCTGAGCAGAAAATCATTTTCTAATATGAAGTCCGGGAGCAGGAGGTAACAGAAAGGATAAAGATCCCTCAAATTAAAAACAAGAAGGCATTCAAATGACTTATGGTTTAAACGTGCCCTCCCCCACCAAAAAACTGCTGATTCTGCAGACAAGGGTGACCTAACAGACTACATCATAGTTAACTGCCTACCAACCATTCTTACTGAAAATACAGCAGGATAGGAAGCAGCAAACATCTCAATAGTCCCTTGTCACTCTCATAAACTGCTTCAAGTCAGTTTTAATTTAGTGAATCAGAGCATCACCTGCTTACATGTACCACTTCCAAATTTGCCACCGAAATTAGTGAGAAATGCAAACTAATTTAATAAACAGAGAAAATATATATAAAACAAACTGTAGCCACTTTAAGTATAGTTCAGTGATTAGAAAAAAAGATCACTGCTATTTTGTTGACATTGGGGATTTCTGGTAGTGGTCTATCTGGCAAGCTTCTCAAACAATAGTTCTATTGAACTGCTAGAAAGGAAGTCACTATGACCAGATTGCTTCCTGTGGTGAACAAAGGGCTTTTGCTGACAGAGCAACTTCATGGTTACAGAGACAAGCCCACAAATTTTGTCTTTCAACATTGAAAATTGTTCATTTTCTTCTTTTTTTAAATTTCACTATTTCAAGAAGAAACAAAATCTTCCAACTTGCTTCCTAAGGAAGAGTTTTTAAAAGAAGAAAAGGGAGAAAGGAAGGAGGGCAAGAAAGAAAGAAGGGAGGAGGAACACAAGCATGAAAAAAAATGTCATGGCCATGTTTCTCAGGGTTGTTTTTTGTTTTCTATTACAAAATATTAAGATGTTGGACAATAAAGAAGCCAAAAAAAATGTTACAAGGCCCATGTGTATATCATCATAAGGTTAAGAAAACAGAGCAGGGCTCGCACAAGCACAGATACCGGGTTTGGAAATGTGTGCATTTGTTCACCTGAAAACTTTTTAAGGAATAGAACAGATGTATCAGGTCAAAAGGGTGGAGCTCATGAATGGGTGCATGAAGAAATAAGATACTCTCTCCCCTTGTCTTTAACTTCTCTCCCCTCGTCCCCAGTGTTGAGGGGATCTGATAAGACAGAAAAAGGCAGGTGTGCTCTCCCCAGAGCAACTTCTCCAAAACAGAAACTTTTCCCATGGTAGTTAAGGCCATGATGAAAAGACCTCAGAAGAATTACTAAAATATCTGAGATGGCTTTCCAATGGTACAATGTAGGTCTCCATGGTAATGGAAGAGAAATGAAATATGTCTTGATTGGAAAGTCTCTAAATGAAACACATGTATGATTGTTGCATTTTCCATTGCAGGACACCAGGGAGAAGGCCTGCAGGAAAGTCTGGGGGGAGCAAAAAGGCCTGGATGGACAGGAGGAAGAAGAGATGTGTTGATGGGAAGAAGGAATACAGGTTAGCACTTCAAACATTTGTTCCAAACAGACTCTGACCAGGGACAGTTTGCCTTAGTCCTAAATATATCCAAACAGAATAAGCACTAATTTCACGTTTTAAAAAATTAGTCATACATTAGGCATACATTAGGGAGTATCTGTATCATTCTTCCTTTGAAAATAAAAGCAAACCACTGCAACAAAACTGGTTACAAAATTTGCAAGGTCCACTGCAAATTGAAAATGTGGGGCTCAAAACTTACTAAGAATTTCAAAAGGGCAACAGCAGAGCATTAAACCAGACAAGGGGTGTTGCTAAATGCAGGTTCTGTGTGACTGCACAGGACATACATCTATGAAGTCATCCCTGCCCCACAATTAAAAGCAGATTTGGATGGGTTCAATAAAGCATTTTGAGGAAAAAAAAATCCCAGATGTAAGTTCCCACTGTAAGAGTTCAAGAGGGAAAGCTTGATAATGGCAGTCAGAAGACCACTTATTGGGGCACCTGAGTGGCTCAGTAAGTGAAGTGGCCAACTTCAGCTCAGTTCATGATCTCAAGGCTTGGGAGTTCGAGCCCCGCACAGGGCTCCCCTGTCAGCAGAGAACCCGCTTCAGATCCTCTCTCCTACCCCCCACCACCCCTGTCCCGTCTCTGCTCTTCTCTCGGTCTCTCAAAAGTAAATAAACATTAGGAAAAAAAGACCACTGGGGGTCCTGGGTGGCTCAGTCAGTTGAGTGTCCAACTTCGGCTCAGGTCATGATCTCACGGTTCGTGAGTTTGAGCCCCATGTCGGGCTCTGTGCTGACAGCTCAGGGCCTGGAGCCTGCTTCAGATTCTGTGTCTCCCTCTCTCTCTGCTCTTCCCCTGCTCACACTCTGTCTCTCTCTCAAAAATAAATAAAGATTTTAAAAAATTTAAAAAAAAAAAAGACCACTTATCTCTGAATTTCTATGAGCGGTAGTAGGTCTAGATATCCTCAATGGTACTTCCAACCCTACCTAGCATCTTTACTATTCCACTAGACCACAACCTTCTCACTATGAACAACAAGGGAGCTCAGAAGGACATCGTATATGGCTCTCAGAAATAAAAATGGCTAAAAACATATCCTGGATGGTTTTGGTTCTTTTAAAATACTTTTATAGTTTTATAATACCATGAGACCCAACTAAATTGATGCTTTCACTGTTAAAGTTTAGTGATTTCCGTTCTAGAGCAAAGTGAAAATACTACTGTTTATTTCATGTAATGCTAAAACACCAGTATAAATTCTAGCAGATGCCTGGATGGCTCAGTCGGTTAAGTGTCCGACTCTTGATTTCAGCTGGGGTCATGATCTCACAGTCATGCGAATGAGCTCCATGTGGAGCTCCAAGTTGAGGGTGGAGACTCCTTAAGATCCTCTCTCTCTGTCTCTCTCTCTCTCTCTCTCTCACTCTCTCTCCCTCTGCTCCTCCCCCACACTTACACATTCTCTCTATATATAAAATAAAAAATAAAATATCAGTATAAATGATAGCATTTTATTTTAAAGTTTAAAAATCAAACTAAATATTCAATAGATTTAAAATATAAAAGTATATAAACATATCACAAAGCACCAAATAAAAATGAAAATTTATAAAAGTATAAATATTAATCATTTATTATGGTTATGATAAAAACTATTCATAGATGAAATTATTAAAAGTATTTTTAAGTATATTGAACACTATCTTCAAGTTAATTGAGTGAACCATGAAAAATCAGAAGTGAAGTAATACACTTTTAATTAAAGGCAGTATAAAAACAAAGGTATTCATTATGTCATGATTAATTCTTGAGCAAAATTTTGTACAATTTCTTCCATCTTCTGTGAAAAGTATTCTGACTATATATTAGTTGGAAAATGGTGAGAAATAATTACATGTGCCAACACCAAAGAATTTCCTCTGGCCCTTTGTTTTTAATTAATTATATTTATTATTTGATAACTTTGAGATAAACTTTGGGACCAACTTCTTTTTTTAGGGACTACAAAGTTTTAGTTGATTATGATTATATTGTTTTACTGGTATTTTAAGTTCATTTTCATTTTCTTTAATTTTATCATGAATAAATGAAGACTCCCAGAGTTAACCATATCACTTTCAAAACTATTATTTTATATTCCACCTGTATAGAAAATCTTTGAACTAGAGTGAAAATTAATTTTTCAATAGAATCTTTCCACTACCACAATATGATTGCCTATTGAGACTCATATATATAAGCCTATCTGGAGTAGAGTTATCTTTCTGCATAAATTGAATTTTGGGGTTATTGATCTTGTCACAAATGATTCAGATCAAATAAATGATATTACAATGTGTAATGGTATTACATGAACAAAAATACCAATATGGAAGGGATCACAAATATCACTGCACAGGAAAGTAGCAGGTTACCAAATATCAGCTTTGTCATCATTATATGTTTCAATTACTTTTGTAATCTAACCCCTCACATATACACAAGAGTTAATTTTATTTTGAGAGTTTCAACATTATCCTTGAGAAAAGTAGAGATGCGCTATAGTATCAAAAGCCTGAGGTTGCAATTATTGCAATGAAATTCCGATCAATGAGAAAATTATAAATTTTAAGACAGACACAGGATGCCAAAGAACATGGTATAAACAAGTCTTCAGCCATCAACTCATTTTTCATTCTTCAACAGCAACCAACTCGGGCTATGAGGTATCTTGGAAATGGAGGTTCACCCACAATGGAACAAGACAGAGGACCCTGGATCCTGACACAGTGGAGTGTCAAACTGCCCTTATATAACCCCTTCAAGACATTTACAAAGGAGGAAAAACTATTTTAAGCCACAATTATTTGAAATGTTCTGCCACTCAGAGTCAAATCTAATACTAACTAATACAAGATTTGCTGTACAAAATAGGCTGCTTCAAAAACAGAACCTGAAACAACGTGGCAATAGCTCCATGAAAGGAGTTGAAATACTTTTTTAAGAGCTGGAATGCTAACAGCCCTTCTTATGTCTTAGCAAAACATTTAATAAAACTGTTACCTATGATAATATGGAAGGCAGACAACCTGCTAATTAAGAATACAGTACTTGGGGGGCGCCTGGGTGGCGCAGTCAGTTAAGCGGCCGACTTCAGCCAGGTCACGATCTCGCGGTCCGTGAGTTCGAGCCCCGCGTCGGGCTCTGGGCTGGTGGCTCGGAGCCTGGAGCCTGTTTCCAATTCTGTGTCTCCCTCTCTCTCTGCCCCTCCCCCGTTCATGCTCTGTCTCTCTCTGTCCCAAAAAAATAAATAAACGTTAAAAAAAAAAAAATTTTAAAAAAAAAGAATACAGTACTTGGTAAAGGATTAGAAAAACATCAGAATACCAGTACTTGTTGGCTGCATGAAATTCTTATAAGCTCGAGCTAGAGCTAGCCAGACAGCAAGCAAAGGTGGAAAGGACTTCAGCTCTGCTGATAGAGACCTACTCTGCCTACAGCCTGCAATCAAAGGAAATTGAGAATCTGATAAAGTAGTCTCCCAAGATTTAAAAAGCCAAGGCTTCTCTCCCCCAACACAGAATTATATTTCTCTCTCCTAGACAATAATCTCAGTTTATAATTACATATTCATTTTATGTATGTATGTACATATGTATGTTACAGTCTGTGAAAATTAGAAATGTCTGTGTTCTCAGTTGTATTCCCTCCCAGTGCCTAGCACAGTTTTTGATGAAAATAGGCGCTCAGTAATATTGGTTGAAAGAATTAATAAATTTTACCTATTAATTCCATTTATAAGCATTCTATTTTAAATACTTGGGATACAAAAATGATAAGTAGCATTATAATATGGCAATCAAAGTTCATTTAAGTTTATTTAAATAAAATACTTTCATCAAAAACTGTACTCCCATCAAAGAAGAATACATTTAAAAAGACATAAGACATATTATATCCTAAAAGTCAGGCCTCTCAGAACTTTTCAGGGCAGAGAATAAGCAAATCCATCTCACAAGTGATCTATAAATTATTATGTATTATAATCAGTACCATTCAAGAATAGCTTTCACGTCACCATAACTGCCACTGTGTAGATTTACCATCTGCTTCAAGGACAAAAAAAACTTCTTCATGTAAATGTTTCCTAAGAGACATCTTTCTCACAAACATTCTGAGCTTTTACCGAAGGTGAACAAGTACACTTAGGACTCAAAAGTACATACACATCCACACCCACTGAGTCAGGGTCTCACAGAAAGATCTAATGTCATTGAAGTATGACAATAGACAGGTTTTTGTAGTATTTTGTGTTAGATCTACAAGGCTGATATAGCATTCAATATGCATCAGAATTTAAAATAGAAAAGATGCAACAGAGTCACTATAGAGCAGAATTTCATTAATACAAAAAAAAAATGAAACTTCCAAATGTCAGAGGTGTAATCGAATTCAAGTTTAATTCTTGCTTGCTTGAAGTCCTCTGAAGCTTGCTTTTCTTTGTGTGTTGGTCCACTTTCTATGCTGTTTTAGTATTATGGCACTTGCCTATCAGCCCATGTTTCCACAACCCTGGTAATACATTTTCCTCCTGAAAATGATGTATATCACTTCTACACACATTTCATAGGCCAAAGGTAGCCAATAGCTATACCTCACTTCAAAGGAGGCAGGTAAATACAATTCTCTTATTTCCTTAAAATAGAGAAAAAGAACTAAGTGAGCAGCAACAATGCTATCCATAGCACCTTAGAGTCATCCAGATTTGTGGCAGTTTGTATAGTTTGACCTCCATCTTATAATATTTAGAGTAAAAATGGTATATGTATATGTGTTAGTCCATCAAATAAACCTACTCATTGGTATTACAGAAATTTATGTTTGCTACTATTTAATGAGCACATGATATATGCTAAATGCAGTAATGTCAATTTTTTTATTTTGCTTTGTTTTTGCCTATGAATTTTCTAACTAGGCAAAACCAGATAAGAGAATTTTATTATAATTTTAGAAATTGCCTTTATTCAATGAGTAACTGTAATTAAGCTTGTGAGTGAATCACAAACAGTGGGTGAAATTTTGTCAAAAAGATCATTCCTGATTTTGAATTTTCATTAAAGATTAGGTGAAGTAGCTACTTCAAAAATAGCATGAATTTTCTTTTTCCAAAATATTTTCTTGCAACTCTTTGCTGCCATAACAGTTTGGGCCTGAATTTTATTTTCAAAAGTTTAAAGACAGATTTATATTCCTGCTGAGTTTTTGACATTAGAGGATATCTACTATTAAAAGATAACTTTAGTGGATTAAATTGTATCTTAAAAACAAGGGGGAAAGAAAGAATCAGAAACATAGGGGTGCCTGAGTGGCTCATTTGGTTAAGTATCTGACTTCAGCTCAGGTCATGATCTCACTGTTCATGAGTTCAAGCCCCACATTGGGCTCAGCTGACAGCTCAGAGCCTGGAGCCTCCTTCGGATTCTGTATCTGCCTCTCCCCTGCTCTCTCTCTCTCTCTCTCAAGAATAAATAAACATTAAAAAAATGTTTTTAAAGAATAAGAAACACAAAAGGGAGAGTTTAAAAGAGGAAGAAAGAAAAAGAATAATACTCAGAACCTCCTAGTGGGGAGATCATTCTCCATGGGTCTCTGACATTTCTGCACAACATGCAAGCAGAGAAATGGACTTTTTTTTTCCTGAATTACCTTTTCAGGGATGTCTGTACAAAGAGCAACAGCGGGGATAGAAGGAGTATATCTCTTTAAAGCAAAGGGCAGGTTTGTTTCCTGCACAGTATACTTAAGATAATGTTTCCCTCCAGGGCAAAGATTGGGCAGTTTATCTTGCACCCCCCTTATAATTAATTGGAGTTTCCTAAGCTCGGGGTCCCTCAACTGTGATACAAACCCACTGCTTGTGCAGCACTCACTTGGGCCACTGCACATTTGCAGGGACACAAATGACATGAACATGAAACTTATGCTGCCTGATGTGCTATGAGTAATAAGTCCTTTTACTCTGACCTAGGGTCTCATGTCTTTTGCCAGCATACACAAAACTGTACCAAGTTGACTTGACAGCTTTTGGTTACAAGAATGGGATAGTGACAGACATGACTTACTGGAAGACAAAAGACAAGAGATCCTAAGGACTGAGTTAAGTCTTATGAGAAGACTCTCCAGGACCCAGTGAGTAGTGAAGTACTTACCCAAATATGGACAAGGGGTGATGGGAGGTGGGAGAAGAACTAAGTGTTCTTAGAATGTTTAGACTAAGTGGCAAGTGGCAGGATTGAAACAAATTACCTAAATGGTCGTTTAATTGTTACTCACTCCTTTCTGAGAGGGAAGAGAAAGGGTCAAGGAATCCCAAAGCTGATAGAGGACTTTGGGTAGTCTGAAACATCAAAATTTAGTTTTGGTTGAGCCATGAGTAGCCACCTGGTCAATCAAAATGGAAAGCAAACGTGCTTTGCTTACTGGCATGGAGCCACTCACCCTCTTCCTACACACCCCCAGATTCCTCCTTCCATCCCTTCTACTCTTACGTCAATTACTTTCAAGAGAAAAGTAATTGGAGGTGGGGTTGAGGTCTTTGTGTCCCAGAAAGCATGCTGGGGAACTTAAGGGAAAAGAAGGATTCAAACCTCTATGGCTCTGTTGGACACAGACACTCAAGTCAACTATATCTACCTAATTCTATATGAAAGGCAGTGTTCAGACTCAATTTATATTTGGGTTTTCAGGATTTCCAATATTTGGGTTGGGTCAGGGTTTGCAGTAGGGATGTAATGCTAATATGATCTCTGCAGGGTTTGCAAGATTTGGGTTGGGCAAGGGTTAACAGTAGCGATGTAACACTAATATGACCTTGTCTTCTACGATGTCATCCACTCCTATTTTCCTTCTACTTCTCTAAGAATGCTTCAGTTTTCTTCAATGGCTCCTTCACCCCAGATCACTTCTTCAACTGAAATTCTTTTTGGCTTTTTTTAGGTTTTTGTTGTTGTTGTTATTGTTTATTTCTTAAGTTTATTTATTTATTTTGAGAGAGAAGGAGAGAGCACAAGTGGGGGAGGGATAGAGACAGAAAGGGAGACGGAGAATCTCAAGCAGGCTCTGTGCTGTCAGTGCAGAGCCCTACATGGGGCTCGAACTCACAAACTGGGAGATCATGACCTGAGCTGAAATCAAGAGTCAGTGCTTAACCAACTGAGCTACCCAAGCACCCTTTCAATCAGAAATTCTTAAGGAAACAGGACAGGAGAGTGAAGAAATTAGGTGCTATAATGGGACTTTGAGGGGCAATAACTGAATTGCCATGATTAGAGGTAAGCTGAGATTTTTATATTTCCAAAAGGAGGCATGGGTTAAAAATGAAGGAGGGGCACTGTCTAATGTGTCTTAAGTGTTGATGTTTTCCACAGTTTCATCCTTGATAGCCATTCTTTCTTCACTTTTAGATACATGCTTTCACCTACATTCTAGAAGCTATTTATATGCTCATGATTCCCAAGTCTGTATCTGTAATTCAAAACTCTCTTCAACTTCCAGTCCAGCTTTTTTGCAAATGCTTGTCAACTGGCTATCCCACAGGCACTTCAACCTAATGCATTAAAAAGACTAAAATAATCATATCTCTTTAAATATTCTCTCCTTTCCCATTATGGTTAATGGAATCAATATCCTCAAATCTCCTAATTAAAAAAAAAAACAAAAACAAACAAACCCTCATCCTAGAGGCCATCCTCTTCCTAACCATTTATATCCAAATCCTATCCATTTTCTTTCAGAAATATATCCAAAATACAGCCATTTTTTTTCCCATTTATCTTGCCACTAATTCAGTTTACACTTATGATCTCTATCCTAGACAAATGACATTTTGCCCTATCTGGTCTCTCCCTCACCAGTCTCTCTTACAATCCATTTTTACACTCCTGCCATAATTATATTCTTACCAACAAATATGATTACATCCTTCCCTTTAACAATTTCTCCTGATTTCCCACTAGCTACCCTATAAAAGCCAAGCTCTTTGGGTACAATGCCCTTCCTGATGTAACCCCAATACACTGTTCCAATTTCATTTCCTTCCACTCTCCACCACAACCCTAAGCTCCAAACCACAATGAGCTTCTCACATATCTTTTCAAAACTCTATGCCTTTGCACATTTTGTTCTCTTTGCCTGAAATGCCCTTTTTCTCCTCTTCTTTCCATAGCAAATTCCCATTCTGTCTTCAAAACTATCCAGACTTCATCTCCTTAGTCAAGCAATCCCTGACATTCCTAGAATCTACCACAGCATTCATTTGTTTATTCAATTTATTTCTTCATGTATTTGCCTCTTCCACTAAACTGACTTCTGTTAAGAGTAAAGATTATCTCAAGGTTTTGCATTTTTTTGAGTCCTGCATGCCTAAGCAGAATGTTTTAATGTGGCTGAATAAATGCTTATTGGTTTAATGACTTAATTCCTTATGTCAAATCAGGATCCAAGGATAGCCTTAACTTGGAATCACTTGTTGAGCAACCAAATGCTGGTATTTAACAAATTTCCATATTCTATATTATATAAATTTTACTCTGTGAACTTTTGATTCCTTGACTACCTCCATTTCATTATTTAAATGAACAAAATGAACTATCACATGAAGAAAAAAATAACTTTACATTTCTGTTCCTTATTATAAATTTAAGAGATTTTGTAAGAGAAAATACAGAAACTATTAGCTAAATTAAGGATGAGGAGCACTTTTGAATTATTCTTGCCTCCCTTGGGGTCATAAAAAAATCAAGAATGTGACTATTTGACTAGATATGAATGCATTACTAATTACATCATACCTTATAATATCAAAAACTCCATTTATAAAATTAAAGAGATTAATTTGAAGATAACAAAAGATTATTATATTATATTATATTATATTATATTATATTAATTAAATATATTATATTTTGTTCAGAGTATGGATTTCATTGCTTTGAGCCATAGTATTTCATAGGCCACTGCATTTTATGTAATCATTTTATCACACTGATCAAACACCTCCTATACAAGTGGGAGTTCAGGGGCAAGACAATTCATGAAGAGGAATGGGAAAGCTGAGGCAACATGTGTTTTTATATTAAATGTACCCTGGTCTGTGTCCATAGGTTGATGAAATTTGAAGAACATTGAGTTCTCCACATCCCTAGAAAATTACAAGTTTCTTAAGGACAGAGAGTTTTGTTTTGTTTTTCCTTTTTATTTTCAAGTTTTTATTTTGAAAATTTTTAAAGCATACAGAAATCTATACCCTCCACCTAGATACACTAATTAATTGATCATATAAGTATGAGTATATTTCTAGGCTCTCTATGCTGTTCATTGAGCTATGTATCTATTTTTGTTACAGTACCATACTATTCTAATTACTGCAGCTTTGTAGTGTATCTTAAAATCTGGGATTGCAATATGTCCATCTTTGTTCTTTCTCAAGACTGCTTTGGCTATGGTGGTTCCATACAAATTTTAGCATTATTAGTTCTAGTTCTATTTTTTAAAAATGCTATTGATATTTTGATAGAGATTCCATTGAATCTGTAGGTTTCTTTGGGTAGTATAAACATTTTAACAATATTAACTTTTCCAATCCATAAGCATGGAATACCTTTTCATTTGTTTGTGTCATCTTTAATTTCTTTCATCAGTGTTTTATAGATTTCAGAGGACAATTCCTTCACCTCCTTGGTTAAGTTTATTCCTAGATATTTTACTATTTCGGTGCAATTATAATTTAATTGCCATCTTAAGTTCTCTTTTTGGTACTTCACTATTAGTGTATAGGAATGCAATAAGTTTCTGGATAATAGTTTTGTATCCTGGAACTTTACTGAATTAATTTACAACTGTAATAGTTTTTTGGTGACGTCTTTAGGGTTTTTAATGTATAGCATTATGTCATCTGCAAATAGTGACAATTTAGTTTCTTCCTTACCAACTTGGATGCCTTTTATTTCTTTTTCTTGTCTGATTGCTGTGGCTAGGACTTCCAGTACTATGTTGAATAAAAGTGGTAAGAGTGGATATCCTTGTCATGTTCCTGATCTTAGAGGAAAAGCTCTTAGTCTCTCACCATTGAGTGTGATATTAACTATGGGCTTTTCATATATGGCCTCTATTATGTTGAGGTATATTTCCTCTAAACCTATTTTATTGAGGGTTTTTATCATGAACAGATGTTGAAATTTGTCAAGGATTTTTTCTGCATCTACTGAGGCAATTATGTAATTTTCATCCATCATTTTGTTAATGTGGTGTATTACATTGATTGATTTGCAAATATTGAACCATCTTTGCATCCCCAGAATAAATCCCACTTAATTGTGGTAGATAGTTTTTTTAATGTATTGTTGAATGTGGTTGGCTAATATTTTGTTAAGGATTTTTGCACTTGTGTTCATCAGGAATACTGGCCTGTAGTTTTCTTCTTTTGTAGTGTCCTTGTCTGGTTTTGGTATCAGGATCATGCTTGGCCTCATAGAATGTATTTGGAAGGTTGCCTTCCTCATCTATTTTTTGGAATTGTTTGAGAATAGATGACTCTTCCTTAAATATTTGGTAGAATTCAGTTGTGAAGCCATCTGGTCCTGGACATTTATTAGTTGGGAGTTGTTTGATTACCAATTTGATGTTACTAGTAATTGGTCTTTAAGATTTTCTATTTCTTCCTGATTCAGTTTTGGAAGATCATATGTTTCCAAGAATTTACCCATTTCTTCTAGGTTATCCAATTTGTTGGTATACAACTTCATTGTAGCCTCTTTTAATCCTTTGCATTTCTATGGTATTGGCTGTTACTTCTCTTTCACTTCTCATTTTATTTATTTGGGTTCTCTCCCTTTTTCCTTCATGAGTCTGGCTAAAGGTTTATCAATTTTGTTTATCTTTTCAAGTAACCAGCTCTTAGTTTCATTGATTTTTTTTTCTATTATTTTTTAAGTCTCTTGTTCATGTATTTCTTCTCTGATCTTTATTATTCTAACTTTGGGCTTGTTTCTTTCTCTTTTTTTAGTTCCTTTAGGTGTAGGGTAAGATTGTTTATTTAAAATTTTTTTTGTTTCTTCAAGTAGGCCTGTAGTGCTATAAATTTCCCTCTTAGAAAACTGCTTTCGCTGCAGAGTGTAAAGAGCTTTTATTCATCTCTTCTCCTCTCGAGATAAAACATTCTAAATACATCTTTACTGAATTATCTTGAATGGAATGCCTTACTATTGCTTTACAAAGTTCTAGATGATACTCTAATAAAGTATACTAATATATTATCTGATATAATAAAAATAGCACATGTACATTAAAAAAGAATAAAAAGACTTGCTTTTAATTCTCATGTAATATTTAGTAGAAATAGATAAATATTTTTAGAGGCCAGAGGAAACTGCAAAGTAATTGCTGACATGGTCACTAGAGATGAAAATAATCTACCTCTGTCAAGTAAAAGAGATACTACATAAAACCAACCCTAGGGAAAGGAGAAATATTTTGATTTCAGAAAACAGAATTGTGATTGCAAAAAGAATTAGATGCTGAGCAAAGCAAAAAATATAGTGTTTATTTATTATGGAGACTTTTAAAGTCTGAGATACAAGAAGAAAAACTAAACCACAAGTTGAAAAATATCTTCTAAAATCTGAAAATCCTTAAATTTTTTAAATTTAACAAAATAAAAAATGAAAAACATTTTCATAACATTGTCAAGATAGTCAAGTTGTAAGATGCTCTTACAATTTCCTGCTCAGTCTGTGCTCAGCTGTAACCTCTAGGACTTTTATTTTTTCAGAGTGGGCTAGGCAATGAAACCAGTAAGATTCGCCCTCTGGGTCAGAGCCATTTTAAATACCGTGCTCTGCCCACTCATCAGATACAAAAAAAGCAGTGAATCATTCATCTTGTAACCAAAATTAAGCTGGTTAAGTGCATGGCTATCAACCCTGAGAGCTAATGTTTACATTCAAGTTTTGGGGTAAAGGATAAATCAATTTTTAACAAAAGAAATATGAAGCATTCCATTAATGAAATTCTAACTGGAGTGCAACCAAATCTTTTTTCTTTTTTTTATGGCAATAGTAAATGTTTTAAAGATGTCATTACTTCTTGTTTTCCAGTCTTTCCTGACCACAACCAGTATAAGATATAATAATTCTAAAATAACAACCTCCTAAGTTATGTTATTGTAGAGTAGTTTTACAGCCCGACGCAAAGCAAAATAAACACCAGTAATGAATTACTCCCATGAACCAACCTAAGGAAAGGCTGTCACTAAAAACTAGTACATATTAGAAGCCTAAGAAAGGTAAAACTCTGAGGTATGACAGTTTCACTGCTGATTTATGTCATCCAAGATTGCATCCAACTGAGCAATTATTTAATTAGGAAATAATATCTCAAGAATCTGATTGGCTCTAGTTGTAATCATTTGCAAACATCTAATAAACTGATATTTCAAAGGGTAAAATTGTTCACTTACTCAACACTAGCTGTTGAAATTTAATGAAATTAAAAAATGTTTAGTTTCATCCAAAAGTAGGTATCAAATATTTTTTCTTATTAAAGAACATAGGGATGACTGATTCGTCACAATGTTTCTTTTTGTTTTCATATCAGTTATTTGGCATTCAAGGAACTCAATAAGTCATGGGGAGTGGAAGGGAGGATGCAATAGGAGTCATATTTTTGAAAATGAAATTGCCATTTTCACATACTCTTTCCATTGGCTCTTAAATTCAGGCATTTAGAGAAACGTATCTAATAACATCTTTATCCTAAGCAGAATCATTGTTACCTTGATGCTAAATAGTGGCAATAAATTTAATGTTTCATTCTTCCACCTACTCCCTAAGAAGCAATTCTACACTCAGTCATTCTTTAAAAATAAATACCTGAGGGCACCTGGGTGATTCGGTCAGTTAAGCATCCAACTCTTGATTTAGGCTTAGGTTATGATCTCATGGTTGTGGGATCGAGCTCCACACTGGGCTCTGAACAGTGTGGATGGAGCCTGCTTGGGATTCTCTCTCCCTCTCTTTCTGTCCCTCCCATGCTCACGCATGCTCTCTCTCTCAAAATAAAGAAATAAACATTTAAAAAAATAATAATAATAAAAACACATACCTGATTAGTTTACTGATAACACACAGAGGTAAAACAAAAATAAATAAAGTCTATATTTTTAATTCCAACTGGCTATAATTTCTAGTTTCAAACTAGTATTGTCTTCATTCTTTGATTAGCCTAGATTGAAAATTTAAATATAGAGCACCTAAACAAAACATATTTATGAACCAATTCATAAATTTAAGTCACATAAATCCAGGAAAGTGTATGCTTATTTGATGTTTCAGAATTTCTCCACCAATAAACAAGTTTTTATATTCCATCGACTTCAGGACTAATCATGAATTTTTGTACTTAGTTTGGTGTCTTTCATCTTTGGCCTTTAAAACCCTTTATGAGCCTTAATTAATTCTTACCACACCTCTCTGAGACAGGTTGGTATTATCATCCCCTTTTTATAGTTGAGGAAACGAAGACAAAAAGAATTAGTATGAGATTTGCCCGGTGACATAGACTAAAGCAGGGACTCATTCAGTGTAAGCTACAACACTCCTCACAGATAACCATGCTGCTGGCCTCTTCGTTTCTCCTTCCTATCAGCATCAATGTTTTAACATCCTCAACAGAAAAACTATCTCATTTAGCAACATAGCTAAGTTGAATTGCTTTCTCACTCTGTAAAATTTACATTGCCTCTTGGAAAATTTATTTCATAGCTTTCTCTTTGCTACAAAATGGATTTTTGACATCTTGCAACTAAACGTACAACTTAGTATTCTGAAGAAATTAGAGTAGGCATTACTTACAAGTAGATAGAAAACATTCAGGAAATTCTAGCATACAGTATCAGATCACTTATAAAGACATTTTAGAGCCCACAGTGGCCATTCACCTAAAAATCTTTATGGTAATATTATGATACAACCTCACACAGTGACTCATGTTGGCTTGTCCAGGCTTGCGCTCTTTGTGAACTGAAGACCTGCATAAACCCAGTTACAACTAGTTTCTCTGCTATTGCATTATGCCTCATATTGACTGTCAAAGTAAATCTGCATATCTATTTTTCATTTAGAGTTCAACAGCAAAAGTTTGCAACCAAAATTAGAAAAGAAAACTGACACTTTCTTGTTACTTGTTTTTGTTATTATCACTTATCACTTATTTTTTTATTGAGACATCCCAAAAAGTTCACCTTTAGACTTCACCAGATCTAGTGGCCTTGCTTTTTCTATCCTTCATATGACTAGCATCTCTTACTAAAAGAGATAATGTCCATCTTTCAAAAGAATATTAAAAATCACAGGATTTTTTTAATCTTATGGGTGAAATAGGCAAAAGGGATTAAAAGGTCTGAGCTTACAGTTATAAAATAAATATATAAAATATAACATTGTATGCCAACTATACTTCAATACTTTTAAAAAGTAAATAAAAATCACAAGAATTTAAAAACTATATTTAAAATTACCTTGTCTAGATGGAAATACTTGTTAGGAGATATTTCCATTATTAGATTTATTCCAAGTTTGGTTTGCTTATGCTTTCTGGTTTTCCTAAAATGTCTTACAAGTCAAAAAAAAATACAAAAACAAAAGTCCTATTAAACAATTAAGTTCTATCAGATCACGCTACCAGAAAATGGCCTCTCTCTTCTCTTCTTTCCCCTGAGTGATTTTTTATAACCATTTTGAATAATTTTTATAAAATACAATGCAATGATTACCTTTGAGGAAAAGGTAAAGACAGGAATGGCAAAAACACACCATTTTAATTTTGAAACTTTTGAAACTATACTATTCAAATATTTTATGTTGTACTGTACCTTCATGCCCACTCATCTCCCTTAACATAAAATCATCACTTTTTAAATTTAGGATATTACTAGACACATGATCTGAAGATTAAGCAATTTGTTTAAAAATTCTTCTATACTCAGTTAAATCAGTAAATTTAAAGTTCACTATACGTGTGTGTGTGTGTGTGTGTGTGTGTGTGTGTGTGTGTGTGTAGGTGTATATATATATATATATATATATATAATATGTATATCATTTAGGGAAAATAACAAGACTTTTCAATATGAAAGGATAATTTATTCTATGTCTCAGGGCCAGATTGAGTAAATCTCAATTGCTGGATATTTTAAATATTTTCCAAAGTCCATGTAGTGTGCCATAAAGCTTGGAGAGTGTATGCCCACATAGCTTGGACACGAACATGTTACAAAATAATCTTTCTTCTTAAAATATAAATATGTTCCATTTCCTTAAATGACAGCTTTCAAAATAAAGACACACCTTTCAGTATTTATTGCAACTTATAATGGCATTCTTATTCTAAGGTTTGGATAGAATCAGTTACGCTTGTTTGTCTTACACTCACAAATATTTATTTCTGAAAGTAGTTGATAAACCTGCCTGTTCTATCTGGTCGCTTAGAACTAGGTCAATTTCACCATTTGGAGCTAAACACCATTCATCACCCTTATCTCTCTAACAGCTATTCTGAAGTAGTTAAGTAGTAATATATTGGCATTCCCTTTTTTAACTGATGTAGCAAGCTATAAAATTAGCATTGCAAAACAGAAAGGAAAAAAAAAAAAACCTGTCCCTTAATTCTTATTGATTTGGGGGTAGAAAGCTTGGTAAAGTATTTTCAATTCAAAATAAAGAGCCTTAAAATCATTTTCACACAGTTAGTCAGTGGATTCTTTCCTGCTGGGCACAGGACACCATGGAATATATTTAATGACCAGCGAAAATAATAAATAAAGCCTTTTGCTCTTATAGAGTTCATGTCAGAAACAGAGCAAAGCACATTAAATTCTTCTCACAATACAGTAAAAGCCCTGTTTAATATCCTCAATGACTCTGTCAGTTGCTGTGTATCAGGACTTTTTATGATATGTGTGAATAATATAATGCATAGTAATAGTAGTAATGGCAGTATTTCTACTAATCATTCAGTCATGCCTTAATAAACCAGACTCTCGTATGCTCCAGGCATATTTCAGCTCAGTTTCAAAAGCTCTTTTCATTTTCACTGAGAGCAATTCACAAACCTCTTCTCTCTTTCCCAGAATCAACTCTTCATTGTTGCTTCTCTTGTTGACTTACAGTGAATGAAAAACTGCTCTGACATTATTGAGGTCTGCTTTTTATGAAAAAACTAGTTGTGCTGAAGATAGATGATAGATAGATAGATGATAGATAGATAGATAGATAGATAGATAGATAGATAGATAGGAGACAGAGTGAAATACAATATTAATTAGCAGCAAACACAAGGCATAATTATTTTAAAGCACACAATATGAAAGTGGATAAATTAGATACAAATAGATAAAGAAGGAAACAAGACACAGACACAACCATTGCTCTCAGAAAACTGGCAATCTAGTTAGAAGAAATAGAAATGGTTTCCTCCTTTGCAATTTATGATGAACCATTATTTTTCCCCCATTCTTATTTTTATCACCCTAGTTTGGGCATTTACCACTTCCTGCTTAGATTACTACAGTGGTGTCCTCTAAAAAAAAGGCTAAAATCATTTAGCCTCTGGTAAATCCTCCCACTTGATCCTTCCTGGATTGACTATTCATTCTAACTTTCTTTTGGATAGTATTCACATGAGATTGTATAATTCTGTTCCAAAAGTTCAAGAATTAATACCTTTGGAATAAAGTTTTAATTTCTTAGTCTGGCCTCAGCCTCAATGCTTCTAAAATCAGATGCCAATCTATCTCCTCACCAACTTTCTCTGCTACAATATTCCCACACGTAAGTTAACTATATGGCAAATCATTCCCTATATATGGCACACACTTTCCCATTTTTCTACCCTGGATTATACTGTTCCCTGTGTTTAGCATTCCCTCTGTTGAAATCTTTCCTATTTAAGGTCAAGTTCTTATGCTGCTTCTTTTGTAAAATCTACCCACAATTCCTCCAGCCGAAACTGATAGATCTCTATGTGTGTCTCTGTCTCTGTCCCTGTCTGTCTCATTTAAATGCTCTAAATTCTTTCTTGGTTTCAGTTTATGGCACCAGTCAAATACTACCTTGTACTGTTATGTTTATTTCTTTCTTCCTTACAAGCATATAAAACCCCCCGCATAACTCTTGGCATGTGTCATATATAGTGAGTACTTAGTAAATATTTGTGAGATGCTGCATGAAAACACTGAGAGGAACAAGCAAGTGTGCAGAGATGAGGGCAAATACATAGGTAGAGATAAATGTCATGTAAAGTTTTGTAAAAATAAAAGAAGTGGAATTTAAATTTAATATTGAAGAAAGGAATTTTATTCATAATTGTATCTTGATTTATAGTTTCCTTACAAGAAACTTCTAATTTCTCATGTAAACATTTCATTCATTTCTAAAATATGAAGGAGGTACAAAAAAGGTATTTAGGCCAGTGGATGAAATCATTTTGAAAATTCCAGGAGATGGAGAAATTTCAGAATATCTAAAAAAGAATTTATTCAAAGGAGTGGCATTATTTGCTCCAAGACAAGTAAATGTCCAGATTTTATGTGCCAAAATATCTACTTAATTTTTGTCTTCTATGTTTATGGTATCATCAGGTAAGCAGGCCCATCTGGGATTGGAATAACTGTTCTGATTACTTAATACATATAACCTATTTCCTTCTGGTTTACATAGCTTTGAGGTGAACTATCTCCTGACCACTAAAAAATACTGGCTGTATGGTGCTTTGAAAAAGAAACACAAGGAGAGAAGAGGAAAGAGACTGCAATTGTCAGAAGTAGTACAGGAGTTGTCTCCCTGCAAAGCAGCTGGTCTCAGAGCCTCTTGCTTGTTTCCCCAATACAGTCTTTCTTCCCTCCCTCCCTTAAGATTTAGTACTTGATTCAAAAGGAATTCTAGCTGACCACAGAAAGAAGATAAGAAGTAGTTGTGTAAGGCATTTATTTGCCCATGGACGAAGAGATGAGGAGATACCACCAAATGAATCCTGTTCTCCCACTCCCCATTCCGCAATGCAGACAAGTCTGTGTGATCCTATTCAGGTATGGAGCCATGGGGAGAGATCCTTTCCCCTCTTCCTCCACACTTTAAGGAGATGGATGGAACAAGCAAATGTTCTTTAGGCTGGATTTAGGCCTCAAAGCTCTTGAAGGGGGTGCATTTCCGGTAGGGCAAGATAGTCTCGGGGAGGAATTCTTCAAGTATACAAGGTCAAACTACTCAGGAGAATAACACAATAGAGTATTTGCCTAGGCTTGTGGAACAATCTACATTTATTCAAGCCAGAGATGGTGGGGGAGGTTCAAGGGCCTCCCACACTGGAAAGTGTGCTTAATGGTTTGGCATCCTGAGAACTTATCCAGACTAGCAGGAGGAAGTCTAACCCCACAAATGTGCTTCTGTGAGAATTCTTCTTACATTTCCCACTCCCACTTGAGAACACAGCTGGTTGCGCATGTGGTAGCCAGATGGCTCCCCAATTCACTCAGAATATGAGAAGATGAGGACACAAGAGAATATGGGTCAGCCTCCTACTGTACACTAACAACACATTAGTCAAATCAAACTCACCTATGGACAACTTTGTGTTTTAATAGCTCAGAGCAATACATTTTTATTGATGAAATTCAGAGTGTATTTTTATTTTTATTTATTTGTTTTTTTAGAGTATATTTTTAAATTACACATACACTCATTTCTTACTTTTCTCAGAAGAATAAATCCATGTTAAAATGAAATAAAAGTTTTAATTCCCAGCATTTTTATTACTTTGTAGTGATATTAAAAGACAAGACAGAATACAAATATTAAATGTAGAATGTATTAAATAAATATTTCCTAACACTATGGTCGACTATAAACATGCTCTCAAACACACAAATTTTCTCTAAAAGATAGCACAATATCATAATTGACCAAAAAGTGAGACACACAATACAGGCATTGAAAGATCTTCAAGCTCCTTCCAAATCATTAGAAATGAAATTGTATTTAGTTTGTTGTAAACCAACTCTAAGAGACATAAAGCACAATGAAAGCACAAGTAGATGGATATAGCATTTTTTTTTTTTTTATGTAGCACATATTTATGTAGCAAAAATAATCCAATATTCAATGCTTCAGGCCGGGAATAGATAAGGTTCAGCCTTTTTTTTTTTTTTTTTACAATGCTTGTTGCATATACCCTCCCACCTTTCTGTCTAAGTTTCTGTGACAGCTCACCATTTCCTACATTCAACTTTCAAGTTTCTTTACTTGGCCTTTCTACTCACATTGCTCTCTAACACTTCAAATGTGTCTCCAATGACTTCCTTACGTACATAAAACTGCTCAAGATAAATTGGTCTATGCATTGTTTCCTGAATTTATCATTCACATCGTTCCTACCTTCATGGTTTTGCTCAAACCCTTCCCAACTGTTTTATCACTTTTCCATTACCTTTCTCCCTTTTTTTTTAAGCTATTTTTTTAATGCGTATTTTTGAGAGAGAGTGAGAGTGGGGTAGGGACAGAGAGAGGGAGACAGAGGATCCAAAGCAGGCTGTGTGCTGTCAGCAGAGACCCCAATGTGGGGCTCGAACTCACGAACCGTGAGATCATGACCTGAGCCTGCAGTCCGACACTTAACCAACTGAGCCACCCAGGTGCCCCTCCATTACCTTTCTTGAAGATGCAGTTTAGGGGGCACCTGGGTGGCTCAATTGGTTAAGTATCCGACTTCAGCTCAGGTCATGATCTCACGGTTTGTGAGTTCGAGTCCCGCGTTGGGCTCTGTGCTGACAGCTCAGAGCCTGGAGCCTCCTTCAGATTCTGTGTCTCCCTCTCTCTCTGCGCCTCTCCTGCTCACACTCTCTGTATCTCTCAAAAGTAAGAAAAAAAAAAAACATTTAAAAAAAAAAAAGAAGATGCATTTAAGTGCTACTCTTCCAGGAAGACTTTCCCATCTATCTCCCTACCAACAGATCCACACATATTCATACCTTTATAGAACACCCTTCCCTGTACTCATCTGGCAAGTGTTGTCTGAATTACCAGGTGGTCCTTACTGCATGTTATACCATCCATTGTTGTACTACATATATTCATTCCTCTTCCCAAGGTCAAGGATCAGGTCTACTATCTATTTTTTTTTTTTTTTTTTTTTTTTTTAAAAAGTTGAATTTTTTTTTTTTTTTTTTTCAACGTTTATTTATTTTTGGGACAGAGAGAGACAGAGCATGAACGGGGGAGGGGCAGAGAGAGAGAGAGACACAGAATCGGAAACAGGCTCCAGGCTCCGAGCCATCAGCCCAGAGCCCGACGCGGGGCTCGAACTCACGGAGTGCGAGATCGTGACCTGGCTGAAGTCGGACGCTTAACCGACTGCGCCACCCAGGCGCCCCTCTACTATCTATTTTTATCCCCAGAAACCAGAATTAAAAAGTACTCAATATGGGAATGCAAGCTGGTACAGTCATTGTGGAAAACAGTATGGAGGTTCCTCAAAAAACTAAAAATAGAACTACCCTACAACCCAGCAATTGTACTACTAAGTATTTATCCTAGGGATACAGGTATGCTGTTTTGAAGGGACACATGCACCCCAATGTTTATAGCAGCACTATCAACAATAGCCAAAGTATGGAAAGAGCCCAAATGTCCATCAATGGATGAATGGATAAAGAAGATGTGGTATATATACACAGTGGAGTATTACTCAGCAATCAAAAATAATGAAATCTTGCCATTTGCAAGTATGTAGATGGAACTGGAGCGAAATTAGTCAGAGAAAGACTTCTATATCATATGACTTCACTCGTATGAAGACTTTAAGACACAAAACAGATGACCATAGGGAAGGGAAGCAAAAATAATACAAAAACAGGGAGGGGAACAAAACAGAAGAGACTCATAAATATGGAGAACAAACAGAGGATTACAGGGGGGGTGTGGTGGGGAGAATGGGCTAAACGGGTAAGAGGCACTAAGGAATCTACTCCTGAAATCATTGTTGCACTATATGCTAACTAATTTGGATGTAAATTTAAAAATAAATAAATAAATAAATAAATAAATAAATAAATAAATAAATAAACAAACAAAATTAAAAATTAAAAAAAAGTACTCAATAAATACTGTTACTGATAATAATGTTGATGTGATGCTATGAACCCATAGAAAACAAAGACTAGGGTAGAATCTCTTACAAAATAACTGGCTACAAAAAATACAAGTTTATCTCACTAAAAACACCCTATTCCTTTCCTAAATTTGCCAGATATAAAAGTAACTTACAACATGTTTTCACTGATAATCACCAATTTCTTTGTTTCCTTATGGTAATTACATTCATTTTGATGTACATCTTTTAAGACTCCACTTTTAAATTACCTGTATTCCACATTATATATTTAAATATTATGTAAAAGTATGCTGTCTCATATTTGACAACTCAACACAAAATTATTTCCAGAATTTTTTTAAAGTTGCAGTCATATTGTCAGTGTTTTTCTCCCTAGGTGTATGGTAATTTCTTTATCTATGCTAGCCCATGCTGGTTTGCTTATACCTCTGAGCCTCCTGATAACTCATAATTCTTGAAATGGACAAGAACATACATACCCAAGAATATGTGCTGTGGTTCTCTGAAAACCCTCTATAGCTAAGAAGCGTAATTTCTTAATTCTAGTCTTGACTCTACTACTGTGTCACTTTCCTATCAGTTAAATGAGAATAACAACATCTATTCTTTCCTTACTGTATATTAGATAATAGATACGACAAAATAGATCTGAAAATCCTTATAGGAAAGGTGATACATAAAGTCAAGGTATTCAAGGTATTACTCATTAAGGTAAAAGTCTAAGATAACCAAGACTCACATTTCTTCATTGCTTGGAAAAAAAAAATGGTTTTCTAATGTGCTAGGTTTTATAATGTGCTAGGTAGTGTGTTCCTGGGAACTCAAAAATAAATAAGACCAAGGACAGGTTCCAGATCTCAAAATATAGTAAAGGTAAAGAATTAAACAAACAGAACAGAGGTCAGGAAAATTCACTGCCTGTTTTTGTAAGGCTTGTGAGCTAAGAATGGTTTTTACAGATAAGCATTTGCAATCAGTTTGATGAATGGAAACACTAAATTTGAACTACAAGTAAAAGAAATGGTATCCTCTACAAAAGAATTTCATTCTTCAATAAATGTATCACTATTACAAAAAAATTTGTACTTATTATTTTATTTTTAATTTTGTCAATAAAAAATCATTAAACTTTATTTTCTCTCATTATATAAGTACCTACATAATATCCTTGATTTTGCCTCTTGGCCTGCAAAGTCTAAAATGTTTACTAACTGTAAACTTCACAGAAAAAGTGTGCTGACCCCTGAAATAATTAATTATACTATAACGTGGTAAATATAATGATAGAAAATATAAGTTGAGAATTCAAGTAATGATGAAAATATTGGGGAGGAGCACCTAAATCATCTTTGTGTAATGGTTTCAGGGCAGACTTCTGGGAGAAGATGGCATTGGACTGAGTCTGAAAAGCTAAGTAGGAATAAACAAAACAAGACGGATGGGTCGAGGGGTCACTACGGGTGGTTGGTGGAAAAACTTTAGTCATCCATGGTCATTTCAGGTCCTCAGATAAGCAGATACCCAGATGGGATTAGATATGATTAGTTCTAGGAGTTGATGACTCTTCACTCTGCACCCCAACCATAGACTCGATTCCAACTATAACCAGTTGCCTGATGGTTTTTTACCAGCTCTAGAAGAGCTCTGTGAGTGCATGTAGAAAACCTGACCTGCCTTTAGCATATTCACTGTTCATTTTTTAAAGTTGCATTGTTTTATATAAAAGAGTAAAATATTTCATTTTTTTTAGTGACAGAAATCCATAGAAAATAAAATAAAATTTAAAAACCGGTAAGAGTCTTTGCACTGATACCCAACTTCTAAATATATATTTCCAGTAACAGGTAATGAATAGAACACATGTATATGCTTATCCCTTCTGCCTCATAAACATCACAAAAATTATGGCAGGAAATGGCTTTTTAAAGATATAAAACATTGATGAAAAGGAAAACTGGAGAGAAAAGAGCAGAGAGAACGGTCAAAAATAAATTGACAGCTGCAAAGCAGATGATCAGGTAAGTAGTAACTAACTTCTTAGCAGACCAGAGGCTGAAAGGTAAATGTTTGTAGCTGGGAAAGTCAAGGAGCAAATGAACTCATTATATAAAATCTTGGAAAACCTCAGGAACGAGAGTCACCTAGTACCTCTAAAAGGTAACTACCAGCGGAGCCACAAATAGGAGACTTGGTTAAAAGTCTGAACGAGAAACAGGCTTCTCAATCCCCCAGCTCCTGACAACCACGTGAATCAAGGCAACTACCTTCCCTCAACTCAACGGAAGACTGGAGGTTTACTCTCCAAAGATTTTAAAACACAAGGATTCTAGACTTGAGGTCACTAAGCAAGAAGGGCTAGAGTGCCATAATCAAAACAATGAATTAAATTAAAAATCTGTATGTTAAATGATGAGAATTAACCTGTTCTCCAAGTTAGCTCCCAGAATGCTCGAAAACATTCTGGGATATCTGGCTGGATATCTCCTCATAACACTACATTAAAGCTCAACAATTGATTTCTTGGTCACATAGTAAATTATAATTTAAGTGTATAATTAATTTATACAAAGTCAGCTATATAATGTGTCAGGTCTCTTGTTCAAAAAGCAGGGGGAAAAGTGTCATTAAAAATACTAAAATAGGGAGTGCCTGGGTAGCTCAGTGATCTCAGCTCAGGTCTTGATCTCAGAGTTGTGAGTTCAAGCCCTGTGTTAGGCTCCACGCTGGGTGAAAAGGCTATTAAAAAATAAAAGAATTGAAATAGAAAGTTTTTTTTTCACCCTCAGTCTCTCTTTTGATTTGTCATGGTGTTTTTCTCTTTTCTTTTTTTCTTTCTTTCTTTCTTATTTATTTATTTATTTGGTCATGGTGCTTTTCTTATTTACTAATTAACATTTTTTAAGGAAAGGAAATTGAACATTTAAATTATTTAACCCACTCTTTAGCAAGTGGTGCTGGGAAAACTGATGGCAACATCAAGAAAAATGAACCTGGACCCCTTTTGACACAATACATAAAAATAAATTCAAAATGGATCAAAGATCTAAATGTAAGACAGGAAGCCATCAAAATCCTCAAGGAGAAAGCAGGCAAAAACCTCTTTGACCTCGGCTGCAGCAACTTCTTACTCAACACATCTCCGGAGGCAAGGGAAACAAAAGCAAAAATGAACTACTGGGACCTCATCAAAATAAAAAGCTTCTGCACAGTGAAGGAAACAATCAACAAAAAAAGGCAACCAAGGGAATGGGAAAAGATATTTGCAAATGACATATCAGATAAAGGGTTAGTATCCAAAATCTACAAAGAACTTACCAAACTCAACACCCAAAAAACAAATAATCCAGTGAAGAAATGGGCAAAAGACGTGAATAGACACTTCTCCAAAGAAGACATCCAGATGGCCGACCGACACATGAAAAAATGCTCAACATCACTCATCATCAGGGAAATACAAATCAAAACCACAATGAGATACCATCTCACACCTGTCAGAATGGCTAACATTAACAACTCAGGCAACAACAGATGTTGGCAAGAATGTGGAGAAAGAGGATCTCTTTTGCACTGCTGGTGGGAATGCAAACTGGTCAACCACTCTGGAAAACAGTATGGAGGTTCCTCAGAAAACTAAAAACAGAACTACCCTACGACCCAGCAATTGCACTACTAGGTATTTATCCTAGGGATACAGGTATGCTGTTTCGAAGGGACACGTGCACCCCAATGCTTATAGCAGCACTATCAACAATAGCCAAAGTATGGAAAGAGCCCAAATGTCCATCGATGGATGAATGGATAAAGAAGATGTGGTATAGATATAAATGGAGTATTACTCAACAATCAAAAAGAATGAAATCTTGCCATTTGCAAATACGTGGATGGAACTGGAGGGTATTATGCTAAATGAAATTAGTCAGAGAAAGACAAAAATCATATGACTTCACTCATATGAGGACTTTAAGACACAAAACAGATGAACATAAGGGAAGGGAAACAAAAATAATATAAAAACAGGGAGGGGGACAAAACAGAAGAGACTCATAAATATGGAAAACAAACAGAGGGTTATCGGAGGGGTTTTGGGAGGGGAGATGGGCTAAATGGGTAAGGAGCATTAAGGAATCTACTCCTGAAATCATTGTTGCACTATATGCTAAGTAACTCGGATGTAAACTAAAAACATAAATTAAATTTAAATAAATAAATAAATAAATAAATAAATAAATAAATAAATAATTTAACCTAAATTTCACCATTCATCTTTATATTAGGCAATGCCTTTTTAAATTCAAATATAAGTTGGGGCGCCTGGGTGGCTTAGTCGGTTAAGCGTCCAATTTCGGCTCAGGTCATGATCTCACAGTCGGTGAGTTCGAGCCCCATGTCATGCTGTGTGCTGACAGCTCAGAGCCTGGAGCCTGCTTCGGATTCTGTGTCTCCCTCTCTCTCTGACCCTCCCCCGTTCATGCTCTGTCTCTCTCTGTCTCAAAAATAAATAAACGTTAAAAAAAATTTTAAATAAATAAATTCAAATATAAGAGCATTTAATTCATATATACAATCACTGAAATTGCACAATTTATATTTGGTAGCTCATACATGCATATGTAATTTGTTCTCATCAAAATAGTGGAAATACTTCATAAAACTAACTCAATAATTTATTTCAAGTCAATATGCACACGTTCTACCAATTCTCTACTTTTGGCTTACTGGAATCAGCAATTTTACCGTAACTGTTTCACTGTGAAGTAACAGTGTGAAGTAACACTGTGAAGTAACAAGAATAAGAAAAAATATGACAGGATTTCTTACTCATTTGTGTTTCTTAGAATGCCATTATATTCTTGCTGCATTAGAAATAATTGTGGGGGTGCCTGGATGGCTAAGTCAGTTAAGCATCCAACTTCCGCTCAGGTCATGATCTCATGGTTTGTGAGTTTGAGCCCCACATTGGGCTCGCTGCTGACAGCACATGATTCGGATCCTCTGTCTCCCTCTCTCTCTGCCACCCCCCTCTGGCTCTGTCTCATTCTCTCAAAATAAATATGTAAATAAAACTTTAAAAAAAGAAAAAGAAAAGGTAAGAATTCTGGTTCAGACAGAAAATATGGCTTCTAGGGGCTGTCTATCCCCACTTACTCAGTCACAGATGTAACTCGCTTACCTTGTACAATCTTTGAGTCTCACTAAACTCTCATGCATCATGGGCCTACTGAAATTATGTGTTTATGGAAATCTTGAACACTATATGCAAATGGAGTAGCAAGTACTGGCTGACTTCTTGCTGGTGTTCCAGTATTCCAACAGACTTTAATTATGAAACACAGGTTCAAGTTCAAATTCAAAACACAAGTACCAACAAAGATAAGATGAATAAGAAATTTCACAATAGCAACAGTAGAACAGTAGGATAAGTAGGGGGCTTTTCCTTACTCAGTTGCACAGATCTCATCCCTGGGAAGCTGTCAACTATATAAGAAAGTGCCAAGTTGTTTTCTAATAAAGTTGTGTCATATTGCATTCCCACCAGTAAAGTTTGAAAGTTCCAGTGGTCTGCATCCTTACTATTAACTAGTAATGTCAAACTTGTTAGATATAGCCATTCTGGAATATATGTATAATGACATCTCATTGTAGTTTTTATTCGCAGTTCCCTAATGATTATGTTGATCATTCATTAACTAGTGAATTATTCATTCATAATTACAAATAATTATGTGCCTGTTTGCCACCTGAATTATCTTCTGGTGTGTGTGTGTGTGTGTGTGTGTGTGTGTGTGTGTGTGTGTGTGTGTGTGTGCCACAATGGTCCATGCTGTCTTTTATTATTCTGTTTTGCTGCTTGATTCAAAATGTTTTCTTGTTTCTTCTCATTTTTGTTTTTAATATAATTTATTGTCAAGTTGACTAACATACACGTTGGCTAATATGCACATGTTCTACCAATTCTCTACTTTTGGCTTACTGGAATCAGCAATTTTACCATAACTGTTTTACTGGTTAAAAAAACTGGTTGGCCATCTGGATGTCTTCTTTGGAAAAGTGTCTATTCATGTATACAGTGTGTTCTTGGTTTTGGGGGTAGATTTCCATGATTCCTCACTTACATACAACACCCAATGCTCATCCCAATAAGTGCCCTCCTCAATGCACATCACCCCTTTTTCCCTCTCCCCACGCCCCCTCATCAACCCTCAGTTTGTTCTTTGTATTTAAGAGTCTCTTATGATTTGCCTCCTTCCCTCTCTGTAAGTATTGTTTTCCCTTCCCTTCCCCCATGGTCTTCTGTTTAGTTTCTCAAGTTCCACAAATGAGTGAAAACATATGATATCTGTCTTTCTCTGAATGACTTATTTCACTTAGTATAATACCCTCCAGTTCCATCCACGTTGCTGCAAATGGCAGGATTTCATTCTTTCTAATTGCCAAGTAGTATTCCATTGTATATATAAAACACATCTTTTTTTTAAATTTTTTAAATTACTTTTTTATTTTTTTAATTTTTTTTAATGTTTGTTTAATTTTTGAGAGAGTGAGGTAGAGTGTGAGCAGGGAAGGGTCAGAGAGAGAGAGAGAGATAGGGAGACAGAATCCGAAGCAGGCTCCAGGATCCACACTGTCAGCACAGAGCCTGACGTGGGGTTCGAACTTAGGAGCTATGAGATCATGACCTGAGCTGAAGCCAGACGCTTAACCGACTGAGCCACCCAGGTGCCCCTAATTATTTTTTAAATATAATTTATTGTAAAATTGGTTTCCATACAACACCCAGTGCTCATCCCAACAAGTGCCCTCCTCCCTGCCCATCACCCACTTTCCCCTCTCCCCCAACCCCATCTACCCTTAGTTTGTTCTCAGTCCTTAAGAGTCTCTTATGGTTTGCCTCCCTTCCTCTCTGTAACTTTTTTTTTCCACTTCCCCTCCCCCATGGTCTTCTGTTAAGTTTCTCAAGATCCACATATGAGTGAAAACATATGGTATCTGTCTTTCTCTGCCTGACTGCCTGACTTATTTCACTTAGCATAATACCCTCCAGTTCCATCTACATTGCTGCAAATGGCCAGATTTCATTCTTTCTCATTGCCAGGTAAGTATTCCATTATATATATAAATCACATCTTCTTTATCCATTCATCAGTTAATGGACATTTAGGCTCTTTCCATAATTTGGCTATTGTTGAAAGTGCTGCTATAAACATTGGGGTAACTGTGCCCCTATGAATCAGCTCTCCTGTATCCTTTGGATAAATTCCCAGTAGTGCTACTGCTGGGTCGAAGGGTAGTTCTATTTCTAATTATTTGAGGAACCCACATGCTGTTTTCCAGAGTGGCTGATGATGAGTGATGTTGAGCATCTTTTCATGTGTCGGTTGGCCATCTGGATGTCTTCTTTGGAAAAGTGTCTATTCATGTCTTCTGCCCATTCTTCACTGGATTATTTGTTTTTCAGGTGTTGAGTTTGATAAGTTCTTTATAGATTTTGGATACTAACCCTTTATCCAATATGTCATTTGCAAATATCTTTTCCCATTCCATTGGTTGCCTTTTAGTTTTGTTGATTGTTTCCTTTGAGGTGCAAAAGGTTTTTATCTTGACGAGGTCCCAATAGTTCATTTCTGCTTTTATTTCCCTTGCCTTCAGAGACGTGTTGAGTAAGAAATTGATGCAGCTGAGGACAAAGGGGTTGTTGCCTGTTTTCTCCTCTAGGGTGTTGATGGTTTCCTGTCTCACATTTAAGGCTTTCACACCTGGATATCTTCTGCAATGAAATGTCTGCTTAAATCTTTTGCTCATTTTAAAAATGGGGTTGTTTTCTTGAGTTTTGAGAGTTCTTTATATATCCTGGATATAAATTCTTTTATTATTATTATTATTATTATCATCATCATCATCATTTATTTCAGTTTACATCCAAGTTAGTTAGCATATAGTACAACAATGATTTCAGGAGCAGATTCCTTAAAGCCCCTTACCCATGTAGCCCATCCCCCCTCCCACAACCCCTCCAGTAACCCTTTGTTAGTTCCCCATATTTAAGAGTCTCTTATGTTTTGTCCCCCTCCCTGTTTTTATATTATTTTTGCTTCCCCTCCCTTCTGTTCATCTGTTTTGTATCTTAAAGTCCTCACACGAGTGAAGTCATATGATATTTGTCTTTCTCTGACTAATTTCACTTAGCATGATATCCTCTAGTTCCACTGGATATAAATTCTTAATCAGATATTTTAAACAAATATTTTCTCAGGGTGCATTGGTGGCTCAGTCAGTTAAGTGTCTGACTCCTGGTTTTGGCTCCAGTCATGATTTTGTGGTCTGAGATCAAGCCCCACATCAGATTCTGGGCTGACAGTGTGGAGCCTGCTTGGGATTCTTTCTCTCTCCCTCTCTCTCTGCCCTTCCCCCACTTCTCGAAAATATTTGTTTTTCTCCTAATCTGTGGCTTGTCTTCTCATTTTTGCAACAATGTCTTTTGAAGACCACAAGGTCTTAATTTTGTTGGCTTTAATTTTAATTTTTTTTTTAATTACATAAACTCTATCCTTAGCTTGGAGCTTGAACTCATGACCCTGAGATCAACAGTCACAAGGTCTACTGACTGAGTCAGCAAGGCACCCATAGGGTCTTAATTTTGATAACATGCATTAATTTATTTCTGTTATAGTTCATGCTTTCTGGGTCCTAAGAAATCTTTGCTAACCAAATGTCACATTTTCTCCTAGAAATTTTTACAGCTTTCTTCTAGAAATTTTTATAGCTTTTGGTCTATGGTTCATTTCAAGTTAATTTTTTTAATCTATTATAGGTAGGTTTTAGGTTTAGTATAAAATTTTATATATTTTTTTGAATATGATAGTCAATTGTTCCAGCATTTTTAAAAATTTTTTTTTTTTAATTTTTTTTTTCAACGTTTATTTATTTTTGGGACAGGGAGAGATAGAGCATGAACGGGGGAGGGGCAGAGAGAGAGAGAGACACAGAATCGGAAACAGGCTCCAGGCTCTGAACCATCAGCCCAGAGCCCGACGCGGGGCTCGAACTCACGGACAGCAAGATCGTGACCTGGCTGAAGTCGGACGCTTAACCGACTGCGCCACCCAGGCGCCCCTTAAAATTTTTTTAAAAAATGTTTATTTTTGAGAGAGAGAGAGAGAGAGAGAGAGAGACAGTGTGAGCAGGGGAAGGGAAGAGAGAGAGAGAGAGAGAGAGACAGAATCCAAAGCAGGCTCCAGGCTCCAAGCTGTCAGCACAGAGCCCAATGTGGGGCTTGAACCCACCAACTGTGAGATCATGACCTGAGTCAAAGTCGGACGCTCAACCAACTGAGCCACCCAGGTGCCCCCCAACACATTTTTTGAAAAGCTATCTTTTACACCATTAAATTACCTTATCATCTTTGTTGAAGATTATTTGACCATATACTTTGTATTTCGGTTTCAAAATAATTTTGCCTTTGCATTTTCGAATAAATTTTAGAGTAAATCTGTCCATTTCTACCAAAAAGTTGCTTCAATTTTTATTTGAATTGCATGGATTCTATAGATAAATGTGAGATAATTAACATCTTTAAAAAAGCAGTTCTTTAGATCCATGAACATGGTATATCTCTCCAGTTATCAGGTCTTCTTTATTTCTCTCACCAATGTCATAGTTTTCAATGTATAAATCTTCCATATTTTTCTTAGATTTATCCCGTAATATTCATGTTTTGATTCTGTTGTGATATTTTTAAAAGTTTCAATTTCTAATTGTTCATTGCAAGAAAAGATAATTGATTTTACAATTATTTAGCTGATTTCAATTATTTAGCTAAATAATTCACTCATTAATTTTAGATTTTCTTCTTTTTTTTCTTTTTTTTCACTTTCTTGGGATTTGGAGGGAATAATCATGTCAACTGAAAGTAATGATAGTTTTTTTTTTTCTTTTTTTTATGTTTGTTTGTTTGTTTTGAGAGAGAAAGATAGTGAGCAGGGGAGGGGCAGAGAAAGAGGGAGACAGAATCCTAAGCAGGCTCTGCACTGTTAGCACCGAGTCTTATGTGAGGCTAAAACCTACAGACAGAGAGATCATGACCCAAGCCGAAACCAAGAGTTGGCTGCTTAACCAACTGAGCCACCCAAGTGCCCTGATAGCTTTATTTCTTAAACATGAAAGGGTAGACAAGAATCACAAGAGATTTGAGCAAGGCCTCTAACATAAAGGGGAGAAAGAAAAAAAGAAAGAGAGAAAGAAAGAAAAAAATTTAAAAACTTTCTAGAAAATAGAAAAGACAAAGAAAAGAAAATTAAGGGAGAGTGGAGTATCAGAAAAATTAGAGGTTCATCATGTGATTAATGGTACCTCCACAAAGAGTGAGCAGAGGCATTGGGGTGGGGGTGGGGGTGGGAGGCACAAGCAGAATTATTAATGGAGTTATAGTACAAGAAATTTTCCCTGAATTAAAAAGCCTGACTCTCCAGTACCCACCATAATGATATTAAAAAGAACTACATTATGCTCATCGTTGTGAAACTTCAGAGGATCATAAACAAAATGGAAAGGATTGTAAACAATCCACTGAGGAAAAACAATTTATATACAAAGATTCAGGAACTGAAATGGTATCAAATTTACACTGCAACCCTATTTAAGTTAAGAGTCAATAAAACAGGGGCGCCTGGGTGGCTCAGTTGGTTAAGTGGCCAACGCTTGGTTTCGGCTCAGGTCATGATCTTGCAGTTCTTGAATTTGAGCATCACATAGGGCTCTGCGCTGACAGTGCAGAACCTGCTTGGGATTTTCTCTCTCACTCTCTCTTTCTGCCTCTCCTACTCTCTCTCTCTCTCTCAAAATAAGTAAACTTTAAAAAAAAAGAAAAAGAAAAAAAGACAATGAAACAGTGCCTTTAATATTTTGAGGGAAAATAATTTCCATAATATAATAATTATATTTAGAATAAATGTATTTTAAGACATAATGTATTTAAGATAAAATGTATTTAAGACATAAAGGGTCTACTGGAAAAGGAAAAAAACTATAAGGAGAAAGAAGAAGGCATAAGATCCAGAAATAGGGGATCAAACACACAATAAAGATAAGAGGAATCTCAGGGCAATGGTGCAAAGAAATTCTAGATGCTGTCTATGCAGTGAGGCCTAAAGAACATCAAGTCCATATTGGAGCAGGAGAAAGCAACACTCTAGGACGAAAGTCTCCAAGGGGAAAAAATTGTTAATTTGCCAAATGTGTCCAATCTTATCAAGTAGATTTATGTTTCTCATAGATAGTTTAGGGATATTTAGCTACATAGAATACAAAGCAAACAAAAAAAGCAATTATTTACTCTGGGGAGGAAAAGAAAATATACTGAATATAAATGAATATACTAATATACTATGTGACTCAATTTTGAGTAATACATGGTCATAATCATGATAAAGGCTGAATAGCGACATAAACAGAAATTGTGATAATTTTATTGGGAAAATGGGAGGAATAGAAGTCTAATGGATAAAATATAAAGCTGGAAAATTATATAATTGTATTTATCTAGCAAATACTTATAGAACACTTACTGTACTAGGCAGTAAATACTTCAGAAATGCTATTCATCTACTGCTCATATTGGCTATATGAGTTAGTACTATTATTAATTCTAATTTGCTGATGGAGGAAGGATATCACAGAAAACTTAACTTTCCCAAGATCAGTGATTCTCAACAGGGGGTGATTTTGTTTCTTCAGGGGACATTTGGCGATGCCTGAAGACATTTTTAATTGTTACAGCTAGGGTGAGGGTAGAGACCAGAGATATTGCTACATAGCCTAAAATTCACAGAATAGCTCCCTAAGACAAAAAGTTATCTAGCACACTGTGTCAATTGTGCCTATCAAGAAACATTGACCAAGATAAACAGAAGTGGTGCATATAGAGCTGGGATTTGAATCACAGAAGCTCTTGAATACCGCCTTAGTATGCTGCCTTTCAACAACAGCCTATGGATGTTATTTGGAAACATGAAAGTAAATATCAGAAGAAGGAGCTGGAAAAATTGAAAGCAGTTGCCCCTACAGAGAAATAACTTGGGGAGGGGAATAAGGGCCAGTGGACTATTTGGGGATTGTTTTTTACTGGGGGGGGGGGGGGGTGGAGAGTGTTTGTTGTTTTGTTGTTGTTTCTTGCTGTTGTTTAAAAGACCTGAAGAACTATTTGAATTATACTTACTTTTAAATGTTACAATAATTATAAATATTCAAATCAGAAACTTTTTTCAGCTTAATTATTGTTTCCCTTATCTTAGAAGTGTTTAGTAAAATGCAGTTTATAAGACTAGTCTCTCAGTAAATTTTGAAAAGAAGGAAAACTACACGAAGGATTGAATATACACAAAAAGAAAACTTTTGTCTTGATTGACATCTTGCATATCAAGTTCCAACTTGCACCATAATGAAGTATTTCAGACAGCAAATCCTGATGATCCAGATTCCTAATGGAAAAGCCATTTCAGACCTTATTATAAGGAAACAAGAAAAAATGGCTTTACTAGATAATGAGAGATTACCAGCTCTATCATTACATACATAAAAAAGCATCTATATTAGAGGAACAATGAAGCTACTTTTTAAAAAACATTGAAAGCGAGTTAAATAAAGGTGATACTGTTGTTCTTAATAATTATTTTTAGATTCATACATATCACTCAACCTTTAAAACTTTTTTTTTTTAAGTTTATTTATTTAGTGTGTGTGAGAGAGAAAGACAGAGACTCCCAAGCAGTCTCCATACTCAGTTCAGAGCCAGACACAGGGCTCAATCTCATGAACCGTGAGATTATGACCTGAGCCAAAATCAAGAGTTGGACACTTAGGCTGAGCCATCCAGGTACCCCTCACTCAACCTTTAAAGATCCATATAGAAATTATAAATCCAACCTGGAAACTCATCCATCTCCCAATATCTTGTAACAGTAACAATAGATCTTTAACAGGATACACTGCAGACAAAAGGAAGAAAGATACTGATTTCCTGTCACTACTATAGCAATACATTGGATCAGCAGATTATCTCTACTCTCAGAGAAAACAAAAGCCATTTTCAAGAATCTTTCCCATCTCTATTTCTTTCCTCACAATTCTATTTTCTTCTCTCAGATTTTCTTTTCCTGTTTAAGGTTTTATATGTGTGCCTTTTGTTGTTGTTTGAACCAGGTAATTTTACCTGTTTCATAAAGCAAAATGACATCAAAATGTATATAGTAAGAAGTCTTGCTCTTGCTGCTGTCCACATTAGGAATGCAGTCCATTCCTTCCTGTTTACAGGTAACCATTTTGAACAGCATTTTTTAATGGCATGGATCTTCTCAATATTTCTTTATGTAAATACAGTCAAATCTAGATATATGTGTGTATATACACGTGTGTATTTTTTCTTATATTTCCCACAGTTTCTTACTTTACTTCACAAAACAAGTTTTGAAATAAAATTTATTATGTCAGTTAGAGTCTGGCCATCCTAGAGATACTCATCACTTAACAAATTAGAAATTTTAAGTCTATATAGATGATATCTCTATTAAAGATATTGACTACCATAATAATTATACAACAATTATTTAATTATGAAATAATTATTTAATAATTTTTAAAAGTTTTTCAGTTTCCAGATACTAAAAGAATATTTTTAAAATCAGGTGTGCACTTTCTATGTTTTTAGAATGTTTTTAAAAGTTACTAGTTAAGCCAACTTCAATAAAACCTGTACTTTAACAAATAGTTATGTTGGAAACAAATTCATAATGAGACCTAACAATATCCCTTGTATAAAAATAAATCAGTGGTATTAATTTGGCTAAATTTTGTATCATTTTCTGTGCTGTTCAATGGTAATTACTTAAAATTTAAATAACACACTGCTTTATCAAAGATTTTAATTTCTCATATTTAATGAAAATATCAGGGTGCCTGGGTGACTCAGTCAGTTAAGTCACTGACTCTTGATTTCAGCTCAGGTCATGATCTCATGGTTTGTGAGATCAAGCCCCAGGTCGGCTACGTGTTGACAGCATGGATCCTGCTTGGGATTTTTCTCTCTGCCATTCCCCCGCTCATGCACTCACACGTTTGCTCTCTCTCTCTAAATAAATAAATACACTTTTTAAAAAATTAAGAAAATATCATTCTTGTTATAGTCAAAGGTCATAAAACAAATCCTAAAAGCCTTAGTAATAATGTTGAAATCAAATTTCTTTCAACAAGATTTTAATGGGAAACTATGGGGCCTGGAATTGAATAAATAATTAAACCCTTCTACCTTTCTTTCTGTCATTTATTTCCCATCCCCCCACCCCATGCAACCTGGGCAACTCAGTTGGAAACACACTTCTTAAGGTGGAGCTCAGAATGGGGACTTGGTAGAGGAGAGAAAGAAAAATGCAGCCCCTAACTATCCACCAACTTCACCTAGGAATACTCCTCTTCACAGGCTTCACAGTGAGACTGATTGGGCTTGGAACTGTGAAACCAAAGGAGAGTTTGTTTCTTTCTGGTTCTGCCAAGATTCTTCCCAGGAGCAAAGCCTATACCATAGTCACAGGAAAATCACTATTATAGAATGTCGGTGGTATTTGAATGAATGGTCTTCTATTCCAATTTAAATCAATATTATCTTTGGGGTATATATTAAATTTATTGCCTCCTTTTTTATTTCAGGTGGGAAAAGAAATTATTTTGAACATAGGGAAACACCCAGCAGACAATCAGAAGTCATGGCACCATGTCTTTTGGAATTTCTGTAGGCATATGAACCTGTCCTTGTCTCAAAACAAAAACAAAAACAAAAACGCCTACAGAAATGGAAAACTCAGCTCCATGGTCTCAAAACAAGGAGAGAAAAAAAAAATAATAAATGTAAAGAAATATAAAATAATAAGAAGAAATTAAACATCTATTAAATAACCACCATTAGCAAATGTATATGTCCCTTCCAAATGTCTACAGGTCAAAAAATAATAATGTGCTATCAAAAATATGATAAAAACCATCAAACTATAGATTATATTAGCTCTCTAATTAGGAAAATTAAATTGAGATTCTTTCATGAAAATTATATATATTCACATGCAGGAAAATGAAAACGAAGAAAAACAATTAGTACTTTATCAAATCTTCACCAATGATATTTCAATCATATCAAATTCTCCTAGAAGATGTTCTGTCTTAACAAATATATATGTTCACTCTTATTCATTTTTGCAGAGTGAAGTTATCCTTCTTTGAGTTGTTTGTTGCCATATTTGTGTTTTTTGGTGAAGATGAGATATAATATCGTGAAATTCTTTTTTTAAGTTTATTTCTTTATTTTGAGATAAAGACAGAGAAGGAGTGCCAGTGGGGGAGGGGCAGAGAGAGAATCCCAAGCAGACTCCACACCATCAGCTCAGAGCGCAATGTGGGGCTCAAACCCACAAACTGCGAGATCATGACCTGAGCCAAAGTCGGAGGCTTAAAGGATTGAGCCGCCCAGGTTCCCCCTACTTTTTTCAATTTTTATTTATTTATTTATGAGAGAGAGAGAACACAATTGGGGGAGAGTCAGAGAGAGAGGGAGACACAGAATCCAAAGCAGCCTCCAGGCTCTTAGCTGTCAGCGCAGAACCCAACACAGGGCTCAAAGTCACCAACCATGAGATCACGACCTGAGCCCAAGTTGAACACTTAATCAACTGAGCCACCCAGGCACCCTAAAATTCTTTGTATAATTTACATCCATGCATCTTTGCACACACTATCATTTTTTAAAAATATTATTAATAGGAATAAAAGCATGACACTAACAGTTGAACTGCATGATATTGGGTATTATTAGCTGGCATTGATGAATTCCTAAAAATCATCAAAAAAAACATGCTAAGTCATTCCTACCTATCTTTAAACACTGAGGTGGCAAGTGAATCAGGTGATTTGCAGATGGCTATAAGCTTTTTTCTTTGTCTTCAAAATTACAAGCAATATTTATCATATACAAAAGTGAAAGTAACAACAAATATCAAAGTCATTTATGAAAGAATAGAAAAAGTAAGCCAAAAGGAATCTCTAGTTGTTTCACAGTCAAAAACAATCAGTGTTGGGAAGAATAAATTTAAAAGTTCAAGGCAAAATAATGAGTACATTTTCCTTTACACTGTTAGAAGCACAGTATAAAATGATATTATTTTCAAGGGGAAAATGCCATATTACTAATATAAATAGATGCTTTCTAGATAATTATTACAGTAATAGTATGAAATAGACAAAATTAAGCAAGGGTTTTTGCACTCTGATCATATAAATATTAACTCAGGACCTTAGTTTTACCAGAACCATATAAACCTTAACTTCACTCATGATCATGTCAAATTTACTTTGGCTATTTGTTTTCTCCTCCATTACAGGCCTCTTGTGCCTTAGAGCTGTTACATTTTACTTGGCTTAATCTATAACTAAAGGAAGATTGAAATGATCACCTGAGTCACCTAAAGAAAACACACTTATATGACACTGGGGGGGAAGAGAGAGGCAGTGGCCTGGCACCAATGACCATCAAACAGAAATTGGGAACTAAATCAATGGACCTGTAAAGATGAGTAATTTGATAGCAAATTTTCTATAGTAACTGAGAAACCAATGATACTAATATAACCTTTTGTCAGATATTTGCATTTAGTTGATAACTATATTTATATTTTTATCTTACTACTGTGGTTATAGTTGAACATGTTATTAATATAATTGTTGAAGTGATATAAAGAAAATTATTTTATGAAAACGTTATTGTAATTTTTTAATTTATTTAAAATTTGTTTTAAATTGAAATGCTTATAAAGTTCTTACTTGTTTACTTAAAGATTCATAGAAAACTTATTATTACTACATCCGTATAACCTGTTCAACCTATTCTTACCAGCCACTGAACCAAACTGCCTGTAGTACACCCATGCTGGGGATACTAACACAGAAGATATTAATGATTGCCTTAGTAATCCAGTATTCATTTCCAAACCCTGTTTCCCATGCCTGCCTTTGCTAGACAAGAAAAGCTAAGTACTTGCTTCCTTGCTTTCCTTGTATTTAGTTGGACACAATTTTGGCCACTAATATGTAGGCGAAAAGAGTAAAGTCTTTTAGGAAAAGCTTTTAATTTTATACACACACACACACACACACACACACACACACGCACACACACACACAATTATATATACATAGAGAGAGACAGACAGAGACACAAAGAGACAGAGAACAGCCAAGGCTGACTCCATATTTCCCATCCTTCATTTGGTCTTGAAAGAGGATTGACTATCTGGAGTTACAGCTATCCTATTATGATTTTTTAATTTATTTATTTAAAGTCAAGATAGTTAATATGCAGTGTAGTATTGGTTTCAGGAGTAGAACCCAGTGATTCATTACTTACATACAACACCCAGTGCTCATCCCAACAAATGCCCTTCTTAATGTCCATCACCCTTTTAGCCCATCCCTCCACTCACCTCCCCTCCAGCAATCCTCAGTTTGTTCCCTGTATTTAAGATTCCCTCATGGTTTGCCTCCCTCTCTGTTTTTATCTTATTTTTCCGTCCCTTCCCCCTATGTTTTGTATCTTAAATTCTTCATATGAGTAAAGTCATATGATATTTGTCTTTCTCTGACTGACTTATTTTGCTTAGCAAAATACACTCTAGTTCCATCTACATTGTTACAAATGACAAGATTTCATTCTTTTTGACCACTGAGTAATACTGCAGTGTGTGTGTGTGTGCGCGTGTGTGCGCGTGTGTGCGCGCGCACACGCGTTGTGTATATACTACATCTTCTTTATCAATTCACCAGTTAATGGACATTTGGGCTCTTTCCACAATTTGGCTATTGTTGATAGTGTTGCTATAAACATTGAGGTGCATGTGTCCCTTAGTATCAGCATTTTTATACCTTTAGATGAATACCTAGTAGAGTGATTGCTGGGTTGTAGGGTCCTATCATAATTTGAAGAGGAAGGCAAAGAGAACTGAAGTGCAGTGACCCTGGCTTGGACATCAGAAACAGTTGCTTACCACCTGGTTCCTATTTATTTATTTATTTATTTATTTATTTATTTATTTATTTATTTATTTATTCATATCCAAGTTAGTTAGCATATAGTGCAACAATGATTGCAGGAGTAGATTCCAATGATTCATCCCCTATGTATAACACCCAGTGCTCTTCCTTAATGCCCCTTACCCATTTAGCCCATCCCTCCTCCCATAACCCCTTCAGCAACTGTTTATTCTCTATATTTAAGACTTTCTTATGTTTTGTCCCCCTCCCTGGTTTTATATTATTTTTGCTTCCCTTCCCTTCTGTTCATCTGTTTTGTCTCTTAAATTCCTCATATGAGTGAAGTCATATTATATTTGTCTTTCTCTGACTAATTTCGCTTAGCATGATACCCTCTAGTTCCATCCACATAGTTGCAAATGGCAAGATTTCATTCTTTTTGATTGTTGAGCGATACTCCATTGTATATGTATATACCACATCTTCTTGATCCATTCATCCATCAATGGGAATTTGGGCTCTTTCCATACTTTAGCTATTGTTGATAGTGCTGCTATAAACATTGGGGTGCATGTGTCCCTTTGAAATAGCACACCTGTATCTCTTGGGTAAATACCTAGTAGTGCAATTGCTGGTCATAAAGTTCTATTTTTAATTTTTTGAGGACCACCTGGCTTTTTATGAGAAAAATAACACTATCTGATTAAGCCACTACTTATCAGATATTTTATTGCTTGGAGTTAATAGCCTTTCTGATGCACTGCCCTATTCTACTGAGAAAAACATGGTCAGACACCCAAAACAAAGGATTACCCTTTAACTAGAAGATATTTCTTCTATCTGAAAAAGAATGGTACTTATCCCCAGCACATTCTCCTGCAATATTCTGATTACCAGAGTCTGGCTATTTGCTGAACAGGAGGGCTGGTGGTCTCTCAAAGCATCTATTTGGAAGAGTTTATGCACAGAAATACTTTTATGTTTGGTTGAAGAACAGGGAAAGAGTATGTATGTGAGAGTATGTGTGTAGGGTGATGACAGTAAAGGGAAAGGCATGGCATGGTGACTACCTCCCTTCACTTTCATGTACTTAAAACAGTGAATTTCAACAGAGACATTGTGATATAATGAACATGAACAGTGCCACTTCAAGAACCATGTGACAAAATATTGCACAATGGTGCCTTACTTCTGCAGAGGAGCCCAGCCCAGCTCTGTCTCATTGCTGACAGCTTTGGGGAACACTGGAAGACAATCTCCTTGACACTGATATTCATTGTCTCATGGAGGGTATGGGCCACAGCGGAAAGAGGAAGCACGTGCCTTCATGTGATGTTCAGGCATTAGACTTTCAGGAAGAGGTTTGAGCACAAGAACGAAGACAAACATTAGAGAGAACATGTAAACCATTACTTGGAGATTTCTAGAAGTATGAGAGGTAGACAACACATTTTCTGGAGTCTAGGGGTCCTCTGGGAGAAGACAGGCCTCAATTTGTGTTATTTATGTAACTGGAATCCATCCAGTCTATAGCCCAAGCTGGTGAGAGTTTTAAACACAGTGATTTTTGGCTAACAGGCTTTTGGCTGATAAATACTGTAAGCCTTCATTTAGTTAGAGTTGCCATTGGTGGCACTGGAAAGACTTCCCATTAAGAGAACTGAATAAGAAAATGGAGGATCATTCAAACTATAATGAAGCAAAGGAATGTTTACTGAAAGCCGAGTAATTACAGTATATTCTCTGACCAAAGGGAATACAGTTCATTACTCTTTGAGTTCATATTACCAGCAAAGTTTAGTAACTGTTTTGAGAGAGTAAGAAAAATCCCTTTTCCCCTCCACACTCCAAGAGTATACTGTATATTTGCATATTTTTTTAAAATTTTTTAATGTTTTTTTTTTTTAATGTTTTATTTATTTTTGAGACAGGGAGAGACAGAGCATGAACAGGGGAGGGTCAGAGAGAGGGAGACACAGAATCTGAAACAGGCTCCAGGCTCTGAGCTGTCAGTACAGAGCTTGACGCAGGGCTTGAACTCACGGACCTTGAGATCATGACCTGAGCCGAAGTCGGAAGCTTAACCGACTGAGCCACCCAGGCGCCCCTATATTTGCATATTAATATCTCTACCGTTTATCCTCACCCGTTTCTCTCTCCTTCTCCCAGTAGAATACCAAGAATAAAGAGATCAACCAACAATCAACAAAGATTAATATCTTCAGAACACTTGCTGGATAGAACATCCTGTGTTAAGTGCTACATGGGGATTTTTTCAAAATAAAATAGCTCTATTAAATTACCTTCACTTAGTCAAACCACATTACAAGATTAACTGATATTCTCCATTCCCTCTATAAAAACACACAGACTGATGTCCATGGCCGCTGAATGTTTACTAATGGGCTATATCATAGCATACCTGTACATTTCTGCCTCCTCCAGGTGAGTTATAACCACCAGCAGCCATTGATTCATTCCTTTAATAGTGTCTGAGTGTCCACTTTGTGACAGGCTCTATTCTAGGAGGGAGGGACACAGCAGTGAATAAAACAGACTCAAATCCTGCCCTCATGAAACTTACATAAAACTCAATTGTTTTGTGGGGTGCCTGGGTGGCTCAGTCGGTTAAGCATCCAAGTTCGGCTCAGGTTATAATCTTTCAGTTCCTGAGTTCGAACCCCATATCAGGCTCTGTGCTGACAGCTCAGAGCCTGCTTCAGATTTTGTGTCCCTTCTCTCTCTGTCCCTCTCCTGCTCTCTCTCTCTCTCTCAAAAATAAATAACATTAAAAAAAAATTTAAATCAATTGTTTTAGTTTCCCAGACTCTTAATGTGAGTTATTCTTGCTAATGTACTTAGATAATTTAACTTTTATACACTTTATTAAGTATAAGTGCAAAGTGAAAATTAAGTTGAAAGTTATAAACACACTTAGAGTAGTGAGTTTTAGATTATGTATATTTTAACACAGTTGTTTTTTTTTTTTGTTTTTTGTTTTTTGTTTTTTTTTTAATTTATTTTTGAGAGACAGAGAGAGAGACAGAGCATGAGCAGGGTAGGGGCACAGAGACAGAGAGACAGACTCTGAAGCGAGCTCCAGGCTCCAAGCTGTCAGCGCAGAGCCGGACGTGGGGCTCAAAGTCATGAAAGGCAAGATCATGACCTGAGCCGTAGTCAGACGGTGAACCCACTGAGCCATCCAGGCGCCGCTAACACAATTTTTAAAAATGAAGTTGAATGCTATAAAAAAGCAAATTACTGCCACGAATTACCAGACGTAAGAAAACTGTAGTGTCCTCAAGTTCTATGCTTCCTTTAATAAAAATCAAAAGAGAAAATTGTAGATTTTGCATTTAGGAAAGGTTTATGTAAAAAAAAGACAACCTACAACTCTCAACCACAGATTTATGGTCTGAAAAGCCTTGGCCCAACATCAAAAGATTGGCTAATGAATGTATAATGATAGGTTTTGGGTAAAAATAAAATACTTAATTTACATATGTATAATTTTTAATAGTTCTCTACTTTAAGGTGAACTAAAGAACTACTAATCTTAACAGCTTCAACTCTCCAAGTAAGACAAATTTCCTCTCTTCATGTGGTTGTAAAATGTGGCATTTCTCCTGTTTATATGAGTGTTCTAACTCTGGATTTGGCCCTAAATCGATAATCAGTGTTTGTAGATAAGACTATTTTTCCTCCTAAGTTTTGTATTAGACATTATACGAGAAAACGTAAAAATCAATCAACTGCTAAGAAATTTTTTGCGAAGTGATGCTTTGTTTTATTAAACACTCCAGCTCTGCCTAACAAAGCCTTTAATGATCAACTTTCTTGCACAGCAGCTCACTCCCATGGGACAGTGTGAAATCACCCTCTTTAAAACAGAACATAAACTAGAAAGCTTCACTTCTGATTTGGTGTCCATTTCTGGGAACACTTAAGAAAATCAAGGTTAGCAGTCATGAACCCTAAGGCAAGGCCCTATAGGTCAGGTTTAGATGACAGTGTGTTCATATTAAGTTACTTTGTGTATGCTCAAACCTGGCTTCCTTTCAAACAACAAAAGAGTTGTGCTTATTTGCCATACTCCCTTCAACCAAACTGAACAGGCAGTTACATAACTTGCCAGGACAAGTAGTAGAAATGAGTCAGAGACAGGACCAGCCCTAGTAAAAATTGTGAATTGGCAGTTTGAGTTCAGTGCCACACCCCTTTAGTACTACACATACTTCCCTGATCCCCTCCCTTGGTATCATCAGCCCTGCGGGCCACCCTCATACCACACACCTCTCCCCCAACCAAATTCTTCTCTCCCTCTCTTCCACTCACCGAAACTAGCTTCCCTCTTTTCTTCTTCCCCTTCAAGCTAATTAAAATTTGCCTCCCGAGTATCTCTCACCCTCAGGGTTTAAAGTGACAACTACCCTAATCTGATAAACCAATCTATACTAATGTGCGAAGAGAGAAAGCTGAAAGGTAAAGTGAGTTTTTACTTCTACCTTCTAAAGTTAACACCCTTGCAGTTTAACTCCTGAAAGTGAGGATTTCTAGCTGAGGCACTCAGGAAACATTTGGGCTCAAGCAGAGCCATTAGGCAGCTGGCAAATCAAGCAGGAGTAGGTGAATGTTTTTAGCCTAACACACCGCCTAATCAGAGTAACTGACAAACCCTGGTCAATTGGGGGCCAGTAGGGGGGAAACTGGAAAAGAGCTTAGAGTCTTGTTGGTAAAGAAAATTTGTTACAGCAGTACCACAATTAAAATTTTCTGAATGAATCTTTTATAAGAGTATCTAACACAGGTACCTGATTTTTTTTTTTTTTTTTTTTTTTTAAGTTTCTCTTCAGGCTCGCCTGGGTGGCTCATTTGGTTAAACGTCCAACTGTGGCTCAGGTCATGATGATCTCATGGCTTATGAGTTTGAGCCCCACATCAGGCTCTTTGCTGACAGCTCAGATTCTGTGTCTCCATCTCTCTGCCCCTCACTCACTAGTGCTCTCTCTCTCTCTCAAAAATAAATAACCAGTTTTAAAAAAAGTTTCTCACTAAGGAATTTACTCCTGAAATCATTGTTGCACTATATGCTAATTTGAATATAAATTTTAAAAAATAAAAAAAAATTTTTTTTAAAGTTTCTCTTCAGAATGAGATTATTTAAAAACCTTTTTTCTCAATAAGTCTAAAACACTAATTCCAAAAAAGTCTGCATAGCTTTTGTTGTTATTGTTGTTTGATTTTCTTAAATAGCACTTTAAAGTTTACAAATATTCCATGAAATACTGCTGAATACTGAAATAACATTACAGGCTATTATGTGCAGAACATACCTGCTATTCTTATTTCCTTCTCTTTATAAATGAGGAAAATGACACTCAGAGAAGTGAGGAGACTTGCCAAGGTTTGTACTTGGGTCTTTTGAGTGCAAATGCTATGCTCTTTCATAGTACTGAGCTACCAGGCTGCCTCCCAATGTTTAGAGTTATCTGTGCCATTGCTGTCATGTAACTCTACATCCTAGGGGAATTCTCACATTCTAAAGAGAGTTCAACCACTACCAAAAGAAAATAACCTGTTTATTCAATGGACCTGAGGGTAATTGTAGTCCTATCTGGTTTCCATTGCTGCATTTTTCCCCAGCTAATTCTTGGTTCACTTGGAAGTGTCAGTACTGTCTCACAAAGTCTTCTTAAGCACTGTCAGACTTTGTGCTCCAATTACCTGCTCATGTTTTGGTGGATTACTTATCTTGCTTCTGCTTCTCCCTTGGGCAAAGTTCCCATCACAGTCCTTACTCTGTAAGCAAAAAAGAATAATATGTTTCTGGGCTTAAAGGAAGAAAAACACTGACACAGTTAGTACAAGCCGGAATACAAATGTTTCATATTGAGATGAACACAAGAAGCCAGCTGGGAAAACATTGCTATTTACAGATTTAGATTAGCCTAGAATTCATTTCAACCTTTGAGGTAAAGGTGATGTTTTAAAACCATTGACATTTCAAGCACACAATCTTAACATTTTGAAAAGATATAAAATTTACCTTTCTGAACTTTCTGAAATGTATAGATACTTTCCCTAGAAAAATGCACAAACACACAGATCTGGAATACAGTCTTAAGGAGGGATGATCCTTAAGGGATCCTTAAGGGATGATCCATGGGTCCACATAAAATATTCCTGACTTAAAGTGAGACACAAGTTTGGTCTCTAAATGATGAATATTCTGAGGTCCATGAACCACTTGGGAGCCCAATTAAATCTGTGTTAAGTCCAGCTGTTTAATTTCTTTATGTTAGTAGTGATAATCTGCTGACCTTTTTGTTTATTTACAGAAGCTGGCAAAAGAGAAATAATTTTTATTTAGTCTTTAAGAGAAAAATCAGCTATGCTAGCCTCTAAAGTAGCATTGTCCAATAGGACTTACAGTAATGATGGAAATGTTCTGCATCTGTGCTGTGTCATTCAGGAGCCAGTAGCCACACAAGGCTGGCTAGTGAGCACTTGAAATGTGGCTACTAGCACAGAGGAACAGAATTTTTTTAAATTTAATTAATTTATAGAAAAGTTTTTTTCTTATGATGAAAACTTTTAAGATCTACTCTCAGCAATTCTCAAATATATGATACATTGTTATTAGCTATAGCCCCAATGCTATACATTACATCCCCATGACTTATTTATTTTATATCTGGCAGTTTGTCTTCTTAATACCCTAGACCTTTTCTAACAAAAGTAACACACACATGTTGTAAAGATTTTAAATAAAAACCTTTCAGAAATGCAATGTTTACGTAATTCTAATCCTCAGAGAAACTGTTAGTATAAATTTTGCAGTATATATAGATAGATGTATTTTTTAATGGAAATCATATTATTTTTTATTTTGTCACTGGATAATATATATGGGTGGCTGTATTTTATTTAATCATTCTGCAGTTATGGACATTTGTTCTGTTTTTAAATTTATGACTACCAACAATACTGCAGTGAATATTCTTGATCATATCTCTGGTTATATATGTAAATATTTAGGACAAATGTCCTAAGTGGAATCAGCAAATGGGTATAAACGTTATATATTATGAAAGAAAATGCAACTACACTCCCAAATGGAACAAGTGAAACTGTAATCCTACCAAACAATCATGGGATGGTATCTATTTCACATGTTTTCACCAATACCAGATAGTATAAGTCTTTAAAATCTTTTTGATTTGATACTTGTAGATAATTTGATACTTGTAGATAATTTCATTTTTATTTTTTTCTTTATACAATTGTATATAGACAACGGTGTATAAACTGTATACAGTTTATTTTCAAATATTCATTGCTTTTCTGAATTTCTCCTTTTGTAAATTTTGTATTCATTGTTGTTTTCATTACTATCTAGAAGCTTTGTACTCTATGTAGCAAAATTAACAAATTCTTTTAAGATTTGGGAGGCAAGTGGGTATCTGCTGCTATCACCAAAATAGATTCCATACATATCAAAAAATAAAATGTGAAAAACAAAGCCATGAAAGTCTAGAAGAAAAAAATGGAAGAATATTTTTTGTAATAGAAAACAAAATGGCTTGTAAGCATACAAAAAATACTCATATGAGAATGCAAACTATACTTGTAATGTGACAGCATTCTGTACCTATTAGATTGGAAAAGATCAATAAAGTTTGATAATGTCATATTGGTGAGGGTGTGGGGAAACAAAAGGAGCTATCAAACTTTCCACCTGTATTGGGATGACTAATTGGTACTACTTCTTTAGAGGGCAGCTTGGTTTTGTCTATCATATGTAAAATGTGCTTACTCTTTAATCCAGCAACTATACTTCTAGAAGCCAAACCTACAGTTCTGTTTCACATGTAAGACAGGACCAAGTACAAAGAAATGGATTTCTAATTGTAAGGAATAGCAGAAGTTTGGGAATAACCTATATGTCCATTAAAAAGGGAGGAGTTAAATAAATTATGTCATATCTAAGCAATAGAACATTAAACAGCCATTCAAAAGAGCTAGGTGTATCTAGAGGATCTGATGATAGAGATCAAAGAGATATTACAAAGCTTAAAAAAAGCATTAGATAAGTACGTGAGCTAACCTTACTTCAAAAAAGAACATGTGTGTGTGTGTGTGCCTGAAAAGGTACACAACAAATAGCTAGATTTCTCAACACTATTCATTGAATGATACACGTTCCTCTTTTATTATATATTGCACCTGGTATTTATCATATACTGTACCTGGTATTTAATTTAATGTGCTGCGGGGCGCCTGGGTGGCGTAGTCGGTTAAGCGTCCGACTTCAGCCAGGTCACGATCTCGCGGTCCGTGAGTTCGAGCCCTGCGTCGGGCTCTGGGCTGATGGCTCAGAGCCTGGAGCCTGTTTCCGATTCTGTGTCTCCCTCTCTCTCTGCCCCTCGCCCGTTCATGCTCTGTCTCTCTCTGTCCCAAAAATAAATAAATGTTGGAAAAAAAAAATTTTTTTAATTTAATGTGCTGGATAGAAATGACTGAGCCCATTTCCTCATGAGCTTTTTTTTTTTCAGAATTTTTAATTTTATTTTTTAATTTACATCCAAATTAGCATATAGTGCAACAATGATTTCAGGAGTAGATTCCTTGATGCCTTTATCGATTTAGCCCATCCCCACTCCCACAACCCCTCCAGTAATCCTCTGCTTCTTCTCCATATTTAAGAGTCTCTTATGTTTTGTCCCCCTCCCTGTTTTTATATTATTTTTGCTTCCCTTCCCTTATGTTCGTCTGTTTTGTCTCTTAAAGTCCTCATATGAGTGAAGTCATATGATTTTTGTCTTTCTCTGACTAATTTCATTTAGCATAATACCCTCCAGTTCCATCCACGTATTTGCAAATGGCAAGATTTCATTCTTTTTGATTGCCGAGTAATACTCCATTGTATATATGTATACCACATGTTCTTTATCCATTCATCCATCGATGGACATTTGGGCTCTTTCCATACTTTGGCTATTGTTGATAGTGCTGCTATAAACATGGGGGTGCATGTGTCCCTTTGAAACAGCACACCTGTATCCCTTGGGTAAATACCTAGTAGTGCAATTGCTGGGTCACAGGGTAGTTCTATTTTTAAATTTTTGAGGAACCTCCAGACTGTTTTCCAGAGTGGTTGCACCAGTTTGCATTCCCACCAGCAGTGCAAAAGAGATCCTCTTTCTCTGCATCCTCACCAATATCTGTTGTTGCCTGAGTTGTTAATGTTAGCCATTCTGACAGGTGTGAGATGGTATCTCATTGTGGTTTTCATTTGTATTTCCCTGATGATGAGTGATATTGAGCATTTTTTCATATGTTGGTTGGCCATCTGGATGTCTTCTTTGGAGAAGTGGGTATTCATGTCTTTTGTGCATTTCTTCACTGGATTATTTGTTTTTTGGGTGTTAAATTTGATAAGTTCTTTATAGATTTTGGATACTAACCCTTTATCTTGTATGTCATTTGCAAATATCTTCTCCCATTCCATCGGTTGCCTTTTAGTTTTGCTGATTGTTTTCTTCACTGTGCAGAAGCTTTTTATTTTGATGAGGTCCCAATAGTTCATTTTTGTTTTTGTTTCCCTTGCTTCTGGAGATGTGTTGAGTAAGAAGTGGCTGCGGCCAAGATCAAAGACGTTTTTGCCTGCTTTCTCCTCGAGGATTCTGATGGATTCCTGTCTTACATTTAGGTCTTTCATCCATTTTCAGCTTATTTTTGTGTACGGTGTAAGAAAGTGGTCCAGGTTCATTCTTCCGCATGTTGCTGTCCAGTTCTCCCAGCACCACTTGCTGAAGAGACTGTCTTTATTCCATTGGATATTCGTTCCTCCTTTGTCAAAGACTAGTTGGCCATACGTTTGTGGGTCCATTTCTGGGTTCTCTATTCTGTTCCATTGATCTGAGTGTCTGTTCTTGTGCCATAATCATTGGTTATTTCTAAAAGGTTAATATTGCAAATGAATTTTGAAAGTATTTTCTCAAATTCCCAAACGTATTGTTACACATTTGGTTAAAATTGTACTAGGTATGTAGATTACTTGTAGAAGATATTATAATTATATGATGTTTGAGTCTTGGTATTTAACCTAAAAGTATATCTCTTCTTTATTCAAACATTTTTGTGTCATAAGGCCATCATTTTTAAAGTAAATTTTATTAATTTCTTTTGGTATTCATTTTTAGCTATTTAATTGTGGTTATTATAAATAGGATACTTTTTATATTGTATGTTCTAACTAGTTAGGGTTTGTACATGGGAAAGCTGTTGATTTTGTATATTAATTTTTATAACTGGTTACCTTAACTCATTTTAAAAGTTTTTCAATTGATCTATGGAGTTTTCGTATAATTTGCAAACAAATGACAATCCTAATCTACTTTCAGTATTTAATTTTGTATTTCTATTCCATGTCTCATTGGATTGGCTATCATATCCTTGTTTCTGACTTCAATGGGAATAATTACAATGTTCCATTATAAAGCAAGTTTCTGGCTTTGGTATAAAATACATATTGTTAAATTATCTATTTTAAATTCTTTAAAAGTTTTTAAGGAATGATGCTAGATTTTACAAAATACTTTTAATTATCAGTTGAAACATTCATACAGATACATAATGCCTCTTAATTTTGCCATAGCATTTGTGACATAGTTCTGTGTTCTAATTGTATTTTAGGTATGTATTTTCATTTTCCATTATATCAAAAAGAAGATTAATTTGTAGATTTCTCTTTTGTATTATCAGGTTTTGGTATCACAGCCATTTATTTTAAAACCAGCCTTTTAGCTTATACAAAACAGAGGGATTACTGGTGAAAAGGCCTTGAGGGCAACCACCTGAAATGGCCTTAATGGAAAAAAAAAATGCTCACAACACTGTGGTTTGTCTACTTTTGTGAAAATTGCCAACACTCTACTCTTTACACTTTCCTTCTGACTTGAATTTGCATTTGCTTTCTTTCAATGGCAAATCGAGGCAGATATTCTACCTTACCACCCTGATACATCAACCAGAATACTTAAAAAAAATTCCTATATCAGAAAATGGGGGAAGGACTAGGGAAAGGACTTCAATCCTTCACTTCTGTCTCCAGTTTGACTGGGCTGGTCTCTATTATTCTACTATTATCTACTTTCACCACTCTATTCCTGCTGTTGCACTTTGGTTTTACGTTGTTTCCCTCAATTTTCTGTTTCCTCTTCTGTGCTTCATTCATCCCACTAGGTACCCTTCAAAACCCAGTTTAAATTCCCCTGCTCCTTAATGTGACTGATAGAGTCCATTCTACCTACCACAGACTTTCTTTCATCTGCTCCTGTACTCAGTTTAGCTGCACATTCTAGCCCTAATCTCAATTTGTTTCAAGAATGCTACTTTTCTTGGGCTCTGTGGTTAGCTCCTTGAGGGCAAGGACCTTATCTCAAAATTTCGCTGTGCATTTTCCATTGTGTTTAGCACTGTGAGTAATTACATTCAGCGCATACTTGCAAGGCATATTTGACTGAACACATACATCACAGTTATTCATTTAGTAAATGAGATAATGAAAACTCGAGTGCTCGCCAGAGGTAAATCATTACTATTAATTCCCTCATTCATCATACATGTACAGCAGCCTCAGGGGTTAGGGAGCCTAGGACTGCAGTTTTAATTTCGCCTCAGATCTCTCCATTTTGGAGCCAACCAAGAAGTTTAGATTCACCTAGGGCTCAATGCTGTCAGTCCAGGACTACATTTACCCCCAGGTCCCCTTCCCGGAGTGGCCCAGGTTACCCTTATATCTCCGAGAATTAACCCAAACTTTTGAAACTCAAATGACAAGATACTGTTTGCTCTTGAATTCAGCAAGACTTCCTTCTTGATTGTTGAAATCCAAATCTGTTTGCAGGAGGGGAATTGCTGCTAGGACATCTACTTTGCCAAGTCGCAATGTGTAGTCCTACATAGAAAATTGGATATTCTCTATTTTATTCGATTACGTTAAACCTTTTAATTTTTTTAACTTTAGGATTATCTTAGTTTCAGAGGAATTTTAACATAAGAATTTACATACTCTTCCCCCCCCAAATATGAGTATTTGAGTTTTCCCGAGGGCATGTGGGTTGACGCAGCGCTGCCAGCACACCTTTGAAGATCACTTTACAGCTGTGGGAAAACTCACCGAGCTGTTTTCATTGACCCCGCCATTTCCAAGTTGCTATATTGCTGCAGGGAGCTGGCAGAGCCCACCCCTTTCTCTCTCTCCCCTCTTCTCCTCACCCTTTCAAAGCCCAAATCCGCCCGGTGAGAGTATGGAAACAAGGCTGGAAGCAAGGGAGGGCAAGGTGGGGGAGGGGTCACTTCGATTCACAGGGAAAGAGCGAGCAGTTAGACATTTTTCACTCTCCCCTCACACTCCCCAGGGCCATAAAGTTCTGTTTCTGAAGTTGGAAGCGCGGGGGCGGTCGGCGGCGTTTTCGGCTTGGCCTAAAAGTAGGAGTCCACCGTGCAGGGGCTAGGGACTTGGCCGCCCGGCTATCAACCTGAGCTTCTGGTTAGCCAGAACGCTAAAAGCCAGGCCCTAGGCACCGGTTGTCAGGGGAACCGGGGCGCTGGTCTCCCGGGCGACCTCGTCCCTGGGGAGGGGGGCGGGGCTGGATGCCTGGCAGGCCAATGAGGCGGAGGGGAGCGCAGGGTCGCCGATCGACGGTGCTCCTAGAGCCCGGGAAAAGGCTTGAGTGACAGGGATGGGGGCGGGGCCGTGCCGGCTGCCTGAGGTGGAGCCGGAGCTGTGCTAGTAGCTCCGGCGGCCGCGGTGCGGCGAGGGTCACACACCATGGTCGCGGCCCCTGGAGACTGGCTTGCTGGCGCGCAGCACTCCCTAGCTCCCCGATCTGCCTCAGCCGTCTCGGCAACGCTCGGAGCCGGCTGCAGGCGCTGAGCCGCCCCCCGCCGGAGGATTTTGGCGAAGCTCTAGGAGGCGCGCACAGGACAGGAGCGCAGAGAGGGTGCGCCAGCACTCGGGGGTCAGGCGGTCGGTCGGGGTCGCCGCCGGAGGGGTGTTTCCGAGGCGTGGAGGAGGAGGAGATGCTGCTCCTCTTCGCCCCCTCCCCAGGCTCCTTCTTCAGCTACTTCGGCCCACGCCCGCAGCCGTTTGGCGGAGAAGAGGTGGTGGCTCTCGGCGCCCCAGGCGGCTGCCGGCGGCCCGCCCCAACGCTGCGTCCCCTCAGCCCTCGCCCCGCGCTCCAGTAGCAGGACCGGGTCTCCGGACGAGCGGGTAAGGACGAGAGCAGCCCTGGGCTCTGCTGGGGATATGCAGAAGTGCAGAACAAAGTACACCACGCTCCCTGTCCTCCTCCTCTCTCGGCTTCTGCTCTTGCCCCTGCAATCAACTCTTCTGTTGCCCAGCTGGGAAAGGAAGTTTGCTTTGGTCTTCGTGGTGGGGTGGCTGGCGTGGGGAAGGAGGAGGCGAAGTTTCACTGTGAATTCTCTAGATCCACCTTCTCGGCCGGATTCCTGGGAATGAAACCCCAGAGGGGGCGTAAGAATAGGTTGTGGGGTAGTAGGGAGTGACATCGCCCCATCCTGCTAGTACAGCTCTGCTCTGTGCGTGCTGTGGGAAGGGATCCCGGAGTCTGTTTCTAATTTCTGTAAATGACTGTGGACATGGTGTGGTTAGAGGCCGCCCAGAAGAATGTGTATATGTAAGGGCTTAGAGAAGAAGGGGTGGGAAGGGGGGAAGAGGGGGCAGAGGGAGAGACACTGCCTGATGCAAGCTCTTTTATTGCTTTTCTCTCCGTGTCCCAGTTAAATACCGCCCCCCGCCCCCCCTGCCCCGCCACTTACCCGGCCTTTGCTCATTACATGATACTTAGTACAAAAAGCTGGAAAGCTAAAGTTTGCGAAAGTCGAGAAAGTTCTTAAAAAGTTTAATTGTGAATATACTGGAGAAGGGGGAATGGAGAGAACTATTACCACTAAAATAGAGTTGTAGCAATGCAGTTTTCATTTGCTTTACACATATGTGATTGACACCTCCACACACTTCCAACTAATCTCTTCGACGGCCTTGTGTCATGTTCGTTTAATTGCATCTTTGAAACAACAAACGCGGTGACTTCATAGGGAGCTGCCTGGAGCGGAGTTTACCTCTCAGAAAATGGGGCAATCGGGTTTGTTTTCAAGGCGGGGACCTAAACAAAATGTAGGACACCTGATCTGTGGGATGAAGGGCGCTGGTAACTAATTAGCAAGATTTTAAAATTTACATCTACAGAGTTTTACTAAACGTTGGGAAAATTTAGAAAAGTTGCTGTATTATGAAACAAGTGTTGGTATTTCCCCAAATTTGTGATGACCGGGTTGGCAGGATCAAAGTGAAAACTTGCTACCTGCTCACTGGTTGCTTCTGGGTGGTGCTTTGATAAACATTATTTCTCCTTTTAATATCATTAGCATTTTTATTCAGTTTATGCTTGTATTGATTCAGTGAGTTCATACAGAGGCGAACTAACTGCTTTATTAACCAACCCTAAATTTATTGTACTTTTTTATAATAACGTTGTGTTCTGACTTTGATGTCCTAGAGGCTTTGTATGCGTGGGGGAAAGGGTAGGATGGAAGCTGGAATTAAAACTAGAAAAGTATCTATGGTTAGTTATTAAGAAAAGGGTTTAATTTGTAGTGACTTTCACTTTTACAATTAGAGAATTATTTCTTTTACCATTGTGTGCGTTTGTCTTTTGAATCGACATTTGCCCCACCAAAATTTTTACTTGCCTACTTAGTTTTTGGAGGGTGATTACTAGCATCCAAAAATATTTATAAGTAACTTTTCATGTCACAAGTAACACACACACATACACAAACTGTTAAAACCAATGTCAATTTAAAGGATGAATTTTGACACTATGATTGGGGTCAAAAGTTGTAGAACTTACATTATCTTTTTCTGGAGGCGTGCCTCAAATGCCGGAAGTGAGTGTGAGAATTGGCTAATCAGTTGTTTCTGGGTAGATAGGTGTCATTCTTTAAATGAATGGAGTTTATGTATCCTTTATTAAAAAAAAAAAAAACAGGTCAAATCCCTGCTTTATTCCACTTTTAATAGGCTAAGGACTGGATGGGGGAGTCTTGTAGCTTCTCTTGTATCAATTGAGTATATTTTTTTCTAGCTCATCTTCTTACCAGCCTTAAACATACTGGGGAAAAAGGTTGCTGGGGATTAAGCTACTGCTGCTGTTTTCTCTTTGACAGAGTTTGTAATTTTTAAATAAATTATGAAACATGTTTTGTGGTATAATTAAGTAGTAATTAATACCATTTGAAATGGAAAAGAAACACTGCCATACACCAAGCCAGTGCATTTAGGAGTTAATCCTGTCAACATATTCTTATTTTGGAACAGGCTTTGGAAGAAGTCTGTGCCATTAATTAGAACAGTGAGTTGAAGGTATTCTCCTTTCTGGCCTCTAATGTAACCAAATGTGACTCATTTGAGTTAATGTCACTTTACAAGGTAGGGGCCTGAAAACGGAAGAAAGATCTTGAGTCTTGGGATAGAAGGATTAGTGCTGTTGGGAAGGGTGAGGGCCTCTGTTCTGGATTTACCTTCTTTTTTTTTTTTTTCCTCTGAGAAGTTTTCTGCCTTAATTTGAAAATTGAGGGAGCGCCCGGGTAGCTCAGTCAAACATCCAACTTCAGCTCAGATCATTGTCTTGTGGTTTGTGAGTTCAAGCCCTGCATGGGGCTCTGTGCTGACAGCTTAGAGCTGGAGCCTGCTTCGGATTCTGTGTCTCTCTCTCTGCCCTTACCTTGCTCATGTTCTGTCTTTCTCTGTCAATAATAAATATTTTTTAATTAAAAAAAAAAAAAAGAAAAAGAAAATTAAGATGCAGTGAACAACTCAGGAACCAAGTTTTTAAAACATTGTTTTAATGAGTAAATTAATGTAAGACTTTCAATGACCTAGGATAAAATAAGAGTTCCTTACTCACTGTAAGTATGATCATATCAAAACTGTGGTCTGTAAACTGCTCTGTGAGGAGTTCCTGTAATCCTTGGAGTGGAGGAAAAAAGGATTACAGCATTTTAAAAGTCTTTAAAATGAAATGAAATGATAAAAATGAAAAAATAAAATGAAAAACTCTTTAAAACCCCTATCTTATTCCTGTTTAGTGTCAGGTGCTGTGAATAAGCGTCTTGTTCTATCCTGTCCAAAGAATGTGTGACTATAGCTAATAGCTTATGAGACAGTAGGAGATCAGTTGTTTTAAGTTCTTAGGATAAGAGGCAGCAAGTCCTAAAAGGTCTAGTGTAGAGGCTGGTATAGATTTGAAGCATCGGCAAAGCTGTTTTCCCCAGGGTATCAGATACTTAGATAATGCGGGAACAGGGACTGGTTTAAGTACCTGTTTAAGTGTGTTTGCCTTCTCCTTTGCTCTACCACTGAATGCTGCTTTTTCTTTTTCTTTTCTTTCTTTTGTTTGATTCCAGTGTGAAAATTTACTGCAACAAACTTCCTCAGAGAGAACCCTCTACTATAATATATAGAGTGTGGACTTTACTGTTTGATAAACGTGTCCAAATCCTAGAGAATATCTTTAAATTTACCTTCCACATCTGTAAATAAATTAATAATATCTACCTCCCAGCATATGCTGAGGATGAAATTAATAATATACACAAAAGTGGCGAGGGCAAGTTGATACTCAATATTTACTTTATTTCCTTCCTTTCTAATCTCTTTTACATAATTGAATAACATTCAGTAATCACAAAAATTTATGATTGTAAAACCCAAATCATTTATGAATGTTTAGAATGTTAAGCTCATATTTAGCCCTCAGGTGTTTTGACCTGTATATGGGTTGTTAAAGGCTGCCCTCTTTGCCTACCAGCAAAGAAATGTCTTCAGTCGCATATTGCATCTATGCATAATAAATAATTTCTCATTTTCTTTCTAGTTTAGTAATTCTCAACTCTGGCTGCATGTTAGAATCTCCTGGGTAGCTTAAAAAAATTTTTATGTCCAGGACTCCACCCAGACCAATTAAACCAGAAGCCTGGGGAGATGAGACCCAGGCATCCATATTTTTGGAAGTTTACTAAGAAATTACAACATGGAGCCAATTTGTGAACCAATATTCTAGTCCTCCCTAGAAGGTGAGTGTAGAAAATTTGATTCCCACAAATGCAACAACGTCTTTATGTTGTGTGGCATAGTCCTTTCCTCTTTATAAATCAGAAAAGTAAAAACAAAAAAACAAAACAAACCCAAAACACTTATGTTTCAGAAACATCTGTGTATATGTCTATCTACAGGATTTTTACTATTTGAATCAGAGTTTAAGGTACAAATCCCTCTACTTCCTTAGTGCTTCACTGTCCGATGTAGTAGTCCCAGCCATGTATCACTAAATTTAATTTAATTAGATGCAACTTAAGATTCAATTTCTCATTCCCACTAGTCACATTTTCAGTGCTCAGTAGTCACTTGTGGCTAGAAGCCACTGTATTGGACAGCTCAGGTACAGGACATTTCTGTAATCACAAAATTCTGTGTTACCTGAAGGTTTTAAAAATTTTTAATTTTTATTGTAGTATAGTTTGATGCACACTACCTAGAGATTTTCAAATTTATATTCCATTTCTCATCATCTGAAATGGGTGTGTATATAAATATAGTCATTTCCTTCAGATTTATCATTTTAAATATGTTATTTTTGATACTTTTTTTCTAATAAGGAGAAATACTGCACGTTTGATGCTTATATTACGTCTTTTCTCAGTCTGCTATACCTAGTTGTAAGAGTTTCCTTTCCAAAGTTAACTGAGGGGTGGAACTTTAGTGTCCTTGTGTGTATTACTTGTATCAGTAAGTCCTGGATCAAACCAGTGGCTTAATTGCCCTTGTGTACTACAACAGTTTCAAATCTGAAAATAAAGTCCATCATTTCACCTGAAGTGTTGGAATTTGATTCAAGGATTTTCAAATACTTGGTGAAGGTTTCTTTTTCTCTTTTAGATATGGAGACTCTTAGTTGTCATATAATATGATTGAATTTTCCAACAGAAAACCATCATATTAGTTTCAACATGAACATACAGAGGCATGAGAGATTTTATGTTTTTCCCATAAGGGAAAGCATCCCTTCAACAAAAATGAAGTTCTTAAACTATTGAGGTGATTGGAAGCTAACACTGTGTCATGAATTTTAATGGTGTTTGCACTTGTTAACTACTGATGGGCAGCTTAGAAGAAACAGTAATGTTCCATCTCACCTGTCCTCCCCACCTCCTTAATACATCTAAAAAAAAAAAAATCAGTTTTCTTCATTGCTTTAGTGTGTAAGTAGGCAAGGAATCAAATTATTTTCTTTCTTTTTTTTTTAAGTTTTTTTTTTTTTTTTAATGTTTGTTTATTTTTGAGAGAGAGACAGAGACAGAGACAGAGCACAAGCAGGGGAGGGGCAGAGAGAGAGGGAGACACAGAATCTGAAGCAGGCTCCAGGCTCCAAACTGTCGGCACAGAGCCCCATGCGGGGCTGGAACTCATGAACTGCAAGATAATGACCTGAGCCAAAGTTAGACACTTAACCTGAGCCACCCAGGTGCCCCCAAATTATTTTCAATTAAAAGTATTCTTTTTTTTTTTTTTTTCTCCTGCAGGTAGATGGTACTTTTGTTTTTTTATAAACACATGCTTTTTTACCTACTCAGATCAGACAAGTTGCATCCAGAACATTGAGAGTTATTTTGTTGAAAGGATGCCTGGTGGAATATTTTGTATACAATATCATTTTAATGCTTTTCCACTTAGATCTTTTTTTTTTAATGTTCATTTTTGAGAGAAAGAAAGCAGGAGCCAGAGAGGGTGGGAGAGAGTTGGAGCAACAGATGATCTGAAATGGACTCTGCACTGATAGCAGAGAGCCCAATGTGGGGCTTGATCTCATGAACCAAGATCTTGACCTGAGCCAAAGTCTGTTGCTTAACTGACTGAGCCACCAAGGTGCCTTTCCCCTTAGTTCTAATGTAGCCTGTGGAACAAAAATGAAACATTCTTGTTGAATACCTTAAATTAAGGTTACAGTGACTATATAACCTGAGAATGTGGTAGAAATATTCAAAGTTGGTGTTTTTTGTCTGCTTCTTTTTTTGTTTTTTTTTTTTTTTTTTTGGAAGAAAGATAAAGCCTGGGAATTTTTTTTAAATAAGGGAGCCTTTTTAAGAAATTTAGTTTTTGTCAGTACTGCTAAGTATTACTTATGCACTTTTTCTAGAGAAGTATAGTTTTTAAACTAAACATATAAACTATGAGGAGATGAATATTTTAGGTCTTAGGGCAATCGGATATATCTTCTGGAGAATATAACGTAATTCAGTTTTGAAGTAAAAATAAATAAGTATTTTGGTACAGAAATTTCCCTTATTGTAAGGTTTTGATTTATTCTCAATGTCTTTCATATTCTTGTGCTGAGGTGTAATTTTATGGAATTATTTGAGCATAGTATTAATTCATCCTTCACACAATCTGTTTTAATTTAATTCTGATGTTAGTGTCTATACTTAGTTTAAGGAATGAGCTTCAGGCAATGATTCAAATATAATGTATTTCAGTTTTCTAAGTGCTGTGTGAAATTTACCAAGGCTAAATTGAATTATAGCTGCACTCCATGAAAGCTTGAATAGGTGTTTTGTTAAAACAGAATACAAAACAAAACCCTGAAAATTAAAAATATATGTATATGTAATAAATATAATAGAAACTTTAGTTCAAGAATGTTCAGTTGTCAAATCTAAGCTAGGTAAAACTGTATTGTAGGTATGTACCATTCAGTTGAGTTCAATCAGAACTTCAAAATTCTGGCTCTACTTTGAGGTGTATACAAATGAATAGCAAATTGGAAATGTGTTATTACACAGTACCCAGCAATACTGTTACTTTAGTTAATATTCAACTGGACATATTCTCCAACACTCATATGATATAGTTCTTCAAGTTACAATGAGAAATCTAGACTCTTCTCCATTATTAAAATTTACTAGGAATTTCCTTTAATTTTTAAGTAAAAAAATATTTTAATGTGGTCACATAATATATCATACTCATTGTGTAACTGAAGACCAAACTGAGCTATGTCTTTAAAGTAAGATTTTATCTGAATCTTTCTCAGTGTTTATGTTAGTACACCAAGACTTCTAACTTCAAAGGGATTTTAAGATTGTATTGAGATACTAAGATTTAATTGAAAAATGAGTAATACTGTTCTTCTGGATGGATACTAAAGAATCACTTTTAGTGAGCCAAGCTAGCTGAGTGTTTTTCTAGTACCAGTATTGATGAATCTGGACCAATCTGACCACATTCAGATGGGATGCCCAGCTCCCTTTTTAATTGTTCTTTATTCAGTAAATATATATTGAATTCCTATTTTCTGCCAGACCCTCTGCAAGGCACTGGTGGTACACAGAAAGGACACATTTCTAAGACAGCAGATAAATGGAGTAGTCTCTGGCCACATAGCTTTAATTACTCGAATTCATGCCACTGAGTCCATCTAGTGACAGGATATACTGACATAGAACAGCTGTGAAGATAAAATTAAATGACATGTAAAATTGCCTTATAAAATCCCATAGACACATGTATACCTATTTAAGTATATATGAATTGTTTTTAGATGCTACTGTGCATGATGTTGACCACTTCTGCTTGATTTAGAGAGACAGAATAGCATGGTATAGCATAGATTCTGGAGCTAGACTGCTTGGGGTTTGATTTCTGACTATGATTTAGTTTGTGTAAGTTTTTTTTTTTAATTAAAAAAATTTTTTAAACTTTATTTATTTTGAAAGAGAGAGAACGAGCACGAGCAGGGGAGGGGCAGAGATAGAGGGAGAGAGAGAATCCCAAGCAGGCTCTGTGCTGTCAGCACAGAAACAGACGTGGGGCTCGAACTCACAAACCGTGAAATCATGACCTTAGCCGAAATCCAGAGTCGGATGCTTAACCAACTGAGGCACCCAGGCACCCCTGTGTAAGTTTCTTAACCTTATTGTCCTTTAGTTTCCTCATCTGCAAAATGAGGATGATGATCAGGCCTCTTTCATGGGATTGTTGTAAGGACTAAATGAGTTCGTACATGTAAGCACTTAAAGCAGTGCCCATTGCATACTAATGGGCATACTTTTGATTTATCGCAGTTTGTTTTTCGGGTTTTTTTTTTGTTTGTTTGTTTTTTAGCACTGGGTAAAGGTAATGTGTGAACTTAAATATGCTTTTTTGTTTCAAATTTTATGGCCCTACTTTGTTCCTTGGACTGCATGTTTCTTCCACTCATTGTTTGGGCTCATTGGTATATATAATGTGTGCCTGATTTTTACACAGTTAGTGGAACTTATAAATGTCATTCTTTTCAAACTACTCATTTTTAGAACAATATATCTCCTATTTTGAGTTACTTTTAAAGTGTATAGTGTGTTGTTTTTAACTTTTTTTTTTTAATGTTTATGTATTTTTGAGAGTGCATGAGCAAGTGGGGAAGGGGCAGAGTGAAAGGGAGACCAAGGATCCAAAGTGGGCTCTGCGCTGTCAGCAGAGAGCCAGATGCAGGACTCAAAACCTCGAACCCTGAAATCATGACCTGAGCTGAAGTCAGATGCTTAACCAGCTGAGCCACCCAGGTGCCCCTAAAACTATGGCATGTTTCTTTGAATCTCCTTTTTAGTGGCACATCTCTTTAAGAGTATTTTGATTCAGTTTAATAATAGATTTATTCTTATTTTAGAAAGGTGAGCATGTAAGGAGGATAATTTGAATTAAAATGAAAAATGCTTATAAAATAAGGAGTGATTTTTAAAATATGGCTCCAAGCATAATTAGAAAAGAGAGTCCCAAAAATGTTTCTGATATCATTATGTTTGAGGACAAGTGTATGTATCTTTCCAAAATATCTATTTTCAAAGATAACACTCTCAGATATATAAATTCTAGTATAGTTAAATGTACATGTTCACAGTCTCACAAACAGAGTTATTACCTAATATTCGCAAATCTTGTGTGTCCTCTGGAAGTGTTGTGTAGCATAACCTAAAATTCTTTAGAATGTGTTTGTGGGCATACTTCCCCACTAATCCTGTGAACACTTTTAGAACTTTTAATATACTGATATACCTTATGAATCTCCCAGATGATGTCATATGTATAATTTTTCATTTATTTGGCAATAACTACAGAATTTATAGTACATGTCTTAGCATCACTCATAATAGAGGCACTGATTTGGGAAAAATGCTGCCTGAGGTATTCTTTGTGTTTGTCCTATCCAAGACCACTGCAATGAATTACTTGTTCTGCTTTTTCTAATTAGAAGTTTCATTGCATTGCTAGTACAAGAGACCTGAATACAGTGTACAGTGTAGGATGGCCTAAAGAAGGGAGGGACTTACTTTTCTCTAACATATCACGAAATCCAGCCATAATATTCCAGAGTAAGTATGGCACTTTCAAGACATAGCATTGAACCCAGACATCTTTTTTCTTCTCCACCTCCTTGGTGCATGGCTTTCATCTCAAGATGGCCTGTGGTCACAAAATGACTACCAGCATTCTACTCAAAATGCACTGTGTTTCCAGGCAGACAGAATACAGAAGAAATGGCCAAAAAAGGTGTGCCTTCCAGATGAGTCAGATTCTTTCAAAAGTTTTCTTGAAAGCCCTACCCAGTGGCTTCTGTTTATATTGGCCACCCCTACTTGTAAGGGAAGCCGGGGATTCAAGTTTTTTGCTGGATACTTGGCCATTCCAAAACTAATTAAGGAAACTAGATATTGGGGATTCAATTATTGTTCTTGCCAGAGTTCCTAACATCTGATGTCCATTTGTTTCCAGTTTAGTGGAATTTCGTTGAAGTATACATAGATAAATTATAGACCATATGCTAGCTTTTGTGGGGGGATGGATGGGGACTTGGTTTTATTGACTTACCGGTTGATATCTAACACATAAATAATGCTAATTAAAGTGTCTTGACCCAGAGGATATTTAAGAAACTCTATTTACTGTCTGTGCAGGCTGGATCATGGCCATTAAGATTATTTGGTACTTTTATACTTTGTATTGTTTGATATTTAATTCCTTGTGATAATATGTCTTCATTCATACGACTTTTAAAAATCAGTATTTGACCTACCATTGAAATTTTAAATTGAGTTATTGTTAATCTTTAGCAAAACAAAATTAATGTATTTGTATTCATTTTTAAGTGTTCAGCTTTTGTGAAAACTATAACTAGTGTCATTTATTTATTCACATCCAGACATAAATTAGGTGGTATAGTGTAGTAGAAAGAGCACATAATTTAAATTTAGATAGTCTTTGTTTTGTATTTAGCTCTTTTAGTAATTAGAGTTGTTTTGGATAAGACATTTAATCTTGGATCTGATCCATAAGATGGAAATAGTAATATCTATCTCACAAGGTTTTGTGCATTTTTTCCTGAGTTATTGCACATACAGGTTATTGCCCACTGATTCACTTTACAAAAATTCTTTACCTTTCACTTCCCTCTTCAGCTGTGTATATATTGGAGGAAATAGCAGCCAGACATATGATGAATAATCATTAGACAAAAACATAGTTTATCTCTTTATCACCCTAATTTTAGCCTCTCTAATATACATTGTCTTGATTATGTCATTGACTATGACTTGGGTATCAGATTGGTTTTTATGTATGATCTTTTTAGACATGGTAGCTACATATAGGTCATGTTAAGACAAAAATAGTTGATATTTTAAAGGAAATAAAATGGGCAAATCTGCTATATCCCTTTGAATATGTGGAAAATTTGGAAGTTGGTTGAAAAGAATATCCACAGGATTATCTGACTATAGTTAAAATAGTAACAATTAGAGCTTAGTTTTTTTTTTTTTTTTTTTTAATTTTTTTTTTCAACGTTTATTTATTTTTGGGACAGAGAGAGACAGAGCATGAACGGGGGAGGGGCAGAGAGAGAGGGAGACACAGAATCGGAAACAGGCTCCAGGCTCTGAGCCATCAGCCCAGAGCCCGACGCGGGGCTCGAACTCCCGGACCGCGAGATCGTGACCTGGCCGAAGTCGGACGCTTAACCGACTGCGCCACCCAGGTGCCCCGAGCTTAGTTTTTTTTAGGAGGGGGTTAGAAATGTTTTATAAGTAGTATAAATTTATTTTTGTCTTGAATGTCTTTTGTTTCTTGTCTAAACGAATTATACAGTTGTAAAGTATTTACTCTGTGTTCAGAATTTTTTTCTGTATTTTTGAGAATACTGAAAAATGAAAGGAAAATGGTTCTTACCAAAATACCTAAAATCTACATTAAAAAAATGTATGTAGGAAACCATTATATTATAAAACACTGAATAAGTGCAATAAAAGTTTTAAGGAAGAAAGTGTGGCATGATTCACTCAGGGTTCACTTGGGGGCCAGAGCCTGAGCTGGTTGGAAGACGTTAGTAGATAGGTATCTGGGAATGAGGATTGTGAATCAACAGAATAGAAGATTTGAGTGAGTGAATTCAGGAGAGAGGAAATGTTTAAAAAGTGCTGAAGATGGCATGTGAAAGTGAGAAAAGTATGGGGCTGGGGAAGGAAGTGTCTAAAGAGTAAAAGAGCTAGGAAAGTGTAATGTTGAAGAAAAGTGCATTAGGGGAGTCTGTCAAGGGAGTACGTGACTAATAGTGCCAGATGCCACAGGGATCCAAAGAAAGATGACTGAAGAAAAGCAAAAGAAAAAGAATGGTATGATCAGCTGAATATTATTACCTTCAAAGGAAGCATTTTACTATGCTGATAAGAAGGGGAGGGAATAGCAAGGAAATTAAAATGGAGGATAGCATTTGGTGGCAAAACAGATGAGATTTGGATGATATAAGAGATTTCATAGGTAAGAAAAAAATTTAGTTGCAGGATTGAAGATGGTAAAAGAACAGATTCTGTAAGATTAAGTGATTTAAAATACCAGAAAGGGTGAAACAGTAATTTCCTCTGGATGGGAAGGAATGAGCCCTAGGTAGAATTGTTAGCATTAGTCATAAGGAGAGTGATTTTTCTATAAGATTGAAGGGAAGGCTATGAAAATAGATGTGGGCCTATTGATGAATAGAAATGAAAATAAGGTTGTGTAGGAGATGTCACACTTAACGCTGTTATCTTCAGGAAGTGCTGTCAGAGGCAAGGTTACCTGTTTTTAAGTATGATTTGGGTAGTGGTGAAGAATTGGAGATTTGAGGAGAGAGGTAAAGGTTAGAAATCACGGTTAGGAAAGTGATGGGAGATTGATAAAGGACTTACAGGTCTTATCAGTTTAAAGTTGAATAATTTGAACAGTGATGGGCTAAATCTGCAGAAAATGGAAAGTAATGATAGGTATTAATGTAGTCTGTGATGTTCAACTAGAATATGAGACTTAGAATAATGAGGAAACCTCACCGAGGCTGGGAAGATTGGGTCAAATGGGAAGTAATTTTTTATCAGCTCTTACTGAGCTTGCTCAATGAGTCAACTATTGATTGATTGGAAGGTATTTATCATTTGCTATCTGCCACTTTAACCAAATAAGCTGACAAAGGATATTAACTCTGTAACATGTGATTTTCAATTGAAAGTGCTATGTAGACTAGTTACTGCTTGATTTGCTAAATCTGAGATTGGGGATTATATTTAAAATGAACTATCTCAGCTATAAATTCAAAAAAAGTGTTTAAATAAGAATCCATTTCTGTTGTTTAGTATTCTGCTATAATAGTTGGATTATTTTTTTGCCACTAGTGTGACTTTCCTGTCAGCTTGTATACTTAATTATTATGATGATAGTTACCAATAGGATTCAAAACTTAAAATTATTTAGAAATGTCTGCAGATTGCTTTGGCTATAAGAGATTTTTTAATCCTCTTCTTAGAAGTTAGCATTATCATTGGCAGATATCAACCCCTAAAAAGTTTAGCAATAGACTCTTCTTTCCATTTTCAATACAAGTAAATTTTTTATCTGCTATATCAAGTGTGATGTAGGGAATGCAATTCAAAAATGTATTTAGTATTTTACGAACTCAGAACTTGCTTTATTCTTTAATTTCTGAAACAACATATTACTAAAACTCTTGGCTATTTCCAAATAGTTGGTTGATTGCCTAAAGTCACCTAGTTGATTGTTAAGTAATAGGAAAATTTGGTGTAGGCCTCTAAAAATAGTGTCTTAGCTGGCCAAATCATTTAAAGGATTAATTGTCATTGCCTTGATTAATAAAGTGTACATAGTGGTGGCTGCCGCCTTTTCCTTTTCTGTGCTTTTTATAAACTACCAAATAGTTCTAAGGGAAAAAAAAGCTAGAATTAATATTACCCTAGCTTATAAATTAGTTCACTAGATGCTAGTTCACTTAGCATCCTTGTAAGTATATTTGACCTTTAGTTATGCGAAAAAGTCTTAATCAAGAATTTATTCTGTCTGAAGAGAAATAGTTTCAATAACGTATGATATAAACAGTGAAATTCATTTCTTATGATGCCATTAAAACTATTATTTAATCTTTAAAAAATTATTTAAATCCTCTTTATTACCCTAATGACAGACATTACAAAAATTTTCATATCTTTATTTTTTTTTTATTTTCTAAATGTTTTATTTTATTTTTTGAGAGAAAGAGAGAGTGAGGGAAGGGGCAGAGAAAGAGCAAGACACAGAATCTGAAACAGGCTTCAGGCTCTGAGCTGTCAGCACATGGCCGATGTGGGGCTCGAACCTATGAACTGTGAGATCATGACCCAAGCCACAGTTGGACGCCCAACCAACTGAGCCACCTCCTATCTCTCTTTTTGACAATTAGCTTTTTAGACTGAACAATATTTTTAAAACTAACTATATAATTTAGCAGTATGTAAATATGCATCTGTGCCATCATAATCTAGAGATTAAGCCAATAATTGATACACAAACCACACACATATATATTTATGATGTCTTTGAAACCACCTAAACATTGAACATTAAAAATGTTTAAATGACAAGATGCTGTTTGTGTGTGTATTTACTATGTGCTAGGCACAATTTTAAGAATTTGACACATAGAATATTATTTATTTTGACTATAATCCCATGAAATGTGTGCTATTATTCTTATGTTATAGATGAGAAAACTAAGGCTTTAATGAGCTGTCATAGGTCACACAGCTTGTTGGTAGTGGAGCAGGGATTTGAATCTGTGTCTGACTCCAAAGTTAGTGATCTTAACCATAGCTTCTCATGTGAATAGAATCTTTTAAAATGAGCAATATCAAGAAGGGGCAAAAAAATTATCTCAGTTTGCATAGAAAATGTATAGAAAACTCCACAGTCTGTGTTGGAATCTAAATTTATGAAATTGTGAGCTTTTCAATAACTGTTCTTGCAATGGTAGTATATTTTCCTTTTAGCTTTTTTCCCCTGAAGGTCTCCTTCTAACCTGTGGTCTTCATAGCATCAAGTTCCTATCAACTGTTATGTAAAGATAATAAAGCATCCTTTCGAAAATCTTTAAAAACTGCTTACATGCTCATCACAGCATTATTTGTAATGTTATAAAATTGGAAACAACATAAGTAGCTTACAGACGAGGAATGAAGTATTCTAAATCCTTACAATGGAATTTTGTGATCATCAAAAATTAGGTTGGTAAGAGGTTGTTTATAACATAGAAATATGTTAGATAGAAAAAAGATAAAACTTAGTAAATCATAAGTATGGCTATAATTTTTGTTTTGCTTTATTTTTTATGAAAACTTTTTTTCTTACATCATTGAGAGAATATGCATTGCTCATTAAATGAAAAGAATGACAAAGCTAGAACAAGCAATCCTAAAAGTCATATGGAACCACAAGAGGCCTCGAATAGCCAAAGTAATTTTGAAGAAGACCAAAGCAGGAGGCATCACAATCCCAGACTTTAGCCTCTACTACAAAGCTGTCAACATCAAGGCAGCATGGTATTGGCACAAAAACAGACACATAGACCAATGGAATAGAATAGAAACCCCAGAACTAGACCCACAAAAGTATGGCCAACTAATTTTTGACAAAGCAGGAAAGAATATCCAATGGAGAAAAAGACAGTCTCTTTAACAAATGGTGCTAAGAGAACTGGACAGCAACATGCAGAAGAATGAAACTAGACCACTTTCTGACACCATTCACATAAATAAACTCAAAATGGATAAAGGACCTGAATGTGAGACAGGAAACCATCAAAACACTAGAGGAGAAAGCAGGAAAAGACCTCACTGACCTCAGCCGCAGCAATTTCTTACTTGATACATCCCCAAAGGCAAGGGAATTAAAAGCAAAAATGAACTGTTGGGACCTCATGAAGATAAAAAGCTTCTGCACAGCAAAGGAAACAATCAACAAAACTAAAAGGCAACCAACGGAATGGGAAAAGATATTTGGAAATGACATATCGGACAAAGGGCTAGTATCCAAAATCTATAATGAGCTCACCAAACTCCACACCCAAGAAACAAATAATCCAGTGAAGAAATGGGCAGAAAACATGAATAGACACTTCTCTAAAGAAGACATCCAGATGGCCAACAGGCACATGAAAAGATGCTCAATGTCGCTCCTCATCAGGGAAATACAAATCAAAACCACACTCAGATATCACCTCACGCCAGTCAGAGTGGCCAAAATGAACAAATCAGGAGACTATAGATGCTGGAGAGGATGTGGAGAAACGGGAACCCTCTTACACTGTTGGTGGGAATGCAAACTGGTGCAGCCACTCTGGAAAACAGTGTGGAGGTTCCTCAAAAAATTAAAAATAGACCTACGCTATGACCCAGCAGTAGCACTGCTAGGAATTTACCCAAGGGATACAGGAGTGCTGATGCATAGGGGCACTTGTACCCCAATGTTTATAGCAGCGCTCTCAACAATGGCCAAATTGTGGAAAGAGCCTAAATGTCCATCAACTGATGAATGGATAAAGAAACTGTGGTTTATATACACAATGGAATACTACGTGACAATGAGAAAGAATGAAATATGGCCCTTTGTAGCAACGTGGATGGAACTGGACAGTGTGATGCTAAGTGAAATAAGCCATACATACAGAGAAAGACAGATGCCATATGTTTTCACTCTTATGTGGATGCTGAGAAACTTAACAGAAACCCATGGGGGAGGGGAAGGAAAAAAAAAAAAAAGAGGTTAGAGTGGGAGAGAACCAAAGCATTAAGAGACTCTCAAAAACTGAGAACAAACTGAGGGTTGATGAGGGGTGGGAGGGTGGGAGGGTAGGTGATGCGCATTGAAGAGGGCATCTTTTGGGATGAGCACTGGGTGTTGTATGGAAACCAATTTGACAATAAATTTCATATATTAAAAAAAATGAAAAATTAGTCTATTTTTTTTAGTCTTTGTGTATTTAAAATTATTAAAAATTGTTTTAAAATGCATTTAATATAATCTTTAATAGGTTGGTCTAAAATAAAACCTCTTTTTCTGAGATATAGTTGGTTTTATTTATTTTAGTATTTTTTAAAGTTTTAATTTAAATTCCAATTAGCATACTGTGTTGTGTTATTTTCAGGTGTACAACACAGTGATTCTAAACTTCCATACAACATCCAGTGCTCATCACAAGTGCACTCCTTAATCCCTATCACCTATTTAACACATCTCCCCATCAACCTCCCCTCTGGTAACCATCACATTGTTCTCTGTAATTAAGCGTCTGGCGCCCGCCTGGGTGGCTCAGTCAGTTAGGTGTCCAACTCTCGATTTTGGCTCAGGTCATGATCTCACATTTGTGAGATTGAGCCCTACATCGGGCTCTGCACTGGGCATGGAGCCTGCTTGAGATTCTCTCTTCCTCTGTACCTGCCCTGCTTTGCTCTCTCACTTTCAAAACCAAACAAACAAAAGTTTCTTGATTTGCCTTTCTTCCTCTTTTTTCCCCCCTTTGCTAGTTTTTCTTTTAAACTCCACATGTGAGTGAAATCAAATGGTATTTGTCTTTCTGTGACTTATTTTGCTTAGGATTATACTCTCTAGCTCCATCCATGTTGTTGCAGATGGCAAGATTTCATTCTTTTTTATGGCTGAGTAATATTCCTGTGTGTTTGTATGTATCACATCTTCTTTATCAGTCATTGGACACTGGGCTATTGCTCTGTCTATAATTTGGCTATTGTAGATAATCCAGCTGTAAACATCAGTATGCATGTATCCCTTTAAATTAGTAGTTTCGTATTCTTTGGGTGAATACAAAAAGAATACAAATATGAAAATTTTAATTCTAGAAAAGACCAGAAAGAAACAAAAATCCTCCAAATGGTGATATGTAAGGGAATACCAACCTGTTTTAGGAGTTCAAAGATTAGGTTGTGAGGAGCTTATGACATATAGAAATGTTCTGTTGAGAAACAGATTATATTTTACCTGAAGATTTTTCTTTTAAATATGGAAGAGGCTTATTATAATGCATTGAGTTCTCTTAGCCAATACTTCAGACAACTAGTAAATGTATTTGAGACTGTGTTATTGTTTTACAAGAATATTTATTTAATAAAGATAATACACACTTATTAAGTGTACTGTTTAATTAAGTAGTAAAAATTTAATTCCTTAAAGCAACCTTAAAATAGATACTATTGTTATTTTCATTTTTATAGGTAAGGAAGCAGAGATAGACATTTGCCTAAAGTAATATAGGTGGTTAAGTGGGAGAGCCAGCATTATGAATCTCTTCAGTCTGCTCCCTTAAGCCTGTTTTCATTTTTTAAAAATGTCTACTTATTTATTTTGAGAGAGAGAGAGAGAGTGCGTGCATGCAGGCAGAGGCAGAGAGAGCGGGAGAGAATCCCAAGCAGCCTTCACACTGTCATTGCAGAGCCCCATATGGGGCTTGATCTCACGAACCATGAGATCATGACCTGAGCCGAAATCAGGAGTCAGACGCTTAACCTACTGAGCCACGCAGCCTCCCCATGTTTACATTTTAATAGTGAGAATCATTTATAACTTAGTTCAGGGTTAGAAGTAATGATCTTATTAAGGTATGGTCATTAAGAATACTTTGACCAACTTGCCATTCCATTCTTAGTGCATTTAAAAATTGTTCTTTGATTTGTTGACAACTGTTATTTACAGAGTCCCAAACTGTTGGTGACTGCTAACAAAGTTTCTTTTCTTCTCCTTTGAATCAGCTCTTTCAGTAGGCCTGCATGCTTTGTATGTGGCAGTGTAAAAAATATCTGATAGGAGAACTCCAAAAAGGTTTAATTTATCATGTGGTTTTAAAATTCATTCACAATATTATTGGCTGACGATTATTCTTATTTAGAGAAGTAGAATTTGTAAAGTATTTTGTGATATAAAATTAAAATCACTTACTAACCCTTTTCCCTTAATTGCCTTCACATACTTTTGTTTTCTTTCTTTCTTTTTTTTTTTTTTTTTTTTGGCACGTAAAAGTTGTATACTGTTCTCACACAATTAGTTTTGGTGATCGTGTAGTTCTTTTGTTAGGTAAACAGTTTTGTTGCCCTATGAAGGGGTTGAGTTGTCTAGACTTTAATTATTATCGCAGATAAAGTTTGCTTTCTTAATTTTCAGAATAGATAAAACATATATATCGTATAAGATTTAAAGGTACAAAGATTGAAGAGAAGTCAGCTTTCTATTCCTATCTCCAGGTGCCTTCCCTGGGGTGCTCTGCTGTGTTCTTCATTTTCAGTAGTGTCTCCAAAGCCAGGAGGAAACACTGAGTGATGTGCCAAACTGTTTTAGTCTTTCTTAATGTGAAACATGTACCATTTCAATATGGTACACATTTCTTGAAAAGAATTTATACAAATAAAGTTTTCCTTTTTTATATATTAAATAGTGTGTCTTCATTTTTTTTTTTGCTTTTCTTTTTTTCTCTCAAGTTATGTTATCAGTCAACATTTCTCATACTTTTGGCCTGTTAATTCCCATTCTTTTATTACCAGTTAAAAATATCTTACAGTAATAGCAAACATGAATGACTTATCTCTAATTATACTGTTTTATTTAAGTTGAAAGAAATTTTTTAGCTGAGGTTGACAAAGATTGGGTATAGCTGAAGTTGGATCCTTTTACAGTTGGAAGGGGAACTTAGACCCTATTTCAGTTCTTTCCTTATAAAGCACTGAGGTGCAGAGAAATTCCAATATAGAGATTTTTGGTGTATAGAAATTTGATGTATAGCATTCTTTTTTAAACATGCTTTCTTTTCTAGTTTTCTTGGTTGAAGCATGAATACTGAAAACTAAATACAGAATTACTTTTATTGTGTACCTAAAGTGTACCTAAAGTTCAGACTTTTTTTTTTCTGCTTAAGTAGAGTGCATTGGGAGGAAAAGTATGCCAGAGCATAATTTTCTAGTAACATTGTTTTAGTTCTTTGTAATTATGCTTCCTTTTATGTGTACCTTTTAAAACATTGGCAAAAGGTAAGGCGGATTGTGGTTTCTAGATGTGAGCTATATTTGAATTATCAATGAATCTGTTAAAAATAAACATTTTGGGATACTTCCTAGACTCCGCAGGAATCTATAGTTTAAAAATGCGCCCCAGATGCAGTTTTCCTACAATTGGTAGAAAATAAGTACTCTTTTCAATGTATCTTTCTAGGAATCACATCTCCCCTTCAAAAAAATAAAATAAAAATAAAAATAAAAAGATATTTTAGTGATGCTTTTATATGTTTGTTTTCTAACTTAAAAAGAATGGGTTAATTTGTTAGGATATGATTATACAAGTGCTGGGGGGTAGTTGGGGGCGGGGGGAAACGGTAGTGAGTGTAGTAGACTAAAGGGCTCAGACTCTAGCTAAAAGGGACATCTCCCCACCTTGAGTGCTACCATATCTCTTTCCCCAAGATTTTTGTATGAAGTCTCTCCAATTTGTGAAATTTTCCAATTTAAAATATTGGCTACAAATAACACTTGTGTCAATTTGATATGACCATTAGTTTATAGGCCAAATACAACATGTCTGCAGGCTAAAGAAAGTCCATGGACCACTGGCATAAAACCTCTGCTGTAGGAATTAAGTACCTTACACTTGCGTGAACTTGCCATATTTTGTTTTGACATTTAAGGGATAATAATAATGCTTCCAGCTATCTGCTTTTATTAATATTTCACCTTAGCATATTAAGTAAGTAAACATTGGTTTTTGTGTAGGAAGTAAGAAAAGAACAAAAGACTATTTTGTAAAATATGTAGAAGATAATGTCTGATGTGCAAATGTATCAGATTTTTGGTTTCTGTGATTTTTCTTAGAAAAGTTTTATTTTCAGCCCTCTCTCAAGGCCTGCTATTCTTCCTTTTTCCTGCCTCCTCCTACTTGGTATTCAGTATTTCCCTGCTCCTCCCATGAATGTTCTTTTCATTTGCAAAAGTTATAAAAGAAGAAAAATCCTTCTTATAGAAACTCTGTAGAATGAAAATCACTTTGTGACTTACTTAGCTGCACAAACTTCTAGACATTCTTCCCCATAGCATTAAAATTCCTTAGGCTTAGTACTATTTCTTTGAAATGTGCTTTTTAAACAGAAGAATGACTGCCTTTAAGGCAGTTAGAGAAAAGACCCACACAGAAACAATCTAAAGAGTCGGCCTCATAACCATGTAAGATTTGACCCCAATCCATCAGGGATTATTGAACTGAGATGCCATTTACAGTGGTTCAGTACAGAGAAATAAACATAATAAGCTAGTGAAACTAACCCTTATAGCCAAGAAGGAATAACAGGGATGGGATTTACCGTCTTGACCATGATAGTTAAAAAATGGACAGAATATGTGAAACAGCAATTTTCAAGACACTGGAGATCAAATAGTGATATGCCTGAGAGATGGAAATAAGGGGAGGCTATGATTTCTCAGCTTACTACCTTGAGAGAGTTTCTGGGCTGTGGTGCAAGATATGGAAGCCAAGTAGAGAATGGTAGACACCCTGCATTCAGGAGATGTTGCTGAAAGTCTAGAAAGACTCAGGCAGCTAGAGTTAACAGAGTACTGGAGAGGGAACAACAGCACAGAGAGAACCCTGAAGATCTACAGAGATCTACCCCTTCAAGTATTAGCCAAGTACTCAATAAGCACAGGCATATGAGGAACCTTCCTGAGCAGACAAGAACCACACAAAAGAATTAGAGGAAACAGTACTTGTGTAGTCCAGCAGGGCCAGGAATACACAAACCAGAAGGGAAAACCTCAGGATTCATGGGGCACTAGGTGGAGTGCACAAAAGAATCTTGTTCCAATAGGGAGTAATAATTAGACCTAGACTGAGCATTGCTCTGGACCAGACTAACAAATCTTACTTAAAAGCTAGACCCAAAAGGATCAAACTTCAAGTTTTCAAGTAATTTAACTTCATTCCTGAGCAAACTCAAGATTTTTTTTAATGTTTATTTATTTTTGACAGAGAGAGAGAGAGACAGAGCATGAGTGGGGGAGGGGCAGAGAGAGAGGGAGACACAGAATCCAAAGCAGACTCTAGGCTCTGAGCTGTCAGCACAGAGCCCAACGTGGGGCTCTAACTCACAGACCATGAGATCATGATCTGAGCCATCCAGGCACCCCCAAACTCAAGATTTTAAATGCTTTTTTTTTTTTTATTTACTGTGAGGGAGAGGGAGGGACAGAGAGAGGAGAGAGAGAGAATCCCAAGCAGGCTTCATGCTGTCAGTGCAGAGCCTGACACAGTGCTTGATCCCACCAACCATGAGATCATGAACTGAGCTGAAATCAAGACTCAGCTGCTTAACAGGCTGAACCACCCAGGCGTCCCAAGATTTTATTGTTTATTTATAAACGTATCCAGCATCCAACAAGGTAACATTCACAGTATGTGGTATCCAATCAAAAATTTCCAGGCATGCAAAGAAGTAAAAAAATAAGACCCATAATGAGAAGATAAATCAGTCAAACTGCCCAAGAACTGATACAGAGGTTAGGATTAGTAGATAAGTGTATTAAAATAGCTTTATAATAGTTGTAACTGTTTTCCATATGTGTAAAAGTTAAGTAGGAACACAATGAACTTCTAAAGATGAAGACTATAATGTCTGAGATGAAAAATACATGGGATGGGCTTAATGGCAGATTAATTTTACTGAAGGAAAGATTTGTGAGTTTGAAGACATACCAGTATAAATGATTCAAAATGGAGCACACAAAGAAAGGAAAATAATTTAAAAAAATGAACAGAACATCAATGAATTGTGGGATACTTCAAGTGACCTAATAAACATTAAATTTGAGTCCCTAAAGGAGAAGAGAAAGAAAGCCTGCTGGGAAAAAATTTTTTTTTAATAAGTAATGGCTTAAACTTTTCCAAGTTTAATGAAAGCTGTAGACACTCAGATTCAGAATCTCAATGAACCCTAGCATAGAAAACATGAAGATTATACCAAGGCACATCATATTCAAATTGTGATAAAAAGAAAATCTTAAAGGCAGCCAAAGAAAAAAAGACACATTCCATATGAAGAACAAAGATAAGGATGGCAGTATATTTCTGGTCAGAAACCTTAAAAACAAGAACATCAACATTTTTTACTGAAGAACTTTATTGTACAGCAATATCTTTACTGAAAGAAACTGTCAACCTAAATCTCTACCCAATGAAAATCATTCAAGAATGAGGTGAAATAAAGACTTTTTTAGAGATATAATAGCTGAAAGAATTCATCACCAACAGACCTGAACTACAAGAAATGTTGAAGTCCTTCAGGCAGAAGAGAAGATCCAAAAAATAACAAAATGATAAACCTAACTGTATTAGTAATCACGTTGAATGTAAATTACTTAAAACCCCCAGTTAAATGCCAGAACTTGTCAGATTGGATTAAATAATTCCGAGCCAACTACATGCAAGAAAAGATGTACCATTTTGACTAAAACTGGCTATATTAATTAAAAACAGTTTTTTTTTAAAAAAAAGAAAACTGGCTATATTAATATTGGACAAAGTTTATCTGAGGACAAAGAATTTTACCAGGTTAAAAAAAAAATGCTGCTTCATAATGGCGGTGAGATCAATATATCTAGCAGATATAACAAATCTAAACATTTATGCACCTAATAACAGAACTCCAAAATACACAAAGCAAAACAACTGTGAGAAGATGTTGAAAAATCTACAATTATAGTTGGAGATTTCAGTGTTTCCCTCAATAGCTGCCAGAACAAGTAGAAAATCAATAACATACAATACTTTAACAACGCAATCAACTAACATGATGTAACTAACATTTATACTTCACCCAACAATGGCAGAATATACATTCTCTTCTAGTGCACACAGTATATTCACCAAGTTAGTTCTTATTCTGGATCATAAAAGAAGTTTTAATGCATTTAAATGTAATCAAGTCATACAAAGCATCTCTGGAAAATCCTCAAGTATTTGAAAACTAAATAACACTTCTAAAAAAATCCATGGCGAAAAAAGAAGAAATGAGAAAGTACATTGTTTGTATACAAATGACAACATGATATGTCAGAATGTGTGGGGTGTAATTCCTAAAGCAAGACCTAAGGGAAATTTTATAGCACTAAATACCAATAATAGAAAAAAAAGTCTCAAACCAGCTTTCACCTAGATAAAGGAGCTAAGTAGTTAAGTAGCAGAAAAGTAAGTAGAAGAAAGAATAAAGATCAGAGGAGAAATCAAAAAGAAAACAAAAAAAACAGAAAATTAATGAAACCTGAAGTTTCTTCCTTGAGAAGAGCTATTACATGTATAAACCTCTAGCCCAACTGATCAGGAAAAAGAAAAAAGACTCTTAATTACCAGTATCAAGAATGACAGAGGTGACATCACAACAGTTTCCGCATTTATTAAAAGAATCATAAAGGAATATTATCAACGATTTTATGCCAATAAATTCAGTAACTTAGATGAAATGGACAATGCTTTGAATAATCTACTGAAACTTAGGCACTTTCCAACTTTAAATATTACTATTTAAAGAGATGTCATGAACTAGAAAAGTTTTCCAACTGTTTCTTTTGTTTTCTTGCTTTTCTAGAGAAATTAATCTAAAATTTAAAATATTCAAAGAGTAAGGTCTTTAACCCTATCTTTTATATGATCACTTTTTTAGAAAGCTTGGAAAAGTACTTGTAAGGATTGTTTTCATTGCAAATGCTAATGTCTTATTTTTGAAATGTTAAACATAAGTCTGGAGGTAGGGCAGTTCAAAGTTTATTCAGCAGCTCAATCATGCATTTCGTAAGGTTTGTAGCTTGCTCCTGCTTCCTTTTTTCCCCCCACTCTTTTTCTTAATATTTTCTTGAGTCCTTGAGGCTTATCATCTAGTAGTTGCCATAAATATGGCTGCTAATGTTCCAGATACTGCCTTTAGACACCCTACTGGCGAGTGTTTTGAGGGTCTCCAAGACCAACCCAGGTTCCATGATTTGCTGGGAGAACTCATGGGACTCAACACAAAAGATTTGTCACAGCAAAAGGGTACTAAACAAAATCAACAAAGGGAAAAAGGCAGTGGGATAAAGGCCAGAGAAAACCAGGAGCCTACTTCCAAGATTCCCAGTGGAGTCACACAGGAGTGCTTATTCCCTCAGCAACAAGTTGTTACAACACATGTTAAATATTGTCTACCAGGGAAACTCATTAGACAGTGCTCAAGTGTTTATTGGGGCTATTCAGGTGGGTATTCTCTGCGTAGCATGTACAAAATTCCAGACTCCCAGAAGGAAAGCAGGTATTCAGCATAAACCACATTGTTTGCACAGTTTAGACACAATGAGGCACCCTTCTGAGTTATGGGAATGGTGGGAACCCTCTCATAATACAAGTTCCCAGACCCCAGCCAAAGGCCAACTTCGCCAGCCAGCCTGCTATGTTAACTTTTTCTGCATAGCTAGACAAAGAATAAAGACATTTTCTCTCATGTAGCTTTTTATTAGGAATAAAAATCCTTCCTGGTTTCCCTCTTACTAGATTGTGTTTCAGTACCATTAGCTAGGTTAGGTTGCTATCTGTGTCCTGACTACAGAAGGCTGGGAAGTATCTAGAATTTCCAGATTCTGTAGTGGCAGACAGATTCTGCTAACAAGAAAGAAGAGCAGTTGGGAGAGAATGTCTGTTAAGATGCTGAATATTTCTTTAATTCATAATGGTCAGTTCTAATATTTTTAAGGGTGAGGCACTAAGATACATTGGCTAGGAAAAATAAGTACCATGACCACTTACTTTTAGTATGACAGATCGTCGTAGCAAATTTTCAGCTATTTAGGAAGTTTTTGTTGTATTCTAATGTGTAAGACAGATTTGTAGACATTGTTTAAAACAAAAATTTTATCTATAAGCTGAACAGGAAAACAAAATTGTAGATTACTCCCATTTATGAGCAAAACAAAGTAACCCCACCATGACTTGCTCCTAAGGCTGATTCATTAGTTTAAAGGAAATTTTCTGTATTATAATATCACAATTTTATTTTCATATGAGTTTTTGTCTATGCTATTATATGATTGATTTTCCAAGATGATAAGATACTATTCTTCAAAAAGATCACTTTATTTATCACAAGTATTTCATCATTTCTCAGTGAAGTCATTATCTTTAGTTTGACTTCTAAGTATTTCCTTTGCCTTTGACAGAATACTTTTGTCATGGTCAATTAAATACTTGACTCAAGTAAAAAAATCCATTGGAATTATCAGATAAATTTAATCACCTTGGGCTTTTACAATCAAAAGGCATCAGAATTCATTTCCTGATATGAAGGTTGTTCTGTGTTGGCCATGGATTTAAACAGAATAGTCCTGTAGTGGAGAAAATAAAACTTGCTTATCCAAAAATCTCAGTATTAAGTGAGTGGTACTAGTTGCAGTAAGGATTGCTGATTTTGGAAATATCTGTAACATTAGACTACTAAAATGGAGATTTAGGTTTAAGAATGCTGAAATATCCTTCATAAATGAACAGGCTTAAAAAGTATGCCTCGTTTTTTAGTGAAGAAAAAACATGGTATGAATATAATTGCGCTGATTACCCAAGATGTAATTACTAATGAAAGTAAGATATTGTCATCCAGGTTCTGATTATTCACTAACAAGTTTGAATCTGCTACCAAACTACATGTTTAGTACTAACATATATTTGAGTACACAATTTGTTTTAGCTGTTCTTTAAAGATCTTAAGAATTGATTGACCTATTAGTTATAGATTTTAAGACCAACTCTCTGTGGTCTACTGATTGGAACAAAGACTTCTTTTTTGTTGGTCTAAGTGAAATTTTAGAAGAAGGCATTTGCTATTGAATTCATTTTGTTTTTCTTATTCAAGTACTGTTAAATTATGACTGACTCTAATAGTGCTGATGTACAAATAACATTGTGACTATGGTAATAAGATCTGGCAAGTTGTTTTTAAGTTGAACCATAAAAATGGTCAAATAATGTTGATTTCATATGATTCAACCTGTTGGGTATATTTCTATAATACAGGGACAAAATATTCTTTTTTTTTTTAAGCTTATTTATTTATTTTGAGGGGAGGGGCAGAGAGAATCCCAAGCAGGCTCCACATTCAGCACAGAGCCCAACATGGGGCTGGATCCCATGATGGGTGGGATCATGATCTGAGCAGAAATTAGTCAAACGCTTAACTGACTGAGCCACTCAGGTGCCTCTAGTACAAAGTATTCGTAATTATTCAGTAGACTATTTGTGTGTTATAACTCTGTTTTGATTCTCATTTTTATTCCTTGCTGTCAGCTTTGTGACTTATTGTAGCAAGCAGGAAGCAACTTGTCAGAAAATGACTGATACATTAACTTGCACTCATTATAGCATTTTACAGACAGTATAATGTTGGACTTGGAAAACATGTTAAAGGTTACCAAAGACCACCCCAAAGTTATTTCCCTCTGCTTGACCACTTCAGGATATTCCCTCAAGAATTTTTCTGTATTGTTAGAAAGTGTATGTGTTGAACTGAAAACTGTTTAATGTTAACTCATCAGTCACATCTATATTGTTAGGTCTACTGTAAAAAAGACTACTCCTTCCAGATGGCAGATGTAATATTAGAGGAGAGATGTGCTCTATACTCTTACTCTCATCCTCATGAGAAACAATCCCAACTTACTCCAATTAAAGTCATAGAATCAGCATTTTAAGATTTAAGAATCTTTAAGATTTTTCCAGAGGTGATCCAATTTACAAGGTCTAGGTTGCTTTCAGTTTGAATTCTCCACATTATCTGATGCAGTGCCTTATAAATAACGAGCACTGAATAAACATTTGTTGAATAAGTGTGAGACTGAGAGAGTGTTAATGAGATTTAAGTTTATTCAGTCATTCAATAAATATTGAGAATCTGTTGTGTGTCAGATACTGTCCTGGATATTTGAGATACACCAGTTAACAACAGAGACAAAATCTCTGTCCTCAGGAGTTTTATGTTTTGCTGTGATAGCAACATTCAATAAAGATTAAATCTATAATATATGGTCAGGTATTGTAAATGCTGTGAAGTATTATATAATTAGGTAAGGATATGAGAACGAGGAGGTAATGCTCTTATTTTAGATTGAGTGCTCAAGGAATGCCTTTCTGTGAGGTAATTGATCAAGGACTAAATAAAGTGAGGATGCTCAGCCTTGTAGATATTTGAGACAGGAGCCTTGTGGACAAATGCAAGGGCTTGAGTCACTGTGGCTAGAATTGTATATGTCAGGACTGAAGGTAAGAGAATAGTTGAGGTGGAGAGGTAGCCTGGAGAAAAATTATGCAGGGAGCTATAAATCTAAGTAGAGATCTGAGATTTATTTCTAAGTGTGGTGGGAAACCATGAAGCAGAGGAATGACATGATTAGATCTACATTTAAACAAGATCACTTATAGCTACTATATTGGGAATAAGTTACATGAGGGTAAGAGAGGAAGCAAAGAGACCCATTCTAGCCCCACTGTTACAGTCTTCTAGACTTTCAGTGTCCATACAGTAACTACAAGTTATATGTGATCATTTAAAATAAATAAAATTAAGTAAAATGTAAAAATTCAGTTCTCTTGCATTAGCCATATTTCAAGGGTTCAGTAGACACATGTGGCTAGTAACTTCATCATACTGGACAGCACAAATATAGGACATTCCATCATCACAGAAAGTTTAGACAGTACCATTCCAGACAATGTATAGTAGCCAAAACTGTAGGGTAGCAGTAGAGGTCATGAGACTTGTCAGATAGATTTAAGACGTATTTTGAAATAAGAGCTAATAGTATTTTCTAACAGATTGGATGTTGGATATGAGAGGAAGATAAAAGTCAGGTGATTCTAAATTTTGAGGCTTGAATAAATGGCTCAGTCCATTTCAAAATGGCAAAGAAGTTTAGTACTTGAATTTGAGAAATTCAGGTTTGAAATTGAGAAATGATATGCCTGATGCAGAGATTTGACTATACAATGAAGATTAAATTTGGCAACAAGGAACTTACTGTTTTTTAAAAATTTTTCAAATTACCGATTTTTCTGTTTATTATTTGCCCTACAATAATTGAGTCTGTCTATATACTATGTACTTTTATCTATAAATGAGGATATAATTGTTTAGTGTGTTAACTACCTCAGAAAAGTGTTCAAACTTCCAATTTAAGTAGATTGAACATATTAGCTTAATTTCCTAAGTCTTTGCTTAAATGATAGTAAAGAAATTAAAATGCTACAAACACAATAAAAAAAGTGAACCATCAAAAAAAAAAAAAAAACAAGTATTGGCCAGGATGTGTTCAAGAGGGAGCCCTTGTGCACCATTGGTGGGATTATAAATTGGTATAGTCACTATGGAAAACAGTATGGAGGTTTCTCAGAAAATTAAAAGTAGACCTAGTGTATTATCCAGCCATCCCACTCCGGGTATATATCCAAAGGAAGTGAAAACAGAATCTTGATGAGATATCTGCACTCCCATATTCATTTCAGCATATTCACAATAGCTTAGACAATGAAACAACCTAAGTGTCTGTCCACAGATGAATGAATAAAAAAGAATGGATAAAGAAGATATTGAGTTATATATCAATAAAGTTGGAGACATTTTTAAGTAATTAAATTAAATTAAAATGCCACGATTATAAAAAGAAAAGTGAACTGACAGGGACCATCTGTAGAAGTTTCAAAAATTATATATATATATGTACACACACATATGTATATATATTTTTTAAAGTTTATTTATTTTAAGAGGGGGGGAGGGGCAGAGAGAGAGGGAGAGAGATAATCCCAAGCAGGATCTGCACTGTCAGCACAGAGCCCGATGGGGGACTCCAACTCACTAACCCATGAGATCATGACCTGAGCTGAAGTTGGACACTCAACCGACTCAGCCACTCAGGCGCCCCAAAGTTTCAAAAATTTTAAGTGATCATAAGGAGGAAAGGTATTTGAAGAATCAAAGTGGAAGAAATCAAGTGCAGAAAATAAACAGAGTGGGATAGAAAAGAATGGACTCATCTTGTCCCACAGAACCCTGGACAAACCTAGGATTCAGAAACATTAGGTATGAAGGGGACCAGAAATGGGATGTGCTACAGGAAACAAGGATATGGATTGGAAGATTTAATACATATCAAGTTTATTAGTGCTTCAGGGTTTTTTTTAAAGGTTTTTAAATTTTTTTTTAATCTTTATTTTTGAGAGAGAGACAGAACGTGAGCAAGGGAAGGACAGAGAAAGAGGGAGACACAGAATCTGAAGCAGGCTCCATGCTCTGAGCTGTCAACACAGCCTGACGCAGGGCTCGAACTCACAGACTGCAAGATCATGACCTAAGCCGAAATTGGACGCTTAACTGACTGAGGCACCCAGGCACCCCAGTGCTTCAGTTTTTAGTTTTTAAAATCCCATTAAATTATTACTATTTTAAACAATATTTAACATCAGTGAAAGTTCAAAGTGTACATAATATATAATTTAAAAAAATTTGTGAAAGCATTAAAACAATTTAAGACACTCCAAGCCTTGACCATGTATTCATTGTATGCTGAATCCCAATTAATTTTTAATTTTGGGGGAGACAATCCAGATATATAGCTCATGTGGCATAATTAGAAAGGAGGGAATTATAATGGAATACTAAATATGAAGGAATTATTTTCAAGTGCTTCCTGTCCCATTTCTTACTCTTCGCCTCAGTCAAAGAGGGAATTAGGAAGAATTACCTTTTAGCTACACAACAGGGAAAATTCAGTACATTGAAATCTTACTCTGTGTGCCTTCTCACCCCCAATTCTCTCTGTAATGGTGAAATTGGATAGCCTGAAATTAGACCCACTGAAAGAGGAGCAAGTTATGAATTCATTTATGTAAAAATGCTGTTTCTTTTGTTAAATTAGAAAATATAAAAAATATGTAAACACATGATCTAATTGGAATGTTTAATTTAGGTATAATATGTTTCATTAAATCAGCAGTGTTGTCTATGTAGACATGAGATTCTGATGTATAGTTATGGGTCATGAAATTTGGAGAAAGAGGTTCTAGAATGCTTTTGCTCTCTTCCCCTACACAAATAGCCATTAAATGTTAGTGAGCCCATTAATGAATCATCTTCATCTCTTTTCCCTTAAGAATAGAATTTCCTATAGCTTGTATTTCCCATACTTTCTTTATTTGTTTGAGTACTGCCATTATACTATAATCTTTGCTATATCCTAATGCCATTTACTTAATATTTTTAAAATATCTCATTTTCATGCTTGAATTTCTTTAAAAAGGAAATCTTAGATCAATATTATTTCCTAAAGTGGAAAACCAGTAAAATGTCCCATTAATGGTAGGTAAGTGCAAAAGTCAATACCATTATGATATCTGAAAACATAATAATGTTATGAAATGTCAGCTATGATAGGATGGCTTGCCTGTGCAGCAAGGCTTCAAGCTCAGGACATGTCTCTATTTGTTAAAAGGGAGATTAGCAAGTAAAACAAACTAGCACTAAACTGGGACTTTTTCCATGACCTGATCAGAAGTATTGAAACAATTAAAAACAGAGTAACTTGCTTATTATGGAATTCAGTTTTCTAAAATTTAGCTACAGAAATTCTTTCTTTATTTATAAGTATTACTCTTAGAAAAGCCCAACCATAAGCCAAATGTAACAATCGAGACGCAGGAAAGACATTTAGAAATATGGAAATATAATATAGTGATAGGAGTTGTATTTAGGTCTCTTCTCCACTGCCTCCTTTCCACTCCTCATAAGAAGTGAAAGGCCTCAGGATATGGAAGGCTTCCAGAACTATCTGTATTTTAATTCAGTTTCAGCATGTTTGATTACTACAATGACCAGCTGTGCCTTTTTCTTCTTTAAGATTTACCATTGTATTAAATATTTAAAAGATCAAAAAGCTTGAATTTTCTTTCTTCAACTGTATTAAGCTCATCTTAGGCTATTTTGCTTGTAATAATGTAGCCTACATTCTCCTTTTCTTTATCAAATTATCGTCTGTGACCTGTCAGAAAGACTGAAAAATCCAGGGTTTTTTTTTTAATTTCTTCACTGAGATCTCAATAATCTATTTTTTTTTTTAATAATTTGAGATTTGGACTTTTTTTTAAGTTTATTTATTTGAGAGAGAGATCATGTGGGTAGAGGGGCAAAGAGAAAGGGAGAAAGAGAGGATCCCAAACAGGCTCTGCACAGGCAGCAGGGAGTCCCACGTGGGGCTCAAAGTCACAAACAATGAGATCATGACCTAAGCTGAAACCGAATTTGGATGCTTAACCAACTGAGCCACCCAGGCGCCCCACAGTAATCTAATTTTTAACAATAATAGCTAACATTTATTAAGCAATTACTTTGTGCTAGGCACATGTTCAAATTGCATGTACTAACTCAGCAATCCCCATTTTCAGACGAAGAAATCCACAGTGCTTGACTACACATCCCAGCTCCACAATTTACTAGCTGTGTAATCTTGGGCCAATTATTTAATCTCTGCACCTCAGCTCCTCATTTGTAACATCTTCATAGTACCTACCTCATGGAATTGTTGAGATAAGACAATATTTTCCTGTGTTATTGAACAGAACTGTATAGAGCTATATCTCCTGTTAACTATACTCAGTTTGCCCATTAGCTCAATTCAAAAGTCAAACCTTCCTTGTTTTCTTTGTTTGGTTTGGTTTGGTTGCAGTTTGGCATCAGGGAGAAAAATATATTCTATAGCTTGTGAAGTTCTTACAATGGGACTGAAGAGAAGAACACACTTCATTTTAAAACAGTGTCAATAATTTAGTGCGTGTTCTTAGAGAAACCATTCACAAAATGAAGTCTCTTTAATCAAAGCATGGTTTCAAATGAAGTGTTTGGAAATAAAGAACTTTAAAGAGAAAAAAGAAAACTATGCGTCTTGAGCCCTGTGTGGAATGTTCTCTTGTGGTGTGGGTAGTGCCCTAATAACTTTAAAAATGAAAATGGAACTGTTCCTAGAGGGACTAAAAGTTGAGAACATGCCCAAATATTTCATCCATTTAGATACATGAAATATTTATATAGTACAACTTGGTGATTTGGAAAGTTTCCATCCATTTAGGCTATGATGTCATGAATATCACATATGATATAATATAAATAACAATATTTAAGCATCATATTCTTTGAACCATAATGTTCATATAAACTGAGTCACATTCTCCAGAAGTAATGAACATAGAACATAATTAACTCACCACTGTGCTCATTAATCAGATGCCAGTGTTTAAGTCTTGTTTCTACAACCCAGATTACTGGAGACCTAGCCATCTGTAGATACCCTTAGATCTTCTCAAACTGATAAAGTCTCTGCTTTGGAAGCGAGTTTAGAAATAAAGGTCAAATAACTATTATTACTTTGTAGCCCCAGCTCTGCTTCCCTCTAATTACCTGAGTTTTTACAACTAATTAATTACCATTGAAGATTTCCCTCTTTTGTTTACATATTTATTGTCTCTGGAAGCCTCTCCTGTATATCCCTAAAGCACACATATGCAGTGTAACTCTCTGTCATGTAGACTACTCACTACCTCTGACTGGACCCTGTACTTCCAGTTTCTCGCTGGCTTACTGAATTCCTTATCCTCAGAAGGCAGACAAAACGCAGCCTGGGCTACACATGTGGAGTTCACACTGCAAACTATGAATGTAAACAGAAAGTTCTTTGTTAGGAATGTGGTCACTTTAACAATTAGAGGATCAAAAACTCTTACATTCACAATAGGCAACAGAATTTTTTTTAATTTTAATTTAATTTTAATTTTAATCTCTACTTTCAAAATTTTAATTTAATTTAATTTAATTTTAATTTAATTTTAATCTCTACTTTCAAAATAGTCCTTAAATATAATCTTGACTTTACCATATAAATTTTAATTGGGTTCAATTCCACCCTCAAGTCCTTAGCATTATGTCAAAGTGCTCCCTAAGGTAATAGAATTTCTTAGAAATCTAGTGAGCCTCTTTAATGAAATAGATGTCCACAATCCCTTATCTGCAATTCTAGAAAAAGCAGAAACATTTTTGTAACTTATTTGAAGGCAGACTTGACCTGAGCTTTGTTGGTGACAAAAGCTGACTTGACCTAAGACTATTTATAGTTTTTATTTATCCTACTTAGTGTGAATATTAGTAAGTTTGCTATAGAAATGTGAATGTATTGGGTTACTGGATGCTGATCCACACCTTTGCTGGAAATGTTTCATAGTACACAGTATAAACACTGCGTTAGTTTTCTGAAATCCGAGAAACTCTCATTATTAAAGCACAGTTGGTCCGGAGTTTCACATAAATGGTTGGGAACCTGTATACAAATATACATAAGAGATAGAGGGAGGCTAGACTTTTTTTTTCTTTCTGATTCTTTTAATGTTCCTTTGTCACCCATCTCCTTTCTCCCCATCCCTCTCTTCTTCTTTTCTTCCTCCCTCTTTTTACAAACGTTCAATAATTATAATCCAACCAGCAATGTCAGATGTGCTAGGAGTTCTGTTCTTAATATATATATATATTTTTTTTTAACATTTTATTTTTTTTTTTAAGTAATCTCTACACCCAATATGGGGCTCAAACTTAACAAACCCGAGATCAAGAGTCATGTGCTGTATCGACTAGCCATCCAGGTGCCCCTCTTAATACATTTTAATTGACCTTAATAAGTTCTGTAGTTTATCATTTATAATGGAATTCATAACAGAATCTAAGAGAAACACTATTCTTTTGTAAAATTTTTGCTTTGCCTCTGAAAGGTCATTTGAGTTAATATTGCAACCCTGTTATTAGGTCATTTTATTTTCTTCCTTCTGAATTGCACATTGGGTAATAACCTCACAGCATAATAAAATTCAGTTGAATTTATCTTTAGACAGGTACAGTATGAGAACTATGGCAGTTGCCCTATTCCATACCTGTAGACCAGTCTGAACATAAATTATAAGTGTTATTTTTTTATCATTTATTTTAGTTTGGATTTTTTTTTCTTTTCTTTTCTTTCTTTTTTTTTTTTTTAGCTAATGCTAGTAAAGACTAACTTCAAAAACAGATACTGTAGTTTTGAGAGAGAATTGCAGAATTCATAATGCAGGCTATGGAGAGTCTTGGGTAATAACTAAATAAATACATAAAATCTTTTTAAAGTGAACAAATGAAGACTATAAAAACCTTACCTGTTTGCTGTGACTGTAATTCATCTGTTTCTAATGATGGGAGTCTAGAGCTTAAAATGAGAGAGAAAAAAAATTGGACTTTAAAAGTATAATCAATTTGTGTTCAACAAATCATTGGCATAAAATAACTAAGGGATTATGTTTTATATTAAAATATCTATATAGCGTACAGACCTTGTTTGATCCTGATTTGAACAATTACAATTAAAAGAAACCAAAACCCAGAGGCATCTGGGTGGTTCAGTTGGTTACGCATCTGAATCTTGATTTTTGCTCAGGTCATGATCTTGCAGTTCTTGAGTTGGAGCCCCGCGTAGGGCTCTGCATTGGTAACACAGAGCCTGCTTGGGATTCTTTCTCTCCTTCTCTCTCTGCTCCACCCCTGTTTGCGTGCGTACTCTCTCTCTCAAAATAAATAAATAAACTTAGAAAAAAAGAACCACACATCTTAGACCACTGGGATCTCTAAAAGAAGTGTGCTTGAAGTAAAGCCATTCATACTCAGTGTTTTTTTCTTATTAGTCTTCATTCCTCCATCCTTGAGATTCAAGGCTTTCAAATGCCAAGTATATGCTGAAAATAATCTAAATCTATATTTTTATCCCAGACTTTTCCCATAAACGTCACACTCATATCCAGCTATTTACTTGGTATCTTCACCTGAATGTCTAATCAGCATCACAAACTTAACAAGTACAAAAGTGTGCTCTGAAACTTCTTCCCAACCAGTTCCTCAAACATCTTTTCCATCTTAGTTAATGGTAACTCCATCCTACCAATATCTCAGGGCAAAGAGCATCCATATCAGCAAATCCTTTTGGCCTTCCTTCAAAATAGTTCCAGAATCTGATTAATTCCCATCTTCCCCCAGCTACCATTTTGGGTCAAGGCATCATAGTTCCTTGCCTGGATTATTGCCACAGCCTGCTAATTGTCTTTTTGCTTCTACCCTTGCACTTCTGTATATTCTCACAGCAGCAGCCAGAGTGGTCAGATCACATTTTAACTCAAAACCTTCTGGTGAGCTTTTCATTTCAGTGTATATTATCAGTGCTTTTTTCTCTGATGTAGAAGATCCTCCATAGTTTATCTTGTATTTTTTCTTCCTCTCATTCTCCTTGGTATTCCTGGGACATCCTCCTGCCTCAGGATGTTTTCACTTTCTGCCCAGAATGTTCTTTTCTAGATATCTGCATGGCTTAATATCTTAACTTCCCTCAGTTCTTCACTCAAATGACAAGCTTTTGACTTTTTTTTTTTTTTTTTTTAATGTATACCTTTTAACCTCTCTGGTAATCATTAGCCCTCCTTGAGTTATTTTCCTCTATGGCATTAATAAACATATATTTTATTTCCTTATTTATTGTCTCTCTTTTCTAATAGAATGTAAATTCTATGGGGCCCAGTATTTTTGTCTGGTTTGTTCAGTGCTATATCTTTAGTACTTAAAAGAGTATTTAGCTTATAGTGAGTACTCAGTAAGTATTTGTTGATTGAATTAATAAAAACCCATCACCTACCAATGCCTAGCTCACAATAGAGCTTTAATAAATATTTACATGAATGAATGGTTAAATAATCTGGTAATGGCTCATCCTAGTCTTTTTCCTAATCTACTTGACTCTCTTGTAGTTTTATTTTCATCTAGCCTGGATTCCACGGTCCATCCCTTCAATAACTCCTTACAGCTCTCAACTCTTGTTCTTTTATCATATCCACCAAGCAAAGCTTTGGCTTCTCTGTTTTTATTCATTGGCTGCTAAGTGCAACCAGGTAAAGCCGAAGATCTGACTCTAGTTCTGGGGGCAGCCAAGAAAGAGAACACCCAGGGCCAGTATTGTCACTAGGAGATAACATATGATTTCATAGCTCCATGCTACAATTCCAGCAGTCCCTTTGCTTTGGTTAGTTTTCTACACTGAAAGGGTATCACTAAAATAGTCCATTATTCATGATTTAATTCAAGAGCCTCCAATTGCTAGAAATCAAGGATGTATGGTAAGGAAGTACTCACCAGGCTGATTTCTGAGTCATAAAAAGAATGTCTGACATTGACTACTCCCCTTTTAGAATTAGTATCAAGATGGTCATAGGAGTTATTGGAATTGAGTGTTAAAGCTTTATCCAGAGATGGTTAGTGCAGTGATACTAACATTACTGTGTACGGGAATTACCTGCAGAACTACAGTTTCCTGAGTACATTCTGAAAGAAAGTCAATCTTTGCAGTATGGTTACAAATGGACTCGAGTACTAAGCATTTTGAAATAAATCACAAGGACTGCTTCACTGAGCCCATGAGACATTTAGGCAAGAAGTCTTCCATCCAGTTTATTTCCATCTGCACACATGTTTCTTTCTCTTGACTTCAGTGGACTTGATGAAGCATCTGAAAGGTAATTACCCTTGCCTATTGGTTGCCCACTTCCTCCTGTACATTCAACCTCTTTACTGGCTCTTTCCCTCAGCATGTAAACACAAAGCTTCTTACATACTAAAAATCAAAAGAAAGATCATCTAACCCTCACCTTGAAATTTGTCATCCTAATTTTACTCCTTCAGTTACCAACCAAGCTTCTAGGAAGTAGTCAACCCTTAAGATTCTGTTTGCTTCTGGGGTGCCTGGGTGGCTCAATCAGTTAAGCATCTGACTTTGGCTCAGGTCTTGATCTCACAGTTTCATGAGTTAGAGCCCACATCAGGCTCTGTGCTCTGTGCTCCCAGCTCAAGGCCTGGAGCCTGCTTCAGATTCTGTCTCTCTCTCTCTCTCTTTCCTCTCTCTCTCTCTCTCAAAAATAAATAAACATTAAAAAAGTCTTTTTGTTTGCTTCCTGCCTTGCGTCAATTTGTTTTCTTTCCTACGTGTTCTTTCCTACGTGACTAAAACTTCTTTTGATAATGTTACCTATGACATCCAGATAGGCGAATCCATATGCTCTTATATTGTATGACTTCTCTGTTATTTGAGACTGATGATGATTAATAACAATTATTGCGTAAGAACTTCATATACATCTTGTTTAATTCTTGCTAGCTTCTTATGAGATAGGAACTGTTAATAATTTGTTTTGAGAAAAAAAACTGAGCCTAGAGATGTTAATTGGCCCCAAATTACAGAGCTGGTGATTTGAACCTAGACAAACTGACACAAAGATCCACATTTTTAATCTTTGTTCTACAAATCTCTTGTTTGAAACTTCTCTTTCATCCTCTCTAACAACAATCATCCCGTTTTCTTCATATTTTTCTGGCTGTTTCTTTGCAGTTACCTTAGTAGGCTCTTTTTTCTCCTCTTTTATATGCTATTTCCTCTAGGTCTTTATATTTGGCTCTTTTTCTTTATATGCTCCTCCTGAGAGACTTTACCCATGATTTTGTCTGTTGCTACCTATTGATCATTTCCAAATCTGTAAGACCTCTATTAGTTTCACACTAAGAAAACTAATGAGCCTTTAAAAATTCAAAATAAATCATTGTATGCCTCACTCTGAAGTTTGTCAATGCTTCCCCATAGGTTTCAGTATAAAATTTTAAACTGTTTTGCAAATCATAAAAACACCTTTTAGCAGTGCCTGGCTGGCTGATTCAGTGGAGTATGTGACTCTTGATCTGGGTGTAGAGATTACTTTAAAAAAAAAAAACAAAAAAACACTTTTATGATCTGATTCCTATTGACTGCTATAGCCTCATTTCTTGCCCCCCCCTTCTTTAGATAATCTGCAGAATTTGAAAGCATACCACTGTTTTATATCTTTCTTTTCACATACGTTGTTTCCTTTGCCTGGAAGACCTTAACTCTGACCCCTTGATATCTTCTCCATTTACCTTCTTCCTGTTTATTCCTCCAGAATGATTCAAAAGTCACCCTCCCCACTCCAATCTCAGAATTGTTTCCATGCTCTTTCTGGTCTAATTAAAGCGTTTTGGAATCCCATGGTACTTTAAGCCATTATAACATTTAACACCGGGTGTTGCCATCATTGATTTATTGTCTCATTCACAGATACTGAGTTTGTTTGTTTAATATCAGGTTTCATGCCTTATTTAATTTTTTTATTTCAGAACTCAGCATATAACTTACTATGTAAGAGGTAGTCGATTAATATTTAAGTAGTGAGTTCATTTATGGATAAGTTTGGAGTTTATTTAGTAATCAGTATGGCCTTAGTTGAGGTTTATGAGGGAGATAAATATCTGATGACAACTCTGCTTTAGAATTGCTAATTTAGAGGTGAAGTAGATGGGATGTAGTTTATACAAAATTAATCTTTTGTAGTGAGACTTTAGTAGATAACTCAGGAAACCTAGATATAAGTATGTTATACTTATAATGATGGTTGCTAAAGGTTAAAGTGTGTCCTCACCAAATTCATATATTAAATCCCTAATGTCTAATACCTCGGAATGTAACTGGATTTGGAGATAGAGTCTTTAAGATGTAATTAAGTTATAACTGGGTTCAGGGTGTCCCCAATCCTGTCCTTATGAGAAGAGGCGATTGGGACAGACAAAAGATCGTGGGAAAACAGAGGGAGAGGACGTCCATCTACAAGCTGAGGAGAGAGTCCTCAGAAGAAAGCAACTGTGCCGACACTTTGATTTTAGACTTCTAGCTTCCAGAATTGTGAGAAAATAAATTTCTAGTGTTGAAGCTACCCCGTTGGTGGCACCTGTGATGGCAACCCTAGCAAACTGAAATAGTAACCAGACATAGAAGGTTAATGTTCAACCTCATTAGTAATTACAAAAATGTAAATTAAAACTATAATATGATTTCATACTTACTGGTTTGATATCAACCCTATCAATACCTACTACTGGCATTTGACACAGCAAGGTCTTTTATGCTACTTGATGGAGTATAGGTTGGTGTAACCACCTTGGAAAGAAATTTCGCTTTATCCAGGTGTCCAGGCTATGCATACTATATGACCCAGAATTTCTACTCAATTATCATGTATGCAAAACGTTCATAGCAACATTATTTTTGTTAGTAAAAAACTGAAAACAATCTAGATTCCTAGATTCCAACAATGGAATCCTAATCAGTAGTAAAAGTGAATAAGTAACCCAAATGCACATGAATGACTCACAAAATAATTTGGAGTGAAGAAAGCAAGTCACAGAAGCCTATTTACAAAATAATTACTCTTTTAAAAACTCAAAAGTATGTATACCCACAAAAAATGAGGGGAAAGAATGGACGGTAGGAAAAATGAGACTTGAAAGAAAGATTAATTTGGGAGAAGTTAAGAGTGAATAAGCAACAGTTATTGATGACAAGACTAAGAGGAAAGGGAGGAAAAAAGACAAAGAAGAGAGACCTTGAGCCTGGCAGGTGGAGGAATAGTAGTCCCGTTAATCTCTTTGGAACAGTTAGAGGAGCTAATTTGGAGGAAAAGGTTGTTTTAGGCTTTAGATTTATTGAATTTTATACCAGAGGACAGTATTGAAGAAAAAAATGGACAATACATAGTTAAAAATTGAAAATCTAGTATTTGGAACAAGGCTATCTCAAGGCTGGAGTGAGATTTAGGAATAATCTGCCATAAGGTGATTAGGTGAAGTCTTGATAGCAGGTGCATTCTCCAATAAGAACTGGATATAGAGAACACTAGCTTTAGGGGAACGGATGGAGATTATATGAGTAAAAATTCTGACCCTGAGTGTCATTCGTTAGAGTTAGAAGGGATGATGTGATGTAATCAGAAATTAAGCCAGAATTCTGATAAGTGAATTGTAGTGGAGCATATTATTCCAGTGCAATTCTGTCATATGTTAACAGTAAATTTGAATAATTGATCCAGAGTGATTTTGTCACTTGTCTATAAGCCAGAATTCCTTTATCTTATGTAAAAAGGTCTCCATTGTTTTGCATATTAGTCATTTTTATTTATGGCAGTTACACAAGAGAACTGTGTAGTTAATTAAAATTAAAATTGTAGATATAAAAACTATACCTTGAGAAACACATTTTATAGAGTTAGTTGGATTGCAACAGAATGAGAAGCCCAAACCACATGGTTTGAAATTAAATTCATGAGTTCTTGCAAGTCATGCTACTATTTAAGCTATAAGCAATAATCTAATTTAGTTGTCACAATTATGTGAAGTAGTTTGAAAATGATATAATGAAAAACAGTATTCAATATGAATATTTCTGTGTCATTGCTTAGTGTTTTAGATTTGGGTTTTAGATTTCTTGAATTATTTATTAGATACAAAAATTAGTTATTTTTAAATATTTTTCTCTTAACTTTTTAAAAAAAATTTAACTTATTTATTTTTGAGAATGTGAGTGTGAGCCAGGGAGGGACAGAGAGAGAGGGGAACAGAAGATCCAAAACAGGCTCTGTGCCGACAGCAGCAAGCCTGATGCAGGGCTTGAACTCATAAACTATGAGATCATGACCTGAGCCAATGTTGGACGTTCAACCAACTGAGCCACCCAGGTGCCCCCAAAATTAGTTATTTTTAAGATTGAAATGTTGTATAACACATTTCAAAATGGAAATAGGTAATATCAAAATCATTATTAAAACAGAGTAGTTTAAGTAAAATTTTGACCATCTATGGTCAAAAAATTGACCAGCTTAATATTAATCTCAATATTCAGTTGAGATTATTGTTGGAACTACTGGAGTATTGTTCCAATAACTGGAAATTATTGTTGCAACTACTCAGTAGGTTTATTATGCTTCTTTTGTGGCTTGTGGGGTTGTTTGGGCTTACTCTTTTCGTTTATTTTCTCTAGAATCAAAGTTGATTTTATACACATTAATATAGAATGACTCCTGCTACTTTACTTGACCAGCATATAAACTTACCCAAAACTTTTAGATATTGTAGTTTTTAAGAAAAGACAAGGGAAGAAGATAGACCTCACTTTCACCTTCAGTATTCTAGTAGTTGCTGAATAAGTAATGTTTGTTACCTTCTGCTTTTAATACTTCTAATAGCCAGCTTCTTGCTTATCAGTTAGATCATAAAGGTACATACTGCTTGGTCATGAGAATGCTAAATGGTGGAAAATCAGAAAAGTGGCAGCAATCTCTTTAATGGGCTGTCACTGCCTTGCTTATGTTAGTACTTCACTTTGGAGTAGAGTGAGCTTTGATCAACCTTTCTGGATCATCTAACACTACATCCCAAACCAAATATTATAAAAGCCACCTCAGTGCAAATCGCTTTGCCAATTAAAACATGAAGTGATAGGTTTGTAAGAAGCTTGAGGTCTTGAAGCTCGAGAAAGACAATGATTAATTTACTTAGAATGTTCCCTGTCTTGTAAGATTTCTTTTCAGTGGTCTAAAAACAGCATCCAGAAAAACTCAGAAGTGTAGTAAGAGGGCTTGCCGTGTTACATATTTTTCAAAATCTATACCCTGGTTATATTAGTTTTCTCTTGCTGTATAACAAATTAGCACAAGATTAGTAGCTTCAAGCAACACATGTTTATAATCCTACAGTTTCTGTGGGTCAGGAGTCCAAGTGCAAGTTAACTGGGTCCTCTGTTCAGAATCACATCAGGCTGAAATCAAGGTGTTTGCCAGGGATAAAATCTTATTTGAGGCTTGGAGTCTTCTTCCAAGCTCACTGGATATTGGCAGGATTCAGTTCCTTGCAGCTGTAGATCAAAAGGTCATGTCTACTTGCTGGCTGTCAGCTAGGGTCTACTCTTAGCTCATCAGTGTTACTCTTGTGTCCTTGCCATATGGCCCCTTCCACAGGCAATTCAGAACATGATTTTTTTCCTTCATCATAGTCAGCAGGAGAAATTTCCCTGCCTTTGAATCTCCCTACCATCTGCTCCAACAGAGTCTTCTTTAACATAACCCAGTCAACTGAGAGACTGTCCTTTGATACTGATAGGTTCCACCCACACTCAAGGGGAGGAGGAGATTATACACATCTGGTATATCAGAGGGGCAGGAATCTTAGACAACACCTCAGAATTCTGCCTAGAATTCTAGAATTCCAGAAGCACCCCAGTCTGCTTTCTGGGCTCCAAGTATTCATGTCCCCCCACCCCATACACACAAAGAAGCAAAATCTACCTGTTCGTGTGGTTCCCAGTGTTCTCATCCTATTGAAGCATCACCTCAAAGTCTAAAACTTTATTTAAATCATCTAAATTGGATGTAGATGAGGCTCCTGTGTATCATCTCTCTGTGAACCTGTAAAAATTAAAGAGTATCCCAACATAAAATGGTGGTAGGGGCATGGGGTAATTATTGTAGACATTATGGTTCATAACAGGCAAGGGCAGGGGCCCCTAGGTGCCTCATTCGGTTGAACATCTGACTCTTGATTTCAGCTCAGGTCATGATCCCAGGGTCGTGGGATTGAGCCCCACATCAGGCTCCATGCTGAGCATGGAGTCTGCTTAAGATTCTCTCTCCATCTCCCTCTGCCCCTCTCCCCTTCTCACTCTCTATAATAATTTTTTTTTTAATTTTTAAACATTAAAAAAAAAACAGGCAAGGGTAGAATAGGTTAAAAAAGGAGTCACTGGTCCATAACAGTTCTGAAATCCATGTTGGCAGACTCCCAACAGGGTTTTGGTTAGGTTTCAAGGCCTGGGAACTGCCCTTCATGGCTCTCAACCCTGTCCTTTCAGTCTTGGTTCCAGCTTCTGGAACAGTCTTCCTTTTCTAGGAAGGTAGCATATGTTTGCAACTGCTTAATTTTATCAGCCTCCGTTTCACCAGTGGCCTTTGGGATGAGTCCAGCAACCTCTTTCCATTTTCTATTCCTTCTGTTTCCTTTTAGTTCAAGCTGGCAGTGTTTATGCTGAAACACTTTTCTCAAACTCTGGGTTTTGAGTGGATTTTTCAGGGATTCACTGCATTAGACAAAAGCTACACTTGCAATGTTTTCAAGAAATGAAATAATCTTTTTGTGTCTTTGCCTCTTGCTGAGATGGCTAATAGACAACTCTAAAGTTTACCAGAGACCCTTAAAACATTGAAAGGGTCCTTTGTGCACTAAATTCTTTGGCCTTTGATCTTTCTGAAATTTTACCAGAAGGTTATCTTTTGCTCTAGTGTGTTTTTGGCAGCCATTTCTGATTTTTAAATCTTTTGCTATCTGGAGAGGCTGGGCATTTTCATCATCTAGTCCTGTTTCCTGACTCCTTAATAGCTATTTCCTCAATTTGTCACTTTCCCCTTGCATTTTACTATAAAGAGCCAAAGTGAACCAGACGGTGCCTTCAACACATCACTTGGAAATCTCCTTAGCCATATATCCAGCTGTGTCACTGATAAGATCTGCTTTCCATATAACTATAGGACATAATGTTGCTAAGCTTTTTGCTCCTACATAACAAGGATTCCCCTTATTCCAGTTTCCAATACAGGCATATCCCATTTTGTTGTACTTCACTTTATTGCACTTTGCAGATACTGCATTTTCTACAAATTGAAGGTTTGTGGCAACCTTGCCTCAAGCCAGTGTTTTGGTGCCATTTTTCAAACAGTATTTGCTCACTTTGTGTCTTTGTGTCACGTTTTAGTAATTCTTGTAGTATATCACATCTTAAGTTATTTTGTTATGGTGATCTGCGATTGATAATCTTTGATGTTACTATTGTAATTGCTTTGGGGTGCCACAAATGTGCCAGTGTAAGACGGTGGATCAAAAAATGTTGCATGTACTCTGGCTGCTTTACCAACTGGCTGTTACCCCATCTCTCTCCCTCTCCTCAGGGCTCTCTCTCTATTCCCTGAGATACAACAATATTGAAATTAGGCTAATTCATAACCCTACAGTGGCCTTTAAGTGTCCAAGTGAAAGAAAGAGTCCCATGTCTCTTGCTTTAAATCAAAAGCTAAAAGTGATTAAGCTGAGTGAGGAAGGAATGTCAGAAGTCAAGATAGGCCAAAAGCTAAGTCTCTTGTGCCAGACACTTAACCAGGTTGTAAATGCAAAGGAAAAGTTCTTGAAGGAAATCAAAAGTGCTGCTCTCGTGAACACAGGAATGATAAGAAAGTGAAACAGCCTCATTTCTGATATGGAGAAAGTTTTAGTCGCCTAGATAGAAGATCAAACCAGTCACACAACATTCCCTTAAGCCAAAGCCTAATCCACAGCACAGCCCCAGTTCTCTTCAATTCTCTGAAGGCTAAGAGTGGTGAGGAGTCTGAAGAAGAAAGTTGGAAGCTAGTAGAGGTTCATGAGGTTTAAGAAAGGAAGCCATCCCTATAACTTAAAGTGCAAAGTGAAGCAGCAAGTGCTAATGTAGAAGCTGCAACAAGTTATCTAGAAGATCTAGCTAAGATTACTAAAGGTGGTTTCACTAAACGGATTTTCAATGTAGACAAAACAGACTTCTATTGGAAGAAGATGCCATCTAGGATTTTCATAGCTAGAGAGGAATAGTCAATGCCTGACTTCAAAGCTTCAGAGGACAGGCTGACTCTCTTGTTAGGGGCCTAAGGCAGCTGGTGACTTTAAGTTGAAGCCAATGCTCACTGACCATTCTGAAAATACTAGGACCCTTAAAAATTAGAAATCTAATTTGCCTGTACTTTCTTTTTTTAAAAATTTTTTTTTTTCAACGTTTATTTATTTTTGGGACAGAGAGAGACAGAGCATGAACGGGGGAGGGGCAGAGAGAGAGGGAGACACAGAATCCGAAACAGGCTCCAGGCTCTGAGCCATCAGCCCAGAGCCTGACGCGGGGCTCGAACTCACGGACCGCGAGATCGTGACCTGGCTGAAGTCGGACGCTTAACCGACTGCGCCACCCAGGCGCCCCTAATTTGCCTGTACTTTCAATGAAACAACAAAACCTGGATGATAGCAAATCTATTTATAATATGGTTTACTGAGTGTTTAAGCCCTCTGTTGAGACCTACTTGCTCAGGAAAAAAGATTCCTTTCAAAATATCACTGCTCATTGACAGTGCACCTGGTCACCCAAGAGCTCTGATGGAGATGTACAAGATTAATGTTGTTTTCATGACTGCTGACACAACATCCATTCTGCAGCCCATTAGCCAAGGAGTGATTATGACTTTCAAATCTTATTATTTAAGAAATACATTTTGTAAAGCTTATAGCTGCCATAGATAGTGATTCCTCTGATGGATCTGGGAAAATACGTTGAAAACCTTCTGGAAAGTATTCACCTTTCTAGATAGCATTAAAAACATACATGATTCATGGGAAAAGGTCAAAACATCAACATTAATAGTAGTTTGGGAGAAGTTGATTCCAACCCTAATGGATGACTTTGAGGAGTACAAGTGGAGGAAGTAACTGCAATTGTAGTGGGAATAGCAAGAGAACTAGAATTGTAAGTGGAGCCTGGGTGTGACTGAATGGTTGCAATCTCATGATAAAACTTTAACAGATGGGGAGTTGCTTCTTATGGATAAGCAAAGAAAGTGGTTCCTTGAGATAGAATCTACTGGTGAAGATGCTGTGAAGATTGTCAAAATGATAACAAAGGATTTAGAATATTACATAAATGTAGTTGATAAAGCAGCAACAGGGTTTGAGAGGATTGACTCCAGTTTTTAAAGTTCTACAGTGCTATCAAACAGCAATCCATGCACAGAGAAATTATTTGTGAAAAAAAGAGCCCATCAATGTGGCAAATTTCACTGTTGTCTTATTTTGAGAAACTGCCACAGTTACCCCAACCTTTAGCAACCACCCCCTTGATCACTCAGCAGCCATTATTATCAAGACAAGACTCTCTACCAGCAAAAAGATTACAACTCACTGAAAGTTCAGATGGTAGTTAGCATTTTTTTAAGCAATAAAAATGTTAAGTTAAGGGTTTTTTTTAGATATAATGCTATTGTACACTTAATAGACTACAGTGTAAACATAACTTTGATCTGCACTGGGAAGCCAAAAATTTCATTTGACTTACTTTATTGTAATATTCGCTTTATCCAAGGTGGTCTGGAACTGAACCTGTAGTATCTGTGAGGTGTGCCTATAACATGCCCCTCATTTCCTTCTGAGTCCTCACCAGCAGCATCCAGATTAAGATCCAGATGTTTATTAAAAATCTATTCAATGTAAGTTAGGCTTTCCCTATCACACTTCTGAAAATTCTTGTAGTTTCTGCCCAATATCTAATTCCAAAGCCACTCTCACATTTTTATTGTTAATGCAGCATCCCACATCCAGGTACCACAATCTGTGTTAATTTCCTGTTGCTGTGTAACAGATTACCAGCTTAAAATTTTGCAGCTTAAAGCAACACAAATTTATGATTTTACATTTCTTTGGTCAAGAGTCTGGGTACAGATTAGCTGGTTCCCCTTTTCAAGATATCACCAGACTGAAATCAAGGTGTCAGCTGAGACTACAGTATCATTTGAGGCTTAGAGTCCTATGTGAAACTCATTGGTTATTGTTAGAATTCAGTTCCTTGTGATTGTAGGACCATTTTCTCTCCGGTTGTTGGGTGGAGTACACTGTCCATTCCTAGAGGCCACCCTTTGGTCTTTGCTGTGTGTCCCCTACATAGGCAGTCATAACATGAAAGGAATATTGAGGGCAGTCTCAAAGTTCTGCCTACCAAAGTAATTTGTTTATTACAATATAAAGGACAAATATTTTTTTCTTGGTCTTTTATGCTTCATACATATTGGTTTCCTTTAATGGCTGACCATTCTGATACGCTTTAAGTCAACATTTCTTGAAGAAGACTAGCAAATACTCTAAAGCAATGATCTTATCAAGAGTCAGTAGGTGGGGAGGAGGGGTCATATAGAAAGGCACTGCTCAAAACTGAAATTCTACCACTACATTACTTTCTGTTGGTAACTCTCAGTTGGTGAGAAGAAATGTAACATTGAAATTAGGGATTTTTCCTTCCATTTTATTTCTCTCCTAAGTTTAAATGACATATAGAGAGTGAAGAATTCCACAGTTTTTCTTCTTGTTTTTTGAAGCTGTCGTCTGAAAGCAGGGAACAGGCATATATGATTTCTATTTAGATAAGTGGTTGACATGAACCAGAGAACCAGAAAGGCAATTTAGACTTGTGTTTGTTGTAGTTTCTCTTCTCTCACTGGAAAAATGTAATGGAAAAGTTGACAAATATTAAGCACTACTCCAACTTCAATAAAAATGTTTAGACACATGCTGTTTTCTATCTTGAGGCAACATCCAATTAAAATTTCACTGAGTTTTATCTTTTTCTCCTTAAAATCCCAATTCTTCCTCAGTCTTTCCTAACTATATTAGGCAATAATGCTTTTTCTCTACTACCTGATCTATCTATACCTACACCCTAATAGAAAGAAATAGGAATGTATTTTTTTAATTAGCTTTTAGTCTTCTAGAGTTATAATAGTGCTTTTATTGTTTCCACTTCGTATATATCGGTCTTGGTGTTGACCATTCTAGATTAATAGATAAAAGAAATACTTTCACATGATTTAGCATGTCCTCTATTGTAATTATCATTTTGGATTTAAATGCTTAGGAAATTAGAAGTTAAGAGAAAAACAACGGATTGCTATCTTGAGTAATGGATTTTTAAAACAATTGTGTTATCAGTTCACAAATTCTAAGTTCAATAACATCTAAGTGGCATCTTAGATACGCTTTGGCTGTTTGAGGAGGGAAGATCTTAGACTTTAGCCATAGAATTTGGTTTCGTTAGCCTTACAGCTTTTTTTTTTTTTTTTTTTTTTTTAAATAGGAGAAGTTTCCTTTTAGAAAACACATCTCTTTTGTTTTTTATTTTATGAAAGCATGTGTTACCTGAAGTTGGGGCTTGTTTTTTACTGACAATAAAAAAACATTCAGACAGCTTCATGGGACAAAGAAAGGCAGCGCTGTCTCACTTTTGTCAGTTTAGTTTGTTTTTTCTCTTGTAAACAGCATTGTTGAGGCATAATTGACATATGTATAAAAAACTATACATATAAAGGACACAATTTAGTAAGTTATGAAATACAGATGCATCTGTAAAACTCATCATCACAGTAAAGGTAATGAACATATCCATCATCTCCAGACATTTTCTCATGTCCCTTAATAATCACTACCACATGCTTCTCCAAAGAGCAATGCCATCCTCAGGCAATTGAACTATTTTCTCTAACTATAAATTAGTTTGCATTTTCTATAATTTTTTACATGTGTAATCATAAATTATATACTTTTTTTGTCTAGCTTCCTTTATGCAACATGATAATTTCGAGATTCATGTTGTTGCATGTATCAATAACAGTTCATTCCTCTTTATTGCTGATTAATAATCCATTGTGGAAATACACTAAATTTGTTTATCCATTTACTTGTTGATAGACATTTGCTTGTTTCCAGGTTTTGGCTTTTACAAATAAAGCTGCAATGAAGATTTGCATATAAGACTTCATATACATATGTGGTTTAATTTCTATTGGGTAAATACCTTGGAGTGGAATGACTAGACCATATGGTTGACTTAAATTTAATTTTTTAAGAAACTTTCACCAAATATTTTTCCAAAGGGTACCATTTTACATTCTCACTAGCCATTGTTCTAGTTCCTTGTCATCTTTGTCAATACTTAGTATGGACAGTCTTTTTCATTTTAGCCATTCTGATAACTATGTAACAATGTCTCATTGTTCTAATATTCATTTTCCTAATGACTAATGATGTTGAGTATCTTTTCATATGCTTATTTGCCATCCGGATATTTTCTTTGACAAAGTGTGTATTCAAATATCTTGCCTATTTTTTTTAAGTGGGATTGTTTCCCATTATTGACTTTTGACAATGCTTTATATATTCTGAATAAAAATCTTTTATCAGCTATGTGATCTGCAAATATTTCCCTTTAATTTGTGTCTTTTTCCCTCCATTCTTTTAGCAGTTCTTTTCAAGAAGCAGAGGTTTCAATTTTGATAGATTCTAATTTATCATTTTTTTTCTTCTAAGGATCAAACATTTGATACTGTATTTAAGAAAACTTTATGTAACCCAGGATGATTTTCTGAGTTAATTGATTTTTTTTTCCTAACTTTGAAAAAATGGCCTCTGGGGTATTATTGTATGCAAAAAAGATTATTAAAATTATTTTTAAATTTGTATTAAATTAAAAATTCTAAAACCTAGTTCTTAAGATTCTAAGGTCAATTTAATTACTTTATTGTAGAAAAATTTAAGTCACTTTCAAGGAGTTATGTAATTGGGTATATAATTTTAAAACTTTGTTAATTAAACTTTTTAAAATATTTTAAGCTTCATTCATATTTTTAAATATTAAATATTAAATAAAAAATTTTAAGTATTTCAGTTGTCTGACAAAAAAATCATCTTCCTGATTATTTAAATAAATCTGATGAATGAAAACTTACAAGTATGCTAAGATTAATTTCTTTTATATGTTCCAGTGGTATTTGATACATTTTAAAATACAAGTCTGAACTCATTTTCTCAATTACATTATTTAAATTGATATCAAAGACCAGATCTATTATTCTAACTGACCTATTTCTCCTAAATATTAGAAACACCTAAAATACCAAATATGTACAGATTCTTTAATTTTAAAAAAATACTATTATATGGGCTTGCATCTCTTAAACTTTTTATAAACTTCATTGTGAATCTTTTGGATCAAAAGATACTTATAATTTTGGAGGTTGCCTTCTCAACTCATTATGATTTCTTTTATTTTCTTTTTTTTATGTTTATGTATTTATTTTGAGGGAGAGCTTGAGTGAGCAGGGGAAGGGCAGAGAGAGGGAGAGACAGAGAGAATCCCAAGCAGGCTCTGCACTGTCAGCACAGAGCTTGTCACAGGGCTCGATCCCATGAACTGTGAGATCATGACCTGAGCCGAAATCAAGAGTTAGATGCTTAACTGACTAAGCCACACAGGTGCCTCTCATTATTGTGTCTTAAAGGACAACGAAGTCCTTAGCTAGGATGGTGAGTAGATCTTTGCCCACACAAAGAGCTCTGTAGTGGCACACACAGAGCTCTATTTTATAGTTGTTTTGTTCTTAAAATAGGGTAATCTTGTAGCCCTATTTCCTTAGAATCAATTTAAACAAACCTAATTCATTAGTCTAACCCCAGACGGATTGTTACATGACTTGATTGGATTCAGTTAATCTGTTTACTATTTCAATCTTTTTGGAAACACTTTTCTATGCTTCCTATTTTTGAGTGCCACAAATCCCTCAGGATTAAAATGACATCTGTTAGAATCCTTCTGTGGCTTTTCTGACTGGGCACAGTTTTAAGGTCATGACCTAATATTTGTGTTAACCAAAAACACAAAGATTCTGGTTATGTAATATAATTAATTTTTCTTATTTGAAAATCTTCCCTTAACCTTCATGTAGCCTACCACATTCAAGGAAACAAGTAAATAATACAGTTATGTTAATTGTAAAACAGAACCTCTTTGATGGTAAAATAATGCCAGTCATACATCTATACCCCAAGTTGTCTAGTACTGTGTCTAAAGGAAACAACTGAAGTTAATACACTTTTAAGAATTTTCATGACAAATTGTTTCCTTCATCTATTGGTTGACTTCAAGCTTTTTTTCCTCCACTTTTCCACTTTTTATTTATTTTTTATTTGCATTCTTCTTCTACTTCTGCATTTCTTTCATTCCCTTGTCTTCTTTCAAAAATTTTTTTTACATATTTTATTTTTGAGAGAGAGACAGAGACAGAGACAGAGCACAAGTGGGGGAGAGGCAGAAAGAGAGGGAGACACAGAATCCGAAGCAGGCTCCAGGCTCCAAGCTATCAGCACAGAGCCTGATGCGGGGCTCAAACCCGCAAACTGTGAGATCATGACCTGAGCCGAAGTCAGTTGCTTAACTGACTGAGCCACCCAGGTGCCCCTCCCTTGTCTTCTTTCAGAGATAGTGATATGGAAAGCCATAGTAAAGGTGAATAAAAATAGAGAAAACTGATAAGGATAGTGATGGCAATTGTCAAACATGGTAGATAATTTTAAATTATTGTGTTGTTTGATTTTTAGAAAGCTGTTTTAGCAATACATTAAGTTTTGAGATTGGATGATTTGAGGGGCGAGGCAGTTTTAAAAAGTCTTAAGCTTTTTTTCTAGCAAGCTGTAAATTAAAAATATCAAATCTATTTTGTTAGCTATATAATATTGCTTTCAAAAATAGTGTTCCTTCTATGTTTTGAAGTTCTAACGAGTTCCAGCTAGAGATGCATAGAGATCCTACTTCACTGACTAGACAAATACTCTCTAATAAAAATTAACAGGAGACTAATATATAATTCAGCCTGATTGAGTCAAACAACAGAAGTATAATCAGTAATCTTTATAAGACAAATCAAGCACTGAAAAATTCTGTTGTGTTCAGAAGTTACTTTTACTTTTTCATTTTCTTATAGGAAGTAATTATATATTTATTATGGTGATTTTCTTTCTTTTTTTTTTAAATTTAAATTCTAGTTAGTTAACATACAGTACAGTATTGGTTCCAGGAGTAGAATTCAGTGATTCATCACTTACATACAATACCCAGTGCTCATCACAGCATATGCCTTCCTTAGTGCCCATCACCCATCTAGCCCATCTCCCACCACCTTCCTCCATCAACCTGTAGTTTGTTCTCTATCATTAAGAGTCTCTCGGGGCGCCTGGGTGGCGCAGTCGGTTAAGCGTCCGACTTCAGCCAGGTCACGATCTCGCGGTCCGTGAGTTCGAGCCCCGCGTCAGGCTCTGGGCTGATGGCTCGGAGCCTGGAGCCTGTTTCCGATTCTGTGTCTCCCTCTCTCTCTGCCCCTCCCCCGTTCATGCTCTGTCTCTCTCTGTCCCAAAAATAAATAAACGTTGAAAAAAAAAAAAAATTAAAAAAAAAAAAAAGTCTCTTGTGGTTTGTTTCTCTCTCTTCTAGCCCCACCTTTCCCATATGTTCATCTGTTTTGTTTCTGAAGTTCCACATATGAGTGAAATTATATGGTATTTGTCTTTCTCTGATTGACTTATTTTGCTTAGCCTAATACATACTAGCTCCATCCACATCATTGCAAATGGCAAGATTTCATTCTTTTTGATGGCTGAGTACTATTCCATATTATATATATATATATATATATATATATATATATATATATATATATATAACACCACATCTTCTTTTTCATTTCATTAGTCAATGGACTTTAGGGCTCTCTCCATAGTTTGGCCATTATTGAAGAAAATAATTATGTTTTAAAAACCAATTTCTTTAAAACTAAGTATAAACCTGTATCTTAAGTTTTAGAACTTTGTATATGATACAGATCATTTGCTTTACAATGGAATGCATAAGGTGTAATCATAAGCAACTTATTTTGTCTCCTTCCTTCCTTCCTTCCTTCCTTTCATGAGGGAAGTTCTTCTCTTGCCTCTGTGTAGAAATTCAGGTCCATAATTCTCTCCTTACAGTCACTTTAGAACTACAGTCACTCAAGTTGAAAATACAAGGTCAATTCCATCATTAAAAATGCCTAGTTAGTATATTAATCAACACTTCAGTCTTCATTCAAAGCTATTCCTTCCCATAGCTACAATTAGCTATAGGCGGGAGGCAATGTGCTTAGCTTCTCCTTTTGTTACTTATCTCCTCACCCACTTGCAAGTTGCTTTATCCGACCCAATTAGGATTTAAACTGGGGGAAGGAAGAAAGATAGAGAGGCAAATAATTTTTTTTGCCTGACTTGTAACTCATTTTGAACTTGATATGTGCTTAAGGCTAACTGTTTCTCTTATATGTACTTTAGTGTGTTCTTCAGAGACCTTCACTGGAGCTGTACTTTCTGTGACACTTCAAAATATGATCCCTTCTACTAGCCAGTACCTAATTCTTCTTCTGCTTCCTTCTCCTTATCCTTTCTTCCTACCCCCTCATCCTTCCTGTTCATCCCTCCTACCCCTCTCCCACCTCTCCCCTCCTGATGGTACTCTGGGAACCACAGGAGGTACTCTGAGTAGGGTTACTTTTTTTAGACAGCTTTACTGAGATATAACTGACATACCATAAAATTTACCCTTTTAAAATTTACCTTCAGTGGTTTTTAGTATAGGTACAGAGTTGTGCAACCATTGCCACAACCTAAATTTCATAACATTTTCATCTGGGTAGAATTTTGTTAGCTCCAAGCTGTTTATACCCCACCCCAAATACAGCATGCTTCCTCACTCTGAGTCTTGTATGCTCTCTCCTCTCTGGCTGCTGTCTCAGAGTGACAGCCAAAACCTGTAGATTCCTGAAGTATCAGGCACCAGTCTATGGTGTCCTCCTTTTGGTGAACTCCCTAACACTGGGGAAGCGCTCCTGGGGGTTCCATTGAGGCCTCTTTTGATGGCTAGATGTTAAACAAAGGCACCTTCCTGCATCCCTTCTACTTTGAGGGAGACATGAAAATCAGTACAACTATCTTCAAAGAAATTCCTCATATGTAATGTTCTCTGTACTCTTTATATATTATGTGTAGGCTTTAGAGCTATCTAACCAGTTCTCAGACATATTACTTTGGAAATTTGCTGCAGGGTAGACTTACTCACAAATCCTGTTGGGTATCTGATTCCTAATAGTATCTTGACGCATCTGTTGAAACTTCCAATTCAATACAGTATTTTACGTAGAAGATAATAACTCCTATCTCTTAGAAAGGAAAGAAGCGTATTATTTTTTAAAAAATAAATATGCTGCCATTTAATAAAGTGAATATGAAACTGAGAGTTTTTTGGGGGAAGAGGTGTTTGAATAAATAATCACTTCTATACAAGCTAAGTAAAAATGACTTTGGCTTTTTCTAAGCAGTATCTTCTGTCTTCCCTTTTAACTACCACATTGTTGCACTTAAGTACACACCCCTCAAGGTAGACTCTAAGCATAAAATGCTATAGTAAATATTTGAAAAGAAAAGTAACAGGACAAGGCTGACCTCATTTGTAGCTGGAGTTGCTTTTTTTTCACTCTGGGTTAAAGTATCATAAATGTAATTTAAAAGAAAATATTAGCTATTCTTGTTAGTTGAGTAAACAAAATCAACTTTTCTCTAAAACAGCTGTTTTTTGTTGGTTAATTTTAAAATTTAATGGTTATAATTACAGAAAATAAGCATTTAACATTTTTCACTCCCTCTAGCTTCTTTGCTAAACCCATCTGCTTCTACCTACCAGTAGATACACATTATGCTCAAATTGGTTAGTTTGGATAGAAATCTTAGTGATCATTGTAAGGAATAATGTTCTTTTCAAGGAATGTCAATGTAGGACACTTTATATAGATGATATCGACTCCCCCCACCCCCTGCCTTCATAACGAAAATAGAATTACTGAACACCGTAGAAAACCTTAAAATTTATTAATATTATCACCCACTTAATTTAATGCCATTGAAAAAGATTGTCCCTACAAAAATGTCACCACAGAGTCAACCTCCTGATTTTTTATTAATTCAGCCTCTACAGAGTTAGATTACAAAGCATGTTTACAGGAATAACCCTTTTCCCTGCCATAGCCACCCCAAAATGGCAATGTTGTTACTATTATTATTACTCCCATGTCACGGATAGAAAACTGTGGTTAGAGGTGAAATGGTCTTCCCAGGGGCAAATGGTAAGTTGGCAGCAAAGTTGGGTCTGGAAGTAGTTAAGTCCATCAGTGAAAAATTTTATAGTTATACTGTATATATTGAAGATGTAGAAATCAATTAGTGAGTAGAAGAAATGTGTTCCATCTTATTTCAGCTTCATGCATCATGGCTGTAGGAGCTCTTCTCTACTCTTTTTTACCTGGGATGGATAGGATGAAGCCTAGAAGTATAATCTGAAAGGCCTTCAGTTCTGCTCTGATTTAATCATCCACATTTTGGTGCCTCCTGGTACCTTCAATTCTCTCTCTTCTGCCATGAAATAGTCACCACCTATTTTCCAGTTCAGGCTCTGAAGCTGATCCTGTTGGGCTAGGGCAAGTAGTTATTTTCAGATTTTTTTCCCTCTAATTCTTTTATCCTCCATGAGTTTAAGCTGTAGGATTATGTTTAGATTAAAGGCCATATTGAGAAATTAGGTAGATAGGAACCTCAGTCTCTCATCACTGATGTAGAACTTTCACCACTACAAATGCAGTGCAAGTTGATGATATGTACCCCTTCTGTTTCCTTTGTTTCTTAGGTAATATGCACGTGTCACTAGCTGAGGCCCTGGAGGTTCGGGGTGGACCTCTGCAGGAGGAAGAAATATGGGCTGTATTAAATCAAAGTGCTGAAAGTCTCCAAGAATTATTCAGAAAAGGTAAGTTTTTTTTGTTTTTCAGGGGTTTTTGTTTGTTTGTTTGTTTTTCTGTTTGTTTTTTTTTAATCAGGTAGCTGAAAAGGGCAAAGTATAGAAGGAATACTTCCCCTTATCTTTCTTTGGGCTAAAAAAAGCTCAGATATCTGAGCTTCAATATCTGAGAACATCTTCTATGTCCCTGATACTGTGCTAGGTGCTGAAAGTATAATGGTGATCAAAACCAAAAACATTCCCTGTCTGGAGCTTGTAATCCAGTGTAGAAAATAACTATTAGTAAAATACTTATATAAACAAATGCGAAAAATGGAACCATGACAACGGCTACAAAGGAGGGGATTCAGTGACTCTATGAAAACCCGTAATAGGTTTGACCTGGTCATGGGGAAGAAAAGGAAGGTTCCCTGAATAAGTCATCTCTGAGCTAAGATCTGAAAGAAAACAAGTTAACCATATGAGAAGGAGGGGGAAAGGTTCCTGGCAAAGGGGATAATATGTGCATCCCTGTAACTCTAAATTGGGTTAATGTGGACCGAATAACTAACTAGTTTGTTGCTTCCCTGTAGAGACAGTCACCTGGTCCAAATGACTGTGTAGCATTTTGGAGCTAGAAAAGTTAGGGAGTCACTCTTTGTCCAAACACATTTAATACTATACTGAAAGTCTCCACGTGAAGACTTTGAAAATGGTGTTTGCCATCCATTCACTTCACATGGCCAACTCCTATTTAGAATAGTAAAGATACCAAGCTTCATCTAAAAGAAGAATTAAACTTTAAAATTGATTTGCATGATATAATCAGGCACAGTAAACATTAGAGAAATGGGGGCAGATTTGAGTGTATAGTAATTCTCAAAGTATGGTCTCTGGGTGAGGAGCATCGGCATCACCTGAAGCTGGTTAGAAATGCAAATAATGCAGACCCACACTAGACCTACTGAATAAGAAACTCTAGGGGTAGAGCCCAGCAATTTGTGTTTAACAAGTCCTTAAGGATATTCTAAAACGTGTGTTAAAATTTGAGTCATTATACAGTGGAATTGCTAAAGACATGAGCCATGGGAACCTTTTGGAAGGTGTAGGGGTAACTGCTGATTGAGTGTAGGAAGGTCTAGAGAAGAAAGGAAGAATTTTGGGGACAGATGGTAAAGCTTTGTTATTGTTGCTATTATTTTCTAACCCTGGGACAGGGATTTAAAATAGTGTTACGGCCCACCTAATTCTGCTAGAACCTAGATGTTTGAAGATCTTTGATTAGAGTTAGGATTAATCTAAAGAAAATTTATTCATTTTCTCTAATGCCGCTTACCTAAAATCTAGCTATGTTAAGTAGACCTTGTTGTTTTGTTTGCTTCATTTTAATTTTGGGGAAAATTTGGAAGTATAGACACTCTGGAATATAGAGCGGTAACCATGCTCCATAGATGCGGTTGAAGGAAGGGTATGTTGGTGACATTCCTTAGTTAATTAACAAAAGTCAATTTAATATTTAAGAAACAGTTCTTGCTTGTGAGGTAGATCCTCTTACTTGCGTGGAAGATCCCAATAAACAGAGGATGAGACTATTGCCCTTAAGGATTCATTCAGATCAGACAGATGCATGTGAAGAGTTTACTACTTCAAAACTATGCCAAATGAGTGATTGGGATGATAAGTACTACAGATGTTCAAAGGAAGGAGAGATAATACCTTTTTTTATTATAGTAATGGCAGGATCACTGCCCTGTCCATGATTCATGCAATATAAAGCACCTTCCACACTGTGAATGCTTAAGGAGTTTTCTTCTTTCAAATTTTGAAATGTTAATAAAGGTTTTAATGTCTGAATATAAAGTACTTGTAATTAAGATACAATTATTGCATAACATATTGGCACATTACAGAGAAGAGACTTACTGGATGTGTTATAAAATTAATTGTGAGGCAGTTATATTTTAAACACTGTTCAGTGGGGGCTGGTTACCATAGGGCCTTCAGTTCAATTCACAGGGTAACATCAGTAATAGAGAGAAATTGCATTTGGCTTCTTTGGCAGTCTGGGAATTGCCAACTATTATATTTGCCAACTGGGAAATTTGTACTTCTTTGGAGGAAATTTATGCTTATTTGATTTAGTGTATCTGAAATCTCTGTAGTTTTTCATTCCTCGTTTTGATAGCACAATGTCTTTTTGGCACAAGTTCATCACCTGTTATAACAAATTGAAATAAAATAATTATTAGTTTGCTTATTTTGTGAATGAATGGTGTTGGTCTTGGTTTTCTATTAGACACCCTTATGAATATAAAACTAAGAATGGTGGAGGGTGGAAGCAAGTAAAATACAATGGTCTTTAAGAAGTTTGTTTTTCTAAAATGTATTTTCTCGGTTTTATCTTTCTGTGTCTATTACGTAAATTTTGGCTCTTTTGGCGTTTTTTCTTCTTGAACTTGTATATTGCTCCTATGTCATTTTCAGTATGTAAGTGCAAGTTTGCATTCTTATGAATACAAGGCTGGAAATAAACATTTCTGCTGGGGGATTATTGAACACAAATCAAGAAAATGTTGTTTCTTTATCTTTTTGAGCCTCTTAGCAATTTAAGTCTTTTAGACTTTTTTAAAACAAAATGTTTGTGGCTGTTATTCAAGAATAATGATATCTAAGCATGACCTTATTGAAAGATACCATATGTAAATGAGTTTCTCTTCAGAGAAGGAAAAATGTAAAACTTTATTATTAAAATGTGCAATCTGGGGCTCCTGGGTGGCGCAGTCGGTTAAGCGTCCGACTTCAGCCAGGTCATGATCTTGCGGTCCGTGAGTTCGAGCCCCGCGTCAGGCTCTGGGCTGATGGCTCGGAGCCTGGAGCCTGTTTCCCATTCTGTGTCTCCCTCTCTCTCTGCCCCTCCCCCGTTCATGCTCTGTCTCTCTCTGTCCCAAAAATAAAATAAAAAACGTTGAAAAAAATTTAAAAAAAAATGTGCGATCTATGTTGACTATTTCTTAAAATTTTTTGAGATTTTTTTGTGGCCTTGCATATGGTCTATTTTGTAAAATATTCTGTGGGAATTTGAAAAGAATATATATTTTCTATTTCTAGGATACAAATCAAGTTGGTTAATATTCATGCTTTTAAATTTTTTCTGTAACCATAGTTAACTTTTTCCTGTTTGAGTTTATTTTTATTTATTTTGAGAGAGACAGGGTGTGCGTGCACGCAAGCCCGGGAGGGGCAGAGAGAGAAGGAGACAGAGTCTTTTTTTTTAAAAAATTTTTTTTTTTTTTCAACGTTTATTTATTTTTGGGACAGAGAGAGACAGAGCATGAACGGGGGAGGGTCAGAGAGAGAGGGACACACAGAATCGGAAACAGGCTCCAGGCTCTGAGCCATCAGCCCAGAGCCCGACGCGGGGCTCGAACTCACGGACCGCGAGATCGTGACCTGGCTGAAGTCGGACGCTTAACCGACTGCGCCACCCAGGCGCCCCAGAAGGAGACAGAGTCTTAAGCAGACTCCATGCTGTCAGCACAGAGCCTGACACAGGGCTCAGACTCACAAACGGTGAGATCATGACCTGAGCCAAAGTCAAGAGTCGGCCACTTAACTGACTCAGACACCCAGGCGCTCCCATAATTACTTAAAAAAAAAAAAATTTTTTTTTACATTTATTTATTTTTGAGAGACAGAGAGATCATGAGCAGGGGATGGGTAGAGAGAAAGAGACACACACACACAGAATCTGAAGCAGGCTCCAGGCTCCAAGCTGTCAGCACAGAGTCCAACGTGGGGCTTGAACCCACAAACCGTGAGACCTGAGCCGAAGTCGGACACTTAACCGACTGAGCCACCCAGGCGCCCCTCCCATAATTACTTTTTATACTTAATCTGTCAAATTCATAGAGATAGTTAAAATCTCCCATTATAGTAATGTCTATGCCTATCTTCTTACTACTGCCAACATGTGTTTTCATGTTATTTTGTATGGTACATATAATGGCTAATGACTAATTTAAATGGACTGAATATTTTATCAATATAAAATAAGGCTTTTTTTCCCCTTTTTACTACTTATTGACTTAAATTCTATCTGGTCTGCTCTTAATATTGCTACATCTTCTTCCTTTTCCTCACCATTTACCTAGTATATCTTTTTTCCTTCTTTATTTTCAGACTGTCTGTATTGCAATTTTGGGTATCACTTATAAATAGTAGACAGCGAGATTTTATACTATTTTGCCTATTTTTTAATTAGGAAATTAAATGTGGCCAGTGAAATGAAAGTTCTGGAAGAATTTCATTAAGGGTCCTTCCATACTATGACTTTCTACTTGTGTGCTTCTCAGTCCACTTTATAAATTGATTGGGAGGCATTGCTAATGCCAGAAAATAGATATACATTTAAGATTTTAGCTTTTACATCATGGATGAACTCATGCAAGACTCAGTGGTCCTAGATAATGAAAAAACAATTCCATTCTCATGTGCATTCTAGATAATCTTCAGAACTGAAATTATTGCTGCCTTGGAAAATTTAGTTTACAATTTTATTAGTTCCCCAAGACTGTGATTTTTTTATTCTTAGTTATGGAACTGTTGCTCTTTGAAGAAACCAGATGTTTTGAATCCAAGGGATTTCAAAGTATTAGGGTGGATGATTGGTTGTTGCTAAAGTTGCTGCTTCATGACTAATCAGAGGAAAAGAGACAATCTTCCTTTATGAATCAAAGATATAAATCCCTTTGTATGTAGTCATTTCTGGTTCCCTATTTATTAAGTAATAATTAGTGAAATTAGTAAATTAGTTACAAAGATAATAAAATAAAGCATTTTGATAAAGTGCTAAAAAACAAACATTCACTGTCTAAATAAAAACATTCAAAGAGTTACCAGCAAGTATCCTTAGAAAATTAAGAAAACTATGTTATATTTCATATTCTTTTTGGGAAACAAATCTGAATAAGGTTGCAGAGAGCAGGGCATATAGACTCCTTTGGCTCTATTTCATGTAAACACTTGCTTATTATATGCATGAGTGAAAATACATTACAACAGATATCTGGGACAAATATCAAATAAACTTCTCTGTTCTTATTGAAAAGTGTTTAAAAATTAGAGTTTTGGAATACCTTTTTAAAAAAGTCTTATGAGAGAATTGCCTATTATTTTATTATCAAAATTAAGTGAAATATTAGTTTTGTTATTTTTTGTTCTGTGGAATTGCTTTCATGAATAAATACTTTCAGGGAAATTTTCTTGCTACTAAAAATGAAAAATAACATACCAGAAACATATAAACTTAGAACCACACATACATATGTTTTGTAATTTATGGAATCAAACTCTTTGAGCTGGAAAGATCTTAACCCATTTCACCTAATCATTTTTAGAGATAATGAAATAAGGCCCAGTTTAAATGACTTGTAAGAATATTGGCAGAGCAGAAATAATATAACTATTTTAAAATAAGTCATTGTGAGCAGTACCTATTTAAAGCCATAAAATTAATTCATGTATACATGACAGTAAAGTTTTAAAATTGATAACTTTCCTATGAGCATATCAACAGAATGTTTAGAGAAATAATATTAGATGACAAAAGTGGCATCACTTCAGATTCTACACATTTTAAAAGAATAATAAGGGAAAGTTATGACCAAAGGTATTGAAAAAATTGAAATGGAAATTGAAATTCAGTGCTGGAATTGAAATGCACACCTTATAGATGAAGAAGATGTATATATGTACAATGAAATATTACTCAGTCATCAGAAAGAATGAAATCTAGCCATTTGTAAGAAGTGGATGGAGCTAGCGTGTATTACACTGAGGTAAATAAGTCAGAGAAAGACAAACACCAATGATTTCATTAATGGGTGGAATTTAAGAAACAAAACAGAAGAACATATGGGAAGGGAGGAAAAAAGAGAGAGGGAAACAAACCATAAGAGACAGTTATGTTGGAGAACAAACTGAGAGTTGATGGAGGGAGATGAGTGGGAGAAGGGCTGGATGGGTAGTGGGTATTAAGGAGGGTACTTTTAATGAGCACTGGGTGTTGTGTGTAAGTGATTACTCAAACCAATAATGCACTGTATGCTAACTAACTAGAAATTAAATAACAATTTGAAAAGAAAAAAATCACAATGGTATTGGATAGATCCATAGCAACATTGAATGCCATATCACAATGGAGTGATGTCTTCAAATTACTGAGGAAGCATTCTTTCCAAGCCAAATCATCAATCAAATGTAAGTATCAGATACATTTGCAAACATACAGTGTCTCAAAAAATGTACCTTCTATACACCATTTTTTAAAGAAGCTATTACAAAACAAAGGAACAAACAAATAAACAAAAATGGAAGACCCTGGGTTGAAGGTGCATAATATATGCACAGCCGAGAAGTGAAGGTAAATCCTGGGCTGATAGCTGTTCAAAAATCCTAGAACATGTCTAATTTAAACAGCAGGAGAAAAGAAGACTCCATTAAGATGTCTTTCAGGGAAAAAGAACTATTAATCATTTTCAGAGAGGTTTAACAATTCTTTGGAGGGTATAGGAAGGGCAATGAAAATGAAGCAAATGACTACTAATCAGCCTTCTAAAGATATTTGATTTATTAATTTGTGTATACATATTGCTTTCATACAACATTAACTTTAAAATACTCGCACAAGAATGCAAAATGCAAAGATATCATTATATCACTGTATGTTATATCACAAAATTAAAAATAATCTAAATGTCCATCAGTAGGAGTATGATTATATTATGGTACTGCCAAATGAGAGATTACTATGTATCCTTTAAGAAGGAGAGAGAATCTGGATGTGTACTAAATGAGAGCTAGATATATGTTTAAAGGGGAAGAAGGGAACAGGTTCAAAACTTGGCTCCATAATGTGATCCTGTTTTTTAAAGTAAAAAAAATTCTTCTAAATATATATTACCTTTAGCATTGAAAAACAAAAAATTGGGGAACTTTGGATTTTTACTTCCTAATTAAATTTTTTTGTATTGAATTGTTTATAATGAGGATGGCCTTTGTGTACTCACAAAAATCAACACAGATGAATTTTTACGAAGATTACTTTTGAGCATAGAAGTCAATTTTTCCATACTTTCATTTAACAAAATTCACTCATCAAACTATTGTGTTTGGTATTGGAGAGACAGAGATGAATAAAATATATTTTCTGTATTTAATTAAAAAAACAAAATGGACACCTTAAAAGACAAAAACTACCAAAGCCCATTCAAGAAAAGTAGATAACCTGGATTGCCCTATATCTATGAAGATGAATGGATGTATATTTTTAAATGTTCCACAAAGAAAACCCCAGGTCCACATTGCTCCACTAGAGAATTCTAAGAAGTTATAAAAGAAATAATAATAATTTTATATCAAACACTTGAAGAAAATTGAAGAGGATCAAATACTTTCCAACTAATTCTGTGAGGTCAACATTAATATCAGAATCAGATAAAGCCATTAGAGGAAATAAAACTGTAGACTAATATATCTCATGAATGTAGAAGCAAAACTTTTTAACAAAATTTTAACAAATTGAGTCCAATAATATATAAAAATGTTAATATATCATGACCAAGTAGATCCCAAAAATACAAGACTGGCTAACCATTCACAAATCAATCAGTGTAATTCACCATATTTATAAACTATAGCAGCAAAACCACATATTCATCTCAGTAGATGCAGGAAAAAAAATTTAATAAAATCTAACATCCATTCCTGATTAAAAAAAAACAAAAAACAAAACAAAACAAAAAAACCTCTCTGCCAACTGGAAATAGAAAAGAACTACTTCAACTTGATAAGGGAATCTACAAAAAACCTATCACTAACATCATACTTAATGGTGAAACAATGAATTTCCCCCCCCTGAGATTATGAATAAGTCAAGGGTGTCTGCTATCATTACTTATACTGAACATTGTGCTCAATGTTCTAACCAATGCAATAAAGCAAGAAAAGAAATGGAAGGTATCTGGATTAGAAAGAGGTAAAACTATATTTATTTGAAAACAACATGGTTATCTACATAGAAAATCTGATAGATCTACCAAAAAAGAAATGCATTAGAACTAATAAGTGACTTTAGTAAGTTACAGGACACAAGATTAATATACAAAAATGAATTGTATCTTTACATAGTAGCAATGAACAATCAGAAATTTAAGTTTTTAAAAAGCATATTAAAATGATAAAAGGAGATTAGAAGATGGTGGGCAGAATAGGAGGACTGTAGGCTCACCTCATCTCATGGATACAACTAGATAACTATCAAATCATCCTAAATATCCCAGAAATTGCCCTGAAGACTGGCAGAACAAACTCCACAACTAAAGGTAGAGAAAAAGCCACATCAAAGAAAGTAGGAAGTGTGGAGACATTACTTGGGAGACAGATTGGCTGCTGCACTGGGGAGGGAGCCATAGTTGCAGAGAAGAGTGAGAAACAGTCCAGCACAGAGGGGAGCACACAGGGAAAACAAATCCTCATAGCAATTGGCTTGGAAAGGGAAAGAGCCTGAATTTCATGAGTTCTTGCAACCAGTGGGGTATAAAGCCTGGACTTTTAAACGTCACTGGCTTGGCTCTGAGAGAGCTTGAGCAATATTGGGGCTGCTCTTGGAGAGAAGGTAGGCAAACAGCCTACAAATACATAGCATGGAAAATAATGATCTGAAGAGCACCTGAGGCACACATTGGGGAGGTTATTTACTCATTTTGGAGTGTGTCCCAGAGAGACTGCATTTAGGGAGAGACCCCTCTAAGAAAAAAGGAACTGACTGGCACCATTTTGTGCCCCTGGCACTAGGCATAAGCACAAGGCCAGCTGCAGGCAGAGCTCAGGGCCTACATTCACTATCTAACTTGTTCACACCGAGCCAACCCCCACCCTATGCTCCGGTGGAACCACCGCTCCCAGTCACATTGGCCTTAGTCCCAGCACAGTGGGCCCGTTCTCCCAGAACACTGGCCCAAACCCCAGCCAATTCCACATTTCCCCACACGAGAGTTTTGCAGAGCCTCAGTTCCTGCCATGGTGGCAACAGGTTTTATTTCACAGACAAGAGCACATCTGGTTACAATGTACCACATTCAGACCAGAGACCAAACATGCCCACAGCATTCAAAGAAAGCCTCTGCAGACAACTGGCCTGAAGGACAAAGTGTCCAGGACAAAACATGAGAGTACATGCTGCCTACATTGGAAATATTCCCAGAAGAGCCAGGCCTTGGGAAACATGAGACATTACATGGCAGGGCACTCCAGGACCTCTTCTTTATAAGGCCATTATCCTTAAGAACAGGAGACATACCTGACTTTTCCTAACATAGAGAAACAGGCACAGACTTACACAAAATGAGAAGACAGAAAATATATCCCAAATGAAAGAACAGGACAAGGCAATGGCCAGAGACCTAAGCAAAACATAAAAGTAACATGCATGATAGAGAATTTAAAATAATGGATCATAAGGATACTCACTGGAATTGAGAAAAGAGTGGAAGACACTCTTTCTTGACACAGAGATAAGGAATAACATAGTATAGATAAAGGGCTCAATAAATGAGATGAGAAACATGCTTGATGGAATGAACAGCAGGCTGGAAGAGTAGAGGAATAAATTAGAGACCTAGAAGAGAGTAATGGAAAGTAATGGAACTGAACAAAAGAGAGGAAAAAGAATTATACAAAACAAGAATAGACTTAAGGAACTCAGTGATTCCATCAGCTGTAATACCATTCTTATTATAGGAGTCCCAGAAGAAGAAAAGACAGAAAATAGGGCAGAAAATTTATCTGAAGAAATAATAGCTGTAACTTCTTTAATCTGGGGAAGGAAGCAGATGTTCAGATCCAGAAGGCACAGAGAATTCCCATCAAAATCAACAAAAGCAGGCCCACACCAAGACATATTGTAATTAAATTGCCAAAGTATGGTAATAAAAAATTCTAAAAGCAGCAAGACGAAAGAAAACAGTAACTTAAAAGGGAAACCCCAGAAGGCCAGCAGGAGATTTTTCAGCAGAAACTTTATGAGCCAGAAGGGAGTTGCATAATATATTTAAAGGTCTGGGTGGCTCAGTTGGTTGAGCCTCTGACTTCGGCTCAGGTTATGATCTCACGGTTTGTGAGTTCGAGCCCCGCGTTGGGCTCTGTGCTGACAGCTCAGAGCCTGGAGTCTGCTTTGGATTCTGGGTCTCCCTCTCTCTGTGACCCTCCCCCATTCATGCTCTGTCTCTGTCTCAAAAATAAATAAATATTTAAAACAAAATTAAAGTGCTTAATAGTAAAACTCTGCAGCCAAGAATACTCTATCCAATATGATTATCATTCGGAATAGAAGTAGAGCTACAGAGTTTCCTAGACAAACAGAAACTAAAGGAGTTCATGACCACTAAGCCAGCCCTGGAAGAAGTAGTAAAGGGGACTCTTTAAATCAAGAGACCAGAAGTGGCAGGATAAGGTGTGAAACATAAAAGCAGTAAAAATGAATATTTCTGTGAAAAATCAGTCAAGGAACTCACAAAATAAAAGGATGTAAAATATAAGAACATATACCTAAAAATGTTGGAAGGAGAGGAGTAAGGAATGGATTGCAACTTAAACAACCATCAACTTAATATAGACTGCTATGTGCAAAAGAGGTTATATACAAACCTAATGGTAACCATATATCAAAACCCCCTAATCTGCAAAGAATAAAGAGAAAGAAATTCAAATATATCACTAAAGAAAATCTACTAAACATGAGAGAAAGACAATAAAGGATCAGAGAAAATCTTTGGAAACAATCGCAAACAAGTAATAAGATGGCAATAAATACATATCTATCAATAATTACATTGAATGTAGCCAGAGTAAATGTTACAATCAAAAGACATAGAGTGACAGAATGGATTAAAAAAAAAAACAAGACCCATCTGTATGCTGCCTATAAGAGACTCATTTTAGACATAAATACAGAGGGGATGAAGAAATACCTATCATGCACATGGATGTCAAAATAAGGCTGGAGTACTAATACATATATTGGACAAAATATACTTTAAAACAAAGACTATAACAAGAAGCAAAGAAGGACACTATGTATAATAATAAAGGGGGCAATCCAACAAAAAGATATCATAATTGTAAATATTAATCCAATATAGGAGCACACAAATACATGGAACAGTTAATAACAAACATAAAGGAACTAACTGATAATAATACAATAATAGTAGGTGACTTTAACACCCTACTTAAATCAGTGGACAGACCATCTAAACAGAACATCAAGAAGGAAACAATGGCTTTGCATGACACTCTGGATCAGATCAGTTTAACAGATATATTCAGAACATTTCATCCTAAAAAAAGCAGAATACAATGTTCTTTTCATGGGCATATGGAACAGTCTCCAGAATAGATCATGTATTAGCCCACAAAGCCAGCCTCAACAAATTCAAGATAGAAATCATGCCATGCATATTTTATGACCACAATGCTATAAAACTAGAAGTCAACCACAAGAAAAATATGTGAAGCTCACAAATACATGGAGGTTAAATAACATGCTACTCAACAATGAATGAGTGAACTAGGAATTAAAAGAAGAAATTAAAAAAAGCACATGGTAACAAATGAAAATGAAAACACAATGGTCCAACACCTGTGGGATGCAGCAAAAGCAGTTCTAAGAGGGAAGTTTATAGCAATACAGGTCTACTTCAAGAAGCAAGAAAAATCTCAAATAACAATCTTGCACCTAAAGGTGCCGGCAGGGGGCTGGGGGACTAAAACCAGTGGAAGGAAAGAAATAATCAAAAACTCCCAAACAAAAGTCCAGAACAAAACTGCATCTCAGGTGAATTCTACCAAACATTTACAGAAGAGTTCATATCTATTTTCAAACTATTCCAAAAATAGAAGGGTAAGGAAAACTTCCAAATTATTCTATAAGGCCAGCAATACCCTGATACCAAAACCAGATAAAGACACCATGGAGCAGGGGCAGGGTGGAGGAAGAGGACTACAAGCCAATACTCTGATGAACAGAGATGCAAAAATCTTCAGTAAAATACTAGCAACCCAAATCCAACAATAGATTTTAAAAAATCATTAACCACAATCAAGTGGGATTTATTCCTGGGATGCAAGGGTGGTTCAATATTCACAAATCAATCAGTGTGATACATCACATCAATAAGAAAAAGGACAAGAGACATGATCATTTCAGTAGATGTAGAAAAAGCATTTGATAAAGTATAATATCCATTCATGATAACTCAGCAAATTAGGTTTAGAAGGACCTATACCTCCACATAATAAAGACCAAATATGAAAAACCCACAGCTAACATCATCCTTAATGGGGAAAAACTGAAAGCTTTTCCGCTAAGGTCAGGAACAAGACAAGGATGTTTATGCTCACCATTTTTATTCAGCAGCCCTGGAAGTCCTTGCCACAGCAATGAGACAACAAAAAGAAAAGGAATCCAAATGGGTAAGGAAGAAGCTTTTTCACTATTTGTAGATGACATGATACTATATATAGAAAATCTGAAAGACTCCACCAAAAAAACTGCTTGATCTGATAAATGAATTCAACAAAGTTGAAGGAAACAAAAGCAATGTACAGAAATCTCTCACATTTCTATACACCAATAATAAAGCAGCAGAAAGAGAAATTAAGAAAGCAATGCCATTTACAATGGCATAAAAAATAATAAGATACCTAGGAATGTACCTAACCAAAGAGGTAAAAGACCTGTACTCTGAAAACTATTAAATACTGATGAAAGAAAAACAAGGAAATGACACAATGAAATGACACAAGGAAATGGAAAGACATTCCATGTTCATGGATTGGAAGAATATTGTTAAAATGTCTACAATACCCAAAGCAGTCTACACACTTAATGGAATTCCTGTCAAAGTTCCAGCAGTGTTTTTTACAGAACTGGAACAACTTGTGTGGAACCATGGAAGACCCCTGAATAATGAAAGCAATCTTAAAAAAGAAAAGCAAAGCTGAGGCATGACAATCCCAGACTTCAAGTTATATTATAAAGTTGTAGTAAAAAAACAGTATGGCACTGACACCAAAGTAGACACATAGATCAAGGGAACAGAGTAGAAACCTAGGAATAAACCCACAACTATATGGTCCATTAATCTTCTTTTTTTTTTTTTATTTATTTATTTATATATGAAATTTATTGTCAAATTGGTTTCCATACAACACCCAGTGCTCATCCCAAAAGGTGCCCCCCTCAGTACCCATCACCCACCCTCTCCTCCCTCCCACCCCCCATCAACCCTTAGTTTGTTCTCAGTTCTCAACAGTCTCTTATGCTTTGGCTCTCTCCCACTCTAACCTCTTTTTTTTTTTTTTTTGTTCCCCTCCCCCATGGGTTTCTCTTAAGTTTCTCAGGATCCACATAAGAGTGAAACCATATGGTATCTATCTTTCTCTGTATGGCTTATTTCACTTAGCATCACACTCTCCAGTTCCATCCACGTTGCTACAAAAGGCCATATTTCATTTTTTCTCATTGCCACGTAGTACTCCATTGTGTATATAAACCACAATTTCTTTATCCATTCATCAGTTGATGGACATTTAGGCTCTTTCCATAATTTGGCGATTGTTGAGAGTGCTGCTATGAACATTGGGGTCCAAGTGCCCCTATGCATCAGTACTCCTGTGTCCCTTGGATAAATTCCTAGCAGTGCTATTGCTGGGTCATAGGGTAGGTCTATTTTTAATTTTCTGAGGAACCTCCACACTGCTTTCCAGAGCGGCTGCACCAGTTTGCATTCCCACCAACAGTGCAAGAGGGTTCCCGTTTCTCCACATCCTCTCCAGCATCTATAGTCTCCTGATTTGTTCATTTTGGCCACTCTGACTGGCGTGAGGTGATATCTGAGTGTGGTTTTGATTTGTATTTCCCTGATAAGGAGCGACGCTGAACATCTTTTCATGTGCCTGTTGGCCATCCGGATGTCTTCTTTAGAGAAGTGTCTATTCATGTTTTCTGCCCATTTCTTCACTGGATTATTTGCTTTTCGGGTGTGGAGTTTGGTGAGCTCTTTATAGATTTTGGATACTAGCCCTTTGTCCGATACGTCATTTGCAAATATCTTTTCCCATTCCGTTGGTTGCCTTTTAGTTTTGTTGGTTGTTTCCTTTGCTGTGCAGAAGCTTTTTATCTTCATAAGGTCCCAGTAATTCACTTTTGCTTTTAATTCCCTTGCCTTTGGGGATGTGTCGAGTAAGAGATTGCTACGGCTGAGGTCAGAGAGGTCTTTTCCTGCTTTCTCCTCTAAGGTTTTGATGGTTTCCTGTCTCACATTCAGGTCCTTTATCCATTTTGAGTTTCTTTTTGTGAATGGTGTGAGAAAGTGGTCTAGTTTCAACCTTCTGCATGTTGCTGTCCAGTTCTCCCAGCACCATTTGTTAAAGAGACTGTCTTTTTTCCATTGGATGTTCTTTCCTGCTTTGTCAAAGATGAGTTGGCCATACGTTTGTGGGTCTAGTTCTGGGGTTTCTATTCTATTCCATTGGTCTATGTGTCTGTTTTTGTGCCAGGTCCATTAATCTTCAACAAAGCAGGAAATAATACCCAACAGGAAAAAGACCCTGTTTAAAAAATGATGTTGGGAAAACGGGGCAGCAAATGCAAAAGCAAGAAACTAGTCCATTTTCTTACACCATACACAAAAGTAAGGTCAAAATGGATTAAAGACCTAAATGTGAGACAGGAAACTATTAAAAGGGGCGCCTGGGTGGCGCAGTCGGTTAAGCGTCCGACTTCAGCCAGGTCACGATCTCGCGGTCCGTGAGTTTGAGCCCCGCATCAGGCTCTGGGCTGATGGCTCAGAGCCTGGAGCCTGTTTCCGATTCTGTGTCTCCCTCTCTCTCTGCTCCTCCCCCGTTCATGCTCTGTCTCTCTCTGTCCCAAAAATAAATAAACGTTGAAAAAAAAATTTTTTTTTTAAATTCTAGAGGAGAGTGCAGGCAGTAACCTTTTTGACATCAGTTGTAGCAACATTTTTCTGGATGTGTCTACTAAGGCAAAGGGAACAAAAGCAAAAATAAACCATTGGTACTACATCAAAATAAAAAGCGTCTGCACAGCAAAGGAAGCCATTAGTAATACTAAATGGCATCCTATGGAATGGGAGAATTTTTTGCAGATGACATATATGATAAAGTGTTAGTATCCAAAATATATAAAGAACCTATACACCTCACACCCAAAAAACAAATAACTCAATTAAAAAATGGGCAGAAGACATGAGTAGATATTTCTTCAGGGAAGACCTACAGATGACCAACAGACACATGAAAATATGTTCATCATCACTTACCATCAGGGAAATGCAAATCAAAACTACAATGAGGTATCACTTCACACCTGTTAGAATTACTAAAATCAACAACCCAAGAAACACAGTTGTTGGTGAGGGTGTGGAGAAAAAAGGAACACCCGTGCACTGTTGGTGGGAATGCAAACTGGTGCAGCCACTGTGGAAAACAGTATACAGGTTCTTCAATAAGTTGAAGATAGAAGTAGCCTATGATCCAGCAATTGAACTATTGTGTATTTACCCAAAGAATACAAAAACGGTAAATTCAGAGGGAATACATGCACCCTTATGTTTATAGCAACATTATTTATAATAGCCAAGATATGGAAGTAGCCCAAGTGTCCACTGATTGATGAATGGGTAAAGAAGAAGTGGTGTATATAGCAATGGGATGTTATTAAGCCATAAAAAGAATGAAAATTTGACATTTGCAACAACATGGATGGAGCTAGAGAGTATAATGCTAAGCAAAATAAATCAGTCAGAGAAAGACAAATGCCATACCATTTTACTCATATGTGGAATTTAAAAAACAAAACAAATGTGCAAAGGGAAGAAAAAAAGAGAGACAAATCAAGTAACAGACTCTTGATTATGGAGAAAAAACTGATAGCTACCAGACAGGAGGAGGGTGGGAAAATAAGTTAAATAGGTGATGAAATTTAAGGGGTACACTTGGTGTGATGAGCACAGGGTGATATGTGGAATTGTTGAATCACTATGTTGTACACCAGAGACTAGTAGAACACTGTATGTTAACTAACTGGGATTAAAATAAAAACAGATAATTAAAAAAAAAATGTAAAGTATAAGTTGTGAAGTAAAAAAATATGAAACCATTAGGAATAAATCTGACAAAAGATGTGAAGACCTGTATAATGAAAACAAAAACGATGTTGAGAGAAATTAAGGAATATCTAAATAAATGGAGAGCTATGCTGTGTTCATAGATTTAAAAACTCAATATTGTCAAAATTCTTTGAATTGTCTATAGATTCAGTTGAGTCCCAGCAAGCATTTTTTGTCAAGATTGGTGAGTTGATTCTAAATCCATATAGAAATTTAATGGACTTAGAATGGCCAAAACAACATTGAAAAAAAAAACATTTTGGAAACTCACATTACCTGATTTTAAGACTTATAAATTACAGCAATCAATGGGATATTATAGAGTCTATGAAGAGACCCATATTCATATGCTTGTTTTTAGACAAAGATACAAAGTATGATTCATGAATGGTGCTATAACCACTGGATATCCATTAAATTTTATTCTTACCTCATGCTACAGACAAAATTAATTTAAACATGGATCATAGATCTAATCATAAAACTTAAAATTACAGAAGTTTGGGGAAAAAGCATAGGAGACCATAACTGTGACCCTGGGTCACAAAGACTTCTTAGACATGATACCAAATGCATGATTCATAAGAGAAAATAGATAAAATGCAGTCCAGAATTAAAACATCTACTCTTAACACATTATTAAGAAAATAACAGAAGTCACAGGCTGGGAGAATATGTTTGTAAATGATATAAGTGATAAAAGGTTTGTATCCAGAATATATAAAGAATTTTAAAACTCAGTAGTAAGAAGAACATGACCCCCCCAAAATGGGTCAAAAGATTTGAATAGTTCGCCAAAGAAGATATACAGATTTCAGATTTCAGATAATTTGAAATTTATTAGTCTCCAGGGAAATACACAAATCTCAGTATCATTAGCCATCAGAAAAGTAATAAGATTAAAGCCACAAAGAGATATTAACTACACATCTATTGGAGTGCTTAAAATTAAAAGGTTGGCCATACCAGGAATTGGCAAGGAGTTGGGGGAGCTGGAGCTTTCATTTACCATTAGTGGAGATATAAAATGATATAATTTCACATTTTGGATGCTCTTAACAAATCTTTAAAAGTTAAATATATACTTACCATGTATATTTCTAAGCACTTACCCCCCAAAAATTAAAACCTACCTCCATCCAAAGACTTGCATGTGTATGTTCATCTTAGCTTTATTTGCAGTAGGCAAAATCTGGAAACAAACCAAATTCTATCAACAGGTGAATGGATAAACAAACTGTGGTATGTCCATGTGATAAACACTATACAGCAAGGAAAGGGGGTAAACTATTGATACATGCAGCCATGTGGATTAATTTCAAAATAATTATGCTGAGTGAAGGAAGTCAGACCATAGAAAACTGTACTGTATGGTGCTAATCTAAAATTCTAAAATATGAAAACTATAATGTTAAAGGAGATAAGTAGTTACTTGGGAGAGGTACAAGAAGGGATAGGATGCAGGAATTACAAAGTTTGTGAGGAAATTTTTCAGGGGTGATAGATAAGTTTATTATCTTGATTGTGATAATAGTTTCACAGATATATTCGTATCAGAACATCAAAGTGTACTCTTTCAGTATATGCAGTTATTGTGTGTCAATTATGCTTAATAAAGCTACTTTAAAAATATATCATTCTGTAACCATTATTTTTAAATTTAGAACTTGCCTTTTTTTTCTTATTCCTTTGAAACTCTGTGTTTTTAAAAGAAAATCTTTTCTGGGGCACCTGGGTGGCTCAGTCAGTTAAGTAGCTAACTCTTGATTTCTGCTCAGGTCATGATCTCACAGTCATGAGATCAAGTCCCACGTTGGGCTCCTTGCTAAGCATGGAGCCTGCTTAAGATTTTCTCTTTCTCTAGCTCTCTCTCTCTCTCTCTCTCTCTCTCTCTGTTTCTGCCCCTCCCCCCTGCTCGCCTCTCTATCTCTCAAAAAAAAAAATGTTAATTAAAAAAAAATAAAAAATCTTTTCCAGTCGAATGCTGACTCTGACTGCCTTGGTTTATTTTTCTCTTCATTGAGCAAACAGCAGAAGTAGATTCCCCACCTTAAAAAATTAATATGGGGCGCCTGGGTGGCGCAGTCGGTTAAGCGTCCGACTTCAGCCAGGTCACGATCTCGCGGTCCGTGAGTTCGAGCCCCGCGTCGGGCTCTGGGCTGATGGCTCAGAGCCTGGAGCCTGTTTCCGATTCTGTGTCTCCCTCTCTCTCTGCTCCTCCCCCGTTCATGCTCTGTCTCTCTCTGTCCCAAAAATAAATAAACGTTGAAAAAAAAAAATTAATATCATCGGGGCGCCTGGGTGGCTTGGTCGGTTAAGCGTCCGACTTCAGCTCAGGTCATGATCTCACGGTCCGTGAGTTCGAGCCCCGCGTCAGGCTCTGTGCTGACAGCTCAGAGCCTGGAGCCTGCTTCAGATTCTGTGTCTCCCTCTCTCTCTGCCCCTCCCCTGTTCATGCTCTGTCTCTCTCTGTCTCAAAAATAAATGAACGTTAAAAAAAAAATTAATATCATCTAATTCTAAGAATAGAATCATCTAATATGTATATATAAATTGGTATATTAAGTTTAATATATTAAAATGATTAAAGATATGAGGGGAAAAACAAAGTTCAAGACACTGAAAACTTTAAAAATAGGTAGTGCTACAGTCTGTATTTTGTTTTCTCAAGAGTCATATATTGAAGTCCTATCCCCCAATACCTCACAGTATGATTGTATATGGAGGTGGGTCTTTAAAAGGTGAATTAAGTTAAAATGAGGTTATTTGAATGGGCTCTAATCCAATGTGAGTGATGCCTTTATAAGAAGAAGAAATTAGGACATACACACACAGGGCAAAGACTATGTGAGGACACAAGGAGAAGATGGCCACTAACAAGCCAAAGATAGAGGCCTTAACCAGAAACCAGCCCTATTGGCACCATGCTCTTAGATTTCTAGACTCCAGAATTATGAGAAAATTCATCAATTGAAGTTACTCAGGCTCTGATATTTGTAATGGTAGCCTTAGCAAATTAACACAAGTAGGATGGAAAAAAGTTAAATAAAACATCTAGAAATTAAATAAATAGATCCTAAATTTATAACCTCATAGGAGATCTTTAACAGCAGTTGACACAGATTCTTTTTTCTTTGTAAAGAGGAAATTAGTAATATGGACATAGAACTGAGGAGTTCACCTGGATTTAAAAATACAAGGGAGTTAAGGTTCATGGAAGATTGAATGAAAAGGTCCAACATACCTCTAATATGAGTTCCTAAAGAAAGCTCTAGAGAAAATGAGAAAGAGAACAATAAATGAAAATATAGTAGTAGAGAATTTTTCAGAGTTGATTAAATACATAAATCTATATTCTAGAAGTTTAAATCATAGTCAAAATAAAAATATATCCATACCTAGTTTTGTGGGCTTGGGCATACAGGACACAATAGATAAAGAGAAGATTTTTAAAGCCATCAGAAAAGGAAAGATGGATTATTTACAAAGAAAAAACAGGCTAATAGCAGACTATATAGCAGCAACAATAAATCAGAATTTGGTAAGATATTAAAACTGCTATGAGAATGTTATAATTATTTTAAAAATAGTAAAATGGAAAATCATTGAAGAATAATAACCTAGAGCAACAATGTCCAATGGCAATACAATATGTCATATATATATAATTTAAAATTATCTAGGAGCCACATTTTAAAAGGTTAAAAAAGAAATAGATGAAGTTAATTTTAATATATTTTGTTTTATCCGATATATTAAACTGTTCTAATATGTAACCAATATAAAAATATTAATAAGATATACACTTTTTTATACTAATGTAAAATCTGTTTTATACTCACAGCCCATCGGAATTCAGACTCTAAATTTCATCCAAAATATTTAGGTTTTATACAATGATTGATAAAAAAAATTTGTATACTCAAGTTGTTGTGCATACTTTTATTTGTTTGTTTGAAGTTTATTTACTTTTGAGAGAGAGAAAATAGGGGAGGGGCAGAGAGAGAAAATCCCATGCAGGCTCAGCATTGTCAGCAGAGAGCCCAACATAGGGCTGACTTCACGACTGTGAGATCATGACCTGAGCCTAGATCAAGAGTTGGATGCTTAAGTAAGGGAGCCACCCAGGGGCCCTGCAAGCATACTTTTTAAAGTTTCCCAGTAAATGATTAAATATTCATTTTAAAATTTAAATATAATGTAAAATTTAGTTCCTCAGTTATGCTAATCATATTTCTACTTCTTTAAAGCCGTATGTGGCTAATGGCTACTGTACTAGAATGTGCAGATAGAATTTAATGTCCTCCTAAACTGTGGTTGAAGAAACAGGTCAAAACAAAAGCATTTTCACATAAAAAGTGAATATTTACCATCAACAAACATCATTGAGGAAACTATTAAAAGATGTATCTCAGGAAGAAGGAAATGTAGCCCAAAAGGAAGAAGAATACTTCCAGAAGGAATGATAAGCAGAATAATTCATTAACTTGACAGTAACTCTAAATAGGCATTGGCTATATGAAAACATGAATAATAATGATGTCAAATTTAAAATTGTGAATAAAATAATGACATTTAGACTAGGATAGATGATAGAAGGCAAAACAGTTTAAGAGTTTGACTTATGAAAATGGTAGGTTTATTGACCATTTTTAGACCTTGCATAATCAAATATCCTTAAGATTTTGAAGGATAATCACAAAACAAAAAGAAATGTAAAACTTCCAATATGGTAGAACCTCATGCATGAGAAGGGAGACAAAGCACTGAACTTCAAACTGATTTCCTGGTTTTGTAAACCTTTGCAGGAAATATAGAAAGTTCTTATGGATTAAAAGCCTTTGAGTAAATCTTTGTATAGTCTGTGCAGCTTTTAAAAGACCAAATCCTAACTAGTCTCTTTATATTACATTCCTAATTATCCACAATCATAATTTTCTTGATTAACAGGCTGTATCAGTTGTCTTGACAAGCTACATCTTGCCTTGCCTTTTTAAAGCCACAATGAACAGGTCCTTCAAGTTAAATGTGTTGGAGCCAGACAACATTACCCCATTTTCTCCCTGGAAACAAACTATAAAACATGAAATTAATATCTAGCATTCTTAAAATGAATAATGTCCCTTGCTTAACAAGTGTAACCACCCCCCACCCCCAGAAAATACACAGTCAATACACTGTTTTGATTTGAAATTTTTTTGGCTCTAGATGTGACAGACTATTTTATAAGCTTAAAGTCATACAGGGCACCTGGGTGGCTCAGTAGGTTGAGCCTCCGACTTCGGCTCAGGTAATGATCTTGTGGTCCGTGAGTTCGAGCCCCACGTCGGGCTCTGTGCTGACAGCTCAGAGCCTGGAGCCTGCTTTGGATTCTGTGTCTCCCTCTCTGCCCCACCCCCTCTCTTCTCGCGCGCTCTCTCTGTCTCTGTCTCTCTCCCTCTCTCTCAAAAATAAACAAACATTAAAAAAAAAAAAAACGCTTAAAGTCATACATTTATGAAGGAAAGTTGCTACAGATCATGCTTTCTAGCCTCATCCTAGGCTGATAAATACGATTTTACTCACCATATATATTGTTTAAATTTTATAGTTACAGGATTTTTAAAAATATATATTGAGGTATAATATATATAGTAAAGAGCGTTATTCTTTTTCTTTTTTGTAACTGGATGTTTGTACCTCTTAATCGGCTTCACAAGAACATTATTGTTAATTGTACAGCCTGATGAATTTTATGAAAGTACACACCCATGTAACAACCACCCAGATCAAGATATAGAACATTTCCAGGACCTGATAACGTGTCCCTCATGCTTTCCTAGTCAATTATTTTTTTTATAATGTTTATTTATTTTTGAGAGAGAGAAGGATCATGTGCAGGGGAGGGGCAGAGAGGAAGACACAGAATCCAAAGCTCCAGGTTCCAGTGGACAGCAGAGTCCAACACGGGGCTCAAACCCACCAACCAGGAGATCACGACCTGAGCAGAAGGGGGATGCTTAACCGACTGAGCCGCCCAGGCGCCGCCGCCCTTTCTTTTTGAGTGTAGTTAACATACAATATTATATTAGTTTCAGGTATATAGCATGGTGATTCAACTTCTCTATATGTTATGCTATGCTCAACACAAATGTAGCTACCACCTGTTGCCATACAACACTCTTACAATGTTATTAAGTATACTGTGCTTTTTATTCCCATGACTTACTCATTCCATAACTGGAAGCCTGTATTTCCCACTTCCCATCACTAATTTGCCCACCCTCCACCTCCCTCCCTTCTGGCAGGCATCAGTTTATTCTCTGTATTTATAGATCTGATTCTGATTTTTTGTTTCTTTGTTTTTTAGTTTTCATATATGAGTGAAGTGATATGGTATGTGTCTTTCTTTTTCTGACATATTTCACTTAGCATAATACCCTCTAGGTCATGTTGTCACTAATGGCAAGATCTCATCCGTTTTGTGGCTGGGTAATATTCTGGGGTCTGTGTGTGTGTGTGTGTGTGTGTGTGTGCACGCGCGCGCCACATTTCCTTATCCATTTGTCTATCAGTGGTCACTTATGTTACTTCCATATCTTGGTTATTATAAATAATGCTACAGTAGACAGAGGAGTGCCTGTATCTTTTTGAATTAGTGTGTTCATTTTCTTTAGCTAAGTACCCAGTAGTGGAATTACTGGATCATATAGTGTTTCTATTTTTAATATTTTGAGGAACCTCCATACTATTCTCCACAGTGGCTGCACCAATTTACATTTCCACCAGTAATGCGTGGGGGGTTCCTTTTCTCCACATCATCCCAACGCTTGTTATTTCTTGTATGTTTTAACCATTCTGACAGGTGCAAGATGCTATCTTGCTGTAGTTTTGATTTGCATTTCCCTGCTGGTTAGTGATGTTGACCATGTTTTCATTTATGTGTTGGCCATCTGTATTTAGTAAATGTCTTTTCAGATCGTCTGTCCATTTTGTAATAAGATTGTTTGGGTTTTTTTGGTGTTGAGTTGTATAATTTCTTTTTATATTTTGGATATTAACTTGTTATTGGTTATATCATTTGCAAATATCTTCTTTTCAGTAGGTTGGCTTTTTATTTGTTGATGGCTTCCTTTTCTATGCAAAACCTTTTTATTTTGATGTAGTCCCAAGAGTTTATTTTTGCTTTTGTTTCCCTTGCCTTAGAAAATATACTTAGAAAAATGTTGCTACATCTATGTCAAAGAAATTTTTCCCTGTGTTCTCTCTAGGATTTTTATGGTTCAGGTCTCAATCCATTTTGAATTTATTTTTGTGTATGGTGTAAGAAAGGTGTTTCTTCTTTTGCATGTAGCTGTCCAGTTATCCCAGCACCATTTGTTGAGGAGAGTCTTCCCAATTATTATATTCTTGCCTTCTTTGTTGTATATTAATTGGGCATGTAAGTATGGGTTTATTTCTTTTCCTAGATAATTCTTGGTTACCAAGAGTAATCATTATTATGGCATGTTACATAGATAGATTTTGCCTGAATTTAAACATCATACAAATAGAATCATACAATGTAAATTAAACTCTTTTCTATCTGATTTCTTTTAGTCAACATTTGAGGTTTAACATTCTGTAACTAAGCTTTTTAAAGAAAGCATTCTACAATTAATTCTCTATTCCTGTTCTCAAATATAGAAATTTAAAAGGGGCTTTATGTCTTGTATCATTTAGTAACAGGTTAAGATTTTTACCTTCTCGGGGTGATGTATATCAGTCATTCTTTACGTTTCCACAAGAAATGTTTCCTTTTGGAAATGGAACTGTTTACCATTCAAACATGCCTCCTTTTCCCTTTTCTCTTTGAGAAGGAAAAGTTCTTGAAAATATAAATAGGGAGGTTATATTTGAGGAGCAGCAGAGAATGGCATTAGTAAATACAAAAATATTTTTCATAAATAGCTTCAGATCATGGTTATGTGGAATCATGTCATCATAATTAAGGCCAGTTTCTCTCTGGAAAACTATATATTTCCTTCTTCTAGAAACCGAAAATATGCAGTAATCTTCATCGACCTTTTCATCCAGTTCTCTAGAGATAAAATAAATGCTAGTCACCCTTGATATTATTAGTTTTCCAGTCTTTGTATAAATTACAAGTCCTCGAAAGCAATTACAAGTTGCTGAGTTCATTCTTGAAAATGTGTAATCTTTTTTCCCCTGGTTTTATGCAGATAGCCGGAGTAGAAGAAGATGTTTTTTAGGAACTTGGAACTTTGTGTTGGGGGGAGAAAAAGTAAAACCTGCTATCTTATAATGGCCTTTACTATAAAATTCATTTCTGTTGCTAATTCCCTCCATTATACTTTAATTTGGCAAAATATAATGCAGCTACTATGTGATCTACAGAGACTGTCATGAAGTTGCTGGGTGGCAGTAGAAATGCCACTGCTTCAAGAAGATTAGCACTTGGTTCCAAAATTGTTCAGCGAGCGATATAATCAAGGCTTTAAATAGACTTTACCATTCAAGATGCACATTTTTGCAACTACTTGAATGGAATGGTGAAATAAGATACGATTGATGTATTTTTTAAAATTTTTTTTAACGTTTATTTATTTTTTGAGACAGAGAGAGACAGAGCATGAACGAGGGAGGGTCAGAGAGAGAGGGAGACACAGAATCCGAAACAGTCTCCAGGCTCCGAGCTGTCGGCACAGAGCCCGACGCGGGGCTCAAACTCACAGACCTTGAGATCATGACCTAAGCCGAAGTTGGACGCTCAACTGACTAAGCCACCCAGGCGGCCCCGATTGATGTGTTTTAAGAAAGAAACCATTTTCAAGCAAATTTGTCTTTAAGAAGTCTACAGCGTGAAAGATTACATATGTAGGAAATAGTGCTGCTCTTGCCGTTTGGACCCTCCTTCAGGAAATAAAAATTGCTATTAGTCCCAGGATCTTTTGTAGGTACAAGCTGTATGCTTAATGACACATGCGTATATCAGACAGGGTAGGGGATCAGAGTGCTCACCACAAGGCTTAAGGAGATACAACACAGATCCTGCGTTTCTAGAAAGTGTTGAAGAAGAAACAGAATGCATAGGAAGTTCATTTGTAGTTTGCTTTACTTTGGGAACAAGAAAGAAAAAAATAAAAGTTAACTTTATTAGGTGGGTAAGGCAATTTCTTTCTAAATGCACAGTGAGATCTTCAGTTTGATGCCATTTATTCAGCTTCTTCCTTATAAATAGAAAAGAACTATTTAGGTCTCACTTCCAATCTAAAGTTATTTATGACAGCCATTCTGCCTTTCTAACACAAAATGACTTTATTATAATTTGGATAAAATAGTTACTTGGTAACGCTTTCTGATTTGCCATATCTCTACCTCACTTGTGGCATAAAGCGGAAAAAAAATTTTTAAGCATTAGGGGAGAATATAAAGGTATACATACTCCTCTCATGATGTTCTTACTATCATTTAGTTGACATAAAAATGAGGCAAGCACAAGAAGCAAGTTGATTGAGCCATGATACCATTTTACTGACTCTGTTAAGGGAGGGCAGTAGTTCTCATATGTGTGTCGGATCAACTGGTATGGTTATCCGAATCCCCAGGAAGCTTTTAGAAAATACTGTGTAGAATCCTGTGCCCTGTCTCCAAAATCCACACCAAAATCCTGTGACTTAGGAGACAGGAGGCTTGTGTACTTTCTTAATTACCCCAACCCTCCTAAGGCAGATACTTCGTAAATTTGACTTTGTTTCAATATTCCGATTAACAAAACTGACACTTCCTTTGGATCATAGTTGGAAAAAATAACTGAAAATAATAAAGATTGGAGAATAAAATAAAGATCCAGAGTAATCTCTCAGTAAATAATTTAAAGTTCCAAAGAAAACTTTAGTTTTTTTGGAGGATTTTTTTTTTCATAATGAAGCTCCAAAATAACCTTTTTTTGGTGACCAGCAAAATGTAAATTGTTAAATTATGGTCATAACAGAACAGGGCAGAAGGACACCTTTAAAAGATTGCGGACCTGTAGTATAGAGTTGGAATTGTAAACAAGTTCATTTTTTTCAAGTATCGCGATTGTATTATTATGATAGCATTATACTTGATCGCTAAGAAATTCATAGTTCATATCCTTAAATCACTTACATTCTAGAAAAAAATGTGTAAAAACAGTGTTACAAAAGCATTTTTTCAGTATTTTGACATAAAATTTTTGGATTTGCAGGGGCTTTTTGTTTTTGTTTTTTTTTTTAAATTTTTTAAAAGTTTTTGAGAACATGCAGGCAAGGGAGGGACAGAGGGAGGGAGAGAGAGAGAGAGAGAGAGAGAGAGAGGGAGAGGGAGAGAGAGAGAGAGAGAGAGAGAGAGAGAGAGAGAGAGAGAGAATTCCAAACAGGCTCCACACTGTCAGTGCAGAGCCCAACTTGGTGCTCAATCCCACAACCCTGGGATCATGACCTGAACCAAAATCAAAAGTCAGAATCTCAGCCAACTGAGCCACCCAGGCACCCTGGCTATGCAGGTTTTATTGATGAGCATAAAGAAAGTTGGTGGAAAAGGTAAACACCAAAGAAAAATGAAAAAGTAGGAACTTAACATATGAAAAGAATGAAGTGGGCAGCTTCCTCAGAATAAAGAATGAAAGAAGATGTGATAGGAACTGCTACTATTTCTTTCATGCTGTTTGGATCAGGTGGCCCGGAAATTTGCTGAAGTAGAGAGCAAATTCTTAAGACCAGTTTCCTTCTATACATATTGTCTAGCCATATATGCCCTGTTGCCTTTAATAATCGTAACCAATTTAGTTTTACTAATAGATTCTCTACATACCACCTTTGTTAAAATCAGATATCACTGGTGTTTTGTTAACAAGACGCATGATTTGGAATTACCTCAAGAATCTTGCACGTACATAACAAAACAAAACTACTAGAAGTCTAATTGATCAGATGCCCTACCAAGATTCCAGTGGTTGTGGTTTGGATAGGTGGCTTACATGTGTTTAGTGTTTAAAAGCAAAAGAGAAAAACGAATGTGTGTACTTGTGTGAGTAAGTGTCATCATTAAGAAATAAAAATGTCTTTTTTTTCCTCTTCTAATGAAAAAAAACTCATAAAAATACATCAATTAGAGGGCCTGTCTGCATAATTTCATTTTATTGGCATGCTATAAAATTCTGTTACAAATAAAAATTTCTCAAACTGTATGCTGATACCATAGTTGATATGTGTACATTCAAATTAACATCATCTAATAATTCATGTCATACCTTAAGGCAATCAATTTCACATGAGTAGTTTACTCAGGAAGTACAAAGTGTATTGATTATAAATTTGGGTTTAAAAATTTTTTTTTAATGTTTATTTAGTTTTGAGAGAGACAGAGACAGAATGCAAGTGGATTAGGGACAGAGAGAGAGGGAGACACAGAAGCAGAAGCAGGCTCCAGCCTATGAGCTGTCAGCACAGAGCCTGATGCGGGGCTCAAACTCAAGAGCTGTGAGATCATGACCTGAGCTGAAGTTGGTCACTCAATCGACTGAGCCACCCAGGCGCCCCTGATTATAAAGTTTTAAACTAGGTTTCCTAAATTTGAGGTCTATGCTAACTAGGAATACCATATAATAAATAAAACATTATAGAAGGTAGATTCCCCCAAGGAACTAAAGAAAAAAATATTTTATGATACCTTGTACTTTAAATCATCTCTATTTCTTATGACTTCTAGGTAAGAGATGCCAAAAAATTCCTAAAAATCTAATATTTTCTATTTTTCTGAAATTTACAGTACTTCTAATACAGGCACCTTCTTCCATTGGAGAAAAAAAAAGCTAATAGGTGATAGAAGATGAACTTAAAAAGTTATTTTTAATGTTTATTTGTTTTTGAGAGAGTGGGACGGTGTGAGCAAGGGAGGGGCAGAGAGCGAGGGAGACACAGAATCTGAAGCAGCGTCCAGGTCTGAGCTGTCAGCACAGAGCCTAACGCAGGGCTCGAACCCACGAACCATGAGATCATGACCTGAGCCGAAGTCGGACGCTCAACCGACTGAGCCACTCAGGCACCCCGAGATGAACTTTAAATAGTGTCTTTTTATTAGATGTACTGTCTACATCTGATATCTTCAGAGAAAAGACTTATTAAATAATAACAGCTACTACTTTTGTGTATGTGCTGCCAACATGAGCATAACAGCTACTACTTTTGTATTGTACTTTCTGTGTGCCAGGAACAGTTCTAAGGGCTTTTTCCATGAATCCTCACAACAACCTTACCTACCTGAAGAAGTTGAGGCACAGAGAGGCTAGGAAACTTATTTAAGATCACAGTATAAGCTGTAAAGGTCAAACCTAAGATATTAACCTAGGGATTCCGGCTTCAGTCCAAACTCCTAACCATTATACCATACTTCTGCTCTTAAATAAGACTACATCCTAAATTAACAGTCAGATACTAAAAGGAATGAAATGAAGCTTACAGCTGTCTGGTATGTTTCTAAGTCTCCTGGTTGAGTTTAGAGATTTTGATGATTAGCAAAGTCTGGGACCTATTGCACCAGAATATAAATTCTTGAGGACCAAAGGTTTGTAGGCATTTATTAAAAGAAAATATACGTGATGTAAACATTAATGTCTTTGAAGACACTATCATTATTAATGTACACTATATAGATGTCTTAATTCCCATTATTTACACAATTTGTTCAAAACAGGATTGCTGTTCTATTCTGATTCATATTAGAAAAACTGAAGTTTTGGGGCGCCTGGGTGGCTCAGTCGGTTGAGTGTCCAACTTTGGCTCAGGTCATGATCTCACAGCTCGTGAGAGTTGAGCCCCGCGTCAGGCTCTGTTCTGACAGCTCAGAGCCTGGAGCCTGCTTCTGCTTCTGTGTTTCCCTCTCTCTCTGCCCCTAACCTATTCTCATTCTGTCTCTGTCTCTCTCAAAAATAAATAAACATTAAAAAAAAATTTTTTTTAAAGAAAAACTGAAGTTTTAAAAAAGTAGTGACAAAATTTATGAGGTATCAAATTTTTAATTGGGAATTGATCTATAGGATAGACTGTAATTTCCAGTAAATCTTAAATAATTGATCACAAAGTTTTACTAATCAAGAAAATGTTGAAACATTCTAAACCAATTATTTTTTTCTGTTTGTGCATTGTTATACCAGATGATTTATCTAACAATGTCTATATTTGTATGCACATATGAACTGAATTTTTTAGAGAATTCTGTTTTATAGAATGAGTTCGTGAAATTCTTCGGAGTTTGGAACAGTGACCTCTGCAGAGATTTTTGCCAATCACTCTAACAGAACGTTTGGAAGTAGGACTACAATTTCTGTATATATATTTAAATAGGGAAAGGGATTTTTCAGGTCAAAATGATGTTGTTGTTCTAAGTCTTTAGATGATTTCCTGATACTTTTATTTAGTTCTGTTATCGTTTGTGTTACCAGTTATGATCATTTCCCTCTTAATGCCATAATTGAAAGGCTGAAAAATAAAATGAAGGGGACAATAGAAAGTAAGCTCCCTCAGGAGGAAAAAAAAGTGTGGATATGGGTCTTAGTTTAAGGGAACGTCAGAAAGAAGCTCTAAGTAAGATGCTTCTTTGCATATCAGATTTTTGCTTATTTCTAACTTTGCCTCTAGCTGCTTGAAATTCTGTTTAAGCAACTTTTTCTGTGGAATGTTGGTAAAAATCTATAAATAGAATCATTTGACTCCTGGAATCAGTTCACATCAGATTTACTGTTTCATAATAATAGCATTCTTGAGGATAATCATCACACAACTAAAACATTGTAGGACATCAAATTACAAGCTTCTGGAATTCCATTTTTAAATATTCTTTTGTTAGCATTCTGTGAAGGATTCTGAATGCATTTGCTTTAAATTCTTTCCTTGTAGTTAGACCAGGACAGTGAATTACACTCATTTGAATCAGTACCCTTCCTCTCCTCACTTGTGGGTTTGCATGTGTGTATGTTTTGGGTATTTGACAACAATGCAGTGTGTTGTTGCAGCTGCTTTAGTTTTATTACAAGACATTTAAAAAACACATTTGAAAACAATGAAAATAATCCGTGTCATTCCTTTATGTGTGTGTGTTTTCTAACAAGCAAAAATATGACCAACCTTAGTAATTCTGTTTCTCACTGCTCTCTACCATTTCTCTGCCCAAAGTTCTTGCTGTTCCTTGTACAAACTTAATAATTTCCTGGCCACGTGTCTTTACTTTGGCTGTTTCTTTTCCTTGGAATCTCCCCCTTAACCATGGTCAAATCTTATTCATATTAAACAGCCACATATAAAACAAAGAAATTAATTCTTTCTTCATTGTAGTTAATTATGCTGCCTCTAATACTCCCTTTGTATTCTTTTTTCTCAGATACTCATGCTTTCTGTCTGTAATACTGTGGACTCTTGAGCAAATGACTTGTCATGTTGAGAAGATTATGTTTAAATGTGAATAGTGTTTATAATAATGGCATACTTTACATAAACACAAACCTGTTGTACAAAGTACAATTTGAAAGATAAAGTTCTTGCCAGAGTAACAGTAGTTTTGCTGACCTTGGTTGTGCTCATAAATAAATCTCTTAATTTCAGACCGTTAAGCGATTATGGATTGCTTTCACCTTTTACAGTTTCTATACTGTGCTACCCTGTCAAGGATAGGGTTAGTCTGTGGCCTGGGATGAGGAGGAGAGTAGCAAACTCTTTTGGGTCTAAGTGGACACCAGTATCCAGTATGGCAGGACAGAACATAGCCTTTAGATTTCCGATTGGCATTTATGCCTCTTGAGTTAGCTGTGATGTCCAATTATTTACAAATTCAAGTGGTAATAGATATACTAGAAATCATAATTCTATCCCCCAAATAAGGCTGACAGGAATTAGATACGAGAGTTAGAATCCCAGCTTCTTCTCTTAGCTTTAGGATTAGAAACTGGGCAGCTGTTTGGAAAGACTAACAAAAAGAATTATTTAAAATAGTGAGGTGGAGATTGGGAGTGATGAGTGAAAGAAGTGTGAGAGGGAGATTACAATACCATGCTTGCAGAGATGCCCAAGAGAAGAACAACCTGTAGAAAAAAGACTGACAAGGGGCAGTCAGTCTTAATGTTGAAGTACCCCAGGGTACAATCCTTGTCCTTGATTTCTTTTCTATCTCAACTAATTTTTTGGTGAGTTTACCCAATCACGAGACGTTAAATACTGTCTAGTAGGCCAGTGACTCCCCAAATGTATGTCCAGTTCAGACCTTTTTCCCAGTTCCAAATCCAGCTGCCTACTTGATACAGATCTAGTAGATACTAAATGTAGCAGATCCCATTCCAACCACCATCTTGCAAGCCCTACCTCAGCAACCTGTGCCATTCTGTATCTTCTCTACCTCAGTTGATGACCCTCCATCTTTCCCATTACTAAGACCAAAATCTAGGAGTCATCCTGATTCTTCTCTTCCTCTTGCTTCACATCCAGTTTGTCAGGAAATTCTGTTGTCACTCCCTTTAAAATACATTCAGGTTTTAACAGGTTCTCCACCACCCCTACTGTTACTAAGATGGTTCTAGGCCATCAGTATCTCATATCAGATATTAGTGAATTGCCTTCCTTACTGGTCTCCTAGTGTTTGTTCCCTTTTATTGCTAATTTGAAAGGAATTGGTTGTGGACTGTTTTATAAATATCTGTGACATGGGAAATACCAGTATTTCGGATAGCATCATTTGGCAAAGAAAATATTGTTCTTCCTTGTTTGAGTTCTCTTTAGTTTGATTGTGTAATATTTGTGCATGAAATACACAAGAAGAAGCATTTAACAGAAAATGTGTAAAGTGGCTGTGAAAGACAACAATATACCTAGGTTTACCAGCTGCAATGATTCATTAAAACATACGTTACCTTAAGAATTGTGAGCCGTGTTTTTAGCGGTCTGATATGTGATTGTGTAGGACTGTAAGGATCATTGGTCTGTAACTCAGCTTTGGTGCAACGTAAGATGTGCTGACTGATCAAAGGATACATTCAAACACACTTTTCTCCCTTGACACAGTTATTAAAGACATGTTTCAGATTCATGAAAAATGCAGGAGAACATATAGTTGTCCTTTTAGTCTTCAAAAAAGGGATGAATTTTAATAGTTTACTTTTTATTTCATTTTATTCTGATGGTCAGAATCTTGACCATAGGTAGAGGTTTAAAAGTCAGAAAGGCTGGATGATTCAGTTCTAATAAAAGTTGTTTTCAGGAACGAATAGGTACTATAGGATGTTTAACAAACTGTGCCATAAACTCTGGCAATTTCTTATGATTTGACTTAGATATCAGTACAGCCTGTTCAGATTGCATAATAGCGGCATTGGCAGTCACAGGTCTTTTGTGACTTTATAGCAGTTTCTTGAGTCTGTGATCCAGTTCACATAGCAGTTACCTTAAAACTAATATTAAATTCCTTTTGAAATGGGAGAACAAAATAAAATTCCCTCTAATAAGTATATTTTGTTGAGCCTAATGTATACCTTTACTTTTGGGAGAAGTCCTGCTAAAATCTAAGGAATTATTTTTTTCAAAAGATTTTTTAATTTTTTTCTTTATTTTGGAGAGAGAAAGAGTGTAAGCAGGGGGTGGGGGAGGCAGAGAGAGAGAGAGAGAGAGAGAGAGAGAGAGAGAGAGAATCTTAAGCAGGCTCCCCACTCAGTGTGGAGCCCGATGCGAGGCTTGATCCCAAGATCCTGGGATCATGACCTGAGCCAAAACCAAGAATCAGATGCCCAACTAACTGAGCCACCCAGGTGCCCCTAAGGAATTTTTTTTTAATGCTTTTAAACATCAGCTCTTAGGCACCACACAGGCAAGCATTGAAACAAAAAATTGTTAGAGACCCCAATGATCACATTTGGTAGTACAGAAGCTGCCTGAAGTTCTAGTGAAATGAACAAACACAAACAAAACAAAAATTAGAATTCAGACAAATACATATTTTGATGCAAAACAAGAGACTTTCATATAGTTGAGACTTTGCTAATTCCAAATCTGATGAATGGTCAAAGAAATTATTTTTTATGTTTGACAACACTATAGTCTAAATCAGGAAATCTTACTTAGCATAGGGTCCATAAAAGGGCTATAAGGGGATCCATGAATCTCTTTTGTGTACAGTTTTATATTTTTTATCCATTTCCATGAAAAAGAGACCATACTTTTCACCAGATCCTCAAAAGAATCCATGATCCCCCCAGAGTTTAAGAACTACTTGATCCTTGTGCACATTTGTATCACTGCGGTAAAGTTTTTGAACCACATTTAATTCTCATGACTGGCAGTGAAAATCTGTATTTCTACTTTCTAAGGTTTACCATCTAAGTTTTAAAAGGTTAAGTCCAATCAAGGTGGTGTTGCTGCTAATGCTAGTAGCAGCAGATACGTGAAACCCACTCTGTTTGTAGCATATTGATTTGGTGTTTGTCTCTGCACTTGGACACAATATGCATAGGCTGGGATAGTCATTTAAATGATCTATACTTTGATTATAATTTTAAGCAGTTTTTTTTTTCTTTTTATTCTATGTGGTTACAAACCAGTAAGCGTAGCTGATCCTGCTGCCCTTGGTTTCATCATTTCTCCATGGTCTCTGCTGTTGCTACCATCTGGTAGTGTGTCCTTTACAGATCAAAATATTTCCGATCAGGATCTTCGCGCATTCACCGCACCAGAAGTTCTTCAAAATCAATCACTAACTTCTCTCTCGGATGTTGAAAAGGTAACTGTTAAGTGTTTTCAGCTTGGTTTTGTTTTTTTATTTTGGGTGGGGGTAGGAAAAGTAAAAGACCCGGGGCTACCCGCCTTCCACCCTCTGAAAAAGAGCCACTGAATTTTAAATGATCATGTATTCCAAGAAGTGCGTATTTATTTTGTGTGAGAATAGTTTTATAAAAATTTATGGATCTAAGAAACAATATTTTTTATTAGTAAGGTGAGCCATTATTAAGTCATGTTTAAAAATACTAAATGCCTGCTGTGTTTAAAGCACTGTATTTGTGAGGAAGATGCAAAAATAACTAGAGAATTGATCCTGATCAATGTGTATAGAACAACCTGTAATATATGGATTAAAATAAATATACGGGATAGACTATTTTAGAATGTTGGAAGAGGAGCAGTTTTTAGCTTAGAATGATATTACAGGAAAGGTAGCATTTGTGTTGGGCTATGAAGAATGAGTAGAATTTAGAAAAGTAAAAATAAGTAGATGTGAACGTTCCACTAAGGTTGTTGGTATATGCAATGATAAGAGATAAAAAATTGTCCACTATGATAAGGGAATGTTTGGTTAGACTAGCTAACCTAGTCTAGTCTAGTCTAACTAGCTAGGCTAGAGCATTAGGTACCTGGAAGCCTGTGGTTAAAGAGAAGGAGACTATTAAATCAGAATAAAGAAGACTGAATACCAGTGCTTGAGACTTTCTTCTGAGGCATATTTTCAGGAGAGTGATTATGATGTGACTTGTGATTTTAGAGGGGAAGTTTGACAAAAGTGTGGATAACTAGATAAGATGAAAGATTATATAGGGATTGTATTATATAGGAATATATACAATATACAAAGTCTATACTACACACATCTATACACACATAACAAAATGTATAGGAATTGTGTAGAAATCTAATAAGGGACTTTTAATAATCTGGGGAAAGAGCTGAAAATCATGTGATGCCTTGGGAATATAAAGGCATGGATGAAAGGGATACAATGGAAGCAAAGCTCACAGTTTGACAATTCATTTGATGGAACAATTAAGAAGGAAAAGTTCATGATGGAAATATCCAGTCTGAGGATGGCAATAGCATTGACATCAGAAGATCTCATTTCATTGTCAAGGCTATGAAAAAATTTATATAGTATATAGCAGGTTGTGATAATTTAGATATGGAACTTTGGAGAATTAAGAACTGGGTATGAATATTATTTCCCTTACATTATTCCACATAAGTGTAAAAACTAACATCATAATTTCCTGGTAGTAAAACCTAAAAGTGTGTGCATTTTTTTTTTAATGTTTATTTATTTTTGAGAGAGAGACAGAATGCAAGTGGGTTAGGGGCAGACAGAGAGGGAGACACAGAATCCAAAACAGGCTCCAGGCTGCAAGCTGTTAGCACAGAGCCCGATGCGGGGCTTGAGCTCACAAGCCGCGAGATCATGACCTGAGCTGAAGTCAGCCGCTCAACCAACTGAGCCACCCAAGCGCCCCAAAAAGTTTGTGCATTTAAAATTTTGATATACATTGCCTAATTTCCATGTAAAAGGAATTGTACTAATTTATCCTTCCATCCTATCACTGTCAGTGAATGTTTCCCTTTTCAGAGAGGGAGAGAGAGAAGGAAAGAGGAGGAGAAAGTGTGTGTATTTGTGTATGTGTGTGTGCGTGCACACATGCGTATTGATTAAGCTAGAAGAAGGCATCTTGATTTGAGCCATTGTGTTTCTAAAAGAAGACTAAATAGAATTGGTAGAAAATCCAGGTTTATCTACCCAGTTTATCTACTCCATGAACTGCTTAAGAATTTTGGGAGTGTTGGTCATTGTTATAGATCATGAGAGTATTCAAATGTACTGGTAGTGTTTTATTAAGCTGGATAGCATATATATAGTTATTTACTGTTATTATTTAAATAGCATGCATTCATTCTGTACATTCTGTGTCTGTGGTTCATTTAATAATAAACTTTTAAAAGATAGAAGGTAATTAGAACATTGGAAATAGGCATAGTGTGTGTGCAAATTATTTAACACTTGATATCTCTAGATCTTAATTGAACTCCAGGATATCTGCAAACCAGTGAAATGGCAAACTAAGTTTTGCATGTTTGAGCATGTTCAGAGAAGGGTGTCCATAACTTTATCAGTCTCTCAAGTGGATCTGGTGACCTCTGCAATAGAGTAAAGCCATGGATGTCTTAGTTTTGAAAACTTCTACTGAATTATAATAGGGTTTTTTCAAATTATGAAAAGTTTTGCACAGTGGTTTATGAATTCTTTCTGGAAGGCATTTAAAATCCACAATAGAAGAAAAAAGTGCTTAGTAAAACTTTTAGGTGCACAAGTACCTTTCTAATTTGTGTAAGGCTTTCCCATTTTGCCCTGTGATGTCAGGATACCCAAACAAGTAAACTGCCTTGTGTTTAGGTTCAATTGTTAGAGCACATGGTTGAGAAAGTGATTGAAGCCTGCCTGTTAACTAGACTAAGTTTTAGGAGCCAGAGCTGAGATGGGATGGGTGTGGTATTGTTGCCATTACTGTGGTAAAGTTGATTTATTTGTGAATCTAATGGGAACTTCTGTTTACCTCATGCCTTAAAAGCTCCAGTGCAATTGTAAGTATGAAGAAAATCAAAGACAAGTTTTTTGATCCCATTCCTGTTTGCAATATAAGTATAAAGCAAAGGTCAGAGGAGTAGTCTTATATTCTAGTATTCTTTTTGGGGAGTGGAGCAAAAGGAATTACATTTATTTGACCACTAATGGCCAATAAATTCATGGAAACTTATTAATTTCACATTGTGGTGTGAAAATTAAAATTAAAAAGCACTATTCTAGTATTATGATTTTAATGGGGCAGGGGTGTACTGAAAAAGAGGACGGTAACTGCATTTCACAACTTTTATGAGTTAAGGATATGTCATTAACTAGTATGCAATACATTCTTGCTATTGATAGTATATAATATATCAATATTTTTTTAAATAATACTCGATGCCTAGCACAGTATTGTGAATAACAATGAGTATTTGGTAAGATCTTGATGCATAAAAATGTTTTCTTCATTCAATGGAACTTGTTTTGTAAACTGTATATGTACAGCTGTATGAAAAAATTTACCTCAACTACCAGCTCTATAAATAGGCACTTTCATTTATTTGCCTTAAAGTTTTACTTTTCACGATAACATGCCTCTTTAAAAACTCGACAGGTTTATACAGGTCACACTAAGATTTTTGATCCTCTGGCTTTTCTGTCTTACTGGTAATTGTTCACTTCCTGCTTGCATGGTACTTGCTGTGCTTAATTTGGCAGTTCTTTTGAAATCAATTTGATGGGATTGGAACCTGAGACAAATTCTTGTTGTGATTTGTCTTCAAGAATATTGATATACTCCAGGGATTTGTACTATATCCCTGATAAACTAAAGGAATCTTAGTTTAAGTGTTTATTGCCACTAATTTGTAATCTAAATATCAGGAATTGTGGCCCTATCATCTCTGTTCTTCTTGAAAATCAAGGGTCATCTTTATAAGAACAATACTGGAAATTTGCTTCTCCAACCTTAACAGAAGCTTCAACTGAACTTGTCAAAAAAGACCAGGGGCGCCTGGCTGGCTCAGTTGGTGGACTGTGTGACTTTTGATCTTGGGGTTGTAAGTTCGAGCCCCACATTTGGTAGAGATTACTTAAAAATAAAATCTTTAGGAGTGCCTGGATGGCTCAGTAGGTTAAGCATCCAAATCTTGATTTCAGCTCAGGTCATGATCTCACAGTTTGTGGGATTGAGCCAGCATTGAGCTCTGCACTGACAGCACAGAACTTCCTTGGAATTCTCTCTCTTCTCTGTCTCTGCCCCTCCCCCTGCCCATGCACGCGCTCTCACTCCCTCTCTCAAAATAAATAAACATTATAATTAATTAATTAATTAATTAAATCTGAAAAAGAAGACCGAATATCTTTACCCCCATTATACTATACTTACTCCATATTAAATCTTATTAATGCATCCTTTCTCCCCTCCTTCTCATTTGTTTATTCATTCACCCATAAATTTGATAAGTATACTTATTATATGACAGGCACTATGCAGATCACTAAAGAAGAAACTCCAGGACTGTCTAGTACCAGAGTCCAATATGCAGTAACACAATTAGATTGAAAACTTTAAATACTGGGGTTGTGGAGATGTCTACCTCACACCTACTAGGATGGCAACTATCAAAAGAACAGAAAATAGTGTTAATCAAGGATGCAGAGAAATTGGAACCTTTGTGCACTGTTTTTAGGAATGTAAAATGATGCAACCAATATGGAAAATAGTACAGAGTTTCCTGTGTGATTACTGTGTAATCCAATAATCTCACCTCTAGGTACATATCCAAAAGAATTCAAAGCAAGATCTTGAAGAGATAGTTGCACACCCATGTTTATTGCAGCTGTATTCTTAATACCCAAGAAGTTGAAGCAACTCAAATGTCCATTGATGGATGAATGGATAAAGAAAATGTGGCATGGGTAAATGTGGCAGGGGTAACTCAGTCGTTTAAGCATCCGTCTTCGATTCAGGTCATGATCTTGCGGTTCATGAGTTCAAGACCCACATCGGATTCTGCTGACAGCTCAGAGCCTGGAGCCTGCTTCAGATTCCATGTCTCCCCCTGTCTCTTCCCCTCCACCACTCACGCTCTGTCTCTCTCTCAAAGATGAACATTTAAAAAAAAATGTGGCATATACATCCAATGTAGTATTATGCAGCCTTTAAAAAGAAGGATATCCTGTCACATGCTGCAACATGGGTGACCCTTTGGACATTATGCTAAACAAATAAGCCAATCACAAAAAGACAAATACTCTCTGATTATACTCATGTTACATATATAAACTAGTCAGATCTTAGAAACAGAAAGTAGAAATGTAGTTACCCAAGGCTGGTGAGTGGCTGAAGGAGGAATTTATGTTTAGTATATACAGAGTTTCAGTTTTGCAAGATAAAAAACTTTGAGAGATCTGGCATACAACAAAGTGAATATGCTAAAACTGCTGAACTGTACACTTAAAAATGATTAAAATGGTAAATTTAATGTTATATTTTGTACCACAATTTTTTTAAAGAGTCAAATGCTATGGTTGTGATAGGTACGGAGCTCTATACAAATTTAGTTCTTTTTATTTTTTTTTTAATTTTAATTTTTTTTTTACTGTTTTTATTTATTTTTGAGGCAGAGAGAGACAGAGCATGAGTGGGGGAGGGGCAGAGACAGAGGGAGACACAGAATCGGAAGCGGGCTCCAGGCTCTGACCTGTCAGCACAGAGCCTGACGCGGGGCTCGAACTCACGGAGTGTGAGATCATGACCTGAGCTGAAGTCAGACGCTCAACTGACTGAGCCACCCAGGCGCCCCTAAATTTAGTTCTTTTTAAAGTATCATCACCTCAATATACCATGTTCCACTAGCTAATAAACTAATCTCTGATAATATGTTATTCAGAGCTAATGGCATTATGTGGTACTCTTGTCAGGTAATATAGTTTCATCATATTAGTCTTTTAGTATATAGGGTCTTATATACTTGAATAATTCTTACGATGGAAACTTAAACCATGAAAGACAGACAGAGGAGACCGAAATAGACCCTGAAATATCCCATTTCAGCAGATTCCTGAGGCCAGTCTATAATGAGTGGGTCTCCTTCAGATACTCATGGACTGTAGTGTATATAAACTAATGTTTCAAGCCCTACAATAGCTTAGAGTAAACTAAGTTGTCAGATAGGTTAAGATAGTAGTATCTATCAGAAACTAGCTGAATGTACTTCTCAAATATCTAAAGTGTGGTGAGATGTAGAAGGTAATGGGTGAGGGGAACAGGTTAATTTTAAAACTAGAAAATGCCAACCTGCTGATTTGAGATTTCAAAATAATTGGGGGCCGGGGGGAGGTACCCCCTCCCAGGAAGTACAGAAAGAAAAGAAGAGTTATGACCAAGTAAATTTTTACAATTGTTTTATATATTGGGATCCTAATCCATGATACCCTTCAAAGTCAAAGGAATGGATTCAGGAGGCCATTAAAATTTTTTTAATTATATGCCAAGAAAATATGAATACATATATTTTTCTGGATAGACGGCTCTTGGCTTTTATCAGATTCTTGTTTATTTTTATTTATTTTTTATATGAAATTTATTGTCAAATTGGTTTCCTCTTTTTTAAAGGCTAAACATCCATGACTATCTGCTGCTAGCTCCCAAACTTATGTATCTTTTTTTTTTTTTTTTAATGCTTATTCATTTTTTCAGAGACAGAGCATGAGCAGGGGAGGGGCACAGAGAGAGGGAGACACAGAATCTGAAGCAAGCTCCAGGCTCTGAGCTGTCAGCACAGAGCCTGATGCAGGTCTTGAAACCCACAAACTGCAAGATCATGACCTGAGCCAATATCGAACACCCAACCAACTGAGCCACCCAGGCACCCCTCAAGTTTATATATCTTTAACACAAAGCTCTTTAATTTAAATATACAGCCACATGTTAGATATATTCACCAGAATGTCCCACAGGCATCTCAGACTCACTAGATCTGAAACTAAATATCTTTTCACACACTGGAAGCTTTCTCCTCTTTTGTGTGCTCCCTGTAAATAAATGGGCCATCATTTCCCCAGTTTGCAAGAAAGACTCTTAAGATGTCATTCTTAACTTTTCATTTACTTCAGGCCCTCGTTCCTAAATCTAGTCAGTGATTAATTGCTATTGATTCTAATTCTTCAGTGTCTCTCACATCCATCTATTTCCGTTAGTCCTCAGTGCCTCTACTTTGTCCAGTCCATCATGAATGACCAGTGCTGCAAATACTTTCTAATAATCTCCCTGCCTCCAGTCTTGCCCCTGGCCAGTTCATTCTTTAAACTAGCCAGTACAGGGGCGCCTGGGTGGCGCAGCCGGTTAAGCGTCCGACTTCAGCCAGGTCACGATCTCGCGGTCCGTGAGTTCGAGCCCCGCGTCAGGCTCTGGGCTGATGGCTCGGAGCCTGGAGCCTGTTTCCGATTCTGTGTCTCCCTCTCTCTCTGCCCCTCCCCCATTCATGCTCTGTCTCTCTCTGTCCCAAAAATAAAATTAAAAAAAAAAAAAAAAGTTAAACTAGCCAGTGCATTTTTGAAAACTCATATTTGATATTGTCCCTTTGCTGCTTAAAATTATTCAGATTCTTGGGGCACCTGAGTGGCTCAGTGGGTTAAGCATCCAACTTTGGCTCAGGTCATGATCTTGCAGTTCGTGGGTTCGAGCCCTGCGTTGGGCTCTCTGCTGTCAGTGCAGAGCCCACTTTGGATCCTCTCTCCCTTTCTTTCTGCCTCTCTCTCTCTCTCTCTCTCTCTCTCTCTCCATCTCAAAAATAAATAAACATTAAAAAAATGTTTAGATCTGCATTTCACTTGAAGAAACTTTAGACTCCTTACCATGGTCTTTGAGGGTACACTACACCAGCCTTCTCTCTGAGCAGTCTTTATCTCAAACTTTATGCCTCAACCATTCTGGATTTACTTCAATGTCTTGGATGTGCTGCTAAGTGCTTTCTTTCTTCTTAGTCTTTGCACATTCCTTTCCTCCAGCCTCGAATACTCTTTCACACCATCTCAGCTCTTGCCTCATCTCCTCATTGTCTGGCTAACTTTTCCTGTAAATCTAAAGTTTTCTCTTACACTAATTGTACTCTCTTGTACACCACATTATCTTGTCTTGGTTACTGAAGTAGAAGGTTTGAGATGGAAGGGACCCTGTCTCATTATTATAATACTCATTATTATATCGCCTCTGCTCTATGCTGGTGGTTCTCAAAGTGTTGTCTCCCAGCCATTAGCATCAGCATCATATGGGAACTTGTTAGAAAAGCAAGTTTTCAGGGGCACCTGGGTGGCTCAGTTGGTTGAGCAACAAACATCAGCTCAGGTCATACTCTCACAGTTTGTGAGTTTGAGCCCCACATCAGTCTTGCTACTATCAGCACAGAGCCCGCTGTAGATCTTCTGTTCCCCTCTCCCTCTCTGTCTCTCCCCCACTCACACTCTCATGCTCAAAAATAAATAAAACATTCTTTAAAAAAATTTTTTTAAAAAGAAAAGCAAGTTTTCAGACCCCACACCAAATCTACTAAATCAGAGACCACAGAGGTAGGACCCTTATCTGTGTTTTACCACATGATTCTGATCTGTGATAAAGTTGGAGAACCATTGCTGCACTCCATATCTGCCTCTTGGGAGATGCTCAGAATTTGTTGAGTGAGCAGAAACAATTAAGGATTTTTTTTTCACCCAAAGATATTTATGCTTTATTGCTATTAAATAGAGAGCCACAAAATCTCAAGGGGTTTTGCTAAAAGGAGCTATGTAGCACATAGCACATAGCACAAAGCAGTTCTTATTTCTTCAAAGAGATCACTGGGTGGGAGGGATCTGCATATCAGACTGTAGTATCTTACCCAGTGTCTTATGGTCAGTGAGCCAAAGCTTTGAAGACTTTCCAGCTCCTCTTTACAGAATGGATGTAGAGGTAGAGGGTATTCTTTGAGCCTTCTCAGTGATGACTGTTTCATTATTATCCCATTTTATTTTTCAACAAATATTTATCAAATTTGGGTTCTGAGTAAAATTTCTGGCTTTGTCACTTGAAAGATGTGTGACCACATGCAACTTGCTTACTGTTCTATGCCTCAGGTGACTTATATATAAAGAGACGATGATAGTACTTGCTTCATAGTGTTATTAGAAAGTTAAATAAAATAGTACTTAAAACAGTACTGAGCACAGAGTAAGCACCCACTAAATATTATCTATCTCTATTATATGTCAAGTGTTATTCAAGGTCCTGGGATAGAGTAGTGAATAGGACAAAGTCTTTCCACTGATAGAGATTACATTCCAGCCCATTATAACTAACTGTAAAGATAAAAACACATTTTTGTTCCCCATCAGTTATATTAACTAGCTCACTCAAGTGCCCTCCTGTCCATGCACGTTTTCTTTGTATCTTTATCTCTGACTCTTCCCTTTTCACATATCCACTTAATTGCCTAAATTTCTTAAGTCCAGTTCCCAAGCCTAGCCATCCTTGTCCTTTCCAATGCCAAAGGCCTGAAAACTAGGATAACTGATGGTAAGTTCCAGTCTGAAAGCCAGCAGGCCTGAGACCCAGAAGAGCTGATGTTCAAGTCCAAAGGCAAGAAAAAAGCTGAGCACCTGGGTGGCCCAGTTGGTTAAGCATCCAATTCTTGATTTCCACTCAGGTCATGATCTCACGATTTCTGGGATCTAGCCCCATGTCGGGCTCTATGCTGACAGCCAGAGCCTGCTTGGGATTCTCAGTCTCCCTCTCTCTCTGCCCCTCCCCCACTCATGTACGCTTTCTCGCTCTCACTCTCTCTGTCACTCAAAATAAATAAACATTAAAAAAAAAATTTTTTTAAGCTTATGTCCTAGTTCAAAGACAGTCTCACAGAAAGATATTTTCTATTCCTCAGGAACGGGTAAACCATTTTATTCTGTTCAGCCTTCAGATGATTGGATGAGGCTCACCCACAATAGAAGAGCAATCTACTTTACTCAGTCTACTTAATTAAGTGTTCATATTATCCAAAAAACTCTCACAAAAATTCCCAAAATATTTAAACAACTATCTAGGCATCCTGTGGTCCAGTCAGGTTGATACATAAAATCAATCATTATAATATATACATAGATGATCAGCAGGTATACAGTTTTATAACCTAATTTTAATAATTGTGCTACTAACTTTATATAGTCATTTATAAAAATTAATATATAGTAACTCATTTGGCATATTGAGAAGTAAATATAATAAAGAATCTTAGAGTACTATCTCAGAATCACAAATCAATATTAACGTGTTAAAAGAAATATATTTGAATATGTAACTAGTTTTTTATGCTAAAGCCATGAAGTATTTTTCATATATGTGGGATTCACATAAGAGGTTCTTTGAAAAGGAACCGAAACTGAAATATGCCAATAGCCTGCACTATGCTATCTTGAACTTAATGTACATTTAATTAAGTCCAGCAGGTATGAATTGAATATCTACTGTGTACAAGTTCTGTGTTAGTAGTTGAGACATATACTAAGCTATGTAAAAAACACTTCCTCCAGGAAGACAAACATGGACACATCTTAATTATGTTACAGGCAGTATTAGTTAACTGTTTTATTAGAGATGCAAATGAAATATATCTGTACGTGCAAGAGAGAATGCTTTATCCTGTTTGGGAAAATTTATATGGCATACATCTCTCGACCATCAGTAATATGTAGGAATTTTATTGACAGATGGAAAAAAATTCTTAGTAGAAAGAACTGCTCAAGAAAAATTGAGAGAAGGTTTTATTTTGCCAACAGAAAATTATTTCGTAGTGCTGAAGTGTTTAGGTTGTAATCGGTGGAGGAGTATTACAGAGGAAAACTTCTAAATCTGTCTAGAAAATGGAAATGGAGGCAAGTCAGACTGACTCTTGTTTATCATTATAAAAAATTGGGATTTTTTTTTAAGATGGGAGCTATGAAAGTATTTGAAAAGAGGAACAACTTTTCTAATCTGTGATTTGGAATAAATTAGGAGGCAAAGTTAGAGTAGGTTAAAGTGCTGTGAGGTTATAAAGAGCCAGTTTTATTTGTGCATACCTCACCTATTTCTAAAGAGGATTTGACACAGTTTCCAGAATTAAAAAATAAAAATGAGAAAATAAGAGCAAAGTAAAAATAAAGACAAGAAAATAAGATGATGTTGGAATAAGATTGGTGAAAAAAAATACACATAGTAAGGAGCGCCTGGGTGGCCCACTCAGTTAAGCACCCGACTTCGGCTCAGGGCATGATCTCGTGGTTCTTGGCTTTGAGCCCCACGTCGGGCTCTGTGCTGACAGCTCAGAGCCTGGAGCCTGCTTTGGATTCTGTGTCTCCCTCTCTCTCTGGCCCTCCACTGCTCACACTGTGTCCCTCTGTGTCTCTCAAAAATGAATAAACGCTAAATTTTTTTTTTTTTAATACGCATAGTAAGATTACACAGTATTGATAGAGATGGGCTAAAAGTTTAGCTCTAAATTTCTTCACAGGAGGAAAAAATGGGAAATGATTACTTATAGGATTAACTGTCCTCACTTTCATCTTGCTTCCTGTCTCACAGGAAAGAAGTAGAAGCAGTCAGAAGAAACTTTTCCCAGGATCTCACTACCAGATTACTCAGCTAAATTCCCACAGTCTCTGCCTCCTTGCTACAGTTGAGCCACCCTGTGCTTCTCTGTCCCGCCAACTCCTTCCCTGGTGCTGTACCTTCCACCCTCTCCCACTTACTCAACAGTGCTCTCCCAGCAACCTTGCTCTCTCCTGCACTTCCAGTTTTCCCTGTCGGATCACTTGTATCAGCAAAAAAATGTGTTGTTATTTTTTTAATCTTTAAGAAGCAAACAAACAATGCAAGTAAAATCTTTTTTCACCCAACGTCTTCCTCCATCTACTACCCCATCCATTCTTAGTAAGAAAAATGCTAATCAAAATTTCAATTAAAAAAATTTTTTTTCAGTGAGATTTTTTTTCCCGTTTCAGATTGGCAAAAATCTAGATCTTTGTAGCACATACTATAGACAAAAAAATTTTTTGTGAAAAAAAATCTCTTACATGTTGCTGGTAGAAATGCAAAATACTACAACTTCTTTGTAGGAGAATTCAACAATGTGTATCAAAATTACAGATGATTTACTCTTTTATTCATAATCTCTGAGAACCAAGTCAAGAGAAATACCTGCATGTACAAAATGACATCACCCATATCTCTTGTTAAATTAAAAATGCAAGTGCAGAGTAATTTTAAAGTTTCTGACATTTTATAAAAGGGGAAAAATTAAAAGATGTATCTGTGGGGTGCCTGGCTGGCTCAGTCTGTACAGCATGTGACTCTTGATCTTGGATTCAGGAATTTGAGCCCCACCTTAGTCATAGAGATTATTTGGTTTTAAAAAGAAAGGAGAATACTCTGGTTTCTCTTCAGATCTAATAAATCTTTCACCTTTTATTTAAAAAAAAAAGAAATATACAGTATTAGTGTGAGTTTACATAAAGAAACTTTAAAATAAGTAAGAACTAATAAAATTATTGACAGATGATAGACTAGGAAATAAAGGGGGAAATTTATTCTGATCATTTCTAGTCTTATTTTCTATTTTAAGTTCTTAATATACGTTTATGCAAAGTATGAAATGATTAATTTCTCAAATCACATGTTATACTTTATCTGGGACAAAAAGTCATGAATATATAGTACTTGCTAATTTTTTTAGTACTTGCTAAAGTTTTAAATTTTATTTTACCATAATATGATTTTTAAAATTCTATTCCTAGATCCATATTTATTCTCTTGGAATGACATTGTATTGGGGAGCTGATCATGAAGTGCCTCAGAGCCAAGTAAGTCAAATTGTCACATCTGTACAACTTCACCCTTTTTAGAAAGTTCTTCCCTGTATTTATGTATGTTCTACAGCATATTATCAGGCATACCAGCATTTCTATGCTGTTCCATTAATAATGTCATACTCTCAGAAGGAAATAATAAAATTCTAAAGACAATTATTGTTCTCAGAATGTTCTTGGAATTGTATCAGTTGCTACCCAGGTTTCAACCATTTAGTCTGTGAAATGTAGTGGCCTCTTCAAAAATTACAACAAGTCCACATAATTTCTTCTAATTTAATGACTTATAAGAATGATTGTAGATGTTGATGATTTCATTCTTGAACTAAAGTGATAACCTTTTTTGATGCAGAAGCATAGGAATAATAGATCTGAAAGTATATACTTCATTACTTTTTTTTTCTTGTCCCTTCAAAAGTATACTTCGCTAAGCCTATGGCAGCAAACACCAATATTAAAGCAACACTTTCTGAAGTCTTAGGCTCCAATGACCATTGGGCTGTTTCTAGTCCTTATTTTCTAAAATAACTGATTCCTAAAGACCCAATATAAACATAATAACAAATAGTAACTGAAACTATAAAAATAACTTATTTCAGACTGTCTAGGTGGCTCAGTGAATTTAGCATGTGACTTTTGATCTCAGCTCAGGTCTTAATCCCAAGGTCATGAATTCAAGTCCTGCACTGATGTCTGCATTGGGCTCCATGCTGGGCATGAAGCCTACTTAAAAAAAAAAAAGATAACTGTATTTCATCAGAGCAAAGATTTAACATACATAATTAGGTTTTATTTTAGGCATTTAGAAGTCGAAAAGAAAAATAACTAGGTGTAAGAGTTTGTTTTAATTAAATTAAGAAGTAACAGGCATTTTAGGCTTTTATTCTAAAATCCAGATATCCTAAGATCCGTGAAAGATGGATGATGGCTTCAACTTGGTTCAGTCTCATTTTGTATCATGAAAAACCCTCAGTTTCAACTTGATAAATAGAAGTGAAAAAGTTAAATTATTACTGGATATATTGGTATCATATATTATACAACCTAACATACGTGCAAAATGTGATCACAGCCTATGGCTAACACTTTATACTCTTCAGATAACTGAAAATTAAGTCAGTATCAATAATGTATAAATTGGAGAGGAAGTATATAAACTTTCACTAGTATTTTGCTATCAGAAATCATAGTCATTTTGCAAGTATTCAATACTAATTCAAAAGTTGAAGCCCCGTCTTGTGTCAGACACTGTACTAGATAGTAGGAATAGAATGGCCCGTGCCTGTGGAGTATATCAATGAGTCCAGGCATTAAATAACCAGTTATAACAATGCATGAATGCTGTGGTAGGGAACTGGAGGGTGCCATGGAACACCAGAGTCAGAGCCTTTAACTAGATTTAGAGGGTTAGGATGTGTTTATTAAAGGACACTGCATCTAAGGTGAGATCTAAAGGATGACATAATATACAAATGGATGAGAAGCGGAAAGGAAGGGTCACAGGGAAAGCATGTTTCAACCAAAGTGGATGTACCAGTTTAAACTCCCACCAACAGTGCTTTTCTCCTTATCAATATTATCAGTCTTCTTTTTACCCATTCTGTTTAGTCATGTAGTGGCTTCTTTTTGTGGTTTTAATTTGCATTTTTTGTATGCTTATTGGATATGTGGATATAATGTTCTACAAATCATGTCAACTAATTAAAAAATCTTACATTCCAGTTTCTCTGATTCACCAGCATAATGAGAACTGATATTTAAATGACTTGAGTCATTGCAGTATTTGAAATCTAAGTTATCATGAGAGTATCAAATTATATTTAATATATAATGAATATGTTACATTTTATCAATTGTTAGGAAATCATTTATTCACCCAAAATGTACACACACACTCACATAACTGCTTACCAAAATATTTGAATGACCTAGGAATTCCATTTCTTTATTATACCCTACCCCCCTAGCCCCCCTACCCCCAAAAAAGTGTTTTTCTGTAATACTTCCTGTCTTGGGAGATGTGTGTTAACCATCTTCTGCTAATAATTTTTTTGGATTATGAAAAGATAAAATACACTAAAATGTACATACTGCTAGATAAGGAGCTCATTTCTTCCGAGTATTTGAAATGTGTTTGGTGTGGTTCCTATGACTCCTGAAATGGCTTGACTTTGTTAGATAAGATTTACCCACAGTTCTGAAAGTGCCTTTTCTTTCTTTACATTAGCCTATCAAGCTTGGAGATCACCTCAACAGCATACTGCTTGGAATGTGTGAAGATGTTATATATGCTCGAGTTTCTGTCCGGACTGTCCTGGATGCTTGCAGCGCCCACATTAGGAATAGCAACTGTGCACCTTCATTTTCCTACGTGAAACAGTTGGTCAAACTGGTTCTGGGAAATCTTTCTGGGGTAAGCCACAGTTCCGACTGATGCAGATAGTCATATTTTAAAATTTAGCAGAGTATCACAGGATTTTCTTTAAAGATACTATTGGTGGCATTTTCTCAATGAAGATGAGGACAGGAGAGTAAATTTCTTGCTCTAATGTCAATGGTTTATTTGAAATGGCACTTAAAATTTAGAAGCCCAGTCAATTGACTTAGTCTCCTAGATTTCATAAGAATTAGTCTTTTTTTTTTTTAGAACTGTATTCCAACAAGTACTATAGAGTCACAGCATGTTAGAGCTGAAATCATCTGCTCTTGCGTCCTTTCTTACATCCTCAGCAAGTGGTTCTATTATGAAAAACGCACTGACATACAAAATGGGTTTTCACATTAATAACGCACTTTCTGTTGCTCTGTAACCTCTTTCTTGGCCGCTTACTTGTCTGGACAAGGCTATTCCTGAAATTCTCTCCACCCTCTGGGGACACTGTCACCTGATGGGCAGGGGTGATACATGCTTGTATCTCTGCTAGATTGCCCCAAGACCTGGACTCTCCCATTCTCTCTCTTGTCTCAGATGTGAAGAATCCCCAAAATAACACACACGGTATTTATCGTCCCACATCTGCATTTCTTGAGCTACATTCTATCCCATTTGCCTAGTTTCCCTTGGTTTCTGATATCTGTTTAGATCCAAACTTCATCTGCTCTTACCCTTTCAAGTGAAGTCCTTCTCCTTCGTGTGGACCACAATTTGCTACTGTCACACAGTGTTCTTGATGGCTTCTTACTTCTTCCCTAGGAGTTCAGCTCTGTCATCTTAACCAGGATGTTGTATGGCTGGCAGGGGTATATCCAAATTCCATGCAGTTTGCCAGTTAACAAGAAACAGGCTCATAGATTCTTCCGGGCAAATGGTTTGTAAACTGTACCCCATGCAGCCTTGGTACTTCTGCAGTGAAAGGAATACAAGTAGTAGAGACTGAGTGAATGCGATTCTTGGCTGCTGATGTCCCCTCCTTAACTAGAGCTGCCTCCAATTTTAATTGATTTATTTGTTTGTCCAGGGATCTTTCTGTTATACCACACCTCCTCTAAGACTTGTCTTGCTATTTTTTTGATACAGTAAAATTGTTGGAAATACTTTTTCTTCCCCTTTCCATGAAGAAATATTCCTCCATGAAATTCTCTTATCCTTCTAATAGTTGCCCATGTTAGATAAAAGATGTCTATCTCTTTACATTTAGTATTTAGGTCAGTTTATTGCAGTAACTATATATTGCTCATCTACATATGAAACATGCTAGATACTGCAGATATATATACATTTGAATAAAATGTTTGTTCTACCTTCTAAGAGCTCTTATTTAAAGACCATTTGCTTAATTATAAAATGCAGAGAACGGTATGGAAAGCAACATACCGTTGGAAGGTTTGAGGGGAAAGGATACAAATTATGACTGCATTGAAAAATAGCACTTTGAACTAGATCCAAAAGTCTAGATAGAAAGTAATCTAGGCAGAGGGAAGTAAACCTAGATAAATGCTGTGAAGGAGGAAAGAAGAGGGTATGTTTGAGGAACAGTATTAAGTCTGTATGGGGAGTGTTGTGGGATTGGTTAGTAGGAGAGAAGAATAGAAGGGGCAATTAGAGTTCATATATAGGGAGCCTGCCTTTCCAGAGGCAAATTTCTACTAAGAAGAAATAACAACATTCCAGTCATCGTTCCATTGCTCTTGCTAGTATCACTGGACAGAACTCCCAACAGCTACCGTTTTGTTCTGTTTTGTTTTTTAATGTTTACTTATTTTTGAGAGAGAGAGAGAGAGAGAGAGAGAGAGAGAGAGAGAGAGAGAGAAAGAGAGAGAGGGAGCAAGGAGGGGCAGAGAGAGGAGGAGACACAGAATCTGAAGCAGGCTCCAGGCTCTGAGCTGTCAGCACAGAGCCTGACGCGGGCTTGAAGTCATGAACCATGAGATCATGACCTGAGCTGAAGTCAGATGCTTAACAGACTGAGCCATCCAGGTGCCCCTGGATTTATAATCCTTATGCAAACAGGTTTCACCAATGGAACAATATTAAAATGTGTGTGTTTGTGTGTAAACAAATATGTATGCATTCCCCTGGTGCCAGATTTAAATAATTTCTCTTCATCATTATCTCTCCTTTTTCTTGGAGTTTTTACCCTAATTGATCATCTAAATAAACCTAGTGTTCTAATTTTTCATCCCTAATCATGTGGAATTTGATCTAAGTTGATACACTTTTATTTATTTTTTAAAGGTAATATGCTTTTTTTTTCCCACCAATACATTTTTAATTTATTTTTTTTTAATTTTAATTCCAGTATAGTTAGCATACAGTGTTATATTAGTTTCAGGTATACAATATAGTGATTCAACAATTCTATACATCATTACTCAGTGCTCAGTTGCTCATCATAAGTGTACTCTTAATCCCCTTTACCTATTTCACCCATCCCCCCACCCATCTCCCCTATGATAGGCTTTATTTTATTTTATCAATTTTTTAAAGTTCTTACTTTATTAATCTTCTCATGAGAAATCTGCACAATCACCACAGTCACTGCAGAATCTTTTTATTCCTTCTGTTGTCCAGTCTCCTGCTCACTGCTAGATACTTCATTTCTTTTTGTCAACACCGATAATTGGCTTTTGCACTGTCGCCTTGACTTTCTTCGTTCTGTTCTTGTGTTCCTTTCACTGTTTTCTTGAGGTCTTTTTCTTCTCAAACAGGCCATCTCTTTGTTTGGGTTCACTTTTTTTTGCATAATCCAAGGAATCAAAAATCATGCCAAAGCCAGTTGTCTTACCACCACCCGAATGAGTTCTGAATCCAAATACAAAGATGGTGTCTGGTGTCGTCTTGTACATTTTGGGTAGTTTTTCCCAAATTTCTTAGGTACTGTCGCCTTTTGGGGATGAAGAACATCAATAACCATTTATTTCCGCTCAAGTACTCGGTTGGTTATGAACTTCCCAGTCCAGATAGCTAACTGTGTCGTTCATGATGGCAACCGAGCTTCAAGGAGCCAGGGAGGAAGAAAATAACATGCTTTATTTCAAAGGAGTACCCTTAGTTAAAGTTATTAAAGCTTAAGACTACTTAAACATTTTATTATAAAGGAGATTTAAAAGAGCATTGATTTAAATTTGTCATCCCTCAATATGTCATTTAGTTTAAAGCATTTCTCAAATGTAATTTCTTGCAGGAAAAATCTGGTAAATTATTTTTGAAAATAATTTAAGTCAGTACCCTCAATGCATAGTTAAATCAGGAGAAAATTTATTCTACCAGAATTAATATGATTTTTAAATTATAATCTAACTTGAGAGAGTAATGTAATTATCAGGAAAAAAAAAAACTCTTCAAGTTTACTGTTTTTTTTTTTATTTTTATTTTTTTTAATGTTTATCTTATTTTTGAGACAGAGAGAGACAGAGCATGAACGGGGGAGGGGCAGAGAGAGAGGGAGACACAGAATCGGAAACAGGCTCCAGGCTCTGAGCCATCAGCCCAGAGCCTGACGCGGGGCTCGAACTCACGGACCGCGAGATCGTGACCTGGCTGAAGTCGGACGCTTAACCGACTGCGCCACCCAGGCGCCCCTCAAGTTTACTGTTTTCAGATGGAACTCATTTTAACTACTTCAGTTTGGCTTTCTTCTATAACTCTGCCTTGCCTTTCATTTCCTGAAGAGTAATTGGCCAGAACTGAGCTACATAAATCCTGTTGAAGGAATACAAATTAACAATAGTAAGTGTTGAGTGTCTTTAGTTAATGTTTTACTCCAAAAATTGTCTAACTAATGTCATTCTGTAGACAATTACCATGAAAACAAAAGGCAGGTTGTTTTGTCAAACTTGATTTTTGATTATCTGTGTACAGACGGATCAACTTTCCCGTAACAGTGAACAAAAGCCTGATCGAAGCCAGGCTATTCGAGACCGATTGAGAGGAAAAGGATTACCAACAGGTAAGAATATATTAATGGGAAACTTTTGAGCTTTAACCTTATTTCATTGTTTCTTTTATGAAATCATATTTACCTGACTTGGAAATCTGCTAATTGTGACCATAATTAGAATACATGTATGCAGGGGCGCCTGGGTGGCCCTCTCTCTTTCTCTCAAAATTAAATAAACATTTAAAAAAAACAGAAAAGAATATAAGTATGCAAAGTGGAGGCAGGGAACCGACAGGAACAGTAACTATATTAATATATAAATCCTTTAAAATTATGCAGAAAACATTACTAAGACAGCCAGGACTCCCATAGTAAATCATTTCCTTTCCAATATTGTTATTATAGCAATAATATATTTACTTTATCATGTAATTTTATATTAAAAATAAATTTTTTTTGAGAGAGAGAGCGTGAGAGAGCAGGGGAGAGGCAGAGAGAGAGAGGGAGAGAGAGAATTCCAAGCAGGCTCTGTGCTGTCAGCCGAGCCCGTGCAGGGTTCGAATGCATAAACTGTGAGATCAAGACCTGAATCAAAACCAAGAGTCGGATGCTTAACCAACTGAGCCACCCAGGAGCCCCCAAAATGCATTTTAAAGCAAGGTGAAATAAGCACATGGACACTATTGAAACAAAGTTTCAGAAAGCAACATTACTTTTACTGCACTCTATTTTGTTTCTTTGTTTCTTTTTTTTTAAGATTTAATTTTATTTTTTTAAGTAATCTCTACACCCAAACTGGGACTTGAACTCACAACCCTGAGATCAAAAGTCCCACCCTCTCCCAACTGAGCCAGCCAGGCGCCCCTACTACACTGTTTTCTATTCTATTTCTTATTTTAATCGGAATCACAACCCCCTAAGTCAATTTCATTACCAACTAATTTTATGACTTGCAGTTATCAAATACTGTTTTAGGTTATAAGATACTTAGTAAATAAAAACTAATGAAAAGTGGTTTTGCTGTTACAAACAGCATTAGATAATTATGGGTCCTATATAATCACTTTTTTAAGAAAATGATTATAAATCCCAAACATGTAAAATGAAAGCAGAAAAAATTAATGTTTACATGAAAATTTATTTTTGTGTTAAATTTCAAGCTTGGCTTATTTATGAAATGAACTTTTGTTTTTGCTGATTATCTTTGTTCTCTATTTCTCAAGCAATATTGACAATTATGATAATCTAAACATGAAAAATATTTTATAGGTGAAGCATTTTATTGTCTTAAATCTTGGGGCTGTGCAAAGTAAATGTAAATATTGCTTAAATATATTCTAATAAAACATTCTAATTGATAATAGATTAAAAAGCTAAGATGTTTAACTTTTTAATTTAATCAGATAATCAGGGCACAGCTGTCTTAGTTAAAGCCTATGAAAAAAGTCTCATTGTGAAACCTAAATATAGCCACTTGATTATCTGAGCCAAATGTTTTACAGAATTCAGAACTCTTATATTGAGAAGGAACAACGTTCCCCTCAGCAAGTGTACTGCTTATCTTGAGAAATCAAGGAAAAGCAATAAAATCGTTTCTGATGGAGTGATTCTGTAATGGTTTAGTTAGTTAAGTGGCTGTTTTGGTACTTCTGTTTTACTTATGGAATAAGGACTACTTTTTTGAAAAAGTACCTTTGCTTTCATATCATCAATATAATCAATTTATTTCTGGTTACATAAGGTTACTTTTCTAATACATATATTATTTATGCATGGGTCAAAAAAACAGAAGGCGGACTATATGTGTGTATATATATATGTGTGTATGTATATACACTATATGGTATAATGTAGTATAGTGTTAAAATAAAGGGAAATATTTTTACCTTCTTCTTGTAGGTAAAAATATTTCCCTTTATTTTAACACTATACTACAACTTGAGATATTGATATAGCGTGAACTTTGGTGCCAAGAAGAGCAGCATTTTGTTAATCCATCAACTTTTCAGTCAGTCTCCTGTTTTAGAGCTGAATAATAATAGAAAATTATAGTTAAATGTCAATGGCAAGCTGGAAGAGTCTTTTTCAAGAAGACATAGTGAGCACTTTAATAAGTGAATGTTAGATTTAAAAGAAATGATTTTTCTTTCTCTTATTTATCATCCTTCTGGTTTCTCCTCCCTTTCCCCCATCCCTCTCTCTCCTTCCCTCACTCTCTGTTTCTCTCTCTTCTTCCTTATTTCTCATTCCTTTCTTTCTCTAATCTTTTTCTGGAATTCCCTTCTATCATCTCCTACTATCATTAAATGGCCATGTTATAGAATTGAAGTTGGTTTTCTTGTTTGTTATTTGTTGAGTTAGTAACTATAATGTTATATTATTAATTGTTAATTTTTAAGTAGTTTTTTCCTTAAAAAAAAAAAAAAGAAATGTTCCTATATATATGAGTCCCCCATTTTATCCCTGTCCATCGTATATTCTATAGAAAACAAAAAAGATCATCATGCCATATTTAAAGACTTAAGTGTTAACACAGTTTAGATTGTATTACTTTCAATCACTCAGAGTCTTATTGTTACAGACAGTAATTATTACATACTATTTTAGTGTTGATAGTTTGAGCTGAATCTATATCTATTCTAAAACATACTTTAAATAGAAGGTTATTTTATTGCCATTTACATTTATACATATGTATACATATTTTTTAATAAATGTGTATACAAAATTAAGCTTTCTGGACATGTAGATGCTAAGGAGAGAGAATACCTATTAAGCACACAAGTTTTTGTAGATGAAAAATGAATATTTGTCAATTCAATGGATATGAGAAAAAGTTTTATAAGACTATTAGATTTCATAATACATTTGTAATACAATTTTAATGGTTCCATAAAGAAATATATAAGACTCTATGATTTATTGTTTTAGATAATCTATGTTTAAACATTAAGTTGTATGCAAAGTAAAAAAAAAAAAAGCTGTAGTTCACCATCTTGGCTCATATTATTAGACTATTTTCTTACTATAAAAACAAATATATCAGAAGTTTTAGGGGCGCCTGGGTGGCTTAGTCAGTTAAGCATCTGACTCTTGATTTTGACTCAAGTCATGATCTCATGGTTTGTGAGTTTGAGCCCCACTGAATCAGGCTCACGCTGACAGTGCAGAAGAGCCTAGTTGGGATTCTCTCTCTGTCCCTCCTGCACTCACATACATACACTTTCTCTCTCCCTCTCTCTCAAAATAAACTTTAAAAAAAGCTTTAAACCAAATTATTAATGCCTTTTGTGATTTTGTTTTTATAATATTAAGAGGTATTCAGTATTATTATCTAACAGTTCTTTAGAATGCTTATGATTCATAGACTATCCAAATCCAGATAATTTTGGCTTGACTGTAGTGAGTTTAAAATTTTGACAGAGAAATCTTTAGACTGTCCATTGATTTTATATCTAGTCATATCCTTTTATTGGAGAATTAAATCTCTGTACCAATACTCAGGAGAATTTGTAAGGAATTACAGTTTATCATTCAAGATAAACCAAATTTTGTTTGTGTTTACATTTTGGATAGAATTAGAGGTCCTTATACTTAAACAATAGCCTTTTTTAGGTCACGTGTCATGGAAGAGTATTCCTCAGTTCTTAGCCATTGCTTTGCACAGTAGTATTACTGCTCAAGGGCTCTCTTAATTACCTTTAGCAAATGTATAAAACCACATCTCAAAGATAGAATCAATATAATATACCACTTACAGCCAGTACCAGACAAGCAATTAGCAGCTAACAGTCAATGGTATATACTAATATAGCATATATAGTTAATATAAAAACTTTAAGATTAAAAAAATTATCTTGTGAAGAAGAAATATTCTTCTAGGACACCAGTGTTACTTTTGGGCAGTGCCAGGGTTTGGTTTTGTGTTGTTGTGTTTGTTTGTTTGTTTGTTTGTTGTTTTAATGCTTGCTTATTTATTTATTTATTTATTTATTTATTTATTTATTTATTTAGAGAGAAAGGGAGAGTATGGGCAGGGAGGGGGCAAAGACAGAATCCCAAGCAGACTCCGCAATGTCAGTGCAGAGCCTCATGTGTGGCTGAATTCCACGAGATCGTGACCTGAGCCTAAATCAAGAGTCGGAACACCTAACCAGCTGAGCCGCCCAGGTGCCCAGGCAGTGCCAGTTCTTAACTGTCAGTGGCCACTTGCAGCACAGGGCCTTGTTATACTACATCAGTACTAAAACATTCTCTTTGATGCAAACCAACCTGAAACCTTTATGTAGTGATAGCTTTAGTTTATTAGGTTCCTAGCCACAGTTTTCAGTAAAGAAAATTTCAAAATGGGCAGTGAGATACAAAATTAGGTTAAAAGAAGTAAGCGATTTTAGGGTTAACGCCTGTATCTAAGTGATTTGGTCATTAGATTGAAACTTAACAATGACATTTTTTATCTATCAGTAAATGACCTTAAAAGGTCTTTCCTCATATCTTACCTCTCAGATCTGTTACAAAAGCTTAAGGCCTAAACTATTGGGCTGTCTCCCCCCATTTTGTTATTTTATACTGCCAATGCTGATAAAATGGCTTCAGTAAGCAGAAAGAAATCAAATGTTTCCTGCCAAGCTTAAGGCGGAAACCTACACCATGATCAGATCAGCATGATAGTGCTTCAGAACTTGGGCGTATTGACAATATCATGTTTCTTTTTTTAATGTACTTGAACCACACTTGTGAGGACAGATGGGTAATCGGGGAGCCTCTTCTAATACTGAAATGTCATTTTGAACTTAGCTTCTAGGGGACACTTGAATTTTTGAGTCTTGTGTGAGGGGAAAGGTGAATGATGGTATCCAAGTAAGGATGATGTTAATCATATATAACAAAAATAATTAAACACAATGTACTTTACAAGGGAGATTTTTTTTTTAATTTAGCTAAAATAAATGGGCTATGTTCTATTAGGAAGACTTTTTATATTCTTAAAATCTTTTATTTTTATTTATTTTCCCCATTTAGTTTTTAGCAAGCTGTGTATTCTCCAGAAGGAAAATGTTTATGGATTCATTTTATATTTGGATGCTCATAATTGTATGTAAAATAATTGTGTCTGTAAACTCTCTCTGAACTCAGAGCCTTTTTGAGAGATGAAAAATCCACCTGTAGTCACCATTTATCCTGTTTTGAATAATTTGATTTTTTTAAATTATACAATCTAAAACTTTTGTTGGAGATCTTTTGATTTCTGGTTTCATGATTTCTTCTCAAAGGAACTTTTAAATTCCCCCTTGGTAGGTAATTATATGCTGAGGAAAATAAAGCAGAAATGAAAGGGAGGAGGAATTTAGAATTTTATGTTGCCCTTATTCAGAAGATCTCATAATAGTTCATTAGGGGTTAGTTCATTTATCCTGTCCTCTTTAAGAAGAAAGTATAACAAGTTATGTCCACGGTTTTGTAAATGAAGTGAGAAACATAGAAATTAAGTGGCTTGCCCAAGCTCATGGATTGTATTTGGTAAAGCTAGAATTAAAACCCAGGTGTTTTGACGGTAATCTTTCTGGTAGATTATGCTACCTAAATTGGCTTTAAAAGGTTTCAAGAAGTTATGCATTCAATCCATTCTACAATCATTCTTTTGGAATGTCTTTAATCAGGAACTAGAAATACAAAAACAGGTAAGACATGGTTTCTTATGTTATTGTTCCAGTGGGGGAGGGGTGAGGAAATGAGTGGGAGTGATGACGGATACCAATATAATAGATAATTTTAATATAGTGAAAGAAATGTCCTAAGAGAGGGCCAGAATGCTCTATGAATATAGTGACAGGAGCTAGTAATTCTCCCAGGATGGGAAAATATTAAAGAAGTTTCCACCTGAACGCTTTTACAAGTAGTTCCAATGGCACTGCCTTCAGAAATAATTAACTTCCTATAATCAAAATGGGTAGTGAGCACAGCTCTTAGATGTACTTAATGTTTTCAGTGCTGTTTACTGCCTGTTAAATAAAATAATTGTAATAGCCCAGCTATTATATGTATATACGTAATACATATAATAAAAAATATCTGGAAAGCAGTTGAAGAAATTGCACTTTATGCAGCCTCAAATAAAGTTAGTAAGTAAGGGGCACTGGTGTTAACAACAGTACATGGTTCTCGCTCGTCTAACAGACTTGTGCACCTAATAAATGAGTCTGGAATTCCATGTTTCTCCTCACTTAAAGGGCCAGATTCTATATTTGAACTCTAATTTTTAGTTCCCAGATTAGTGACATTTTTCCCACAGTGCTTTAGCAATTCAAGGCAACCATGATATGTTCTTTGATGTTATATATATTTTATCCACTTGTGAAATGTTAATCAGGCAAATACATACCCAATTGTATAGTTGAAGATAATGAGTATCATTGACATGACAAAATGCACTGAGACTCCTGCCAGTTAGTAATATGTGATTTAAAAATGGTGTGTTTAGGGGCGCCTGGGTGGCTCAGTTGGTTAAGCGTCTGACTTCAGCTCAGGTCATGATCTCACAGTCTGTGGGTTCGAGCCCTGCATCAGGCTCTGTGCTGACAGCTCAGAGCCTGGAGCCTGCTTCGGATTCTGTGTCTCCCTTTCTCTCTGCCCCTCCCCTGTTCATGCTCTGTCTCTCTCTGTCGCAAAAATAAATAAAAACATTAAAAAAAAAATTTTTTTTTTAAATGGTGTGTTTATACCAGCCCAAATCCATCTCTCTGTACCTACCTGAAGGTTGTCTTTTTTTTTTTTTTTCCTCATCTAAAAAGCAAACAAAAGCAGTCATAGGCTAATAGACCCACTGGAGAAACCACTCCAAACATCTCTTTCCTAACCCTTCTTTTTTCTTCCTTCAAAAAATGATCTACACTCAGTTTCTGCCTTTAATGCTTTTGTGGTTCATAGCCCTTACAATTTTACTTTAGAGCATATACATACCAAGTATATACATATCACTTTGAACCTTGTTTCACACGTCCACAAATTTTTGCCCATTTTCCTCAAGAGTATCAATCCCTCCCCCGTCCCTTCTTTCTTTCTCACTCCCCTTCCTATTTCACCATTCCTTCGTTTTATTGGCTACCAGAAGAGACATTATTATGGTTCAAAACTATCTTTTATTAGTAATAGTCATGAGACTTTAAGTTGGCTATCATAATGTGATTTTCAGACATGGAGAGCAAATTGAACCATGGTTAAATTTGGCATATTTTGTAGATGGAGAGCAGCAAAGTAGTGCAAATTTTTAAATGGATTATTTTCTTTTATTTATTTTTTTAATTTTTTTTTTAATGTTTATTTATTTTTGAGAGACAGAGTGCGAGCAGAGGAAGGGCAGAGAGAGAGGGAGACACAGAATCTGAAACAGGCTCCAGGCTCTGAGCTGTCAGCACAGAGCCCAATGCAGGGCTCAAACCCATGAACCTTGAGATCATGACCTGAGCTGAAGTCGGACGCTTAATTGACTGAGCCACCCAGGCGCCTCTTAAATGGATTATTTTCATTATAATTTTGTCCTACCTCACAGAATTTAAAAATGATAACTTTCTGGACTTTTAATAAACATGAACTGAAATATTTTTATATCTACTACTTTGCATAAAGGTAAAAACCTAGCATTTGTAGAGCAGTAGTTATCCAAGAACCACCTTACTAGCAATTAGTTTTAAATTTTATATGGCTGGTGAGAAGACACGGTGCTTTTAGGATCCCATGGCCCATTAATATATTGTTAGTAAATACTAATGACCTAAAAAAGAATGATAAATCTACCTGTTACAGATAGAATAAACTCATGGCACATATGGTGATTATTTGAATAGTGGTCAGAGTAGGCCTCACTGAAGAAGTCATATTTAAAATAAAAGTATAGGATAAGAAACAACTAATCATGAGAAAGGTCTGGACCATTCAGGGCAGAGAAAACAATATGTATAAATGTCCTAACATAGAAGAGAGCTTAACAAGAAAACCTGTGGCCTGGATGGAATAAAAGAAGTGGAGATGAGACTAAGAAAGATTCAAACAGCAGACCTGAAAGGAGTCCGATTTTATTTTGAGTATAATACTATGCCTTTGAGACTTATTAAAAAAGGTAGTGGCATCATGGAATTTATCTTTAAGAAGATAACTCTGACTGCTGAGTAGAGAGTGGTTGGATGAAGAAAGAATGGGGGAGGGCTATCCAGAAGCCATTGCAGTTTTCTAGTCAAGTGGTAATGTTAACTGGGAATAGGGTGATGCCATTGAAAATCGAAATAATCACATGGAGTAAGTTATCTCTGAGAAGTTAAATAGTCAGTACTTCTGATGGATTTGATATGGGCAGTAAGGATGATGAAGGATTTCAGGATGGTGCCTTTATTTCTGTTTTGAGCAATCAATTGGATAATGATGCCATTTTCTGTAATTGGAAAGATTGGCGTTGAATGGATTATCTCTGGATGTAGGAAGCAAAAAGTTGGTTTTCAGCATGTTCAGGTTGAGATGCTTCTAAGATTTAGTAATACAAGTTCCAACTATGTAATAATGGAGCTCCCAGAAGACATTGGTGCCAAGAATTTAAATTTGGGAGTTATCAGTATATAGATAATACTTAAAGCCTTGTTAGCAGATGAAATTATATAAGAAAAGAGTGAAAAGATAGGGTTCTAAAACTGATATCTGAGGACATCCAACATTTGAATATCTGATAGAGGAGGAAAAAGCAAAGACTAAGAATGAGCAATCTAAGAAGTAGGAGAAAACACTTTTGTAAAGAGAGGATTGTTCTTTATTAAGTGACTGTCATCACCATCGTTTGTTGCTGATGGGTAGTTGTTGCTGTAGAGATAGGTAGGATATGGAGATAAAATCATTGGATTTGGCAATATGGGGGTCATTAGTGATACATAAGGAGAGTTGCCCAGGTGTGGAGGAGTTGAAAGTTGGCTAAAGTGAGACTACTGAATGCAAAGTAAGAAATTGGAGACAGCAGTGGCAAGAGGGAAATGTGGTAACAGGGTAGAGGTTTTGTTTAGTTTGCTTTTTATTATAGAGACATTAAAGTATGTTTATGTGCTAATGGTAAGGACTCAATATAAAGAGGGGTTAATTAACATGGAGGACAGAAGTTAAGCAAAGAAGCAAAATCTCTGATAACATGAAAGGAGAGGGGATTGAACACATATTGGGAATTGGCCTTCACCTGGTAAAAGATTTCATCTTTTGAGACAAGGGAAAAGATTGGCAGACATGGGTAGATGTATAGAATTAGCCATGGAAAAGTGAGAAAGCTCTCTTCTAACAGATTCTATTTTCTGGTTGGAATATGAGATAAGATCATCAGAAAAAATAAGAGGGAATTAAGGTGGGAAAATTGAAGAATGAGAAAAAGTGAAGCATGGTAGAGAGTGAGTGAAATTACTATTAACACATGGTGCTGAGTGTCCAACATGTTTGACTATCAATTTATGACCTTGCCAAAATACTCACTTGTTTGATTGTCTCTAAGTTTGGCTACTTGTTGGTAGCTAAGTGGTAAAAGAAAGCAGATTGTTGAGTTCGTCTGTGGTTGTATGACCCTTAAGTCCTTTCAATTCTTATTTTTTATCTAATGTATTCTATCAATTTTGAAGAATATCTGTTCTACATTTTTAATAAAATTCTAAATTAATGAGTTTCAATATGTGGTTTGTTTAAGAATGTGATTTATCTCTAAAATACTGTAACATAAACATGTGTTTATCAGTTTTAAATTATCTTAGATTAGAAGCTAGAGTCTGTGATAATCTGTCTAGATGTGGTGTGGTATATTCTCAGTGATCTTGATATGACATGCCCCAAATATTGATGTTATACTTATTTGCATTTAAAAAGATCCATGTTCAGGGAAACATGAGTTGCAAGAAAAGCAAAGTGTCTGAATCTAATTCTCCAGGAAGCAATTATTTGTGGACCATTCTGAAATAAATTCACTTTTCTAAGATTTTTAAGGTAAAATTTGAAGTCAGGGAATTAAAGCTTATAGCTATCGCCCTGAAGAGGCAATTGACTTATACAGACCAATTACTAAGCAATTTAGTATTACTAGGAAAGTTTTAGTCATTATTTTATATTGTGTACATAGCAAATAGGTTATTAGAGAGGGATCACAGAAGGTCACACAGGAAATCTTCAGTGTTTATGGGCTACTGGGTTAGTAACTCTGAAGTATTTTTCTACATTTCTTTTTCTATAGTGGAGCCATAAATATATGACTTTTTTGTTATTCACTTTATGGATTTCAAAAATTAATATCTGGTTGGACATTTTTGCTGTGTCTCAATGCATTTTTAGACTCGTGCCTTAGAAAAATTAGAATGGCTTACCAGTTTTTAACTACATCAAAGACTAAAGAATAAAAAGACTTTATTCCAGTTGACAAATATTGATGCATTATGTTTAAGACAAAAACTATTTTAGTACATGATGGTCTGCCATGGAAAAATTAAGTTTTTTACATAATTTAAACAATCAAATTATCTGGATTTCAAACGTTTCTGAAAACATATCTAATTATAATAAAATTTTGATACTTAAGGATTCTAAATGCTACAGTCCTTTTTTCATCCAGAATATAGCAAGAATTCTTTGTTTCTTCTTTAAAAATATTTACTTAAATGACCAGAAAAGACCAAGGCTTTATGTTGAAGTGATACATGTTTGAATTATACCTTTAGAAGTTAAAGGAATATACTCTACCTTCTATTATTGTGCCAAATCATTTCATGGATAATTAATATTCTGCCAAATTGGATAGTATCAAAAACTTTTGTCTAGTCTATTTTTAAAAACCAAATAATTCACCTTTGAACATAAAATAACACTGCTCAAAAAAGTAAGTTCACTGCATTCTTGTTTTCATTAGGTAAGAAACATTGGACCACGAAAAGTTACACAAACATAACTTCCCTTTCCACTTCCACTATCGGCACCATCCCATGTCATCTCTGATCCTCCATTAGGAAATTTAGAAAATTACCAGCATTTTCACTGTCAATAGTAAGATTACATTCCAGTTATTTTCTAAAAATTCTGTACATACATGATAGATTCTTATCATTCCAGGAAGAAGCGCTACTTCTGATGTACTAGACATACACAAGTCTCCATTCTCTCATCAGACCTTTCTTAACAAAGGGCTTAGTAAATCTATGGGATTTCTGTCCATCAGAGATACACAAGATGAGGAAGATTATTTCAAGGACATTTCATCAGATAATAATTCTGCACGTGAAGATTCTGAAAATACCTGTTCCCCTTACCAGTTCAAAACTAGTGGCCCAGAAAAAAAAACTATCCCTGGTATTGATGTGCTTCCCAAGAAGAAGATTTGGGCTTCATCCATGGACTTGCTTTGCACAGATGAGAGAGACTTTTCTGGGGAAACCGGTGGATTCCGACAATATCTCCCCGAAGCAGTAACAGTGAGGACTTCAACTACTCCTAGAAAAAAGGAGGCAAGATACTCAGATGGAAGCATAGCCTTGGATATCTTTGGCCCTCAGAAAGTGGATCCAATGTTTCATACTCGAGAATTGCCCACTTCCTCAGCAATATCAAGCGCTTTGGACCGAATCCGAGAGAGACAAAAGAAACTTCAGGTTCTAAGAGAAGCCATGAATGTAGAAGGTTAGTAATTTTGTGTGTGTTTGAGAGAAAATTGAATTGAAATATTTAAAATTGTGTTTTGAAATAAAGAAGGGTTATTAAACCATTCCACAAGTCTTATTTCCACTGTCAAACCTTTATACCCAGGTTAGTCTCTTTGTCGGTTTCTGTTCTCCTTTCCACCAAAACTGTAATAGAACTGTATTGCTCCCACAAAGTCATCTCTAGTAAGCATCCTAGTCTGGGCACTTTATAGCCCTACAATATTTGGGGTAGTAGATTTTTAAGATTGTAATCTTCTCAAGGCAGGAGCCATATTTTCTTCTTCTTTTTAATCCTCCACAGCACCGTCTATCTTGCACTGTCTCATAAGAGGCTTCCCTAAAGGACTGGTTCATGGCAATAAGAGGCAGTTAATCAAAATCAGAAACTCTAGGGAGGCAGAGTGGCATGGTGATAATGGAATAGTTCCCAAACCACCAGCTTCAAGAAACAAACTTAGGGACACAACTCCTGAAGATCATAATTTGTTTGCTCTAGAATGAAGTTTTAAATCCATATTTTAAAAGTCATAGTATTTAGGTTTATAGATCTAAAGACAGACAGCCTAGGTTTGAATTATCTATTGCATCAGTAGCTACATGATCCTTACTTCGGCGACTGGGCTTAATCCCTCCAAACGTAAGTTACCCCATCTGTAAAATGTGCTTAACCAAAATAGATAAATTAGGTAATAAATGTGAAGTGATTAATAAATCAAATTATTACAATGTTAGTATGAGGGGCATAAAAAACAACTTTATAAATGATAAATTCCTTTTTTTAAATGTTTATTTATTTATCTTTGAGAGAGAACAGGGACTGGGGAGGGGCAGAGAGAGAGGGAGGGAGACAGAGAATCTGAAGCAGGCTAAGTGCTATCAGCACAAAGCCTGGCATGGGGCTCAAACCGTTGAACTGTGAGATCATGACCTGAGCCAAAGTCAGGCACTCAACCCACTGAGCCACCCAGGTGCCCCTATAAATGATAAATTCTTATTATTTGCAGGACAAAGCTCTGGTTCAAAGTACCTGATTCACACACAAACCTCAACATATTGAGTAGAATAAAATTATGTTTTAGACATATGGATAGAGGCTATTTTTAACTTAAATAAATGGAAGAGAAAACAAAATTAGACTTACGAATCTAATTCTCTACATTTTTGAAGATTAAAGCTATGTTATCTTCCTTTGCCTCCCAGACAAACTTTGGGACATAGTTGAAATGTCACTTTAAGGTGCCTTCTAGTTTAGCAAGAGTAGTGACATTATCAGTCGTCATATTCATGTTTAAGGCCATTGTTCCAGTGGAATATTTTTGATTCATAGATTACCTTTAAAGTGCTTTGCTAAAGGTTTGTTCTGTTACTTAAGCTTAAGCATAGCCCTGGGCTGAACATACTCTACATGTTGTACTTTACTTCTAATAAAAGAAGCTTTGCTTCTTTTTTTTCAATTCAGGAATTGCAAATTAGTGATGAATTTGAAATAAAGGAAATTATCAAACACTTAATTGATATTATGGGTATGTATATGTATATATATATATATATATACACACACACACACACACACATACATACATGTATATATACACATATATGTATATATATACATGTATGTATATATGAATTTTTAAAAATTAGCCACCTTTATGAGATTGTTGTATATAATCTTGATCTGAAAACTTTCAAGGACAGAAAATAAGAACTTAGAAATGTGTCTTATGCATGATTTTACTGTTTAACTCTGATCAGTAAACTTTTAGAGTTATGACAGCAAACAATAGGCACTTTCTATAGCTTAAGGTCTCCTCTTTCAGAAGTTGTACTTCATGATTATTTAATGTTACACAACAGCTAGCATATGAATAAAAACGTCGCCTGACCTTCTTATGAACATGCCTTCATAGAGACATTGGTGTGAAGAATTCTTGCCCATCATGGACAAAAAAAAAACTAAACCCTTAATTATTCAAGTAGATAAAACCATGATAGTCTCAGAGTATAAATAGTGGAGATACATACCGATATAGATGACTAGTTCTAACATATATGTGTTTTTTAACATGTGAAATATATTTTCTTAACATGCAAATATTAAAAATTAACTCATAATTTCTAATGTTCTTGTGTGTGTTTCAAAAGAATATTTACTTATTATTTGGTAAATGAATAGTAGTGTGTATTAGTGAAGTCTGTGGAAAAATGTGTTTTTTTTAACCCCTTGAACCTTGGTTTGAGAGTTAAAAAGTAAGAAATTAAACACGAATGGAAATATATTTAATCTGTTAAATTTCACTACAGTAGTCTGATATATTTTGTTTGAATAGGTAATTTTTTGTTACCTATAAAATGAGTATTAAGCTAAGCAGTGTCCTAGTTTGCATATGAGCCTTTTATCAGGGATTGTGTGCCAGGCACATGTAAAAGAAACTTCTTTGCATCTTGTTTCCAAATATACATGTATATCTACAAAGATGATGTATATAATGTTATTGACACTTATTTGTTAAAAATGTTAACTTGTTACGAAACCTAACTTCCAGATTTAGGAATTTTATATTTATTACAAGAAATACAAAAAAGATTTCTTTTTCAAAATAAAATATGCTTTGAATTGTTTGATTTAGGACCATTTCCATTCTGAAAGGCTACTGACAAATTTCCAAAAACATTTGTTCTCACAAAGAATCTATACATTTTTTCCCAGAGTATATTTTATAATCAAGTTAAACAAAACACCTTGAAAATGTTGGTATATTATGGAAATGCTTACACCCTCTTAAAAAAACTCTATTATTATACAGTAACTTATAAGTAGTAATAAATTATATTTGCTTTAGACGAAAAATATTCTTCAAAAAGAATGTTTCATGCTTATAATTCAAAAGCAATTACTCTTAGTTACTTAGTTGAATACTTTGCTGGTTTTATGCTGTGTTTTTTTCTAAAAGTGAAATAATTTATATTAGCTGTTCAAACACAATTGCAGATTGCTATACAAAGATTTTAGCTAGTATACAAAGGAGAAAAAAGAATTGAAAATGATACAAATCCCATTTATTTCATTTAATTCTCATGAAAAGTAAGCTCCATAGATCCCTTTTATGTGTGAGAAATCAAGTAGAACAGTGGATATTATTAATGTACACCTATCTTTTTAAATATTCTTGTTCTGAAGCATTTAACGCGGCACGTGGGTGGCTCAGTCAGTTAAGCTTCCAACTCTTGATTTCCGCTCAGGCTATGATCTCATGGTTCATAGAATCGAGCCCCACTTGGGGCTGTCTGCTGGGAGCAAGGAGCCTGCTTGGGATTCTTCCTCTCTGCCTCTCTCTGCTGCTTCCCAGCTTGCACAGCACACTCTCTCTCTCTCAAAATAAATAAACTTTAAAAAAAATAATAATAAAACATTTAAAAAAATTAATAGTGCTCTGTACAACTTTTGTGATCTTTAAATTTGGCAGTTGCTACTGGCTATCAGTAATTTTTGAATTAGAAGAGGTCTTGGAGCTCAATATCCCTGAGCTTGTGAAGATTTAATGACTTACCCAAGATCACATAAGCAGTTAATGATAGTTTCCGTCATTGTGGGAGTTTGCGGATTTACATCTAGATTTGGGAGCTCCAGTCTAAGAATTTCCAACTACATGCTACTTCCTAATTTTAAAAAAATATGTATTTCAGTATTCATTGGGTTAATAGAGCAATTGCAAGGAAACAAATTGCTAAATTTCAGTTTGTCCTTTTAGGCATGCAGGGAGGCTCATTGAACTAATGGGAAAGATAGTCATCTCCTCCAACCTCAGATATATAGCCCTTTCCTTAGTCCATCCTCTTGAAAGGAGCCTTTGCCCAAATCACCTCTATGGCATCTCCTTAGCTGACATCAATCAGCCAACTAGCACAGGGAAGACCAGAATTTGGTACGGGGAGAAATCTGGATACTATTTAAACCAAACCTCTCATTTTCAAAAGCCCAGAGTAGACTAGTTTGCCAAAGAAGATACATAATTCATAATTTATAGCAGAGCTGTATTTAGGATCCAGATCTCTTGAAATCCAGAATAAGATTTTTTTCCACTCTGCCATTCTGATTTTAAGCAGAAACCAGATACATTTCAGATACATTGTTTGGAAAATTTATTACTGCCAGGAAAGTTGGACATTCAACTAACCACCTAACAAAACCCTTAATAAAGTCTCTTCCTAATAAAATTATGTAATTTTTAAGACAGTAAAACAAGATAGTACAATGAAAAAAAAAGGCTCAAGTAAGGCACTTTTAGTTCTTTCTGCAGCAAACCACACTGGATAGGGGTTAAGATGGAGCTCTCTCCTGTGTCGCATGGACTATTGTGGTAGTGTTTTGTGTTGTTGTTTTTTTTTTAATTTTTTTAATGTTTATTTATATCTGAAGGAGAGAGATACAGAGCATGAGTGGGGAGGGGCAGAGAGAATGGGAGTCACAGAATCCAAAGCAGGCTCCAGGCTCCAAGCTGTCAGCACAGATCCAGACTCAGGGCCTGAACCCACAAACCATGAGACCATGACCTGAGCTGAAGTCAGACACCCAATCAACCTAGCCACCCAGGCGCCCCCATTGTGGTAGTGTTTTAACAGGGCTTTCCTACAGTAGGATGTAAGACAGTTATCCTGTAGCTGACAAGACAAGAAAGTAAACTATTAAAAAGCTGTGGTTGGCATTGAGTGCTCAGATTTCCTTAGAAACAAAACAAGAAAGGAACAGAAAAGACCCCAGGAAAGAAACTGTAGAAGTTTAAAAATTATAAATGTAAGATTGTTTCTATAATCATTAAGCTAACGCTTAATCTTTCATATACTTCTCTACATACAGAAAGCAGTAAGGATGGGGCAGGAAGAAACAATAACAGGTTTCTCTTGTGGAAAATAGTTTTAAAATTTGATGTGACTCTGTTTGCTTTATTCTTTTTTTTTTCAATATATGAAGTTTATTGTCAAATTGGTTTCCATACAACACCCAGTGCTCATCCCAAAAGGTACCCTCCTCAATACCCATCACCCACCCTCCCCTGCCTCCCATCACCCAAACCCTCAGTTTGTTCTCAGTTTTTAGAAGTCTCTTATGCTTTGGCTCTCTCCCACTCTAACCTCTTTTTTTTTTTTTTCCTTCCCCTCCCCCGTGGGTTTCTGTTAAGTTTCTCAGCAACCACCTAAAAGTGAAAACATATGGTATCTGTCTTTCTCTGTATGACTTATTTCACTTAACATAACACTCTCCAGTTCCATCCACGTTGCTACAAAGGGCCATATTTCATTCTTTCTCATTGCTACGTAGTACTCCATTGTGTATATAAACCACAATTTCTTTATCCATTCATCACTTGATGGACATTTAGGCTCTTTGCAAAGTTTGGCTATCGTTGAGAGTGCTGCTATAAACATTGGGGTACAAGTGCCCCTATGCATCAGTACTCCTGTATCCCTTGGGTAAATTCCTAGCAGTGCTATTGCAGGGTCATAGGGTAGGTCTATTTTTAATTTTTTGAGGAACCTCCACACTGTTTTCCAGATAGGCTGCACCAGTTTGCATTCCCACCAACAGTGCAAGAGGGTTCCTGTTTCTCCACATCTTCTCCAGCATCTATAGTCTCCTGATTTGTTCATTTTGGTGACTCTGACTGGCGTGAGGTGATATCTGAGTGTGGTTTTGATTTGTATTTCCCTGATGAGGAGCGACGTTGAGCATCTTTTCATGTGCCTGTTGGCCATCCGGAGGTCTTCTTTAGAGAAGTGTCTGTTCATGTTTTCTGCCCATTTCTTCACTGGATTATTTGTTTTTTGGGTGTGAAGTTTGGTGAGCTCTTTATAGATTTTGGATACTGGCCCTTTGTCCGATATGTCATTTGCAAATATCTTTTCCCATTCTGTTGGTTGCCTTTTAGTTTTGTTGGTTGTTTCCTTTGCTGTGCAGAAACTTTTTATCTTCATAAGGTCCCAGTAGTTCATTTTTGCTTTCAATTCCCTTGCCTTTGGGGATGTGTCAAGTAAGAAATTGCTACGGCTGAAGTCAGAGAGGTCTTTTCCTGCTTTCTCCTCTAGGGTTTTGATGGTTTCCCGCTCACATTCAGATCCTTTATCCATTTTGAGTTTATTTTTGTGAATGGTGTCAGAAAGTGGTCTAGTTTCAACCTTCTGCATGTTGCTGTCCAGGTCTCCCAGCACCATTTGTTAAAGAGACTGTCTTTTTTCCATTGGATGTTCTTTCCTTCTTTGTCAAAGGTAAGTTGGCCATACGTTTGTGGGTCTAGTTCTGGGGTTTCTATTCTATTCCATTGGTCTATGTGTCTGTTTTTGTGCCAATACCATGCTGTCTTGATGATGACAGCTTTGTAGTAGAGGCTAAAGTCTGGGATTGTGATGCCTCCCGGTTTGGTCTTCTTCTTCAAAATTACTTTGGCTATTCGGGGCCTCTTGTGGTTCCATATGAATTTTAGGATTGCTTGTTCTAGTTTCGAGAAGAATGCTGGTGCAATTTTGATTGGGATTGCATTGAATGTGTAGATAGCTTTGGGTAGTATTGACATTTGACGATGTTTATTCTTCCAATCCATGAGCACGGAATGTTTTTCCATTTCTTTATATCTTCTTCAATTTCCTTCATAAGCTTTCTATAGTTTTCAGCATACAGATCTTTTACATCTTTGGTTAGGTTTATTCCTAGGTATTTTATGCTTCTTGGTGCAATTGTGAATGGGATCAGTTTCTTTATTTATCTTTCTGTTGCTTCATTATTAGTGTATAAGAATGCAACTGATTTTTGTACATTGACTTTGTATCCTGCGACTTCGCTAAATTCATGTATCAGTTCTAGCAGACTTTTGGTGGAGTCTATCGGATTTTCCATGTATAATATCATGTCATCTGCAAAAAGCGAAAGCTTAACTTCATCTTTGCCAATTTTGATGCCTTTGATTTCCTTTTGTTGTCTGATTGCTGATGCTAGAACTTCCAACACTGTTAAACAACAGCGGTGAGAGTGGGCATCCCTGTCATGTTCCTGATCTCAGGGAAAAAGCTCTCAGTTTTTCCCCATTGAAGATGATGTTAGCTGTGGGCTTTTCATAAATGGCTTTTATGATCTTTAAATATGTTCCTTCTATCCCGACTTTCTCGAGGGTTTTTATTAAGAAAGGTTGCTGAATTGTGTCAAATGCCTTTTCTGCATCAATTGACAGGATCATATGGTTCTTCTCTTTTTTTTTGTTAATGTGATGTATCACGTTGATTGATTTGCGAATGTTGAACCAGCCCTGCATCCCAGGAATGAATCCCACTTGATCATGGTGAATAATTCTTTTTATATGCTGTTGAATTAGATTTGCTAGTATCTTATTGAGAATTTTTGCATCCATATTCATCAGGGATATTGGCCTGTAGTTCTCTTTTTTTTACTGGGTCTCTGTCTGGTTTAGGAATCAAAGTAATACTGGCTTCATAGAATGAGTCTGGAAGTTTTCATTCCCTTTCTATTTTTTGGAATAGCTTGAGAAGGATAGGTATTATCTCTGCTTTAAACGTCTGGTAGAACTCCCCTGGGAAGCCATCTGGTCCTGGACTCTTATTTGTTGGGAGATTTTTGATGACGGATTCAATTTCTTCACTGGTTATGGGTCTGTTCGAGCTTTCTATTTCCTCCTGATTGAGTTTTGGAAGCATGTGGGTGTTTAGGAATTTGTACATTTCTTCCAGGTTGTCCAGTTTGTTGGCTATAATTTCATACTATTCCCTGATAATTGCTTGTATCTCTGAGGGATTGGTTGTAATAATTCCATTTTCATTCATGATTTTATCTGTTTGGGTCATCTCGCTTTTCTTTTTGAGAAGCCTGGCTAGAGGTTTGTCAATTTTGTTTATTTTTTCAAAAAACCAACTCTTGGTTTCGTTGATCTGCTCTACAGTTTTTTTAGATTCTATATTGTTTATTTCTGCTCTGATCTTTATTATTTCTCTTCTTCTGCTGGGTTTAGGCTGTCTTTGCTGTTCTGCTTCTGTTTCCTTTAGGTGTGCTGTTAGATTTTGTATTTGGGATTTTTCTTGAGATATTTCTTGAGATAGGCCTGGATTGCAATGTATTTTCCTCTTAGGACTGCCTTTGCTGCATCCCAAAGCGTTTGGATTGTTGTATTTTCATTTTCGTTTGTTTCCATATATTTTTTAATTTCTTCTCTAATTGCCTGGTTGACCCATTCATTCTTTAGTAGGGTGTTCTTTAACCTCCATGCTTTTGGAGGTTTTCCAGACTTTTTCCTGTGGTTGATTTCAAGTTTCATAGCATTGTGGTCTGAAAGTATGCATGGTATGATTTTAATTCTTGTATACTTATGAAGGGCTGTTTTGTGACCCAGTATGTGATCTATCTTGGAGAATGTTCCATGTGCACTCGAGAAGAAAGTATATTCTGTTGCTTTGGGATGCAGAGTTTAAATATATCTGTTAAGTCCATCTGATCCAATGTATCATTCAGGGCCCTTGTTTCTTTATTGACTGTGTGTCTAGATGATCTATCCATTTCTGTAACTGGAGTGTTAAAGTCCCCTGCAATTACCACATTCTTATCAATAAGGTTGCTTATGTTTGTGAGTAATTGTTTTATATATTTGGGGGCTCCTGTATTTGGTGCATAGACATTTATAATTGTTAGCTCTTCCTGATGGATAGACCCTGTGATTATTATATTATGCCCTTCTTCATCTCTTGTTACAGCCTTTAATTTAAAGTCTAGTTTGTCTGATATAAGTATGGCTATTCCAGCTTTCTTTTGACTTCCAGTGGCATGATAAATAGTTCTCCATCCCCTCACTCTCAATCTGAAGTTGTCCTCAGGTCTAAAATGAGTCTCTTGTAGACAGCAAATAGATGGGTCTTGTTTTTTTATCCATTCTGATACCCTATGTCTTTGGTTGGAGCATTTAGTCCATTTACATTCAGTGTTATTATAGAAAGATCTGGGTTTAGAGTCATTGTGATGTCTGTAGGTTTCATGCTTATAGCGATGTCTCTGGTACTTTGTCTCACAGGATCCCCCTTAGGATCTCTTGTAGGGCTGGTTTAGTGGTGACAAATTCCTTCAGTTTTTGTTTGTTTGAGAAGACCTTTATCTCCTTCTATTCTAAATGACAGACTTGCTGGATAAAGGATTCTCGGCCGCTTATTTTTTCTGTTCATCACATTGAAGATCTCCTGCCATTCCTTTCTGGCCTGCCAAGTTTCAGTAGAGAGATCGGTCACGAGTCTTAGGTCTCCCTTTATAAGTTAGAGCACGTTTATCACTAGCTGCTTTCAGAATTTTCTCTTTATCCTTGTATTTTGCCAGTTTCACTATGATATGTCGTGCAGAAGATCGATTCAAGTTACGTCTGAAGGGAGTTCTCTGTGCCTCTTGGATTTCAATGCCTTTTTCCTTCCCCAGTTCAGGGAAGTTCTCAGCTATTATTTCTTCAAGTACACCTTCAGCACCTTTCCCTCTCTCTTCCTCCTCTGGAATACCAATTATGCGTAGATTATTTCTCTTTAGTGCATCACTTAGTTCTCTAATTTTCCCCTCATACTCCTGGATTTTTTTATATGTGTTTTTCTCAGCTTCTTTTTCCATAATTTTATCTTCTAGTTCACCTGTTCTCTCCTCTGCCTCTTCAATCTGAGCCGTGGTTGTCTCCATTTTATTTTGCAGCTCATTGATAGCATTTTTTAGCTCCTCCTGGCTGTTCCTTAGTCCCTTGATCTCTGTAGCAATAGATTCTCTGCTGTCCTTTATACTGTTTTCAAGCCCAGCGATTAATTTTATGACTATTATTCTAAATTCACTTTCTGTTATATTGTTTAAATCGTTTTTGATCAGTTCGTTAGCTGTTGTTATTTCCTGGACATTTTTTTGAGGGGAATTCTTCCGTTTGGTCATTTTGGATAGTCCCTGGAGTGGTGCGGAACTGCGGGGCACTTCCCCTGTGCTGCCTTGAATAACTTGCATTGGTGGGCAGGCCGCAGTCAGACCTGATGTCTGCCCCCAGCCCACTGCTGTGGCTACAGTCAGACTGGTGTGTGCCTTCTCTTCCCCTCTCCTAGGGGCGGGATTCACTGTGGGGTGGTGTGGCCCGTCTGGGCTACTTGCACACTGCCAGGCTTGTGGTGCTGGGGATCTGACATATTAGCTGTGGTGGGTAGGCAAGGTGCACGGGGGCAGGAGGGGCAGGCTTAGCTCGTTTCTCCTTAGGTGATCCACTTCAGGAGGGGCCCTGTGGCAGCAGGAGGGAGTCAGACCCGCTGCCGGAGGGGTGGCTCCACAGAAGCACAACATTGGGTGTTTGCACGGAGCAAGCAAGTTCCCTGGCAGGAACTGGTTCCCTTTGGGATTTTGGCTGGGGGATGGGCGAGGGAGATGGCGCTGGCAAGCGCCTTTGTTCCCCGCCAAACTGAGCTCTGTCCTCCAGGGGCTCAGCAACTCTCCCTCCCTTTGTCCTCCAGCCTTCCCGCTTTCTGAGCAGAGCTGTTAACTTATGACCTCCCAGATGCCAAGTCCCGCTTGCTGTCGGAACACACTCCGTCCAGCCCCTCCGCTTTTGCCAGCCAGACTCGGGGCTCTGCTTGGCCGGCGGGCCGCCCCTCTGCCCCGGCTTCCTCCCGCCAGTCTGTGGAGCGCGCACCGCATCTCCACCCTTCCTACCCTCTTCCGTGGGCCTCTCGTCTGCGCTTGTCTCCCGAGACAAGACTAGATTTTGCTAGTCTTCTGGCGGTTTCCTGGGTTATTTAGGCAGGTGTAGGTGAATCTAAGTGATCAGCAGGACGCGCATTGAGCCCAGCGTCGTCCTACGCCGCTATCTTCCCAGGATCCCCCTGTTTGCTTTATTCTTTTCACTTTTTCACCTCAGTATAGGACTATCCTAGTCTACTTATTTCTTCTTCCTTGTTTCTGATATCTTTTTTCTACCACATTACTCCATCTCAATATCTGAGAAATTGTATGTTTTCTAATAGAAGTATCTGTCACCATCTCTCTTGTTTGTAATTACCACACACTCCCTATCTAACATTGCCTTGTGAGTTGGCAACACATTCCTGATTATGAGAGATTGACTTGGAACCAGTACTGTGAGTATAGTATGAACAGCACTCCACCCCCTGGGTGGGGACCATGAATACCATTTTGCTTCCAACAGTTAAAACTCTTCTACATTCTGTATAAATACTGGAAAAGGACATGAAGAATAGATATAAGTAAGTCCTTCAAAGGTGACTGTGGTTAAATGTTACTATTTAAGGAGTTTTAAGTCAATCTACTATACATCAACCTTAAATATTGCTTAAAAGACAATATTGTGACCTCTGGTCTAGCCTAGTTTTGCTGTTCTGTGACTGCCTTGTGAATGCAGCTTGAACTCTGTGTTGTGCATTTAGAATATGTAAGCACTAAAGTATGTGAGCCTGTTCTTATTGAGGCACCTTAATGTTTCATTTTCATGAGAAGATTGAATTTGAAAGTTCATACATTTTTATAGTTGCATTTTAGAAAAGCAAGGGGATGGATTTATAAATATTACAGTTCACCATGTAGGATACTTCTAGTGACATGTTCTAAGGGAGAAATTTTTTTCAAAAATTATCTCTCCTCTAAAATCCAAACTGTTCAGTTTTTATTTCTTCACCTTATTTCCCTTTGAAAAGAAAAAAAGATATGATTGAGTTGTTATTTGGATTACTTCATGAACTAAAATAATTTAATATTCAGTTTCTGTTTCACTCATATCAGTTCCACAAAAGTAAATATGAATAATCAGGGATTTTAGGTGATATTGGTCAAATATCACATGTATTTCAGAATTGATAACTCTATTATTCTACCAAGATGCAAATATATTTTGTATCTCTGAAGAACACACTATTACAGACGGAATCAACATCTTAGCCAGAAAGAATAAAGTGCCTGCTATATTTCTAGGACTAAATTTTAAAGACATTTGTATTTTAGACCAGCATTGTCCAATAGAACTTCTTCAGTGGAGGAAATGTTCTATATCTACAAAGTCCCAACTCAGTAGTTACAAGCCACATGTGACAGTTGAGCACTTACATTGTGGTGGCTAGTGCAACTGAGGAACTGAATATTTTATTTACATTTACATAGCTACATATGGCTAGTGGCTGCCATATTAAAATAGTACAGCTTCAGACCATTCTCATATAAAGTTAGTCCAGTATAAAATACCAGTATTCAAATGAGAGAAGATTTGGTTTGAGAAATACTTGGGAAGGAGAATAGACAATTTACTTCCGTTCTTTAGATTTATCCAAGTAGAAAGAATGAAATTGCATTTAAAACACTAAAGATTCTGTATCTCCCTCTCTCTCTGCCCCTCCCCCGTTCATGCTCTGTCTCTCTCTGTCCCAAAAATAAATAAACATTGAAAAAAAAATAAAATAAAATAAAACACTAAAGAAAGTGAATGGTGAAACAAATACAAACTTTCCAGTATCTATATTCATAGTAACATAATATTGATTTTGGAGTCTAAAGAAATCATAGGCTATTTTATCAGAAATTAGGGACCTAATTTAAATTGAACTGATACATAATTAACATATACCCAGTTTGGCTTTGGCATAGATACCTGAGAAGCATGGATTGATGTGTTTTAAGAAAGATTTAAGATGCATCATACTAGCAACGGTATCATAGCAATTTTTGAGACCTAGCAATTTAAATCTCTGAAATATTTCTTCATTCCATCCCAATCTCTCAATTCCTTGCTCCCATGGACTATGGAAATAGCTTTCTAAATTGCTATTTCAACTACCAGTTACGTCTTCCATTTTCCTGCAACACAAATCTGAATAATTTTTTCTCTGCCTCAGCCATGAACTTGTCATCGTCTGAACAGGGTAAAATTCTAGCTCCTTAGATCATGTCTCTCCAGTCTCATCCTTTAGCATTTCCCATCTCACACCCCACTCCAATACGTGGTGCATTCTCTCAGTCTGTCTCTCTGTCTTCCCCTCTTTTCCTCCCTCCAGCCAATTGTTGTCATTGCCAATTGTCATTTCCATGCCTTTATTCATACAGCTTTCTGCCTCAAGACTATCAAAGCTTTCAGGCATTTCTGGTTCAGGAAGCTTTCTCTCACCTTCCCAGTTTAGGATGATGGCCTCATTTTCATTGAAATTATTTGTTTTAAGGAGCTTGTTTCTCCTCCTATAGATATCAGAAATTTGACATAGTCTAATCCATAACTGTATCCTTAGTATCTACCACTATATCCTACATGATACTGTTTATTAATCTAAACTGAGTATTGCAATGTAGCTATTAATATTAAATATTCGGCATGTGCTGTTTCAGATATGTGATACAACAATATTCTCTGATGAATTATGCATAGTGAGCAGAAATCCTTCTTCTCCTGTGTTTTATCCAACTTCAAGAGAAGTCATAACCTGACCAACCAAGAGTAAAGGCAATCAATTTCCTTTAGAACTCTATACTGCTCATTTGAAAGATTTAGAATGGGCAATAAAGTCATAACACGGGATCCTGGAGGATGCTAGAGGAGTGGCATAGCCAACCCAGATGCAAGACACAGCCTACATTGGTGGCCACTACATTGCACAAGTCTCCTATGAGGGAATGTGTTTTTACCATTCCTGCTTTGCACAAATTTTACATCTCTAAAGTAATTTATAGTTCACAGAGCATTCTCCTATGTATCTTTCCTCAAAATAAACATATGTTTATATTTGCATCAGTTCTGTTCCTCCTGTTAACAAAAATTTTTGACTTTGTCTAGCTCTCAATGGGTTTTAGAACATGGTTTGTTCATAGATCATGTAATATGGTATATGAATACAGTGGACTCTAGTGAACATATAAAAGGTATAATCTTTAATCTCTGAAAATTACTCCCTTGAAAAGAAAGCATAAAGAAAAACATTTCATACATGAAAACATAGTATCATTATTTTGGTTTCTCTGTTTATTTGAAAACTGAAATATTTTGTCAGGGCTAATAACCTTAAAAATGCAGGGTTTGAAAAATTGTTATAATTCTTTAATTCCTGATGCTGCACTTGTCTGAGTCTCTCTTCCTGCATGTTACATGTCTGAGCTTGAATATGTGTCACTTGTAAATGATGTTTTTAGATTACAGTTTGTGCTGGTTTAGGTTCATTTTAATGTGAAGATTATAGATTTGAATGTTTCATCTGAAATAGCTTTATGTAAGCTCAGAACATTATGCAAATCATAATACCCTAAATATTAAAAGTATAGTGTTCATGATCATGTCCCACAACTTTATATGTTTAAAGTATTAAGTGTGAAAATAAAATTTTAACTGAAGTGTTAAGTATTGGTGCAAATTGGAACTCTTAGTTGTCAAGAACTTATGGCTAAATGCTCTAGCCTATTGAAAAGCTGCTCTTCATTGGTACTATATAAGTAGAGTCAATAGGATATTAGAGTTGGAGTGAATTTTGTTTAAAGGATCAGATTACAGGGGCGCTGAGTGGCTCAGTTGGTTAAGCATCCAACTTCGGCTCATGTTATGATCTCATGGTTCATTGGTTCAAGCCCCATGTCAGGCTCTTGAGTTGACAGCCTGGAGCCTTCAGATTCTGTGTCTCCCTCTCTGTCTCTCTGTCCTTCCCCCACGTGTGCACACATGCTCTCTCTCTGTCTCTCTATCAAACATAAATAAACATTAAAAAACTTTTTTAAATAAAAAAATAATCAGATTTCAGCTAAAGAATAATAAAATATTTGTCAGATTTTCATATCTTGTATTCTTACAAGAAATAGTATACTCTTAATTATGGTAAAACAGTACTAGAAACTAAAAGATGTCTTCAATTGTCAGAGTATGTATGATTACTGAATCTCTATAACTAGACCTCTCTCCAAATATTAATTCATTAAGTCATCCTTCTGTAGAACCTTCTGTAGAACCCTCACCACTGTTCTACTAAATGTAGGTTCTTTCCTAAAACTTCATTTTCCACATCTAAAAACTAAGTACTCATAGGGAATCAAAGAGAAGGAAATCAGTAAAATGTGGAATAATCATGACCCTAAATGGACCCTGGTACACTGATTTGTTCAGTATAGGTTTCATTTAAATGTTTACTGAGAAATTTGCAAACCAACAAATTAATCTAATTTTTATCCCACAAAAGCCAAATATAGTTCTGCAATTATAATGGTGAAGGCTTAAACTTTTGCTATATATTTCAGTGAAAGTGGCCATATGTGCATTTTATAAAATGCCTATTTGGTTTTCTTAATTTAAATTTTAGTTAACATACAGTGCAATATTGGTTTCAGTAGAATTCAGTCATTCATCACTTACATACAACACCCAGTGCCCATCACAAGTACCCTCCTTAATGCCCATCACCCATGTAGCCCCCCTGTCACCCACCTCCCTCCATCAAGTTTGTTCACTATTGTTAAGAGTCTCTCATGGTTTGTTTCCGTATCTCCTCTTTCCATCCCCCACCTTCCCAGTCATCTATTTTGTTTCTTAAATTCCACATATGAGTAAAATCATATGGTATTTGTCTTTTTCTGATTGGCTTATCCCACTTAGCATAATACATTCTAGCTCCATCCACATCATTGCAAATGGGAAGATTTCATTGTTTTTGATGGCTGAGTAAGATTCCATTGTGTGTGTGTGTGTATACGTGTGTGTGTGTGTGTGTGTGTGTGTGTGTGTGTGTGTGTGTATACATGACATCTTCTTTATCCATTCATCAATTGGTGGACATTTGGGCTCTTTCCATAGTTTGGCTATTGTTGATAGTGCTGCTATCATGTACCCCTATATGTTGATAGGGTGCATGTACTCCTTCAAATCTGTATTTTTGTATACTTTAAGTAAATAACTAATAGTGCAATTGCTGGATTGTTCTATTTTTAGTTATTTGAGGAACCTCCATACTCTTCCTAAGAGCGGCTGCACCAGTTTGCATTCCCACCAACAGTGCAAGAGCGTTCCTCTTTCTCTGCATCCTCACCAACATCTGTTGTTTCTTGTGTTGTTAATTTTAGCCATTCTGACAAGTGTGAGGTGGTATCTCATCGTAGTTTTGATTTGTATTTCCCTGATGATGAGTGATGTTGAGCATCTTTTCATGTGTCTGTTAGCCATCTGAATGTCTTGAATATTCTTAATAGGTCCATTGCACATCATTCAAGAATGTTGGCATTCATAAAACTTTGTAGTATACTATATAAATACTAAGGAGCATTTCTTTGTTTAAAAACATAGTCTGACACTTTTTAATTAAAATAACAATTACCAGGTTGTATTGATCTGGGTATGTGATGATTTATTATACTCTCTTGTTTTTGTGTCTGTGTAGAAGTTTTCACAATAAAAAAGCTGGGTTTTTTTTCTTTTTTAATCACTCAGTTAATACCACATTCCTGGGATCTAGGACAAATCTAAAGTGCTTAAATTATACATTTAAATGTAGATAGAAAACATGTCTGTGGTATCTGGATCCTTCAAAAAGAAAGTTGTCAATAATGTTAGGACACCTCATGGATAATTAGGGATTAACCTTCTTCTGCAGATCAGAATAGAGGACAAAAGCTGCTCTGGAACTAGTTAGTGTCTACTGGATGCCTTCAAGTAGGTTGTCTCAGAAGGCCAAGCCATGTTCCTATCAGATCATGTGATTTGTAAGCATGCAAAATGTGCCTCTCCATATACACCAATGCAAGATATACTCTTGGTAAAGAATATGTTTGTAATAATTTATGTTTGTAGTGAATTTTATAATAATTCCTGAAATGATTGAATTTATTATTTAATTCAGAAATAGAAAGCCTATATTTACAAAGGCTAGCCTTTCTCATAAGCATGACTGAGGAGTGAATGTTGCCTGGAACTTTAATCTGGCCATGCCATTACATGAAAGGAACATGGCTAGCAGCATTATAAAAGATACATTCCAGAATGAGAAGCTTACAAAAGAGATTCCTACACTCTAATTAACATAGGCTCCCCATTCCTACCCCAGTCCTAGAAGAAAACAAGGAAGTCTTCCCATCCCCTAGTAGTGCTGCAAAACTAGCCATCGATCGCATGTTTCTGAAGTGCTAGTGCCCCATTACTATAAAGCAATAAAGGATCATAAGGCTGTGCCCACCCTCCCCTGAACGTGTGGTGCTGATAACATTTGCAGACCAATACCTCATCAAGGGGAAATGATTTGTTGTTATACTTTTAGAAGGGGATAATCAACATTGTATTAATTTGTCTCACACAAGGAACCCAAGAATTATAAAAAGGAAAAGGAATATGGACACATGAAATAATATAAGAACAATTATAAAGCACCACCAAAGAATGGAAATTTTAATGAAGATGTATTTGCTGTCCTACAGCCACTTGGCAGAAATAGTTATAAAACAATAAATTCATTCAATGTGGGGTATGAAACTGTTATTGTATGGCATAACATCTAAGTGACTGAAGTTCTCTATCAGGCATATTGCAACTTCGTATCTTTCTTTGTAAAGTAAAAACAGTATTGCCTCTGTACTTTTGAGTCCACTCCTTGGCCTTGTTCGTTCTATTTACTGTGCTGTGTACATCGCAATGCCAGGTTTGTAATTTGTTCAAGTTACCTTGGAAAAATCCCTCAGAAGTTTAACATGGGGATTCTATAACAATACAACAAAAAGTTTGTTAGTGCCCCTTGAAAATAGCAGTTCTTCTTAAGTAACCATTTAACTATGTTCATTACATTTATTTTTTTTTCAACATTTTTTATTTATTTTTGGGACAGAGAGAGACAGAGCATGAACGGGGGAGGGGCAGAGAGAGAGAGGGAGACACAGAATCGGAAACAGGCTCCAGGCTCTGAGCCATCAGCCCAGAGCCCGACGCGGGGCTCGAACTCGCGGACCGCGAGATCGTGACCTGGCTGAAGTCGGACGCTTAACCGACTGCGCCACCCAGGCGCCCCTGTTCATTACATTTAAATAGAATTAAACAAAACCATTGTTTGATGTCTTCTACAATCTTTTCAAATCACATTTATCTTAAACCAGAGGAGTTTTTTAAAAATTATCTTATTTACTGTAAGACTTCCTTGTGGTAGAATGGAATCATTTTTTAGAAGCACTGGTAAATATTTGGATTTTCAACCCTAAAACCCTTTCCACTAATTATAGTATTATTTAATACTCATTTTCAGTGTGTATAAAGCTAAACAAAGTAGGGGTCTTCTATATTATGCCTACTGTTCCAGGTAAACATTGGCACAAGACAATGTGCAACTTCATCTCCATCAAGCCCACAGCCATTTTTACTTCTACTCCTCTCACTTCTTTAAAGTTTTGCCTCAGCATGACCTCCCGATCCTGCCAGCACATCATTTCCGTCCTGGTTCTGTGATGCCATTTGACTATTTCATTCATTTATCCATCTCTTTTTCCTTCAACAATCTCTAGTGAACACCTTGCAGCACAGGAATAATTCATTCTGCAAAGTTCCTGTTCTCAATCTTGCAAACTAGTAAAAAAAGAATCCCTCACATGTCTCCATTGTGTGCTGTCACACATCCCATGTCTCCCCTCAGTTCCAGGAGTTTCCCATGGTTTTCCTTCTCTACTGCCAAGAAAAAGCCACAAAACCATTCTGATTGGTTCCAATAAAATTCATGCATTCTAGCCTAATCTATACTCTCATGGCTACATAAAGGGTGTCATGTGGTTTTTACTGACTCTTATCAGTAAATTCTTCATAGCAGAATTTCTTTACTCTTCTGAAGCTCCCGGCCACTGATTCCCAGGAGTAATGCACTTTTTCATACCAGGAGTAAGGCAACTTCTGATATGAGTATCCTGGATTCCTTCTATATTTTCACTCTTTCCCTGTTCATCATTTCTTTCTCTTATGAAGAAAAGGTTCTTCCTCCTTGCCAAACTGACCATCCATGTATGTTGGGGTGTTTTTCCATTTCCTGTCTCCTTCAGCACATTTTTTCATCAATTTTCCCCACTATCATTTGCAATTTCAGTCTTTCCCAATCTGCAGGCTTATTATCCACTGATTAACATCGTGCTCAGACGTTCCAATCTGCCACAAAGATTCAGATAACTCATTCAGTCAATTTTTTTTTTTTTACATTGAGTTTTTAAAGCCCTATTTAAATGTATTTTTGTATGTTTTGGGGAGTGGGTGGAGAGAGGTTTGTAGTTTCCATCTAATTCTAACAAGTGTATCTGTGACTTCACAATATGAAGAGCCACTGCTATAAATGTAGTCAGAGACCAGGTTGTTAAAGGCTTTGAATATCAAGCTAAGGAGTTTATAAACTGTATTTTGAAACTTTAAGAGATGATAGCAATATGCCCAGATTTTTATTTCTGGAAAGTTCACTCTCTGTAATGTGAATCATAATATGAAATGGGTAAGATTGCAGAAGAGGGAATCTAGGATACATGAAGTAGCCTAGACATGAGATGAACAGTGATCTATGACTGTGAGTACGAAGAAGAGAAATGAATTAGAAACATTTAGAAGATAGAATTTTTATTTTAATGTGGTCCTACCCACCTTATACAGGGCACACACTGCACAACCCCACAAAGTACCCCCCCCCCACACACACACACACACACTCCCAATGCTTATTCATCTCATTCTGGTAGATCTAAACATCCTGTCTTCAATTAAGTATTTTTGTCCTTAAACATTTTAAATTATTTGAGCTTGGGACTGTGTCTTTGGGTTTTCTATTCCTTTATAGCATGTAACACAGAGAATTACACATAGTGACCTTTCAAAAACTGCTTAATGATGATGTTTATATAACATCCACTGTGTTCTAAGAGCTTTGCATATATCACTTCATCTGATGCAACAACACTACTAGGTGTACACTATTATTATACCCCCTTTTCAGCTGAAGATGAGTCACAGGAAGCTTCAGTTCCCTTCTTAAAGTGTCACACACCTGGCAAGTAGTGAGCTGAGATTCAAACCCAGGCAATCTGGTGTCAGAGTCCAGGTTCTTAACCAGTATGCTAACCTGCCTCAAAATTGGAATCACGTTGTTTGAGTATTATCCAGCAATTGGTAAATTTAAAGCAATACATAAAATGTTCTAGTCTCATAAGAGTAAATGTAATATCTGATTTGTGTGGAACAGAAATGGATTTGCTTTCTAATGTTTTTCTTTTAATTCTTTTAGAACCAATTCGAAGATATAAAACTTACCACAGTGATATTTTTAGTACTTCCAGTGAAAGTCCATCTATTATTTCCTCTGAATCAGATTTCCGACAAGGTGAGAGGCATCTGAATAACCAAAATGTTTTTAAGAATCCATGAATTTTCAGGGACACCTGGGTGGCTCAGTCAGTTGAGCGTACGACTTCGGCTCAGGTCATGATCTTGCAGTCCGTGAGTTCGAGCCCCGCGTTGGGCTCTGTGCTGACAGCTCAGAGCCTGGAGCCTGTTTCAGATTTTGTATCTCCCTCTCTCTGACCCTCCCCTGTTCATGTTCTGTCTCTCTGTGTCTCAAAAATAAATAAACGTTAAAAAAAAATTATTCTTCTTTTTCAATAGTTCTTCTTATTCAGTAGTGTTAAGATATAAGGTATCAAAAGAATAATTTTATATGAAATTTAAAAATTATAAAAAGCTGCCAGTTACTCATTTTAACAGTATTATAGGAACTTAATAGCAGTTTCATCAAATAACAATATAGTCATTTTCATAATAGGAAATAATTCACTGTCTTCAAAAATAACTTACCTCTGAAGAGTTTAATGACATTATATCATTAATTTGGTGGTATGAATATAATTTGTAAAAATTATCTTACGTATCTGCTCAGTGTTTTAGTTTTAAATAAGTTACTTTATATTTTTATTACCTGTGTTATTTTTTTTCATTCTTTAGTACGAAAAAGTGAAGCTTCAAAAAGGTTTGAGTCCAACAGTGGTCTCCCAGGGCTGGATGAAACCCCAGGTCAAGGCCCATCACAGAGACCAAGGTATGTGATAGGAAAAATAGTAATATATTTCCAGTGACACGTGAGTTTTTTTTCTTTATTAGAATCAAGGAGAATTTTTGAAAATTATCCTTTTTTCTCTATTTTCTCCATTTTCCCCTTCCCTCCTCTTTTTAATTCTTGGAAATTCATTTAATTATGTGAAAGACATTGTAGTAATTTGAGTTGTTGCATCTTTTAAAATGAGAATTGGCTCTGATTATTTATAGTCTGTGTTTGAAATTAAAATTGTTAATATGAATATAAAATCATTATTAACAGGAAGTTCAGAAGGCATGGCATTAAGCATCTGTGAGAAGATAGTAAACCTTGATTTCTAAGACAATAATTTCTCTTTTGAAAGGTTGAATAGGCTCCACAAGCAGATTTTCAGGGAGTATTATTTGTTGAATGAATAATAAATAGGTTACTACTAAATAACCTATTATGTAAAAAGTTAATTATTCACTACATATTTACTGGCTTACAAGAGGTTAACTTGTGTTTTTTTGTTTTTGTTTTTGTTTTTAACTTGTGTTTTTTTTTAAGTCCAGTTTGGGCTGTTTAGAGTTCATTTTCATACTGAAATGGTCGACTTTCTAATAAGGTGTTAGGTATTATTTATGTGTTGGGCTTAGGATGGTAGTATCATAGCTGTATATTGATTTACTTTGTTTAAAGCAAAAAGTATCAAACCAGTAGTGAATATATTGCTGTGTATCCTTTTCACATGTGCACAGTTCCCTTACATGAATAAAGCATATTGTTAATGTTAAACATTGATTTGAAATTTATAAAAAGGTTGCTTTAGAATTTACTTAGAAACCATGCAAATCCTTTTAAATTTGATATCTGTTTGTTTAGTTCAAGTGCCGCCATATACAAAAGAATCATTTGGAGATTAACAGAAACTTGCCCGTAAGTTAATTAATTCTGGTAGACACTGTTTCACACCCGTAAACTATTAATAGACCAGGTAACCCTAGCCATGTGATTAAAGCAGACAATTTATCTAGGGTTTAGAATCCAAGCAATTAATTACATTGCACTAAAGTAATTCCTTTCAGCATTCCATTTTTTATTAAATTTATGTCTTTTTCTCTTCTCTCTTATGCTTTTTTAAGATAGTCCATGATACTTTATTTACTTTGAGGAAAGCTCTAATAAGTATTCATTTACCTAAAGCTGTGTTATATTTGCGTAATAGAATTTTATATTAATAAGACCCCATTGTGGTGAGACCCTGACTTAGTAATTTTGAACAAAGAGGTAAGAGACAAAAAGATTTATGATTGGTATTATACATTTTCTTAAAGACACAAAAGCATTTGGAGATGAACAGCAGTAAGAAGCAAATATGGAAATGCACTAAGCTCTCTGATGAATTGAGGGAGTCACTCCTATCTATATATTTAATTTGGAGAAAATTTATATTAATAGTATGATGCCCTTTAGGTTGATGAAAAGCATGAGTAAAGATAACAACTGGAGAATTATTAAGCTTATGATTTAAAAATTAATTGATTTTATAGTTCATTTGTTAGTTATTTAAAAATATATTCCTCCTGGGGTGCCTGGGTGGCGCAGTCGGTTAAGCGTCCGACTTCAGCCAGGTCACGATCTCGCGGTCCGTGAGTTCGACCCCCGCGTCGGGCTCTGGGCTGATGGCTCAGAGCCTGGAGCCTGTTTCCGATTCTGTGTCTCCCTCTCTCTCTGCCCCTCCCCCGTTCATGCTCTGTCTCTCTCTGTCCCAAAAATAAATAAATGTTGAAAAAAAAATTAAAAAATATATATATATATATTCCTCCAAATAAAATTAAGTCATTTTGTGAGCCTTATTTCAATTTTCTTGGTGAATTACCTCAAAAGATTATGAGAGAACCTTAGTTCTGACTGATTTTATTTTTAGGGGATGTTAATTTTAAGACCACTTTAGCTTATAAAATTGTGTTCTAATGATAAACTATCTTTTAGTTCATACTTTAAGAGGAGAAAAAAACTCCATGTAACATCCATAGCATCTCCATTAGATGAAAACATAATAAAAAATATTTCAAGAAGTAGATTGTTAAGTCTGTATATATTAAACTTGATGTAATATGCTAAACTCAACTTCTTTTAGACAAGTCTCACCCTCTTTTTCTGCCCACAGGAAAACACATTAACTAAAATACTCTAAATTCCTTATTCAAGCACAGAATTTTCTGAATGTACACAAAGGTTTCTGATAACATCCTTAGCATGCTGGCACACAATTAGGAGGTCCTGTTTTGTTCTTTAGGTCATATATTTGTGAGATCTATAAATAGTGTTGTATTTTGACATGTTGCATGCTTCTTTATAAAAATTTCCATTCCCTTTAGCTAGAATTAAATGGAAAAACAGATCCAGGCAGTCTATTGATTTGTATCGTAAAGGGTGGGGGGAAATTAACAGGAAACTATGAGTCAGATGCAGCAGAATGAGTAATTTTTTGATTCTGAGTTATCAAAAGTGTCTTTCAGTGACCAAAAAGGATATTCAAAGCTATTTTCCAAAGAACATCTCTAAGTGTTTTCTGTGTTAACTTACAAAGTTCAGTTTATATGCAGTACAATTCCCATGGCTTCTGAACCTATTTGCTTGACAAGTAGCCTGTTTTTCTGACTTAAAACAACCTGTTTATTCATTCCTAAATGATCCAGATTTTCTTAGTTTTGTTCTTTTGTTTGCTTTGTCTTTATTTTTGTTTTATTTTGGGTTTTTTGTTGTTGTTGTTTTTGGTTTTGGTTTTTTTTTTTTTTTTTTGGTCTCAAACTTTTTAGCCTTTATAGGAACTTCAACCAGATATTGTGTTGAGAGAGATTAAATGATAATTAGTCATTTTGGCTACCTGTTTGTAGCTGCGGTATAAAATAATTTGAACAAGAAGGCCAATATGGTTGATGAAAATAACAGGTGTGAGTTAAAATGTCTAGATTCAAATTCTTATTATTATACTTGACCCCCTTAAGTGAGAGAGCCATAATATTATATTCTGTCATTTGCTCAAGAAATGATTCCTGCGAACCTACCATGTACTGGCAACTTTTAGGTACTGGAGATAAAGCCATGAACGAGACCATAAAAAAAAAAAAAAAATCAGATAATGATGGTGCTTTGAAGAAAAATAAAGCATGCTAAGGGGATAGAGAGTGCACATAGAAGGAAACCATAAACAAAATGAAAAGTCAACCTATTGAATGGGAGAAAATATTTATATGAAAATATCTGTTAAGGGATCATAGCTAAAATGTAAAGAAATTATACAACTCAACCCTCCCCCCTCAAAAAAGCCAAATAATCCAATTTAAAAACCACAGTGCATATCATCTCATACCTGTTAGAATGGCTAAAATCAAAAAGATAAGAAACAAGCATTGGCGAGGATATAGAGAAAAGGAATCCTCAGGCACAGTTGCTAAGAATGTAAAATGGTGCAACCACTGTGGAAAACAGTGTGGAGGTTCCTCAAAAAAATTAAAAAGGAACTATCATATGATTCAATAATTCCACTAGTAGATATGTACCCAAAGAAAATTAAAATATCAAATTTAAAAACATATATGCACCTATATGTTTATTGCAACATTATTTATAATAACCAAGATGGAAGCAACCCAAGTGCCCATCAGTAGATGAATAGGTAAAGAAAACACGGACACTCTCTCTCTCTCTCTCTCATACACACACACACACACACACACACACACACACACACAATGAAATATTACCCAGCCATAAAAGAGAATGAGATCTTGCCATTTGCGACAACATGGATGGACCTAGAGGGTATTATGCTGAGTGAAATAAGAGAAAGACAGATACCATATGATTTCACTTATATATGGAATCTAAAAATCAAAACAAATGAACAAACACAAACAGACTTACTAATCAACAAACTGTTAATTGCCAAAGTGGGAAGGGATGAAGGAGGATTAGATAAAGAGGATTAAAAGGTATGGTCTTCCAGTTATAAAACAAATAAGTCACAGAAAGGAAAAATACAGCATGGGGAATATACTTAGGAATATTGTAATAATGTTGTATGGTGATGACACTTAATGTGGTAAGATTGACTAATATAGAATTGTCACATCACCATGTTGTTCACCTGAAACTAATAAACCACTGTATATCAACTACACTTTTATAATTTAAAAAATTGTTTAAGGGAGAGCAGATACATGCAAGCGGGGGAGGGGCAAAGGGAGGAAGAAAGAGAATTTTAAGCAGGCTCCAACACCCAGCATGAGCCTGACACGTGGGGCTCCATCTCACAACCATGAGATCATGACCTCTGCCGAAATCAACAGTTGAATGCTTAACCACTGAGCCACCCAGGTGCCCCAATAATAAAATTTTTTTCTCATTAAAAAATTCATTAAAAAAAAAAGAGAGAGAGAGAAGGCAGGCTGAAAGGATAGAGAGTGCAGGGGTGTGATGTCCAAGTTCTATTTTACATAGGTTGGGCAATTAGAGAAGTCCTCTCCAAAGGGTTACATTTGAAGAGAAAACTATTTTAAGGGACAGTGTGAACTATGCAGATATCAGGAGGCAGAGGGTTCCTTCCAGACAAAAGAAATTACAAAAGTAGAGGCCTTGAGGAAGCAGAGGTATGGGAGATGTGTTGCATGTTAGACTATTAGAGGAATACAGGAAGGACAGTGTGGGTGCAGCAGGATGAGTGAAGGGGGCAGAGTGGGTGGTAACCAGGACCCAAATCATGTCAGACCTCAGAAACTTAGGTGAATACTTTAGATGTTATTCTAAGTTTAATGGGATGCCATTGGATGGCTTGAAAACCTAGATCTAATTTACATTTTAATGGGATTACTCTGTTTTGTTCTGTGAAGAACAGATTAGAGCAAGAGACCAGTTAGTCAGTGATAGTAGTACATTTGGATGGATACAGCACAGACTAGTATGTTGGTGATAGAGAAGACTCAGATATAGATATTTTCAAGGTTCTGCCTACAGGATTTGCTACTCAATTGGACATGGGATTTGCAAGATAGAGGAATCAAGAATGATTCCCAGTTGTGTTGTAAGCAACCAGTTTGAAAAAAGGTTCAACATGGGGGAAAAATATCAAGAATCTGGTTCGAGACATATTAACCTAAGGATGGATATTAACATCCAAGTAAAACACTCACGTAGGCAAATAGAATTAGAATTCAGAGGAGAGACTGGGTTATAGGGAAATATAAAGTAATTAAGGCCATGTAATTAGATGAGATCAGGTAGGTATGGAGTATATATGGAGACTTGGAAAATCTGGAGGGCTGAGGGCTGTTGTAGTCTAACACTAGATTATAAACAAGGGAGGAGCCAGCAAAAGAGACTAAGGAGGAAGAGCCACTAAAGTAGAAGGAGAATAAAAAGAGCATGGACTTCCCAAAGGGAAATGTTTTAAGAATTGGAAGGACTAAGCAACTATATCTTTTGGCACTTAGAAGTCAAGTAAAATGAAAATTGATAACTATCTTTTGGCTTTGACAGCAGAGGTCAGTCATTTTTGTGAACAGCTTCGGTGGAATAGTAGGGACTAAAACCATTGGTTTGAGTCTAAGAGACTGGGAGATGAAGTAGAGATAAAGCTTAAATAATTTGAAGAGATTTACTCTAAAAGACAGCAGGAAAAAAAATGGGATAGAGTCCAAAAGGGGTTGTAGAACCAAACGAGGATTTTCTGTTCTGAGTAGGAAATAGTATATCATTTTTGTATACTAATGAAAATAACATAGTGTACAATGCATGTGAGGGGATAATTGCAGGAGCAAAGTCTTTGAGTAGGAGAGGGGGTGGAATTTTATGCACAGTGGAGGTATTGGGCCCATGTGAGTGTGCAGGAGATCCATCGTTGTAACAGAAGAGAAGACAGAATATATGGACGTAAATGTGGAAAGTTTGGTGGTAGAAGGATGAGGAAGTTATTTCCGGATTGCTTCTTATTTCACCAAGACAACTGGGGAAAGGTCATCAGTAGAGAAGGAGAGAGTATTTGAGCTTTGAAAAGAAAAGGGAAGGAAGAAGATATAAAATAGTTCTCTAAGAAAATGAGTTACCAGGCAGTGCTGAGAGCCCAATGAGATCAGTCAGCATGGTTCTGCAGTTTCAGGAGAGTTGAGATTGTTTGCAAAGGGGTGATTTTAATAATGGGCTTTGGAATTCAAGCAGGATAAGGGCAAAGAGATAACAGAAAGTGATGGAGTCAATGAATTATTTGAAGAAGGGTATTCGAAGTAGTGAGCTAAAAAGAAAAAGAAAAAAGACAAAAAAAGAAGGGATTATATGGAGAGGCCATTGGAGGATAGAAATAGACAGTTATTGTTTATAGGCAGCATGACCATGGGACTAGATGGCTGGCAGAAGTGGAGGAGGCCAGAGTGCTGGAGGACTTCTCAGTCTATGTGACACCACCTTAAATGATGACAGGAGCACTGGTGGAGAAGAGGACTGAGTCAGGCACTTAAATCTTTAATGAATAAGGGAGTGTTGATCAATAGGACAATAAATATCTACAGCAAAGCAGAGCAGTGGATTGAGTGATTTCATAGCATGTACTTCAGGGAGGCTGGGGGCTATTGTAGGTCAACAAGGGTCAGGAAGCTGATACAAGAATTAAGGGGAATCTCTATCCCATCTCCAGGCCCAGTGGTAAATACAGGACTCTAAGAATAAAACAGCCCCATCTGAAGAGAATCGCAGTGGAAGCAGTGTTCAGAGGATGCTAGAATGTTCAGAGAAGAGGTGGAACATATAGATCTATCCAGTGAAAATGGGACAGCATACTATATCGATACATTAAAAAAGTAGGATTGAAATGTTACTGCACGGGTTCTTCTGAGATGACAAAATAAAATCTGTGTAAATTCTTGATATCTTACTTAACATGTTTTTTTTTTCTCGATTAGACTTAAAATAATTATTTTCTTCCCAACCCTTTTCTCTTTTCTATATAGTAGACAATATGAAACACCCCTTGAAGGCAACTTAATTAATCAAGAGATTATGCTAAAACGGCAAGAAGAAGAAATGATGCAGCTGCAAGCCAGAATGGCCCTTAGACAGTCTCGGTTGAGCCTGTATCCAGGAGACACAATCAAAGCCTCTATGCTTGACATCAGCAGGGATCCCTTAAGAGAAATGGCCCTTGAAACAGCCATGACCCAAAGAAAACTGAGGGTAAGTTAATTCTCAGATTACTGCATTTAAACTTGGTCTCACAGGCTCTTAAAAATTGAGAACAAACTGAGGGTTGATGGGGGGTGGGAGGGAGTGGTGGGTGGGTGATGGGTATTTAAGAGGGCATTTTTTGGGATGAGCACTGGGTGTTGTATGGAAATCAATTTGACAATAAATTTCATTTAAAAAAATACAATTAAATAAAATTAAATAAATAAATAAATAAATAAATAAAATTTATTTATGGAAAAAAAATAAAAAAATAAACTTGGTCTCACAGGGAAATATTATGCAAAATACTTTTTAAATTCTATAGGTGTCCTAAAGTTGCCTGTAGATGAAATTGAAATCCCATATTAATCTATTAGTGTTAAATATCATATTGGTTGATATTAAATATTTAGCTGTTTTCATGATTTCATTTTTAGAATAACATTAAATGGATTTATAATAACTGTGTATTTTAAAAGTATATTCATGATCCTTAAAGTCACCTAGATTTATTCAGCAATGTAGGAGATTATCTTTTAATATTAAGAAATTTATTATCCCACAAACCAAGATCAGGAACAGAGAACTAAATGTTGGTTCAGAAGCTCAAGAATGTTATCAAGTGCATTCAACCTTTCTGCTCTGCCATTTTCAGAATTTTGATAGCAATTTATTTTGTAGTCAAAAGATGACCACATTAGCTCCAAGCATCATATCTTTATATTACAATATTCAGACAAAAGGAACAAATCTGCATCTTGTATCAGTGGAGGATTTTTTAAATGTTCAGTTAGTTTATATTTTTCTTTCAACATATGTCCTATATAATTTTATAAACATAAGCTCAAAATTAACAATTCTCTCATGTAAAATATCTGGAACATTTAACATTTTCTATAATATTATTGTTAATGGTTGTAAAATACTCCATTATGTGCCTTTATCATATACGGTGATTTCTTCAATCAGTTTCCAGTTATTGGACATGAAAAATATTTCTAATTTGTTGTTGTTGCTATTGTAAGCAACGCTCTGATGAACATCCCTTTAGCTAAATCTTTGCACGTAATTTCCTCCAAATAGAATAGCCAAGTCAAAGGCCAACACCTTTTAGGACATTTGATATGTATTGTCGAATTGCCCCTCAAAAAGTTTGTACCAATTTATGCTTCCTGTGATCATGCCTTTTCGCGATATTCTTACCTACTCTGGATACTGTCATTTTTTTATCATCATAAATTTGATAGGTGAGGCAGTATCTTTTTTTGTATTGTTCCTTCACAAATAACTCTTCAAACATGAAATAAATGGTAGTAAAAGTAATAAAATCTAGAGTGAATTTTTTCTTTTTAGCTCTGCACAAAGTGTGTTACCCCATTCTGTTTTGTTTTTTGTTGCTTGTTTCAAAGAATTGTCTTAAAAGCACATTTGTATGCCCTAGAGTTGAGAGAATTCAAATTTCTGTCATAGTTTTCTAAGGAGAAAAAATAGTATTGGGTAAAAATTGCATTGAACCACACATTTGAAGACTTGGTTTCCATTGCTAATAATGCTGTTAAATGACTTTAGGTCAATTTTTAAACCAGTTTGTGCCTTACTCGTGCTAATTTTTAGAATGTGGAATTGGGTCATACTTTATAAGATATTGTCCAATTTTAAAACATAACTGAATTTATTTTAAGCTGAAAGGAAGAAACTCAATGAGGTCTCATCAATTTATGATTAGAACCAATACCTTTGTCAAAAGTAAGCACTAGGCAGAATATTGTACAATTTAGTTGGGTCTCCAATAATTAAAGGCATGCATAAAGCATAAAGAGCATATATATATATATATATGCATATATAGAGCATAAAGAGCACACACACACACACGTGTATATATATATATATATATATATATACACGTGTGTGTGTGTGTGTGTGTGTGTGTGTGTGTGTATGCACAGTTCTAATGCAGAACTGTGGCTCACTAGAGATTCATAAATGGTATTCTTTCCCTTTAATTTTTTTCTGTTACTTTTGGTACAGACACACTTTAACTTGTTTATATACTGTTGCCTTAGTTGATCTGTATTAGATTCTGTGTTTCCCACGGCAGACCATTTTCATCTTTTCTGCTCTATTTCTATTCTCGTTTAAAATGTGGCCTACCAATTGGTTCGTTGAGTATTAACAGGCACTTAATGTTAAAGTTTTACTTAAATGGTATCTGTCACATGTTCCACACTTGGTTAATTGGATAGAATTCCCACACCATGAAGCCAAAGAAGAAACCAAAAAAAAAAAAAAAAAAACAATAAAACTCTGGTAACCTTCATTAGTGCAAACACATGCATGTGCATTAACGCGAGCACACACGCATGCACACACACCACCTGTTGTCTTTGGCCTCAAGATAGCCCTTGTCCATTTGGACATAAACTTTCAGTCTATTCTGAATCCTGCTCCCATCTAGAGTTTAAGTTATTTCCTCAACCAGTTATCCACTCTTGGCAAAACTTCTAGATATACAAGAGGTAAAGGAAAAGACTAGATTAAAAAGCAGTAAATGCAGTGTGTGGACTCCACTTTTGTCTCCCCCATCTCCCCCATCTTCTGAGACAATGTTTTCTCACTAGAGGCAGCAGTTGGGGACAAAGACTGATGCCTTAATATCCCTAGTTGTCACTATTTAGACAAAAAGAAAAAAGACACAGTGTCACAGTGTTCCAAAAACATGATTACGAATAGATATGTATATTTTGTAATTACAAAGTACATGTTGTCCTTTAACTGTGATTTGTTTTAGAACACCTTAAATATCACTCTCTAAAACAAATGAAACTGTGTTCAATCAATTGACACATTAGCAGTACTAAACCGAATCCTTATCATGAACTTGATAACTGTATTACATCGGTAATTAAGACTACCACTGTGTTTGAGCATCTGAGTTTATCTAAAGGCCAAAAAAAGAAAAACTTATAAAACAGTATGAAGCAAGGCTTTACATTTGACATCACTGTCGAAGATGAAACTGAGGAAGAACTTCTGTTTATATTATTATTGTATTATTTTCCCTTTAAGGAAAGCACTAGAGTAAATGGTAAATACTGTTCATTCTACCTATGTGATTTGCAGAATTTCTTTGGCCCCGAGTTTGTGAAAATGACGATTGAACCCTTTATATCTTTGGATTTGCCACGATCTATCCTTGTAAGTAATAAAACCAATTTGTGTCACTCTTAGAAAGTATTTTCCGTAATGACTGTTTTAAAAAACAGTTAAAATTCTTATAATATTCATTTTAATAGATGTCCTTCCTTTTTTTTTTTTCAATTGTAGACCAAGAAAGGGAAGAATGAAGATAACCGAAGAAAAGTAAACATAATGCTTCTGAGTGGGCAGAGACTGGAACTGACTTGTGATACCAAAACTATATGTAAAGATGTGTTTGATATGGTTGTGGCCCACATTGGCTTAGTGGAACATCATTTATTTGCTTTAGCTACCCTCAGAGGTACCAAGATATTTTAAGTTCAGGGTGTAGTATAGAAACTTGGCAACAAGCTGACTTTCATACCTGTTATTGCCCAACTTGTTTTGGGAAATGTTAACTACATGAACATGTCAGCATTGAGAAGTAGGAGTTAGGAACTCCCTTCTCCTAATTAGGTTCACTGTTTTAATAGCTGTGTCTTGTAGCATCTTCTATACCTGACCATGAAGATTTTTCTTTAGCTCTCACTATACAAAAGTGGATTTTAATTATTCTGTTTTGGGGACCATTATATATGTCAGTTGCCTACATATGTACTCTAGAAATTAAGTATCCTGCTAATCTGAATTTGAATATATAGCAGGATCCTGTTTCTGAATCCCCACTCACATCAACTTCTTCAGCCTACTATCCAAAAAGAAATATACAGCGTCTTTTTTAAATGTTTTCAGTACATGACTGCAAATGAGTCATTTTACATATTTTTTAAGCTTTATGTGCACTGAACTTTGAAACATTCACAGTGGGCTCAGAGCACAGCTTCAGTAGAAACCACTCCTATTGGGTCGCCTGGGTGGCTCAGTCTTGAGCATCCAGCTTCGGCTCAGGTTGTGATCTCACAGTTCATGAGTTCAAGCCCCACAGTAGGGCTCGCTGCTATCAGTATGGAGCCTGCTTTGGATCCTCTGTCCCCGCGGCGCCCCCTCTGCTCCTCCCCTGCTTGCACTCTCTCTCTCTCAAAAAGTAAAACATTTAGGGGTGCCTGGGTAGCTCATTCGGTTAAGCATCCAACTCTTGGTTTTGGCTCAGGTCATGATCTCACAGTTTCATGGGTGCGAGCCCCTCATCCTGCTCTGCACTGATGGTGCAGAGCCTGCTTAGAATTCTCTCTCTCTCTCTCTCTCTCTCTCGCTCGCTCGCTCTCTCTGCCCCTCCCCCACTCACACTGTCTGTGTTTCTCAAAATAAATAAACTTAATTAAAAAAAAATTTTTTTTTAAAAAGAAACCATTCCTATTTATCAGTTCGAATTTCCATAGCTGCTGCTTGCTTTGGAGTTGGGCTTTAATAAATGCTTCTTTAATAAATCATTATATTTATAAGTCACTCTTTAATATTTTAGATTCCTATTTACCTCAAAATTTCACTTAGCTTAGACAACAGAGTACTATAAATTACAATTAAGGATCAAATTATCCTGAAACCCTACAAGATCAGGATAATGTCTTCTTTGTCACAAAAGAAATGTTTTCTTCAACTTAGTTTTTGAATTCTTGTTTCTTAAAAACTAATAATTCACTTGGTAGAGTCATCCAATAAATATTCAATTAGTGCCTACTAATGTTCTGTCACTTTACTAGTTGTAATTTTGGACTAATCAGGTGACACCATTCACATGAATAATTAATCAGAATTTCTATTTATAATACATTAATTTCTTAAACATTCTGGACAAGTCAGATTTTATTGAATAATTTTTACTTGGAAAATCAATAATATTTAAATGAATTAAAAATAGAAATAAAATGATGAGTATTGTTTCTCCTAGGTTTCGGTTGGAAGCTCAATAATAATAAATAATAGCTAATATTTATTGAATGCCTACCATATGCCACGTGTTTTACCAAGTGGTTTATATACGTTAGGTCACTTGTTCCCTACAGCAATGCTAGAAAGCAGGAATTTGCACTATCCTGATTTTACAGACAAGAAAATTGATGTCTAGAAAGGTTAAATAATTTATTGAGCGTCCCGCAGACAGTAAATGATGTAGTGGTGTTGAATCCAGTTCTGTCTGCCCATAGAGCCCTCATTCTTACAAGACAGAGACCTAGCATCTTGCCCCCATCCACATGGAGTGCTTCAGAGTTCCTTGCCGTACTCCTTAGAAATCCGGTTTTATTCTCGTGTGAAACTGTCTTGTGCAAGTCTGATAAAAAAGAAAAAAAAACCTGACGGAATCAGAAGAAAACATTAAAGTATTTTATTATATCTGAATGTTTTCTCTTTCTGTTTTAGATAATGAATATTTCTTTGTTGATCCTGATTTAAAATTAACCAAAGTGGCCCCAGAGGGATGGAAAGAAGAACCAAAGAAAAAGAGCAAAGCCACTGTTAATTTTACTTTGTTTTTCCGGATTAAATTTTTCATGGATGATGTTACTCTTATACAGTGAGTACACAAGAGTTTCTGTCTTTCTCTTTTTGGTGCCTAGACTTTTGACCATTTAGTTTACTTCTACTGAATTATTTGATTCTGACCAATGATAATGTTATTATCATAAAAGGAATATTTCCTTCAATATAGTTTATTAAATTCTTGTGCCTTAAAAGCTAAATAATAGGGGCACCTGGGTGTCTCAGTTAGTTAAGCTTCTGGCTCTTGATTTTGGCTCGGGTCATGATCTTATGGTTATGAGATCAAGCCCCTTGTTGGGCTCCATGCTCACAGCACAGCCTGCTTGGGATTCTCTCTCTCCCTGTCTCTCTGCCCTTCACCTGCTCATGCACACTCTCTCTCTCTCTCTCTCTCTCTCTCTCTCTGTCCCCAAATAAATAAATAAACATTTTTTTAAAAAGCTTAATAATAAACCATCTTGGGAACTAAATTTATAGGCCAATAATAAAAACCACCTTAGATTCAAGATAAAGTTTACATGTTTTCTGCGTGCATTTATTGTTCTAGACATACTCTGACCTGTCATCAGTATTATCTTCAGCTCCGAAAGGATATCTTGGAGGAGAGGGTGCACTGTGATGATGAGACTTCTTTATTGCTAGCATCCTTGGCACTCCAGGCTGAGTATGGAGATTATCAACCAGAGGTAGGATTTGCTTTTCTCCAGGGCCACCTTTTTATTAATACTTTTATCCTCAACATAATTAAGAACTGAACCTAGTTCATGTGTTTGCTATTTAGATCTGGAGATTTTTAAGTCTAGTTTGGTACCTCAAAGTGACCAGGTTCCCTGCATACATTTGTATATAAAATCATACAGCATAGGGGCGCCTGGATGGCTCAGTCGGTTAAGTGTCTGACTTCGGCTCAGGTCATGATCTCACAGTTTGTGGGTTCCAGCCCCACGTCAGGCTCTGTGCCTGGAGCCTGCTTCTATTCTGTGTCTTCCTCTCTGTCTGCCCCTCCCCTGCTCACACTCTGTCTCTCTCTCTCAAAAATAAACATAAAAATTTTTTTTTTTAAATCATACATTGTAGCTTTCCTTTTTTTTTTTTTTTTTCTCCTATGTAAAATTTCCTGTTTCACAGTTTCAGGATATCTTCTCCCAATTTCTAATTAATAGATACTAGGCACAGGGGTTACCAGCCTAATCTAGATCTAAGGGGTCTTCTGCCTTCTACATGGATCCATGCAGCGATAGCCTGAGAACCTGACAGAGCTCACAGTGCAGAGAACAGATGTTCACGGCCAATTATTCAAGAAAAAAGTGGATCTCAGAGGAAGCAAGGGCAGGAGTCTGTCACTCAAGTAGCATCCTTCATAACATTAACTCTGACTGTAGTAACATTTGCCCCTTGTTGTCTGTCTCCTTAAGCTTGCTAATCAGTTCAATCATTTTACCTCACAATGAAAGACAAAGATTGATGCATTCCCTCTAAAACTCCTCAGAGAGAAGTCTAAATAAAAGTGTCTTACCTCAGGACGCCTGGGTGGCTCCATCCTTTGGGCGTCTGACTTCGGTTCAGGTCATGATCTCACAGATCACAAGTTTGAGCTCCATGTTGGGCTCTGTGCTGACAGCTCGGAGCCTAGAACCAGCTTCAGATTCAATCTCTGACTCTCTGCACCTCCCTGCTCTCTCTCTCTTTCTCACTCTCTCTCAAAATATAAATAAACAAAAAAAAAAAATTTTTTTTTTTTTTTTGGTGTCTTACCTCTCAGTTTAGGCAAGAACTTTAAGATAGGACGAAGAAGGCAAACAGAATTGCTTATAAAAACATTCTCTTGGGGCACCTGGGTGGCTCAGTTGGTTAGGTGACCAACTTCGGCTCAGGTCATGATCTCACAGTTTGTGAGTTTGAGCCCCGCATTGGGCTCTGTGCTGAAAGCTTAGAGCCTAGAGCCTGCTTCAGATTCTGTCTCCCCCTCTTTCTACCCCTCCCCTGCTCATGCTCTGTGTCTCTGTCTCTCTCTATCTCTCAATAATAAATAAACGTTAAAAAAATTTTTTTTATTTTATTTTCCAGGTTCATGGTGTGTCTTATTTTAGACTAGAACATTATTTGCCTCCCAGAGTGATGGAGAAACTTGATTTATCCTATGTTAAAGAAGAGTTACCCAAATTACATAATACCTATGTGGGAGCTTCTGAAAAAGAGACAGAGTTAGAATTTTTAAAGGTAAGTATGTAAGATTACAAATGATAAATTTTGTATCTTTTTCAAAGTAAGCAAGAAATATTGGAGGGCATATATCTAAAAGCTCATTTGCCAATAACTGGATACTATTCATTATCTCATGTCACTTATTCCTGACTAAAACCATGATATTTTAGTTACCTTGTAAAAGAGAACTGAAGCTCAAAGAGGAAATGTAATGTTCCCAAGTCGATGGCTGGTATGTAGGGTGAAACAGTGATTTGAACCCATATCTATATGGCTATGGATTCTCTGCTTTTATTCCATTCCATACTCAAAATACATTATAAACATATGAAGAAGCATTATAAAGTAACAACTGAATTTTGTGACTGACTGGATATAGGATTTGAGTTCATATTGATTCTAGAATTACTGTTTTTTTTTTTCTTAAAAGGCTTAAAATTCAATTATATCTTCTAAAAATGGTCTTTCAACTAACATCTAATAATTCACATAATGGAAGGGGGCCAGAAAAAACTGACTTATGGTTCTAGTTCTGCCACCAGCTTTCTTTGAGACCTCAAACAAATAGTGCTTTTGTGATCAGGAAAGATAGTACTATGTTAACTTCCAATAAGAATAGCAAGTATAGTATTCTGTTGAAAAGAGAAACTTTCAGAACGTTCTCCTGGTTCACCTCCCTAGCGTGTAACAGTATTCCTTCCATTTGCTGCTCCTTATTGGAGGGAGCCAAGTTTCCCAGCCCTAGAAGTGTCTATGAAAGGGTTTCACTCACAGACTTACACCAGCTTTAATCTAGAGTTTATGGTATGAAAGACAAGGTGGTTTGTTTGGTTTGAGTCAACATTTAAAGGCATTAAATTACATAGTTATATTTTCCCTTGGTCATTACAGTTTTATACTTGTAGGACATAAATATCAAATTCTGTCATTTTTTATTAGCAAAGGTAGAAAGCAGATTAGCACAGTGGTAAGAATTTGTATGGGAATTTCTAGTCAGAGAGTCTTGCACTTGAGTTCTTGTTTCAACCAGCTGTGTGAACTTGGGCAATCTGTTTAACCTTTCTGAGCATCAGCTTTCTCTGTGTAAGTAGTGTGCGTAATGTATCAGTAGGTTGCCCTACTCCTAATAATGTATACTGTTACTCTGTTCTCTTTAACTTCAGCATCTTTCTTCTAACCTGAGGTTTTTTAAATCTCATTAATACACCTTTCTAAAGTTACACTTCTGCTATATATTGCATTACCTTTGAAAACCTTTTATCTTTCTGCAAATGTGTTTTATTGAGGCATAATTGACATACAATAAAATTCGTAACTTTTGAGTGTTCAGTAAATTTTGAGAAATATATATAGTTTAAGAAATATATATATACCACCATCTGTATAATCATGATGAAGAACAAGGATTAGCAAACTGTGGCTTGCTTATTTTGTAAATAAAGTTTTATCAGAACTTGGCCATGCTCATTTGTTTCCATATTGCCTATCTGCTTTCGCACTACAACAGCAGAGTTGAGTAGTTACAGCAGAAATCGTATGACGCCTCCCCCAAAAGCCTAAAGTATTTACTATCTGGCCCTTTATATTTTTTTTAATTATTTATTTAAGTAATCTCTACACTGATGGGGTTGAACTCACACCCCTGAGATCAAGAATCATATGATATGCTCTTTGGACTGAGCCAGGCAGGTGCCCCATATCTGGCCCTTCAAAGAAAAGGTTTTACCCACCCCTGATATAACACATTTCCAATACCAGAAAGTGTCTTCATGTCCCTTTACAGTCAGTCCACTTCCCCCACCCCCACCGCAGCCCTTGGCAACTACTGATCTGCTTTCTATCACCATAGTTTTTCTTGTCTAGAATTTCATATAAAGAATTATATATTATGTAGTCTTCTGTATCTGGCTCTTCTCATTTAGAATAATACTTCTGAGATTCATCCATAGTATGGTGTGTATCAGTAAGGTTTTTTTTCTTTTCTTTCTTTCCTTTTTTTTTTTTTTTTTTTTATTGCTGGGTAGTTTTCCTTTGTACTACACTTTCATCAGTTGATGGATATAGAGCTGCTATAAACTTTCAAATACACATTTTTATGTGAACATATGGTTTATATTTCTTCTGAGTAACTACCTAGTAGTAGGGTTGCTGGGATCTATGGTAAGTGTATGTTTAACTTTATAAGAAACTGTCAAATGTTCTAAGGTGGTTGTCCAACTTCATGTATTACCAGCAGTGTGTGAAATTTCTAGTTGTTCTGCATCCTCAAAATTCTTGGTATGTTCAGTCCTTTACACTTTAACTATTGAAATAGGTAAGTAATGGTATATCATTGTGGTTTTAATTTATATTTCCCTAATTACTTTCATGTTGAGCATCTTTTCATTATTTGCCATTCATATATCTTTTTTGTTGAAGTGTCTAATAAAATATTTTGCCCCTTTTTGTATCTGGTTAAGTGTCTCCTTATTGCTGAGAAGTACCTGTTTTTTTAATATATTCTGGATGCAGTTGCTTTATATATATATCTCCTGGTCGGTGGCTTGCCTTTATATTTTATCATTGACTTTTGAAGAGTAAAATTTTCAGTTTACCAATTCTTCCTTCTAAGATTCATGTTTTTTATGTCCCATTAAAGATATCTTTGTCAAACTCACACCCACAAAGATTTTCTAAGCTTTACAGCTTTAGCTGCTATATTTAGGTCTGTGATCCATTTGGGGTTAATTTTCATATACCGGGTGTAGTAAGGGTCAAGATTCATTTTCTTGCATGTGAATATCTATTTGATTCAGCACATTTGTTGAAAAAACTGTTCTTTCCATGTTAAACTAGGATGGTACAACTTCTGTATCTGTATGCCACCCTTTACTAAGGTGCATTGCTATGGTGTGGTATTGTTCCAACAGGTCTGTCAAAGGCTGACAGAATATGGAGTTCATTTTCATCGCGTGCACCCTGAGAAAAAGTCACAAACTGGAATATTGCTTGGAGTCTGTTCTAAAGGTGTCCTTGTATTTGAGGTTCACAATGGAGTTCGCACATTGGTCCTTCGCTTTCCATGGAGGGAAACCAAGAAGATTTCTTTTTCTGTATGTCCATTTTAGCCCCTTTTCATTATATTTTAAAATAGGTGTTGTCAATTTCAAATGTAACATATTAGTTGATTTTCCTTAAGTAAACTCTACATCCTTCTATTCAGTAGGGCTAATACATTTTAATACTATTTACTCTCCTTTCTTAATTGTAGGAAGTATTATTAGGATTTTATTTGGTTTTAGTTTTCTCAGGAAGTAATTTTTAAAAGAATAGTATACATTCCTAGCTGGTTACATGCTCAGTTAACTTTAGTTAAATTACAACCAAGTTGACTTTTCTGTTAATTCAGAACTTATTCTAGCATACTAACTTCTCACATGGAGAAGCTCCTCTAATATATTTAAAATAAATAATTACTTTAACCCTAGTAAATTTTATCTAGCTCAATGTTGGGTCCATCACAACAACTGTTTTTGAACCTTAGCAGTCCAGAAATGTATTGGATTTTATGAACTAAAGGACTTTTTTTTTTTTTTTTTAATGTCCCAGGACTTTCTGCAATTTAAGTTTTAGTGTATACTTCCTGTGATGATAACACTTTTAGAATATCATGTTTATGAAAGATAGTCAGCTGTAAAGGCATATTTTGATTTTGGAAATTGTTGTGGAGTATCTGAACATTGAAATGCAATTGGGAAGCCCCAGAGATGAATCAAAAATTATGTTGAGGTATTTGTTTTCCTAATGGTATTCCGGGTCCACTGACATCTCGAATTCATACTTGGGATGAAATAGGGTCTCACTAGTACAAGGGTTATAAGGATACCAGTCTCAAAGTCCCAACTCACTCTGGTTAATCTTCAACCTAGAGACCTTTTGAAATCAGTTCTAGACTTGACGGTTAGCTGGTTGGTTTTCTGTGAAACTCTGAGATACACTAAGATTACCAGATAATAATGTGTTCTCTCAGGAAAGCCCAGACATTCTCATGTTCCCAAGATAGTCAAGACCAGGAAATTACCAGGGTATAATGTACATTCCCCAATGGAAATGCTGGCAGCACAAATATCTGGAGGAAACCTTAGATTAATTAAATACAAATCTAATTTTGACCAGTTTAGAAAAGGCAACAAATCAAATAAATTGTCTAGCATATAGCTCTCTGTTGTTTGCCAAGCTATCACACCAGCCCCGCTATATATAGAACTGGCTGTGATTAGCTCATATTTAAAGATCTCCAGTAATAGAGAATAGACCACATTCCCAAGCAGACTGATCCTTGTGTTTAGCAAAACTTGTTTATCCTAAAGTTCCTTCTCCAACACAGAGCTCTCTTTTTAACCCTCCTTTTTTTTCCCCACTAGCCTCTGGGGAGCTGGAAAAGTCACCCTTTGCCCTTCTCATCTCTCACAATTGAATTCCCCGGGGCACATTTCTTGTCCAGTCTATCAGTAAACACTTAGAATCAATTATTTTTAGGGGCTCCTGGGTGGCGCAGTCGGTTAAGCGTCCGACTTCAGCCAGGTCACGATCTCGCGGTCCGCGAGTTCGAGCCCCGCGTCGGGCTCTGGGCTGGTGGCTCGGAGCCTGGAGCCTGTTTCCGATTCTGTGTCTCCCTCTCTCTCTGACCCTCCCCCGTTCATGCTCTGTCTCTCTCTGTCCCAAAAATAAATAAACATTGAAAAAAAAAATTAAAAAAAAAAAAATCAATTATTTTTATGATTTGTTTGAAACCTGTAACTATTTGAATAGTTACTAGGTGTATCACTGATAGTCAAGATACTAATTTGGTGCTACTGTGTCTTTAACTACCCTTTAATACTCCCTGATTTCCTTTTTTTAGCAAAGAGAGAACAGGGTCCCAGAGATTTCATTGGCAACACATCCAGCTAGAATTTAATGATCTCATTTTGTTCTTATTGCATTGATTACATATTTTTAATAGCTGGACTCTATTTATGGCAAGTGGTACTAGTTTTCTATTTATAGCTGTGATACAAAGCTCAAATGAATTTATGTAAATAAGCAAAGTCAATTTTAAAATTTATGAATAAACAAGACCAGAAATTATGAAGAAGCCACCTGCATGATTGAAGTTTGAGTAATACTCTGTTATTGTGTCATTTGTTAGCCTTACCAAATTTGACTTTCCCATGCCTGCTTCTCCATTTGAAGACAAGGGACATGAATAGGGAAAATAATTTGCACAGTAGAAGCAACCAAGAGCTAGAGTAGAGTCTAACTGGACATAAGCAATTCTCCAGAGACATTATTCTTAGATCCCTGGCATGCTGAATGTTAATCTTTTAAGATATACGGATCACCTGCAAGCCTCACCACAGAGGTTGCAACATTTCAGATGCCCTCTTAAGCAGGAGACATCATTTTTCAAGAAATATATGAGAGATAACACTAATTGGTGGTTCTCCTGTTTCCCCTGAATTTGAATGCAAGAATCACTCTAACTCTAAATATCAATTTATTTTATCTCTCATCCCAGCAGCCATGTTACCCAGTGCCTCTCCATTCCCACATGTTAGCTTCTCCCAATTTCCATCCCAGCCTACAGGCCACCAAGATTCTTCTTGGTAGAATCACAGCTCTTATATATTAATAAATCAATTTTTGCCGAACTTCATTTTCTTACCCAAGAAGAACATATTTCCGTGACGTCTTTTTCAAACAGCTTTGGTATTTGTCAACATTGTAGTCAACTCAAAATGTTAATAATCTCATTAAGGGTAATTTTTCCCTTGCCAATAGCCGCTACACTGTCTGATCTAGGCTACAATTTCTGAAAGTGACAAATAATATTAATTTCATTTATTTCCTGAATCTGTAATAATAACAGGGTTATATTTTTCCATATTTATGTTAGAGGCAGGTCAAGGAATACTCCTGCCTCGTGGGAAATAAAAATAATATCTCTACTTATTAATTGCTGTTTACAGAATTTAGTCATAAGGTGATAGGAAAACATCCTAATTATTAATACCCCTGATTACATTGCAGAAAAAGAAAATCACCTTGCAGAACACATCAGATGGAATAAAACATGCCTTCCAGACAGACAACAGTAAGGTGTGCCAGTACCTGCTGCATTTGTGCTCTTCCCAGCACAAGTTCCAGCTGCAGATGCGAGCAAGACAGAGCAACCAAGATGCCCAAGATATGGGTAAGGACAAGCAAATTGGGTCAGATGATCAGGATATGTGCTTGATTTTTGCCACAAATTTTAAAAGAATTTCCATGTTGAGGATGAAAGTTAGACTAAGTCAAGTTTATAAAGGTGCCACAGATGAAGCCAAGATTTCAACTTCATGTTCATTTTGAAAACAGTGACCCAAGACTGTCAGGTAGTACCTGTTGAAATGTTTATTTTGTGCTTATCATTAGGCTAACTGATGTAAGTATTACATTTGGGTCACAGTCGCTACCCATAGTAAAGTTCCGTGCTATTTGGGAAGGTAAGACCAACATACACGAAACAATAGTACACAATAGAGGGTCAAGGTTTTAATAACAGATTACATCATACAGACTACATGATCTACACCGTAAGAAGAGAGGGAGGTCAGAGGCCAGAATACTCCAGTGGTGGCAATGGAACTGGAATTTGAAGGACAAAAATAAGTAGGTTAAAGATAAATGGCAGGGCTTTCCAGGTGAGGGAAAAAACCTGGGAAACAGGACAGGGAGCAGAGGGAGTATGCACCCAGGACAGTGAAGTGACATACCATAACAGTTAAGGGTGGCAGATTTCCCACGTGTTAGTTTTACTTGAGTGTGTCCTTCTTCAGAGACTGAGGTCAATAACCACCATACACAGTGTAAATGCTCAGGAGAGTGGTTTCAGTTCCTTTTGAAAAGGAACCGTCAGAAGGAACTAGTTCAGCTCTAAAAAAAATATCTCTGTCAGAAATGAAATATTGAAAGCTTACTCTGTAAGACCACATGTACAGATTAAAGTTACACAAAACCTAGTTGTGCATAGTAAATTCTTATAGTTTTCTGTGAAATATTCTGAAGAATTTGATTTTTAAATTTAATGGAATGGCACTGGTGACCTTGTGCGGCAGAGAGAGTCCTATAAATCCTGTATCCAAACTTTCTCATATCCTGAAACCCTACAAAAAGTGTGTTCCCTATAGGATCAGACGGGGGTGATGGCAGCCTATGTATAGATGTTTCTCAGCCTTTCAGAGCCAAGACGGTAGGGGCTGTATGCTTATTAAAAATGAAGATTCCAAAAACCTACCTGAAACTTGGTGAATCATCATATTTGGGTGTTGGGTCTCTGGAATCTGCATTTTAACAGGCTTTCCTCAGTAATGATTTTTATGCATGCTAAAATATGGTGATTACTGCTGTAATGTAATCTAATTATTCCTTTTCTTTCCCTACTTTGCTCTGCTAGAAAAATTGTATGCTCTTACATATTTTACAAGTGCAGTGAAATATCAAACTTATTAGAGCTATCAGTTTTCCTACCTGGACTAATATTCTATTCAATACAAATGAAAATTGAACAGTTGAAGGTTGCACCATTACAGATGTGGTATAATGTGCTGTAATGAAAAAAATCTGAAGACAAAACTACAAAGTTAGTCCTGCATCCTCCACATTCCTTATACGGAAAAACAATATAGTATAGGAGTTAAGAGCATGAACTGTGGAGCCAGACCGCCAGCATACAAACCTCACTCCATTACTTACAAGCTTTGAAGCCTTGGGCAGGCACTTAAACTCTCTGCCTTAGTTCCCTGTCTGTAAAGTGATTATCATAATGGTAATACCTACATCATGAGATTGTTGTAAAGATGAAATGAATTCATACATGTAAGCACCTTAAAGGTGCCTGACACAGAGTAAGTATTGAATAATATTATTGTTATCATCACCATCATCAACATTGTTTTACCACTACTACCAGTGATGGAAGCAGTAATCGTAGCAGCAGTATAATGACCCCTTATGAAAGGAACTGACTTCTTGGAGTCTCATTTTCCTCATCCATGAAATAGGAATGCCCTGTGTAACTCACAGGTTTGCACCAAGGAACACAGCAGCTGTGTATCCTTGAACTCCTATGTTAAAGCACTTTAAAACAGTATTATCTACATCTTATCCTAGATTGTGTTAAACCTTCAAAAGAATTATTTTTTGCTTAAAATGGCTTAAAAGTAACTACCTGCCTACTTAACTATTAGTACTAAACAAGTGAAAACAACTGGTATTATCTGTAGGAGGCTGGTGGGCTAACAAATGTATGTTACTTCTTTTGCATCGTAGAATGTTGGTGCTAGAACCTTAGAGGCCATTAAGTCAAACTCCTACTGACAAGGAAACAGGTTCACAACATAGTGTCTCACCTAACTTCAAAAAGGCCAAACGAGGCTGGAACCCTGGTATCTTAATTTCTATTTGATGAGTTTTCATCAAATAGAATCAACTTCATACATAGAATGAAATTAATAATCATTTATTGAGCACTTAACTACTTGTAAGATATCATGCTGGGTGCTGTGGGATAACAAAAATAAATGAAGTCCCTCTCCCCAGAAGAGCATACAGTTAAGTTGACAGCGTAAGGGAATACAAAAGGGTACAAGGGACTGAAACAATAGCACACGCAGAGATGAGGTAATGTGGATTGCAGAATCAGTGCGGAACTAGCAAGCCTTTGAGTTCACATCTGAAACATTAGTATTAGGATGTAGGCTCATTCCAATGTCCTTTCCAATCCTGGTAGTCCATATTGGAGTCCTTTCTAGGTGAAAGGGATTAAGGACAGACCAGATAAATGAATAGTTTTTGCTTCCATCCAATAAATACATACAGTATTTTAAGTCCTACCCAGGAGTAGGCTATGAATGGAATTGAATAGCATAAGCTTTGATATGTTTACAAAACAGACTGTCCCTATTTCTCCCAAAATTTGGTGTACATTTTCCTAATGGGTGAAGAAATCTGTTGGGTGCAAAGGCATTTCCTGGTAGTTGAATCTGTGTAAGACTCAGTTTTGTATCTTTGATTACAGTGTGCTCTCAAAGCAAAAATAATAGATATAGATGTAGATATAGATATAGATATAGATATAGATATAAATAATATTACTTGCTCTAATAAAACTGATATTTTAAGCTAAAAAGTTCATTCTGGGAATTTTTAAACCAATATCTTATTTTTATTCTCATGTTTTAACTTGGTGTCCACTCCTACGTCCGAGAAAGAACGGTGACTTTTCCTGTTGACAAGGAGATTGTCTAAACTTCATTCTGATGCATATTAAAAACCTTAAGTGTTTTCCTATCTGCTTAGGCCTGACGTGAAATATTAATTATTAATCTTCCTAGGAATTAGAAGATAAATGAAACAGAGTCCAAAGATCTAAGTTAGCAACATTTGACAATTATTTTTTTAAAGGAAGTTGTTGTAGCTGTTTTACATAGTGGTCAAACCAGAGTCCTTGTAGAGTGTAACACAGGTTTGGTATTTTCCATGGGGACACCAAACAGGGTGCATTGTAATGTGAATTACTAGTTCATGAACAACTGAATCATGTGAAATTTTGTGCTCCTGGCCCTTTATTTACATGAAAGAATTTTGATGCTAAAATTCTGTGATACAATGCTCTTTCATTAATAGCCTCAAATGGTCAAGTACTGCCATGACATTGGCTCTCACAAAATAGAATAACCAAGCACTTGTTATAAAGTATCTCTAAATTTAGCCTCTGCAAGACTTTAGATGTGTATTTCAGAGTGAAAGGAATTTAAGCATGAAGAGAACCCCAGCTCCTTCATCATGTTAATAAAAAGAAACCAAAAAAGAAAGAAGGCAAATAATACCTGATTCTCCCATGCCCCCTGAGCCTCACTTAAATCACAAAAAATCAACGAAGTGGGGAAGGTGAGATTGGCATAGTAATGAAATAACAAAAAAATAATTTTCTGTAAAAGCTTTTTTTTTCTTTGTGGTAAAATTTTATTGAGGTATATATAATTCGCATCCTATATAGTTCACCCACTTAAAGTGTACAATTCAGTAGTTTTTAGTATATTCACAGACTTGTGCAACTATCACCACAATCCACCATAAGCTTTTAAAAATCTAATAACCAAGAACTTTTTCTCTGAGCAAAATTCTCCTATGCATAGCTTCTTTTTCAGGCATGATCTCACTATGTCAGTCGTCCAGGCTTCATCTCTCCCTCTCCCCATCCTTGGCTTGCTGATATTTTAGCAGAGACACTACTAGGGTTGAACATTTCCATGCCAAATGTTGTTGTCATTTTTAACTGAAACCCGAAATTGGGAATGTGAAGTCAGCAAGCCCAAAGCCCAGACAGTATTAGATGCACAAGTTTCGTTAGATGGAGTGGGAAGAGCTACAGGGATGGAAAGATGGTTTGAAAACCAGGATCTTCTAAACTCCTTTTTCAAATCCTTGATTGCCACAATTGGAAAGCCACTGCTTACCTTGGCAATCAAAACAATTAAAAAAAACTGCATGCTGTATTTTATTTATTGAAATAACTCTTCTCATAAAGGTACTCGGTGTTTCCATCGTGTAAAGCCCTCCTATTTCCTTGTAGAGAGAGCTTCGTTTAGGAGCCTGAACCTCCAAGCAGAGTCCGTTAGAGGATTTAATATGGGACGAGCAATCAGCACTGGCAGTCTGGCCAGCAGCACCCTGAACAAACTTGCCCTTCGACCTCTGTCCGTTCAAGCTGAGATTCTGAAGAGGCTATCCTGCTCAGAGCTGTCGCTTTACCAGCCATTGCAAAACAGTGCAAAAGAGAAGAGTGACAAAGCTTCCTGGGAGGAAAAGCCTAGAGGGATGAGTAAATCATACCACGATCTCAGTCAGGCCTCTCTCTATCCTCATCGGAAAAATGTCATTGTTAACATGGAATCCCCACCACAAACCATTGCGGAGTTGGTAGGAAAACCATTACACCAGATGGCGAGATCTGATACAGAATCTTTGGCAGGATTCACAAAACTTAATAAGTAAGAACATAATTACCCAACTACGTCTTTGTAAATTCTACATTTCATACATTTGTTTTTGTTTTGACGTTTTATTATTTTCACCATATCTTTTTACATTGACACATCCCCCTCCTACTTTCCTCTTCCCTCTTTAGTTCAAAGTCTGTTGCAAGTTTAAATAGAAGTCCTGAAAGGAGGAAACATGAATCAGACTCCTCATCCTTTGAAGACCCTGGTCAAGCATATGTTATAGGTCAGCATAAACAAGCTTACCTTCTTTCTCCCGTACCTCATGCTCATAGTGAAGTGAACGAAATAATGTTAGCTATCAAGATAATATCTTTGCTTCTTTGTCCTAATTGCCAAAACTGCTCATGTATATGAAATTTTAGGCTGCTTAAAAATGCACCAAGTCAAATCAAAAACTGATTTAACAGGTGATTACTTCATGGCACAGACTGTTACTTCACTTTCTCTTGGTTGCAGAGAAAAACCATGACAGTCTTGCTGAGAGAACCCACACAGCCTGGTATCATGGCTTTGTTTTGGATAGCCTCCCTTTGGATTTTCCCCTACAAACCTGTGAAAGTGGACCCCACTCATACTATATTTTTTAAAGAAATGTTTCTTTAGGGTACTTTCAGCTTAGCATGAATGGAATTGTCTCTGAAACCAGATAATTTTATGAAATATACTATGGTTGGTAGGTGGAAATTCTTAGTTGATTTAAGTTTTCTTCCAGTTCTCCCAGCTAGCTGGGTCACATTAATTATTTAAATGTAGAAGTGTATAAACGCATACTACCTTATAAATAGTTCAGGTTTCCTGTTGTTTTAGGCATCTTAAAAGGGAAATGCACTGCAATCTTTCAGAGGAGTAGATATTTAAGCACAGAAGTGTGAACGACTACTCAGAATAAGAAACAGCTGGGGAGACAAAAAAAAAAAAAGAGAAACAAGGACACCCTCTTCTGCTGTTTTACCAAATAATACTAGTTTACTTACTTAGACCAAAGTTTGACCATTTAACCCTAATTACACAAAGTTAAAAAATATTTTCTTATTTGTAGTTGGATTGAAGATCTATGGAGTAAATGAAGTCAAAAGAGAACTCTAGTCTACAGTTGACAGTTGATATTTCCGGGAAGTAACATTACTGTATTGATGTAGGTTTCCACAGCTTTCAGAGATGATACTATCATCAATTTAAATTGAATTGGTGAAAAACTTTAGATTAAAGGCAAGATTTCACCCTATAGGTCACTCAATATGTTGAAAATAGCCTAAGAAGACACTAATTCAATCTTTCAAAAATGCTTTTCAAAGGATATTCATATATAATGGGATCTCTTATAGATTCTAAATAAAAATTCTACATAAAAATTCATCACATATCAGATGTAGAATAGTAAATATTTTTCTGAATTTGTTTTTTGATTAAGATTATTCATTCTGATTACTGAATTTTCTTTTAACATTTGACCAAATGCTTTTAAAACTCATTTCAGTGTCATCATTTCATATTTGACATATCAAAATGTCATTATCAGAAACAATACACTTGTGTTTAAATTTATTCTGCAAAACAAGCTGATATGCTTAATTTGGATATTAAAAATAATAAGCCCATGTCAGAAGACGTTTTTCTGAGTGTAAATTTAAAAAATGTTTCCGCCTTAATGTTTTATTGATTTTTATGAATTTATCAGAAATTACTACTATAGTATCTGACCACTTTATAAACTGTCTAATAATTTAATTTATGCCACAGGAATGACTTTGCATAGTTCTGGAAATTCTTCATCCCAAGTACCCTTAAAAGAAAATGGTAGGTTTATAAAATGTTTTTCCCCTCATTTCCATCGTATCTTTTCTCTTGTACCTAATGAGATCATCCTGGACGTAATATTGAAGAGTCTTCAACTCCATGCTGAGGATTTTAGGCCTTATCTTGGAGTCAAAGGACAGCTGTATTTTTCAGCACCATGGTGATGTGATGGGACCTGTGATTTAGACTAATATTGATGAACTAGAGAAATGTCAAACTATAAATACAGACACTAATTGGGAAGCTAAGATAGTAGTTCAGGTGAAAGGTAATTTTGATTAAAGAGTTTCAACTGAGGCAGTTATTTCAACTGAGGATGCTTGAGCTGGATCTGAAGATAAAAGGAGAAATTATCCAGGCAGGCAAGTGGATAAGCATTCCAGACCAAGGTCATAGTGTGATCAGACAAGGAGACAAGTGAGAGGATGACAGACTTAGGTAACTGCAAGAGTCTCAGGATGGAGGCACATGGGGCCAGTGTGATGCTTGAGAACTAAATAGGGACTACCTCCGAGTTTTATCCTAAATATTATGGAAAGAATTTGAAGACATTAAGTGTTGAGATTTATGGTTTAGAAGGAGTCTAAGAAGTAACAAAGTTGTAGGAAGAAATTTTGTGTAGTGACCTGAGCCCGTGGATTCAAATTTTTTAGTTTAGATTATAAAATGCCTTCATCTACATTATCTTACTTGATTCTTTTAACAATTTTCATGAGTATAAAGAATATTTTATTATTGTGTATATACAACTTTTCTCCAAAAATGTTTCAGTCTTACCCTTAAGTTCTAATTTTCCTGAGAGCCAAGGCAAAAATGAAGGTATGAGAGTAGATTGAACCTATGAAACTGCAGTTTTTGTAGGTTAAAACTGTAAGAAACCAAGTACCATTTTGTATAATTATCATTTTTTAATAGACATACCCACAGCAATTCTTCAACACAGGAAAACTTTTCTCAGAAGTAAAGTTGAGTCAAAGGGTAAAAATACACACAATATCTTAAATACTCATAGCAAATGAAAGATTTTTTATCTCATTTTTTTAATGTATAAATACTCAAAAAAATCTGAGGGTGTATTGTTAAAGAAAAAAACAGTGAATTTATACTTTGGCTTAAGTTACTAAAACCGTGATATGTAGCTCTGTGATGATTAAATGTCTCGCATGGACTGAATTTACAATATTTCTGTACCTGAAACAACTCAGTTTTAACATCTCCATAATGGTACAAATTTTGATTAATAGTTATTGAGTGCTTACATGTGCCAGATACTGTTCTAAGCACTTAGTGTTTAATCCCTCATTTAATCCCCACAACAATCCTGTGAGGCAGGTGCTAATGTTATTTTCTTTTCACAAATGAGAAACCAAAGCATACAGAGGTTGAGTTGTGCTGGCAAGTGCTGGAGCCATGATTTGAACACAAGAAGTGTGTTTCCAGAGCCCATACTCTACTCTTTAGAGTGTCTCTAATGCCTAATCATCTGTAGGCGTTATTTCTCTAAGTAAAGGTTTGATAGAAGCTGGGTAATAATATATTAGAAGATGAGAACCTAAAATGTTTTAGCCTATGTTCTGATGGAAAAGAATATGAATTTACACTGGACACCAAATGAACAACATGTACAGGGTAATTGCTCTACTTAAACCTTCAGAACCCTCATCCTCTGAGGTTAGTGCCGCTTACTGATGAAGGCAGCTCCTTCATGAGGAAGATGACCAACCCACCTTCCTGAGGAGGTGTGCACCAGTTGCCTTGCAGACAAGTCTTATTTTCTTCAAAATTCTCTTTGAATCCGCCCACATAGCCCTGAATTAGTGCTCTGTTGAGAATCAAGTTTTCACTCAACAGAGCATGGCAAACACATTTTTCCAAATAAGGTAACTGAGTCCCAAGAATTTTAAATTACTTGTCCATGAATCAGATAGAGGACTTCTCATTGTCATTTCAGTATTCTTCTTTGCTAGTCAGGATTATTAGAAGACAATTAGAAATGAGCATCAGTTAATATTGAACTATTCATCATTTAATACAAAGACCAACAAATAAAATTCAATCTTAACCTCTTATGATGTTCAGAGACCCTTAAAGAATGTGAAACTTGAAAAAGAAGATAAAGGAAAAAGGCATGAGCCTTCGGATCATATAAAACAGATATGGGAAGGATTACAATCCTCTGATTAATTGTGATTTCAGAAAAAAAAAAAAAAGTTAATCTTTGAAAACACAGACTTCTTCTATTTCTTCCCAAGAGAGTAAAAACCAAACAAGAAAATATAGAACTGATGCAAGAATTATGTAAAATTGGTTTTCAGTGTTTCTTGTTTTACTATAAGTCAGAATTCCCATATAATTGAAAAGCAACTTTTAACTTGTTACCTCCCTTACTATCCAAACCACAAAAATGGGGTCAAACACTGGACTCTTAAAAACAACATGCAAAGGGTACCTGAGTGACTTAATCAGTTAAGCATCCGACTCTTGATTTCATCTCCAGTCATGATCTCATTTGGAGTCCTGCATGGGGGTGGAGCTGGGCGGGGAGCTTGCTTAAGATTCTTTCTCCCTCTCCCTCTGCCCCTCCCCCACTTGCTCCTCACCCACCCACACACACACACACATACACACACACTCTCTCTCTCTCTCTCTCTCTCTCTCTCTCTCTCTCTCTCAAATAAATGCAAAAAAAAAAATTCAGGTAAAGTAGGTCATTCAAGTGCAGAGTAACTTGGTACAGACACTGAAATAAGCTTTTTAACCCAATATTAGGACTGATTATTGCCCTTCTAATCAATCTCAATTCCAAGGAATAAAATGTTATACAAACAGATTTTAAAACCCACTTTGTTTAGTCAGATGTCAAGGAAAAATGTAATGCTAATGCTAGATTTTTCTACCTAAGTCTTAATTAGAATACATACAAAGTTGAAAATTATAATAAAATTGAAGCCCAAAGTGCTCACAAAAGAATTCAACAGATAACAGGAATTAACCAGAAGAAAAAAATAAAGTCAACTAAATTGAGACTGAAAGGAACTTTATAGTATATTCAAACCAAGCCTTTACATCCTGTGGGTTGAGTTGAATAAGTCCCAGAGATGTTATATGGCCCCAAATTTACAGAAATAAAACACCAAAATTGCCATTATTATCCTCCTTACCCTACCACTGAGGCAGTTAGTATATTAGGTAGGATAATAATGAAAAATACCTGTCTTTGTTTTTATACCAATAATGTGCTACAGATTCATCATCCCCAGGATTTGAAATGCATCTTTTTCTCTAGAGTGAGTGATGGATTTATCCAGAGTCTCCTCTACATACAGTCCAGTTCCTCACAGAATCAGTGGCGTGGAACTGCTTGATATTTGACAAGGGTCTTTATCTATAACCAACAAAATCAGTTTTTCTTGCAAAAAAAAAGTTTGTTGGCTCATACTTAGATTGATTATGTGACCTTGGCTTTATCAGAAATATGCTCGTCCTGGGAAATTTCGTTTACTCATAGATATATCTATCGTTAATATGTAAAGTTATTTGAGGGGACTATGTCCACGTGAACCTTAAGAGAGATGAGAAAGGCAGCAGTGGAACAGATATGATGGAGAGAAGGTATACATTTTTCTTCCTAAATTTTACATTTATCAATCATTCTAAAGAAATTTCCCAGGTAAACATTGGGAATGACACAAGCATCCATTATTTAAGGAAGTGGAAATTTTGAGTTGAGCCTCTTTTTAGCTTTAAAATATTTGTAGAATTTGCTGTGGTCATAGAGTATACTAATGGGAAAAGAAAATTATTTTAAGGACTTAAAAATATGTATTTCTCCAATATTAAAGCTTGTTTTATATAATAATACCAATAACCAAGAAATGTCTTCGTACTTGTGGGATGCCTGCCTGGCTCAGTCAGTTGAGCATCCAACTCTTGATTTCAGCTCAGGTCATGATCCCAAGATCCTGGAATCAAGCCCCACATGGAGCTCTGTGAGGCTGCTTAAGATTCCCTCTTTCCCTCTGCCCTTCCATCCCATTTGCTCTCTCTCTCAAATAAAAAAAGAAGAAGTAGAAATGTCTTGAAATATCTAGCTGCCTTACTTTCAAACTCATAAATTCTATTCAGTCCTCATTGAACTCTGTAAATATCTTTTCAGTTAACTTGAGTTGTCATGTACTATATATTTCAGATACTTCCTCTTCCATCTTTTTTGTTAAACCAGTGGAAAAGTATTTGAGCATCTATATGAATAGAAGGCATGTAGAATACAAATAGAAACTGGGCATGTTCACGGTATTGTCTAGTAACATGCAGCAGCACACCATCCTTCCTTCTTTCTGTTCCTCACATTAGTAAGTTACTTTATATCAGTGGGGTGGGATGAGGGGCCGGATGAAGGACATCCCTGTTAAAAAAAGAGTGGGCTAGCAAAGCTTCCCTTTCCAAAAAAATACTTATCTCCACCCTACTCAAATCTTGTACTCTAGGCAGACTGATCAATGACATTTCTCCAGGACCCTTTCTGCCTTCTTTCCATCTCAGCTTTTGCTAATTCCTTGTGTTGCTATATAACCAGCTCCATAATCTACTTACTAAAATCCTACCCCATTTCCTTGAAGTCGTCTTTATTTCTGGCAGGAAGAAGCCTCTCCTCTCTTAGAAGCTTGATTCATGCCTTTGTAATGCAGCTATTTCACTGACAGTGTTGACATTTCTATGTGTCAGTTAGGCTAGATCTTTGCTCTTACAGCCTGATCTGATTCAGCTCACAGTTACTATGCAGCAGCTTTCATAAATAAAATCTTGTTTTATTTTCCCAAATTGCCTAGTGAGAGACTTTGACAGGAAAGTTGTTCAGTCAACATTTTAAGGATGAAATAATCAAATGAATGATTACTCACATCCCACTGGTGAATCTTTGAATACAGAGAGCTTAATCTGTTTCTTCTAGTTAGGGAGATAAATATGTAAAACAATAATGCACATTTATTTTGTGTGTGTGTGTATTCTATTAATGTTTACCTGGGAAATATCTTTACACACACACACACACACACTTATTAGTCAAATAAATAATATAAATAACCTATCTTGTTAGTACATACATTGCAAAAGAAAATGGCACTTTTATTCTTTGAATCAATACATTTGTCTTCTAACAGATACCCTTAGCAACATTAAGAATATTGATCGCTTTTATAATTGAATGCAAAAACAATTTACATAAAGTAAATGGACTTTGTCTTTACAATGGTGACAAAAGTTTACATTTAATACCTAACCTGACCTTATTCTCGTGTTTATTTTATTTTATAGATTTTGTTCTGTTGTGGTTTGTATTTGGCTCTAGCTGAAAATTAGGATACTTGTCTATTTTAGGATAAAAGTATTTTGGGTACTTAGATGATCATATTAAGCTAGGCATTAACTAATTCATGTACTTTGTGCTTATATATGTATGTGTATATATATATAAATATACATATATCTTTATATCTTACACATATGTTTATATACACACCTAATATAAAGGCTTTTCACACCATTGTCAAAGGAATTTTTTTTTTTGGAATCTTATAAATTAATTAGAAATACTGAATTACTACTCTTATTGACTATAACTAAGTTTTAGTCAAAAAGAAACAATGAAATAGGAACTTGTATACTACAGAGCGCTAGCAAACTTGCATCAATGCTTGATGTTTAAGGGATAAAGTTAATTTACTCCAGAGAGCAAATGATTGCTGTTATTCCTTATGATATTAAAGTGCCTTATTTCTAGAACATGAAGTATCACATTTGCATCATTTAAGCATTAATCCATGTTGTGTAAAAAAGTTACTACTTATTTTATAACATTCATATAATCTCAAATCCATAGATATTCATATGTTGGCAAATAATCTGTAATTTTCAAAAAGCTTCAATGTGTATAAGAACCATGCAGAGATGAGTTGGAGGGTTTACCTTACAAAAATATCTGAGTGTGTTGTTTTCATCTACCACCACATCACACACAAACCATTTTGAACTAACAAATTATAATTGACGTTAAAAAGGTGTATTAATTTGCTAGAGCTGCTAAGACAAGGTCTCACAGACTGGGTGGCTAAAGCAACAGAAATTCATTTCTCACCGTTCTGGAGGCTAGAAGTCTGAGATCAAGGTGTTGGCAGCATTGACTTCTTCTGAGACCTCTCTCTCTCCTTAGCTTGTAAGTGGCCAGCTTCTCCCTCTGTCCTCACATGGTCTTCCCTCTGGGTGCGCATGTCAGTATTCAAATTTCCTCTTATGAGGACACCAGTCATACTGGATTAGGACTTCACGTTAATTTTTTCTTAATTTAACAAACACAGTTAAGTTCTGGGGTACAGGGACTTAGGAGTCCAACATATAAATTTGGGGGTGGGGTAAAATTCAGCCCATAACAGGAAGAGCTAGAGAAAGTGGTGTGTTTGTGTGCATGCGCGCAATTTCAAATGTTCAGACTGTTAAGTAAATGAGGTAATTTTATTAACAGACAATTAAGTAGCATGTTTATTGGCTTAATTTAGGTGATATTTGTGAATTATCAACCTACTCAAAAAAATAAGTAAATAAAGCCCTCATTGGAAGTAAGAAAAAGTAAATTCTAGTTCTGATGCTAACATTCCCTCAATTTATTTAACCAGCATTTATCAAGTACTGACTGAAGGCATTTTGCTGAGAGTAATATTAACTTGTAATGTTGAACAAGTCATGAACTATTCCTCATCTGCAAAACAATGATTTAAAATTTCTTTACCTAATTCAATTCATGAGATTGCTTCACAAATAAGAAATAAATGAAAATCCTTTGAGAACGTAAATGTGCTAGCCGAGTCATTATTAACAGGATTTTAAAAAGTAAATCCAGGGGTGCCTGGGTGACTCAGTTGGTTAAGCTTCTGACTTCAGCTCAAGTCATGATCTCACGGTTCATGAGTTTGAGCCCCACATCAGGCTCTCTGCTGTGGTCAGGCTCTCTCCTCTCCTAGAAGAGCCCACTTCGGATCCTCTGTTCCACTCTCTCTCTGCCCCTCCTCTGCTCGTTCTCTCATTCTGTCTCTCAAAAATAAATAAGCTTTAAAAAAGAAGTAAATCCATTTTCTTCTTGTTGCTGCTTTACCATACAACTTACCATGAATATTTTATTCATTATAAATAAAAATGTGAACCACTTATTAGTTGAAAATTCTTACCATAGTGAGCACTGTCAAATGCAGAAAGTCAACTGTGATATAACAGGAACAGTGTCAGAAAACCTAAGTTTAAGGTTCAGCTCTTGCCTGTACTAGCTGAGTAAACCTGTTCAAATCATTTAAACCCTTGAGATTTATTTACTCATTTGTAACTGTAATATACTTATTTCACAGGCAATCATTTATGAGGAATAAATGTGATATCAGTGGCAGGCTAATCACATATTGAACCATGTGGTGATAGTATCAGTCCTTTCGTAAACTATAAATCATATCAAAATAGAAGATCAAAATATCAAATCATACCTGAAATACAATATTAAAGTGACCAAGTAATCTATTAAATCTGTTAAATGTTAACATTTAAGTTGGAACAAGCAGACAGTCTTAGTGCCTGAGCATGTTATGTTTATCTTAACACCATACTTTTCCAATAGATGTTCTACACAAAAGATGGAGCATGGTATCTTCACCAGAAAGGGAGATCACCTTGGTGAACCTGAAAAAAGATGCAAAGTATGGCTTAGGTAAGTCACTGTAAGATTCTTTTTTTTTTTAATTTTTTTTTTTTAACATTTATTTATTTTTGGGACAGAGAGAGACAGAGCATGAACGGGGGAGGGGCAGAGAGAGAGGGAGACACAGAATCGGAAACAGGCTCCAGGCTCTGAGCCATCAGCCCAGAGCCCGACGCGGGGCTCGAACTCACGGACCGCGAGATCGTGACCTGGCTGAAGTCGGACGCTTAACCGACTGCGCCACCCAGGCGCCCCAGTCACTGTAAGATTCTTAAAGGTTTGTAAGAATCAAAGAGAAAAGGTCTATCTATATAGCAAAGCATTGGCATTGAGCACCGGTTGTCTACCCACAGCCCCTCCACCCCACCCACCTGGTCAGGAAATGTGAAAGATGAAATGCTCACAAGCAAATCTTCCACCAAACTTAACAGTCCTATTTCACATGTGTTACCTATTTATTATATTTGATATGAGAATCTCTACACTTCTGTGTATTGGACAGACTGATTATTAATCACTGAAAACACCAATATCGTGAAACTCTTTTTTCAATGTGCTATTTTACAGGATTTCAAATTATTGGTGGGGAGAAGATGGGAAGACTGGATCTAGGTGTATTTATTAGTTCAATTACCCCTGGAGGACCAGCTGACTTGGATGGATGCTTAAAGCCAGGTACTTTACATATTAGATAATTTCTTATGTACTTAACTGAGAGGCATGAATTTGCACAGATGACGAAAGTGGAACTCAGGCAAAACAAAAATAAAGAAGGGGGCAGTGACATTTCTAAGACTTAGCATGAATTTCTCTTTAGTTTTGAAAATATTGGATTGTCTATTTTTACAGGAGACCGTTTGATATCTGTGAATAGTGTGAGTCTGGAGGGGGTCAGCCATCATGCTGCAATTGAAATTTTGCAAAATGCACCTGAAGATGTGACACTTGTTATCTCTCAGCCAAAAGAAAAGATACCCAAAGGTAATGCTGTAGATGGTTCTTAGCTGTGTGTTCTGTTTAACTTTTCACAAGAACTTCACTATCATGGCCTAATACATTGGATTTAAGTTCCTTATTTCCTTTCTGAAAATTTGATGTATGTAGTTCTAGTTTGTTTTAATATTATGCATTAGTGTAACTTTTCATTCATCACTTCCAAGGTTTCCTATCTCATTCATCTTTAGTAATATATGCATAAAAATAGATTTGTTGTGCAAAATTGATGTCATTTAAGTAAGTGTCTTAGGCCAAATCAGAAATAAAATTCTTTATCGTTGTCTAATTCATATAATTGTATAATAGTTATCTATGAAGTCCCACCCTGAACAAGATTATATAAAGTAAAAAGACAAAAACATTAGAAATTTAAAAACAAGACCTTGTCATTTTGTCTCTTAATTTCTGCCATTAGCAAGTTGCAGGAGAAAGGGCACTTAATGAAGATTAGATGACTTGAGTTTGAGCCATGGTGGTTTTTCTGTCTTTTTTTTTTTTTAAATTTTTCAACATTTATTTCTTTTTGGGACAGAGAGAGACAGAGCATGAACGGGGGAGGGGCAGAGAGAGAGGGAGACACAGAATCGGAAACAGGCTCCAGGCTCTGAGCCGTCAGCCCAGAGCCCGACGCGGGGCTCGAACTCACGGACCGCGAGATCGTGACCTGGCTGAAGTCGGATGCTCAACCGACTGCGCCACCCAGGCGCCCCGGTGGTTTTTCTGTCTTTAAGGAGACAGTGATCTTGGCTCTCCTTGTCTACCTTGCACAGAGTTGCTAGGAGGCTCAAGTGGTGAGGCAGTGTTTGTGAAAGAAGCACACATACTAGGGGCACCTGGGTGGCTCAGTCAGGTAAGCATCTGGCTCTTGATTTTGGCTCAGGTCATGATCTCACAGTTTGTGGGTTCAGGCCCCACGTCAGGCTCTGTGCTAATGCTGCAGAGCCTGCTTGGGATTCTCTCTCTGCCTACCCTCTCTTTCTCTGTCTCTCAAAATAAATAAACTTAAGTTTTTTTAAAAAAAAAGAAGAAAGGAAGGAAGAAAGAGAGGAAGAAAGGAAGGAAGGGAGAGAAAGAAAGAGAAGGAAGGAAGGAAGGAAGGAAGGAAGGAAGGAAGGAAGGAAGGAAGGCAGGCAGGCAGAAACACATATAGTACATGCTGGACAGTGGGAATGGCTCCAAAGTCTAGGCTCAGACTTTGTTTCTGCCGCTTAATACCGTGTACCTTGAGTAAATCACTTAACATGGTAAGCCTCACTATACTCATATATCAAATGGTGAACATAGAAGTGCCTGTTTTACAGATTTTGAAAATTAAATGAGATAATACATGTAAAGAATTAGCATATTGCCTGGTACCTATTAGGCACTTAAATGTGAATTTTAGGTGTCATTATTTCTTTTTTAAGTTTATTCGTTTATTTTGAGAGAGAGAGAGAGAGAGAGAGAGAGAGTGTGTGTGTGTGTGTGTGTGTGTGTGTGTGTGCATGACTTGGGGAGGAGGAGGGAGAAAGAGAGAGGGAGAGAGAGCACAGAGCCAGAGGAGGGGCTGGAGCTCACAAACAGTGAGATTATGACCTTAGAGTCAATGCTTAACCGACTGAGCCACCCAGGCACACCTAGGTGTCATTATTAATGGTATTTTTCAAAAACATTGAAGTGCTAATTATGTGCAAGTTACCTTCATCCCAAAGATACTGAGAAATATGTAAAAGAATAGTTAAATATTAGCTGAGAAACAAGTTTAGATAGTGAATTTTAGGCATAATTTCAGACAATTATGATAAAATGGAAAAAAAACATTTTGTACAGTGTGTTGTGACATAAAAATTTCTTACATTTTATACAGATGAGTTATTTTGACTATGGTTTCTTATATTCACTAAATATTTTGTATGTATATAGTGTATGTGTGTGTGTGTATATATATATATATATAAATATGTACGTATATAAGTAATATTTTCAACAGATAGAACAAACACAACAGATAGAAAACACCATCACTGCCCAAAAGAGCCTTATAATCTAATTGTAGTCTAGTCATCTTAGGCAAAGGAAGATGATTGCATTTGAAAATGTTGTAGCATACTTCTGAGTTTCAAGCACCCAAAACCAAACCAAATCAAACAAAACAAAACAAACATTGGGTTCTTTTACTCACCATGTTTTAGCAAAAGAAGCATATGATTCAGAAGAAGCTCATTTTTCCTCTAAATATTTAAAGCTCTAAGTGATTCACATCTTAGTTTTCTTTTCAATAGATATTTTATAGAAAATTCACTCATTTGTTCAACAAATATTTATTTATTTATTTATTTATTTATTTATTTATTTATTTATTATGTTTATTTACTTTTGAGAGACAGAGATAGAGCATGAGCAGGGGAGGGGCAGAGAGAGACGGACACAGAATCCAAAGCAGACTGCAGGCTCTGAGCTGTCAAACTCACGAACTTGAGATCATGACCTGAGCTGAGGTCAGACACGTAACCTACTGAGCCATCCAGGCACCCCTCAACAAATATTTATTGAATGCCTGTGGTGTGCAAGACACAGACACTCTACCCTCATGAGACTTACACTTTATCAGGGGAGACAAATATTGAAATATTGAACTAAGCAAATAAATGTTTCATTGTAAGTATGATAAACATTAGGAAGAAGTTCCAAGGTGCCAAGAGAGCATTTAGCAGAGAAACTTTACCTAGTGTAGAGATCAATGAAACTTTTTTTTCCAGCAGACTTTCATGTGGTTATTTTATTTTTTACTATACATTCTCAATAAAAGTTAAAAGCATAATGTTAAAATACAGTTCTGTGAAACAGTTTCTTCGGAAAGCTAGATTACTCTTCCCATCACGTGTAGCTATACTGTAGTGTAACTTAAAATAAAACTCAAAGAAGGTAGAACATTACTGGTATGTATCTTAGACTATCCCTCTCAAATATCAACCACCAAAGAGGAAGTTTTATTTTTCTTTATGTTTGCTGATTTTTTAAAGTTATAGAATACATACTAGTTTGTTAAAATAAATCCAATTTATACAGAAATCTATGAAGTAAAAAGTCTCCTTACCCCATTTTCTAGGGAAACTGTTTGGTGTCTATGTCACTTTCTGTATATTATAGATACATTATTGAAAAAAAAGTGGTACCTGTATGCATGTCCACACACAGACACACACACACTTTTTTTAACTAAAAATCCAATTATTTTTTATAATCTAAATATCAATTTGTCACTTGCACACTGTATATTCTGAACATCCATGAATATACACCTTTTTCATATGGCATTATATTTTGTGTCATGGGTGTATTAAATTTTAATGTTTTTCTGTTGTACATCTAGGTTAGCTATAATCCTTTTATAAATGTTGCTTCAACAAATATACTTGTATACACACCGTTGGAAAATGTACGTATTTCTAGAGGTTATATACCTAAAAGTGTATTTAGTATGCACATTTAAATTTTCGACAGAGTGCTATCAATTTGCCCAAGTTTTATCAATGTATATTTAGCCAAGTAGATGTGACAGGGCTCTTCTCACACCATCAGTGGTATGAGAGATTATCAGTCATTCTCATTTTTGTCAGCCATACAGGTAGAAAACTGCATTAAGTTGCATATCCTTGAGCAACAATGAGAATGTTGCTTTATATATTTATTATTTGTATTTTACTCTGAATTTCCAGTCTACAGGGGCACCTGGTTGGCGCAGTCGGTTAAGCATCCAACTTCAGTTCAGGTCACGATCTCACAGTTCGTGGGTTCAAGTCCCACGTCGGGCTCTGTGCTAATAGCTGAGAGCCTGGAGTCTGCTTCAGATTCTGTGTCTCCCTCTCTCTCTGCCCTGCGCCCCCAACTCTGTCTCTGTCTCTCAAAATTGAATAAATGTTAACCAAAAAAATGAATTTCCAGTCTATACATCACACCCTTGTTGCACAGGGGTATTAAATCTCTTTCTTACTACCTTTTAGAAACTCTTTGCATATTAGGAATATTAACCCTTTGATTATTTTTTGTTATTTTTGCAAATATTCCTTTTCCAGTTGCTCATTCTTCTTTTAAATTTTCCTTGGTTTCGCATGCTACATAAAACTTTCAATTTCTTATAAATTTGCTTCTGTAATTTTTTATACAAATCTATGATTTGTGTCTTACTTAGATACACTTTAAGTGGTTTTAGATAAGAAATATATATATATATATATATATAATGAATTTGGAGTTGCCTTTATAATTATTTGGAGTCCAAAAAAGGCAGTCTGGGAGGACAATATAAAATAAATAAATAAATAAATAACCATTAAATAAGGATTAAAGAGTTTGGGTGATTCAAATTAATTTTAGTTAGGGAATCAAAAAAGTCTTCACAGAGGAGACTCATTTGAAGTAGGTCTTGGAGAATGGAAATAAAAAGTTAAGGCAAAGGGGATATGCATTTTTATAGGAGATGCAGCAGGAATGACCAAAAGATGGGACAAAGGAATCACAAAGCACCTGCTACACCTTTTGGGTCCTTATTTTGGCTCCAGGCCCCGGATCAGGTGTTGTGGATATGTTATCCTGTGTAAAATTCTCCCACAATCATTAAGAAACGCTCTGCAAGTATGTAAGCCCAGACATGTGTGTCACTAACCTGTTACTCTCCTTCATGGATTTTTGACTTCTAGTGCCTTCTACTCCTGTGCACATTGCCAATGGCATGAAAAACTACCTGAAGAAACCTTCCTACATGCAAGACAGTACTGTAGATTCTTCTGAGGATCACCACTGGCCACATGGTACCCCAAGGCACATCTCAGAGAGCTCCTGTGGGCAGTCTGGGGGCCTGCGCGAAGGAAGCCTGAGTTCTCAGGATTCCAGGACTGAGAGTGCCAGCTTGTCCCAGAGCCAGGTCAATGGTTTCTTTGCCAGCCCTGCGGGTGACCGAACCTGGCAGGAATCACAGCACGGCAGCCCTTCCCCTTCTGTGATATCCAAAACCACTGAGAAAAAGAGGGCTTCCGCTGACAGTAATGGAAACAAGACTAAAAACCCAGGCATTTCTGATGCAACAGATTACTCTGACCGTGGAGATTCAGACATGGATGAAGCTACTTATTCGAGCACTCAGGATCATCAAACACCAAAAAAGGCATAGTTTAATTTAAATCTCTGTTTTTTTTGTTTTTGTGTGTGTTTGTTTTTTTCATTTAATAAAGCAAACAATAGCAAATATATTACAGAGCAGGATAATCTACTCTAAACTGCTTTTATTAGCCTGGAAAGGAGGAATCGTGTATATATTATGTTACTAACTAACTGCTGTTGCATTTGATACTAACTTTCTGACAAATTAGCAGCTTTGAATACTAACTCTAAAATGGCTATTATTCTGGGAACTTGCTACCTGATAACAGAAAGGAATGAATAATCAGGTTATGATTATTTCTTACAAGTCATTTATATCTTGCATATTTAATGTTTCTATTAATAAGAGAATTTAATATCTGAAAATTCTGTTCTTAAATAGCTCACATGATGGGCAGTTGACTTTACTGTTGATAGTCTGAATTCTTCTGAAGTTCTGAATGTACAAAAATAATAAGAACAACAACATACAAAATTGCTCATTTCCTAGAAATGACATAAATTTAAACTCACATTCACAAGCGGATTCAGAAAAGACCCATAAGCTCTTTGTTCATGGAGGAACCAACATTCCTCACAAGAGGGTAATGCCCTTACAAATGGGTCTTAGGTATTGTTTATATTGGATTTGTAAATATAAGCAAAGTAAACATGAAGCCTACTCATCTTAGAGGTCCAAGTTAAAAGCTGCTGCTTTGATATATATTGATTTTTAAAGGAAATAGAAATACTTTCTACATTCAGGAGCATAAAAAGCATTGGACAAGGATTATGTAAAAGCTAGGTTTGAACTGGGTTCTGGGATTCCCTCTGCCTTATCTAGCTGTTTGACCTGAAGGAAGACCTTTAATGTCTAGACCTCAATATCCTTAACCATAAAATATGAAGGCATTGGATTAAATGATCTCTAAGATGTCTTCCAGCCCTCAGGATCTTTGAATTTACTCTGTCCTTTAATATCTTGCTTTTTCTTAATTTTTCTAAAAAACACATATTGATCTTCCAGTAGTAATTCATTCTGACTCTAACAAGAAATCCTTTTGTTTGTTTTTCTTTGTTAAGGAATCCTCCTCCTCAATGAATACATCCAACAAACTGAATTTTAAAACTTTTCCTTCATCACCTCCTAAACCTGGAGATGTCTTTGAGGTTGAACTGGCTAAAAATGATAACAGCTTGGGGATAAGTGTCACGGTACTGTTTGACAAGGTTTTCAAATGTTTTCTCTATTTCCAGCAACCTATTGTATGCCAATTTATTAATTTATTTTGCTTCGAAAGGGAAACCTGTCAAATATTTCCAAAATTAAAAATTGAATTGTATCTTAAAACTTTTTAAAAAATAACTTTTGTGCTAGGCACTTTTTCCTGTGATTTAAAAGAAATTAGACAAGTCTATCTACTCAAACCCCTTACATTTCATAATGTTTAATCTGAATACAAGACTTAGAAAACATAAAATTAATAAGTATGTTTTGCATACATTTGACACTTCTGCATAAGCATGGAATAATACATTTTAACCCACATGATAAATAAATTCTAATGTATATTTATATGCCCTTTCTCTCCATAATATATCTTAATTTGTAAATGTGATTAGTATATTAAAATTAGAGGTTCCCAAGGAATATATGTACTTTTAAGGTAGTTAAAATATGAGCATAGGCTATTTGATGAAAATGCTTGAGACTTGTATTAATTCTAAAGTGTAACATTATCATTTATGACAGTTGAAGTGTATTGTCAGGTAGGAAAAGCCATTTAGAAACATGGTAGAAACAGCACTATTAATATACAGAGGTCAAAAAGAAAACCTAATGTTCTAGCACTTTTAAAAATATCATAATCCTTTACCTCTTGTCCTTAACTTCTTTAGAATTTTATTATCTTTCTGTTGTGTAGGGAAAGAAAAGCTGTATATCCACAAAAGATGGAGAATATACTCATTAGATCTCATCTACATTATAACAAAACTTACCTACCAAAGCCTTTCAAAATGAAAAAAAAAAAAAAATGTTTTTCTTGACTCATGAGATTTGCAAGTTTCAGTTTAGCAGATATGATCTGAAGCAAATTATTCTATTTGCTGTTTTTTTCAGACAGTCATCTTCTACTAATTTTGCATAGATGGATTTTGCTTCCTGCTTGCTCATAACTCATGGTATAGACTTACAAAGGGAGAGCAATTCTTCATACAGTCAAGATCTGACATGTTGTTTTCTGAGTAAAGAGTTTTTCTAAAATGTAACTGCTTTACATTTGGAAAACTTGGCTAGAAATATTCTTGGGTTTCGAATTAATTGCATGTGCTGATGTGGTACTGCTGCTTTGGCTGATGGATTGAACGCTTTCTAGGTCTCAGATTTGAAAGATGGAGTGTGAAATTTCTCATATTACAAAATGTTATTTTACTTGTCTTTTTCCATTTAGGGGGGTGTGAATACCAGCGTCAGACATGGTGGCATTTATGTGAAAGCTGTTATTCCCAAGGGAGCAGCCGAGTCCGATGGTAGAATTCACAAAGGTAGAGTGTGTGTGTACAGGAATTGCATATAGGATTATCATTTCAACAAATAAAGTAGAAATTAGGAAATTCATAAAGACCTTTAAATATTCATAATAGAAGAACACATGCAATTTTTTTAAGACTAAAGCATTAAAAAAAACTCCTTGATGTCATTCCAAAACTCTTCTTTCCAGCCTAATCTCTAGTATTGGAAAATATCTTGACAGTGTTTCAGTTCATGTTTTGTACTTTCTGAGAAGCAAATTGCCAGAAAATGAGAAAGGAATAGTGCTCTTGTAAAAACACTGGTATCTACATTTTTAATAACAGCTAACTAGGTTATGCCCTCCAATCTCTCTACATTTATAGTCAGTTTATTTAAATTGACTTTATAGGGGCGCCTGGGTGGCTTAGTCCGTTAAGCCTCCGACTTCAGCTCAGGTCACGATCTCGCGGTCCGTGAGTTTGAGCCCCGCATTGGGCTCTGGGCTGACAGCTCGGAGCCTGGAGCCTGCTTCCAATTCTGTGTCTCCCTCTCTCTCTGCCCCTGCCCCGTTCATGCTTTGTCTCTCTCTGTCTCAAAAATAAATAAACATTAAAAATTTTTTTTTAATAAAATAAAATAAATAAATAAATAAATTGACTTTATAATATATACAATATCTTCTTCTAAATTGTATTTAAGATTATTCATAAAATTAGGAAAGAAAGTAAACACATATTAAAGAAACTCTGTGACAGAATTTTGTCCAGAATTTGTCTGAGTCTCTCCTTAAACAAATTAATACAAAACAAGACCACAAGATATTAGAAAGCATATAGAATCTTTATTTTATCATCTACTTTTCTCAAAATTGCTGCCTAATTTATAGGTGATCGTGTTCTTGCTGTTAACGGAGTTAGTCTGGAAGGAGCTACCCATAAGCAAGCTGTGGAAACACTGAGAAATACAGGACAGGTAATAAATAGCTCATTATACCAACCACTTAAGATAGCTTACAAGAACATAAATAATTTGTGAATAATATCTGTCTCACTAAGATCTCCAAATTTATTAGTCAAGAAACCAAGACTGATTCATGTAAACGTTCTAGTATTTTTTTCCCCTCTAAATTGGGAAGCAGGTATTATTGCAAGAGGTTTTTCAGTGAGGGAACTTGACTTTCTATATCACATTTAGCCATAATATTACCAGATCTGACGGGAGGAAGGGTGGAGTTTGCATTTTTTTTAACTTTTTGTCAACAAGGACAAACATCTAGTGATTTTCACTTCTAGTCATTTTTCAGCCCAAAGCTGAATTATTTTCTAAAGTTTACCGGGGCGCCTGGGTGGCGCAGTCGGTTAAGCGTCCGACTTCAGCCAGGTCACGATCTCGCGGTCCGGGAGTTCGAGCCCCGCGTCAGGCTCTGGGCTGATGGCTCAGAGCCTGGAGCCTGTTTCCGATTCTGTGTCTCCCTCTCTCTCTGCCCCTCCCCCGTTCATGCTCTGTCTCTCTCTGTCCCAAAAATAAATAAACGTTGAAAAAAAAAAAAAAAAAATTTAAAGTTTACCAAATTATTTATAATGGTCTATGTATTATAGTATAATGGTGTTTTTATTCTAGTGCCCAAATTTCTTATAACATGTTTATGTTATTTCTATAAGAGAGATTTTTCTTTTTAATTATTTTTTATACAGAAAATAAGAAAAACTTGATTGTGAAATTTTCAATCCCTTGCTTTGTTTTTTGTTTTTGTTTTTTTCCCTCCCTCTATCTATATTTTGGTGGACAAGTTACTTTAAATGATTTTATAAGATGAACCATATAAAGTCCTCAAAATTTACCTACTTTCTTATAATTCTTCTTAGTTAATGAAATGCTATCCCATTTGTCCAGGTGGTTCATCTGTTATTAGAAAAAGGACAATCTCCAGCATCCAAAGAACATGTCCCCATCACCCCACAGTGCACCTTTCCAGATCCAGATGCCCAAGGTCAAGCCCCAGAAAAGATGAAGAAAATGACTCATGTCAAAGACTACAGCTTTGTCACCGAAGGTCAGGCCTCGGGAGACTGTCATCTCACCTTTAACTTATTCTTGACTTACTCAAAATTTGATTTTTGTATGTTGGATCATATAATTCATGCCTGAGTCCCTCTAATTACTCTTGTCAAGTATAAATAATCTGATGGACCACTATACCATTTTTTTTAAGGACATATATATGCACCTCTTAAAGTCTGAAAGACCTCAGGTAATGAAGTCATCCATGAAACAACTTTTGGTCACTTAATAGTCCTTTGAATAGTTATAAAATTCAAATGAAATTTTCAAGGAAAAAAATAACTATGAATAATTGCTGAGAATGGCTTCAAACTCATATGAAACCTTGACTTGTAACATTTTCTATATTTTTGTTTAATTCTGTGGACTTGTCAAGCTAACCCTAGGTAGAAATTCACCTCATAGTTCCCAGATCATGATCTTTCTTACAAACTTTGCAAGCTCTTGGACATACTGCTACTTGCTAGTAAAATAAGAAATTAAGAATAGGGGCACCTGTGTGGCTCAGTCCGTTAAGCATCTGACTCTTGATCTTAGCTCAAGTCATGATCTCACAGTTCAGGAGTTCGAACCCTGCAGAGTCTGTCTGGGATTCTCTCTGTCTACCTCTCTCTCTGCTCCTCACCCGCTCTTGTTCTCAAAGTACATAAATAAAAGTTTTTAAAAAATAAGAAAATTAAGAATGAGGTAGTACTGAGCTTTTCATAAAGCTAAGTGTTCCTAATACAGAAATACCCTTTATTCTGAGATTTCCATCTATCTCATTTTAAGGGGCATAAATGTCCTTTACTTTATGAATGCTGATGGTGGTATATGGCCATTGTTTTGCCTTTTATTTTAAATCCTTATTTGATTACCAAATGTTTAGTGCCTCAGAAATACTCGCAAAAATAAGGAGAAAAAATAGCCCAGCCTGTATTATTTTATCTGATTATGAAAATAAAATTAGCATACCTACTTTACCTCTTTATACTGCCTTGTATTGTTTATTTCTTCCATCACTCCTTCCTTAAATATGTTACTTCATTCTTTTCTGGTTATTCTTTCAACTTCTTTTGTTGGTTGAAATTTGTTTATAATGCCATATGAATTTACTGGATTAAATTATACCTCACTGAAACACTGGAATGTCAGCTTACTTTCCCCTACCCTTCTCCAACATTTGCTTCACTCTTCTTACCATCTTTCTCCCATTGTGTCCCCAAACTTCCTTCATTCTTACCCTTCCCCAGATTTTTCTTTTTTTTTTTAATGTTATTCTATAATCTTTGAAAACACATGGGATCAAAGCATAATTTTATTTTCAGAACCCGGATATCAAAACCCTCTCTTCTGTTCAAGTAGCTTAGTTCATGCAGCTTAGTTTATTAAGTTTTTTTAACGAAAGAGAGTGTGAAATAGGATTTGAATATAGAATAAAAGTACAGTAAGTGCCTGTAAAGCTGTAAATATTCTGAGAAGATGGGCTTTTTAAAATGTGTCTAAAAGCACATATGTTTGTATGTGCATATGTGTACACAGCACGATAAGAATATTTACATTTTTTTAATGTCTTTTTTTCTCCAGAGAATACATTTGAGGTTAAATTGTTTAAAAATAGCTCAGGCCTAGGATTCAGTTTTTCTCGAGAAGACAGTCTTATTCCTGAACAAATGAATGCCAGCATAGTAAGAGTTAAAAAGCTCTTTCCTGGACAGCCAGCAGCAGAAAGTGGAAAAATTGAAGTGGGAGATGTTATCCTAAAAGTGAATGGAGCCTCTTTGAAAGGACTGTCTCAGCAGGTGAGCCCCCAGGTGGTGAATGTAATACTTTTAATAATGAGATGGATTAGCCTTTCATTATGATTTCATAGTGCTATCTTAACTGTATCTTCATTTGTCATTCATGGTACCCCTAGGAAGTCATCTCTGCTCTCCGGGGAACATCCCCAGAAGTATCCTTGCTTCTTTGTAGACCTTCACCTGGTGTGCTACCAGAAATTGACCCTGCTCTTTTGGTGAGAACTATGAAAAATTAATTTATATTTTTATAGAATAGCAATTGAGTGATTAATTCAGCTGTCATGGTTTTGTCACTGATTGATCTCCTGGGTCTCATCTACTTTATTCTTTAACTAGGAGTATGTTGGGTGTGTCACGTGACCTCCCAGTGCATTCTGCATATGTAAGATAAAGTAATTCAATTCACTTTCTCTTCTCTCCTTTCCACTTATAAAGTTCTAGGATTTTAAGAGTTTGTTTTCTAAGCATAAATAGGAAAAGATTTCAAATCATGGTTACAGGGGTGCTGGGGTGGATCAGTTGGTTAAGCATCTGACTCTTGATTTTGGCTCAGGTCATGATCTCATGCGTTCATGGGTCCAAGCCCCGCATTGGGCTCTGCAGAGCCTGCTTGTGATTCTCTCTCTCCGTCTGTCTCCCCTCCCCTGCTCACACACGCCGCCTCTCTCTCTTTCAAAATAAATAAATAAACCTAAATTTAAAAAGTAAATAAATTAAAAATAAAATACAATAATGGTTACAAAGCCCTTCTGTCCATTTCTTCATTGAACCAAACTGGGAAGCATAATTCTCATTCTGAGCTAGTTTAAATAATAAAAACGATTTGAGGGGAGCCTGGGTGACTCAGTCCATTAGGCGTCCAACTTCGGCTCAGGTCATGATCTTGCGGTTTGTGGGTTTGAGCCCTGCATTAGGTTCTGCACTGACAGTGTGAAGCCTGCTTGGGATTCTCTCTCTCCCCCTGTCTGTGTCTGCCCCTCCCCCCACTTGTGCTCACTCGCTCTCTCTCAAAATAAATAAATAAACTTTAAACAAATAAATACATAAATAAAATTTATTTGAGAGTTTTTGCCTTTATTTTTAATACTAGAAATCACAGAGCAAGCAATTTGTTTGTCCATTTCCCTTTCTTATGTCAAGGAATAGCTAAAGGATCCAAAATCTATTTTGATGGTTATTTATAAATTACATGCTGATAGGTAGGAATCCATACATAGATGGATAATAATATTAATATAATTGAAGAAGGACAACTTTTGTCCTGTCTACTTTATAGTGTGTTCCATTACCAATAAACATGACCCCTGGGTATGAAAGGCAGCAGTGTCTGGCCCCAGAAACTTTGGTCTTTATGTCTGGGAGAGGGGTAGTTGTAGGATATTAATAGGAAAATATGATTTCTGTAAGGTGTATTACAAACAGCATTTTATGAGACTACATTGATTTTTGGCACCAGATAGGAAGAACTGAGTAGAACTCTCCTCTTAATGAGTATATAAATTGATACAATCTTTGTAGAAAGCAATCTGGAAATACTTAGCAAGGCCTTTTAAAGCATCCTATGTGCTGACTATTATATAGAAAATTATAAGGAAATAATGAGAAACTCAGGTGAAAATGTACATACAAAAAAGCTCTAGATTTCTATTGTAGCAGAAAGTTAGAAACAACTCTATAAAATAAAAGAATTCTTTTTATTATTTTTATTTATTTTTATTTTAAATATTTAAATATTTAAATATTTTTATTTATTATTATTTTATTTATATTATTTATTATATTTATTATTAATTCATCTGTGGGATCATTACATAGTTTTATGCAGTTTTTTTCAAAGCATATTTAAGGACCTCAGAAAAAACTCATGATCGAAACCTAAATTTCAAAGTAGGCTACAGGGGTGCCTGGCTGGCTCAGTTGGTGGAGCATGTGAGTCTTGATCTCAGGGTTGTGAATCTGAGACCCACATTGGGTATAGTGATTACTTAAAAATAAAATCTTCCATGCTGTTCCACCATCTTGGCTCCCCCCTACTTAAAAATAAAATCTTAAAAAAAAAAAAAAAAAACAAGTAAGATATAATATATAATATAATTCTGATATAAAGTATAAGTCATATGATATTAGTTGTTATTTTCACATATATTTATATATGATTTTTCTGTGTAATGAGCATAGGTTACCTTTATTATCAGAAAATAATTGAATATTTTAATAGAAAGTGCTGCTGTTCAGCATGTTCCTTTTCAATTAAGTGTTCTAGCGTTAATATAAGTTGTCACACCCTGATCTCTTTAAATGTGTCCATTACAGACCCCGTTGCACTCTCCAGCACAAGTTCTCCCAAACAACAGTAAAGACTCTTCTCAAGCAGCATGTGTGGAGCAAGGCACCAGCTCAGATGAAAACGAAACATATGACAAAAACAAGAAACAATGTACATCCAGGAGAGACAGTTACAGTGACAGCAGTGGGAGTGGAGAAGACGACTTAGTAAAAGCTCCAGCAAAGATACCAAACATGAGTTGGAGTTCAGCTTTGCATCAGACTCTGAGCAACATGGTATCACAGGCACAAAGCCAACATGAAGCATCTAACAATCAAGAAGACACCATCTGTACCATGTTTTACTATCCTCAGAAAATGCCTAATAAACCAGAACTTGATGACAGGTATTGTCACTATTATGTGTAGCACTCAAAGCAACTGCTTCTTGTTTGTGACAGGAGCAGCAACATACGTTTCTCTAAGAATGAAATATGTCTGTGTGAACTTCACAATGATCAGGCAGATGATGACTGTATTGGATATCCAGTTACTGTGACTGACAGTTTTAGTTAGCAAAACTGTAAGCTCTCTAGCCGTTCAACCTGAGACTTGCTGCTCTCTTGAGTATATTTACTAGTAATTGGGAAAGTTGTTTGTATTTCACCATAATTCATAATACTTACAAGAAAGAGAAGAGACCTATTTTGATACTGATGGGGTAGGAGAATAGGGAGTACTAATATAAAGAGAAGTGATTGGTGGGGAGGAGACAGTTTGCAAAAGGTAAGCATAGAGGCAAAAAAAGGAAAAGACTACATCTGTACCTCTAACAATTATTCACACGTTTTACTGTTTGGTTACATCTTTGTGTATATCTAGGTGCAACCGTACTTGTTCAAGTTCTTTTGGTGTTTTGGGGGGTTTTTCCCCCCATTGGATCATCCAAAATAACCACAGGAATAAGACTTATATTCTTTTTCTATTTCTTCTCTTTCTTATTATGTTGAAACACACATTAGGCTTCTGAGAATATTGGCTTCAGCCTTTAGTTAATGACTAGGAATCAAAAGTCTATTTATTTAACCTGTCTTACTAATTTATGCAGCTTGAAGAGCTTCAAAATAGAATCTGGACAGGGGCACCTGGGTGATTTAGTCAGTTAAGTGTCCGACTTTGGTTCAGGTCATGATCTCACAGTTCTTGAGTTCGAGCCCCATGTTGGACTCTGTGTGCTTTGGATTCTGTGTCTCCCTCTCTCCCTGCTCTTCCCCTATTTGTGCTCTCTCTCTCTCTCTATCTCTCTGTCTCAAAGATAAATAAACATTAAAAAAAAAAAAAAAGAATGTGGACAGAGAATAAAAATTGGTATTGTTAGCATCTAGCAGACATGAAATAAATTCATAGTCCAGAGTTAGGCAAAAATTAGCTAGGAATGTAATCATAAGCAGACATGAATATGTGTTAAGCGCTTTCTGTTTGTGGCACAAACTTACTGTATTGACACTGAAATGTATTTGAAAATAGTCTTGCTTCTTTCTCTCTGTAGCAATCCTCCTTCCCCTCTACCACTGGACATGACTCTTGGGCAGAGCTATCAACCCCAATCAGAATCTGCTTCCACTAATTCAATGGATAAATATCATATGCATCACATTTCTGAACCAACTAGACAAGAAAGCTTGACATCTTTGAAAAATGACTTAGAAAACCACCTTGAAGACTTTGAGCTGGTGAGTTGTTTCCTCTGTATTAAGAAAATTCTGGGGCACCTGGATGGCTCAGTTGGTTAAGAGTTGATTTCATGAACTCATGTCATGAACTCATGTCATGTCATGAACTCATGATCTCATGTCATGATCTCATTGTTTATGAGTTTAAGCCCCACGAAAGTCTCTGCACTGACGGTATGGAGCCTGCGTGGGATTCTGTCTGCTCTTCCTCCACTCACACCTTCACACACGCAATCTCTCTCTCTCTCTCTCTCAAAATAAATAAACGTAAAAAACAAATTCCATGTTTTGTCAGTTAAGATGTAGTTACACAAAGCTTCCCTTTAGGGAAAGGCTGTCTTTTTGAGTAGGTTCATATCCAGGTCCAGTAAGTAGATAACATATCTGCTGTGTTTCTCTGCCGAGAATCAGGGGAAAAGACAAAAAGACCTGGATATAAATCCTGATGCTGCCACTGACTTGCTGTAATTTGGCAGATGCCTGTGGAATTACTTCATTCATCTGAGCCTTAGTAGTTCTGGCTATAAAATGGGGCTAGTAACCTCCTAGGACTGTGATGAGGATTGAAAGAAATATAGGTAGAGTACCTAATACAGTATCTACTATTTCCCGAATCCTGATGAGTTGCCTATTTAATTTTTAATCAAATTTGAATGTAAGTTTTTCTCTTCCACACTTTTTTGTATATGCCCAAATGGAATCCTTTACATTGTACAAATAACCCTATAACTTCTGAATCTTTAAATTCAGTTTGGAAGCCAAATCTCCAAGAATAATATCCTTTACATTGATTGAAAGTCAGCCTTTTTCAATATTGTTTTTATTATCCAAGTAATAAATATTTATCATTGGAAAATTTTAAAAAATACTGAAACCACTGATAATCTCACCACCTAAAAATCATAAACATTTTGGAGTTAATCTCTTCAGATACTTGGTTTGCCTAGAAGAGAGAGAGAGAGAGAGAGTGTGTGTGTGTGTGTGTGTGTGTGTGTGTGTGTGTGTGAGACATATACATCTTCAGTTTCATTCTCAGCAATAGAAAATAATCTTTCCAAAAAGAGAAAAAAATCTTTGCAAGATTTCCTTTAGAAGTGTGTCATTACCCCTGTAAACTATAAGCAACCTTCATATCTCATTCAAAATCTTTTTTTTTTTTTTTAATTTGAGAGAGAGAGAGAGAGAGAGAGAGAGAGCATAGACAGGGGAGAGGGGCAGAAGGACAGAGAGAGAGAGAGAGAGAGAGAGAGAGAGAGAGAGAGAATCTCAAGCAGGTTCCAGAGTCAGCATGGAGCCCAACACAAGGCTTGATCCTACAACCCTGGGATCACGACCTGAGCCGAAATTAAGAATCGGATGCTCAACTGACTGAGCTACCCAGGCACCCCTCAGTCAAAATCTTTAAAAAAAAAATTTTTGTACAACTAAATGAAGTTGTAATATCTAATCACCTAAAGGCTTCATGTTTTTATAAGAAAACCTTTTCTTTTGTGGCTCTTGGCATCTATCTTAATTGCTCAGAAATAGATGAAGAATTTTCCTACACCTTCCCCTCAAAATATATATCAAAGGATCATCAAAGTATAACCATTCATGTGTCCTTGTTTACCTTGAAAATACAAAAATTGAAGCATGAGTAAGTTTTGCCTCAGCTATCTTTAGACAAACACATAGTGTTGTTTCTAAACCCAGCTCTTAGATGGGGATACATTCTATCTAGAATTGGATAGACCTAGCTTCACTTGGCTAAGATCAGTAATCTTTTAAGGTTTGATTTCCTCCTCTGCTATTCAGTAGAAATAATAGTCATCTCTGTTTGTCAATGGGCAAAAATAGACAACCTAAAGAGTCGCTGTTTTCTTCCCTAGGAAGTAGAACTCCTCATTACCTTAATTAAATCAGAAAAAGGAAGCCTGGGCTTTACAGTAACCAAAGGCAATCAGAGTATTGGTTGTTATGTTCATGATGTCATTCAAGATCCAGCCAAAAGCGATGGAAGGCTAAGACCTGGGGACCGGCTCATAAAGGTGAGACATTAAAGAATGGATTTATGCAAATGTGACCAGAGACCAAGTCAGGGCTGGAGAAGGAAGAACAAGAAGGTTGAGTTAATATAACACTCCATTTCTTTGTTTGGTTTACGTTTTCCTTCTCCACCTCTTAAAAATAAAGGCCTTTGTATAGTTAACAGTTTAGGGAATGCTGAAAGTGCCCTTTTTAATTTGAAAGTTCCTCTACTCTTACTTAAAGCATTACATAAGCTGTCTTGAGTCTTAGGGACAGAAAGTTTCTTAAATTACCATGAGGATAAATTTCCTATATTAGCAAAATAATGATGCATTTGTTAGATATTTTACATTATTATTTCACATGTAATTACTTGCTCATTATACTTATGATTTCCACAGTAAAGGGAATTAGCAATAAATTAGAGACCATTCTCTTACTGGCTAAGGTAGAGCTAGGGAGATTGCTGTATTTTCATGGCAACTTCTCTTTCCAAAACTGTAATCTGTTTTGCCTCTCTCTCATTTTTGTAGGTTAATGACACAGATGTGACAAACATGACTCACACAGATGCAGTGAATCTGCTCCGAGCTGCACCCAAGACAGTCAGATTAGTCCTAGGACGAGTTCTAGAATTACCCAGGATGCCAGTGCTGCCTCATTTGCTACCTGACATTATATTAACATGCAACAAAGAGGAGTTGGGTAATGCACATTCAGGCTGTGTGCAGTGTGATTTTGTTGGCTAGGTTAAAAGTAAGTACTCTTAAGACTAAGGAAAACCAATATTTTCTATTCCCTGAAGGTTTTTCCTTATCTGGAGGTCATGACAGCCTTCATCAAGTGATATATATTAGTGATATCAATCCGAGGTCAGTTGCAGCCGTTGAGGGTAATCTCCAGCTATTGGACATCATCCACTATGTGAACGGTGTCAGCACACAAGGAATGACCTTGGAAGAAGCTAAGAGAACATTAGACATGTCCCTTCCTTCAGTGGTGCTGAAAGCAACAAGGTACTCTGCAATACTTGTGGGTTTTGTGTGTTTGCTCACGTTTCGGGCTGTTGATCACACTTACGTTATCTTAAAAAGATATTCCTGAATTAGTAACTCACAGACTAAACTGGCAGTTTATAAAGCTAGAACAGACTTCTTAATAGGAGATTCCAAGAGCACTTTAAGTGGATTAGTGTTTGGATACATATTTGCAGTTGATAATAGGGTGGTTACCACATTTGTCAGGATGTTTTCAATTGCAAGTAAAAGAAAATACAACTCAACAGTGGTTTAAACAATAAAGGGAACTTACTAGTTTATAGGATTTAAAAGTGCAAAGATGAGGTGGTCATCAGGTGAAATTTGATGCAGGCTATGGCTCCATTTTTTGCTGTTTTCAATTACTCTCTTTTCTGTGTATGTGTTTCCTTCATGATTAAGTGGCTTTGTCACTTAACACATGGCACCGTCCAGAGCAATCTTCTAACAATTCTCACCAATAACCATGGTAAAGCAAGGACTGTCTGTTGATTGCCTTAGACCTAAATTAAGGCTATCCCTTGAATTGAGACAAAGAAATAGGAATATATCAATTGGCCTAAGCCAGTCCTGGCCCATTCCCAGAGCTGGAACAGAGTCAGTTCTGCCCAAACGTCATGTCTACAGCCAATGAGGGATAGAATTGTCAATTTCACCATACCTCATGACAATTTCACATTATAAGAAATGCTAATGGCAACTTTTCCTTCACTTAATAATAGAAATAAATTGAAAAAAAAAGTATGCATTAATTTCAAATTACTACAAATATAGTGGCATAAATGATAAGTTTATTAATAGTTCTGGAGGTCAGAAATCCAAAATGAAAAAAAAAAAAAAAAGATCCAAAATCCAAAATGGATTTCAGTTGGCTAAAATCAAGATGTTATCAGGGTTGCATTCCTTCTTTAAGAGGTTACAGGAGAAAATCCATTTCCTTGCCTTTTCCACCTTCCAGAGCTTCCCTTCCATCCTCAAAGCCAGCAGGCATAACACTCTACTTATGTTGTCACATCTCTTTCTCTGACTCTCTTTCCTCCCTTCCTCATTCATTTATAAGGACTTCTGTGATTACATTGGGCCCACCCAAGATAATCTCCTCATCTTTAGATCCTTAACTTACATCTTTAAAATCCCTTTTACCCAGTAAGGTAACATATTCACAGGTTTGGCGGATTAGGATGTAGCCACCTTTGTGGGGCCATTATTCTGCCTACCGTAATGTACATACAGCCAGACTTTCTAAATTACACATTTATGTTACATTTATGTCTGTGATACATGGTGAGTTTTACATAGTATGTCTTTAAAAGTATAGAAAGTATAATTAAATCATTTGATCATAAACATTTGTTCCTTCTAAACCTTTAAATTTGATTGTGTACTTTTTTTCTTTGAATATAATCCCTAGTCTGTTTCCCTCATATATTTCTTTTTTTTTTTTTTTTTTGAGTTTACTTATTTATTTTGAGAGAGAGAGAATCCCAAGCAGGCTCCAGACTAACATTGTTAGTGTGGAGCCCGACATGGGGCTCAATCCCATGAACTCCAAGATGATGATCTGAACCAAAATCAAAAGCCAGACGTTTAACCTACTGAGCCATCCAAGCACCCCTACCTCATATGTTTCTAAAAATTAGATTGGAATACATTTATTTTCATAGGTGTAGCTGAATGTTAATGAGTGGAAGAGGAAAGTGTTCAATCTGGAAAATATTTTTGTGAAAATTAACATCTCTGTGAACCATAGATCCAGCTAATTTTTTTGCCTCAAAACTAGTAGAGTACCCTTCATGCTAGCTCTAAAATCACTTTCTTGGGGCGCCTGGGTGGCGCAGTCAGTTAAGCGTCCGACTTCAGCCAGGTCACGATCTCACGGTCTGTGAGTTCGAGCCCCGCGTCGGGCTCTGGGCTGATGGCTCAGAGCCTGGAGCCTGTTTCCGATTCTGTGTCTCCCTCTCTCTCTGCCCCTCCCCCATTCATGCTCTGTCTCTCTCTGTCCCAAAAATAAATAAACGTTGAAAAAAAAAAAATTTTTTTTAAAATAAAATCACTATCTTTTGCCCTTCTGCTTTTCTCTTCACTTTAGTCACAACAGATATAGTGGTGCTAGTCACAATTACTTTCCCCTTCATTCTTCTTCCAGCTCTCTCCACTACTATATATATATCTACCCTCTTTGAAGCCCACAGCCAGCAATAACAGAGAGGTATATATTTGTGGTAATTGTCTGTATGTCAAGAACTGTACAGGGTCTGTGGTCTTACCCAACTTGCAAGCTAATAAGCCAGCCTGTTATTGTTTCTTGGATGCTGGTAGAAGATATGAAACTCCTGGGTCAGAGACAAAATACTTTTTTGGTAACCACAAGCAACAATGGCATGGTATTGGGACAAGTTCCACACATCTTCTAAGTCTCCTGAAGATGACACATGTGGCCTAGTGGATTCCTGCACATGCAGTGGGTTGTAGTACCAGAGAGAAATACCATGAGAAGAAGAGGAACCCTCCCCTTCATGGCAGCCTGTAAGAAAACCTGCTTTTTATTTGGAGAAAGAGTTTCCCTCATCCCTCAAGCTTGCTCATCACAAACATAGCCTTGAGAACTGGCCCATATAAAAAGCAGTAAGGGCCTCTCATTTCTGGGGTACCCAGGAAGAATATGTAGGATGTGTAGGGCCCATGGTAAATTGCTTCTCCCAGCACTATATACTTTAGGCAACCTCCCTTTTCTCTCAAGTACTAGCAGTGTTAAGGTTGCATACCAGTCCTCTGTTTCCAAGGTGATGTCTTTTTAACAGTTTTTCACATTGGGTGGTACTATCCTTCTTATAATCCTTTAAATATATATATATATGTATATATATATATATATATATATATATATATATACATATATACATATATATATATATACACACACACATACACATATATATGTGTGTGTGTGTGTATATGTGTATATATAATGTATATGTATATTGTATATATGTATATATGCATATATTATATATATGTATATATGTATATATAATGTATATGTATATATAATACATTGTATATATATTGTCTAGATTTTCACTTTAAATAACTTTTTTAAAAGCATGTATCAAGGGTTTCAGATATACAAAATTTAGTCATCTATAATTCCTAAGTTATCTTTGAACCATTATCTGAATGACAGTGAACTAAGTTATTAGATCATGAATATTACAAGTGTTTTAAATGAGGGGAAATACAGTAATGTGTTAATCCTAAACCCAGAGAAAAATTATGTAAAGAAATGATTCTTAATCTTTTTTGGGTCAAGAATATCTCCCTCTAGAAAAGAGGTAGATGAAAACTGATAAATATTTTGTCTACAGCTTCCGGGTGCCTAGACCCCCTGAAGCCTATCTAGAATAAAATTCTTGTGGCTCAATAGTTACCAGGTGGTTTGAAGGGTATTTAAACAAACATCTTAAATAATTTGGAATTGCCTTTTCTTTTTTCTATAACACAGAGATGGCCATCCAGTGATCCCCAGTTCCAAGAGGCACACTCTTGCAAACCCACAGTCAACCAAAGCCAACGGTAAGGATACATTCATTTTGTGACACAAGTAGTTATGCAGAGATAACTATTTTTTTTTTTTTCCCAAAAGCAAAATTGGAGACTATCACTACAGTGTTTTTATCACCCTTCCAGAGTGCTTTTCAGGATCTCTCTAAGTGCAAAAAATCACATTTAAATAAAAGCATCTCTAAAATTCAGTGCGTAATAGGAAATAGTTGAGCAGCATGGACCATGGGATTTACAGCCAGATAGACCTGAGTTTATAAGTTCTGTGTGCCCTTAGGAAGTTACTTGATCTGTATCCAAGCTTCTATTTCCTATTAGTAAAATAAAAATGTTAGTACTATCTATCTTATAAGGTTATAATGAAGCATAAATACAATAATAATATGTGAAATGCTTATCATAATGATTGTCACATAGTAATTTATTCAGTTATTGAATCTCTTCTCTGTGCCAGGCATTGGTCTGGGCATTGGGAGCATGGTAATGAATACACAAAGTATCTGTCTTACATTCTAGCATAATAAAAGAAATTGTAGTATTAGTGGTCGCGACCCCTGCTAACATAAATTTAATGCTTATTCTTCAGAATAAGCATTCTTCCGGGGCGCCTGGGTGGCGCAGTCGGTTAAGCGTCCGACTTCAGCCAGGTCACGATCTCGCGGTCCGTGAGTTCGAGCCCCGCGTCAGGCTCTGGGCTGATGGCTCAGAGCCTGGAGCCTGTTTCCGGTTCTGTGTCTCCCTCTCTCTCTGCCCCTCCCCCGTTCATGCTCTGTCTCTCTCTGTCCCAAAAATAAATAAACGTTGGAAAAAAAATTTAAAAAAAAAAAAAAAAAAAAAAAAAAAAAAAAAGAATAAGCATTCTTCTAAGTGCATGAGTCCTGAAAACAACCCTGTGAGAATAGTGTTACTATTATCCTCCATTTATAGAAGGAGAAACTGAGACACAGAGAAGTTTGATAACTTACCCAAACTCACAGAGTTAATAAATGGGAGAGCCAGAATTTAAACCTGGGGTTTCTGATTCCATGCTCTCATTCACATAATCGGGCTCAGTAAACGTAGCTTCTGATGTCCATGATAAGAATGATAGACGTGGGAATGTGGTTGAAATTAATGTATTTGAAATGTGAATTCAGTACTTCATACATAACTAAACTTTTAGGTTATCAGGCAGTAACATCTACCAAAAGAATCTCACTACTACAGTTGTAGTTTATCTTCAAAACACTAAAGTACATTTGTTCCCCTCCTCGCCAGTTTTCTTGAATGCCTTAGGGATCTCAGCTTCTCTATAATAGTTCCAGTTCACGTTAGAGAGGGACTATCTCACAGAACAGTCAGGAGAGCATTTTTCTAGTGACTTACGGGTAGTTACTTGTTGCCTGTTTGTAGTTTCAGAGCTAAAGAGAGCTAAGCCCTGCCCACCTTGTAGAAACTGCCTAGTGAACTGTCTTTATGGGGTTCTCTCACTTGACTCCCTTAGAACTGATTCTTTATGAGTTCTGAAAATCAGTATCAATAATAGGAACTCTCTTATAGTGATGGGAATATAAAATGGTACAACCATTTTATAAAACAGACAATTTCTTTTAAAAGTTCAGCATGTGCCTCCCATATGATCCAGCCATTCCACTCCTTTTTGTTTACCCAAGAGAAAAGAAAGCATATATCCATACACAAAAACCTGTACATGAATGTTTTAGCAGCTTCCTTTGTGAAAGCCAAAATCAAAAACCACTCAAATGTCCAAAAACTGCTGAATGAAGAAACCAATTGCAAAATATCCAAACAACAGTACTATTCAGTAATAAAAATGGTCTGGTACTCATAGCAACCTAATCAAAATAACCAAAATAACCCCTCCAAATAAGACAGCTGAGTGAAAGAAGTCAGACAGAAAAGAGTTTATACTGTATTATTCCATTTATTCAAAATTAAAGAAGATGGAAATCATAGTGACCGAAAGTAGATTAGTGGTTGCTTAGAGACAAGGTGAAGGGCAATTAGGGGAACAGGAGGGAGACAGTACAAATAATAAGCTATGATGTTCTGAACTATTCCAATATGACTTTTTGAACTAGTAGTTTATTACTGGTATGCTTTTTCAGTACTTTTCTTGGAAGGTTGATAATGTTTTATACCTCCTGGAAATAATATTAAAAAACATTCTTGACTCTTTGTAATAACATCATCCACATAATTACAGAAATTCATGTCTAAAAATTTCATGTCAACCTTCATCTTTCTAGGTGGAATTATTTTTAGGTCATTTTCAAATAGAAGTCCTTGAGTACACAGATCGGTACATTTTTTTTCTTTTCTGTTCTTTTCTTTTTTAACTTTTCCAAACTCTGCTATATGTTTCAAAGTCTCTTAAAAATATAATTTGATGAATCAAATTATTTTTAAATGTGATTTTTAACTGTAATATGTATTACATTTTTAATGTAATATGTATTGAATCTTTGTACTGGTGGCTAAGAGTTAAAAGTAACATTTGGTTTAGACATATATTAAAAGTTCTATTTAGTTGTATCCATAACTTACTTTACTGTGTTAAATTGATAGCCGTTATGAAATGATATGAATGGCGCACTATCTTTCCTTAAATAGTGAAGTTAGTGTAGATCAGCACCTGTGATGCCTCTCCCATTCAGTTGAGAGAATTTACATTCAGTGTCTGATACTAGAACCATCCAGACCGAACTGAGCTTTTGTGCAGACTATAGTATTTTCTTTTAAGAAATTAGCTTTTTCCTTGGGATAAACCCTTTTCTAATAATATTTGATTTTGTGTAGCTGGTTTTAAATCATTTTGCAATATGACCTCTTTTAGTGCACTAATGAAAATAAGAACGTGCACAGAAATGTGGGTTTTCTTTCACTGTTTTGATGTCCCTATTGTGGTTCCAACTGGCTCTTCTCTTACTCTCTGTGTTGTTCCTTTCAGGTCACCACACTGTGGAGCCTTGCCACAAGCCTGCCCTCACTCCTAGTAATTCATCCTCCAAGGTAAGGAAAAGGCTACCTTCTTCCTATCATACTGCCTTAGCTAAATAACCAGCTTGTTTGTGTCTTGAACCAAACTGATTTCGCATTTAAATATTTGCCTTTTTTAGAAACATGTACTGATGTAAGGAATATATTTTAGGGAACTAAATAGACCTTGCTGAATAAAGCACACAATGTAAAGGTCCTACATGAGCAACCCTACATCATTTGGCACATATTCAGCTCTTATATAAGCTAATCTCTTAAATGGATAGCTTCAATACTTAGATCTTTTTATGAAAGTTCACAGTTCTTTTGGTTGTGTGTTAGATACCCAGAAGAGAAGAACATACATAATTAAGAGTAGAATTGGTCCTTTGAGTTAATATTGGTCAACAGTGACCCTCAAATAACAATCCTCTACTGCTAGTAAGGAAAAACAGTACTGACAAAAGAAATAGACATACTTGCTTTTAGAAGGACATGGAAAATGCTTTACCTCATAATAAAATGTAAGAACCTAAATCATTTAAGATTAACAAAGAAAAATCTGGAGGTGAATTAGCAAAGCTACTTTAATACATAGCTGAATTCCACTTCAAGCTTTCTCTTTAAGGCTATGCGTATGCCCATTCGTTTGGCTAACATTTCTTTTTGTGATTTTCTTTTGGCATGTAATGAACATTCTAAAACGATCCCAGCTGGATATCCACTTTGTGGAATTGTTTAATCCCACACACGTCCCATACAGTCTGAGCCCCACTGTTTGAATGCCTTTCCACATAAGCTCCAGAGCTGAGGCATTGCTCTCCTAGTAATCTGAAAATCCTGTCATCTCAGCAAAATCTGGACAAAAGCTGGATTTAGCATAGAAGGAAAATTTAGTGACCAGAAGGCCAAAATTCCATGCCTTTCATCTCACTGGTCCAGCAAGTCTTTAAAAGATATTGCAATAGAAGAATTATTAGGCAGAAATGATTGGGGCACAGAAATAAAAATGCCTTGGTCTTGGTATGTTTGTGGATTGAGAGAAAGCAAGACCCACTATTCCCTGTTTATTCATAAGGTCTACAGTTACACAGAGCTGGAACACCTGGATTTTCATGTATTTCTAGTGTTAGTCATGTTGTATGGTGCTTATTTTCTTTTTAAATATCAGCATGTTGTTGAAAGGGAGAAGGGGAGAATTTCTTTTTAAGTTAACATAGAACACTCAGAAGCTAGGACCTTGGTTATTCATGGTTGCAAACATTTTTTGTTGGAGTTAAAGTCTTTCAGGAAGTCTCTCAAGCAATACTCTGTCCTTGATGCTAATGTCTGTGCTATGTATTTCTCATGAAGATTGGAGTTTCACAATCCAGTAAAATTGGACATTGTGTAACCACTATTTATGAAGAAATAATTCTATTGTGTCTATCATTTCTACTTTTTATCTTGATAAAAAGAGTAAAATCTTTGGAGCAAACCACCTTTTATTTGTATAAAATTATTTCATTTTATCCTAACCATTTAATTTTGCATTTTTACCCAAATCATTTTTCTTTCAATAGGCCATGTACCATGAAGTGTTCACAATTTACCATTGAGTTAGAAAGTTAAATTCTGTTCAATAAGTAATTTGTAGTTATGAATCCATTGTTATTCTTTTTAAATTGAGATGAGATTTAGACTAGACTTAAAAATCTTTATATCCAACAGTTGACCAGGATGTGAAACTAGAGTTTATGTCCAAGTCACAGCTTCACAAATACTTAAAAAATTTTTTCCCTTTCCCCCAACTTATTAGTTTAGTAATCCTATAAAACTTTTAGAAAAGATTTAAAGGAAGACAAGTCTCATAAAATATGCCTCAAAAAAGAGATTTCTGCACTCAAATAAGCTTAGGAAATACTACATAATAGACTCTTGGCAACTCAAAATTTATATTAGTAAACACTGTGAGAATTCTTAGAATAGAAATACTGATTTGATGTTGTATTATCTGCTGTTTCCAGAGGTTTTTGGCGATGGAAAGTCCCATTCTCTTTGTACATTCCATTGTGCTGATGTTTCCTAGAAACATTCATCTATCATGGAGAGATATCAAATGGATTATGTACAAAGAAAGAGGGAGAGAAGGACACAGATGGGGCAATCTACAGTCCCTCCCTAATCCTGGAAGTTAGCAAAATAGTAAACTAATGATTTGCTCTGGTTTCATACTTTAGGTTAATGGGGAAGAAATAATTGAAGTTTTGTGCCCTGAAGGAAAATGCTCTACTTATCAGATGAAGGGATCAGCAGACTTGATTCTCTCCAAAGGTAGTTTTTCCAAATCAGTCATCCAATTACTCTAAATGTCCTAATAGTTCAGGTAATAAAGAAATATTAGGTATTGGGCTTACATGTTTCTATAGTGTAACAAGAAAAGATTGTTGTTCAAAGAAATAAAAGAACAATGTAAAATTAATTATTGTTCATTGCATTACTGTACAAATGTGCCTGTATCCTAATATTAAAAATATTTTTAGATGATTAAAAAGATAGTTGGTTTTGTTTGATAGTGTTTCTTACATTCCTTGGAAGCAGCAATTCACAGGTAACCTAATTAGAAAATTTTTCTTGGACATGTATGGGCTACCCTATTACATCCTTAATTTTTGTAACCTAACTTCTTGAGTTTCTTTCATGAATTAGTAATTTGGAATCAATTTAGGAAAATAAGCATTAAATTCTTGATGTCTCATGGAAAGATTTATTCACAGACATAGATTTTGGTTTGTTCTTTTTAAGCTACATTTGTGTGATCTTCTGTCACAGCAGCCAGAGGAGTGCTAGAACTAAAAATGGCTGGTTTGCATGGGTCTAACCGCTTTTCCAATCATGGCTGCCTTTCGAAGTAGATGCTTGAAATTTGAAAGACCTGATGTAGCGTCTCTTTCTCAAATCAATATTTTTAAAGTAAAATCTCATGTAAAATTACTGTTTTTCAAGAATCTAATGTACAAGAAGATGATATTTATGATGATCCTCAAGAAGCTGAAGTTATTCAGTCTCTGCTGGATGTCGTGGATGAGGAAGCCCAGAATCTTTTAAACCAAAATAATGCAGCAGGAGATGTCAGTGTTCCAGGTAGATGAACCAGAATGAATAAGTTGGTACACTAAGGAGTGCAAGAAGGAGGCCTCTAGGAAGCATTTTAATTTCTCTTGGCCCACTTATTTCTTCCCCAGGTTCATTGAAAACCAATGGGAAGTTATCTGAAGGGAGAGCAGAAGATACAGACTGTGATGGTTCACCTTTACCTGAAGACTTTACAGAGGTAAGGATAAGAGCTAGATAAACACTATAGGATGTTATGTCTTGTTAGAATTATGTATCTTCTTACATAAAGTTTGCTTTCTCTGCTGAGGCCTTATCTCTGCCTCCACCAACCCCACCATTTCTGATTTTCCAACACCGCTCATCCCCTGCCCCAACTCTGGCATTTGCAGGTTTATGTTTACTTGTCTGGTTCCTGTAGCCATTTGACTTTGCAGCCTATCCTAGTGTGCTAGGGCTGCCACAACAAAATACCACAAACTGGAAGACTTAAGAAACAGAAATTTATTTTCTCACAATTCTAGAGGCTGGAAGTCCCAAGGTGCCAGCAGAGTTGGTTTCTGGTGAGACCTCTGTCCTCCACTTGCAGATGACCACCTTTTCACTGTGTCCTCACATGCCCATTCGTCTGTCTAACCAGGGAAGAGACCCCTGGTGTCTCTTCCTTTTCTTATAAGGACACCAATCCTATTGGATTAGAGCCCCATCCTTATGACCTTATTTAGCCTTAATTACCTCCATAAAAACTGTCTCCAGGCAGTCATTTTGGGATTAGGGCTTCAACCTGTGAATCTTGCAAGGGACACAATTCAGTCTATAACACAATAATCTATGCTTTAACAAGTTATAAAATATAATTAAATAAAATTTCATTCGCAATAGTTAAATAAAAGTATAGGCATAAATTCAACCCAAATGTACAAAACCTATATTATGAAACCTTTAAAACTCTACAAAGAAGCAGAAGAAATATTAAAGAGAAACATTTCTTATTCCTTGATAGAAAAACCCAAAATTTAACTTCTCCCTAGATTTACCCATAAATTAATATGGTCCCATAAAATATTTCAACTTTTTTTTAATGTTGATTTATCTTGAGGAGGGAAGTATGAATGGGTAAGGTTAATAATGATGGGTAAGGGGCAGAGAGAGGGGGAAAAGAGAGAATCCCAAGCAGTCTCACTCTGTCAGTGCAGAGCCCAACGCAGGGCTCAATCCCATGAACCATGACATCCTGATGCTGAGCCTAAATCAAGAGTCCAACACAACTATCTGAGCCACCTAGGAGCCCCTTCAACTTTTTTTTAATGAGAGGCAGACTAGCTTGGTAAAATGATTTTAAAGTTCACTTGGAAGAAATTAGGATGTAAAACTGTTCAGGACAAATCTAAAAATTAAGGTTTATGGAGGGAGAATGTTCCTACCAATTATTAGTAAATATCATGTAAGTTGTTCTACCACCAAAGTGTAGATAGATCCCGCAAATATACACGTTGAGAATTCAAGATGTTAAAAACCAAACATTTTGGGACAGTCCATCCTTTAAATTTAATAAATTGATGCTTGAATATATGGGACATCTGCTTCAGAAGAGATTTTGACTAATAGTAAACAAAACAAAGAAAGTGAAAAAACAAATTCAGGAAAGGAGAAAACAAAGTACTGAGATAAAAACATGAAGAGGTTATATTTGTATCAAACTCTAAATGTGTTAAAATCACTATGGAAATTATATTCATAAGCAGACAAATTCAAAAAAGACAAATATGACTAATCTCCGTAGCTGAAAGGAAGACTAAGCCAGTATTCTGGAAACATTTTCTGTTCATTTTATATTTCTAGAATGTTGCCTACATTTGAGTAGTTTTAAGAGTCACCTAGAATTTCTGAAAATATTTAGTTTTTCATAAGTATGCTTCTTTGGGACCACCCTAAACAAATTGTAGATTATTTATTGAACTGGCTCATAATAGTGTGTTCTACAACCCTGGAAGTTGTTTTGTTTTTGTTTCTTTAACTTTTATTATTGAAGTGTAGTTGAAATACAATGCTCTATCATTTTCAGTTATGCAACATAGTGATTTAACAATTCTATACATTATGCAATGCTTACCACAGTAAGTGTAGTTAATCACCTGTCATCCTTCAAAGTTATTACAATGTTATTGATTCTCTTTCCTGTGCTATACGTTTCATTTGGTGACATTTTATAATTAATTAATTTATTTTAGGTAGCTCCATGCCCAGAATGGGGTTTGAATTCATGACCCCAAGATCAAGAGTCACATGCTCCACCAACTGAGCCAGTCAGGTGTCCCATGACATTTATTTTATAAAGTTTGTATCTCTTAATCCCCTTCACTTATTTCACCTATCCCCTCAGCCCTGCCCCCTCTGCCAACCACCAGTTTGTTCTCTGTATTTATGAGTCTGTTTCTGTATTTTGTTTGTCTATTTATTTTTTAGATTCCACATCTAAATGAAATCATATGGTATTTGTCTTTCTCTGACCTACTTCACTTAGCATGATATCCTCCAGGTCCATCCATGTTGTCACAAACGGCAAGATCTCATTCTTTTTTATGGCTGAGTGATATTCCATTATGTATATATACCATATCTTCTTTTTTTTTTTTAATTTTTTTTTCAACGTTTTTATTTATTTATGGGACAGACAGAGACAGAGCATGAACGGGGGAGGGGCAGAGAGAGAGGGAGACACAGAATCGGAAACAGGCTCCAGGCTCCGAGCCATCAGCCCAGAGCCTGACGCGGGGCTCAAACTCACGGACCGTGAGATCGTGACCTGGCTGAAGTCGGACGCTTAACCGACTGCACCACCCAGGCGCCCCAATATCTTCTTTATTTATCTATTGTTAGGCATTTAAATTGGTTCCATATCTTGGCTGATGTAAGTAATGGCTGCAGTAGGGGTGCTTATCTGGCTCAGTTGGTAGAACACGCAAGTCTTGATCTCAGGGTCATGAGTTCAAGCCCCACATTGGATGCAGAAATTACCAAAAAAAAAAAAAAAATGCTTCAATAAACATTGAATTTGTGTTTTCATTTTCTTTGTGTAAATACCCGATAGGGAAATTACTTGGATTGTATGTACAACCCTGAAAGTTTTAGGGTTTTAACCCTGAAGGTTTTCTGATGAGTCAAAAGTTAAGCTACTTTTGATATTATAAATGATATTATGATATTATAAATAGTATAGTATCACACACGGTCATTTGTCACTGTCTTGTAACTTGTCACTCTACACTTAACTACCTCTTAATGAAGTACTTCAGGCCAATGTCTGAGCTTTATTTATGAATGAAGGAATGAATGCCAGTCATATACATAGTGTAAATCATCATCTAAAGTTTCAAAACTATTCACTTAGCTATTGCTGAACTCGTTTGACCCTGATTAAGCTGGGGATAACAAGGTAAGAAGGTATATCAGGGTTTCTGTCCTCAATTTGCTTGTATAGTCTAGTAGTCAATTTGGGAGCTGTACAATGTAAATAAGTAAGTACAATTTTTAAAACTATAGTAAAAACATGTCCTGATAAATGTTTATATGGAATTCAGAGAATGTTACAAAGAATTGTGGAATAATAGGGACTATACAGGAGTAGATAGGTATGGTTATTAAGGCTTCCGAGAGAATTAGCATTTTATTTATTTATTTTTTAATGTTTATTATTGAGAGAGAGAGACAGAGCACAAGTGGAGGAGGGACAGGCTCCAGGCTCTGAGCTGTCAGCACAGAGCCTGATGAGGGGCTCGAACCCACAGACCGTGAGATCATGACCTGAGCCAAAGTTTTAGCATTTTGAAGGTATTTGGTAGGTGAGATGCAATAGGAAAGAGCATTCCATACTGAGGAACTGCTTAGCAAGGACATGAAGGTCTGGATCAGCCTGGGACATTCAGGGCACTAAATCATCGCAAGTAGGGTGTCATGTGGTATCTCGAAAGCTAAGACTGAAGAGATAGGGAGGGGTGAGTTGAGCAAGTGACTTAGATGTCATGGCAAGGAATTTGGTCTTTCTACACCTCTGGACAGGCAACTTTCCTGAGAGAGATAGAAACATGTCCCCCATTAGCTCAAAACATCTAAGATGGAGAGAAGAAAGGCATGGCCTCCTAAGACATGACATCATTGTGCTGAAATACATCAGCACACTTCCTATGTTGTTTCTAATACTGGTTATTAATCAGAAAACAATAGAAACTTTCAGTGGCTTTCCATCACCTATAAGATAATCATGCTTGACTGACTGTAGGATCCTGGCTTTATGGGCATTCGACTGATGTAGTCACAGAGCCCTATGCTTAGAAGAGCTCCTCATGTGCTGTGCCATCATCTTGAAATTCTCAAATTTTTAACAAGATATCCCATATTTCCATTTGACAATGGGCACCGCAAATGATACAGTTTGGTCTTGGACCCAGGAGATATCTCTACTCTTCAAGTTGCTGGATCTGGATTCTTTGAGCAATAGGATAACAAACCAACCTTCAGATGGGCTGGCCTTGGTAAAATCTAAGTCTTTTCCTTGAGGCAGTGCTGCAGCTGCCTTCTCTTCCAAGGAGCCTACAATCCAGAATGAGAAGAGAGACCGCAGGCCATCTCCTTAACCCAAACCTACCCCATACACAGGTGAACTTTGCAAAATAGTGGGAAATTTTTCTTTAAGTTTTCAAATTCCAGTTAGTTAACATACAGTGTAACATTAGTTTCAGGTGTATAGTTTAGAGCACTTCCATACAGTGCTCATCATGACACATGTGCCCCTTAATCCCCATCACCTATTTAACCCATTCTTCCACCCGCCTCCCCTCTGTGGTAAACCATAGAATTTCTTCTCTATAGTTAAGAGTGTGTTTCTTAGTTTGCCTCTCTGGTTTTTTCCCCATGATTGTTTGTTTTGTTTCTTAAATTCCACATATGAGTAAAATCGTATGGTATTTGTCTTTAACTTATTTCACTTGGCCTAATACTCTGTAGCTCTGTCCACATCCTTGTAAATGGCAACATTTCATCCTTTTCATGGTTGAGTAATATTCCAGTGTGTGTGTGTGTGTGTGTGTGTGTGTGTGTGTGTGTGTGTGTGTACACATACATATCTTCTTTATCCATTTATCAGTCAGTGGACATTTGGGCTCTTTTCATAATTTGGCTATTGTAGATAATGCTGCTATAAACATGGGGGTGCATGTGTCCCATCAAATTAGTATTTGTATGTCTTAGGGTTTAATTACCCAGTAGTGCAATTGCTGGATCATAGAATAGTTCTATTTTTAACTTTCTGAGGAACCTCCATACTCTTTTCCAGAGTGGCTGCACCAGTTACATTCCCACCAACAGTGCCAAAGGGTTCCCCTTTCTCCACATCCTCAACAACATCTGTTGTTTCTTGTATTTTTCATTTTAGCCATTCTGACAGGAATAGTGGAAAATTGATATTGTTGTAGTATCACTATATTTTATTTCCAATTGGGCTTTATCTCACCATTTTCATATTAATAACATTTGACTCTTATAAAAGGCTTTATACTTTTCAAAAGTATCACACTCATGGTAGATTCTTAGACCAGTTTTATGATGGGAAATACAAAATCCAAATGACTTTACTTGGAAAAAAATCAACCCAGACTAAAATTATCAACTTGCAGAAACAAGTAACATCTAAGAAGCTTCCTTTTAGTTATCCGTGGATAAAATCAAGCTACATTTTTTTTCTTCCTCCATAGAAATTCTGCATTTTCCTCAAATAAACTGAAGTTCATATCAGAATAACTTAATTATAAATACTTCTTAAGTCTAAAGGTCTATAACTGAAAGATCATATTAAAGATTATTTATATCTTGGGGCACCTGGGTGGCTCAGTCGGTTGGGCGTCTGACTTTAGCTCAGGTTATGGTCTCACGGTTCATGGTTTCAAGCCCCATGTCAAGCTGTGTGTTGACAGCATGGAGCCTGGCGCCTACTTCGGTTTCTGTGACTCCCTCTCTCTCTGCCCCTTCCCCGCTCATGTTCTGTCTCTCTCTGTCTCTCAAAAATGAATACACATTTTTAAAAAAAGATTTTTTATATCTTTATTAAAGAAGTGAGACAACCTTCTGTGGCTCAGGCATAATAAGCACGTGTAGGCATATAGTGGTAACCAGACGTGGTTCCTGCCCTTGTGAAGCTTATAGTCTAATGAGGAGGACAAGAGAATGATCAAATAAACACCCAAGTAAACATGAAATTACAAGTTGTGATAAGGTCTATGAAGTTTAAAAAGAAAAGAAGTGGTGCCTGGGTGGCTCAGTTGGTTTGACGTCCGACTCTTGATTTCGGACGAAATCGGGGATTGAGCCCCACATCGGGCTCCATACTGAGCATGCAGCCTGCTTGGGATTCTTTCTCTCTCTCTCCCTCTGCCTCTCTCCCCACTCGTGCTCATGCTCTCTCTCTCTCTAAGAGAAAAAGAAAAAAAGTGCTACAAATAAAAGCAAATGGATTATGGAGATAAACAGAGGCCAGATAATTCAGGGTCTTGAAACGAAAGGACTATCCCATTTGTTAAGATAATTTGTCCTAATAAAGATTGGAATGTAAGATTTATTAATCATCTAAGAATGAAACTTGTCATCTTCTGATTGTAGCAAACTGCACTTGCAGTATTTGGGTCTCTGAGACACCATACTCAGGTAAAGTATGAGCTGATTGGTCTATGTTCTCCACAGAAGGACCCATCACTTTAATAATAAAAGGGCAAGATAAGTTAACACACTGAAAATTACTAAGATTTTTCTGGAGAGCCCATTTTCAGATTTTAAAATTGAAGTAGTATAAGAATATGCATGTCTAATCATACTTCAGCTATACATCTTGTCTTCTCCTTACCTCTGTACCATTAATATCCCTTATGAGAAATGAAAAGCCAGTCAGTAAGTGGGACCAGCAAAACTCTTGGGCCACTGAAAATGCCTTAGCCACAGTTTGACATTAATTGAATGTCATACGTGTGTTTGTTATATGAGGATGGACATGACAGAAAATATAGGAAATAAGTAACAGAAACAAATTGAACACTGAGATTGTTTGATTTTTTTTTTACAATGGGATAATGTAATTTTTATTTCTCTTTATTGTAGTCTATCAAAATGAATGGCTGTGAAGAATATTATGAAGAAAAAGTAAAAAGTGAAAGGTAAGAAAATAATCCCTTAAAGTATATAACAGGGGCACCTGGGTGGCTCCATCAGTTGAGCATCTGACTTTGGCTCAGGTCATGATGTCACAGTTCATGAGTTCGAGCCCCATGTCAGGCTCTGTACTGACAGCTCAGAGCCTGAAGCCTGCTTCAGATTTTGTGTCTCCCTCTCTCTCTCTGCCCCTCCCCCACACGTTCGTTCCCCCTCCTTCTCTCTCTCTTTCTCTCTCTCTCAAAAATAAATAAACATTTAAAAAAATTAAAGTATAAAAATTCCATTGTTTTTTAGAAGTGCTCTGAGGTGGGGGTACCTGACTGACTCAGTTGGTGGAGCATGTGACTATTGATCTCAGGGTCATGAGTTCAAACCCCACCCTGGGTGTAGAGATTACTTAAAAAATAAAATCTTTAAAAAAAAAAAAAAAAAGGTGTTCTGAAGATTTTCATTTAGGTGTTGCTTTTGAAATTAATTTATTCTTTTCCAATGAAATGAGAATGTTGACTAAATTATGGACCTATGGCTGAATATTAAGAATGTTTTTAAAATAGTGTTATAAGGGTTCAGGTGGCATGTGACAATGTATTTGTTATAACATTCCTCCAAAAAACAGTATCCTTGACCATGGGGAAAAAATGAAAGAAAGTCTAAAAGGGAAAGTGCCAACAATGAGGAAAGTCTAGCAAATATCTGGGCCAGCTGCCAATAATTGTAAAGATACAAGCTCTGCCCTGTTAGGCAAGGGAAGGGGAGGAAGGAGGTCGAGGAAACTAGTATATCTAATTTATTTGAATGCAAGTTAGAAACACTATTAACATATAAATTTTATCCACATGTTACTAATTCTTGGATACACTTTCTTTTTGATTTTAACATTTCTGAAATCATGAAGGGCCTTACAACCATCAATATAATTTCTTCCTTAATGTGAACAAAATAATAGTGTATCTTACAATGATGAGTGTCAAAGATTCAAAGAATTGTAGTACATAACCTTCAATCTAGCAATTTCATTTCTAAAAAATGGCTCCCACTACCACATGTGTGCAAAGACATTTCTACAAAAATGTAATTGCAACATCATTTATACTTGTAAAAAAAATAATTACACAAAATAAATTAGGGTATACGCCTACAAGCACCCATGAAACACTAAAGCAGCTAATCAAAGGAATGATAAAGGAGGGAATGCCTGACGGAAGGATCTCCAAACTATACCCTTGCAAACAAAATATATTTATTACATGACAAAAGCAACCTCATTGATGCAGAACTTGCAAATTAAATGTTAATTGCAACCCATAATTATCTGGAACAGAGGAAAACATTCACCATAAAAGCAACATAATTGCTGCCCCATTATTGACGTTGTGGGACCATTGTACATGTCTTGTTTTAATGGTCTATACTAATGTCAGACAGATGTACTCTGTTTTGTTCCCCCTGAATATCATAAAATGCAAAAATGTGTTCAGCCTTTTACATTATGCTTTTTCATCTCATTGCTAAACTTTTGTCCTGCCTGGATTCTCTTTTCTAGCCATCCACCCTACCAGCAAGATGGCATCTACTGTGTACCCCTAGAATAATGGGAACTTGTACTGTGTTTTATTACATTACCTGAGTGTCCTGATGCAGAAATGTCCCTCCAGCCTCCACTTGTAGCAAAAGACAGATGTGCATCAACAGAGACTTCTATAAATAAATTAAGATACATCCATATGGTACAATAATAGTAGGTAGCTGTTAAAAAGACACAGAGAGCTCTACTGACACAGTTGTAATTGGTTATCTGTGTTGAAGCGGGCAACAAACCACTTTCTCTGTCTCCAAGGGACTCCTTCAATCTAACGTCCAAAGACAGGATTTGTTTGAAAATAAATTTTAGACTATATTAAACAATTCTGTACTTCAGTTTAATTTACATCTACCAATAAATCTTAGGACTTGTAGGCTTGGGTTTTTCAAATCAGATCATCTGTTTTTTTGTTTTTTTAATTTTCTTAACATTTACTTATTTTTGAGAGACAGAGAGAGACAGAGCATGAGCAGGGGAGGGGCAGAGAGAGGGAGACACAGAATCTGAAGCAGGCTTCAGGCTCTGACCTTTCAACACAGAGCCCAACGTGGGGCTCAAACTCACAAACTGCAAGATCATGACCTGAGCCAAAGTCAGATGCTTAACCGACTGAGCTACCCAGTCGCCCCCAGACGATCTGTTTTTAAATATCTTGATAATTGTACAGGAAATAAGGGGTTCAAGGATATTCTTTTTTGAGAGAGAGAGAGAGCATGCATGCACACATGAGTGGGAGAGGGGCAGAAAGAGACAGAGAGAGAGAGAGTGAAGGAGAGAATCCCAAGAAGGCTCCACACTGTCAGCACAGAGCCTGATGCGGGGCTCAATCCCATGAACCATGAGATCATGAGCTGAGCTGAAACCAAGAGTCGGACACCTAACCGACTGAGCCACTTGGGTGTCCCTCAGGGATATAATAGTTAAATGCATTTGGGGGACAAAACTGAAGAAAATATTACAAATGTGTTTTGTTGTCATAGCTTGATTCAAAAGCCACAAGAACGGAAGACTGATGGTGACAATGAAGTGGCCTGGGCAAGTGATGAATTGCCAATGGAAACAACAAACCTTGAGGATTCCAATAAAGGCAAGAATTTTATAAGCCATTTTTTTCATCAAAAGCAATGGATAAAAAAATAAGTGTTTGAAAATCACAGTTTTCAGAATACAGAGATATGCTATTTCTCTATATGTGTGCATTATTTGGTTCTATACATTAAATGAAATTACATAGGCAAACATCAGCATTTAGTTCTCTAAATAGGTATTTGCACAGTTGGAGGCTAAAATTCTCAGTGGCTTGAAGTAAAACACACAAATAAATGTGTAAATATGTTAATTGGAAACACAAAGTCACAGTTTTGCCAATCTGGAACGAGAAGTCAAGGAGTACATTTAATTTATAATAAAACAGGTAGAATTGCTCAAAGAGGGAAAATTATTACCCTTGAATCTCAACCTCATTTTTTAAAAGCGAGAGTCAATTGCTGTATCCTGTCACTGCCTCTGTGACTTTATAACTGAGCCAGTAGAGAAATGAAGCTCTATTCAGTGTTGCATTTCTCTTTTTTTTTTTTTTATAGAAGGCAGTGTTACACTAATGCAACAAAAGACATGGTTTTGTAATTTGAAGTGTTAGTTGTTAAAGGAAATTAAAGTAGTTGAATGAACACCTTTTTGATTTATGTGGACTCTTAGTGTCCGTGATGGTGCTTTTGTCAAATCCCGTAGCCCAGGCCCATCTCCAGTGTTTGAGCTCCCATTGCCTTTACGCTCAGTTCTGTAAAAGTTTACGGCTACTTTCGAGGAGTGAATTCTGTGTTTACAACCAGCCTTCACCCCACCACATGTTCCATTTCTTGAGATATTGTACAGCCTCCTATGCCCTACAGAGCCTGGCATTATTGTTATCTATGTAGTAACTGTCATCAGAATGCTTTAGTTAACTAATTTACAGGTATGTCTGCAAAGTTACACTTATGCAGACTATAGCAAGAACTCCCTCCTACTTTTTTCCAGGATAGCAGTTGCTTTCTGATAGGAGTAGTTTCCACAGAGCAGGTACTAAATTAGATACATATCTCTTCTAAGACACTGATATCACTTATTTGATAAGCTCCTGAAGACCCCAACTTTTCACTTGTATTGATAAAACTGTCAAATGCCAGAGATACTGGCACTGAGTACCAAGGGAGGGTAGAGAGAGGAGACATCAGTGTTTCTAATGCAATGTCCCATTATGAAGAATTTCTGAAGCATCCCACTTCATCTTTTCCCCATGTGCTTGGAAGCTAATTAAAGTGCAAAGCAGTAAGAGGACTAGATACGTTCTCATCAAGAAAATAGTGCCATCTGAGTCAAGAGAAGCAAAAAAAAAAAAAAAAAAAAAAAATTCAAACTCTTCTAGAAACTGTAAGTACACAAGAGCCAAGGGCCTTGCCATGGCCAAGATTTTCCTATGTTGATTGTAGGTATCTGCCTACCTGTTCTATTGCCTTATTAATTCTAAAGACTCTTCCTTTGGTAAAAATAGAGGAGGTAAGAACAGGCGCGAATCTGTTCCCTTATTGGCTAAATCAATTATGTGGGAATTTTTTTTTAAAACATCGACTGCTGTCTTCCTGTTAGATCATCCGTTTCTGACAAATGAGGAGCTTGCTGCAGTCCCCATCGTCAAAGTGCCCCCCTCCGGTAAATACACCGGTACCAAGTTGAAATCAGTCATTCGAATGTTGCGCGGTTTGTTAGATCAAGGGATTCCTTCTAAGGAGCTGGAGGTAAGTGGCTTCTGCCAGTGATTCTTTATCAAAGTTTTATATGCAAGGTTAGGAGAAATTTTGAAAAGGCCCATTACCTCACAACTCTACTTCCAACTACCAGCACCATCCTGTCCTGTCTAGCAGGAAATTAATTTTTCCAGTTAGGATCCTAATAGTACTGGTTTAAAGAGATCTCTTTAGCTGCTTTTGAGCTTCATAAATCTCCCGAAAGATTACCCTTCCTGCCTCATAGTAGTGATAAAGAGGCTTTTTTTTTTTCAAGTTAAGTGTCAATTCCAACCATCCACTAAACTTCATAATTAATACACTGTTGATGTAGTTCATTAGCAATAGTTTCTAGTTTAATACAGCTCCAGAAATATGCCCCTCAGTTCAAAGAGGCAATGGTTCAGAGCCCTTGCTCATGTCATCTTGCTGGCAACATCCATATTTACCATGAAACAAAAGAGGAATGTAGCACCCCTGTGGTTTTGGGGTTTACCTGGCTCATCTCTCTCAAACCATATACTTGCTTTGCCTACTTCCTGAGCTTTTCATAACCACTGAAGTGAAAGGAGCTAACTTCTCCTGAGAGCTTCTGTAATGTGCTAGATGCTTTGTATTAAATACTCACAATAATGTAACTCCCATTAATAGATTTGGAAACAAGCTCACAATAGTTGAGGTATACTCTCCTCCATTTTGCAGAAATGATTTCTTTCTTTAAGGTTTAAATGTCACCATCCCACAGACCTGCCATCACAACCCTTTATAAAGTAAATCTTTATTTTTCTCTAACACAGTAGCTTGTTAAGTTCTTGACACATATATCACAGTATGTTTACTTCTCTACTGCCTCTTTCGCCCAATGGTCTGAAAGCTCTAGGAGAACCAGAATCATATCTTCCTTCTCACTACTGTATTCCCAGCACTTATTACAGTGCCCTGCATCTAGTAGGCATTTTCAATATATATTTGTCAAATGGATGGATGGATGGATGGATGGATGGATGGATGGATGGATTAATGAGTGGATGAAAAGTGACAAAGAGTTGACTTTAAAACATAGGACTGTCTAACCACAACTCTACCATAAAGGTTATTCTATGACCCCACAGACAGTATTGTCAAAAAATTCTACTCCATCTCATTTTTTAAGTGCAAGTTGTTTTTATAGTTGTTTTTTTCCCTAAAATATAATTATAGACCTTTTTAGACTGAAATGTAAAATTAAGATACAAAGTACAGCCTCACAAAATTAGTTGAGTGACTACAACATGTTAAAGATATTTGCAGAAATATATTTCAAATATCAGATTAATATTGGGATTTTAGACTTGCTTATCTTGCCAGGACAGATCTATTTCTTAACATTCAGTGTCTACCCTGATCAGTAGCCAGTTTTGCACCCTGCGTATTTAACGTATTTGCAATTATTACTGAATTCCTGCTTATTTTGACAAATTTAACTTTATTTCCATTTTTGCTTGCAGAATCTTCAAGAATTAAAACCTTTGGATCAGTGTCTAATTGGACAAACTAAGGAAAACAGAAGAAAGAATCGATATAAAAATATACTTCCCTGTAAGTTCCAATTTGGCTTCAAATCAAATGTATGTCTAATATAATTTGAACTGATTGAAAACTTTTATGCTAGTTTACCTATTTCTCACATAAGTGTGTGTGCGCGCACACAAGCACATATTCAGAGATTTACATAAGTAACAAATACATTTAGATATAGAATGTGAATTCTTTTTCAAATCATCTATGATATACTAAAACTCACACTGAGGAATCTTAAATATTTCTTCAGACACTTGTGAGTTTTTACAGCATAGTATTAGAAATTAATCAGTGATGCCAAATCAGTAATTTTAAAGTCTTCTTGAAAATATGAAATCAACTTCTGGATGAGTGGTTTCTCAGTTCATGTGTCATGCCAACATCTATTTATTCCACTCACTTCATGGTAGAAAAACGTCTCTGATACATGTGCATGTGGCTGCAGTGGTACCAACGGTGGTACTACCAGGTTGCATTATAGTTTGAACTGTTTCAGATACAGGAAGGAAAAAAAGCAGTTCCTTTTTACCCACATTTTACCCATTCCACCAATCAACATGTGATTTTTTAAATTATATCTGTTTGTAGCCGAAATATCAATGTCTAGCAACTTTTTGTTTTCTTTAGCCACTTCTCATAGTAATGAGCAGCCACATATCTATGTATTAGCACATTGGATTCCACCATGTGTGACACAATGAGCCTATCCTCAAGGAAGTCATAAATTCAAAGACCCGTAACGGAGCCAATAGTGACAAATCATGCAATAAATAATAGCTGAATTTTCTCAACCCGAGACAGAAGACACAAAATTTATTTTGGCAAACTTCCTGCGAAAACAATCTTAACATCTTAAACATGTTAATCTTAACATCTTAAAAATTAAATTGAGGGGTGCCTGAGTGGCACAGTCAGTTGGACATCCGACTCTTGATTTATAGGTCATTATTTCTTTGTGGGATTGAGCCCCACATCAGGCTCTGCACTGACAGTGTGGAGCCTTCTTGGGATTCTCTCTCTCCCTCTCTTTCTGCATATCCCCCACTCATGTGCACACGTGCTCTCTCTCAAACTTAAATAAATAAACAAATAAACATGAAATCGATAATGGTTCAGTATAAAGTAGGTGGGAATTATTTCAGGCAAAAAGAAAAAGAAATGGTCAGACTAGTATCTTAAAATCAAATGGAGTAAGCCATGAATCTAAAACTACTGAGTGGATTTATTGCCATGAGTTATGATGTAAAAGTCAAGTAATTGAAGGGCAATTGATGGAGGATTTTGAAGCCTATTAATAAAGTCATAATTTGATAATCCTAGAAATTACCAGTTAAATTTATAAATGTTTTAAGTAGAAATGGCTTCTGATGTGTAAGTACATACAAATTAATTATCTTGGATAAGATGGCTTACATATACTTTCACTGGTTTGAAAATTTATATTCTGACTATGAAATTACCATCAGACAAAGACAAGAGCCTACATACCTGGAGAATAAAGTGAGCTACCTTTTGATTTATTGTGTTTATAGTTGGCTGCTGATTTAAAAGAACATAATTAGATGAGCAAGAGGTAATTATGCCAATTATACTTATAATAAGTACTTTAGTAAACACTATAATATTAATATTTGTTTTATGAAATAATCTTTTGGCATTGTCATTCATTAAATTCAGTCTTATTGTCACCATTAAGATAAGGATGGATAAGAAATAGTAAAGTTAAGTTTGTTTCTCTAGGAACTTGTTAAGAAGTTCTAAATGTATTAATTTATAAATTTCAGTTTTTCAGCCAAATCTGTGTAAATAATATCTAATTGTCTGTCAAACTCATTGAGTTGACATCTTAGATATACTTGTAATGAGTGAAATGGGTAAATATAAAATGATTTGGCTATACTATAATTTGAAAATATGCTTTTATTAAAATGTGTTTGTGATTTCATTTATGGCTCTGAGGAATTTTTAATAATCTTTGAGTGACCCTGTTTGTAAGGCTCTTGTTTAAAAATGCATGATACAGGGGTGCCTGGGTGGCTCAGTCAGTTAAGTGTCGGACTCATGATCTTACGGTTCATGAGATCGAGCCCGTGTTGGACTCTAAGCTGACAGTATAGAGCCTGCTTGGAATTCTTTCTCTCCTCTCTTTCTGCCCCTCTCCCACTTGAGCTTGCAAGCATACACAGTCTATCTCTCTTCAAATAATTTTAAAACCTTGAAAAAAAAAGAAATAGAACAAATTCTTTACAAAATACATAGAGTGGCTCAGTTAGTTAAGCATCTGACTCTTGATTACTGCTCAGGTCATGAGCTCATGGTTGGTGAGTTTAAGCTCTGCATTGAGCTCTGTGTTGACAGTGTGAAGTCTGCTTGGGCTTCTTTCTTTCTCTCTGCCACTCCCCCACTTGTGTGCTCTGTCACTGTCTTGCTCTCTCTCTCTCTCAAAATAAATAAACTGAAAGAAAGAAAGAAAGAAAGAAAGAAAGAAAGAAAGAAAGAAAGAAAGAAAAGAAGGAAAAGAAAGAAAAATGCATGATACAGATGGCTCTGTTTTGTGGTGGAAAATTCACAGATGACGCTACAAGAGTGCCTCTTGGAGATGAAGGTGGATATATCAATGCCAGCTTCATTAAGATACCAGTGGGAAAAGAAGAGTTTGTTTACATTGCCTGCCAAGGACCTCTCCCTACAACTGTTGGAGATTTCTGGCAGATGATTTGGGAACAAAAATCCACAGTGATAGCCATGATGACCCAAGAAGTAGAAGGGGAAAAAATCAAATGCCAGCGCTATTGGCCTAATATCCTGGGCAAAACGACAATGGTCAGTGACAGGCTTCGGCTGGCTCTTGTGAGAATGCAGCAGCTGAAGGGCTTTGTTGTCAGGGCAATGTCCCTAGAAGATATTCAGGTAAGCAAATTAAATCTTTCCATCTCCCAAGGCTTATCTCCTACTTGGAATGTAGGCCTAGATTCTTTCTTTGATAGCATCAGTGTATTCCTAAATGAAAGCCAACAACTTCTGGGTTCCCATTTCAGTGGCACTAATGTCACCCATTATTTTTTATCTAATGTAAACTTAAATGTGACCCTCTTCATGACTCCTACCAAGCCGTTTCCTCCAGTATGTACTGTATTAGAATGAAAATGAGAACACAGGACTCTTAAGGTGACCATCTATCATCCTTTGCGTAGTGATACAACAGAATGGCTCGAAGCTATGTGCTGGAAATGTTTTGTTTTTTTTTAAGGTCAAACCTCTCGGTAGAGTGAGTAAAAGTTTTTAAAAAATCTCTAAGTATCAAGTACTCCCCCATAAACAACATATTTAGTTTACTTGCTAATGAGGAAATGCTAATGTTGATGGTGCTGTGGAAAAAACCCTAAAGGACTTGACCAAGCCATAGGGATGGGGGAGGGTAGATTTCAGTCAGAAAGAGCAAGTGCAGAGGCCCTAGGCTTGAACTGTGCCTTAGTGTTTTTAAAGAGCCGCAAAGAGGTCTCTGTGGCCATGAGGAGCAGGTTAGGTCTGAGAGTAGCTGGGCCAAATTTTGTAAGGCAATTAAGCCATTGCAATGACTTTGGCTTTTATGCAGAGTGAGTTAAAAGTGAAGTCATTTAGAAAAGGTTGTTATTCACATCAAAATGTAATTTGCTTTTAGGATTTCCAAAAAGTAGTTTTTACCAGTATTTAAAATGTGGATTTAGCAACCTCCTTGATAAAGACCCTCCATGTGTTGTTTGATAGAGTCTTTGTCTCTTTCACCTTTCCTTTCATCCGATCCAATGGGCAAGTCAAAATTTGAAAGAACAGTATATTATTAAGAATTAAAACTTACGTGTGAACAATACAGTATGCCTTTATCTATTTTCTTTTGTTGTACAATTTCAGACAGGAGAGACGCGACATATTTCTCATCTGAATTTCACTGCCTGGCCAGACCACGATACACCTTCTCAGCCAGACGACTTGCTCACTTTTATCTCTTACATGAGACACATTCACAAATCGGGCCCAATCATCACACACTGCAGCGCTGGCATTGGACGTTCAGGGACCCTGATATGCATAGATGTGGTTTTAGGATTAATCAGTCAAGATCTTGACGTGAGTACAAGATATAGGCTGAAACTAGGGCCACCTGAGTGGCTCAGTTTGTTAAGCATCTGTCTCTTGATTTCAGCTCAGGTCTCATGGTCATGATTTTACAGTCATGAGATCAAGCCCCACATCAGGCTCTGCACTGGGTGTGGAGCCTACTTAAGATTCTCTCTCTCTCTCTCTCTCTCTCTCTCTCTCTCTCTCTCTCTTTCTCCCTCTGCCCTTTCCTCACTTGTGCTCACTCTGTCTCTCTCTGAAAAAAAAAAAAAAAAAGTTATAGGCTGAACTAGCATTTGACCAGAACTAATGGTAAAATCTAATTTTTAATAGTGTGCTATAATCTTGGAATTTTTTATTTAGCAGTTTCTATAAATCTCTCAATTTTCTTACTTCATCAAATTATAATTTAGTAAATGTTGTTCAAAACTACCCAGATCAGGGGCGCCTGGGTGGTGCAGTCGGTTAAGCGTCCGACTTCAGCCAGGTCACGATCTCGCGGTCCGTGAGTTCGAGCCCCGCATCAGGCTCGCGTCAGGCTCTGGGCTGATGGCTCAGAGCCTGGAGCCTGTTTCTGATTCTGTGTCTCTCTCTCTCTCTGCCCCTCCCCCGTTCATGCTCTGTCTCTCTCTGTCCCAAAAATAAATAAACGTTGGAAAAAAAAATTTAAAAAAAAAAAAAAAAAAAAAAAAACTACCCAGATCATAATCAAGAAGAAATAATACTTCAAATTTATATTTGATTTTTTGTTTTGTTGTTGTTGTTGTTTTTATTTTTTATTTATTTTTTGGGAGAGCGCAAGCAGGGAGGGGCAGAGAGAGAGGGACAGAGGATCTGAAGCGGGCCTAGCACTGACAGGCTGACAGCAGTGAGCCCAGTACAGGGCTTGAACTCATGACTCATGAGATCATGACCTGAGCTGAAGGTCGCTCAGCTGACTGAGCCACCCAGGTGCCCCAAATTTATGTTTGTTTTACTGGTTTTAACTGTGCTCAAAAGTCCCTTATGCACTATTGCATGTTACTCTTTATAGTCTGTAGGCTTGTATAAGATAAAGCCAGTGTCACCATCACACTTAGGAATAGAAATATTGAAGCACTGGGGCTGGTTCAGTTGGTAGAGCAAGCAACTCTTTATCTTAGGGTCCTAAGTTCAAGCCTCACATTGAGTTCGAGCTTACTTTATATACATATATATGTATATGTATATATATATGCACAAAAGAAAGTATATTGGGGCACCTGAGTGGCTCAGTCGGTTAAGCGTCCAACTTTGACTCAGGTCATGATCTCTCAGTTCATGAGTTCGAGCCCTGCGTAAGGGTCTGTGCTGACAGCTCAGAGCCTGGAGCCTGCTTCAGATTCTGTGTCTCCCACTCTCTCTGCCCCTCCCCTACTTTCTCTCTCTCTCTCAAAAATAAACATTAAAAAAACAATTTTTTTAAAAAAGACATATTCTTTTTTTGTTACTGTTACCTGTAGGTGGAAAATGTATACTTTGTTACTATACAAATTGATGCTAGTCACTAAACAATTACTTCTACTTTAAAAAAATTACTCAGTAAACAAAATTACTGATTACAATCTTATTAAAATTAAATTAGTATAAACCTTACTTACAATGTTAGAACATCTTACTGTATATAAGCAATTGAAATCATCATGTCTTAAAGAATTTTGGTTAAAAGCAGTTCTGTCTTGCTCTTCACACAGTATTGTATCTACCATTAATGATTTAAGTGGAACAAAACAAAACAGTCTATTTCTCCCTTGTTTCAAACTGCTAACATCAGTGAAAATAAAAAGATCAGGAATTTCATTCTGAAAAGCAAACTGCAGGAAAAATAGCTTGCCTTGTGTTTCTTTAAGGGTGATATGAGGGGCACCTGAGTGGCTCAGTCAGTTTAAGCATCTGATTTTGACTCAAGTCATGATCTCACGGTTTGTGGATTCAAGCCCCGCATCAGACTCTGTGCTGACAGCTGAGAGCCTGGAGCCTGCTTCAGATTCTGTGTCTCCCTCTCTCTCTCTCTCTCTCTCTGTCCCTTCCTCATTTGTGCTCTCTCTCACTCTCTCTCAAAAATAAATAAACTCCAAAAAAAATTTTTTTTAATAAAATAAATGGTGATATTAGAAATAAGTCAAATTCCAGAGGGAAGACAATTTCTGTTTGGGACTTTCAAATAAAACAACTTCCCCTAATTCTTACAAAGAACATAAATAAAATTATGAAATGATGGCAGAGTTAGTCCATTGACTTATTTTGTCTGGAACAATTTCCCAAAGCTGCTATAAGGGGAAGGAGAATGAGATATAGAAATCTATAGAAGTCCTTCCTCTGTGAACCTTTGGGGTTCAGATTCGGTGACACTTTCTCTAACGGATAGCCATTTCCTTTGACAGTTTGACATCTCTGACCTCGTGCGCTGCATGAGACTGCAAAGACATGGGATGGTTCAGACAGAGGTGAGTCTTGGTGTCTTCTAATTAGGATTTTCATGAGGATTCGGATCTTTTCAGAGTTCTGGTTAAACCATTTCTCTTCTTAATGGGCCTTCACATTATTCCTTAAAACCAAACATCTGTGGTAGTGAGGGACTTTTTTTTCTTTAAGCATGAGGACTAATTCAGAAAAAAATGAAAATATTTAAATTTTGCCTTTTATTTTTTTTAAAAATGAAGAAAAAAGGAGTGCCTGGGTGGCTTAGTCGGTTGAGCATCCAACTCTTGATTCTTCTTGGGTTGAGATCCCAGGGTTGTGGGATCAAGCCCTGCATCTGGTTCCATGCTGAACATGGAGGCTGCTTGGGCTTCTCTCTCTCTCTCGCTCTCGCTCTCACTCTCTTCCCCTCTCCTCCATCCCTCCCCATCTGCCCGCCCCCCCCAAAAAAAATAAGAAAAGGGGTGCCTGGTGGCTCAATTGGTTAAGCATCCAACTTCAGCTCAGGTCATGATCTCATAGCTCGTGGGTTCAAACCCCATGTTGGGCTCTGTGATAACATCTCAGAGCCTGGAACCTGCTTTGGATTCTGTGTCTCCCTCTCTCTGCCCCACCCCCACTCATGTTCTGTCTCTCTCCATCTCTTAAAAATAAGTAAACATTAAAATAAATATTTTTAATAAAAATACTTTTTTTTTAGTTTTTTTAAAAATGAGTGCATCTGCACTGCAAAGAACAGGGGGGCATGTTGGGGCAACAATTGGGGATGGTACCAAATAGCATATAATTAGTGGCATTCTTTCCCCGTTTCCAACTTAAAGATGTTAAAGGTAATATTCTTGCTACAGAAATTCCCCGAGAGAGAATGGAATCAGCAGCACTGAGCAGAAGGCCAGAAGGCAGGCTGGAGTTGCTTAGCTTGGACGAGGCACTCTTGGGGGAGAGTGAATGTGTGGATCTGTATCTCCTGTTTTGATCATGTTCATTTCGAACCATGATAACAAACCATGGGTTATATCACCCACTGACCTACAGACTTGTATCTTTCCAAGAACTGCATTATGTAGATTATCTGTCTGTTCTGAGCAGTTCCACTATTCTTATTGTTTGTATTGTGGGGAGGGATATGGAAGCTTTTTATATGTCTGTAAGTTCACATTTCTCTTCCTCGTGAAGAATATAACAGTTTATGACTATCTTTAAAATTAAAGTTTGCCTGCCTTCCATTCATGTACACTTTTAATTCAAGTTAAATCTCCTAAATATTAAGCTGATACACATTTTTTAGGTAAAGAGAACCTACTGATCTGAATAAGTTCTTTATACCCAGGAAATTGATTCATTCAACAAACACTTATTTACTGAGTGTCTGCTGTGGACCAGGCATGCTTCTAGGTACTTGGAGCACATCTGTGAATGACACAAAGATCCCTGCTAGAATAGCAAAGATCTTCTCATGGGGTGGTGAGGAGGAAGACAGATATTAGGCACACTAACTAAGTTATCTAAGATCTTTGAAAGCAATAAGTACTTTAGAGGGGAAAAAAAATAGATCGGGGCAAAGAGGAAGCATGGTGGCAGGCTGGGAGAGGTACTTTCAATAGGGTGGCAGCACTGAGAAAGTGACACTGGAGCCAAGATCTGAAGGAAGGGTAGTGCGGGTCATTGGCTGTGTGACAGTAAGAGCATTTCAGGCAGACAGAACCACCCATGTGGAGATCTGAGGCAGGAGCAGGTCTTGCGTGTTTAAACATGGCCATGGCTGGTGTGGCTGAGGTGGAAAAGGGAAGTGACAGGACCAGAGCCTGGGCTTTCTTCTGAGTGATGTGGACTGACCTGATCTGAGTCACATTTTAAAGGTCCTCTCTGGCTACTGTGCTAAAACAATACGGGATTTGGGGAGAAGGCTGCAGGGTTAGAAGCAGGTAGGTCCATTAGGTGGCAGGTGTGGTGCAGACTGGAGTGGTGGATGTAGGTGGATATAGGGGGAAGGGGGCATCGTGGGAAGTAGGCGTGCGAGAAAGTCAAAGATGAACTTGTGCAAAATGTGATGTGGGAAAGTCAAAATACAGATAAGCAAAAAGGAAACGAAAGGGTTACTTGTACTCCTACTCTCCAGAATTGTCAACATTTTAGGGAACGTTCTTACATTCTTTAGTCCAAACAAGTGCACAGGCATGACTGCTTTGAATGAGTTTCAACTGTAGTTGTTTTATTGCTTTCCATTTAGTATATCGTGAATTAATTCTTTGTATAACAAGAAAACTCAGATCACTGCACCATCAACTAAACAGAGAGTAATTTCACCAAAAAAAAAAAAAAAAAAGTTAATTTCGAAAGACTTTGATTCTTTGATTTCCATATTCTTTTGTTCCAGATATTTAAAGAAAATTACTTTGTATGGTGTCTCGGGTTTTGACATTTCAGAACATCAAGATGAGCTCAATAAACTCTACAGGAAATTCTGTAGGAAGTTTATTTTTCCCTTATAAAAGCAAATCATAAATATTACCAAAACACAAAACATAAAAGTGGAGTACCACAGACAGTTTCGGTTGGGACTCTGGGATATTTCCACCCCCAAGGCTTTTCCCCTCCCCGTTTTGTCCATCCAGTTTCAGCTTCTTATAATTTTTATGATACTGCACAACTCTATGTCCTGCGTCTTAATAGTAACTATAACAAAATTCTCCATATTTCCAAAATTACTCATGACGTATCTATTTCACATTATAAATCTAGAATCTGTCTCTTTTTTTTTTCTCTTTTGGCCATAGGATCAGTATATTTTCTGCTATCAGGTCATCCTTTATGTTCTGACGCGTCTTCAAGCTAAAGAAGAGCAAACAGAACAGCCACAGCTTCTGAAATAACAGGAAAAGAACAGCCTTCTGGATGCTTCTTCATCTCTCCCCCCGACCTCCAACAGATTTTCCTGCTCCCTGTTTAAAATAATGATCACAGGGCCGCACGTCCATACAACATTATTATGCTTATTCTCCTCTACCTTAGAGGGGCATTCTTCACAACAACGATGGTGAAATGCTGTATTTTTACAGCTACTTCAACCTGTGATGATAATTTAAAATTTTTTAGCACTAACTGAACAATGCAGATCTTAGCGATGATTAAGGCAGCCTTTGATTATAGTTGACATTGTTACAAAGACACACACACCAAGTCTATTTTTAATGCACCAATCTTGTTGATAGCAAAATTCTTTTCCAGTATTTTAATAGAGTTATTTTATAGGAGATACTTGAAACCAGTATTTAAGCTTTAAATGACAGTAATATTGGAATAGAAAAACGTAGCAAATGTTTACTGTATCAGTTTCTGATGTTTACTATATAGAATTTCCTATAATATATTTATATACTTTTTCATGAAAATGGAGTTATCAGATACATTTGTAACTGCATTATCTGTTATGCTTCATCTCACTCTGTAAATAAAAATACATCTTAAAAATATGAGCAAGCCAAAGTGTGTGCGGACAAATTCAACATTTTCAGTGTGTTATTTCTTAACACCCAGGCACTGGGGAGACAAGAACTTCTGGACCCCAACTTCCCATCTCCCCAACTTGGCCCCAGGCGTGCCGGCCCCAGGGACCAAGAGTGGTGTTAGAAACCCTGCTGGATCTTCATCAGGGTCTGACGTGAGGGTCCGTGTCCTGACCGACTGTAGCTAAGACATTCAGTCTCCCTTCCTTCCGCCTCGCCGTGAGTGGTGCCAGCTTACTGTGCCTCATACATAAATCAGAATACTTTCAAGTTCTAATTGTGGTAAAACTCAGAATATCTAAGCTGACAAGGGGTAATCAAGGAAAACAATATCACATTTCCTGGGAGGTTATATTTGGTTCTGCCTGAAGGGAAAGAGATCTGCCTCAAAGAGCCTGCTTCTGATTCTCAGTACCGACCGCTGCGAGTCCCTCAGTCCTAATTCTGTCAGCAGTTTTCCATTCAGCTGTGAGTGATGACATCTTGAAACCTGGGACACTGCTCAGTTCATCCTCATGGGACTAACCAGTTCTGAACTAGTCAACTTGAATTTCTGACCTCACCCAAGTGCAACGATTGGATGGAAACTAATCCTGAGTATCTGAGGCTGTTTGAAGGCAGAAGACACCATGGTCTGCACAGAGGGCCACAGTGATACAGTTGACTCCCCACCTGGTTGGAAGTAGTTACAAATCTGGCAACAGAAGCATCCACGCCACCATTCCTACCTCAGAGCAATTTTTATAGGGGCACCTGGGTGGCTCAGTCAGTGGAGTGTCAGACTCTTGGTTTTGGCTCAGGTCACGATCTCACAGTTCGTGAGATTGAGCCCCACATCGGGCTCTGCGCTGACAACATGGAGCCTGCTTGGGATTCTCTCTCTCTCTCTCTCTCTCTCTCTCTCTCTGTGCCTCCTCTGTGCAGTTTCTCTCTACCTGGCTTTCTCCCTCGAAATAAATAATAAAATTTAAATTAAAAAAAAAAAAAAGAACAGGTTTTGTAGATTGCATTGTAGCTGAAGACTTCATTTGGGAGAAAAGGGTTCTATTGCTTTAAAAGATATTTGGAAACCTCTGTTCTGAGTGAGTTGGAATCCTGAGGCCTTGTTTTCCTGTCATAAGCACAGGAAACCAGGCCAGCAGGGCTCTGGGAGGCAGTACAGCTGGAGATGATTAGCTATCATCTGAAGTCAACAGAGATGGGAGAGCGGAAAGCTGAAGAAGGATCCTTTTCTGGAAAGAATGTAGCTAGGAAATGGAAACTGTGGCAAGAAAATGTGGTTTCAGTTTACAACCCCTGAATGGAAACTTCATTGTAGTAAACATGTTACTGCTCTCATCTGGGCCCTGGCTCCCACTGCCATAGAATGGAAGGAGACCTTTGCTAGGGCCACTCTGGTTAGAAAGCATGGCAATGCCACAGAGCCAGAGTGGCACATGAAGGCACTCAAATATCGAATGGATAAACACCACTTGGCTCTTAACACACATTAGGTACCTAAGCGCTATAAAATATACACCAGAACATAATGGCTCAAACATAATAGAAGCTTGCTTCTCATTTCCTTAACAGTGCTGGGCAGGTAAACAGCTAAGCAAGATAGCTCTCTCCAGTGTGCAGGAACCCAGGTTGACAGAGGTTCTGCAGTCAACACACAACTTCCAAGGTCATCCTGGGAATTGTCTCCATTCCCCCAGCCAGAAAGGGGAAAGAGCATAGAGGACCACCTGTGGGGGATTTTAGGAGCTGGGCAGGCCTAGAAGCAAGGTACATTGCCTCTCATCCCCTCAGCCAGAACTGGCCAAACACTGCCCCTGAGTACTAGGAAGCTGGGAAACGAGTTGGCCGAACAGCTGTTCCCCATGATAACTCTATGCTACAGAAGGGGAAGCACAGATTGTGAGGGAATCTGTGTATAAAACTAAAGTATGTTGTAAAAGAATGGTATCTTGAGCCACCTGGGTCACTCAGCCGGTTAAACATCCAATTCTCGATTTCAGCTCCTGTCGAGATCCCAGGGTCTGAGATCAAGCCCTACATCAGACTGTGCTGAGCACGGAGCCTGCTTAAGATTCTCTCTCTCCCTTTGTCCCTCCCCTGTTCACACCTTCTCCCTCTCTCTCTAAAATAAGAAAAACTAAAAATTTTGTGAAAAGAATCGTATCTTAAGTATAGTCTTAAGCATTGCAAGATTAGAAACAGCACTTATCTGGGGCACTCGGGTGGCTCAGTGGGTTAAGCATCCGTCTCTCAGTTTCAGCTCAGGTCATGATCTCACAGCTTCGCGGGTGTGAGCCCCACATTGGGCTCTCTGCTGGCAGCGTGGAGCCTGCTTGGGATTCTCTCTCTCCTTCTCTCTCTCTGCCCCTCCCCCTCTTGGGCTATCAGAATGAATAAACTTATAAAAACAAAAACGCATTTATCCCCAAATCACAACTTTGGTAAATGTCATTAATAAAAGTATTTCTCAATTACGTTCAAAGGAGAAAAATGGCTGTTGAGAAAAAATCAGGTGTTCACATCTATGGTTCCAGATAGCCTGCTTGATCTCTTGCTTTTAAAATGACAAGTCGGGGCGCCTGGGTGGTGCAGTCGGTTAAGCGTCCGACTTCAGCCAGGTCACGATCTCGCGGTCCGTGAGTTCGAGCCCCGCGTCGGGCTCTGGGCTGATGGCTCAGAGACTGGAGCCTGTTTCCGATTCTGTGTCTCCCTCTCTCTCTGCCCCTCCCCCGTTCATGCTCTGTCTCTCTCTGTCCCAAAAATAAATAAACGTTTAAAAAAAAAAAAAATTAAAAAAAAAAAATAAAATGACAAGTTATCAGGGTGTCTGGGTGGCTCAGTTGGTTAAGCATCTGACTTTGACTCAGGTCATGATCTCATGGTTTGTGAGTTTGAGCCCCGCGTTGGGCTCTGTGCTATAACAGCTCACGGCCTAGAGCCTGCTTCAGATTCTGTGTCTCCCTCTCTCTGCCCCTCCTCCACTTGTGCTCTGTCTCTCAAAAATAATGAAAAAAAATTTTTTTTAGTGATTAGTTATTTAAGTGCAATCTGATAGATTCAAGAAATTAAAAGAACAGTTCACCAAAGCTATCCTCTGGTGATAGATGCCTTGACAGTGAAAGAATGTGTTTCCATTTTACATTAATTCAGAAATATTTAAGGTACTTTATTATGGTGGAGATAAATGTAACAAATTATGCATTGACCTGCATAATATTTTAAAAGGTTTTTTGTTTTGTTTTGTTTTGTTTTGTTTTTTTTTATTTTTGGGACAGAGAGAGACAGAGCATGAACGGGGGAGGGGCAGAGAGAGAGGGAGACACAGAATCGGAAACAGGCTCCAGGCTCTGAGCCATCAGCCCAGAGCCCGACGTGGGGCTCGAACTCACGGACCGCGAGATCGTGACCTGGCTGAAGTCGGCCGCTCAACCGACTGCGCCACCCAGGCGCCCGACCTGCATAATATTTTAAAGTCAATGTAAATTGTAACAGATTAACTTGGAATTATATTTGACTGCAAGTTGTCAAAAGCTAGCCAAACAAGCTTCTACAAATCAGAGATTTCTTTCCTTAGGAAAACAAATTCAAGGGGTTCCTGGGTAGTTCAGTCAATTGAGTGTCTGACTCTTGGTTTTCAGCTCACGTCACGATCTCACAGTTCGTGAGTTCAAGCCCCGCATTGGGCTCTGTGCTAACAGCACAGAGCCTGCTTGGGATTCTCTGCCCCTGCCCTGCTCACTCTCTGTCTCTCTCAAAATAAATAAATATTAAAAATTAACTTAAAAATTCAAAAGTAGGCAGTTGCTGGCATTGATTCTATAGTTCAAGAATGCCAAGAGATACATAGTTATCCTGACCTTTGCTTCGCTGTCTGGAAATGGCTGCTTCAGCTCCAGCTATTTTATCCATATTCTAGGAACGAAATAGTATTGGCAAGGAGAAAGAGTCCATCCGTCCCTACAGCAAGAAAGCAAAACTTTCCAGAAATCACAAGCAGACTTCACTCCTCTCTTATTAGCAAGAACTGTGTTGCATGACCATCTCCAACTTCAAGAAAGCTATTTTTAGCTACAAATCGCTTCCCTGAACAAAATCTTGGTTCTGTTAAGAAGGACAAGGGAAACAATACCTATATGGTAGCAGTGTGTGCCTTTCCAGTTCTCCCAGTTTCCACCATTCCTTAGTAGCTAACACGGTGTCCATCTTCTAAGATCTTCCTGACCCCAGAGGTATCTGAATTTATAGCTGTTGAAAATTCACAGACCAGAAGTATTTGAAAGTGATCTTCAGGGGGGACTGGGCGGCTCACTTGGTTAAGCATCCGACTCTTGATTTTGGCTCAGGTCATGTTCTCATGGTTTGCGGGATCGAGCCCTGCATCGAGCTCTGCACTGACAGCATGCAGCCTGCTTGCAATTCTCTCTGCCCCTCCCCCATCAATAAATAAATAAACATTTTTAAAGACATTCATACTATTTTTTTTAACATTCATTTTTGAGAGAGTACTAGCTGGGGGGGAGGGGGGGGGTAGAGGGCGACAGAGAGAGAGGGAAGACACAGAATCTGAAGCAGGCTCTAGGCGCTGAGTTGTCAGCATAATGCGGGGCTTGAACCCATGAACCGTGAGATCATGACCTGAGCTGAAGTTGGACACTTAACCGACAGAACCACCCAGGTGCCCCAATAAACATTTTTTTTAAAGTAGTCTCCAGCTTCATGGGTTTAGAAACATATCCATTCACGCAAAATTCAGTATATTCTAGAGATCATGCTAAGCAAATCTCAGGATGCCTGCTGATAAGTCATGTTGCCAGTTTTTAGCTTAGCTCTATCCAGCAGAATAAGTGATCGTCCAGGTTGGGCTCCTCCAGGTGGGCGAAGTGCACACAAAGGCTGGTCAGAAGGTTGCTTAGAGGCTAAGATATGATCCATTGAACTGTGTTAGGCCGAACTACCCTTTGTACTCCAGGATGAATTATGACTGCACAAGGAAGGGAAAGGTTCACAACACTCACTGAGCACTTCCCATGTATTAAACCAGGTATTTTCAAGGTGTTTAGGGTTGAATGTTACCACCCTTTTCAAGAGAGGAAACTAAAGTTCAGAGGGACCGTCACAGGCCCGATGTTGCCCAAATAACAGAGCTGGAATTCAATGTGAAGTTGAACTGACTTCATCCCACTACTCCCAAGGCGTCCTAGCTTTTTAAGTGGAACAAAGCAAGTGGCCCTGGCAAAGCCATGTGCTTCCCACTGTGCTGTGCTGCCTCAAGTATCCAGCAGCTCTTCTCATAGAGCTGGACTCATTCTGCTTGACATAATTCTCTGGCCCCACTGCTGAGCTTTATATAGGCACTGGCTTTCATGAACCCATAATTATTTAAATCAGTTAAATAATTAAATCAGTTAGAATACAATTTATTCAGTTAAAACCTTTTTTTATTTTTTTTTATTTTGTTTAGTTACATTCTTCATGCTAAAGATAACTGTAGCCTCCAGGACAACATGACCGTTTCCAGTTCTCAGTGACACGTTTACAAACCGTTTCTGGAGATGGCAGTCTTCTGATGGGACTGCTTTCAGACCCTTACATTGATTTGTGTCATGTCTGTCTTAAGTGATGGCTTTTGGTGGTCTTATCCCCATACCAGTCCTGACCATTGTAAATACTGACCACGTACTTAATGCTTTCGGAACAGAGCATTGGATTTCACCACTTTGTGTTAGGTGCCTAGGCAGAGAAACAATTTACAAATTCATTGTCTATGGATTCTTTAAAATTCATGTTAATGCTCGTTTTAGGACGGGGAATCTCTGTGAATGCCCAACTCCACTGACTGTGTTCATTGCAGGGATCTAGTCCCACTAAAGCGTGAACCATGCCAGCAGGAAACCTTCCTGCCTCGTTACTGCCCCATGTCCCAAGTGCCTATACACAGCACAGACTAGCTTCTCAACACCTAAACATTTATCAGGTGGATAAATGGAAATCCTCACGTAGTAAAGCAGCAGTTGAGAATTAAACATGTCACAGTCTGCATAGTTCTTTTCCGTATAAATATACCTGTGACACTTACTGAGGCTCTTTCTGTACTACCACAAAGATGGTCTTGGGGCACCTCGGTGGCTCAGTCGGTTGAGCATCTGACTTGGCCTCAGGTCATGGTCTCATGGTCTGTGAGTTTGAGCCCCGCATCGGGCTCTGTGCTGACAGCTCAGAGCCTGGAGCCTGCTGTAGATTCTGTGTCTCCCTCTCTCTCTGCCCCTCCCCCACTCGTGCTCTGTCTCTTTCTGTCTCAAAAATAAATAAAGGTTTAAAAAAAAATTTTTTTAAAGATGTTCTTAATTGTCATGAGAATACGTTAATAATCATTATCATTATATTAACCTACAGGCCCTGGGGAATGCTTACAAAATAAAATTGCCAAGCACTAAATCTCAGACAATATACTTTCTCACACATTTCAAACCTTACAAATAAGAATAGACAGAGAAAAATGGAACTAAATACAGCCCCAACAAACACACATTATATAGGAAATTATGTGAGAAAGGTGGCATTTCGAATCAGTGGAGAAAAGATGAATGGTTCAATATATGATGTTGGAGCAGTTAGTCATAAAAAAAAGGTAGATTCTTAACACACCATACAAAAACGTAAATTCAAAATGGAATAAACATGTTTAGCTCATACAAGTAATAAAAAAATATTTGGGAAATATTTTTAATAATGTCAGAATAGAGGAAGAAGGGTTTTACCTACTCCCAGACAGCACACACAGCAGATGGTAAATACCCCCAAATAGAACACCTTGCAAAGGGGCTAAATACATTCTCAAAAAGAAATACTATCATAATTCACAATCCACACAAAAATAGAACATTTGACAGATATCAAGGTCAAAAAACATTTTTCAATAGACTAATAAACTAAATATATAAAAAAAATAAAACTTCCATACAGCAAAAGACATAGAAAAACAAAAGCTAAAAGATTAAAAGTAGGCAAAATGTTGACATAATAGGACAAGGTGTCACTATCCATGATGTGCTACAATGTTATCAATCAAAAAGGGAAAATTATAATAGTAAGGCCAGCAAAGGACCTGAATAGGCAAGTGATCATGGAAAATACTCTAATTCACTTATCATTTTTTAAACGCAATTGTAAATGAGATATTTTCACAAATCAGAACTGATCATTCTTTAGACTGGTGCAACCATGGGAAAGCCAGGCCCACTCAGTCACTTCTTACATCACCAGAGAGCAGCCTGACCAATATCTTAATATGCACTGGCCTGGCTGTTCAAGTCATAGGAAGTAATCCTCCAAAAACGCTTGCACAGCAGTACGGGTGTTCGTAGCAGCATTAGAATACCAGTGGGTTGAAAGCTATCTAAATGTCCACAAATAAGGAATGGTTAAATAAATTACAGTACTTCTATGCAATGGAACACTTCTATGAAGCCACGGTTCTAAAGAATGAGGTAGGTCAACAATGACTGACATGTAAAGATGCTGCATAATGCGTCATTGATTTATGAAATAGTACATATTGAATGATCTCAATCTATGGAATGTTTCTTAAAATGATATATAAGCAAAAAGTGTTTATATATTGTACCTATCATTAGGGACTGAAAATATGGGGCATTCACATTTTAACCACAAGTGGTCATTAAATTCCCTCTAAACTTATTTTGCATCTACGGTCCAAAAAGATTTCCAAGCCCTAAAAAAAATTATTATTTGAGAAATGGCCTCATTTTTTATGGGAACTGTATGCTTCCTCCCCAGTTCTCCAAAGAACCTGTCCAAAAATCAAGTGGGTCCAGACTCTGTTCTTTCCCTGCAGCAGGCAGTGGAATCTCCTCTGCAGAGTCCTATGTCTCAGGAAAATTAAGATCCAGGATGACTTTGCATGACAGTGTTACTCTTCACTATGTGGGAAGACAAGAACACACAGCAGCAGCTAGTAAATATATTGTGCAAACCCCCAAAAGACTCCCGGAAATAGGCAGAATACATTCTCAAAAATGGATCCTATGACAGTTCACAAACCACATGAAAATATAAATATCCAATATTCCCATAGGCCCTGCCAATGAGATCCAAACATCAGTTCTGCACTGTCTTTACTGGCCACTGAGGAAGACGGAGACCAGTCAGGCCAGCAATCCTTACTAGGTACCAGAAGAGATGTGGCCAGTTGGCTCAAGGGTTGTATGGAGATCCATCGGCATTGATGGCCCAGAAGTTATGGTGACTTCCTCATTCACCTCCAAAAAAGCACCAGTCTCTTTGGGAGAAGTGGATTTCTTGTTATGGCAGCCTTCTTCACAACGTGTGTTCTTTTTTCTGTGTTCATTCTTCAATCTCCTCTTGTACATCTTGTATGCTAGGTGTTAAAACATACAAGTACTAAAACATCACTTAGCAAACACTGTAATGTAGTGATATTGTGTACTTGTCAACACTTTGGGGCTATGTTTGCTTTGGGCCATATATGTGAAAATACACAGGAAAAAGAAGGAAAAAAAGAAAGGAAAAGAGATGGAAACAGGGGGTTCTGGTTCAAGGAGGCAACATAAGTAGATTCTGAACTCACCTCCTCCCACAGACATGCTAAACGCCTCTGGGAAAAAGCCCAAACACTGTCAAAACAACCCCACTGCATCAGACAAATGAGAGAGAAAACACATGGGAATGAGTAGGAAAGGCCAAGTTATAATCTTGTCAGAAACCCCACCCAGAACCCACCCCCCACCCCCCCCCCCGAAGCCCCACCCCAGACAGGGCCACCAAAATCAGGAGGGAACTCAACACATGGAGCTTCTCCCTCAGGAACAAAGGACTCATACCCAACATCAGGTACCCCAACTTTTAAGACAGTCACCTGAGAGATGAGCTCCCAAAACATCTGGCTTTTAAGACCAACAGGTCTGGTACCCATGAGAACCACAGGGCTGTGCTGAATGGAGGAACTGTATGCCGACTCATCTGCCCCAGGGCCCAGCCCAGAAGCAGCCCTTTGAAAAGTGCCCAGAACTTTATGTGGAAGAGATTCATTTCTTCATTTTACAGCATCAGACTGAGAGGCAGGAAGAGAAACAGACATCCAGGTCCAGAAAGAGAATTTCAAATAAGACAAACTCAAAGAGAGCTATACCAAGACACATTATAATTAAAATGTCTAAAGTTAAAGACAAGGAAAGAATCATAAAGGTGGCAAGAGAAAACAACTTGTTACACATAGAGGAACCCCCTCTGAGGGTTGGCAGATTTTTCAGCAGAAACTTTGCAGACCAGAAGGAGTGGCATGATACATTCAAAGTGCTGGGAAAAAAAAACAAAAAACAAAAAACTCCCAACCAGGAACACCCTACTCAACAAACTTATCATTCAGAAGCAGAGGTGAAATAAAGAGTTTCCAAACAAGCAAAAGCTAAAAAAAGTTCATCAACACTTACAACTAATGTTAAAGGGACTTTTTTAAGCTGAAAAGATAGGGTGCTAACTAGTAACAAAAATATATATGAAAGTATAGATCTCACTGGTAAAGGTAAATATATAGAAAGGTAGTGAATTAATCACTTATAAAGTTAGTATGAAGGTTAAATGACAAAAGTAGTAAATATAATTATAGCCACAATAATTAGTTAAGAAATATACAAAATAAAAAAAATGTAACATGTGACATCAGAAACATAAAACATGAAGGGGGATAAAAATGTATGGCCTTTGAATGTGTTCAAACTTAGGTTGTTATCAACTTAAAATAGACTTTTTTTTTTTTTTTGAAAATTTATTTTTGAGAGAGAGAGACAGAGCACATGCAGGGGAGGGGCAGAGAGAGAGGGAGACACAGAATTGGAAGCAGGCTCCAGACTCCTAGCTGTCAGCACAGAGCCCGACAGGGGTTGAACTCATGAACAGCGAGATCACGATCTGAGCCAAAGTCAGACGGTTAACCAACTGAGCCACCCAGGCATCTCTAGACCATTATAAATACAAGTTGTTAAATGTAAGCCTCATGGTAACCACCAAGAAGAAACCTTTAGCATATACACAAAAGATGAGAAAGGAGTCTAAGTACACCACTGAAAAAAGCCATCAAACCACAAAGGAAGAGAACAAAAGAAGAAAGGAACAGAGAGGAAATACAAAACAGCTAAAAAACAATGAATGTCAATGTCAGTAAGTACATGCCTATTAATAATTACTTTAAATGTAAATGGACTAAATTCTCCAAAAAAAGACACAGAGTGGCTGAATGGATTGAAAAACAAGATCCAGGGCACCTGGGTGGCTCAGTTGGTTAAGCATCCAACTTCAGCTCGGGTCATGATTTTGCGGGTTCATGAGTTCAAGCCCCACATCAGGCTCTCTGTTGTCAGCATGGACCCCACTTTGGATCCCTGTCTTTCTCTCTCTGCCCTTTCCTCAGTCTCTCTCAAAAATAAATAAAGATTAAAAATAAATAAATAAATAAATAAATAAATAAACAAACAAACATTTAAACAAACATTAAAAACATATTTAAAACATTTAAAACATAAAAAAACTATAAAAAAAAAAAAAGACCCATCTCTATGCTGCCTACAAGAGACTCACTTCAGTTGTAACGATACACACAGAGTGAAAGTGAAGGGATGGAGAAACATGTTTCATGCAAACAGAAAACAAAAGAAAGCTGAAGTAGCTATACTCATATCAGATAAAATAAACTTTAAAACAACAACTGTAAAGACAGACAAGGACATTAAATAGTGACAAAGGGGTCGATCCAACAAGAGGAGATAACATTTATAAATATATATGCACACAACATAGAAGCACCTAAATATATAAAGCAAATATTAACAGACTGAAAGAGAGAAATTATCAGCAATATAATGATAATATGGGACTTTGACACCCACTCACATAAATGGTTAGAATGTCCAGAGAAAAAATCAAATAAGAAAACATTGGCCTTAAATGACACATTAAACCAGATGATGTCAACAGACATATACAGAACATTCCATCCAAAAGCAACAGAATACATATTCTTCTCAAGAGTAGATAGAACAGTCCAGGACAGATCATATGTTAGGCCACAAAACAAGTCTTAATAAATTTAAGATTGAAATCATATCTAATATCTTTTCTGACCACAGTGGCATGAAACTAGAAATTAACTGCAAGAAGACTGGAAAATTCACAAATATGTGGACACTAAACAACGTGCTACTGAACAACCAGTGGGTCAACAAAGAAATCAGAAGTGAAATAAAATACCCAAGACAAACAAAAATGGAAATATAGCATGCCAAAACCAAGATCACAGAGATAGGCATGAGCCAGAGGCAGGGGTGGGGGGGTAGCAGGGTGGGGGATATCAGTGAAGGGAGTCAAAAGGGAAAAACTTCCAGTTATAAAATACATAAGACATAGAGATGCAATGTACAATAGGTGACTATAGTTGATAACGCTATTGTATAGCTGAAAGTTGCTGACAGAGTAAATCTTACAAGTTCTCATCACAAGGGAAAAAAACTCTATGTATGGGGCAGATGTTAAATGGACTTACTGTGGTGATCATTTCATAATATATACAAATTTGAATCATCATGTTGTATACCTGAAACTAATATATTGTATGTCAATAATACCTCAATAAAAAAAAAGAGGAAACAATGGAAGAAAATCATTTGATGTATCAAAATGGCTATTTTTATCTGGAATGGACCATTTGTGATTGAAATATTCATCAGGTTATTGATGGCTCATCCATTCAGTCAGTCAGTCAGTTAGCAACACCTGTGGAATGCTTCCTGTGAGTCAGATGCTCACCTGGGTGCTGGAAGATACCTGGGAATGAGCCAGACATGTTCCTCCCCTCACAATCTCACCAAGGAAAAGGAATTAAAACTTGGATCTAAGACCAGGGAGATTTATTCTGCTAAGATTTATCTTATTTTCTGGTAAAATTCAACCCCAAGTATTCCTTACATTGATTGTTATATTAGCAATCAGTATATAATCAGTTATACCAGTAATCTTACACAGGACCTATTCCCTGATAACAGTGAAAATTTACAATGTCCCAAGATTAAAATATATGTGTGTATGTACATATCTATGTCTTTTTTAATTTACTTTCTGTGAACCTACCTAATTATGGACTCTAAAATGATGTATATTTGGCTGTATGGATAGATACATATGATATATATGTATGCAAATATGTATTTCAATATCTGTGTATGTATTATATTTCATAGTTGAAAAATATTTCACAGCCGTTCAGAACAATTCTTGCTCACAGAAGCATTGTGAAATAACTTGGCATTTGGAAGACCTCATGACTCTTGATGAAATAGAACAAATGTCATTTTGAAGATAAATTATTGCTCATGGAGACTTATCAAGTCCTAGAATCTAAGTTCTAATAGTGCATTGTCTTTTATGAAGCATATTTGTTTGTAATTATAAGCTCACTATCACATGTTTTTAATGTTTTTCTGTGAAAGCAAAGGATCTTGTTTGTGCTCTTTATTTTCTCCAGAAATGTCAGGCTAAAAATGTATCACAAGAGTTGCACATGCATGTTCAGATTGAAAAAGAAGTTTGTGGCTTGGGTTGACAATTTTCAATCACATCTACACAGTGGAGGCTCTACTCACCTGCAACAATGAGAAATCCATCCAACAGCTGGAAGAGTCCATAGGCCAGTGGGAAGCTAAGCATCTGGACCAACTGCTTGGCAGTGAAAGATAACTGGAGCATGGTGACGCACATCTGAATATTCTGAGCTCCAGTTTCTAAGGAAATCGTCCTGCATCTACCAATGAAAGAATTTTTCAAGAGTTACATGCTAGAATTAGGACTCTTCTTAAATTTTTCTCATATATATAGCAATAAATGTAAGCTATGAGCTTAGACCACTAAAATTGTTTACTCGCAGGGCGCCTGGGTGGCTCAGTTGGTTAAGCCTCCAGCTCTTGATTTGGGCTCAGGTCATGATCTTACAGTTCATGAACTCGAGCCCTTCTTCTGGCTCTGAGCTGACAGTGCAGAGCCTGCTTGGGATTCTCTCTCTCCTTGCCTCTCTGCCCCCAAAAACATCTACTTGTTTCATAATAATGTGCTGAATGTGCCTGTTTTGTAGGTGGTCTTCTCTCCAAGAGACTCTTTGGAGCAGGACCCCAGGAACCCCACCCTAGGAATCAGGGTGGAAAGACATGATATACACACAGGAAAGGCCCAGTAACAACACAAGACAAAATATGATGGAGGGTCAGGGAGATGCTATAGAAATTCATAGAAGTGGCATAAATGGTTAGAGAAGGCTTCACAGAGGCAGAGGGGAATGAAAGGGTGAGGGTGGGAGAGGCATTTCATATGGGACAGTGACTGAAATTAAAGATCCAGGGACAGGTATGACCTGCACCTACCAGGAGGCGGTGTAAATGCTGTAAGCCAATCTGTGTGGAGTGCAGAGTTGGAGATGAGAATGGAAAGATGAAATAGGTAGGAAAAAGTATAAGCTCAACAACACTTGAAGGTAAACACAAAAACCCTAAGTGAAAACCAAATGTCTAAAACTCTTTGGTGAAAGAGTTTAGGAACACGTTTTTTTCTTACTTTCTATTTTTCTGTATTTTATTGATTTCCTAGTTGGAAAAAAAAAATTCAATAAACCTCATTTGAAAAATAAAAACCAGGAGAAAGTAAAAGGAAGACATAAGCAGGACCTCAGGGGCTGGGTAACTGATTTGTCTGTAATTTATAAAGGGGGTCTGCAGGTTTCTATAGATGGAAGTGAAGATGGAAAAGAGGTGTTTCAGAATACAAACCAGCATCTCGATGCAAGTGGATTTGGAATAGGGAGGTAACAAGGAGAAAGTAATATGGGCATGAAAACATTGGTACGGAGCAAGCTCTACCGCTCTTATTTTATTTCTATTTACTCTCTTGCTTGCTATGCCTTCTTTAGACCAGTCTCATTCCTTTCAGACCCCTGTCAATTACCTGACATGATTAAGCTGCAAAGGTGGACCTCACATCTGGACCATTCACAAGGCAAATGCAGTGTCTCCATTCTGATCTTTCTCAAGCCATCAAGTATGGAGAAACAAGATTGTTAACTACACTTTGCCATAGGAATACTTTCTCTCCAGATCTGATTATATTTCAACCACTCAACAACCTGTGTTCCTAATTATTGGCTTTGCAAACAAACTCCAGGTCAAATCCTAACTCCACCACATTCTGGCTCTACAAACTTAGTCAAGTTCCTTAACGTCTTGAAGGATTTGCTCATCTGTGGAATGAGGGTACTAATAGTAACTACTTCTCAGGCTCATAGTAAGAAGTAAATGAGATACCATAAGCAGAGCCTCACTCAGTACCTGGGATAATCCTAAATGCTCTCCAAGTAGACTAGAAATAGATTTCTTCTACAAAATAAACATCAAAACACACACCACTTTCTATTCTCTTTGACTTAAATCAATCTTTTAAGCATTTTAATTTCCCAAACTCCACCTTCGAAGTTCAACTACATAGCTCACGTTTCTTCAATAATTCTTTTCTGACTTTAGAGATAGTACATACTCATCGAAAAACTCAGGAAATATACCAAGAAAATATTAAGAAACAAAAATTACTCTTAATCCTACTACTCAAAATTAAACACTCTTAGCATATGGTATATTTCTTCCAGTATTTTTCCATACATAAAATTCTTCTGCTTTCTTCTACAAGGTGGGAATCAAAATGCATACTGTTTCCTATTCTCCTTTAAATTTATCTTTTAAGTATTTCCCAGAAGCATTAAAATTGATGCATCATAGTCCATCACGTAGATACCTCATGAATTAAATATCTCCCTATTGTCAGATATTTAAATTGTTTCTATTTTTTATATTTATAAATAAAACTGCAATTAACATCCTTGCACATCAATTTTTGTGTGCTTATCTGACAGTCCTAGATCCAGGACAGATTTCTAGAAGTAAAATCACTGAGTGAACAGCTATAAATATTTATAAGGCTATTGATATGACTAAGTTGCCTTCCAGAGAGTTTATACCAATTTACATTCCCTCCAACAATTCATCTCCAGACATAACAACATGGAGTACTATCATTTTTAATATTTCACAATATTTATAAATTATATGCCCCAGCTTGTAATGACAATGTATCAGATACATTCCCATCTTATATCTCCAGTTTGCCCTTCCTCCTCTTGCCCCTTATAATTAGCACTTTTACAGAATTTGGCACAATGGATAAATGCTTAATCTCGAATTTTGCTCATGCCCTAGAATGATCTCTATATTTAATGAAACCATCTCACCCCTATCTAATTACTAGGATAAGAAGAGAAATGTGTCCAGATTTCAACATGTGGTGTTAACACCCCAATCCTAATTTCACAGATTACAATTTCCCATCACTCCAGCCTTTGCTCTCATTTACGCAGGAAGTACCATGATCTTTTCACTCTATGAGGAGTCATCCTGTTCCATCCACCTTGTAAGTCAAGATTCTTAATGTCTCCTGACATAGCCTGGCAGCAAAGCCTGCCAGTGGCAGTGTGTTTACTTTAACTTCCTCAAAAAAAGTGTACGGATAATTTCACTGTACCTCTGCCAAGATTGGTGGGTAAGAAGTGCCAGCAGAAAGCCCGTGACATGGCCAATCAAAGGGAAGATGAAACTGATGGTCAGAAGAGTGATGTCTGAATTCCAAGATCCTTTTGCCAACACCACACCAGCAACTGCAACCACCAAAAGGAGGACCCCACCAACAATGGCCCCAATCTAAAGCAAACCAATAAAATAAGTACATGTAAACATCATGTTCTCTCAGCTCTATGATGCAAAGTCCATCACTGCTTCTAAAAAGCTGGGAACTGGGGCGCCTGGGTGGATCAGTTGGTTAAGCATCCAACATTGGCTCAGGTCACCTTGGGCTCTGTGCTGACAGCTCAGAGCCTGGAGCCTGCTTCGGATTCTGTTTTACCCTCTTTTTCTGCTCCTCCCCCACTCATGCTCTGTCTGTCTGTCTGTCTGTCTCTCTTTCTCTCTTAAAAATAAATAAACTTCAAAAAATAAATAAAAATAAAAAGCTGGGAACCTAGAAGTTTTGGAACAAAGACAGGCCTTACCACCAAATCCAATCTCATTTTATAGAAAAGAAACCTAAGTTCCAAGGTGGTCAACTGATTTGGCTAAACTGAAAATTCATGGGGCTCAACATGATTCCAAATCTTATTTTAAGATTAGTATTTTTTCCCTGGAAGTAGATTTTGCCAGAAGGATTGGGGAGTGGAGTTTTTCAAGGATAGGACAAATTTGTGAAATAAGCAAAATGTAACAATAAGCCTCCACCATCCCTACACACACTTCCTAGATCCCTCACTGGTACCCTCTTGTCTAAGATTTGTCTTGCCTGGCCGTCTGCCACTCTCTTCCTATCACTTCTTCAACTACCAATGGATTCCTACTGCTTTCATCCCTGTTCTTCTCTCCTCCAAATAAAATCTACCCATTCTTTACTAGATAATCTGGGCTAATATTATTGGAATAGAGGTACTAACACATACCTCTTCCCTCTCCCAAATGAATACTGTTATTACTTTTGTTGTTCAACAAAAAAGAATTTCCAATAGTTTGAGTTTTAGATCAGATGGAGAGAAAGCCAGACCTAGAATGTTTGGAGAAAATTAGGATTTTGACAAGCTCCCATTCCATGTAGACCATAAACTATAACCTAGTTATAGCCTCAATCTGGATTTGAAATGATTCAAGACGTGGAGGAAGGTGGTCATGGGGGAGCAGAACAAAATAAAAATAACCCAATGCACCAGAGATGTTCTCTGGGTTTATTTTTACTGGTCAAATACAAAGACAGACTGGGCCTCTGCTTAATGGGAAGATGCCGGAACACACAAGAAGACCTACAGTTGTCAAAATCCTTCTCCATCTTTCTATCAAAAAAGGATCTCAAAGTTTAAAAATTCACCATGAGCAATTTGTTCAGAAAATGTATCAGATCTAAAATTAAAAGAGGACCAAGAACAAACAATGAAAATATATCAAAATAATAATTAGATTATTCTAGTTTTTTACCAAGGAGCTCTAGAATATTTATGCTTATTATTAAATTTTTTTCTGCCAAAAATCCTATAAAACAGGCAAAAGAAAGGGGTTTTAGATCTGCTCTTTACAGATAATATAAGTGACTACAGAAAATTTATCTTATTTCTCCATTGACACTGAGGGACTAATAGAGGATCTGGAAACACCAAAATTGTAGGGTTTTTTATTACAGTACCTAAAAAGTACTAATAAAATAGAGTACTTGACAGTACTTCATCAAAAATAGAGTATTTGAAAAGTAAGAGGTTCCCACTGTTATACTCTGTCCTCTTATTTTGTAAATAAAATTATAACCATACATGGCCACATTGGAAATTTTCTCCTACTGAAATAACAAAGTCACCCACTGACACGCAGTCGAAATGTACAACATTTAAGCCTTCCTCCAGTTCTCTGTGCTCAATTGATTTGTCTGCTTGTCAACCCCTCTTCCCGCTCTTGATCTCACTGGAGGAACAGTGAGAGCTGTTCAGTCTTGTGCCAAAGTGAGAAGGCAGCACCCATTTGTGCAGACAAGTAGAGGGGCAGCACTCCGTCAGGGGGAGCCAGACAGCAGGAACTTACACTGAACCAAACCATAAACCCCAAACTAATATGACCTGAGATGTATTTGTTGAACCTTCAGTTAGCCCCAAATGTTTATTTCTTTATACATGTAAAATATAAGTAAAGCATTTTAAAAATCTTCATAAAGCAGCACATAATGGAATCTCACATCTTCTAAAATGATACATAATTGTAAACACTGAAAACACCCTAGGATATTGACACCTTTGTTGAGAATGCCTCGAGATTTAAAAGTCATTTTTAGATATTTTTAAAAGTCATTTCAGAGATATTTTTAAAACAAGGACATTTGCTTGTTTCTCCAGCAGACAAAAGCCAATGCTGGAAAGTCAAGAGGAGGTAGGAGGTCCCAGTTACCATCATTCCATGACCAGACTCTTCAATGCATTCTGCATTTCATTCTGACAGCTTTTCATGTGGTCAGCAGCCACAGTAGTTGTTCATGTGTAGAGACTACAACATCAAAGCTTCCCCAGGAATGCTTCTGAAAAACAGCCCTACTTTTTCATGAAAGCAGCCAATACTCTTCAACACCAGGGCTCTATTGCATGCACACCTGAGCAGCTTTCACCTCAAGAGCACTCATGTGGAATCTTGTGAATAGATGGGCTCTGGGTTCTCTCTGGCCACACATAGGCCTTGGCTTTCCTGTCAACTAAAGCAAAAGTCCCATTCTTGACTGTGTCCATAAGCCTCAGTGTATGGGCCTATGGGAATGACAGAGGATGGCTGAGAAGAGTGGAGGAAATATGGAGGTTAGATCAAAAAAAAGCAGAACTGGGGCGCCTGGGTGGCTCAGTCAGTTGAGCATCCTACTCCTGGTTTCAGCTCAGGTCATGATCCCAGGGTCATGGGATCAAGCCCTGCATCAGGCTCCAAGTTGAACATGGAGCCTGCTTGGGATTCTCTCTCTCTCTGTCTCTCTGTCTCTCTCTCTCTCTCTCTCTCTCTCTCTCTCTCTCTCTCTCTCCCTCTGCCCCTCTCCCCCCAGACTGCCTCTAAAATAAAATTAAATTTAAAAACAAAAATACAAAAAAACAAAAATTGCTGGGTGTGGGATTGTATCTGACTGGCCAGTCTGTTACAGTCATTGTCTACATCTGTCTTTCCAGTGTCTAAGTCTAAGGATACATTAACTGCCATGTGGAGCTGCTTACCTTGAGAATGATTTTGGATTGCTTGGGCCACCTATAGTTCACATAGATACCAAAGGCCACAGGGATGGTCAGGCACACAAGGGTGATTCCTGGGGAGAAGAAAAATCCATCAGATGATATCTCCTCTTACCTTGACTTCCCAGTCCTCAACAATTTCTATTTCAATTAGATATAGGCTTTAATTAAAGCTTCATTTTAGGGGTGCATGGGTGGCTCAGTTGGTTAAGCATCCCACTTTGGCTCAGATCATGATCTCATGGTTCATGGGTTCAGGCCCCACACTGGGCTCTGTGCTGACAGCTCGGAGTCTGGAGCTTGCTTTGGATTCTGTATCTCCCTCTCTCTCTCTGTTCCTCTCCTGCTTACACTCTGTCTCTCTCTCCCTCTCTCTCTCAAAAATAAATAAACATTAAAAAAATTTTAGGCTGCATTTCATTTCTGCATCCACCTCCAAATATAAAGAAAGAAAAAATCTTTGGAAGACAGTCTTTGAAGGGTATATGTTACCACTGAATGCCACCATTCTTGTTCCATCATTTCTCTCTCAAAATCCCCCTGACAATCACATGGAATTTTAGAGACAACCAGAAATGTAAACATTAGAAAACAGGCAGACTCGGCAAAATTCTTTGGTTGCTATGCATGAGGTCACCTCTCTACGACCACAGCTATTACTTCCCTATGTGAAGCCAATGGGCCATTTGTTTCGCAAAGTAAAGAATACCTATTGCAGATATAAAAAAACAGCATCTGTTACACATACCAAAGAATTTCTCATATTCTGCAAGTGTGGCCAGGTAACCTAAAGGTGGGTAGGAAAAAAATGCCTTTTAATTAACACAAATGAGTAAAGGCATTGAAGGCAGGCTCAGGAGAGCAGAGGCCCACTTGCCAGCAGGATCCACACACTAACCTTTTCCAGTGCTGTTTTCCAAATCCGGCCAAATGCCTGCAATACTGGCTCCAAAGTTACATGAGTTGCTCATAATATGTTGGGTTTTAATTGTTTACAAGTGCCTTTTAGAATGTATTATCAAAACAGAATATGTTAATTTACTGATCAGAATAAGTTGTGCATAAAATCACGATTTCCTAAACTAGGATTTCACTCAAATTTTACAAATTTAATGGGCTTCAGCTGTCATTAGCACATGTTTTTCAGCTATGGGTCATGGTTTGTAAAGCCCTCCAAGTGATGACTAGAGACTCCAGATTAACACTTTAGACTTTTAAGAATCATAATTTCTGCCAATTCTCCAAAAACTCTGAGCAAACGAGGATAGCCATATCATTTTACCAAGGTTTCCTTCTAAGCCTAGTAAGTAAACTGAGATCTCTAGGGAAAGGGCAGAGTTTAATGAGAAATGACAATGAGGAAAGCAGATATGGAAGAGATATGGATACAGTTGTGACCTGTGAATATGCTCTCTAATAATCAATAGGAATCATTCATGCTGGATCGGTAAAGATATCAAGATTCACAGGCCATGTGAAAGGTGGAACTGTAGGAACTAAAGTCTCATTAGACCCACTGTGATCCAGTTAACCAATGGCATTACAGTGAATTATATATGGTGTTTTTGTTTTTGTTTTTAATAAACAAGTTCTCTTTCTTTATTTGCAAAAATGAACTCTTGCAGTGTTAAGAGCTTGGCTTTGCAGTCATATTCCCAAGTCAGAATTTCAGTTCTTTGCTGACCAGCTGCACATTCTTAGCGAAGTTAATTAACCTCTATCATCCTACAAATCTAGGAAATGGAACTACTAATAGAATCAATGTGGAAGTGTTATTTAAAGAATTAGATCGTTTATTTTTTATTTTTTATTTTTTTAGAGAGAGAAAGAAAATGAGTGGAGAAGAGGAAAGAGGGAGAGAGAGAGAATCTTAAGCAGGCTCCACATTCAGCACGGAGCCCAGTGCAAGGCTCAATCCCACAATGCTGGGATCATGACCTGAGCTGAAATCAAGAGTTAGATGCTCAGGAACATGACAAGGATGTCCACTCTCATGGACATCTCTGTTATTCAACATAGTGTTGGAAGTCCTAGCCTAAGCAATCAGACAACACAAAGAAATAAAAGGCATCCAAGTCAGAAGGAGAAAGTCAAACTTTTACTCTTCACAGGTGACATGATACTCCATGTGGAAAATCCAAAAGACTCCATCAGAAAATTACTAGAACGGATACATGAATTCAGCAACATCGCAGGATATAAAATCAATGTACAGAAATTGGTTGCATTTCTATACATCAATAATGAAGCAGCAGAAAGAGAAATCAAGGAATCAATCCCATTTACAATTGCACCAAAAATACCTAGGAATAAGCGTAACCAAAGGGTGAAAAATCTATACACTGAAAACTATAGAAACTTATGAAAGAAATTGAAGAAGATACACAAAAAAATGGAAAAACATCCATTCTCATGGCTTGGAAGAACAAATATTGTTAAAATGTCGATACTACCCAAAGCAATCTACATATTCAATGTAATCCCTGTCAAAATAACACCAGCATTCTTCACAAAACTAGAACAAATAATCCTAAAATTTGTATGGAACCAGAAAAGACCCAAAATAGCCCGAGCAATCCTGAAAAAGAAAACCAAAGCTGGAGGCATCACAATTCCAGACTTCAAGCTATACTACCAAGCTGTAATCAAGACAATATGATACGGGCACAAGAACAGACACATAGATCAATGGAACAGGATAGAGAACCCAGAATTGGATCCACAATCATATGGCCAACCAATCTTTGGCAAAGCAGGAAAGAATATCCAATGGAAAAAAGACAGTCTCTTCAGCAAATGGTGTTGGGCAAACTGGACAGCGACATGCAGAAGAATGAACCTGGACCACTTTCTTACACCATACACAAAAATAAACTCAAAATGGATGAAAGACATACACGTAAGACAGGAAGCCATCAAAATCCTAGAAGAGAAAACAGGCAACAACCTCTTTGACCTCAGCTGCAGCAACTTCTTACTTGACATGTCTCCAGAGGCAAGGGAAACAAAAGCAAAAATGAACTATTGGGACATCATCAAGATAAAAACTTCTGCACAGCAAAGGAAACAATCCGCAAAACTAAAAGGCAACTGACAGAAAGGGAGAAGATATTTGCAAGTGACATATCAGATAAAGGGTTAGTATCCAAAATCTATAAAGAACTTACCAAACTCAACACCAAAAAAAACCCCACAAATAATCCAGTGAAGAAATGGGCAAAAGACATGTCTTCTTTTCCAAAGACATCCAGATGGCTAAAAGACACATGAAAAAATGCTCAACATCACTCCTCATCAGTGAAATACAAATCAAAATGACAATGAGATATCACCTCACACCTGTCAGAATGGCTAACATTAACAACAGATGTTGGCAAGCATGTGGAGAAAGAGGATCTCTTTTGCACTTCTGGTAGGAATACAAACTGGTGCAGCCACTCTGGAAAACAGTATGGAGGTTCCTCAAAAAGTTAAAAATAAACTACCCTAGGACCCAGCAATTGCACCACTAGGTATTTATCCAAAGGATGCAGGAGTGTTGTTTTGAAGGGGTACATACACCCCAAAGTTTATAGCAGCACTATTGACAATAGCCAAAGTATGGAAAGAGACCAAATGTCCACCAATTGATGAATGGATAAAGAAGATGTGGTATATACATACAGTGGAATATTACTTGGTGATCAAAAAGAATGAAATCTTGGGGCGCCTGGGTGGCGCAGTCGGTTAAGCGTCCGACTTCAGCCAGGTCACGATCTCGCGGTCCGTGAGTTCGAGCCCCGCGTCAGGCTCTGGGCTGATGGCTCGGAGCCTGGAGCCTGTTTCCGATTCTGTGTCTCCCTCTCTCTCTGCCCCTCCCCCGTTCATGGTCTGTCTCTCTCTGTCCCAAAAATAAATAAAAACGTTGAAAAAAAATTAAAAAAAAAAAAAAAAAGAATGAAATCTTGCCATTTGCAACAACATGGATAGAACTAGTGAAATAAGTCAGTCAAGGAAAGACAGATATCATATGATTTGACTCATATGTGGAATTTAAGATACAAAACAGATGAACATAAGGAAGGGAAGCAAAAATAACATAAAAACAGAGAGAGAGACAAACCATAAGAGACTCTTAAATACAGAGAACAAACTAAAGGTTGTTGGATGAGCGGTGTTGGGTGGGAGGAAGAGCTAAAGGGGTGAGGGGCATTAAGGAGGAGACTTGTTGGGATGAGCATTGGGTGTCATAAGTGATGAATCACTAAATTTTATTCCTGAAATTATTATTATATGTTATCTAACTTGGATTTAAGTTTAAAAAAAAATTTTTTTAATTTTTTTAACGTTGTATTTATTTTTGAGACAGGGAGAGACAGAGCATGAACAGGGGAGGGTCAGAGAGGAGGAGACACAGAATCTGAAACAGGCTCCAGGCTCTGAGCTGTCAGCACAGAGCCTGATGCAGGGCTCGAACTCACGGACCGCAAGATCATGACCTGAGCCGAAGTCGGCCGCTTAACCAACTGAGCCACCCAGACGCCCCTAAAAAAATTTTTTTTTAATTTTTTTTAGAGTTGGACACTCAACTGACTGAGCCACCCAGGCTCACTATCCAAGTAGTTTATTTTAAAATCCACATAAAGGAGGCACATAATAAACAATGGCTATTAGTATTACCATCACCATTACTATTACTGTTCCATTTCACAAGCCCAGTACAGACCTATATTCTGATATGGAATGGTGAGATTCTGCTCAAGATTCCAGGACAAGGTGTAGAGATACAGGCAGAGTGGCATCATTCCCAGGGCAGCCACAGTGGAACAGGTCGTCATAGTGATGCTGAAAGTGAAAATAAAAGGATGCATAAGAGGAAGAGTTTGAATGATGAAGTCCTGACCAAAAGCAACTCCCAGAGCATACCTTAGAGATCACATGGGGTGAATTACTTGAAGCTCACTCCTATCTTGTTATTCAACAAATGACTTCATATGTGGCCCAGAAACAGATTTCCAGCAGTATTTGACATTCATTAATTAACCCCTATTTACTTAAGAATCTACTTGTTCTAAATGTTCTGCCAGGTCCTAAAGGGTTTTTTTCTTTATAGAGTTTTTTCTATTGAGATATAATTCATAGACCATAAAATCCATTATTTTTAAAGTGTTTTCAGTATATTCACAAGATTGTGCAAAAACATTATATATTTCTATACTTTTTTCATCATCCCAAAAAAAAAGGAACCCCACCCTCATTCTCTTCTCCTAGCCACTGGCAACCAGTAATCCACTTTCTGTCTTTATAGGATTTCCCATTCTGGACATTTCATATGAATACAATCATACAATAGGTGGTCTTTTTGGTGTGTCTGGCTTCTTTCACTTAGCATAATGTTTTTGAGCTTCATCCACATTTTAGCATGTATCAGTACACCATTTCCTTTTTATGACTGAATCATATTCCATTGTATGGATAGACCACATTATTTCTGCCCATCCACTAACTGATAAACACTTGAGGTGTTCCCTCTTTTTGGCTATTATGAATAATGCAGCTATGAATATTTGTGCACGATGTTTTGTGCAGACATATGAAATCAATTCTCTAAGGTGTATACCAGGAGCAGAATTGCTGGATCGTAGTTTAATTTTTTGAGGAAATGCCATTTTCAAAGCAGCTGCACCATTTTACGCTCTGCCATCAATATATGAAGGCATTCTGTTAAAAATTTTTGCACAAATATTCATGAGGGATATTAGTGTGTAGTTTTATGTTCCTGTAATGTCTTTGTCTAATTTTGCTACCGGGAGATGGGAATAGGGCAAATTTGCCACAAGACTAAGTGTTTGCCCAATGTGTAGTGCTATAAATATCTGTCAGAAGAGGGCATCCAAATACCACATGCCCTAAGTTTCCCATTGGATAGAGAAGGGACCCCCACAGCACAGATCCTCAGAGCAAGCTGGACAGAGCCAGCGAAGTTACAAAACCATAGCAAAAAAGAATTGATATGGGATGCTAGACTAAATTAAAAGTTCTCTTTGGGGCACTTTCATGGCTTAGTCAGCTGAGCATCCAACTCTTGATTTGGGCTCAGGTCATCATCCCAGGGTCATGGGGTCGAGCCCTGTATTAAGCTCCACGCTGAGCCAAGAGCCTGCTTAGGATTTTCTCTCTCTCTCTCCCCCTCTGCCCCTTTCCTCTGCTCACTCTCTTCTCTCTCTCTCTCTCTCAAAAAATTCTCTTTGAATTCTAATATTGTATAACCCCATGATTATAGATAGGAATTGAAGCAGAGTGATAAAGTAAGATTTCTAGACTTCAAAATGGTGGTGTGATTGACAGAATAAGTGGTCACTTAGCATCTGAGAGGACATGTTAAGTTAGGGATGACAACAGAACATCCACCAGAAATATCCCAGGTAGGCAAAGGAAAACTCAGGACCGCAGCTGCTGTCCATCACTAGACACACAAATCCGGCCATCTTGGGAAGTGAAATGTAGGTGCAAGAGCTGAATGAACCAAATCCAAACAGCATGACAATAGCCAAGCCACACAACTTCACCAGGAAAACAAAGGTGAATGATCAGAACAGAGTTTTGGTCTTTGTTGAACAAAGCTGGGATGATTTCTGATAGACAACTGGGTTTGTTTATCTCTGTCATTATTGAGATTATCTCCAAGTGAAAAAGATAACAAAGTGCTGTGGGTCTGGAAGATTTGCAAATACTTAATATCTAGAGTAAAAATCCATCAGTTTAGAACCTTTAAAGACTCTGTATCTTGACTACTGTACTTTTATTGCATCCTATCAAATGTTATCGCTTCATCAATTTATAATATGTTGTTTCTATTTTTTCTGACTAATAAAGTCTTGTTTTCCAAGTCTCTACATTTCTTTTTTTTTTTTTTTCAACGTTTATTTATTTTTGGGACAGAGAGACAGAGCATGAACGGGGGAGGAGCAGAGAGAGAGGGAGACACAGAATCGGAAACAGGCTCCAGGCTCCGAGCCATCAGCCCAGAGCCTGATGCGGGGCTCGAACTCACGGACCGCGAGATCGTGACCTGGCTGAAGTCGGACGCTTAACCGACTGCGCCACCCAGGCGCCCCTCCAAGTCTCTACATTTCTTAATTGGAGAACAGAACTTAGTCACACATTAAAATGCATAGCTTCAGTGCAAGGGGTAAAGCATGCATAATGGGACCAGGGGCATGGGGAGCAGAGCCGTGGAAAGAGCTCTCCTGCTTTGGACTGGGGCCAGAGAGGGGCCACCGTGCATGTAAAGAAAGACAGAGAAGCGAGTGGAGAGCTAGGAGATTACATTCGATGAAAGCTGAGAAAGGAGAGACTTCAAATGTAGGCTAAAAGCCAAAAGTAGATCAAAAAGGATGAAAACCCAAGAAGTCCACTTAGGACCATCCAACCTTCCCCAGTGTTTTGTGCCTCTACCCCAGAACAATCCTTTCCTCCACTCTACTCCACCCCCAGCTCCCAAACCCAAGCTGCCTTTTGTCCCTGTCTGGATGACAGAACCAGTGAAAGAATAAATCAAAAGGAAATGGGTAAATGGAAATGAGAGATCCTTCAGGCCAACAAAATATTTTCTAACTGATGGGGAAAATTACACAATCTGTCTAAACATGCACAAACTGCTTCTAGACACTGTTAACGCTGCTCTATTCAATGAGGTGAGGCAAATGGAGCATCACATAACACAACCCGCGGGAAAACAAGAGTTTATCCACCTCAAATCCAGGTCCAGAGTCTGGAAACTTCTTAATATTCATTGTTTGAGTTCTCACAGCAGACCGCTTTGTGCAGGGTATATGTCCAATCTGTGTCCGTGGCCCAAATGGCCAAGAGACGGGGAGGTGAACCACCTCCCAGCCCACCAAGGAGAAGGAGACCCTCTGCAGGGCTAAGGTCTTCTGCAGGGATAACAAGGGTCCTCCAGCACTTCATCAGGCCTTCAAGTCACCATCGTTCTTCCTCATAATACAAATCACCAATGTTTCCATCTAATTACCTTGCCTACAAACCATCTATGATTATTTTGACATTTTCTACCAGAGTGTTTATACTCTTGGCAAAGCACCAACCGCTCTGTTTCAAGGATATTAAAAATACTCCTCTGCATTCTCTCTCATTGCTGATGAACTTGCAAAATGAGATACTTTGACAATATAGATAAATTACACAGGGGTTTACCCTTTAGCCCAACAATGCTATAGGTTATGGGAATCTATCCCTAGAATGTACTATCAAAACTATGAAAAGACACGTGCCCAAGGTTATTATATATGTATTCAATATACGTTTTCTACCTGGCAATCTCTGGCAATAGTGTTCCAGGAGAGTAGAAGTGGAAACTGTAAAGCCCCTTGAAGCTTCAGTTTGGAAGCAATAGGGCATCACTTCTGTGTCATTGTATTAGTCAAAATAAGTCACCAGACCAGCCCAGATTCAAGGGACGGGGAATAGGTGCCCCCGTCTGGATGGGAGGATGAACCTTATCACATTACAAAGGAAGGTGCATACAAGAATGGAAGGAATCTGTGGCCATATTTTGCGATCTATCAAAGACAAATACTAAAATATTCGCAGTCAAAATAATACGTGGAGCTGGCCTCAAAAAAAAATCCATTGGGTAAGTGGGGATAGAAATGAAATGAGATGGATCATAAGTTAATAATTGCTAAAGCTGGGTGAAGTATACCAGAGGGTTCACTATTCTTTCCACTTTTATATATATTTGCCACTTCCCACAGTAAAAAAATAAACAAATGTCCCTTCCATCTTTGTGGGAGACTCTATATCTCCCATAGTGATAGCAGTGGGAGACTGCTATCAATCTGGTGATTCAGGACTTTCTTGTGTCATATTTTATGTTGAGAGGCTTTGTTGTAAATCTAGTATAATGCATACACCGGCATGGGGGTATCTAAAGCATCTTCTGCCCAACCCTGGCTGGCCTTGGGCTTTTCCGTCCTCAGTGCTGCTGTGTGCCTCTCTGTGCTTAGAACATTCATCCTTGAGGAACAGCTCCCATTGCCCTGTAGACATTTTTATTTGCATTACCTCACATACTGTACCTTACATAAGTGCTTGTTTACCTATCAATGTGTGGTACACTTATCAACTCTGAGTTGCTTAAGGGCAAGGACTATATTGACCTCCACACCCATAGGATCTGGCAGTCTCATGCTATAGCATCTTGGAGGAGCTCATTAAATACCAAATAAATGTATAAATCAAAGAATGAACCAATGTATCAAAACACTGGTGCTAGGACAATGTTCTCTCTGCTCTTCCTCATATGTCACATATCTGCAAGTGAACGTTGCAAATCTTAGTGAAATGATCCCTTTACACTGAATTGCAATGGTAAACATCCCAACCGTAATCCAGGAACAGAAATTTTCTATTAAAAAATAACTAAAACCATGCTTTCCCAAGTTCAAATGTGAAAAGCATTTTGAGGAGCAAATATTTAGTTGATTGGAGTCCTTTTCAGAAATCCAGACTTAGGTAACTCACAAGTGATTATATATTTCCCTTCTCCTCTTATTTCTTTTAATCTTCTATTTTCTTTTTAGTCTTCTAAGATTTTCTTTTATGCAGTCCTATTTTATTGCTGCTTATTCAATGAATAGAGGCTTTTTCTTTGTTTCTCTTTGAAGCAATCACACAATGCACCTTACTCTGTAGCTTTGTTGCTTTTTTTAATCCACTTAATCATAGGTAACCCTTCAGGACAATACATGAAGCTTAAACTCATTCGCTTAAAGAATGAAGAGTACACCATGATCTAAATATGTCATAATTTCTTCAATCACTTCATTAATGATGAATAAATTGCTTTGAGTGTTTTTCCATTATAAACAAAGTGATGATAAACATTCTTGTATGTATTTCCCTTGAAATAATTCTTTTATTTCTGTAGATTCCTCAAAGTGGAATTGCTTTATCAAAGGTTTGTTTTTTACTTTTAACAGATACTGCCATATTATTTCACAAAAAGATTGTTACATTTCACAATCTTTCCCACACTGAATATGATCAATCCCTTTTAATTCTCATGAGAACATTGAAAAATGCATCTCACTGATATCTTGTTATACTGTCTATGTGCTTGTGCTTTCTGTCATAGTCCCTGACCTTTTGGATGTCCTTTCCCAAGCAGCCTTGCTTGTCTGACTTTTTCTTCTTTACATGTAGGAGCTCCTTTAAAATTAGAGTATGTATGATCATGCGTAATCAAATAGCTTCAGCGAGCTTATTGCATGGTTTTGACTACACTGATGGATTTTGCCATAATAAATAATGAACACTGAGATATTCTCATGTGTCCATTTTTTTAATGTTTTATTTTTATTTTTGACAGAGAGAGAGAGAGAGAGAGAGAGAGAGAGAGAGAAACAGCATGAGCGGGGGAGGAGCAGAGAGAGAGGGAGACACAGAATCCGAAGCAGGCTCCAGGCTCTGGGCTGGAACTCACGGACTGTGAGATCATGACCTGAGCCGAAGTCGGACGGTCAACTGACTAAGCCACCCAGACGCCCCCACGTGTGTCCTTTTTTTAATGGCTTCTGAGTTTCTTGTCTTGTTAAAGATCTCCTCTCCTGAGGGTATTCTAATGTCGTCCCCACTTTTTACTTCTTTATAGGTTGATATTTTGTATTTATATTTTTAGCTCATCTAAAATTTATATTTTATATGGTAGAAGATCAGAGGCTAATCTATTGTCTTCTATATAGAGGGGCAAGTATGTTAATCTAATTCACTAAATAATTTTCCACTAAATTGAAGTCCCAACTTCATTATGTGTTACATGTCGAAATGTACTCAAAATGTACTCTAATCAAATACTAGACTTTTAAACATGGTGTTTTCATAGTGAGTTTTCACATGTGGTAGAGCAAATACTTCCACATAAGTTTTTTTCAAACTTGTCATAGCAGTTCTTGTACATATGTTATTCTTTATGAAGTTTAAAATTATTTTATCCTGGGGCACCTGGGTGGCTCAGTCGGTTAAGCTTCTGACTTCGGCTCAGGTTATGATCTCACGGTGTGTGAGTTCGAGCCCCCATCAGACCCTCTGCCGTCAGCACAGAGCCCACTCCAGATCCTCTGTCCACTCTGCCCCTCCCCTGCTCATGTTTTCTCTCTCTCTCTCTCTAAAATCAATATTTTTAAAATCTTCAAAAAAATAAATTAATTTAAGTAATCTATCCTATTAAGAATGTTTACTTTGGGGCACCTGGGTGGCTCAGTCGGTTAAGAGTCAGACTCTTGATTTTGGTTCAGCTCATGATCTCATGGGTCGTGAGTTAGAGCCCCACATCAGGCTCTCTGCTGTCAGCACAGAGCTTGCTTCAGATCCTCTGTCCCCCTCTCTCTCTGCCTCTCCCCGACTGGTTTTCTCCCTCCCTCCCCCCCTTCTCTCTCTCTCTCAAAAACAACTTTAAAAAAAAAAAAAAAAGAATGTTTACTTTGAGCAAAGACTTCTTCCTAACTAGAGGAACAGGTAAAGGAAGAAAAGCAGTTTGCCACAGTTCTCAAACCCCTGTCCACGAAGAAGGTATTTGGGAAGCGTTTCCAAACTCTTAGCCTACAATAATGCTACATTCCTTGACTCTTCATACTAAGTCCTGGGAGAAATTCCATATTACGTCACTCTGATCTTGAACTTCTGGAGAAATTGCACAGTATGTTTCCACTGAGTTGCTTTGGCACGAACAGCAGAAAGGTAAGATTCATGACTGTGGGAAGCAAATGTGAGATTTCTAGCAGACTGATTCTATATCCTCGATTACATAGGTTTCTGCTTCCATCCTTTACACGACTGTCCAAGCCCGTGGTGTTTGGCAGATGGTGCTTTGCCAGCTGTTAGAAACACCCACAGAACTGTAAACAGTGAATGTGTGTGAGTGCAGTGCAAAGTCACACCTTTGGTTTTATTGCCATGAAATTCCAGTGTGGCATAAATGGAGGATGTAGCTAACTGGGTCTCTTGGCTGTTCACATATAGGAAAATTGTTGGCCAAGGCTGACTTCAATAAAACAAGATTCCACTTGCACTGAGAAGAATGGCATCACCATCCCCAAACTATTACAGAAAATCATGAGACTGCTTCAGCAAGTCTGGACAAACAGGTAAATCCTGCACCTCTCTTAAAATAAGTAGATTATCTATATACGCATTATATTAAAATGCAATGTGTGTAAGTGTACCATTTTGCCATTGGGTTTAAATTATTCAAATGCTCTTTTCGTATCAAACTAATAAAATTAGGAACTCTGACACTCAAAACTATGACAGCACACACTTGCTTCTCCACTAGAAAAAAAAGTAAAAACCATCTGGCTAAGCAGACAGACATGGGGTATGCTATCATATCAGGTGAACAGAGCCAGTCCCGGAAGAGTTAAAGGCCAGGTTTTCCATTCCCAGATATAAATGTTACTCCTGTCTGCTGCTTCTCAATAACAATAACTAGCATTTATTGGGGCGCCTGGGTGGCTCAGTTGGTAAAGCATCCAACCAGCTCAGGTCATGATCTAGCAGTTTGTGAGTTTGAGCCCTGTGTCTGGCTCTGTGCTAACAGCTCAGAGCCTGGAGCCTACTTCCGATTCTGTGTCTCTCACTCTCTGCCCCTTCCCCGCTCACACCGTCTCTCTCTCTCTCTCTCACACAAATAAACATTAAAAAAATAAAAAAAAAAAATAACTAGCATTTATTCAACACTACCTGCTAAGTGTTATACCCCATGCTTTTAGATATATTTTATCTTTTCATCTATACAATAACCATATATGTAGGTAGTGTTTCTTTTTTTTTAATTTTTTTAAATGTTTTACTCATTTTTGAGAGAGACAGACAGACATAGACAGAGCACGAGCAGGGGAAGGGCAGAGAGAGAAAGAGACACAGAATCTGAGGCAGGCTCCAGGTTCCAAGCTGTCAGCACAGAGCCTGATGTGGGGCTCGCCCCTACGACCTAGGAGATCATGACCTGAGCTGAAGTCAGACGCTTAACCAACTGAACCACCCAGGCACCCCATAGTGTTTCCATTTCATAGGCAAGGAAACTAAGGTACAGAGAGTTACCAAAACTTGCATGAAGTCACATGGATTCACTCTAAGTTCTGTCTCTTAAGATGATCTCTGGCTCTCCACCGGGCCATGTCAGACTGACCTGAAGAATCTGAAGTTCTATTTGCCAGATGTCTGCTAAAGGACCAAGAGCTACTTTAAAGGTCAAAGGTCAAAACTGGCCTGTGAAGCCCTCAGGCTCCACCACCACCCTCGGTCAGAATCCTTTCTCTGTAGTTCACGACACAACTACATCCTCAGGTAAGTATGGACCTTGTATATCAAAAGTTGTCAAACTAAAGACTGTGGGAGCTGTCCCAAGTTGCACCAATAAACTGATTGCATTTCAAGCGGGGTTTTTATAACACACACAGGCAATTAGAAACTTTCCTTCAGTCATTCACTCAATGTTGGTGGAGCGCCTACCACCATCAGGCTGGCACTGAGTATGCAAAGCTGAAGAAGCCCTCAAGGAGATTATAGACCTAGTGAGTGAGGCGGATTAGGAGATGAGCTATTATAAAATGCCCTCCTACAGATGATAAGAATTGCATACTTGATGCTATGGGGACAGATTGGGGAGCCATCTCTGTCAAATAGTTTAAGGAGAAACATTAAAAACTGGGGTGGAGGGAGGGGGACACAGAGACCTTATAACTTGCTTATCTTTTCCTGTTGTACAAAATACTTAAAAAGACCTCAGATCCACTTCTGGTTTATACCCAAAAGAATTGAATGCAGGGACTCTGACAGATTTGCACGCATTGCACACATAGCAGCACTATTCACAACAGCCAAAAGATGGAAATGACGGACGTGTCCATCAACAGATGAACAGATGACTACATGCGCTATATGCATATGATATACAACCTTAAAAAAGAGAGAAAATTCTGACACGTGATACAACATGGATGCACTCTGAAGACATTATACTAAGTGAAGTAGCCCAGATACAAAAGGACAAAAGTTTTATGATTTCACTTGTACGAGGTACTTAGTCAAATTCACAGAGACAGAATGGTGGTTGACAGATCCGAAGGGAAAGGAGAGTTATTGTTTAGTGGGTACAGAGTTTCAATTTGGGAAGATGAAAACGATACGGGGATGGGTGTTAGTGACTGTACAACAGTGTACTAAGGCCACTGAACTGCACACTTAAAAATGGTGAAAACGGTAGATTTTTATGTACTGTATACTCTTTAAAAAGGACCTCAGAGAGTCTAACCCATTGACTTTACAAAAGAGGAAACTGAGGTCCGGAGAGGTAAATTGCTCAAAGTCACACAGCTCCTTGGGCAGAGACTAAAACACGGACCCTGACACAGTGCTCTTTTATCTGCCTCATACAATAACTCATGCAGTATTTTGTGCCTGGTGAGATTCTAAGTACTTTATATATATTAATTCATTCAACCTTCACAACAATCCATGAGGTAGATTATGCTTCCCCCTATTGTAGAAGTGAGGAAACTGAAGCATAAAGAACTTATATAATCCGCCAAGATGACAGTTAGCAAGTGACAGTTCTACTTCCTGGCTCCAGAGTGGACTTTACTACTACTCTGTAATGCTAGATCTTAGTTTTCATGTCCTACCCTCAAAGGCAAGAATCCTGTCCATCTTTAGGACAGTAGGTTGCAAATATGTCCCCAATTCTTCACCCCATTCTTAGCCATGCCCTCTGTAGTGTGACTTTGCAGCTCATCCTTCAAGAGGTAGAATCTACTTCTCCATTCCTTGAATCTGGAAATGGCCAATGGAATGTGGTGGAAAGTAATGATGAACTGGTTTCCAGCCCAGACATCAAGAGACCTTATATGCTTCCTCTTTTTCAGAACCCTGCCTCTGACATATGATTGGGTCTAAGCTAGCCTGCAGGAGATGAGAGACCATGTGGAAGAGAGCCCAGCTGTCCCAGATGAGGCCATCCGAGACGAATCTACATTTATCTAGTCCCCAGACATGTAGAAGAACCCAGCCAAGGTTTGCTGAGCTCAGTCAAGGAATAGGATAATTTTTAAGATTCCCCATACATACCAGCCAGTAGCTTTCTAGAACAATTATAATGAAGGATAATGTTATGACTAGAAGGGACAGAACTGGCTTTTCAGGCTGTGGGAACAACATGGGCAAAGCAAAGGTGGGAAAGTGCGGGCTATATTCAGAGAATAGTGAATAGTCCATTTCGACTATAGACCATTGTGCTTATTGGGAAATAAACCCAAAGAAGTAGGGTAGACCTGGCTTAGTTGCTACCTAAGTTACTAGGTGCTGAGAAGCCTTTAAATGCCTAACATGTTCATTTTCCCTTTACAATACCATAGGGAAGTGTTAGGATTTCCAGCTACAGGAAAGAGGTCCCAAATCAGGATTTAAATATAAATAGTCTGACCCCAGAGCCAGCCTCATCCACTTACTACAAAACCATGGTAGAGAGAATACTGTGAAGATACTTCCATTGGCCAAGAAAGAAAGTATGAGGGCCTGCCCTGAGGAAATGGCCTTGGAGATAAATAGGAAGCACTGGCTGTGAGTAACAAGCAAGAGGATGGGCGACAGGTCTAGACATCGGATTGAGTGAATGAGGTGAAGACTGAAAAGAGCCACAGGGGACTGCTTAGATGCTGAGCCCAGATGCCTGGGACAGTGATCGGTATTATCTTCAGATACACAGAATGCAGAAACTGGCTCATACGTGTTGATTCTGAAATGCCCTGCTTGGGGTGAACAAACACATGAGAACTACAGGTAGATTGAATGAAGCACGGAATTAAGGCATGAGAAATACGTGAGATCTGCAGAGAGCTAAACCGCAATTTCCTCATTTGTGAAATAAAGTTATTGTTATAATTCTTCATGAATTTTATCCAGCATGAAAACAGAATTCCAATCAAGCACTGTCTCCTTTATTTTTATTTTTTTGGCCTAGAAGTTATTTTTGTTGGTAATCAAGTGGGAAGAAATGTAGTGAACTTCGATATCGTTTCACTCAATAATACTGAATTTTCTCCGACTTGCAATTTTTATTGAGAGTTAAGATTTTATTCTCATATCTACAAGCTTTTGAAAATGTAATATTTAGTCACCATTCTAAAATTTCGTTTCTTACAGGTTGTATTTTGCTTATTTTTTGTTTTGTTTGTGAGACTCAGAATCAATTTAAAAGGCAGGGGTCGGGGGGATAGTTAATAATTACTGCATGTACCTGGCATCCTGCGTGTATATTTCCTCCTTAAAATATAGTCATGTGGGGAATAGGTCATTTTAACCCCATTTTAGAAATGGGGAGATGAGGCTTATAGGTTAAATAATTTGACTAAATGAAAAGCTAATTAGGTATAGAGTTGGCAAAGGCAAGCAAAATGAGTTTTATCTCTTATAGACTTCCTACTCACTGGTGCTTTTATTATAATGTTGGCTAAGAAAAGATGAAGTTAATAAATGTTCTCTTTCCCAGAGCAGAAGTGTTTGAGAACACTGGTTTAAGATTTATGCTCCTACTCAGAACAGAAGAGCGAGTTGTGTTAATAAATTCATGGAAGAATGTGCCTAAATGGCAGACTGATGAGAAACAGATGTGACTTCAAATCTGCCTTCTTCTATGCTCAGCTGCAGCACTTGGCAACCTCCTTAGCCAATCTGAGTCACAATTTTCTCAGCTGTAACATTCAGAAAAATAAAAGGTCACTTACAAGGTTATTATGGGAACCAAGAAAGAAGAGAGAGTACATGAAAGCATCTACCTCATGCCCCTCAACAAATTCAATAAGTAACATTTCCTTTCTCTTTCCAAAAGCAGATAGGTCCTGCATTTATCGCTGATAGGTAGACTCTGTGGAAAGAATATTTATCATCTTCCAATTATTACATTAATGATCAAGTTTATTGAATTTGAAACCACAATCCAAATTAATGCATTGTTTTGAATTTGTGATTCTTTTCAAGTCCCTGGTAAGTAGGTAACTAAAAACATTACCATATGAAGATTAATTCCTCTGCGTGGCATGAGCCCCTTAACATTTACAGGTGAGATATGTTCATGTGCTAAGCATTCAACACATGCAGGGAACTAGAAACCCAGAGCTGCAGCTGATTCACTAAAGTGAACTCCCAGCACCATCAGCACCTCTGATTCATTCCGTGCATCGCATAATAAATCTCAACTAAATGGCACACACATTGAACAAAGATTTACATTTATAAGTCATTCTTCCCCTGGGCAGGAGGTGAAACAGTTTGTTAATAAGGAAGCAAAGAATCTAGAAACACCACTGGGTTTTTTTTTTGTTTTTTTGTTTGTTTGTTTTTGTTTTTATCTTTCTGATTGTGACTTCTCTACTCTTTCTTCAAATGCTCTTTTTCAGCACCAAAACATGTACTCCCAAAGATATGTGATTAATTCATCCTCATTAAAGTGTAAATCAATGATAAAGCCTAATGTCTCCCAAGGGCATTTATTTACACCATAATTGGAAATAAGGTCCCTGACTTACATGAAAGAAATTAGATTCTAGTGATGAATGTTTAGTCTGCAAAGCAACAAGAAAGAACATTTTTAGGGACACCTGGGTGGCTCAGTCAGTTAAGCATCCAACTCTTGATTTCAGCTCAGGTCATGATCTCACAGCAGTGGGTTCAAGCCTCACGTAAGGCTCTGTGCTGAGTGTGAACCCTGCTTGGGATTCTCGCTCTCTCCCTCTCTCTATGCCCCTCCCCCACTCAGGCATGCACACTAGCACTCTCTCTCTCTCTCTCAAAATAAATAACATTAAAAAAAAAAAAAAAAGATAACATTCTTAGTCCTAAAACTCTGTATGTTGCTCTCCAAGTCAACTCATTAGGCCATCCCCCTGCACTTAAAACTAGATATGTCTATCATATACCCTTAAAGCTCCTTTATCCAGTCCCCTAAAGATTTGTTTCTTAAAGTAGACTCAAATGTAACACCTGATGAGAGCATGGGGGGTCTCATTCTGGTTCTGCCACCACTACTACCACCACCACTCCAGCTACCAAACAAACCCATCATTAGCTTCCTGGGATTCTCGGCCTACGTCTTGGGAGACTGTGAGCCAGGACTGTGGAAGCTACCAGTGTGGGTGAGAATGAGTTCATGCCTAGGAAGGGCCACAGAGTGAGGCGGAGACCTGCTTCTCCTATGACATGTGAACCAACCCCACTACTCAGAGAAACAGTTGCCAGTGAAACAGAAGACAATCACAGCAAAGTACATTTTAAGCTCAGAAAGGAAACTCCTTGCAGGACTGAACTCCATAATCTCTACCTAAAGATTGGCAGGGTTTTGAACATGAACGTTTCAGTGCTATCAGGAGGAAGACTTCTGGGTTTCCCTAGTGTAACTTACCTGAGATCCATATCTCCATCGACCCAGAAGGTGAAAATGTTTGAGATGGTTCCCCCTGGGCAGCACCCCATGACGAGAACAGCAACGGCTTGGGCTGGCTTCAGAGAGAAGCTGATGGCCAGGAGATAGGCTGTAAGAGGCATGAGGCCAAACTGGCAGAGCAATCCTACAGCAATGCCCCAGGGTCTCCTGATGTGCGACCATAGCTTCCGGAACTCCACAGAGCATCCCAAGGAGAACATGAGCAGGCCCATCATCACAGCCGTCACCACTGTGAAAACAAGTTCCAGGTTCCCATGTACCTCCAGTCCCACGGGCAACTCCTCCTCCGAACTGTTAGCAGGGCAGGCTGAGCTGCTGGAACAGTTTGCTCTCATCTCTTCATCTCCTTAAGACAGCATGACAAATGAACATCTGCCGCAACAGCTAGGCAGGTCTATTCTTCCACGTTTTGTAATAACACAACCAAGTCATGCATGGAGAGTCATTCCAATAGCTATTGGCCAGCCAGGTGATTCATCCTAATCTGATCAATGTATTCATGAGTGGCATTATAAAAGTAATTATCATGGGCATGAAACATATAATAAACTGGTAAGTAAGGCTTTCCACTTCTGTTCTTACTCACCACTGAATATTCAAGCGAAATGAGACAAGCAAATTTATTGTCAAGTGGAGTGACTGGGCTGTGTCGTCAGCATCACGCTATGTTCCAGGAAAATAGGTTGAATGCCAAGACATAATTTCTCCAAATTCAATGGGATTTCAGAGAACCAGGATGCAATGTTTTGCAGAGGGGAAATCTAACTGGAAAAAACAAAGGCACTAAGCCAAAAGCCACTCCCCATAGCACTAGCAAAAAAACTCTATCGAAAATATTAAAGCGAAAGATCAGTTATGGAAATGTCGAGAGGGACTAAGGATATTTTCAGGAGTGCTTCAGAATTAGTTTCAGTTTCTCTTCTTCCTATTTCTACTAGAATTTGTCTCTAAAGCCAATAATTAAACACCTGTAAGAATAATATGGTACTAAGCACCTGATTTGTTTCATCAAATGTGGAAAAATTCTGTACCCAAAATAATTCAAGGAAGCTGTCACTTTCCTTTGGAGAACAGAGTCGGCTTTCAGATGCCACACCCCTGGCCCTCGTGGTGAGGTCTGGGAATTCTGCAAAAGAATGTAGTTAAGAGTTTGTCATGAAGGCTAGAGACAAAGTCTGAGGCCAGTTTCTGACCACAATGGCCCAGGGGCCCTTCTGTGTTTCTTAACCACACAGATGCACATTTCATTGGCAAAACCAGACAGGAAAATATGGTTCCATGAAACTAAACCTACAAAAGAGCAGATGCCACACCTTTTCTCACAGAAAGCAGAAAGTTTATTTATGTGGCAAAGGTTGGCAACAAGGCACACTTTATAAAACACCTCTACCTGTCTTAAGAGGTGTATTAGCTATGCATTGTTTATTTTTGGACTAGCAAAGTATTTTCCATGACAAAATGCTCTGAGCCTGTTTACTACATAAAAATACAAGTTAAATACAAATGTAAAAATAAAATCTAACTACTCGAAGAAAGTATAAACTGGCTCAGGCAAAGATACCTTAAAAGCAGCTCTGAAGTTAAAACCTTGCTGGAGGCCATCCGAAGTCAGCACGAGGGCCTGCTGCCACCAACTCTTGATTCCTGCCCAAGAAGAAGCCTACATTTACACCAAGCTTGGTAAGCCTGCCAGAAGACAACCCAGAACCACCTGTGCTGACTGATGCAGAGCTAGGCAGAGAAATGGACACTTAGGAATTGGGTTAGGTCTCTGGAAAGCAGAGATACGGTCAAGCTGAAGAAGAATGGAGGAGGGACACAACAAACATTTCTGAGCACCTACTATGTAACAGGCCATGCTAGGTCCTTTACACATATGTGTGCGCCTGGTAAAGCAGAACTTTTTTTTTTTTTTTTTCTTTTTTACTTTAGTGAGAGAAGGTATCACATTATTTCTGTCTGGGTAATGTCAAAAGGGCTTTCGGTACATCTTCTTTGTTCCTGGAATCAATCAAATGGCCCTTCTTAATTATACAAATTTGAGTTTAATAAGCCACTCAACATCAAGGACAATGTGATAGGAACTTTTGTGATTTGGTTGGTACTTAGCCCTGAGAGCTGGGGAGAAGGGGGCTATGTTTTCATAGTGGATGTTAGGAAACTTCTAAATTGGAAGGTGACCTTGGACACTTACTTTTTGAAATGCAGTGTTATCAGAATCTCTCAAATGAATTAGGATGGTTCCAACTGAGGTCCACTCTTAGGAAAAGATACTAAAGTCCAACTGCCCACCATGAAAGCAAGGGGTGTCTGGACTGGTAACGATTTCCTCTGGATCAAGTCACCCTGGTACAGCTGTCACAGGATGATACAGGACACAATGTTTGAGTATGTAGATATAACCTGAAAAGAAGTAACCTTGAGAGGCCAAGTTCAGCACCACCATGCTGTATGCAAGGATCTGGACTAAAAGGGGCGTGGTGGCAATGGGTAAGAGCCATGAATTGGGTGGAACCAGTGCATTCAAAAGGTCCCAACAAAACAGCAGTAGCTAAAACCAGGGCCTATCAATGAATGCCAGGCTTTTCCCAATTTGTCTCCCAAAGGAGAAGGAGACTCCTTTGAAAGAGTAAGCACCTGGAGTTCTTGTCAATATCTAAAAGGAGATTTTTAAATAGGGGATTCTAAATTTATTGGCATGTAGGAATTCAAGTGACTAGAAATTTTTATTTTTAAATGTTTTTTTAAAAAATTTTTTTTAACGTTTATTTATTTTTGACACAGAGAGAGACAGAGCATGAACGGGGGAGGGGCAGAGAGAGGGAGACAGAATCGGAAGCAGGCTCCAGGCTCTGGGCCATCAGCCCAGAGCCCGACGCGGGGCTCGAACTCACAGACCATCAGATCGTGACCTGAGCCGAAGTCGGACGCTTAACCGACTGAGCCACCCAGGCACCCCGTGACTAGAAATTTTTAAAAGGCATGACCAAATTTATACCCTAAGCTAGTGAGGTAGTTCATGAAATCCCATTCAATCTTTACATCTGTTCTAAGAGGTAACTACTATATTAAAAAAATAAAAATTAAAAAAAAAAAAGGGGGGCGCCTGGGTGGCTCAGTCGGTTAAGCGTCCAGTTTCGGCTCAGGTCATGATCTCACAGATCGTGGGTTGGAGCCCCGCATCAGGCTCTGTGCTGACAGCTCAGAACTTGGAGCCTGTTTCAGATTCTGTGTCTCCCTCTCTCCCTGCCCCTCCCCTGTTCATGCTCTGTCTCTGTCTCAAGAATAAATAAACATTAAAAAAAAAATTAAGAGGTAACTACTATCATTTCCACTTCACAGATAAGAAAACAAAGGCCTACTAGGGTCATATAATTTGTCAAAGGTTATTAGACAAGTAAATTGTAACAGTAGAATTTAAATCCTAGTCTAATCCTTAGCTTGTCCTCATTTCCCTGGAACACATTGATGGGAAGCAATGAAAGTAGTTGATAGCATGATCATTCTGAAAAGACTGACAATCAGTTAAACATAGTTCAGGGATAAAACACCACAATTTGGCATAAAGATGGAGAAACAAACCAACTAATCCCTAATCTCTAAATTTGTTTCATATGCTCACAAACTTAAAATGCATCTGACTATGTGCAAAATATATGCATCTTAATTTTGAGATCCAGTTGTACAAATCACAGGAAATATTTCATGCATTTCTGTTCTCTGCAAATAGAGTTAGAGGTGAAAGATATTCTTCAGGAAAACCAACTGAAAAGCTCAGACTTTTCTGTCTGGGAATGTAAAGGCTAAAGGGAAAGTGCCAAAAAGAAAGGTAATTAAATGTGGCTGAGGAACTGTTTACCGAACTCTGAAAATTAGTACAAGGAGAAATTTCTAGATGCTTGAAGGACATAAAAAATCCTACAGGTTCCAGGGTACCTAGTTGGCTCAGTTGGCAGAGCATGTGACTCTTGATCTTGGGGTTGTGAGTTCAAGCCCCGTGTCGGGCAATAGAGCTTTTTCTTTTAAATGTTTATTCTTGAGAGAGAGAGACAGACAGACAGAACGTGAATGGTGGAAGGGCAGAGAGAGAGAGGGAGACACAAAATCTGAAGCAGGCTCCAGGCTCTGAGCTGTCAACACAGAGCCCCATGCAGGGCTCCAACTCACAAGCTGTGAGATCATAACCTGAGCCAAAGTCAGATGCTTAAACGACTGTGACACCCAGGTGCCCCTAGAGCTTTTATTTTTTTTTAAGGGGGGAAAAATCCTATAGGTTCCAAGAGTTTAGGTAAACTCATGTGATATATCCAAAACAAAAGGAAATTGTGTTTTTGATCTAAATTATTTATTACTAACTTAATCCAAATTAATTATTTAATCCAAAATTAAAAAGAAATTGGCAGCAAAAAAAAATACACTGTTATATGACACAAGGTAAAAAACCTAATTCTATATATTTTTTTAGAAACCAAACCTCAAAAATAAAAATGCTACCACACTGCAGGAAAAAAAACAGGTGGGTATTTGAACAGAAAATTCACAAAACAATAGTCAACAACCATAGATATCAATAACACAAATAACTTTTTTAAGTACATTAAAATAAGATACTATGTGTTGCCTATCACTAAGAAAACAATTTTAAGGTGAATGTCCTTGTTGATAAGAGTTGAGTGAAAGTATATTCTCATATACTGCAAGTAGGATTGAAAATTTATATAATCTTTCAGGAAAAAGTCTCGCATTATGTACTAAATAGCCTTTGTCTCTGTAAGTCTAAAAAGCTGTCTTAATAAATAAGCGGTGGTGTGCCTGGGTGGCTCAGTCATTGAGCATCTGACTCTTGATTTCAGCTCAGGTCATGATCCCTGGGGTCATGGGATCAAGCCCTGTGTCAGGTCCTATGCTGAGCATGGAGCCTGCTTGGGATTCTCTCTCTCTCTTGGTCTCTCTCTCTCTCTCTCTCTCTGCCCCTCTCTCCTCCTCATGCACTCTCTATAAAATAAAAAATAAATAGGGGTGCCTGGGTGGCTCAGTCAGTTGAGGATCCTACTCTTGATTTCAGCTCAGGTCATGATTTCATGGTTAATGAGTTCGAGCCCCACATGGGGTTCTGCACTGACTGCATGGAGCCTGCTTGATATTCTTTCTCTCCCTCTCTCTCTGCCCTTCCCCCACACTCTCAATAAATAAATTAATTGATTAAATAATTAATTAATAAAAAATAAGGAGACCTGGGTGGCTCAGTTGATTGGGCATCTAACTCTTGGTTTCAGCTGCAGGTCATGATCTCACAGTACGTGGGATCCAGCCTTGCTGGCAGCATGGAACCTGCTTGGGATTGTCTCTCTCCCTCTGTCTTTGCCCGTCCCCTGCTCACACACTCTCTCTCTCTCAAAATAAATAAATAAACATTAAAAAAATAATAAAATAATAAATAAAGTGCTTATCTTAAAAGATAAAAAAATAGGCTGCAATACTGGCAAAAAAATTTATTAATTACTTGGCGGCAGATGTTTCTATTTATAATAGAATTGTTATTTATAAACACATTCTTATTTATAATACCATTATTATTTATAAAAGCAGAAAACTGGAGATTTAAATTCCCAAAGTGAGACTAATTTAAGTAAATTATTATACAATGATATATTATGCAATTACTTAAAGTGTAAACATTTTGACAATGAGAAATATTTATGTTAGAAGGTTAGGCAAAAAAACAAAATAAAATAAAAATAGGTATAGATATAATGCTCCCAGCCATGTTAAAATAATAAACACATAAAGAGACCAAATTTGACTCCAAAATTTTCAGTGATTGCTTCTGTATGTAGGATTATGGATGACTTTTTTCTTCTTCATATTTTTTGTATCATGTAATATATTTGAAATGGCTGTGCGTTATTGTTTTATAACCAAGAAAAAAGGAGCTGAAGAAAAAGGAACAGAGATGGAGGAAGTTGTGGTTATTTCAAGCAGCTCCTAAAAGTTGATAACAGTCTGATGACTCCACGAGGAGCCAGACTATTGAGATGATTCAATCATTGTCTTTGTTCTTAGGTTTTTATAAGGGAGGCTTACAAATACCAAAGCTTCCAGGTAAGAGATACCTGCATAAAATGGAATGTAAGGGCGTGAGAAGGATTAATGGGCCAAGTCAGGACACAGACAAATGGACTGACAAAGTGTTTAGCCTGAAACAGCACCTGCTCCACCTTCAGAGTAAAATAACCAGAAGGGAAAATGAAGCACCTGGAACCAACTGGAAAGGCCTGTTTACCTGCACAGGTGGTATGCTATTTATAATAGTATTTGTGGTCCTTTTCCCAACACCCTTTTCTGGCCTCAGCTCATCAGATCAAATGTTATTAAGATTATAACCATAAACTTTCATAGACTGAAACCCTAGAATTATGAGAAGAAAATCTACAAGTTGTAATAAAATTAATGGGATTTGTCAGCCATTACCACAAATTACTGATACTGATTTTCTATGATAATAACAGTAGAAACAACTACCATTTATTGAGTCTTCCCTATGTACCGGGTCCTGTGATAGATCCCTTATATATAAAGGGTAGTCGAATGTGCCACTCCAAAATATGCCACTTTGGATAAGGATTATTTTAAGCAGAAGGCAACTGAGAAGAAGCAGATACCAGAACAGCTCCCTGCCATCCCTCTATATGCCTAAAAACAGGACAGAAATTTGTAAATGTATCCCCTTCCCCTCTCCACCAGGAAGGACAGAAGTTAACACCAGAGACAACTCTAGACCCTCATCAGCCCAGAGAAATCCGCATCAGAAGAATCTACATCACAAACCCTGCTAGAACTAGCTAGCCCTTATCTACTATTAGTTACCCAGTATTTGTCTTCCCACAATTTGCCATCCCTACAGGCTCAAAATCCTTTTTCTTTGTCTTGTCACTTCTCTATTATTCTATTTAAGATGCTATAAAATCCCAAGTTCTAATACCTCTTTGAGATACTCATTTCTGAGTGCTCCCATGTGTATTTGCAATTCACATGTTAATAAACTTGTTTTTCTCTTGTTAATCTGTCTTTTCAGTCTGATTTACAGGGCCCCAGCTGGGGAGTCCAACATGAGGAGAGAAAAAAAAAAAGTCTTTCCTCCCCTACACATATCTCATTTAATCCTCCCAACAACCCTGTCATTTAGATACTATTATTACCCTCATTTACCTATGAGTGAAGAGAAACTTAGAGGTTAAACAACCTGCATGGGCTAAGCTAATAAATGCTAAGGCAGATCATGAGAGTTGAATCTAGGGTCCATACTATACATGAAAAATAGATGAAATAATTAAAGTTCAGAAGTTCATGAGTTCCACTTGTATAAAATATTATTCTTCCCACTCAAACTATATTGCACATACTGGTCACTATTAGTCATCTTCCTAAACCCTTAACTCACGTGCCTTATCAGATGCTGCAACAGGTGCACAGTAAATATGTGTTAACTGACATTATGAAAGAATAATATCCATGCTGAAAAGGGTAATATCCTAATTTACATGTCTGAATAACTCTTTCATTTTGAAGGAGCTACCCAATTCAAACATTCATGATCCTATATTCAAAGAATATTTCTTAATATTCCCTGTGGGTTAAAAGCTACTTTATAGTGCCCCCCCCCAAAAAAAAAGAATGCATAAGCAAAACAGATCCTTGGCCACATAAACCAGCCACTGCCAGAAAAGAAGGGTGGGACCAGGGAAAGTCAGACATTTTTCAGTAATGATGAAAATGGCCATTTATCCCTTCTTAATATACTCTCAACAGAGGTTAAACCCTAAAGCCACGGCTTGAAAGGCTCAGAAGTGTTTTTTCTCCACCCTCCATCGCTAAGCCAGAGGACATGCACCTAGTACTCTAGCCAAAATTAATCAAAATAAAGGGTGCTGTGGAGCTCAAGCATTTCATAGGAAAACCAGGGATTAACTGCAAGCATCTGGTCCAAACTTCCAGCTTTTTGATCTGACATTTTCTAGCTACTATGCCTGGAACATTTTAAGTGCTCAATAAATATTAGCTAGTGTGTTGGTTATTATTATTAATAACATCTGTTGCATCTAACCCAGAAAAATAACAATGTCAGTATCAAAAAATAAATTCTCCTTTCCTCCTGCTTCCAATTTTCTGATTTAGTTTTCAAAATCTTTTGTTATTACAGCTTAGAAATTTCTTTCAAATACTAAAAAAGCCATGAAGGGAAAAGAAAAAGAATTTTATATATATTATATAATTTTTAATCGATGTATATTAATATATTTTATAATTTATATTATATATATATATATACATTTGTCATGTGATTTCATGATAAAGAAGATCATTATTAGGAAATAACCCTCCTTTTATCTCAAAAGAAATTATGTCAGCTTTTTCTACTATTCACATAAAGCAATTTTTTTTAACATTTATTTTTGAGAGACAGAGAGAGACAGAGCATGAGCAGGGGAGTGCAGAGAAAGAGGGAGACACAGAATCCGAAGCAGGCTCCAGGCTCCGAGCTGTCAGCACAGAGCCCGACGTGGGGCTCGAACTCACAAACCACGAGATCATGACCTGAGCCAAAGTTGGATGCTTTACCTACTGAGCCAACTAGGGGCTCCTAAAGCAATTTCGATATCGTTAAACTGCAATGCTAGAATTCTGACATTCATTCTCCTGGGAATATTTGTGTTTTGATACAACAGAGCTCCCGGGGAAGGAGGTGGTGCACCCAGTAAATGTCTATATATTAGGTTCCAGTTATACTTACCTTACCTGTCCTACATATGTGGTGAAAGCAGGAGGCTAAATTCCTCAGTAAATAGTCACATGGTGAGCAATCTCTAAAACAATGAGAGAGGAAGTCTGCTTCTGGAACTTGAAAGGCGTTGCTTTGACAGAGAGTTAATTTGATGCAAGAAAAAAACCCCGACACCTGCAATTGATGTCCCTGAAAAAGATTACACCTACATTCCAATGCTGTGAAGGTTGCAAAGTGCAAAACAAGTCCTTAGAGTGGAGGTGGAGGATTTGAAGAGGAGAGGGATTGAAACTGAAAGGAGACATGAATGGAAGGTAGAAAATTTCAAAATAGAGCCTGAGACTCCTGGTACATTGGCAACTTTTTCTACCCTAGGGATCAATTAAGACTGATACATTATACCCATAAGTGCAATTAAAGTGCACCAAGATCACTAGGTTCTTCTTATAGGTTATATCAGTTCTGAGGTACAGTGAAAACCTCTGTAAACTTCCCTATCAATGCCTCTATTGTCTTGTTCCTTCCCCTTTTTTTCCTCAATGAAGCAAAAGAAAATTGTAATTGAATTTCATCTTAAGGTCCATAATGGCAGGCTGATGGCTCAGTGAAGTCTGAATAGTTTCAGCAACCCCTCTGCCATCTTCCCCAAATACCAAAGGAGGAATCTCATGTCTTGGCCCAAAACCATCTGCAAGACTAAAGGACCAAACCTTTTCATTATATATATTACCCTGTTTTCTCTCTATCACACTATACCGACTGTGTTAGGGTTCATGGTGTATTATTTGGCCATTGGTTGCAAGATCCAGACTAAAGACAACTGAAACCCTGGACTTGGGGCTATGGCAGTAAGCGGATATGATTTTGAGAAATTAGTGAGTTTTATAATATGGAAAAAAGAGTGTGAGTGAATGTAAATAGCCACAGGACTGGAGACATCTGTTGATTGCTGCCCTGTGTTCATTCGCCTCCTGTCATGGTCTGCATTTCTTTTGGGGAAATACCCCACCTCAGGATTCTCAGCCATGCAGTTGGACCCAACCTTCTGTTTTACCAATGTGTCCTGAGTAACTTAAACCAGTCAGCTAAATCAGGGTCTCTCATCCTTGACACTCTTGACATTTGGGGCTGGAAATCTCTTTGTCGTGAGGGATGTCCTGTATATTGCAGGCTATTTAGCAGCATCCCTGGACTTTACCCATTAGATGCCTTCGTGATACCCTACAGTTAAGATAGCCAGAAATGTTTACAGACATCGCCAAATGCCCTGAGGGGCAGGAGAGGCAAAAATCACTCTTCATAGAGATCCTCTGAGCTAACCTCATCCTCATTCCAAATTTTAGTAAAGGACCTACTTGTCTCATACGAGCCATATTCTCCAATATTTGCTTTTTCGATAGGCCACACAGGCAGCCAGGCCAAAGGTGAACCAAGCATAGTCTTCTGGAAAAGTTTAGATTTTGAATTCACATGGATCTAGAATTCCATCTCAGTTTCACCTCTTTTAAAGCTATGTCACCTTGGGGAAGTTACTAATCCTTCACCTAGCCCCCTAATTCCTTCAACACTAAAATAGAGATCTGAAAATGGGCTGAGTTAAACATGTACTTGCCATACAACGATGCAACCAACTGTTCCTCTCCTTGATTTATTACTTCAAAATAAATGAAAGGACATGACCATACAATGCTCACAACAGCTTTATTTGTAAGCACTCAGAACTAGAAACTTATCACGGCACCTGGGTGGCTCAGTAGGTTAAGCGTCTGACCTCAGCTCAGATCATGATCTCACAGTTCGTCAGTTCGAGCCCCGCGTCAGGCTCTGTGCTGACAGCTCAGAGACTGGAGCCTGCTTCGGATTCTGTGTCTCTCTCTCCCTCTCCCCTGCTCATGCTCTGTCTGTCTCTCTCTCTCTCTCTCTCTCTCTCTCTCTCTGTCTCTCAAAAATAAATAAACAGGAAAAAAAAAGAACTAGAAACGTATCAAGTTTATGGATAAACAAAATGTAGGATATCTGTGCAACAGAATGCTACTCAGCAATAAAAAGGAACACATACACAGCAACATGCATGAATCTCAAATAATTATGCTGAGCAAAAGAAGCCAGACCAGAAAAAAGTATATATTGTATGACCCCGTTTATATAAAACTCTCGGGGCGCCTGGGTGGCGCAGTCGGTTAAGCGTCCGACTTCAGCCAGGTCACGATCTTGCGGTCCGTGAGTTCGAGCCCCGCGTCAGGCTCTGGGCTGATGGCTCAGAGCCTGGAGCCTGTTTCCGATTCTGTGTCTCCCTCTCTCTCTGCCCCTCCCCCGTTCATGCTCTGTCTCTCTCTGTCCCAAAAATAAATAAAAACGGAGAAAAAAAAAACCTCTCAAAAACACAAATTAATCAGGGCACCGGGGTGGCTCAGTTGGTTAAGCATCCAACTTTGGCTCAGGTCATGATCTCATGGTTCATGAGTTCGAGGCCCACTTTAGGCTCTCTGCTGTCAGTGCGGAGCCTGCTTCAGATCCTCTGTTCCCCTCTTTCTCTGCCCTTCCCCTGCTCAGGTGTGTGTGCACTCTCGCGCACTCTCTCTCTTAAAAATAAATAAACATTAAAAAAAACAAACAAAACACAAATTAACCTATAGTGCCAGAAAGCAGCTAGATCAGTCACTGCACGGGGGAATGGAGGGTGGAGCAGTGCTGAGGTTGAGAGAAGACCAATGAAAAGGGATGGAATACATGGGCACAAGAAAACTCTTGAGGGGATGAAAATGTTCTTTATCTCGATTGTGATGATCATCCCACAGGTGTCAAAACCCATCACACTTACTTCAAATACGTGCAGTTTATGATGTAGTAAATTATACCCAATATACCCCAAAAAATGTGTGTCAAAGCATATATAGGAAGGGGTGCCTGGCTGGCTCAGTCAGAAGAGCATGCGACTCTTAATCTTTAGATCGTGAGTTCAAGCCCCACGTTGAGTGTAGGGATTATTTAAATTAATTATTTAATAATCATATTTATTATATATTATTTATATATAATATATATTATTATAATTATATTATATGGAGAAAACAGCAAAAATCAAACCCTCTGACCACTTTCTTCAAAAGTGACACCTTTTCAACAATTTTTAAGGTAATACACTCATTCATTAAACAAATACTGATAGAGTGGCTACTATGGATAGGTACCATTACAGACAATAGAGACACCACAGAGAAATATCACAGACAAACAAGTGAGCAAATAAATAATTGCAGATAATGATATGAGTGCTGTAAAGGAATTAAAACAGGGTGCTGTCACAGAAAGTGACTGAGTAAAAGGAAAGGCCAATTTATTGGGGGGGGGGGGGAGGTCACAGGGAACCTCCCTCAGGAGATGTCATTTGAGTGGAGCCCTAAAGAGATAGGAGATATCTCTGTGACAATCCAAGGGAAGACAATCTTAGGGAAAATAAACAGCAAATGCAAATGTTCCAAGACAGAAATAGTTTTGATATGTCAGAGAACAGGAGGTTAATATGTTTGCACCCAGTAGGACTGAAAGATGAGTGGAAGGAATGCAGTCCAAAAGGAAAGCAAGTGTCAAATAACATAGGGCCTTGTAAGCCATGGGAAAGGGTGTTACTCAGGGGAGTGAGGTGATCTTTTTGGCAATGACATAAATGCATCTTTTTTGTTTATTTTTTTTTAAGTAATCTCTACACCCAAGGTGGGGCTCAAAGTCATGACCCTGAGATCAAGAATGCATGCTGTTTAGACTAAGTCAGTCAGGGGTCCCTGCATGAATGCCATTTTTAAAAGATCACTATGACTGCTAAGGTAGACTACAGAAAGGCAAAAAATGGAAGAAAGGATGTCAGTTACAAGACTTTCTCTGCATTCCAAACAAGAAATGGTGGAGGCCTGGACAAGGGTGAGAGTGGTGGAGAAAGAATTGACATATTTGGGATATTTTCCAAAGGTAGACCCAACAACAGTTGCTGGGATAGATTGGACTGAGAGAGAAGAGGAGATGGGGGACACAGGAATCACAGATGGCCCATAGATTTTTGGCCTGCATAATGGAATGGAAACATCACCATTTACTAGAATGAAAAAAATATATAACTATTCTTAAGACCATGATGAAAAGAGCCTAGAGAACCCAAGTGACACAAGACCCCAACGATTTGTCTGAGATGACACAGCGATTAAGTGGTAGAACTGGCATTCGATCCCAGGTGGCCCATGCCCTACACCTAATATTCTAAATCTATCTGTCCTACATTGGGTGTAAATAGTACTTAAGACAGTGAACAAAGAGAGAGTTCCTTTTTCCCCCTGCATGCTTGCTGCCCTGTCAACCGTTGGCATAAGTTCTGCCTCATCAAGACCCTGGGCCAGTTCTGTCCCCAAACTTACCCCTCTGATGTTAGAGCTCTGCTCTGTTCTGTCATTGCCCTTTCTTCCTTGTTGTGAGGACTACAGGATATAAATAGAGTACCTGAAAGAGTTTCTACATCTAAGTTTTCACCACATAGGCTTTTTTTGTTTTCTCTTTTCCCTTCTCTCTCCCTCCTCTGACCCGTGATGAAATGTTTTCATTGAGGAAATTTTTGTCAACTGAAAACAATGAAGATTCTCACCAAAAATTTCAATCACTTACTATTTTTTTTTTAATTTTTTTTTCAACGTTTTTTATTTATTTTTGGGACAGAGAGAGACAGAGCATGAACAGGGGAGGGGCAGAGAGAGAGGGAGACACAGAATCGGAAACAGGCTCCAGGCTCCGAACCATCAGCCCAGAGCCTGACGCGGGGCTCGAACTCACAGACCGCGAGATCGTGACCTGGCTGAAGTCGTACGCTTAACCGACTGCGCCACCCAGGCGCCCCTCAATCACTTACTATTAAATTTCTACACCAGAATAATGTTCGCTACAAATAAAATACAGCATGCAATTCACCCAGGGTTTCAGTATCTAAGCCATTTTTTCCTAAAGGTCTGCCTCTTCTACACTGCCAAGTGTATCTTGGTATCTAAAGGTCTCTAAAGGTATCTAAAGGTCTGCCTCTTCTACACTGCCAACCAAAGTTTCAGAATGCTGGCTATCACTACTCGTTCATTCTTCTCATTCTGCCTACTCCTCCTGGATGAGCTCAAAGACACCCATTGTTTTCACCTTTCTTCTCTATACTCGCTCCTTCCTGAGCAGCACAACTGTAAAGCCCACTGCTACTGGAGATCTCCACTCTAGTGTCTACCAAGAATTTCAAACATCTATGAACCTAAAATTAATGTATCTCACACACACCCAAGACAACTCTTCCTTTCCCAAGCCCACAATCTGGAATTCATTCAAAATTCCTCCCTTTCACTCACCCATATCCCTTTAACTCACCCACATCCCTCTCACTCAACCACATCCAATCAGTGACACTATCTTGTGGTTTCTACTTCTTCCATGACTCCTGAGTCAGACCTGTATTATCCATCCCACCTTTACTTCCTTAAGTTATGCACTGTCACACCTGGATTACCGTGACAGCTTTTAACAGGAAAGAAAGAAATAAAAATTAACACAAAAACAGTGTTGAGGAAACCCACACAATGCAGGGAGAACAATCTATTTCATGTCCTCAGGGAGGTAAGGGAAGATAGGCAATTATAAATAAAACAGGTTACTTTTTAAAAAGGAGAGGAGTAAGGCTTCAGAAGGAAAAATATGATAGCAGAAATTAAAAACTTATAATGGGTAGATGATAAAACTGAGAGCTTCCTCCAGAAAAATGGAGCAAAAGACAAAAGGATGGAAAGCAGAAGGGAAAAGATAAAAAATACAGCCAGTACAGAAGATGTAGAGTATGAATAATAGTACTTCTAGAAAATATAGAGAAAAGGAAAAGGTGCGAATATCTACAAGAGAATTTAATACAATCCCCCAGAACTGAGGGATATGAATTTCCAGATTGCAAGGGCTTTTGTAGTACCAGGCACCATGGGTAATGATAAGAGTAGCTAATGCTATCTGTATTAGTGCTTATTCTGTGCCGGACACTATTCTAGGTGCTTACATATTTAACTCATTTACTTGTCATGACTATCACTATCCACTCATTACAGAAGAAGAAACTAAAGCACAGGGAAGTTCAGTAATGGGTCCAAGATGACACACAGCTTAATAAATGGTAGAACTGGCATTCAATCCCAGGGGGCTCATGATTTACACCCAGTGCTCTAAATCACTGTGCTACATTGGATTATTAGCCTTACACCATGTTTCCTAGCAGAACAATGGGATCTAGGGGAAGATGCCATAGCTTCCAGAGAGAAAAAAGTTCTCAAGGAAAGCATTCAAAGTAAAAATGGCTTTGGAATGCTCACTAACAATACTAAAAACTAAAAAGAAATACACAAATCCTTCGAATTTTAAAGGAACATTATTTACAACCTATGGAGGATATGCTCCAATGTACTAAAAAAAATAAACCAAGGAAGAGGATAATCAGGAGGCCCTACACCAGAAGAAACAGGAGGCCCTACACCAAAGAGTGTGAAGTGAATCCCCTAATGATCATGTAGAAATCATAGAAGAGCTACTTATGTGTGTGGAAATAAGCAGTTCAGGTTAGGGCAGGACAAGATTTCTCAGAAGACTTTGCAGGAAGATGAAATGAGAGAATATGTAGGAATGTTTTCAGAAGACTGACAACTGGCAAAGAGCATGGGGTTGATTTAGTGATAAATACATTGCAAACTAAGCAAATATTAACTCTACTAAATACTGGTGCACATGCATACACACACACACACACACACACACACACACACACACATAATGGCAGGAAAGGAAAAGCAATTATAGTCTACTACATGGCTAGGCTGTGAAGTATTTACACATCATAATGTTAACATAATAATGTCATAATAATGTTAACATTTAATACTGATCTAACCAAAATTATAAATATAATCTATATTTACAGGTAGATAGAAATGGCATATGTGTGTACTGAGGATGGAGGAAAGAAAAGAAAAAAAAAATTCTGTCTTCTTTACTGGGAAGTCAATACCTAAAAAGGAAAATCCAAGAAGTAGCAAAATCAAAGTATTATTTAGAGACATAAAGGTAAATAATGAAACAGGTAAAAGAGATTAAATTAGTTGCCTCCATTGAAGTGGAAATGAGTGGTGAGGATCCACAGAGCTATGGTTTTTAAAAACAAATCTTTATTTTACCTTTTAAAATACATTCATAATGGATTAATATCTTTAAGTTTTTATTTTAATTACAGTTAGTTAACATACAGTGTTATATTAATTTCAGATATACAATATAGTGATTCAACAATTGCATACAATACCCGGTGCTCATCACAAGTGTACTCCTTAATCTCCATCACCTATTTCACCCATCTCCTTACCCCCTCCCCTCTGGTAACCATCAGTTTGTCCTCCATATTTAAGAAACTGTTTCTAGATTTGTCTCTTTTTTCTCCCTTTGATCATTTGCTTTATTTCTTAAATTCCAAATATGAATAAAATCATGGTATTTTCTTTCTCTGACTTATTTCGCTTAGCATTATACTCTCTAGCTCCATCAATGTCATTGCAAATGGCAGGACTTCATTCTTTTTCATGGCTCTGAATAATATTCCATTATATATATACACCACATCTTCTTTATCCATTCATTACTCAATGGACATGGGCTACTTCCATAACTTGGCTATTGTAAATAATGCTGCTATAAACATAGGGATACGTATACATAATTGATAGTTTGTTTGGTTTTTTTTTTTTTAAGAGAAACAGACTTAGTTCTATTGAAATTAAGACGTTTTCTCAGGGTACCTGGGTGGTTCAGTCAGTTAAGTGTCCAACTTTGGCTCAGGTCATGATCTCATAGTTCATGGGTTTTAGCCCCACATGCAGGTCTGTGCCATTGGCATGGAGTCTGCTTGGGATTCTCTCTCTCCCTTTCTCTCTGTCCCTCCCCCACTCACTCTCTATCAAAATAAATAAACTTCTACAAAAAAAAAAAGGTTTCTCAAGGATACCTGATGAATCAGGGAAAGAAAGGGAGGGGACTAGAACCCAGATCTATTAACTAAAACCTACAGTTTTCTTTCTACTACTTACTACTACTTAACTTTCTACTCCTATCTACATAAATATGACTTTTAAGAAATTAAAACTTACTAATAGCAACAATGTTAGATACAGTGTGCAGTAGAATTGTGGGCTATAGATTGAAAAATATTTCTAGTTTTCAAAGAAACTATTTGAGGTGTTATCTCCAGTCTAGATGAATTAGTAACAGTGACCCTAAAAGGGAAAGTACACAAACTACTCCATGGGATGTGAACTACAAAAATAAACATGCAATTAATCCCATTACTGTCCAAAACATATGTTGATACAGCTGGATGTGATTAATTTTTTAAAGAAAACAATGAATTGATTTTGATTTCTAAAGAAATAGAAATACACTGACTTTTTGCCTAAGACTGGTCTTTGGTTGAGAAATTATAAAGTGGTATTTTCCACATTTTAAGCAGTCAGCAACTCAGCTGCCATATTTATGATAATAACATTGGTGAAAGGGGGAAAAAAACTAGTCAAATGGAAGAAAGAACAAGCGGAGAGAACAGATGTGGAAAAAAGGGGAGATACATGGTACAACTGGGTAACATAGTGAAAATCCCACACACTCAGCCAAGAAACTTTGGGAGTGGCTCTGGTTGGCAGCTAAGCATCTTACATGAAGCACATCTGAATTTTGTTAAGCAAATCTAACCAGGAATGTGGCAGTTCCACCTCCTCAAGACTACATACAGACAGCTTTTTCCAGGCCTGAGGATCACTAAATCAAATGGGTCACTGACACACTTCTAAAAACAAATGACCTTCATGTGAGCCACCATATCATAGGTAGAAGAAAGTATCTGAAGATAATTCAGACAACAGCTTCTAAATATTGTCAAACAGCAACCACCAGATATAATTCCCTAGTTAAGAAGTCAAACTGTGGGCCCACAGGGGTATATTATGGCCCCCTAAGTATGCTTTGATTCATCTAACAAACACTAAATTGTGCTTAAATATAACTTTGATATCCAAGTGTGCCTTAATGGATTCAAATTCTAGGAAAATTGGTTCACACAAGTCCAATATTTTCCAGCTAATCAGTTCCCCATTCTCTAGCCCTTCTGCAAATAAGAGTTTTCCACATAATAAGGTCTTTGCGTTTTCATATCATTTTCACGTGTATGTGTGTTCCATATGTTCCAGGGCATCCCAGAAAGATAATATGAAATTAAGCAGAAAGAAAAAGATTATTTTTTAGGAGAACAAAAGCAAAACGTAAGCTCTACTTGCTGCTTTAAAGTACTACGTAAGAGTAGTAAATGATGTTTCACTGAACATTGGAAACTGAAGAGTTACTAAAATGAAATCTAAAATTTTTCTCAGGGCTCCTGGGTGTCTCAGTCAGTTAAGCATCTAGCTCTTGATTTTGGCTCAGGTCTTTATTTCATAGTCATGATAGCCCCATTATTAAGATTCTCTCTACCTCAATTTTTCTTAACCAAAAAAATTTTTAGTCTATCATTTTTAAAAGAATTTTTCTTGGAACACCTCGGTGGCTCAGTGAGTTAAGCATCTGACTCTTGATTTTGGCTCAGGTCATGATCTCACAGTTCATGAAATCAAACCCCACCTCAGGCTCTGCACTGGTAGTCGGAGTCTGCTTGGGGTTCTCTGCCTCCCTCTCTCTCTCTGCCCCTCCCTGTTCTCTCTCTATCTCAAAATAAATTTTAAAGAAATAATTTTTCTTGGGGCGCCTGGCTGGCTCAGTTGGTGGAGCATCTGACTCTTGATCTCAGGGTTGTGAGTTCGAGCCCCATGTTGGATGTAGAGATTACTTAAAAACAAAATCTTTAAAAAGAAAAAAAGAATTTTTCTCTCTCCTTTTTTGGTATCTCAAAGATGCAAATTCAAAATAATGTCTCTGACAAGGAGTTTCCTCTTTCCATAGTGCAATTTTACAAAAATCCAAATGAACAGCATAAATGACTCAATCCCAACTACTTTCATCTACTTACAGTGTTGTTGCTTGTGACACAAAGGAACAAGTATGTGGTAGGGACACAGAAGATCTGTCAGAGTTGTCCATCAACCCACAGGAGCTGGTTCATCCACCAGTGGGTACTCATGTCTGCACCAAACTTCACACTGTGAAAGGCTGGAGACCTTCATTGCCTTTGGATGTGGAAAGCTCAGAGTACAGATTCAATTATGAGATGATGGTCACTTAGGTGGAAGGGGTCTTCTCAAACCAACTTGCCTTTCCCTTAGAGAAAACTGAAACTCCTCAGCTAGGATTTTCTGACATTTCAGGTTTTTCAAGCGCTTCATCTCATACTCCCTTTCAAGTTTGATGGCTGGAAAATAAAATACATGAAGCAATCCAACTGATATTTTTCACCAGTCATAATATGGTTAAAACTGAATAATTTCATCACACAGCAAACCACACATTCTTAAATACTAAACAAGAAGGGCTTCATAGATGAGGGGTATGGGTCTGAATAAGCATATTTAAACATTTATCTGACAGTAAACAAAATGACATAGATAAAATTTGCTATTTATTAAAGTAGTTCTTACAGAACTTACATTCTGCAGAAGGGAGCAGAGCACTCTTAGTGGTTTTATTTTTTTGGAGGTAATAAGGACTACCAAATGTAATTTCTTCCAAGAAAGGCAATTTGATGTTGGCTAGGTTCATGTACCAGGTCTTTGTAAGCAGTGCAAGATCCCAAGGTTCCTGTCTGGGGCAAAAATTCATTAATTCATTCAATAAATATTTATTGAGCATCTAATGTGGAATATACAGAAGATATCTTAATTCTCAATTCCATTTTCCACTAGACATTTTGGTTTAAGATGGGAATTCAGGATTTTCCAGAGTTGTAAATCTAGACAGGAGAAGGAGCCTTATATTAATGTATAGTATGTAATGTATATATACTAACGTAGAGATATATTGCAAAATTACCATAAATTATAATGACAGGAACTTTTGTTAAAAACAGCCTCCCTGCAGTCGAGCCAATCTTTCTATGTCTTTTAAGAGGATGTGGTTAAGAACTGTAAGCTCTAAGTCTTTTATGGCTGATCACAAATATGGTCACATTAGGGAAAGAAAAAAAGAGAATAATCATTCATTGAGCAGGTACTTGGCATACACTAAGGCTTCGAATGTGTGATCTTATTTTAATCTTTACAACCCCCCTGTGGATAGACAAGGAAACAGACTCAGAAGTTAATTAAGAACCAGAGCTGGTACTTAGCCCAGCTGGAGTTATTCAGAAGCACTAGTAGCAAGAGAATCCTCGGAAAACTGGAGGAGATGAAATTCCAAACTGTAATATTTAAAAATAATCACCATGAACTTCAAATGAATTGTTTTATATATTCTAATTTGGAAATGCTAAATGACAACTACATGTTTCTCATCTCACTGAGTCAATATGAGTTTCATATGTCCTAGGAAAGGTGAAAGACCTGCTTTGGTACAAGTAGAGGAAGTAAGGGTGTAATGTACAAGTGTCTAGTTGTTTTCCTCCTCCAGCTTCCTTGCTCTTTTATCATCTAACTTTAAGGAGCAACTTGAAGTCTGCAATTATTATAAATGCATTTGAATAAGGGCACAAAGATGTATTTATAAGAATGTTCACTGAAGCACTGTTTGTCAAAAACAAAACAAACAAACTCACAAAATAGCCTTAATGTCGATCAAGAAGAGCCTGGTTAAACAAACTGTGGTACACATGTTGATGAAAGAATGAGGTTTATCCTTATATGTCGACTTGGAAACATGAGCAATAACACAGCTAATTTTATCTAGCACTTACTATCTGCTGGGCACTGCACTGTTTCAATCAGTTTACGCATATGAACACATTTAATTGACACAGTAACTCTATGGAGTAGGCAGGTACTATTATTAAACTCATTTTGCAGATAAGGAAAAAAGAATAGAACAACTTGTTCAAGGTCACAGGGCTGTTGGCCGTGGGTTTGGGATTTGAACCCAGAAAGTCAAACTCTAGAAACTGTGTTCATAACCATTAGGCTACACAAGATATAGTGGGGGCCAGGGCAAAGTTCAACATAATCACACATGTAAAAACACATACGTGTGTATGTGTATATATGTGTGTATCTTGTATAGCAGACGGAAATTCTAGAAAAATATAAAACATTTTACCTCTGAGTGGGACCGAGATAGCCTTTTTATTTTCTTTTCAAATGTTTCTACACTGTTTGAAATTTTTGTGTGTATTTTCTACAACTCTCTAAAAATATTTAACCAAAAAATCAGTGAGGAGTTGTCTTAGCAAATTAATTCCAAAGAGTGTCGTTGCCATTCTTTTCCTCTTAATTTAGCTGTTCTTATAAATAATATGGTATCAAACACTTTCTTGTAAGTATGATAGAGAAGGCACTGGTGCTGCAGAGACTATTCATGATATAAAATTCTACATAATCAAAACTGCAGAATAAATGCTTTAAGTTATTCTCCAGACATAGGATTATCTTTATTACAAAAATTACATTTATAATAATGTTGACTACCATGGTACTTGCCAATAGTTCAATGTCTAAACACATACGGAAATGACAAAACTAAATAAAATGCAATGGTGAATTTGCTCTGGTTTTAGAAACCCAAAGGGTGTCTCCACTTACTTCTCAGAATATTGTTTAAAAAGAAAAATTCAACTGACCCATAATGGCAAGTATGTCATAGACTGTGGCAGAGAGGTTAAAAAAACAAGTGCAAAAATTAAAAATAAACAAAAAAACAAGGTCACAATAGACACCACACAGTGAAACTACCATGTGGTAGTAGCAGTCCATGTTCATTATGGGTTTACTGTATGTCAAGCAATATGCAAGTATGTAACACACATTATTTGTATTCCACATCATACAGACAGGTAGTGATAAGTTCATTTTACACATGTGGAGACCAAGATAGAGAAAAGTAATTTACTCAAGTTGGCATGGGGAGCCAGGGCAGGACCAGGCTTTGAACTCAGGTCTTCTGTCTGTTTGTTTTTTTAATGTTTATTTATTTTGAAAGAGAGAGACACACAGAGCGCGAGCAGGGGAGGGGCAGAGAGAGAGGAAGACACAGAATCTGAAGCAGGCTCCAGGCTCTGAGCTAACAGCACAGAGCTGGATGCAGGGCTCAAACCCACAAACCGTTGAGATCATGACCTGAGCTGAAGTCGGACGCTGAACCAACTGAGCCACCCAGGTGCCCCATTTTTTTAAATAAACATGTAGATTTATTTTAAATCAGTTCAGTGCATGATACAAATTGGTTTTGCAGTTTAAAAATATGGAAGCTTCACGAATTTACATGTCATTCCTGTGCAGGGGCCATGCTAATCTTCTCTGTTTCGTTCCAATTTTAGTACCTGTGCTGCAGAAGCAAGCACATGGCTCAGATCTTTCTGATTGCAAAACCCATGTTGTCCATACCAAACATCACCTGCAAAAACGTACAGGATGCAAAACTGACTCTGTACCAGCCAATCAAGTGCTAAGTTAAGATATACCTGACACCAAGACACTTTCAGGTAGATTTACGCTATCTACAGAGATATTTTAAGGTAGTTGACAGTAGTCGAAAATGTTGCTTTGGAGTACAAAGATGAGCTTCTATCCCTGTCACTTCTTTACTACATGACTGTATGACTTTGATCAAATCACTTCTCCAAACCTGTTTGTGTTGTTTTGTTATAACTGCCAAGTACGATAATTTATAAATTCTTAAGAAACGCATTTACCTTTAAAAAAAAAAATCACTATTCAGATCACTGAAAATACCTCACATGGTCCAGTAGCTCATCAGGGTTTCCGGTACTCTTATTTTACCAAGGACACTCCCCATCCCCAGTCAAGGCTCACAGTGATGAAAATACTTACACTTTAAAACAACCGCCCCGCAATATGGTTTTCACTGTGTTCTTTCTTGGCAAGCCATAAGCCATGGTGAATTATCACAGTCCAATTTCCTCACATAGGTGCCTGATGTTATGACTGCAGTGTTCTGTTCACTCTGCCTGAAATTATTGCAATACACAGAATTAGTGGCTTTCACTTTAATATTTTTTAATACCCAAATAATAAAAAGATTTAGAAAAAGCATTTCTGGATGTCAGGAAGTTCCTAATAAATGTTCCTTGAAGCTTAACTCCTAATGTACAACTGTGTTCTCTTTTATTTGTCGTGAACTCATTTTATCATTTCTGGCCACGTATGGAGAAAATGCAAAGTTAACATCGGTATTCCGTCACTGCCCAAGCCTGCAAAACTGGCTCAAACACCTCATCACCCAAACGTGTCTGACTTTGGCAATATTGAAAGACAAATGGCTCTGCGGGTACACGAACTTCCCGTTCCCCGCCCAAGCCCCCTTCCCAGGTTTTCCCTTTTTCAAAAGCCTGAGCTAACCAAGCGACCCCCTGTAAGTGCCCCTCCCACTGCGTCCCGCCAGGGTGCGCAGTTCCGCGCAGGAACCGGCTCTCGGGAGCGGGTGGAGTCTCGGCGGTCCGCGGAGCCCGGGGCAGAGGGACGGACAGGCGCAAGGGCAGGGAGGCCGGGCCCTCCCGCCGCCTCTTCCCACGTCCGCGCCCAGCTCTCCTCCCACCCGCACACAATGCGCGGCGGGCGCACCGGGTCGGCCGGGGTCTCGGGGGCCGGAAGGGGTAGTGGTCGCCGGAGCCCGATTACCGGCGCTCGCGGGTCTCGGGGGTTGAGTTCCCCCGCGGACGGAGGGCGGAGCGCGCGCCCGACTAGGCGCTCATGGCCGCGCGCACCAGCGGGCCCGCGCCGCGGGCACACACCTCCTTCCCGCTGGCGCCCGAGCTACGGGCCGCGCCCCAGGCCGGGACGCCTCGCGTCACGCCCGGGCCTCAATAAAGGGCTTTGTGGTGACGGCCCCGCCCTCCAGGGGCCTTGGGAACCAGGTCCCTGATGGGGTCCTGCGGGGGCCTTCGGGTTAGGCAAGCGAGACAAGCACACACTTGACGGAACAAAACGTAGGAGCAAAGGAGTTGTAAGCGAGATCTTTCTCTGAAAACGACATTTAAATGTCAGGAGGTTGTGTTGAAGTGACCTGGGAACGTCGTTTTGGGGCCCATCTGGGGGCACAATTTAAAGAAACGTGCTCAGCTTTGACTTGTTCTCTTTGAGCGATGCTCACTGGTGACGCCTGAGGAGCGGAAGCGCTATTGTTACAGTTCGCGCGCCCTAGTGGGTGAAGGCAGCTATAAACGCTCAAGCTCCAAGCCCAAATGTGGTGTTATGTGTTCGTCGTGGTAAGGGCAAGACAGAATGGAAAAAGTGGGCTGATGGACCAGTTTTTGAAGTCATTACACTGTGGTGATTCAGGAGGAATCTATATTTTAATATGCCAATGGTCATCACTTAAACATCAAATGAAAATGGCTTACCTGTCCATTTTGCAGGAGGGTCTTGGAGTCAGAACTGGTTTGGAATTCTAGTTCTGCCAGTTGACAACTTTAAGGTCTTGCCTATGTAAATTCTCTAATCCTCAATTTCTCCGTCTATAAAACAAGTATAATACTCTAGGACTTGCAAGGTCGTTGTGAGGATTAAAGATCTGTCTGTAAATTCCCTGCCACATGGTAAGTGCCTAATTGTCTAATTTTGAGCCTAGTAACACTTTATGACATAAGCAAGGGATACTTATTCCAATTGTAGAGAGGAAGAATGAACTAAGAGAGGTGACATAGCTCTCGAGTTACAGGCCCAACAGTACCCGGACAGGCTACCTCTGTTACTAGCTCCTGACTAATTAGAATAGTGGTAGGCTTGAACCAGCATTTTGCCTTCCTGAAACTGGAAAGTGAGGACTCCTTTGCTCTTTAACATCTCTGGGAAAGGAACCCCAATGGGTGAGAGTGAGTGTTAGTATTTAACACGAAGAATGGAAAATCCATTAATGGACTATGAAATCAATGTAGTAGATTTTGACCTGGATTTTTTCAAATGAATTAACATAGAATGGGGTGGAGTGTGGGGAATGAGAGTACATTATGCAAGTAAGTCTAGGTATTGTTTTGTGGAACTTATATTTTTGTTATCCATATGTACTCTTTCTCATGCTTTTGTGTGTGTGCAGTTTCAGTGTAAATTGTAGTTCTCACAGTGGGTCTAAAAAGTTCGAAAGCCACTAACATTTCATTTTAGAGATGAAAGAGTGGAGACCAAGTTGTTAACTGAAATCACATTTAGATGGAGCAGAAATAGGCCACTTTAGAATTGAAGTGACACGTGGAGCTATGGCCTGTTCTCTTTTTAATAGAAGAAATCAATAATCCAGAGAGTGTTTCCAGGGCCCCACTGAAAAAGGCTAGACAGCCTGTGATTTCTCCATGTGGGAACTTCATTTCCTGTATTCGTTTCCTTCATAATTCCTGAGAATTATGTTTAGTTATTTTCTAAGTGATTTACTTTGAACAAATATGGTGGAAGTTACAGAATATGACTTTTTTATTTAAATTTTTTTTTAATGTTTATTTATTTTTGAGAGAGAGAGCACAAGCGATGAAGGGGCAGAGAGAGAGAGGGAGACAGAGAATCCGAAGCCGGCTCCAGGCTCTGAGATGTCAGCACAGAGCCCAGTGCAGGGCTCGAACCCACAAGTTGTGAGATCATGACCTGAGCCCAAGTCGGATGCTTAACCAACTGAGCCACCAGGTGCACCCAGAATATGACTTCTGAGACCAGGTCACAAAAGACCTCTGTGGTCTCTCTTGGATCACTAACCCTAGAAGAGATCAGAAACATGTGAGGGAACACTCAAGCCACCTTGTGGAGAAAGTCAGATGCAAAGGAATCAAGGCCTCTAGCCAACAACTGGTGAGGTTCTGAGGCCTCATTCCACCAACCATGTGAGTGAGCCAGCTTGGAAGCACATCCTCCAAAGCTCCATCAAGCCTTCAGATGACTGCAGCCTCAGCTGATGTCTCACTAAAGCTTCACGGAAGATCCTGGGTCAGAACCATCTAGCTAGCCAGTCCAGGATTCCTGGCCCTCAGAAAATATAAGATAATAAATGCTTATCATTTTAAGCCATCAGACTTTGGAGTATTTGTTACGGAGCAACAGATACCTAATATAACACTAAGTGTCTTATTGGAGAAGGAATATTTTACACAGAGGAAAATAGCCATATTTTTCTAGTTGAGATTAATAGTTTGATAAAAAATGAGCAGTAAAGGGGCACCTAATGACTAAGTTGGTTGAACATCCAGCTCTTGGTTTGGGATCAGGTTGTGATCCCAGGGTTGTGGGATCAAGCCCCACTATTGGCTCCGTGCTGAGCAAGTCCCTTCTTGGGATTCTCTCTCTCTCTCTCTCTCTCTCTCTCTCTCCTACTCTCCCTTGCTCATGCTCTCTCTCTCTCTCTAAAATAAAAAATAAAAAATAAATGAACAATAAAACATTGTGCTTTTACAGATTCTTTCTGGGCAGCTGATTTTGCTAAATCTCATCTAGGACCAGTTGAAAGCTTTAGAAACTGTCAACACAGAAAATATGGTAAGTACCAGTCTCCCATGTCTCTATTTTTTTTAATTTCATTTATTTATTTTGAGAGAGAGAGTGGCTGTGGGGAAGGTATCAGGGAGAGAGGGAAAGAGAGAATCCCAAGTACACTCCCCACTGTCAGTGCAGAGTCCAGTGCAGGGCTCCATCTCATGAACTATGAGATCATGACCTGAGTCGAAATCAAGAGCCAGACACTAAACCAACTGAGCCACCCAGGCACCTCTCCCACGTATATTTAAAAACAAAAATAACACTAAATCACCCTACCCCCATAATGACAATTTTAGTATTTTCTTTTGAAATATCAAATCACCTTTAAACATTACTGACTCCCATAAACATTTCTGTCTCCCACCCGCCTACTCTCTCTCTCTCCTGTCCTTCTCCTCCTTTCCTTTCTTTTCTCTATGATCTCTCTCCCACTGCTTTTCCACTGCCCTGCACACATCTGCCTATTGGGTAAGCCTTCACTGATCTCTATTCCAGAAAGTTGGCAGGTTTCATTTGAATTGGTTAAGAGAACATTGCTGCCACCTACCGTTAAAACTAAGGCACGAAGATGAATACAAAGAGACCTGATAATAATAACAGGTAACAAAAAAACAATACTAGTGTGATGTTTACTACACTTTGGGCACTGTTCAAGGTACTTCATATACATTGATTCATTTAATCATCACAAGAAGAGATGCTATTATCAATTTAGTGGTGTGAGTTTAGGGATATTAGGGAAGTAAAAACTGAGGTACCTCACGTGTGAATAACTTTTCCAAGGTCACAGGACTCAAGACTATGCAATTCTGATATTTTTCTTCCTATCATACTGTACATTCTCCCCGGATTGTAATTAAGACAATGTTTTAGGTATATACTTGTAAATATTTTTGTACTTCCCTGTTTAAATACTCTGTTAATTTCTCATCATATATATACTAACAGAATATTCTTGGACACCTCCTCCATGCCAGCAGTCATTCTTCTCCATGTCATCTGAGCCTCGCAGTTTAGTGGAGAAAAGGGTAATAGTTTTCCTAGAACAGTTAAGGGAAAAAAAAGGTTTATAGGGCTACTAAATGACTTGCTTACAATTACACAACTAGTAAATTACAGAACCTAATTTAACCCAGGTCAGTTTCACTCTTAACCTACCTTCTCTGAGTTCTCTGACTTAACTATATATTCCTCAGTCCATGAAATTTCCATTGCATCCTTACCATAACATTGACTACCCACCCATTTTATTTGACAGAGTAGGCTTCTGTACCTTAAACACATTAGTGCCTGACCAGAACAGAAAATAATAGCCACAGCTAGAGTCCAGACTCCCCTGCCCTCTTTAGAGGTATAAGTTAAAATTTCCTAGGTGCTCAGTTAATGAACTCCTGTTGTTTAGGAGGCAAAGCAGGTAAGAATGTATTACCCTAATCCAAGACTATAGTATGTGATTTACAGCCTAGGATTCTCCCCAGGACAAATCTGGAGCAGTAGGGATCCCTGGCTGCCTCTCAGGCAGGCACTGTGAACCTGCATCTGTCACGGAGCAGTACATATCAGGGTGGCTATCCCGTCACAACTACATTTGAATTCCTCCACCGTGCAAGCGTAAAGCATTAGTTGTAAGAATAGGAAGAAAGGCGTTTCTTTACACATCTTAATATATGAGGGCTTTGGAGTGTTACAATGTCACCCTGTAAAGTACTAGTTTCAACCATGCTATTTTACAATAAGTCACTTTAAGAATAATTAGGAAAGTAGGAGCAATTAGGAAATTAAGAAGAGGTTCTTTTTGTGGTGCCTCAGAGGCGGTAGGCTGCTTCAGGATGAAGCCAAACATCTCGTTCCCAGCTACTGGCTGCCAGAAACTCATTGACGTGGATGATAAATGCAAACTTCAAAGGGAATGGCCATAGAAGCTGCTGATGCTCTTGGTGAAGAGTGGAAGGGTTACGTGGTCCGAACCAGTGGTGGCAATGACACACAGGGCTTCCCCATGAAGCAGGGCATCTTGACCCATGGCCGTGTCCGCCTGCTGCTGAGTAAGGGGCATTCCTACTACCGACAAAGGAAGACTGGGGAAAGAAAGTGCAAATTTGATCGGGGTTGCATTGTGGACGCCAATCTCCGTGTTCTCAACTTGGTTATTGTGAAAAAAGGGGAGAAGGATACTCCTGGACTCGCTAGTATTAGTGTGCCTCGTCACCTGGGGCCCAAAAGAGCTAGCAGAATCCACAAACTTTTCAGTCTCTCTAAAGAAGATGATGGCCACTCATGTGTTGTGAGAAAGACCCTAAAAGAAGGTAAGAAACCAAGAACCAGAGCACCCAGGGTTCAACATCTTGTTATTCCATGTGTCCTCCAACACAAACGATAGCATATTGCTTCGAAGAAACAGTGTACTATGAAAAATAAGCAAGAGGCTGAAAAATATGATAAACTTTTGGCCAAGAGAATGAAGGAGGCCAAAGGAAAATGCCGAGAACAGATCGTCAAGAGACAGAGGCTGTCTTCTCTGAGAGCTTCTACTTCTGAGTCCGGTCAAATATGAGATTATCTACGAGTAACAAATAAATAAGATCAGACATCAAAAAAGAAGAAGAAAGAAAAAAGAAGATGAGGTCTCCAGTCATTCATTAAATATTTGTTAAAATGAGTCACATTTGATCGACTTTTGAAATACGTAATAAGTCATAGCAGTTGAGCTCTTTTCCTGAGGAGACACAGACCAGATGGAGAGGTGGCATGCTTTGATAAAAAAGGTCTAACTAGGAATAAAAAATAAACTAGGCTGGAGATCTTTTACAAATATAAAGCTTCTAAACCTTTGTACCATTTATGAAACCTATTCTATAGCACCCCACAATATTTTTTTAAGATTTATTTTTATTTATTTTGAAAGAGAGAGAAAGAGAGACCACAAGTATTGGAGTGGCAGAGAGAAAGGCAGAGAGAGAATCCCAAGCAGGCCCTGCACTGCCACTGTAGAGCCCAACATAGGGCTCAATCTCACAAACCATGAGATTATGACCTGAGCCATAATCAAGAGTCGAGCACTTAACCAACTGTGCCCCTGGTTGGTTCAATAGGTAGAGCATGTGACTCTTGATCTTGGGGTCATGAGTTCAAACCCCATGTTGGGCATGCAGATTACTTAAAAAAATAAGTAAAAAAAGAATTCATGAAAGTTCATATTGGATAGAAATCTTGTCCTAAAATTTCTTTGTTTTTTTTTGAAGATTTATATCCCAGGCTTATAATATCTATATAATCTTTTTAATTTTATTTATCTCAGTGGTTCATTCATAGTTCATCTTAAGCTTTAATTCAGTTAGATTCAAGGCAATTTAACACATATCTATTGAACATTTTCTGTATGCAAAGCTCTGTGATTAGCCCCCGTAGTCTGAAATTTGTCCCTCACCCCTGCCATGTGTAAGAAAAGCTTAGAGAGTTTTTAACAACTATATGCAAATGAATGAAACTGGACTGCTTTTTTAACACCATATACAAAAATAAACTCAAAATGGGTGTAAGACTTAAATGTAAGACCAGAAACCATAAAATTCCTAGAAGAAAACAGAGGAGGTAAGCTCTATGACATTGCTTTTGGCAATTTTTTTTTTGGATCTGTCTCTCAAGGCAAAGACAGCAAAAGCAAAACTAAACTATTGGGACTACATCAAACTAAAAAACTTTTGCACAGCAAAGAAAACCATCAACAAAACAAAAAGGTGATCTGCTGAATGGGAGAAGATATTTGTAAATTATGTGTATCCCATAAGGGGTTAACATTCAAAATATATAAAGAACTCATATAACTCAATATCAGAAAAACAATCCAATTAAAAAATGAACAGAGCTGGGTGCCTGGGTGGCTCAGTCAGTTAAAGCATCTGACTTCAGTTCAAGTCATGATCTCACAGTTCATGAGTTTGGGTCCCACCTCAGGTGAGCTTGAGCCCTGCTTTGGGTGAGCCCTGCTTCTCCCTCTTTCTCTGCCCCTTGCTCATTGTGCTCTCTCTCTCCCTCCCTGTTTCTCTCTCTCCCTCTCAAAAAAGAAGAAGAAGAAGAGAGAAAGAAAGAAAGAAAATGAATAGAGGCCCTGTCACTTTTCCAAAGAAGACCTCCAGATGGCTAACAGACACAGTAAAAGATGTTCAGCATCACTCATCATCAGGGAAATGCAAATCAAAATCTCAATGAGATATCACCTTACACCTGTCAGAATGGCTAGTATCAAAAAGATGGGGGGGGGGGGGAGGGGATGACAAGAAATAACAAATGTTGGCAACAAAGTGGAGAAAAGGGAACTCCTTGGTGGGAATGCAAATTGGTACAGCCACTGTGGAAAAGTGTGAAGGTTTTTCAAAAAATTAAAAATAGAACTACCATATGATCCAGCAATTCCACTTCTGGATATTTAGCCAAAGAAAATGAAAACACTAATTCAAAAAGACATATGAACTGCTATGTTTATTGCAGCATTACTTACAATATCCAACATACAGAACAACCTAAGTGTCCATCGATAGATGAATGGATAAAGAGGATGTGGTATAAATAAAAAATTTTAAAGAAAAAACAATTTTTAAGGGGATGTGGTATGTGTGTGTGTATATATGTATATATATATATATATATGTTTACACATGTATATACATATATATACACATATATACATACATATATACATATACAATACCATATATATATGGTGTGTGTGTATGTATATATATATATATATATATATACATACACACACACACCATATATATATATATATATATATATATAACATATACAATGGAATATTACCTAGTCATAAAAAAGAGTGAAATCTTGCCAATTGCAACAATATGGATGGACCTAAAGGGTACTCTGCTAAATGAAATAACTCATACAAAGATAAATACCATATGATTTCACTTACATGTGCAATCTAAAATATAAAGCAAACAGATAAGCAAAATAAAAGAGAAACAGACACAGATATAGAGAATAAATTGTTGTTTGCCAGAGAGGAGAATAGGGAGTATGAATGAAATAAATGAAAGAGAGTAAGAGGTATGATGTTGTAGTTATAAAATAAATAAGTTGTGGGAATGAAAAGTACAGATTAGGGAATATAGTCAATGATATTGTAATATCTATATGGTAACATATGGTAGCTAGACATATTGTGATGACCATTTCTTGGCATATATAAATATTGAGTCACTGTTGTACACCTGAAACCAATACAATATTTTATGTCAATCATTGTTCAATTAAAAAAATAAAGAACAGCTCTCTTTTCCCATGTAGAGTTAAGTCAATTATGAAAAGTGTACATTCTCAGAAATACAGAAAAAGAAAGGATCACCACTCTGTCACTTGTGAAAGTTGTCTTGAAAGAATTAAGTTTCCCTTTTTAAGCCAAAACCTAAAATTGAAATGCATATAAACCCCTAAAGGCAGTAAATAACAGTCTACCTAAATTCAGGACTGAAGAAAAAGGAATTGTTTCAAAGTGTAGAACTTCTTGGACTTGCTCAAGCACTGACTTCCTAATGATAAACCTGTCTGTGAAATTTACTCCTTAATTCTTTTCCATCTTCTTGATTTTCCAAGTTAAATTCTTTTTTAATTTTATTGTAGGATAATTGGCAAATATAATGTAATGATTTGATAGGAATATACATTATACAATGATTACCAAGATCAAGATAATCAACACATCACCACCCCACATAGTTAATAGTTAACATAGTTAGCTCTGTGTGTGTGTGTTAAGAATGCTTAAGATCTACTCCCAGCAAATTTCTTTTTTTTTATGTTTATTATTTATTTTGATAGGGAGAGAGTGAGCAGGAGAGGGGCAGAGAGAGGGAGAGAGAATCCCACCCAAGCAAGCTCCATGCTGTCAGCGGAGAGCCTAACACAGGACTCAAACTCATGAACAGTGACCTGAGCTGAAATCAAGAGTCAGATGCTTAACCAACTGAGCCACCTAGGCACTGCCTCCACCCCACCCCCCACCCCAGGCAAATTTCAAGTGCACAATACTATATTCTTAACTACAGTCACCAAATCTTGTTTCTCATCTTCCAGTTCTACCTTCAGGGTACCAACAATAAATCAAAGGACACCCCCTGTGGCTGTAGTAGGCATTGTGATCTAATATGCTTTCAATTTTTAAGGTTTGTCCCCTATATACTATATATTTGAGAAAGAAACAGCGGAGATAACACAATGCTAGAACAAACTCCTCTTTATCCCAAAGGTAAGCAGAGTCTCAAATGCATCTAAGCATCTCTAGCCTCCCTGGCTTGGTTGCTGTTTCCCAAGCCTGGAAGGTGTATTCCCACATGTCATGGGTTGAACCGAGTCCACCAAAAAGAAATGTTGAAGTCTTAACTCTCAGTACCTATGAAAGTGACCTTATTTGGAAAAGGTCTTTGCAGATGTAATCAAGTTATGATGAGGTCCTACTGGATTGGGCCTAAATCCAATCACTGTGTCCTTACAGAAAAAGGAATGCCAAGGGTTGCCAGTAAGGATTAGAAGCCAAAAGAGACAAGGAACAGATTCTCCCTCAAAGCCTCCAAAAAGGACCCAACCCTGCTGACACTTTGATTTCAGACTTCTGGCCCTGCAAAGTATAAGAGAATAAATTTCTGTTGTAAGCCACTCAGTTTGTGGTACTTTGTTAGAGCAGCTCTATGAAACCAAACACACCACTGTAGGTAGTAGGTGTAGCTGTTCCTTCTACCTGGAATAGTCTTCCTCCAGACATGGATAACTCACCTCCGTCATGCATTTGCTTAGTGAGGCTTTCCCTGACACTCTAGTCAAAACCACTACCCCTCACCCCTGTGCTGCCAATCCCTTTACCCTGCTCTACTTTTTTTAATTAAAAAAATTTTTTTTAGTGTTTCTTTTTGAGAGAGAGAGACAGAGAGCAAGTGGGGGAGGAGCAGAGAGAATGGGAGACAGAATCTGAAGCAGGCTCCAGGCTCCAAGCTGTCAGCACAGAGACCAATTCAGGGCTCGAACTCATGAACCGTGAGATCATGACCTGAGCCAAAGTCAGATGCTTAACGAACTGAGCCACCCAGCCACCCCACTCCTTTTTTTTTTTTTTTTAAAGAAAACTACTTTATTAGGGCACCTGGGTGACTCAGTTGGTTGAGCATCCAACTTGATTTTGGCTCAGGTCATGATCTCACAGCTGGGTTTATGGGTTCAAGCCCTTTATCAGGCTCTGCACTGACAGCACAAAGTCTGCTTGGAATTTTCTCTCTCCCTCTCTCTCTTTGCTCCTTCCCTGCTCACACTCTCTAAATGAATGATGAATTAATTCATTTAATTAATTAAATATTTAAAAAAGAAAACTACTTTATTAATAGCTGGCAATTCTTACAAATTCCAGGCATGTTGCATAGCCTCTGCTCAGCCCAGTCATCTGCTATGGGCTCAAAAACATCCATTTCTAAAACAGCTGCCTAAATTTTGTATAAGTATTAAGGAATACTTTCGTGCAAGCTAATTTTAGCTTGCATAAAATAAATTTGTAGTAAACAAAAAGCTTCAATGCAGGAAACTGCTCTCTAATTAAGAATTTAGTACTTCTTTTTACCAAAATGTAAATAAAGGGGTTTCAGCTCAGGGTCTTTTCAGCAACCCTCCAGGTGAGAAAAAAACTTTTAACCTCCCACTTTTCCTTCTCTACCTCTTATTTTCCCTTTCTTCCCTCCTATTACCATCTGTTCTGTTTGCTTTCCCACCGACATTCTTCTTCCTGTTGTTTCCTCCTTTCTCCCTCTTTATTCTTTTCCACCCTCCTTTCATTTACTTTCTTCCCTCCCTACTTTCAGTTGTCCTTTTTGTCTCCCTTCCAATGTTGAAATCATTACGTGCTTATAGAGCCAAGTAAACTCCAGCTCTGCTTTTTTTTGCATTTATCACCTTCTAACATACTATACAGTTTATTCATTATGTTTATTGTTAATTATATGATCAATGTTTATTGTTAGCTGTGAACTCCATAAGGGTAGAGAGTTTGTTTCTTCCACTTCTGTATCCTTAGGGCCTTGAACACTCAAGGGAATGCATATGTAGGTAGTAAAAAATAAAGAATGGCAACAAGGTGAATATCATGCAAGATGAGACTGTAGTTACCTTTGGAGGGAGATGGAAAGTTATAATTTGGAAAGTACATGAGCTTTGCGCAGTGGCAGTATCATAGCCAATGAGGTTTATCCGAGGTGTGATTATTGCTAATTGGAAAGTGTATGCAGGGCCTTCAGACTTGCAAGTGGAGCTCTATTTCTTAACCTGGTTAGCAGTTAAAGGCATGATTACTTTCTCACAACTTGGTAAATTGTACATTTATGTTTTATACATCTTTCTGCATGAGCCATTTTTCACAACAAAGAGAAGCTTTAAGAATTACTTTCATTTTGGGAACGCCTGGGTGGCTCAGTCCATTAAGCAGCTGACTCTTGATCTCAGTTCAGGTCATGATCTCACAGTTCATGGGTTTGAACCCTGCATCAGGCTCTGCACTGACAGTGTGGAGCCTGCTTGAGAGTCTTTCTCTCTCCCTCTCTCTCTGCCCCTCTCCTGCTCTCTCTTTCTCTCCCTCTGTCTCAAAATAAATAAACACTTAAAAACATTTAAAAAGAATTACTTTTATTTTTTTTCCTATGGGGAAAGTTATTGCTTAAAAATATTATTTATAAAAATGTCATAACTTTGATGATTATATTAAGTAGTACAACATAGGGGTTCCTGGGTGCCTCAGTTCATTGAGTACCCAACTCTTGATTTTGGCTCGGGTCATGATCTCACTATTCACGAGTTCGAGCTCCACATCAGGCTCTGCACTGATGGTGTGGAGCCTGCTTGGGATTCTCTCTCTCTTCCTCTCTCTCTGGCCCTCCCCCCAGCCCCCATCTCTCAAAATAAATAAATATTAAAAGCAACAACAACAACAGTACAACATAGTGTCCCCAAAAGCCATAAAGGCATTTTATTTTAAAATATGATCTTAATAGAAGTGATGTGTAAAGCAGCAACATGACATACATAGCTACTGTCACAAAACAAATTACATCTCCCTAAACTTAAATGTTGGAGCTGTAAACTGCACCCTTCCCAATGCGACTGTATTTAGAGAAGAGGCCTTTACGAAGATAATTAAGGTCAGGGGCTCCTGAGTGGTTCAGTTGGTTAAGCGTCTGACTCTGGATTTCAGCTCAGGTCATGATTCACGGTTTGTGGGTTCAAGCCCTAAGTCAGGTTCCGTGCTGGCAGCGTGGCGCCTGCTTGGAATTCTTTCTCTCCCTCTGTCTGCCCCTCCCCTGTTCAAGCTCATGCGCTCTCTCTCTCTCTCTCTCTCAAGATAAACATTAAAATTTTTTTTTTTTAACATTTATTTTCGAGAAACAGAGTGAGACAAAGCGTGAATGGGGGAGGGGCAGAGAGAGTAGGAGACACAGAATCTGAAGCAGGCTCCAAGCTCTGAGCAAGCGGTCAGCACAGAGCCTGATGCAGGGCTCGAACCCACGAACTGTGAGATCATGACCTGAGCCGAAGTTGGACACTCAACCGACTGAGCCACCCAGGCGCCCCAAACATTAAAATTTTTTTAATAAAAAAGTAAAATTAATTGATTAGAAAAGAAGATAATTAAGGTTAAATGAGGTCATTAGGGTGGGGTCTTGATCCAGTAAGACTGGTATCCTTATAAGAGGAGGAGACACCAGGAATACACACAGAGGAATGGCCACGTGAGGAAACAAGAAAGTGGCCACCTGCAAGAGAGGAGAGAGGATTCACCAGAAACCAGCTCTGCTGGCACCTTGATCCTGGACTTCTAGCCTCCAGAGCTGTGAGAAAATAAATTTCTGTTGTTTAAGCCCCCAGTTTGTGGTATTCTGTTGTGGCAGTCTGAGGAGACAAATATAGCTGCCACCCCAGAGTCACTTTTGTTCCCATTCTTTTCTACCTCTTACCCTTGTCCCTCTCCCCCTCTCAAAAAACCTGAGGTGTGATATGTTAAATGATATATAGATGTGATAGTTTAAAAAACATGTCCACAAATCCTCTGATATATCTCCCTTCAAGAAGAAGAGCTTAATTCCCCTCCCCTTGAGTGTGACCCTCTTCTAACTCATAAAATAAAGTAAAAATGATGACATATGACTGAAGAGACTCTGTAATAAAAGGCATTATGGCTACCTTCATGTTCTCTCTCTCTCAGATCACTCACTTTGGGAGAAGCCAGCCACCATGTTGAGCCATCCTATGGAGAGGCCATGGAGTAAAGAACTTAGGCTGAAGGTCAACAGCTGTATGAGTGAGCCATCTCAGAAGGGGATCCTCTAGCCCCGTCGAGCTTTTAGATGACTGCAGCCCTTGTACACATCTTGACTGAAACCTCATTCGAGATGCTGAGCTAGAAACATCCAACTAAGCTACCCTCAAATTCCTGACCCACAGAATTTGTGAGATAACATGTTTATTTTAAGACACTAAATTGGGAGTAATTTGTTACTCCAATAGGTAATTTCTAGAGGCTAGATTACTCTTACATAAGAAGGAGATAAGGAGACATAGAAGGAAAGATCTGGAAATGAGGAGTTAGGAGGAAAAAGAAGTGGAAAGAGGGTATAGTGAGGAGAATTTCAAAAGTGTTCACTCATTTGGAGAGACAGGATGAGGTTAGGACAGTGATATATGAAATGGGACTTTGGGACAGAGAGATGTTAAAAGGTTTATTCAAGAAATTTTTCTGTGTTATTTGGTATAAATCTCTCCCCTGTGTTCCTAAAAAACTTTAAATGAAGATCTACATATCTTTAAATAATAATAAATAATGATAATCCAACTTGTCCAGTGATTTAATGTGTCCTTGGGCTCATGAATGACTTATGTAAGTCAATGCTAGTAATTTTATCCTTCTTTACTAGACACTCAATTTCCCAGTTCTTCTTATTACTTGGAGCCATGGACAAAGTTCTGGCCAACGAGACATAAGGGGAAGTCTACTGGGAGCCCCTGGGAAATATTTTGCTTCCTGCTGAGTAGAGACACACACTTAAGAATTCACTAGCATTTCCCTGACCTTTCTTCCTATCTTACAAGTGTGTTGAAAAGTTGTATGAGGCCACTGTCTTGTGCCAGTGAGAAGCTAATTGTGATGATGGGAAGGCATCAGGCAGCGGTGGCTAAGCGTAAGGACAGAAAGCACCTAGAGCCATGGAGGCAGCCTGAGTGGTGGCATTGAACCTGGAGTGCCTTGTTCCAATCTCATTAGGTGAGAATATTAATGCTCTTTTTTGCTTAAGTCACTTAAGCTACAATTACTATGGTTTTCTGTAATTTGTGTCAAAATCATTCCTAACTGATACTTAAGATGAATATTTTCTTAAAGATGGTGCCTTCGGGGCGCCTGGGTGGCTCAGTTGGTTGGGCAGCCGACTTCGGCTCAGGTCATGATCTCGCGGTCCGTGAGTTTGAGCCCCGCGTCGGGCTCTGTGCTGACAGCTCAGAGCCTGGAGCCTGTTTCAGATTCTGTGTCTCCCTCTCTCTGACCCTCCCCCATTCATGCTCTGTCTCTCTCTGTCTCAAAAATAAATAAACATTAAAAAAATTAAAAAAAAAAAAAAGATGGTGCCCTCAAGGGCACCTGGGTGGGTCAGTCGGTTGAGCATCCAACTTTGGCTCAGGTCATGATCTCATGGTTCATGATTGGAGCCCCATGTTGGGCTCTGTGCTGACAGCTCAGAGCCTGGAGCCTGCTTCAGATTCTGTCTCCGCCCCCCCCCCCGCCCCTCCCCTGCTTTTGCTCTGTCTCTGTCTCTCTCTCAAAAATAAATAAACATTTAAAAACTTAAAAAAAAAAAAAAAGATGGTGCCCTCAAGCCGAGCCACATAATATGTGTGGACCTGAGACATACTTCCTGAGTTCAAAATCCCCTTCCACTTCATCTAGTAGCCCTCTAGCCAGGAAGTTACCTCAGTGGCCTCAGTTTTTCATCTATAAGATGGAGATAATTCTACTTTCACCATAGGACTGTCATGACCATTAGTTGCCTTGCCCTAATTATTATACAACAAATATAAATTGTCATTATTTTAAGAGTTTAAAAACCAAAAATTTAGTATTCAAAATCTTCAAAAAACCACACAATCCACGGGGCGCCTGGGTGGCTCAGTCAGTTGAGCGTCCGACTTCGGCTCAGGTCATGATCTCACAGTTCGTGTGTTTGAGCCCTGCATCAGGCTCTGTGCTGACCACTTGCTCAGAGCCTGGAGCCTACTTCAGATTCTGTGTCTCCTCTCTCTGCCCCTGCCCTGCTCACGCTTTGTCTCACTCTGTTTCTTAAAAATAATAAATGTAAAAAAAAAAAAAGAACAATCCTCACGAAATGTGAAGTTTATCAACTACGAATTTAGGGCCTGTAGATATTCCGCTACTGTACATAATCATCATATTTTGGATGGATGTGAAGTGACTTCGGTTTTTAACTCTTCAATGAAGAAAATTTCAAATCTATATAAAAGCAAAGAGATTCATACACTGAATCTCCATCTACCCATCACCCAATGTTAGCTGCTTATCAACTGATTTCCAATCTTGTTTAATTTTGTCACTTTCCCTGTAAACACCGAGTGACTTTTTTTAAAATTTAAGAGAGAGAGCATGAGAGAGAGAGAGAGAGAGAGAGAGAGAGAACCCAAGCAGCCTCCTCACAGCCAGCAGAGCCCAATGCGAGGCTCAATCACACAAAACATGAGATCATGACCTGAACCAAAATCCAGAGTTGGACACTCAGCTGACTGAGCCACCCAGGCAACCCCTAAGTAACTTTTTAAAATTCATTTATAAGTCACTTTAATTTCACAAAAAATTAAATATGTGTATATATCTCTAGAACTAACAGCTTTTTTTTTTTTTTTTAAGTTTTCCTATATTTGTTTTGAATGTAAGACCTCAGACTGAGATCTTAATGATGGCAGTTGAAAAAGTATGGATTTTGGAGCCATCTCTAGATTGGGTAAAAATTCCGGTTCCACCTCTCTCTAGCTATGTGATCAGAAGCACATCACTTACTTTCCTCTGGGCCTCAGTTTTTTCATCTGCAAAGAGGAGCAGACCAGTAGTCAGGACCCACTTTCCAGGGTCACTTTGAGAAATAAATAGCAAAACAATGGTGAGTAATAGCTATAATTTACTAAACAAGCCCACTGCCCTAAGCACTTTTCTGGTAGTATTGTCAGTCCTTGGCACTTGGCACTTGCCTGGTGCCCAGCAAATGTCACCTTTCAGTCCTTGGAGCAGGTTTTACTACAGTAAAGTTGACCAAGTGCTGGCGCTGGTTATGGCAGGCTGGTGAGAGAAGGTAGTGCCTTACCAGACACAGTCCTCCACAAAGTGGGGGCAGCAGGGGTGGCTGAAGAAAGCCTTCTCGATTTACTAACCAGTCCAGTTTGTAGGGAAGATGACGGATGGAAAAGGAGGAAAGAATGAGGATAAAAGGGAGTGTAGGGTCAGGAAGAGACAAAAGTACCATGTTTTGTTTTGTTTTTTTTAACTGTTATTTTTAAAGTTTATTAATTTGTGAGTGAGAGAGAGAGCACGGGGGAAGGGGCAGAGAGAGAATCCCAAGCAGGCTCCCTGCGGTCAGGGTGGAGCCTGACAAGGGCTTGATCTCATGAACAGTGAGATCATGACCTGAGCCAAAATCAAGAGTTGGAGGCTTAACTAATTGAGCCACCTCTGAAGTACCACGCCTTTTGTCTCTCTCCAGTGCTCTCACACATTGGCTTTTCTGGCTTCACACAGCCCCTCCCAGCAGTTATCACTCTGCACTTACCTTTGGGGCTCAGTAGCTGGGAATGTCGGGATGGGATGGCGTAGAGAAGCAGACAGGTGACCTGAAGTTAGCCCCAGAATGACCATGGCCCCATTGTTCAGGAAGACAGTTCCCAACACCCCCAAGTCCTCTGCAGTTCCCATTACTGTTTGATGGGCCTTTATACATTTAGTCTGCAAACAGGGCTCCCTCAGATGGGCCCATTAGAAGAGTCCTTACCACCTCAAGGGGTATGAAGGCTGCCTGACCTTGCAAACCCAGACATTTTCCAGAAAAGGCTCAGAACAGCGATAAGCTGGGAACGGATTCAAACAGTTAGGAAGGAGTGATTCTAAAATCAATGTTTATTAGCAAAGCTTTCCCCTTTTTTTTTCTGTTTCTCTCTCCAGAAGACTTTGTGTCTGAACTGGGCTTCAAATTCAAAGTAGGAAATCTACTAATTCTTCTCAAAGGGGTCTGTGGATTCATAACAATCAAGCGCTTGGGTGGCTCAGTCGGTTGAGCATTTCACTTTGGCTCAGGTCACAATCGAACAGTTCAAACGGTTCAAACCTACATCAGGCTCTGTGCTGATAGCTTCAGATTCTGTGTCTCCCTCTCTCTCTGCCTCTCCCCCACTTGCTCTCTCTCTCTTTCTCTCTCTTTCAAAAATAAACATTAAAAAAAATGTTTTTTAAGTAGGAGATGAATTTAAAATGCATATTCCCAGGTCCTGCCTCCAGAATTCTAATTCAGAGGGATCAAGAATCAGCTGTTAAAAAATAAGTGCCCAAATGATTCTCTTTCAGGTGTTTTTGGACATTTCTCCAAAACTGGCCTAAAGACCATTGCATCAGATGAGTCCCCAGAGTCTTGTGAAAAATACAAAGTCCGTGGATATCCTGAATTTTAATCTGCAGGGGCAGAGTTGGTTGGGGGAGGATGAAGAAGGAAGTCCAGGATTCTGCATTTTATTTTTTTTTTAATTTTTTTAACGTTTATTTATTTTTGAGACAGAGAGAGACAGAGCATGAACAGGGGAGGGGCAGAGAGAGAGGGAGACACAGAATCTGAAACAGGCTCTAGGCTCTGAGCTGTCAGCACAGAGCCCGACGCGGGGCTCGAACTCATGGACTGTGAGATCATGACCTGAGCTGAAGTCGGATGCTTAACCGACCAAGCCATCCAGGCGCCCCTGGGATTCTGCATTTTAAAGAGACTTCCCAGGTGAAGGTTTACTCCTGAATTTTAAGAACCACCCACCTAAGGAATAACAAAATGTTCTCTTAGATGGGCTGTGGCCTGGAGGACCTACTTCTGCTGAATCTCATGAAGCTACTTTGGGTGTATGTTCATGAGGAAACCACAACCCCAAGAACTCAACTAAAGGAATGAGAAAAAGACAAGGTACTGAGAATAGGAATTAAGTAATAACCAACAATGGTTCCACATCAAAGAATTTTTATAAAGTCTCTCCAGTAGGAACACTGCAACACATTGGTCCTCTATTCATCCATACTTGGCCTGCAGTGCAAATTTTCTTACATGTAGATGCTCTATAAATACCCATTAAGTTGACTTGAATGTATTCCCTTTGGAGAGCCATACTTTCAACAAGGACTTCCATAATTTTTTCCTAGTGGTGTTTGGATAAGCATACATGTATGTACAGGCAAGGGGCAGAGAGGTGATGGTGAACAAAAGTGGGTTTGATAAAGTAAGGAAGATAAAACTTAATGAGTTGCTAAGCAGACTTCAGTTGTAAGTTAGGGAAAGCATAACTACAAGTTCTAATTTGGGTTTACTTCCTCTTTTGCTGCAGAATCTTAAGCAAGCTACTTTCATTTCTCTCTTTTTTTTTTTTTTAAGGAATATGCCTTGTGGAATTATTTTAAGAAGTAAGTAATCAGAGATTGGAAAGCACCTTTTCCTCTTAGCCAAAATTGTGAAGAGAATCTCCACCATCTGGCATCTAGGCCAGTTCAATGAGACAAGTAGTTTCTTTCTTTCTTTCCTTCTTTCTGTAAACTAAAGATCATTTAGTAGATGTTTATTGAGGATTCATTATGTGCTAGAAGCTATGACTTCTGGGATAGCAAACAAGATACAGTTACTACCTACTATTATTGAGGAAGTGAGGAAATCAAGTGAAAAGTAGAAGTTGAAGGATCAGGGAAAAATCACTGGCCAGCCTTCCTTTAGTGCTGGCAGAGGTGGGCAACATGAAGCTTGCAAATTCATCTGGGAATCCAGGTGCTTCAGCTATCAGAGTGGAACAGCTCAGCCTGGAGTCACTTCTGGTCAACAGGGCCTGCACTTGACAAAAGAGTCTGGTATGGGGTAGGAGGGAGCAAGAACATACGGAACGTGCCACCAGTGTGGTAGAGAGTGGGCACAACTGAGATGGGCAAACCTCTCTGTGTGTTTCTTCCAGAGCATGGCTGCTCTTTCTCTACTACCTACCAAATCGCATGCTAGTTTCTTTTTTTTTTTTTTTTTCCAACTGTAATGCAAATCACACAAGGAAGGGGATTCTGGGAACTGTAGTTCTAATTTGTCCAAAGTAACACCATATATATAAGGAGTTGGGTTGAGAAGTGATGAAAGTTGACCAGGAGGCCAATGCATGGTTAGAGGTGACATAATCAGGATGCCTGGTGGCTCAGTCAGTTGAGCATCTGGCTCTTGATTTCAGCTTAGGTCATGATCCCAGGGTCATGAGATCAAGCCCCATGTTGGGCTCCATGCTGAGCATGGAACATGCTCTCTCTCCCTCCCTCTGCCCCCCACCCCCACTCACATTTTCTCTCTCTCTCTCTCTCTCTCTCTCTCAAATAAAAAAATTTAAAGGTGACACAGTCAATGCAAAGATTCTGAGCAAAAGTGCTTATTGAGATCCCAAGCTGTTTGAGACTCCTCAGGACTTCTCAAAGTCCTGTGTCAGCACTAGAATTGTCCCACTTAGAGCAAACCGGTTGCATAAAGGGAAGTCAGCTCATAAATGTAAGTCTGATACCCCAACACAGTGACCACAGGTGCAACAATTACAGATGATCACCAAGTTTTTATCTCAGTGTGACACAACAGCTATTAACAATTACTTTAAGATTTATTTTTTTATCAGACTCAGGTTTACAAGGTATATAATGCTTATCTGTTCAAATATTTATTAATGCTTACTTTACATCACACAGAAGAAGTGAAACATCTTACTAGTCTCTGCATGAACTGGACACACGCACTTCTACCTGTTCTTGCATACAACACCTCAGATTTCCTACCCAAGCATACCAGATTCCCCACAAGGTATACAATAAATAAAACCTGGTGATAAGGGGGAGAAAAAGAGACTCTGAGACACAAGCCCTCAGGTTTCATAGCCCTACTCCAGAAGGATTGGTCATATCTCCTTAAATTAAGATGATGTAGTTAAAAATAGCAGAACTTCCAGGGAACTAGTTTAAATAAATAGGAGGATTTAAAATGAGGAGACTTGCTTATCTCACAAGACACAAGGGCAAGGAATGCAGCCAGCCCTCAGACAGGAGCTGAAATCAAGAAGTAGAAAGCCAACCCTCTCTCTCTGCCCCTCCACCGCTTGTGCTCTGTCTCTGCCTCTCAAAAATAAATACATGTTAAAAAAAATTTTTTTTTTTAATCAGGGGGGTCTCCTAGGTGACTCGGTTGGTTAAGCGTCCAACTTCAGCTCAGGTCATGATCTCACGGTTTGTGGGTTCAAGCCCTGTGTCAGGCTCTGTGCTGACAGCTCAGAGCCTGGAGCCTGCTTAGGATTCTGTGTCTCCCTCCCTCTCTGCTCCTCCCTCACTTGTGCCCTCTCTCTCTCTCTGCCTCTCAAAAATGAATAAAGGTTAAAAAATTTTTTAAAAATAAAAAGAAGTAGAAAGCCAGGAACACTCCACTCCATCTCATTGTCTGCTTTCTCTTCTGCATTTGCTCCTTCTCCCTGCAAACTGATTTCTCTGTTCCTCAAAGCACAAGATGGAATACAGCTGCCCCTCTTGAGTTGGAAGTGATAGTTTGAAGCAAATGGAGACTGCCTTTCTTTCAGTCCTAATACCAAATAGGGAGAGAATCTGATTCAGTATTCTCTCCTTGGACCAATTAGCCTTGGTGGTAATGGGAAATCAGGAAGGCTTCAGTACAGACCTGCAGCCAGGACCCCGTCTCAATGGGTAAGGGAGCACCGGTGTCAACACTCTGACTTTACTTATAGAGGATACAAAGTTAATCTAATGCTAGCCAAATGTACAGAACTAAATGACTTCCTAGGGAGACTCCAGAAGTCAATCCTACTCTTCGACTTCCTGCAGTGACTAGAACAGCAGGAGCCAATGCAAAGTCAGAAACCTAATAATATGAGCATTGGGGACACTGTAATCAAGTCAGGATTAATGAAATAAAATATGTCCAAGAGTGTAGCACACACTGTTGATTCCCTTCCAAAACCATTTCCCTGCTTCCTTGCTGTTGCACCTCTAGTTTTGTTCAGGTATCTAAGCTCCTCCATTTGGTCATGTGCTTGTGTGCCAGTCACTTCCAAAGCTCTTAAAGGTGAATCCTGATTAAACCAACCAAGGTAGCACCATTCCCTTTATCTTTGATTTAGGCTTGGGCATGTGATATATATTCTCACCAATGAAACATGAGGTAAAATCATCTGGGTGTTTCTGAGAAAGGTTTCTTTATTCCTAGAAAAGATATCAATGAAGAGATTATCTTTTCCTCCTTTATACTTTCATGCATCTGGATATTGGATACAACCTGGAATTGCTCTCACCATCTTAGGACCATAAGGAGAACTAACCTAAGGGAAAAAAGAGAAGGGAAAAGTCTGGGGTCAATGGTAACATAATTTATCAATGAATTAACTCTCCTTGGAGCCATTCTGCATTTGGACTTCTTGTATGATATAAATTTTATTTTTTAAGCCACTTCAAGTTGATTTTCAACTGCAGCTGAAGGCAGCCCAACCAAAACAGAGGATATGGTGGGAATTAAGGTGAAAAAGACAAGCAGATAAGATCCCACATACAGAAACAGGAGTCAGAATGAAGTCAGACTTCTCAGCAACAACCATGAAAGCTAGATGATGAAATTTTGAAGGAAAAGATTTTCCAATATAGAATTTTCAGACAGCCAAGTTATCATTTAAGTATGAAAGTAGAATAGAAATATTTTAATACACAAAAGGTCTCAAAAATTATACCTGCACTGAATTCTTTATAGGAAACCAGAAAGAATGTGCTTCTCCAAAATGAGGGAGTAAACCAAAAAAGAGAAAGACATGGAATCCAGTACACAAGAACCTCCCTTAGGAGAGGGAGACATGAAGTACAGTAGACAAGACATCCTTCAAAAAAGGAAGACATGGAATCCAGTAGACAAGACCAGACCTCTATCACGAGGGAAGACAGGTATAGTAAATAAGACCTTCATCATGGGAAGTGAAGAAGGAAGATAATCATGGGCAAACTTTGAGGGCACTTCTCTAAGGGGCAAAGCACCTTTGGCATCTGGCACAATGTGTGGACAGGAAAGATGTAAATGTGGGTGTGTGTACTAAAAGAGTGAAATTTTCAGTAGTAGAAAGTCTATAGATACCTAAATTTTTTATTGTTTTTTTATTTATTTATTTATTTTTTTTTTTTCAACGTTTATTTATTTTTGGGATAGAGAGAGACAGAGCATGAACGGGGGAGGGGCAGAGAGAGAGAGAGACACAGAATCGGAAACAGGCTCCAGGCTCTGAGCCATCAGCCCAGAGCCTGACGCGGGGCTCGAACTCACGGACCGCGAGATCGTGACCTGGTTGAAGTCGGACGCTTAACCGACTGAGCCACCCAGGCGCCCCTGTTTTTTTATTTTAATTCCAGTATACTTAACATACAATGTTATGTTAGTTCCAGGTGTCTAAGATAGTGTGATTCAACAATTCTATACATTACGCAGTGCTCATCATGATAAGTATATTCTTAATCTCCTTTACCAGTCACCCATCTCCCCACCCACCTCTCCTCTGGAAACCATCAGTTTGTTCTCTATACTTAAGATTCTGTTTCTTGGTTTGTCTCTCTCTCTCACTCTCTCTTTTTTCCTTTTGCTCGTTTTGTTTCCTAAATTCCACATATGAGTGCAATCATGGTATTTATCTTTCTCTGACTGACTTATTTCTCTTAGCATAATACTCTGTAGCTCCAACCATGTTGTTGTAAATGGCAAGATTTCATTATTTTTTATGGCTCAATAATATTCCATTATAGCAGGTGTCCCTTTGAATTAGTGTTTTCATATTTTGGGGGTAAATATCCAGTAGTGCAATTACTAGATAGCAGGTAGTTCTATTTTTAATTTTTTGAGGAACTTCCATACTGTTTTCCACAGTGGCTGCACCAGTTTACATTCCCACCAACAATGACTGAGGGTTCATTTTTTTCCACGTCCTCACCAACGTTGTTTTGTTTTGTTTTGTTTTGGTTTTGTTTTGTTTTGTTTAATTCTTGAGAGAGAGGGAAAGTGCACAAATAGGGGTGAGACAGAGAGAGGGAGAGAGAATCTTAAGCAGGCTTCATGCCTGGCACAGAGCCCAACACATGGCTCGATCTCATGACCATGAGATCATGACCTAAGCCAAAATTAAGAGTTGGATGCTTAACCGACTAAGCCACCAGGTGCCTGTCTTGTGTTTTTTATTTTAGCCATTCTGACAGGTGTGAGGTTGTATCTCATTGTGGTTTTGTTTCGTATTTCCCTGATGACAAGTGATGATGAGCATCTTTTCATGTGTCTGTTGGCCATCTGGATGTCTTCTTTGGAAAAATGTCTGTTCATGTCTTCTGCCCATTTTTTAATTGGATTATTTGTTTTGGGAGTGTTGAGTTGTGTAAATTATTTAGATATTTTGGATACTAACCCTTTATTGGATACGTCATTTGCAAATATCTTCTCCCATTCAGGAGGTTGTCTTTAATTTTGTTGATTATTTCTTTGGCTGTACAGAAATTTTTTATGTTGAAAAAGTCCCAGTAGTTTAGTTTTTCTTTTATTTCTTTTGCCTCAGAAGACATATCTAGAAAAATGATGCTATGGCTAGTGTCAGAGACATTACTGCCTATGCTGTCTTCTAGGATTTTTATGGTTTCAAGTCTCACATTTAGGTCTTTTTTTTTAACTTATTATTTATTTATTTATTTTGAGAGAGAAACAGATCGAGCAGTGGAGGGTTAGAAAGAGAGGGAGGGAGAGAATCCCAAGCAGGCTCCACACAGTCAGCCCAAGGCCTGATTTGGGGCTCAAACTCATGAACCACAAGATCATGACCTGAGTTGAAACCAAGAGTCGGACACTCAATCAGCTGAGCCACCCAGATGCCCCCACATTTAAGTCATTAATCAATTTTGAGTCTATTTTTGTGTATGGTATAAGAAAGTTGTCCAGTTTCATTCTTTTGCATGTAACTGACCAGTTTTCCCAACACCATTTGAAGAGACTGTCTTTTTCCCTTTGGACATTCTTTCTACTTTGTCTAAGGCTAATTGACCATATAATTGTGAGTTTATTTCTGGGTTTTCTATTTTGTTCTATTGATCTATGTGTCTGTTTTGGTGCCAGTACTGTGTAATGTTTTGATTACTACAGCTTTGTAATATAACTTGTAGTCCGGAACTGTGATAACTCCAGTTTTGTTTTTCTTTTTCAAGATTGCTTTGGCTATTCAGGGTCTTTTTGTGGTTCCATACAGATTTTAGACTGTTTCTTCAAGTTCTGTGAAACTGCTATTGGTATTTTGATGAGGATTACATTAAATCTGTAGATTGCTTTGGAGAGTATAGACAGTTTAACAATATTTGTTCTTCCAATCCATGAGCATGAAATGTCTTTGTGTTTCTTTGTGTTGTCTTCAATTTCTCTCATCAATGTTGTATAGTTTTCAGAGTACAGGTCTTTCACCTCTTTGGTTATGTTTGTTCCTAGGTACTTTTTTATTTTTGGTGCAGTTGTAAATGGAATTATTTTCTTTACTTCTCTTTCTGCTGTTTCATTATTAGTGTGTAGAAATGCAACAGATTTCTGTACATTGATTTGTATCCTGTGACTTTACTAAATTCATGTATCAGTTCTAGCAGTTTTTTGGTTTTCTATATATAGTATCACATCATCTGCAAATAGTAAAAGTTTTACTTCTTCCTTACCGATTTGGATGCCTTTTATTTCTTTTTATTGTCTGAATGCTGTGGCTAGGACTTCCAGTACTGTGTTGAATAAAAGTGGTGAGAGTAGACATCATTGTCTTGTTCCTGATTTTAGGGGGAAAGCTCTGTTTTTCCCCATTGAGTATGATGTCAGTTGTGGGTTCTTCATACAAGGCCTTTATTATGTTGAGATATGCTCCCTCTAAACCTCCTTCATTTAGGATTTTTATCATGAATGCATGTTGTACTTTGTCAAATACTTTTTCTGTATCTATTGAAATGATCATATGGTTTTCATCCTTTCTTTTATTGATGTGATATATCATGTTGATTTGTGAATATTGAACCACCTTTGCATCCTGGAAATAAATCCCACTTGATAATGGTGAGTGATTTTTTTAATGTATTATTGTATTCCGTGTACTAGTATTTTGTTGAGGATTTTTGCATCTATGTTCATCAGAGATACTGGCCTTTTTTGTGGTATCTTCATCTGTTTTTGCTCTAAGGGAATGCTGGCTTTGTAGAATGAATTTGGAAGTTTTCCTTCCTTCCTTTCTATTTTTTAGAATAGTTTGAGAAGAACAGCTATTAACTGTTCTTTATTTTTTTTATTTAAAAAAATTTTTTTAATGTTTATTTATTTTTGAGAGAGAGACAGAGCATGAGTGGGGGAGGGGAAGAGGGCGAGGGGACATAGAATCCGAAGCAGGCTCCAGGCTCTGAGCTGTCAGCACAGAGCCTGACACAGGACTTAAACCCATGAGATGTGAGATCATGACCTGAACTGAAGTCAGACGCCCAACCAACTGAGCCACCCAGGTGCCCCAGCTGTTCTTTAAATGTTTGGTAGAATTGGCCTGTGAAGCTGTCTGGTCCTAGACTTTTGTTTGTTGGGAAAATTTTTAATTGAGTAGCAACTTAAGCATTTTATTTAGAAATGAGGAGGAAGATATGAAAATAATCAACAAGAGTGAAAGTCGTAGCCTGCAAGGAGAAGGAAATTGTGATGGACAGGAGACTGATCCACACTCTTTGTTTTGCTATGGGCATTTTAAACTGTGACTTAAAACATTTTAATGACAGGATATAAGAAGAAACAATCATTGTAAAAGGAAAAGTAAGGAAGGCTTAGGTGAAAAGTGTAGATAGAAATGTGAAATATGAAAAATAAAATTAAAAAAAAAAGAAATGTGAAATATGGTCCCAAGGAATAGGGAGTGAATGGCCTCTGTTGGTTGTAGCTGGTTGCATAGCAGGAGGTCCTTGAATGCCATCTAAGGAAGGCAAATTTTATCATGGAAGAAATAGGATTTAAGGAGTTTCAGTGTGGGCAGATTAATCCTTGGAAAAATGGAACTTCCTATGTGGCAGGATAGGGATGGTTTGGAGATGTAATAACTAGGGACAAGAAGACCAGTTACAAAGTTTTTCACAAAGTAACAAAGTCAGAATGGAAGGCTGGAACCAGAGTGGTGGTGAAGAGAAGCAGAACAACTATGGGGAAACTGAGAAGAAAAGGCGTGATGACTTATTAGATGTAAGCACTATTGAGGGAGGAAGGAAACAGAAGACTCTGGTTTGAGCAGTAGGGAGATCCCAGTGGCAGCCCACTTCCATAGGAATTTCCCCAGCTAGTTAGTTCTGTGAAATGAAATCAAATTGGCATAATTCCTATCATCCCACCCCATGTGGCACCCCACTCTTCGGACTATCCAACACATGGGTCAGATCTCGTATCACAAATTTTATTAATAGGCAGAATTAACACAAAAGCATTACACATTAATTTCATAGCTGGTATACGGGACTGAAAAGCCCCTGGAACTCCACCAAATTCCTGGCCTTCTGAGCTTAGATGAAGATTTTGGAAAGTTTTCAGAGTCTTTTTGTTTTTGTTGATTTCTGTGATTTATTTTCACTACTACAATATGCCTTCCTGGTGTTCCCAGTAAGAATACTAAGTGCTCACAAGGTGCCAGGCATTTGACTTACTTTTTCCCTTTCTATTTTCTATTGTCCTATTTACAAATGAGGAGCTGAGGCTGAGAAATGTTAAGGAACCTGTTGTCAATACATCACTTAGCTGTTAAATCCAGAACTGAGATCCAACTCAATCTTGGTGTGGATCCAAAGCTTGGTCTCCAAGCCACTACAGGCCCCTGTGCCCCCATTGTAAACGGCCCCACTCTGCCTTCCTGAAATGAACAGTCTCCCAATAGTCAATGCCCACCTTTATCCTTATGTAAGCTGCTTCATCGGCTCTCAGAATGATATTTAGAAACCAAGATCTGGGGACTGTTTTTGCTCATTACTATTGAGATGTCACTGCTTCCAAGTTCCTTCAGGAGGTATTTCTAATCAATACATGTGTGTACATATGTATTTATGCATGAATGGACATGTATATGTGAATACATATATGTAAATGCATGTACATTTCTATATTGATGTTTTTATATTAAAAACTACGAGTTTACACCAATACTTCCAATTCTAATCCACCACAAATTTCATTCTAGTTTTCTTCCTTTCTATACTTTTTTTTTTTTTTTTTTTTAGAGAGAGCACACACATGAGCAGAGAAGGGGGTAGAGGGAGAGAGGGGATTTTAAGCAGGCCCCACACTCAACACAGAGCCCAACATGGGTTTGATCCCACGACCCTGGGGTCATGACCTAAGTCAAAATCAAGACTCAGATTCTCAATGAACTGAGCCACCCAGGCGCCTCTCTTCATTTCTATACTTTTAATCCATTCTCCAATTGTGGGAACCTGGCCCTTGTTATCCTTAACATTTTATCAATATTCCTGAATATAATCAATCTCCCATTACCTCCACTGTCCTCCCCCCGACCCCCACCCCATGCAGATAGCCTTCTCATCTCACTTCTATACAAATACTCTATTCCAGGCTACTTTACTCTCAGTATCAAAGCCCTCTCATGCCATTTGGGCTCTCAAGTGCACTGAGCCACCCCGGCATGAATGCCCTTTATTGTCTATTCAGGTTCTGACTCTCCACACCAGGATGCTCCCATGTGTGGTTGCCTTCCTTCCTTTTTTGGGCTCCAGCACCCAATTCTGAATCATCCCCATGCATGGATATTCCCCTAGTTTCTCTGGGTTCTAACCTTTCACATTTGGCCATCCCTGAGTAGAGGTCCTTCTCATCTTATTCAGGCTCTGATGTCCCATGCTTGTGAGTCATTTTTTTTTAAAACATTCTTATGACTCACCTGAAGTACTTGTGAGATCTTATGTATAAAAGAAACAGAGGTAAGCTTGAGATAAGCTTTTGTACCAAGTACCAGGTTTAAAAGCAACAAGTGTAGCAAATAAACAAAAAATTAAAAATAAGTTGTACACCTGAAGTCAACTATACTCAAAAAAAATAATTACAAAAAAAAAAAAGCAACAAGGGTAGCATGTTAAAAATCAAGTGACCAACGAAAAAAATGAATAAATTGGACTTCAAAAATTTTAAATTTGTGCTTCAAAAGACACTATCAAGAAAGTGAAAGACAATTGCTTATATATAATATATAAACTTTATATATATATGTGTGTGTGTGTGTATATATATATATATATATATATATATATATATTTAATAGACCTTCTTCCAGTGAAGATGTACAAATGGCCAACAAGCATATGAAAAGATGCTCAACATCATTAGCCATTAGGGAAATACAAATCAAAACCATGAGATACCACGTAACACCTACTAGTACGGCTGTAATATTTTAAAAGACAGATAATAAAAAGATCACGCTAAGGTGTGGAGATATTGGAACTTCGGTGAAAGTGATACAGCTACTTAGCAAAATAGTCTGGCAGTTTCTCAAAAAGTTACACAGTGTTACTATTTGACCCAGCAATTCCACCCTTGAATATATACCCAAGAGAAATGAAAATATATTTCCACCTAAAAACAGTCCCCAAAGCTAGAAACAATCCAAAAATCCATCAATGAGTGAGTGGGTGATATATCTATATCTGAAATATGATATATCTATACAATGGAATAGTATTCCATCGTATACTATTGAATGCTATTCAACCATAAAAAAGAAGTACAAATACATGTAACAACATGGATGTACCTTAAAACATTATGCTAAATGAAAGATGCCAGTCACAAAAGATCACATATTATATTATTTTATTTATATTAAATGTCCAGAATACAAAAATCTATAGAGACAAAAAATAGTTAGTGGTTGCCTAAGGCTGGTGGGGATGGGGGAATTGAGGGGAGAGGGAATGATAGCTAAAGGATGTAGAGTTTCTACATGTATGTAGGGCACTTGGGTAGCTCAGTTGTTTAATCGTGGACTCTGGATTTTGGCTCATGTTATGATATCACGGTTTGTGAGATCGAGCCCCACGTCAGGCTCTGCACTGACAGCACGGAGCCTGCTTGGGATTCTCTCTACCCCTCTCTCTCTGTCCCTACCCCACTCACACTCTCTCAAAAATAAATAAATAAACTTAAAAAAATAATAAAATAAAATTGATGGTGATAATGGTCGCACAACTCTGTAAATTACAAAAACTATTGAATTGTGCATTGTAAATGAGTGAATTGTATGGTATGAACTATATCTGAATAAAGTCATTAAAAAAAAAGTTCTCTGTCTGATCAGGAGGTGAGGAAGAGGCTTTACCAACTTGCAAGTTACTCTTCTTACACAACCCTATCTCTCATATACCCAGCCATCCTTGAATTCAAGTCAGGGCCCTCCCCAGGGGCTAATCACCAGGTCTCTGCAATGGTCTCTGGTTCCTGCAATGTTTTTGTATATATTTTCTTGTCAAAATGAACAATAAAGACAAAAGAAAAGGAAAAGATATAATAAATATCTATTCTTTTTCTCTACCACAAACTTCTTCTTCTCCTTTTTTATTTCAGAGCCCTGTATTTCCTTGGGAAACTACCCCACCCCACTTTTAGTACTCATTGTTTGGGTGCACCTGACCACGCCCCAAGTTCAAGAAATGATCACATGCTATTGGCTTGCACTGATCAACATAAGTACCACCATATGTAGCAATAAGTCTGGCTACGGTGATTGGCGCAAGGATGAAAGAAGGAATCAAGTTAACCCAAACAGCATATATCCCAGAACCTTTGGGAGAGTTTATAGCAAAAGAAGTGTTTTCCATCTTGGGACTGTGAAGACATAAGCCTGAAACTCCTGGGAACAGATGGGGCACACCTGACCCAATGAACAGAACAAGGAGATGGAGCAAGACAGCTTCCTAAAACCTATTCCGAGCATCAGAATTCAGCCATGCTAGATGTTACATCTACTCATGGATTTTAAATCTACAAGAGGTAATAATTCCCCCTCCTCTCTTTGTTTTGCTGTTTTGTCTGATCCTGTTTGGATTGACGTATCTATAATGTGTGAAAGAAAGAATACTCCCAGATACAGACATTTACCAAAGTCAACTATAATAGGAAGGAGGATGTCCAAGTGGAAGAAACTGAGTAATGGGAGGTTGAGCTCTATATTTATTTCATAACAGGTTTTATCTTTTTTTGACCATCCACCTTATGGAGCTGAGAATACTAAGGCTCATGGTCACACTTAGTTAATGAAAGAACTATGACTTAAACTCAGGTCTTCTGACTACAAACTCAATTCCCTTTATAACACTCTGCCACAAAATTACTACACATAACTACATAATACAAAGCAATGTATATGTGTATACATTTATACATTTATACCCATTTCCGCTATCTCCTCCAAACTCTGAGACAGCAGTATAAGGGAGAGTTGGATAGGAGTCTGTCAATGGTAACCTCCCAAATATCTTCTATTTGATCCTTCCATCCCCACTGTCACTGTCTGTGGTTAGCTCTCACCTCCCAAGTTCCTTGCTGAAAAAAATTGTACATTTTCTTCTATTAATACATATTTTCATCTTTCATATTTATGCTCTTAAATAATCTTTAGTTTACCTCTGTACATAATGTTAGGAAGAGATCCAGTTTTATTGTTTCCATATGGCAACTTAGTTTCTTATCAATTTCTGTGTTAACAACATCAGTGTTTCTTATTGCATCTTTGTAATATGCCCTAATATCTGATAAAGCAAGACCTACTTTTTATTCTACTTTTCTAAGGTTGACTTAGCTATTTATGGACTTTTACTCTTCTCTGTAAGTTAACAAATTCCTTAAAATTTTCGACTAAAATTTTGATGGAATCTACATTGAATTTATTGATTAATTTGGGAAAGTTAGTATCTTTTTAATAAGTTATCCCAGGAGCGCCTGGGGTGGCTCAGTCAGTTAAGCATCTGACTTTTGGTTTTGGCTCAGGTCATGATCTCATGGTTTGTGAATTTGAGCCCCTCATCAGATTCTCTGCTGTCAGCTCAGAGTCCACTTTGAATCCTCTGTTCCCCTGTCTGAGTGGAGTGGCAGCCCTCCCCCACTCGTGGTCTCTCAAAAAATTAAAATAATAATAAGAATATTATTATTATTATTATTATTATTATTATTATCCCACCCAAATGCATGGAATATCTTCTCACTTGTTCAGATCATCCTCTGGTCCTAGGTCATTTATCACAGTTTGACATTTTTCTCCATAAGTATATTGCTGCTAAATTAAATGGTGTCTTTTCTTAAATTGTATCTTCTAGTTTACTGTTTTTGATGTAGAGAAATGAAACTAATTTGTGTATGCTGTGTTGGTATCAGAAACATTGTTCAACTCTATTATTCTAAGTTCATAATTTGATTCTGTTGGTTGTTCTCTATAGATGATTATATTATCTGGAAAAATATTACAGTTTTATCTCTTATACCCCATCAGCTTTTTTTTTCTTTCCTAATACCATTGATCAAGACAGTAATATCATCAGTAATATTGGACAGTGTTTTCTTTTTCCTGATCTCAAAGGAATATATTTAAGATGTCTCCATTTGTTTTCATGTTCACTGTTAAGTAATTATATACCACACATTAAATTAATTATACTTTAAAACTTGGGTAGAAATTGGAATGCCTGCCTGGCTCATTTGGGAGAGCATGTAACTCTTGATTTCAGGGTTATGAGTTCAAGCCCTATGTTGGTATAGAGATTACTTTTAAAAAAAAAACAACTTTGGGTAGAAATTATCTGTATAACCATGTAGGTCTTGAGACTTTGTTATGTTTTATTTAATCCTTATTGATCTTTTCCAGTTCCCACTTTCTTCTTGCATTATTTTTGCAGTTTTGTGTTTCTTGGGTTTTGTCCATTTCATTTAGTCTAAATTTATTTTATTTTAAGTTTATTTATTCATTTTGAGGAGGGGGTGAGAGAGAACCAGTGGGAGAGGTCAGAGAGAGGGAGACAGAGGATCTGGAGTGGGCTCTATGCTAACAGCAGAGAGCCTGAAGCAGGGCTGCAACTCATGAAACATGAGATCATGACCTGAGCCAAAGCTGGACGCTTAACTGACTAAGCCCTTCATTTAGGTTTTAAAATGTATTTACCTACAGGAGTGCTGGGTGGCTCAGTTGGTTAAGCATCTGACTCTTGAATTTGGCTCAGGTCATCTCTCCCTCTTTCTCTGCCCCTCCCCCATTAACACTCTCTCTCTCAAAAATAAATAAACAAGAACTTAAAAAAATGTATTTATATATACTTATTCATAATATTATTTTTATTAAGTTTTCATTTCTGTTGAGACTGTGGTTAATTTCCCCCTTTTCATATTCTATTCTCTCTCTCTCTCTCAATCTTGCCAGGGATTTTCATCTCATCTAATATTTCATTAGTATTTTCTATCTTTTAAAAAATATTATTGGTTTTATTTATTTTCTTATTATTTGCTTCCTTCTTGTTTCTTAGATATTACTGTTTTTCACATACCATAATTACTTAGCTGCTTTGTTTTAAAACTATCTTGTTTCTTAATAAATATATGTAAATTATCATTTATTTCTCTAAGAACTGCCTTATCTGTGATCCAAAAGTGCTTACATGTAGTATTTTCATTATAATTTTTTTTTAATTTTTTAATGTTTGTTTATTTTTGAGAGAGAGAGAGAAAGACAGACAGAGCACAAACATGGGAGGGGCAGAGAGAGAGACACACACACACAGAATCTGAAGCAGGCTCCAGGCTCTGAGCTGTCAGCACAGAACCCAACATGGGGCTCGAACTCAAGGACCATAAGATCATGACCTGAGCCACAGTCAGACGCTCAACTGACTGAGTCACCCAGGTGCCCCTCATTATCATTTATTTCTAAGTACTAATTTACTCTACACTTCCCTTTTTAACATAAAGATTATTTAGAAATATGTAACTTAATTTTCAAATAGGTGAAATTATATCCTTTTGTAATTAAATTTTAACTTCATTGCAATATGCTTAGGCAAAACTCCACTCAGAAATCACCCTACTGGGCAATGGGAAAGGGAAATGCTCACAATAGGATTGTCTACTGTACTAAACTGAATAGTGTCCTATCCCTAAATACATGTCCACCCAGAACCTATGAATGTGACCTTATTTGGAAATAGCATCATTGCAGATGTAATCAAGTTAAGATGAGGTCATACTGGACTAAGGTAGACCCTAACCCAGTAACTGGTGTCCTTATAAGAAGAGGGAAATTTGGACACGAATACACAGGGAAAATGCCATGTGACTGCAGAGGCAAAGATTGGGGTGATACATTTGTAAGTCAAGGAACACCAAGGAGTCCCAGCAGCCATCAGAAGCTAGGAAGAGGAAAGAAATAATCAGTCCCTAGAGCCTTCAGAGAGCATGGCCCTATTAACACTTAGATTTCAGACTTTTAGCCTCCAGAACTATGAGATAATAAACTTTTGTTGTTCTAAGCCACCTCATTTATCACTTAGAAATGAGGAAACTAATATATCTGCCTTGTCTGATGTGAGAAGACAGATTATGTACCTACCCTTATTCATGTGTGGTTGCTAACAATTTGATTGGATGGTTAGGGCTAAGTACACAGATTGAAAAAAAGTATGGAGAAGAAGAATGTTGGTGGTCTTCCTGGAAAGGACACAGACTGCGAATATATTTTTGTCTGTGTGAATGATCACCAAAAGAGATTCACTACAGAGGAGGCTCTTAATAATCAAGTGGACAAAATGGCATGTTCTGTGGATGTCAGACAACCTCTTTCCCCAGACACCGGTGCTTTTTCAATGGGCCCATGAATAAAGACTATGGCAGGGATGGAAGCTAGCCATAGACTCTGCTACATGGACTTCTCATTACCAAGGCTGACCTGGCTAATGCTATTGCTGAGTGCCTTATCTGCCAACAGCAGAGACCAGCACTGGCCCCCTGATAAGGCACCATTGCCCAGCCACCTGGTAGTCAGTTGATTACATTGGAATCCTTCCATTGTTGAGAGGGCAGAAAATCTTCCTCACTATAATAGACACATATTCCGGGTATAGATGTCTTCTCTATCCATAATTCTGTCAGGACCTCCATCAATAGACTCACAGTGTCTTATTCACCATTATGGTATTCTGCACAGCACTGCGTCTGATCAAGAAACTCATTTCATACCAATAGAGATACAGCAGTGAACTTAAGCCTATAGAACTAAGTGGTCCCACCACATACTGCATCATCCGTAAGTGGCTACTTTAACTTAACAGTGGAATTGCTTACTGAAAACTCAGTTATAGTACCAGATGTGAGACAACGTCTTCAGAGACAGGATTCTGTCTTGAAAAATGCAGTGCATACTTTGAATCAGAGGTCATTACATAGTGCTGTCTCCTCCACAGCCAGAATACGTGGATTTGGGAATCAAGGGATGTAGGTGGGAGTGGCGCCTCTCGCTATTATATCACCTAATCTACTCACAAAATTTTTGCTTCCCATCCATGCAGCTCTGAGATTTGCTGTTTTTTTTTGTTTGTTTTTTGTTTTTTTTTTAAATTTTTTTTTTCAACGTTTATTTATTTTTGGGACAGAGAGAGAGAGAGAGCATGAACGGGGGAGGGGCAGAGAGAGAGGGAGACACAGAATCGGAAACAGGCTCCAGGCTCCGAGCCATCAGCCCAGAGCCTGACGCGGGGCTCTAACTCACGGACCGCGAGATCGTGACCTGGCTGAAGTCGGACGCTTAACCGACTGCGCCACCCAGGCGCCCCGAGATTTGCTGTTTTTAAAGGTCTTCATTCCAGGGGCATGTGGTGGCTCAGTCAGTTAAGCAGTAGATTTCAGGTCATGATCTCACAGTTCGTGGGTTCGAGCCCTGCATCAGGCTCTGTGCTGACAGCTCAGAGCCTGGAGCCTACTTCAGAGTCTGTGTCTCCCTCTCTCTCTCTCTGCCCCTTCCCTGCTCACAGTCTCTCTTTGTCTCTCGTCTCTCAAAAAATGAATAAAAATGTTAAAAAAAAAAAAAAAAAAAAAAAAGGCCTTTGTTCCAAAGGGAGGAATGCTTCCATCAGGGGACACAACAATGCATGCTCTAAATTGGAAGGTAAGGCTGCCAGCTGGCTCTCTTGGGCTTCTTATGTCACAAAACCAAAAGGCAGTAAAAGGAATCTCTCTACTGCTGGACTGATCCCAGTTACCAAGAGGGAATTTAGGTTGCTGCTAACCCATGAGTACAAGTAGGACTATATCCAGAACCCAGTGCATTTCCTGGGGCATCTCTTAGTACTTCCATGCCCAATAATAAGTGTTAATAAAAAACCATATTCAAAAAGGGAAGCAGCAGGAATATTGAGGACTGAGATGCTTTAAGGAAGGTAGGTTTAGGTCACTCCACTAGGAAATTGACCAGCTGAGCTTCTGGCTGAGAGCAAAGGAAATACAGAATAAATAGTGAAAGAAGGGGATCGTAAATATCAACTATGGCCTTGTGACCAGTTACAAAAACAGGGACTGTAGCAGTTTTGCATATTTCCTCATTTGTTGTGTACGTGCGTTCATTTGTAAATATCAACCATTTTCTTTCTTCCATTATTTTTTTTAAAGTTCAAAGAACTTTACAACAAACATCCATATATCCACACTTTGATACTTTAACATTCTACTAAACCTTTTATTTATTTATTTATTTATTTATTTATTTATTTATTTATATTTTGAGAGAGAGACAGAGAGGAGCAGGGGAGGAGGGGCAGAGAGAGAGGGAGATGGAATCCCAAGCAAGCTCAAACTCACAGATCATGACTGAGCCAAAGTCAAGAGTCTGATGCTTAACCAACTGAGCCAGCCAGGTGCCCCTCTTCTTCCATTATTATTTCATATATACATTTTTGGAGGTTAACTTTGCAAGTTAGTCTTTAGGTAATAGAATAGTAAAATTGTGACTGAACTTGAAAAGCAATTAACATAGTGCTAAAGTATAATTTTTTTTTAAAGATTTTTTTATTTTTAAGTAATCTCTACATCCAACATGGGGCTTGAACTCACCACCGCAAAATCAAGAGTTTCATGCTCCACCAACTAAGCTAGGCAGGGCCCCTAAAGTATAATTTTAAATTTTTTTTATTTTTAAAATTGTGGTAAACTATGCATAACAAAATTTACCATTTTAACCATTTTTAAGCGTATGGTTCGGTGGTATTGACTACATACACATTGTTGTACAACCATCACCACTATCTTTTTCCAGAACTTTTCATCTTCTCAAACTGACACTCTGTACCCATTAAATCATAACTCCCCATGTTCTCCCACCAGGCCTTGGCAACCACCCCTCAACATTCTAACTCTATGAGTTTGGCTACCCTAGGACTGACTTATCTAAGATACAATTTTTTTTGAAAGTTAATATAACCCTCACAGATATAAAATGAAAAGGGATCAGAAGTTTTGTTTCCCTCATTAATTAATGAGGAAGCCAATAAGATGTTACAACTAGATCAAAGGAGAATTCAAATAACCACGCATATATAGGCAACAAGGAATGCTAGAATGAATTTACAAAAAGATACAAAATGGTCTAATCACCAGGAAATAATCAATTGCATTCCATTGACACAATTACTTTCCATTTCTATGGGCCAAGTCATTTTCATTATTGTTAGTTTTCTTCAACCCATAAAATAGTAAAAAACCCGAAAAAACAATGAAAGAAAAATATATTTAGGAAGGGTGCTCAAGGCAGTATATTCAATAACTATACACAATGAACATGGATGAATAATGACAACACTGAATAGGGGAAAAAACTGGGAGAGGCTTATTATCAATTTATTGCCTGTCAGCTCCAAAGTCACTTGGAGCTGGACCTTGTAAACAATTCGTTTGCTAGCAGGTGTAATGTTAGGCCTTACAGCAGAGGGCACTGGAGGGACACTGCAAGACATAGCAGAGAAGGTGGCTTCTCTTCTTAGATCTTCCTGTGATGTCTCTTGTGAAGACCCAGTGGCACATTTCGCCACCACCCTAAATGAATGGCTTCCAGTTGACCACCCCTGGCATATAGGCTACCCCCCAGTGCTGGGCTGCAGCACTCCACTGAACTTTTCTTTAGACTATAGCCTTACCCTCTCCAAGGAGGTTTGAATCTCAGCCTCACCTGGGGGATAGAATCTGTTCCAAGTTTCTTTTTCTCTTGGATATTCTCCCTCAAGCTTAGAGGTAATAGTGTTGTTTACATTTGCTATTCCATAGAGTTAACTTTTACCTCTGTTAATAGTTAACCACCTTTTATTAGTTCATGACTGTTACATTAAATATTCCCTGATAAATTATAGGTGTGGTTTCTGTATCCAAACTGATACAAACATAACCTTATTTATTTTCTTCCTATTCATTTCCTAAACTTGTCACATCTGTATTATTATCCTAATAAATATATATTAGCATGCTCTCCTTTCCCTTTCATATCCTCTCAAAGCATCTGTTATATTAATAATATCTAGGATTTTAGTTCTGCAATGTAATGGATATTTTTTGTCTTTTTTCTTTGGTTCCAGTTGCTTTTTCTTTTTTAAGGCTACAACAAACTTCTGATATCTCTTAGAGCACATCAGGATTTTCAATTTTTCTTCTCATTTTTGTATTTCCTCAAAAATGTTTTCAGTGTGAGTCTTCGTGTGGCAAGTTTTCTGAGAACTTGTATACTTGAGGCTGAATATCACTTTTCCTATGCCTTTATATTTGAAAGACAGTTTGGTTGAATACAAGATTTTGGCTCAAGTTTTTTTCAGTACTTAACATATATTGCTCCTTTGCCTCCCTGCAGCCAGTATGCTGTGGAGAAGACTAATATTAGTATGATTCTTATTCCTTTGTAGATTGTATGTTCTTTCTAGAAAGTTTCAGATTTTTTCTTTATCTCTAGCACTCTTTCACTATAACCTGTCTAGGTCTGATTTTTCCTTATCTCCTCTCTTTGACATTTTATGATCTGAAATCATTCACTTTTCATTAGTTGTGAGAAATTTAACTATTATTTCTTTTTTTTTTAACTATTATTTCTTCAAATATATCCTCCTCTTCTTCTTTAAAATTTTGTCTTTTGAGACTCCTCTTACAAAGATGCTGACTCTACTATTTCTATTCTCCACATCTCTTTGCTATGTTTTATTCATTATCATTTCTTGCTAGCTTTTCCATTTGTTTGATGTGAGTTTCTATAGGAGAGATCAGCAAACTACAGCCCATGGGCTAAATCCAGCTTGTCATCTGTTTTTGTAAATAAAGTTTCATTGGAATAGTTATATTCATTCATTTATGTATGATCTATGGTTGCTTTTGTGCTACCATGGAAGAGTTGAGTAGTTGCAACAGAGACGGTGTGATCCACAAAGTTTAAACATTTAAAATACTTGCCATCTGGCCCTCACAGAAAAACTTTGTCAATCCCTACTCTACAAGATAGTAACAATTTTCTTCTTCTTTCTATCGTGAAGGCCTAGAATGTGCCTTGTCCAGGTTTGTTGAATCAATGAATAAATAAGCTTTGAAGGGCAAATATTATATCAATAGGTAGAACTGAGAGAGATATTATTTCAAAAGATGAAAAGATAGCATTCTAGCTAAAGAGAACAGAAATAGTATAAGCAAAGATATAGAAGTGAAAATCAAGGGTAGATTTCAGTAGAGCAAAATATTTAGCAAAAGTGAGGCCAGAAAGATTGATTAAGAACTATTTTGGGAAGCTTGGGGTCTAGAAGGGGGAGTTGGTGCTTAGTTCTCTTTGCAACTGCCAGATATGTCACATGACCAGAGATAAGCTTAAGGAGGACTCATGTATCAGCCCTGTGAGAACAGACTAGAGATAGAAGACAGAGGAGGGATGGAGAACAGTTCAGAGCTACGGGAATAGTGAAATACAAAGGAGTGAGCTCCTTTGTATGGTGTTATGGTGATGTAAGTTCAGAGAGATGATGCAGCCCGATAGAGTCGCTATACTTGGTCTACATCTCAGTGCCACAGTATCCTAACTGTGGGATACTAAGCAAGTTGCACAGTCTTTTCTGAATTTCAGTCTATTTGTCTGTAAAACATGGTGATTCAGTGAGGATCCAATTAGAAAAATAACATGCATGCCAGGTAATTTAATAGAATTTAATAAGGGAACTAGTTACAGGTACAGACTGAAGAGCTGAAAGACCAAATGGGAAGGCAAGGTCATCCAGGGATTAAGCAATTGCAGAAAGCAATGACCACTTCCAAGCCTGGGGCTAAGGGAAGAGAGTGTTACCAGAGCCCAGGGGGCAGAGCTGCTGATCAGGATGTGTGGGAACTAGAGCTAAAGAGGAGGTGCAGCCACTGGGTCACAGCTGTGCCCAAAGCAGAGAGAGAAGAGAAATGCTCTGGAGTCTCCTCTCTCCCTGTCCTGCAGTCTTCTCCCAGTGACCTCTATTAGCCAAACCTAGACAGAATCAATTTCCCAGCAAAGAAACCTGGGAAAGGTGATTTGCAAGAAACAACCCCCTGTGATTCACAGCAGAGTGGAGGAAGGGCAGGGGCTGGATTTGAGGTAAACAATCAATCAAGCAGCACACATGGATATATCACGGGATTACTGTGAACACCTCAGCTGAGATCACACCGCATAGTATGCAATCAGTAAATGATCAAGTGCTGTTTTTTTCTTACCCTTTCTTACATCTCTATCCTCATCTTTTACCATTTCCCTCCTAATTTTGGACATATTGAAGTATTTCTAGTTTCTAAAATTCACCAATTCACCATGAACTATCACTTTTTGGGACTTGTATTTAGCTCCCTCTACCCACACAGCATTGTGCCCTTTCCTGATGACTCACATTTCCCCCAACTCCCTCTTTCCCTTTGTTATCATCCTAGGTTCTGCGTCTAGCAGGATGTCTTCCCTGAGTCCATCAGCGTTTGTTAAATGCCCCATTGATGCTCTGAGAGCATCCTCTACACACCTCTCTCATAGCACCAGGCAGACTGTCTGACAATGAATCTCTCTCTTTGTTTTCTACTGCCTTTTCTACTGCTGCATAACGAATTACCACAAACTTCGCAGTCTAAAACAGCACACATTTACTACCTCACAGTTTCAGTAAGTCGGAAGGCCAGCATCTTTACCTGGGCCCTCTGCACGGGATCTTACCAGACTGAAATCAAGGTGTTGGCCAGCTGTATCCTCATCTGCAGGCTTGGCCAAGAAAAGATCCATTTCCAAGTTCCCTTGGCAGAATTCATTTCCTTGCAGTTGTATGACCAGGCTTCCTATTTTATTGCCAGCTGGTGGCCAAAGACCACTCTCAGTTCCTGGAGACACTTTCAGGCCCTTGTTAGATGGCCCTCTCTACAACATGGTAATTTGCTTCTTCAGAACCAACAGGAGAGCTTCTGCTGTAGCTTCAAATATCTCTGCTTTCTTCTTCTTTGGCCCCTAGATCCTCTTTTTCAAAAGAGCTCACCTGATTAGGTTGGGTTCACCTACACTCAAGGAGAGAAAAATTAAATAACAAATACACACCAGGACTGGGAATCTTGGGGGCCATCATAGAATTCTGCCTTCCATACTGTCCTTCTGGATGTAAACTATCCCAAGACAAGGCTAGTCTCTTATTTGTCGTTATATCTCAGAATCGAACTGTTAGTACCTGACACTTAGTAGCTATTCAATGAAAGAATGAAGAAATACAAGAAAAAAAGGGGAAGGGAACTTGTAGGGGAGGGAGATCTTAAATGGAAAGTAAATATGACTTGGTAGGTAACGGACATTTGAACCTGAATCCTGGGTCTATAATGGCACCATTAACAAAAGTTGAAAACTTAGGAGGAATTGGGTTGGGTGGGTTGTGAAGAATGGGTGGACAGAATGAAATACTATGTGTTTCATTCTTCATATTCTGAGTTGGTTTTGCCTGTGGCACAACCATGTGGAAATTTCCTGAGAACAAATGAGGATGATAGTGTGTAACTTAGAAGAGAGATATGGGTTGAGAATACTATGAATTACAGTATTTAGTACTGAGTGCTTGAAGTAGTACCATAGTTTGTAGGGTACTCTTACCGCCAATCCTGCTCCCATGGGGACACCATAATTTGGCTCTTGTATTCTGGCTCTGACTTTTTTCTTTTTTTTTTTTTTAATGTTTATTTATTTATCTTGAGAGAGAGTGCATGAGTGAGGGAGGGGTAGAGAGAGAAGGAGAGGGAGAGTCCCAAGCAGGCTCCAGGCTGTTACTGAGCAGCCCAGTGTGGGGCTCAATCTCATGAACTGTGAGATCATGACCTGAGCCAAAATCAAGAGTTGGACACTTCAAGGACTGAGTCACCCAGGCACCCCTGGCTTCTGACTCTTATTTCTTTCCCTTTTCTACTTCCCAACTATTTGATTTTCCCATAATTACTCAGATTTTCTTATCCTCTTCCTATACCCTCCAGATATAACCCTCCAGATATAACCCTCCAGATATAACCGTCAGAATAAAAATCCATTGCCAACTCTCTTGGTCCTGCTGATGTGAATCTAACTGTAATAGACATTAGTTGAGATATTTATACTGATCTAATTCTGTGTATAGTGGTAAGAACATGACCTCGAGCCACAGAACAGCTGAGTTCAAGTACCGCTTCTGTTTATTTGCTGTATAATCATGATCCCGATGAATGATCTCTCTTAAGTTTATTCCTTCTTTATACATAAACTAGATACACACACATGTTTTCAAGAGAATTAAGTAAAATTTTGTGTGTGAAATGTCTGATAAATTATAGAAGTTCAGTTAAATCCCTGCATTAATTTTTTTTAGAGAAAAATGTGGATGTTGTGCTCATATTCTTTTGCTCCATATTCATTGGGATTTTTCAAATTACTGTTGTAAATATGAAATCAGTTTAACAATATTATCACATGACTAAAACATATTCCTAATCCCCACTGGGATTGGGAAGTAGTGTGTGGTAGCAATGAGTAAAAAAAGCACAATATGAAACTCATATTGTACTTGCTAGAAAAAGTGATGTCAGGTCATTTAGAACCGTATTTTCTGCTAAATATTTATGATGAAACAAAGACAGTTATTTTGATTATAATAATATTGCACCTAATTCTTTTTATAGCAAAAGATAGCAGGCTTGTATTTGCATATCTGCCTCCCAGGTTGAGATGGAAAGCTAGGAATTTCTGAATCTGCCTGCAATCTCTGTTGAGCTCTCAGCACACTTTCTTACGTGGCCTTGGGGATTATGACTGCGGCCTTACCTTCTCCACCTCATTTTCATAAGGCAGCTACAGTAGTCTTTCTAAAATGCAGCCTGATCAAATCTCCTACCCACTGCATTTCGCATGAAAGGAAATCTCTCTAGGTTGGCATGTAGGGTACTTCACCAGCAGTTTCCTATTGACCTTTCCTGTCTTACATCTTATCGCTGCCCCTTGTAATCTTTGTCCCAAGCTCCTACTACCCCTCTTTGTGTTCTTTTTGGGAACTGGCTCTTCCTCCACTTCCTTTTACCTGGTTTTAGGCTAATCCTTCCACCTCTCTCCTCACGGTCACCTTCTCCTCATCTACGTACCTCCCAATTCTGGGTTGTTTGTTTTCTTTTACAAGTGTTTGGTTAGGATTTATTTACACTTTGAAGAAATTATCCCTTTGAAATAGACACGCAGTGATTTTGGAGTAACTTAACTTAAACTGCTCTTCTTGCTGACTGCAGAGTTCAGGAGTACTTCAGGTTGGCCAAGCAAACAGCTGTCTGTGTTGTGATGATGGCACATTTCCTAACATTATGTTCCTGCCCCTTCGTTCCATTCAGGCCCTCTGAGAATACAGCCTATGAGTTTCTGTGAGTCCCAGGGGGTTCACTTGTCTTTAAATTTTAAGAAAAATCATGGCTGACAATTGTCAACTAGCATCCCAGGAGTCCTCACATAAGGAGGCAGTTTTAAAAGTGCCCTTTAGGGGTGCCTGGGTGGCGCAGTCGGTTAAGCGTCCGACTTTAGCCAGGTCACGATCTCGCGGTCTGTGAGTTCGAGCCCCGGGTCGGGCTCTGGGCTGATGGCTCAGAGCCTGGAGCCTGTTTCCCATTCTGTGTCTCCCTCTCTCTCTGCCCCTCCCCCGTTCATGCTCTGTCTCTCCCTGTCCCAAAACAAATAAATAAAATGTTGAAAAAAAAATTTATAAAAAAAAAAAAGTGCCCTTTAAAAAGGGAAAAATATTTCTTTTAGTTCTGTTGAAAAAAAAAATCACTGATGTCAGAGACCTGTTTTACCTTAGCAGAAACAATTAGAAAAATATGTGACTAGGTTGTCAAGATTAAAAAAGTGCTAGAATTTCATCAAGTGAACTAAAAATGTAATTTAAAAATTCCTGGGGTACCTGGGTGGCTCAGTCGGTTGAGCATCCGATTCTTGGTTTCACCTCAGGTCATGATCTCACAGTTCGTGAGTTTGAGCCCCAACTCAGGCTCAGTGTTGACAGTGCAGAGTCTACTTGGGATTCTCTGTCTCCCTCTCTCTTTTCCCCCCATCTCAAAAATAAATAAACTTACAAATCCCTATAAAGAAGTAGAAGAAAGCATAGCTAATAAAGCTCAACGTCTGCATCTCTATTACATAATTTTCTTTTGTTTATGTCCTAATTTTTAAAAATTTAAATGTAGTATAATCACTATTTAAAATAGCCTGTTTACTGGGGTGCCTGGGTGGCGCAGTCGGTTAAGCGTCCGATTTCAGCCAGGTCACGATCTCGCGGTCCGTGAGTTCGAGCCCCGCGTCGGGCTCTGGGCTGATGGCTCGGAGCCTGGAGCCTGTTTCCGATTCTGTGTCTCCCTCTCTCTCTGCCCGTCCCCCGTTCATGCTCTGTTTCTCTCTGTCCCAAAATAAATAAAAAACGTTGAAAAAAAATTAAAAAAAAATAAAATAAAATAGCCTGTTTACTAACCATTTATATAATGTGACCTATAGAAGAGGAGGAAAGACAATTTTTTTTTTAAGTTGATGTAGTTTTAGTAATCTCTATACCCAACATAGGGCTCGAACTCACCACCCTGAGATTAAGAGTCGCAAACTCTTGGGGCACCTGGGTGGCTTAGTTGGTTAAGCTTCTGACTCTTTTTTTTTTTTTTTTTTTTAATTTTTAACGTTTATTTATTTTTGAGACAGAGAGAGACAGAGCATGAACAGGGGAAGGTCAGAGAGAGAGACACACAGAATCTAAAACAGGCTCCAGGCTCTGAGCTGTCAGCACAGAGCACGATGCGGGGCTTGAACTCAAGGACCTCGAAATCATGGCCCGAGCCGAAGTCGGCCGCTCAACCGACTGAGCCACCCAGGCGCCCCTTGACTCTTGATTTAGGCTTGGGTCTTGATCTCACAGTTCATGAATTTGAGCCCGGCATTCTGCTCTGCGCTGATACTGTGTATCATGCTTGGGATCCTCTCTCTCTCCCTTTTTCTCTGCCCCTCCCCAGTGCATTCCTGCACTCTTTCTCTCTCACTCTCTCTCTCAAAATAAATAAATAAACTTAAAAAAAAAAAAAAAAAGAGTCCCATGCTCATCTGATTGAACCAGCCCAGCACCCCAGAAAGGCAACTTTTTGAAAATAAAACAAAATAAAAAATCCAAACAACTCAGTGGAATAACTCTCCCGCTTTTTATTTATTATGAAAAAGTTAATTTTGACTTAAGTGTTTTTTTTTTTTAAATTTCTTTTTTCAACGTTTTTATTTATTTTTGGGACAGAGAGAGACAGAACATGAACAGGGGAGGGGCAGAGAGAGAGGGAGACACAGAATGGGAAACAGGCTCCAGGCTCTGAGCCATCAGCCCAGAGCCTGACGCGGGGCTCGAACTCCCGGACCGCGAGATCGTGACCTGGCTGAAGTCGGACGCTTAACCGACTGCACCACCCAGGCGCCCCTTGACTTAAGTGTTTTTAAATAACCTACCATCTTTCTAGAAAGTAACCAATAGAAGTATATATTGGAGTTGTTTACATACATGTTTGTTTCTGCTAGGCACTGAACCTTTGTTATTGATACGGCCTATCACCTAGCACATTACCTTAAGAATATTCATATAAATGGAATGAACTACTCTCTGACAAAACTATATCATCTTCAACCAAAAAATTTTGCAAAATTACATCCCTCAGTTCCAAAAGCAGGAAAATAAAATTATCAAACCTTCAGTCAACATTACTTACTAAGTTGACCACAGTTTGAACATATTAGGAAGTAGCATAGGATGATAAAAAGCAATATGACAAAGGAAAAAGTTTTAGATAGGAATGGTAAAGACCTTTACGTTATAAAATATTATGCGTATATGTATTACAATGAAGTATATTAGTTCTATAACAAAAAGGTTAAAATATTTGTTATGATTAGAAGAGATACCGATCTCTATTAGAAGTTTTAAGAAGTACACAAACATCCTCTGTCAGAGGTGACTCCTGTCCCACTCTGCTCAGAGATGACTTCCAAAGCTTTCATCTAGAGGCACACCAAATTTCATCAGGGACCACTTAATTATTTTAGCTGTTAAGGTAACCCAAATCAATATCATCATGGGAGCATAGGGAGTAGGAAGAAGAGTTGCATTTTGGAAAACAATCCATGGGAAAATGTTTAATTTGGAAATGCAAATATCTGTTGATTGGGTTTTCAATCAACACTATTCATGTGCACAATAAAGGAATAATGAGGGGCAAAGCAATAGTGACAAAAAAAGAAACAGAAAGAAAGAAAAGAAAGAAAGTGACAAAAAAGAGAAAGAAAGAAAGAAGGAAAGAAAGAAAGAAAGAAAGAAAGAAAAAAGTAGAAGGAAAAGCAGAAGAAAGAATACAGAGGGCACTGAGGGGGTTATTTTCATACATTATATTAATTCACATTATATTACATTTGAATAAGGTAATTTTCTTCATCCAAATAATTTCACCACTTTAAACTGTTAAGATATTGGAAAAACCCATCTGGGCCATTCGATATAACCTTTCTTTAAAAATGCCTTTTTCAGGGGCGCCTGGGTGGCTCAGACGATTGGGGCGTCCGTCTTAGGCTCGGTTTGTGAGTTCGAGCCCCGAGTGGGGCTCTATGATGACAGCTCAGAACCTGGAGCCTATTTCGGATTCTGTGTCTCCCTCTGTCTCTGCCCCTCCCCCACTTGTGCTCTGTCTCTCTCTGCCACTCAAAAATGAAATAAATGTAAAAAAAAAAACTTTTAAAAAATGCCTTTTTTCTAATGCTTGTTTATTTTTGAGAGACAGAGACAGAACATGAGCAGGGGAGGGGCAGACAGAGGGGGAGACACAGAATCCCAAGCAGGCTCCAGGCTCTGAGCTGCCAGACGTGGGGCTCGAACGCACAAGCCAGGAGGTCATGACCTGAGCTGAAGTCGGGGGCTTAACCGACTGAACCACTCAGGGGCCTCTCAATGTAATCTTTCTGCATCTCTTTTGCTGGGGAGATGGGACGGCGCAAGGAAGACAATGCTTTCTTGGTATGCTCATAAAAGGAATCAGGTAGCATCTTAATTAGACATTAGCTTTGGTTCTGTTTGCCAAAGTCCTTCCCCTCCTAGGATTTTCTGGGGTTGGACTGGTGAAATGTAGATACCCAGAGGTTGGATTCAGGAAATTTGTTTCCCATGCCACTGTGTAGCTTGTGACATTGGCACAACACTTAATTTTCAGCTCTTCCATTTTATTGTTTGGGAAATGACAATAATGATGTACCTGTTTTATAAGGTTGTTGTGAAAATGAGTCGGGCCTGTGAATGAAAAGCCCTTTATAAAGTGTAAAATACTCCTGAGATGTGAGTTATCTCCTTTAAAGGACACAGAATCTGTTTCAATTGTATAGGAGATTGCAGAAAGACTCCTTGACACTTTTAGTCAGAACTTGACCCTGCCGAAGCTCTTTGCAAAACGAAAGGGTTCTTGTGCCCCACGTCAGTTTGGGGCAGGGTCACCCACGCTGCCGGTGCGGTCACTGCAGTACTCCATCCTCAGCGGCTGCTTCCCCCCCATCCTCCCACTGGTTTCTCGGGGAGGGCGGCGATGTTCCTAGCCATCTGGGTGGCGCCAGCTAGAGGGCGTGGGCCGGGTGGATCAGCGTAGCGCGGCTGCAGGGAGAGGGCGGGGCGGGGCCTTCCGAGGAGGGCGTGGCCTTGCCTCCCTGGCGTCCTGGCGCTGCTGGCGCGCGGAGCTGGTGAGCCAGCGAGCGGACTGGCGCGCGGCCCCTGCGCACTGGGCTGCCGCCTGCGCGCGTCGCGGGCGCAGCTGCATTTTCGCCTCCGCGGCTCGAGAGCCCAGTCCCGTACGAACCACCTCTGAATCCCAGGAGGACGCGTTCCCCTACGCCCTCCGCACCCGCGCCCCTTCCCCACCGCAACAGGTCAGGGGAGGGCGGAGGCGGAGAGGGCGTACGACTTGCGACTGGAGGAGCAAGGGTCCGGAAGGTAAGCGGAGCCTTTTGCGCCCCCGAGCTGGGGGTCAGCCTGGCCCGGAACGCCGCAGCCGCTGACTTCTGGGAAGCCCAGGCTCTCCCCGCCTCGCTGCCTGCTTCCCAGCACGCTGACTCAAGTAGCTGGCGTTCCCACTTTTCCGGTGGGAACCTTGGCGGGGAACGCGCAACGGAGACGCGGGGCTCGCACCACCCTTATTTGCAAATCCAGGGCAGGTAGCGTCTAGAAAAACGGTGTGGAGCGGTGGGAAACACTGGAAGAGACCCATTCTCCTTCCCCACTCCCCCAGATCTGACATCTGCTGGTGCGCCCCGCGTCTTGCGGAAAGATGTTTGGTTTTGGAACCTGCTCCCAGGGTTGCGTAATAAAGTGTCCCAGAAGTTTCTCGGGCGGTAAAAGCGGGGTTTTTCTCCCTTCCACCCGGAGTCTCGGAGTCTCCGAGTCTCCCTCCCCTCATCATTGTCACCCCTCCCCCTTGCGTCTAGTTGAGAGAATTTAGTGGTTCCAGTCCGATCTAATTGTGCTTGAGAGGGAGGCATGTGCCGGTGGTCCGCAGCCTCCAGGGAGGGAGGGGAAAGTTGGAGGCACCTTCTGAGACTTACCCCTGGGGCGGAGGCAGGCTCCGTTTGCCGAACGTGGGACTGCTTAATTTCTCTTGCTAATTTTTTACGCCAGTGTCAGATCCTCTTTGACTTCTGCTAGCGAGCCCTCAGGCGTCGCGTGCGCCAGGGTCGTCGAATTAAAAGGGAGAGAAATTGGGAGAGTTGTGTGAATCGTACTTCACCTGGGTGTAATAGTAGTTACGTTAATGAATCTGCGAGGGACCTTCGAGCGCCTTGATACTTTCTTACTAGGTTAGTTTTCCAGGAGTTTCTATACACACTTACACCCCATTGTTGTTATGCAAATTGTCTCAGGAAGACCTTTGGATTTGGAGGTGGAGATGTCCTTATCTTCCGGGAGCCAGTCTCTTTTTGGGGGAGCGCTCGCAGTTTTTTTTGTTTTTGTTTTTTTTTTAACTGTGTTTTTTTTTTTTTTTTTTCAGTGTTAGATGGGGGTAATTTTAACCCTGTTGGTGTACGTTGAGGGCGGGGCCGGGGAGATGATACACCGTCGAGGAACCCGACAGATTTAAACCTTCAAGGAGAAACCGTAATTAAGACCCACGAAGACCCAGTGTTCCCTGAGACAGTTGCAAAGTGAAAAAAGCTCAGAAATTGAGGCACAGAAAAACATCAGGCGACCGAACGGCCTGAGAGGTGTGGGAATTTTGCTCGTGCAAGATTATTTCAGAGCAAGGTCATGCAGAGTTCGTAGAAGGTAGGCAGAGGTGGGATACTTCTGGAGCTACCTATGTCAGGCTCCGGGTGGAGATAGAAAAAGAAAAGACCTTTGGACTGGGAGTCTAGTTCTGCTCGGAGGCTTGAGCATACCTAGGCATGGCCCTGTTTCAATGTTTACTTCCTCTGTCTAATGTATTTCCTTAGCTTGCCTTTCATCTTTAGTGGAAAGGATTCCTTGAGTGGATATTCTGGAAATAAATTTACAGGAGAGTTGAAAATTCTGGATGGTTCTCCTGCTTTAATTTAAAGACAAATTTAATTTGTCTCTTGCCAGTGTCAGAAAATATTGTATTGGTGATAAATATGCAGAAAAGTAATGGAAAGTACGAAACAATAATAACCCAAGAAAAGGAAGGGAGAGTAGGAGAGAAAGCAAGAGAGTAACTCCTGGTACTTGTGTAAAACTAGAAAAATGAATTTGAATTTAGCTCATTTAGGAGAGGGGGAACCACAGAAAGGACTTGGGATGATTTGGTCACTTTAAGACAAAGAAGTATGGAAGAGGAGGACACAAGGCTTTGAAAAAAATGAGTTTAGATATTGAGAGCTTACTTCCATCCCCCGCACCCTCCCCGTCTTTTCTTTTTCTAAATATAACTTGCAGGGATGGTGAGGCTGGAGGTATGGGACTTGCAGACATGGTGTGAACTCTTAGCTTTCCACCTGCAGAAAGAAAATAAACTGTTACATATCAAAGTTAACAGGTTTTATTCATTCACTATAGCAATTGAATTTCTGTAGTGGCTTTGGCATTTGTGATTTGCTTAACTCTTCAACTTTGTAAAAATACAATTTTGAAGAATCACAGCGTGTTAAATTAGAATACAAAAATCATCCAGAGATAGAATTTATGGTCAGAAAATTTCAGTGATTTTAAACATTGCTTTCTCCTGCAAAATGTGGAGTATGCATGCATTTTTTTTTTGCCACCAGAAGTCACTGTTTCACTGTAGGGTTATAAGACCTAGTACTTTGAAGCAGTAGTAGTTAGAGACTACATCAAAACTGGCTGTCTCTCCTATTTCCTATCTGGTTTGACTGAATTTTTGCAAGCAGTGGGTTGAGCTAAAAGTTAACTGTTTTATTAACCAAGAATCTCAATTGGATTTTGGATTAAATTTGGAAGAGTGCCGTTCAATTAAGATACACAGATGAATTGCATGTTTGTTAGGAACTTCTACACATCACTGTAGCTATGTGAGGGTTTAGTTGAAGTTATATTGCCTTGAGTTGAAAAGTAAAAAAAATAGGTTTAGAAAAGGTAACCTTGTTTTCCATATATTTTTTCCTTTTTTTCAAGAAGCATTTGGAAGGAATTTCATGCTGCATGGTAATTTGTGTTTTCATCAAACAAATTTGCGTCATCATTTATGAAGTTAATTGGTTGTTAAAAGTACAAATCTTGAGATGGACTTATACTTTCACTTTTTAAAAGGCAGAGCTAATTTATGTATAAATATTTGGATCGTTATAAGACACACACAGGGAACAATATACCCTGCAGGTGTTTATGAAGGTATGGCAGCATAATTAGGATAGTGTCCTTACTATTAAAGCCCTACACTGAAAGCTGACCTTCAACTTGAATTTATTAGCTAACTTAGATATGTCTGTGGAAGATAAATGCTTGAAGTTCCCCTATTTTAAGACTCCAGATAATTAACTAATTTTTCAGGAGATTGAGAAAGTATGTTGGAGAGAGTACAAATTAAGGAGCTGCCTGAACATAAATGTACAGAGTTTTGTACATAAGTTATATTTTCCTTATTAAGTTACAAATTCTGTTCCCAAATGATATTTAATTGGCAGTAGTTTTCTAGCTGTCTTTTTTATACACAGTTTTTTTAAAAATATATGCTGAATTGATTCTCAGATTTTATTAAAATAGATTTCATAAACCCTATAATCCATTTATTAAAATTCTACCACGGTGCAGAAGTAAATGTGAATATGTAGTTCTTTGTAGGTACATATCCTTTATTCCTGACTGTTTACATAGGCACAACAGATTATTGTACACTTGAAACTGAGAGGTTCTAAGGCCATCAGGGTTGCTAATAGGAGTTTCTATTACTTCTGCTTTAGTACAGAACTCCTTCAGTAGTGTTCTCCAGGGGAAGAAAATCAGCTGATTTTCTTAAATTAGCTGGCCCATTTTAAACATGACTAAGGATTTCTTGTTAGAGTGACTTTTTCCTATTAAAAGGCTGAAATTATTGTGACAAGTGGAGCCCAGAGGAGTCAGTTACATCATTCATATAATACCTCATATTCATTCCTAATACCTCATAAGTATCGAACATCTTCTGTGTGCCTCTCAGTACGCTAAGCTTTGGAGAAAATGTGATAACACCATGATCAAGAAAGAGAAAGTGCTCTTGCAGGTGGATTTTACGTTCATGTAGCATAAAACCTATTTACCAACAGCTTTCATTTCAGCCTAATTACAACTCTAAAGTTGGAGTTCATTTTCCATTTTAAAATCAGGAAATTGAGTTGAAGAAGTTAAGTGACTTGACTCTGACTCAAAGCCTGGTGCCCTTTCCACTATGGTACACTGAGTTGGCTTTGTTGATGTGTGGTTTCCTGTTTTTCAAGAATTACAGCTTGACTCTAAAGTATAAATAGTGTTTCTCCTTGGCTAAGTAATTCTTTCTGATCATTATGGGAATAAAAAAGCAGGTATTTTCATTTAGCATTCTGGACATGTATTTGTGACTCCAAGGGAAAATATTGTGCAGGCCTATTAAAAAGACATGTGATGTTTATTTGCACCATATAAAGATCCTTACCTTCCTAAGAATTATATGCAAGGGCTTATAAGCCATCTCCCTTAGTGCTTCAAATCTATTAGAGTTATGAAAGGTCAGTCACATCAGTATGTAAATCAGGATATAGCCATACCATTTCCTTCAGTCTTATAGATTCAGTGAATTTATGCAGTGTAGCAGTGGTTTGCAAACTTCTAATGTCAGAATCTTCTGGAAGTCTTGTTAAAACACATCTTCCACCCCACCCCCCCATCCCCCTCCCAAGCTTTTGATTCAGTGGGTCTGGGGTAATACCCAAGAATTTGCATTGTAACATGTTCACAGGTGATACTGATGATGCTAGTTCTGGAACTACACTTTGAGAAGTGCCATACGGCAGAGCATTTAAAAGCACGGTTACTAAGCCACACAGCTTGGGCTTGAATCTTGCACATGCCACCTACGAGCTGTCAGACCTTAGGCACATTAACTTTTTGTCAAAAATTGTGAAGGCTTTGAGATTCTACCCTACTTTCAAGCTAACAAGTTAACCTGCTACAGTTTCACGGGCTCTTGGGAATGACTTTATTACTCACAGTAATAGCTGTAGAGAGAGTATCAACATTTCCTTATACTGGTTCCCTAAGCCCCAGTTTCCAAAGAGAGATGTGGAGAGAGTCAGATGACACTTGGAAACAAAATGGGTTGCATTACAGGTGAGGAATCCTGAGCTTAGGGAATTCTAATCTTTTATAATGGGCAGTAAGCATGTCTGCCCTTTGCTCCAGAGGGGGAGATATCTTGTTTATACTGCACAGTAAACATGCTGCCTTGTACTATAGGAGACACTATCTCTATTTTCCAAGGCCGTTCTCTATACAAACATCCTTAAAGATCGGAACAAAGACAGCTGGTGCCTCTGCTTGTATAATGTGCAGAAATGCCATAGACCTGTGGAGAATTGGCTTCTAACACTTTTCCATTCCCTTATAAGAAGGGGTTAATAAGACTGTTACTCCTAATAAGATCTCCCTTATTAGATAGTTGAGTAGATTAAAGGTACTAAAATTTGGCAAGTACTTGGAGCAGAGCATAATCTGTGCTACATAAATATTTCCTATTATTTCTCCTGAGGGAAAAAGTGTGTGTGTGTGTGTGTGTGTGTGTGTGTGTGTGTGTGTGTGTGTGTGTGTTAATGGTAAGGATTGCCTTATAAGATGAAATAATTGTTTCAATGAGTATCCCTAACTTTGAGTTTGTTCCAAGACACTTCTTTAATGGGTCTAAATTCTAAAATGGAATAATACATTGTTTTACCAGCCTGTGGAGAATGAGGCAGAAACATTTATACCAATGTTCATGTGTTCTCTCATGTTTCACTGCCTCATTATGATTATGTAGACTCCTGTGACTAATTCTGGGGGTGCCTGGTTGGTTCAGTCTAAGGAGCATGTGACTCTTTTTTTTAAAAAAAATTTTTTTTTTCAACGTTTATTTATTTTTGGGACAGAGAGAGAGACAGAGCATGAACGGGGGAGGGGCAGAGAGAGAGGGAGACACAGAATCGGAAACAGGCTCCAGGCTCTGAGCCATCAGCCCAGAGCCTGACGCGGGGCTCGAACTCACAGACCACGAGATCATGACCTGGCTGAAGTCGGACGCTTAACCAACTGCGCCACCCAGGCGCCCCTGGGAGCATGTGACTCTTAAAGAGCATGCAATGCTTGATTTTGCAGATGTGAGTCGAGCCCAGGGTTGGGTGTAGAGATTACTAAATAAATAAATAAATAAGCTTAAGTAAAAAAAAAAAAAAAAAGAATCATATGACTAATTCTGTCCAGTGGACTGTCTATGGGAGTAACGTGTTTCTGGGCTCAAGCATTTATAAGTGGCTCTTTTGAGACCCTCCAACTCTCTTATTATGGCAAACCCTGAAGCCACATTTTGAAATAATGGAGATTACAACAGCTTGGGTTTCTCAATGTGGAGAAAAGCTCCCTGCCCTCTTTCCTACCCCAACACACCAATATGCAATGGACATAAAGAGTGAGTATGAACAAAACCTTTGTTCTGTCAAGCCACTGGGATTTTGATGTTAATTTGCCACTACAGGATAACCTGGACTATTCTATCCCAGTGCCTATATATATATAATACCTGTCTACTTTATTTTAAAATATAGGCTCTAGACTTGGAGCTTGCATTCTTCTGAGAGGATATGAGCAATTCACATTTATTGTCATTATTATTTTGCATAAATTAATTTCAGATGATAAGCACTATGAAAAATATGAACAGTACTATTATTTTCCTACCCAAAGCCCTTCCCTTTGTTGTTGTTGTTGTTGTTACTAAAAGAACCTTAATTGTGTGTGGGGCTACACTGTGCCTAGCCTTAGGTGATAGATCATGCTTCTTCTCAGTGCTAACAACTTGTATCCCAATGTACCTCCCTCCCCATGCACCTTTAGGAGGCCGTGTGACCTAGCTCTGGTTTTTTGATAGGCAAGGTCTTGGGGAAAGATTTTCCTTTCTTGAAAAAAGGAGGAAGATATGGCTGGCATTAGCCACATCCTTCTCTTCTCATCTTCCTGCCTTAAATGCAGGTAAGATGTCTGGTTATGGCAGCAACCTTTTCATACCATGAGGTGACAGGCATAAAGACAACATGCTAAATATGGCCGAGCAGAAAGAGCCAGAATTCTTGATGGCCTCATTGAATAGCTAAAACGGTATCAGTAGCCACCTACTTCTGGACTTGCTCTGGAAGTATAAACTTCCGTTAACCAAGCAGTTGCTCCTTGCAGCTAGGCACGTTCCTAGAGTATAATGGAATTGAGAGTGGGTTGGCTGCAGGATGTGGTTGAAGGCACAGTAGTACTACAGTAGCTACTGTGGTCTCTCTGAAAATGTATCATTGAGCAGAGACCTGAGTAATGAGAGGGAGCCGACAGGATGTGGCATGTATATTTGAGTTTGGGGTAGCACCAGAGCCCTCTTGAACAAGGATTTGCAGTGAAGAGGTGGTTGGGAAAATCGTGTTCCATTATAGATTTCTAAGCTATGGGCTCATGGCATTGGAGGGCCAAAGGAACTGGGAGTGATCATATCAGTTTGGGACCTGGGGAGATTATGATCTGCTTGGGGTAGACTTCTGGAGAATGCCGACGAAAACAGTGTATGATGCATGACTCACCTCTGACACATTGCCTGTTCCCAGGAGACTGTTACTCCTGGAGGTCTGTGTGGGGACAGGAAGGGAAGTAGACTTGATGGGGACTTCTGACCAGACCAATCCACACACCCTCTGGACTCTGGACAGAGTTATTTTCTCCTTTGGGAACTGGGTCATGGTCATGGGGCCTCGAGACCTGCTTAGGTCAGTTTGTTGTTGAAAAGCAATATATGGGGGCGCCTGGCTGGCGCAGTCGGTTAAGCGTCCGACTTCAGCCAGGTCACGATCTCGCGGTCCGTGAGTTCGAGCCCCGCGTCGGGCTCTGGGCTGATGGCTCAGAGCCTGGAGCCTGTTTCCGATTCTGTGTCTCCCTCTCTCTCTGCCCCTCCCCCGTTCATGCTCTGTCTCTCTCTGTCGCAAATAAATAAATAAACGTTGAAAAAAAAAAAAAAAAAGAAAAGCAATATATGGGTTCTCCCAAACATGTGCTTTGATTGGCAGAAGAATAGCCAGAACAACTACTACCATTTTACTGAGTGCTTAACATGAGCCAGGCATTGTGCTAAAAATATTACAAACATTTAATTTAACCCTATGACAATCCTGTGAAGCCCTCTATTACTGATGAGAAAGCTGAGACTTTAGGGAAAAAATTAGTAAATTTTTTTTTTTTTTGAGATTATATAGGTAGTAGGTTGCAAAGCTGGCCTTTCAACCAGCTTGTCTTAAAAGACTCCTGAGAGTAGTTTCCCTAGAATGTGCTAGGTTTTGGAAGACCTTAAAAAATGAAAGAAAAAAAATTTTTTTTTACTTGAATTGTTTTTACCTGCTATTTGGGGGAGAAAAGCAATTTGATATACATGACATTTTTGTTTTTGAAAAAATTTGTTGCAAGAGGCTGAAGGAGTGTAGAACACCTCGACAGCGTGCATTCCTAAATGAAACCCATTTGTTTCACTTATATAAAATGTAACATAGATGTTACTGACTTAAATAACCAGAGAGGCTCTGTATTCCCCTCTTCCCCACCCCCTGGCTCTGCAAGAGCTGCTGTGTATTGGAAACCTACGATGTGTCAGCTGGCTAGGCATTTCAGCTGGATTCTGTAATTCAGTCTTCTCAGTAACTGTAGAATGTGCTATACTCCATTTTACAGCTGGGAACACTGAGGCTGGTATGGTTTAATTTGCCCAAACTGATCCCTGGTCTCAACCTGAACCTATTCTGTTGCACAGCCAAGTTGGTGTCTTCTCTGCTTTTTTTTTTTTTTTTAATTGAATTTTAAACTGCTCCCCCTATTTATCCCATTTTGTCTTTATAATCTAGGGAAATAATATAAAAATGTATGAAAATTTCAGGAAGACCTTCTGATTTCAATATTTGTAGGCCAGTCCATTTTCTTCCAAGCCCCTATATTTTAGAGGCAAAACTGTTTACATAGATAATAAAAGATTCATAGCGTACAGAATAAAAGTGTCCCTTTCCAGAGAAGTCACCATTTACAGTTTGGTATATGTGTGCACACATGCACATTTGTGTGTATATGATACATAAACATTAAAATAAAGCATTTGCTTTTTTAAAAAAAAATGCCAATGTTTATTTATTTTTGAGAGACAGAGAGACAGAGCATGAGTGGGGAGGGAGACACAGAATCCGAAGCAGGCTCCAGGCTCCAAGCTGTCAGCACAGAGCCTGACGCTGGGCTCGAACCCATGAACCGCAAGATCATGACCTGAGCTGAAGTCGGATGCCCAACAGACGGAGCCACCCAGGCACCCCTAAAGCATTTGCTTTTTAAACAGATTGGCTCACACTGTCCATATTGTTCAGCATCTTGTTTAGGTAAACATCCTTTTTGATGTTTTGTTGCATCTCATGATGTATCATGATTGATCGAGCCATTTCTGTGTTGGCATGTATTAGGTTGTTACCAGTTGTCTTACTGTTACAAACAATATTTTATTGCACATAACTCCTTGTACACTGTGACTGTATTTTTAAGAAAGATTCTTTGAAAGAGACATTAACTGAAGCATATACTAATTTCCTTTCTTAGCAGTGGTTTAGGTTAATAACTTCCTGACTACAGTAGGGCTCTATTCCAACTTAACTTTTTTTTTTTACTTTTTATTTATTTAATTTGAGAGAGACAGCACCAGTGGGGGGGGGGGGGGGGCAGAGAGAGAGACAGGGACAGAGAGAATCCCAAGTAGGCTCCTTGCTGTCAGCACAGAGCTGCACTCAAGGCCCAAACTCACGAACCTTGAGATCATGACCTGAGCCAAGATCAAGAGTCATACACTTAACTGACTGAGCCACCTAGGCGCCCAGCTAACCTAACCTATGTGAGTTGCGTGGCTATTCCATACAGAGGTGTAAATCATACATCAGCACCTAAACTGTCTTTCACAGGCTGAATTTGTTCTTTTCTGTGAGACATAATTGAGATAACAGTCAATAATCTGGTGATGTAGCTTCCTAGCACCTGTCTCTGTGGAAAGGATTGTGCCTCCTGGTAAATCAAAGAATTTGAGTTGTATAGACTCTGGCTGTGCCTGGGGGCAGATCCCTGAGAGAATATGTCTCTTTCACTTTGTACACTGCCCACTCACCCAAGATTATTTTCAGAGAGATAGAGTGTGTGCACATTCAGGGGAAGGGGAGAAGGGCAGAGAGAGAGAGAGGGAGTGAGAGAATCCCAAGCAAGTTCTGGGCTCCCAATGCAGGTTCAAACTGTGAGATCATCACCTGAGCCGAAATCAAGAGTGGGATGCTTAACCACCCAGGTACCACCCCTAGAGCAGTTTTACATTCACAGCAACATTGAGAAAGTAGAGAGATTTTTCCATAAACCGCCCCGCCCCTGTCCCCATGCACAGCCTTCCCAGAATCAGTGTCTCCCACTAGAGTAGTATATTAGTTACAAATGATGAATTTACACTGACACATCATTATTATCTAGAATTCTAGGACCATCTTTCACTGCAAGTCTGCATGGCTTGCTCCTCACTTTAAGTCTTTGCTCAAATGTTACAGTCTCTGACCACCGTATATAAAATTGCAAGAGTCAGAGGCTCAACCAGCTGATCTACCCAGGCGCCCTTTATTGCCTTTTAATATCTAACATCTATGTATTTTTATGTGTTGTCTTTGCTAAACTCTAGTTTGCAAGCTCTGTGATGGCAAGTCTTTGTTCTTCACTCTTAATCTCTGTACCTGGGCTGGAGTAGATGCTCAGGAAACATTTGCTGGCCTAATGAGTAAGTGAATAAACAAGGGAACTCAGGACCCTTCTCAGGGTTGGTGTTTTTCCACAACTCAACCTACCTCCCCCCTCACTGCTTGCTCACTCCCCACCAACAAGCCCCAGGGAGGGCACTGTTGGTCTGCAAGCAGGTGGGGCATCTTCCTTGGGAGGGTCCTGTGGGAGACCATCAGGACTCTTCAAAAGGGTTTAAATGAAAACATACTATTTTATTGGCCATCTACTGTGTGCCAGCCCTGCATGTCAAGAGAGAAGGTGAGAGCAGCAACAGGGGTGGAGAGAGAGAAAGGTGGGGGAGGGAGAGTAATGGCAGGAAAGAGGGTAGAGAAAGAGAGGAAAGGAAAATAAAAGTGTATTTGAGAGAGGGAAAGTGAGAGAGAGAGAAAGTGGGGGGGGGGGAGGGACGATGACTGGGATTTAAAGTTGGAGAATTTAGGAAACTTGGCTAAGCTGGGTTAAGTAGGGCTGCTGTAGCTGGTTAGAGGAGTGTGGAATCCAAAGCTTGTTTGACCCTGAAAAACTTAGAGCCCTACTAGTGTGAGTTTAACTAGAATATGTGCAGTATCCATGTTGCGTTCTTTTTTGGGGGGAGGAGATAGAGTGACTGTATATCTACTAGTATGGAAACATTGTGGTCAGCAACTTTAATTTCAGGGAGGAGGAGATAAAAGGACCTTATCAGGTGTCAGAATAGCACTGGCCTATATTCAATGTTTCAGCCTCAGGCTGGAAGTTAACAGCCTCTTAAACATAAGAGCAAGCTAAAACTGTTACAAATTTAGTGTGTTTTCATTTGTATCACAGTTTGTTAAATATGTGCTAAGATAATTTGTAACATATCCTTTGTCTTAAGGATGTTTGAAAAAAATTGAACTATTTAAAGCAAGTTAGGATAAGTGCAGTAAATTTACAAATACATACAAGAAAGGGAAAAGGAAACAGCTGTTGATAGTGTTAACCAAAGACAGGTTGTTTCTAGAGATACACAGGACAGTACCAAGGCCATCTGCCCAGGTTGTATAACTTTTTCTTTTTCTAATTTTTGACCAGTACTGTTTTGAGAGAAGGTTCAAAAATGACTTTGGGGATTAAACACATTTTATGAGTGGAAGTAAAATCTTAAGATTGGCTCCAATTTGGCCTACATTTTATTAAGTATTGAATTCTTATATAAAGACCAACTGGTTGATTTCCTTTCTTGTGCAACTCTAACTTTCTTTTGATTCTGTTTCCTCAGGCAGATTACTTAAAACTGGGTTTCCGTTTTCTTATCTATAAAATGGGTTATTAGTATGTGGGATATTAGTATATGCCTTTCAAGTTTATTGCAATGTTTACATGAACTTTCATTTTAAAAAGGGATTAACACAATGCTTGGCAAAAGTAGACACTGGGGACATGTTATTTCCTTTCATACTCCTCATGATTAACTTATGCCTATCTCTTCTTGCTGAAATGGCTTTGAAATTAAAAAAAAATTTTTTTTTAAACTTTATTTGTTGAGATAGAACAGGCAGAGGAGGGGCAGAGAGAGGGAGAGAGAGAGAATTCCAAGCAGGCTCCTCACTGTCAGCACAAAGCCCCACGCGGGGCTTGAGCTTACCAATCATGAGGTCATGACCTGAGCTGAAATCAAGAGTCGGACATTTAACCAACTAAGTCACCCAGGTGACCCTGAAATGGCTTTGAGTAACAGCCTCAAAACTGAAAGTACCTTTGCTCTATGATATATGGTAGCCGGTTTGTTTATGCAGCTTGAGAGTTGATGAAGAACCACTCCCTAATTCTAATAAGAACATTGAATTCTGTTTCCAGTAGGATTTTCTTGCAAGTTATGCATGCCTAGGAGTTTACTTATGGACTAATATTCACAGATTGCTGTTTCTCTTTCAGATGAACAGACTTGTTACTTTCCACTGACTGGCAGCAATGGCGTTTACCGAAAGAGTCAAAAGCAGCAGCAGCAGCAGCAGCAGCAGCAGCAGCAGCAGCAGCAGCAGGTAACAACTGTGAAATCCCTGACTCAAAGATGCGACAGTATTTAAGTTTATAATCTATGTTTCAAAGAATAAGCTTGATCTTTTTCATTTTTGCAATGCAATAAAATATGTGAAAATGTCAGTTTTCTCTACAGGAAGCCAAACCTCTTAGACTGGCTACATATTTTCTTTAAATCTAATACTCTCTCAGCCTCATAACTCCTTTCTTTAACATGTGGATGTTATATATAGTAGATCAGCATCCTAATTCTGTGTTCAAGATACTGGTCCATATTCCACTGATCTGGAGAAATGAGCACCTATTCAGCCTGTGCTGAAACAAGTATGAGATCTACCTTATCATGGGAGCTTCAAAGGAGGGAATTCTGTCAGTTACATTTTATTTACTTTCATATCTCTCCCTCCAAGTGTGCACATACCGTTAACTTCCTTCTTGCATATACTATGGGGTCAGGGTTGATTGAGGGGAGCATGTTAACATTCTGGAGCAGTTATTAAGAATAATTCATTTGATAGCCAGAAGGCATTCTTAATATCACCGATCAGTTTTTTTTTTTTTTTATGTATACTGTTAGATATTCCAAAACATATTAAAGTATGAGACCTGTAGACTCAAACTTACTCAACTGATATTTATTGAGAGGCAGATGATGGTGCATGCAATTCTGGAAGGTCCTGCCTGGATGCTTTCCCACTTCCCCTTTCTGGTTCAATTAGGAAACTTGTCCTCCATTCCAGGTGGCCCTGGTGGGACTGTTGTTAAACTTGGTGCACTGTCCTCCCCCACAGAGGAAGGCATGTGACCCAGGCTGCAACAATTCATGTTCTGCTAGAGCTGGGGGAAGCTATTGTCATCTGTCTTTAGGCTTGTCCTTGTGTTCGGTTACACATAAGTTTTAAATTTGTATGTAGTTAAATGTCTTGTCCTTTATGGATTCTGGTTTTGATTGTGCTTAGAAAGGTCTTTCCAACTCCAAGATTGTGAAAATAATGTCATGTGTTCCCTGCTGGCACTTCAGTGGTTTCATTTTTTGCATTTAAATCAGAACTTGTGAGCTGGTGGCCTATGGGACAGATCTGGTCAACAGATGGGTTTTGTTTGGCCCCTCACAGTGTTCTAAAAAAATATATCTGCCAATGTTTTTTACATAACAATCTAGACTTCCATCTTCTCTTTAAAAATTTAAGATTTAACAACATTGGGCTTGCATTGCTATATCGCAGCACTCAGATACAGTCAAATGGCTGTTGCTCTTTTAGACAAGGCCATGAGCTTAGACAAGTTCTAATTCAGAACTTACCAAATGGTATGCCATCAGTACGTTTCAGGTGTGCCAACATGTTCGTCCCCTCAGCCTGCCAGTCAGCCAGAACTCCAGGATTCCCACCTGCATTCCCCCTGCAGACTTCTGCTTTGTCGGGATTCCCCAGAAAGACTTGATGTAAAAAAAAAAAAAAAAAAAAAGTCAGGAGGGATGCCTGGATGGCTCAGTCGGTTCAGCATCTGACTTTGGCTCAGGTCATGATCTCATAGTTCATGAATTCAAGTCCCTGGTCAGGTGAGCTTGAACCCAGCTCCAGTGAGCTGGTTTCCAGTGAACTCGTGCCCCACTTTTCTCTCTCCTCCTCCCCTTCCCTCTCCCCTCCCCCCACCCTGCTTCTCATGGGATTCTCTGTCTCTTCCTCTCTCTATCTCTCTCCCCCCCCCCCCCGCTTCTCATGGGATTTTCTCTCTCTCTCTTTCTTTGCACCTCACTCGCTCCCTCTCAAAAAAAAAAAAAAAAGAAAAGAAAAGAAATTAAAAGAAGAAGTCAGGAGAGCACAGCAGCTTTCTAGTTCACCACAGTTCCCACACAGTTGGACTCCCACATTCACCTCACTGCTTAGCCCTCTTAACTTGTGACCCTTTTCAGATCTTGGGCTTTTTTTTTAAATTTTTAATTAATTAATTTTCGAAGTAGGCTGTATGTCCAGTGTGGGGCTTGAACTCATACCCTGAGATCAGGAGTCACATGCTCTACCCACTGAACCAGCCAGGCGCCCTAGATCTTGGACTTTTTGTGGTATTTTGATCCATCTGTAATTAATTTTAGTATAAAGTATGTGCTGTAAATTTCCATATTAATAGGAAAGTGAAAAGGTCCAAGGGATGTTAGGGAGCCATTTTTTTAAAAAAGCAAAAAGCTAAGCAGTTGTTTGACCATAGTTTATTAAATCATCATCTTTTCTCCACTGATTGAGTGCTGCATGTAAATTCCATCACATTTTAAGTCTCTTGTTGGACTCCTTTGTCCCATAGATTGTTTCTTCTGCCAGTGGTGCCAGTGCTATTTCACTGTATTCCCATACCTCAAAATATGCCAACACTTCTTTGTCATTACTTTTCATTTTCAGAATTTTGATAGTTATTCACATCTGATTACATTTCCATATGTACTCTGACGTCTTTAGTCATTTTCTAGAAAAATGTTGGCACTTTGATTGGGGTCCCTTTGAATTTTGTCAGTTGGGGCAAGTCAGATTCTATAGCTTATTAAAACTGGGTCTTTCTACAAAAGAATCTAAATATCAGACTGATGAAATTTTAAGAGGTTGAAGAAATTTTATTTTTTTCAAAAAAATTTTTTTAACGTTTATTTATTTTGAGACAGAGACAGAGCATGAACGGGGGAGGGTCAGAGAGAGAGGGAGACACAGAATCTGAAACAGGCTCCAGGCTCTGAGCAGTCAGCATAGAGCCCAACGCAGGGCTCGAACTCACGGACCGCGAGATCGTGACCTGAGCCGAAGTCGGATGTTTAACCGACTGAGCCACCCAGGCGCCCCAAGAAATTTTAAATTTCAGTTGTATGGTGTTTGGAGGTAGGATTTTTCAAAAATTTCTAGTTGTTGACCTTTCATCCTATACACTTTCTGGTAGAAGAATCAATTGTAATAGTTACAGTATTCTCAGTGGCGAGATTAAAAAGGTATTCTGTATTCTATTATTTACGTATGTTTTCCATTGTTGCTAATTATTAAGTTAGGATGCAAAAAGGGCCCTTGTAGTAACATTGTAGCACTTACAGAACTGGTTTTATTGTTGGTGACATTTTTTCAACTCATTGCCTTCCTGATGTGCTCCTTTTAATTTTAATACCCAGTACAAGTGATAAAGCCAGGGAAAATCCTAAATGGAGCTCAATTTTTAATATAAACCAATAGCTCACTGTTTAAATGTTTAATCATGATACTTTAATCTTTTAGTAGTCCAGAAAAAAAAAACCACAAATTCATGTGGAACTGGTCCAGGGCTATCACATATTTGAAACAGATGTGTCTTGAGTGTGCAACTCTAATTGTTCAAATGAAATAGAAATCTGAGTGTGAGCCCTTACTTTGCTCAGGGCTATCAGAAGTCATAAACGTGGACAGAATATCAATGTAATGGGCAAAGACAGTATTTGTTTTAGTTGTTATAAATAATGGGCTTATTCTGTGATTTCCAGGTTTATCACCCGTTGAACACTACTGAATCTGAGCTCACCTGTATTTCCCCCTACCCTCCTTCTCCCCCTCTCCTTTCTTTTTATTCTTTCCAAAAATTGCTATTGGAGTATAACAAACTGGAAAGGGCAGACATTATTAGTACAGTTCAGTGTGTTTTCACAAAGTGAACACACTTGTGTAACCGATCAAGTGACAATACCAGCTCTCCAGAAGCCTCCGCCTGTCTCCTTTTAGCTACTAACTCCCTCAAAGGCTGCCACTATTCTGACTTCTAACACTATGGATCTGTTTTGCTTGCTTTTAGATTTCATTATAATCCTACAGTATGCTTTTTATGTTTCCTTATTCAGGTTTAATGTTTGTTATTTTTATTTCTTCTGTTTCATAAATTGTTATCTTTACATTTTAAGTATTTCAGTAACGTATTTTATATTGAAATACTATATTAGGTATATTTTATATAGTTGATATTAAATACGTTTACTTTCCTTTAAGTTTCCATGGTCTGATATAATATAATTATCCTTGCTCTTCCATTTCTTTCCTTCTAACCTCCAACTGTTAGCTCTTTAGTTTTATTTATTTATTTATTTAATTGTTTTTAATGTTTATTTTTGAGAGAGACAGAGTGCAAGTGGGGGAGGAGCAGAGAGAGAGAGAGGGAGACACAGAATCCGAAGCAGGCTCCAGGCTCTGAGATGTCATCACAGAGTCTGATGTGGGGCTTGAACTCACAAGCCGTGAGATCATGACCTGAGCTGAAGTCGGATGCTTAGCTGACTGAGCCACCCAGGCTCCCAGCTCTTTAGTTTTAAATTGTCCAACTTGATAGCACATTTTATTTTATAGTTACCTGTACCCTTGAAACCTTGGTCTTTAAATTGATAACAGAAGTTGAAAAACCAACAGCATTATATACATTATTTTGATTGGGAAGTAAAATAGTGTATAGAGTTTCATTTCATATATCATATGGGTTCAAAGTCATCACAAGAAACACTTGGAAGAGAAGGTTCATTTTGGTCAGGACCAATCAACCCTTGACTTTAGCTAATTAAATTGTTCAAATTCATGGCACATTTTAAATTGCTTCATCTTTGGGGCACCTGGGTGGCTCAGTCAGTTAAGCATCTGACTTTGGCTCCAGTCATGATCTCGTGGTTCGTGGGTCTGAGCCTCACATCAGGCTCTGTGCTGACAGCTCAGAGCCTGGAGCCTGCTTCAGTTGCTGTGTCTCTCTCTCTCTCTCTCTCTGACCCTCCCCTGCTCATGCTCTGTCTGTCTGTCTCTCTCAAAAATAAACATCTAAAAAAAATAAATTGCTTCATCTTTGAACGTATGTTTATTTATTTAGAGACAGCACATGAGTACATGCTCCCACATACATGCGTGGGTGGGAGGGGCAGAGAGAAAGGGAGAGAGAATTCCAAGCAGGATCCCTGCTGTCAGTGCAGAGCCTGACGGGGCTCCATCTCACGGAACCGTGAGATCATGACCTGAGCCAAAACCAAGAGTTGGACGCTTAACCAGCTGAGCCACCAAGGCACCCTAAATTGCATCATCTTTGATTTTTTTTAATGTTCATTTTTGAGAGAGAGAGAGAGACAGAGACAGAGAGGGAGAGAATCTGAAGCAGTCTCCAGACTCTGAGCTGTCAGCATAGAGCCCGATGAGGGGCTCAAACTCACAGACCCGAGATCATGACCTGAGCCGAAGTCGGACACTTAACTGACTGAGCCACTCAGGTGCCCCAGTTACTTTATCTTTGAATGGTGTTTTTATTTTTTGCTGGAGTTTTTAGTTTTTCCTTATTGAGAGAACATGCCTTTTTGCTATTTCACCAATCTGTTCCCCTTCTTCCCCTTCAGTATCTATTGTACAAATCTCTCATTTTCTTCTTGGAATCCTGAAACTGAAATTAATTTTTACAAATTGTGTGCTAAATTACATTCTTCTGAAAGTGGGCCCAGGTAAATGAAGCTAGTGAGTAAAGCTGGGATACATTCTAGGAAAATGTTAGTCGGTGGTGGGGGTGGGGGGAGGGGTGGGGAACATGTGAAGGTGAAACATAAGAATGAAATAAATTTTATTTCAGGCTATATCACCAGATTTGTGGGACATGATTTTATTGTTTTCTGCCGTTAAGGGTAGGTACTTATACATGTTTTAGGAGATCTCCTGAGATATGCTTTTCAGTACTTGGGAAGATTTAAAAGATTAAATTTTGTGAATGCTGGATTATATTATAGTACTGTACTCTTGGAAGCCTGTCTTCCCCAGGAGAGTCTGAAATGTTTAACTCTCCTAATTGAGAAGAGTCCTCAATTAGTAAGGAAGCTACAAGGTGTTAAGCCGATTAACACCTATTATATGGACAGATTTTCTCTGTGTGAGTAAATCAGAGGCCTAACTTCCAAATGCTTACTAGAGAGATTACTGGCTATAGGCCATGTTTTTCTGAAACAGTGATTGGCCTGGGCATTGTAAATAATCCACACCTGGACTGTGAACTGGGGAAATAGGAAGATTTCCGGTATTTCCCAAGCAGGTCATTTAAGGCCTGATTTACAAGTGCAATAATGTTTCTTATATAGAATTCATTGTATCCCTTCATTTAGAAAATGGTTCCTCATCCTTTAGTATGTGACATTGTCATTAGTAATTTAAGATGAGTCACTCAGTTTGATGGGTTTAGAAGAGTTTGGTTTCAGACTTATCCCAGACCCGAGGAAATCTTTTTCAAAATTAGTTGTCTCCCAAAGGGAGAGTTAAATCAGGGAGTGGGGTGGGGTGGGGACTGAGGCTAAACTGTAGAAATACTGCATAATTTCACTAGTAAAATCCAGTGGAGCTAGTATTACATCTGTGTTATAGTGAGCTGGAGTGTGGGACTCTGCAGTGGGATGGCTATGTGTAGTTCTCTGACACATTGGTTACTGGGGCAAATTGCTCAACTTTTAAAACGTCATTAAAATGGGGATAAGAATAATGTGTGTAAAGTGCTTGTGGTACCTCCTACATCATAAATCCTCAATAAATTATTAATTCTACCGCTTTGGTGATGATGGTAGAATGGTGGATTTCAGGGGGAGTCAGAAGCTTTCTTATTTCTATTTTGAGGGGAAAGGCTTTATTTAGAGGCAACTCTTTGGATAGAAGAGATTGTTTTGTGAGCTACTCCAGGAATAGCATTCATAGAAAGAAGAATGATAGAGGAAACAGTCTCTTAAAAACAAAACACAGAGTGTGTTTATTTGCAGAGCATGTAGATACAGTTATAAGTATTGCTGTGGTCTGTTTTACATTTAATATTGGCTATGGGATTGTCCTAAATCACATACAATGTAAAAAAAACACTGCTGCATAGTATTTTCCTTTCTACAAGTAGTGTAGTCTTAAAAAAAAAAAAAAGACACTTTTTAAGTATATAGTTTAAGGATTTTTAATAAATTTACTGAGATATGCAACCATTTCTACAACCCATTTTCAGAATTGCACTCCCAGTAGATGCAACTGCCTGTTTCCCACCCCAACCCCAGGCAGCCATTAATCTACTTCATACTTGTGCCTATTCTGAACACTTCATGTACATGCAGTCACATAATATGTGGTTTTTGTGACTGGCTACTTTCACTTAGCATAAAGTTTTCAAGATCCATCCATGTGATAGAATGTATCAATATTTCATTCCTTTTTATTGTCAAATAACCCATTGTATGGATATACTAGTGGTTTGTTTTTGTTTTTTGTTTTTTGTTTTTTTTTTTACTGTGCACCAATTGATGGACATTTGGGTTGTATCCACTTTTTGGCTGTTATAAATAATGTTGCACATGTGTTTTCATTTCTTTTGGGTAGATACTAGAAGTGGCATTGCTTTCTCATGAGGTAGATTCCTGTTTAGAGACATCTTTAGGTTATTCTAAGTTCCAGATTATTGTGCCAGTGGGTCAGTTTCAGATTCGTTTGCAGATGGTTTTTCCTTTTGCCTTCAGCCCTGAACTCTACCAATGCTAAGAGTTGGAGAGAATGAGTTAATATCATTTAGTGCCTTCTGTATAATGGATACTAGTCTAGGTAGTGGCAGTATATCATTTTACATGATACTTGGTCTGCAATGGTGGATAAGAAGGACATTGAGTTACATTGTTTAGGATTACACTATCTTTGTAGGGATACTAATTTTATGCTATCCTGATTTGGAGAAGAGCCTTTTTCTTCTTTCTGTGGAGTTTCAATTACAATAATCCTTTTCTTCTGAAGTTACTGAGCGGTTAGCCTCCTTAAGAATCTGTGAAACATGGTTAGGAAGAAGAGAATTTCAGTTCAGGTTCCTGTGGTTTATGAGAAGCTTGTAGGACATTATTTCAGAATCAGAGTCTTGTTTTCTTCTGCTTCATGATAACCCTGTAAAGTGGTCAGATTAGATGGTAATCGGCCTCCTTGTTCCAGAGGAAGCAAAGGCCTGGAGAAGTCAATAGCTGAATGTGTGAATCAGACTGTAGGGAATGCTGGGGGCAACTGGTTTGTTTTGGTTGTGAAATTTTTAAATTACTATACAGAATAACATTTAACATACGAGGCACATTCATTGTGTGCAATTCATTTCTGCTTTTGACCAACAAGTTTGGATGCCTTCATCAGACGAAGCCTTTTTCATAAACCGCATCACAGACTGCCGCCATCTTTGTTGCTAAAATCGTAGACGCTGGATTGTATATGTTTTCGGAAGTAAGATGTTAATAGATATAGCTAAGAGAACATGTCTTATTAAAGCTATTGGAAGCATGAGATTGTCCAAGACTTCTTGTTAAGAAGAGTGTAGGGGCGCCTGGGTGGCGCAGTCGGTTGAGCGTCCGACTTCAGCCAGGTCACGATCTTGCCGTCCGCGAGTTCGAGCCCCGCATCAGGCTCTGGGCTGATGGCTCAGAGCCTGGAGCCTGTTTCTGATTCTGTGTCTCCCTCTCTCTCTGCCCCTCCCCCGTTCATGCTCTGTCTCTCTCTGTCGCAAAAATAAATAAACGTTGAAAAAAAAAAAAAAAAAAGAAGAGTGTAAAGGGAAGGGGGGAGGGCAAGATAGACAAAGAGGAAAGGGAGGGAGGGAAAGGAATCTTGTGCGCTGAAGCAGCAATAAGGAAATAATATTGGCTCTGATTGGCCTTGATAATCTATTAGTATGGACTTCATCATAGTTCTTGCCTACCCTCTCCTTGTCCCTCCTTCACTTTAAAAGACATTTTTTTCATAGAAATATTTAGATATTAGGAAAAGTAGAAAGAATATTTCATTATCAAATACCCTTTTCCCATATTTAACATTTCTCAATATTTTGTCACATTTAAAATCTATCCTTTTTCTTTGCCCCTTTTCCTTTTTTTTCTTTGCTGAAGGATTTTATTTTTTATTTTACTTATTTATCTTAATGTTTATTTTTGAGAGAGAGAAAGAGAAAGAGCATGAGTGGGGAAGGGGTAGAAACAGAGGGAGACACACAATCCAAAGCAGGCTCTAGGCTTTGAGCTGTCAGCACACAGCCCGACGTGGGGCTTGAACTCACGAACCATGAGATCATGACCTAAGCCAAAGTTGGATGCTTAACCGACTGAGCCACCCAGGCGTCCCTTTGCTGAAGTGTTTTAAAGTAAATCCCAGGCATCTATTTTTTCACTCCTGCATACCTTATGTGCATCACTAAAAAGAATACAGATATTTCACTACATAACTGGACACCAATTTCATACCTAATTAAATAAACATTTTGGATTCATCTAATGACTAGCCCATATCCAAACTGTTGAGATTGTTTACAATGTCTATTAAAGTTAGGGGCACCTGACTGACTCAGTGGGTAGAGCGTGTAACTCGATCTCAGGGTCATGAGTGTGAGCCCCATGTTGGGTGTAAAGATTACTTAAAAGGTGGGGGAGGGGGTGGCACTTGGGTGGCTTAGTTGCTTAAGTGTGCAACTCTTGATTTTAGTTGAGGTCATGATCTCATGGTCATGAGGTCGTGCTGTACATGGAGCCTGCTTGAGATTCATTCTCTCTCCCTCCCTCCCTCCCTCCCTGTTCATGCTCTCTCTCTCTCTCAAAAAAAAAATCCATTAAAGTTATTAACATTCTGATTCCTGATTTAAGCAAGCCAAAGCACTTACGTTGTGTTAGGTTTTGCTTCTTTTTGTTGTCAGAATTTTATTTAGGTAATTTCTACACCCAATGCAGGGCTTGAATCATGACTGCAAGATTGAGTCTCATGCTCCTCCCGCTGAGCCAGGCAGGCATCCCTAGGTTTTCTTTCTTTCTTTTTTTTTTTTAATTTTTTAACGTTTATTTATTTTTGACAGAGAGATACAGAGCATGAGCAGGGGAGGGGCAGAGAGAGAGGGAGACAGAATCCGAAGCAGGCTCCAGGCTCTGAGCTGTCAGAACAGAGCCCGATGTGGGGCTCAAATTCACAGACTGTGAGATCATGACCTGAGCCAAAGTCAGATGCTCAATTGACTGAGCCACCCAGGCACCCCTCTAGGTTTTATTTCTTGAGTCTTAATCTAGAGCAACTACTCTACTTGAGGGGTGGAAGATTGGTTGTGGAACTGAGCTGAATGTATGTCCTATTTTGTGGATTTATCTATTTCCTCTTAATATGTTTAACTTGTTCTTATATACCAGTGGTTCTTAACCAGGAATAATATTACTCCCCAGCGTTGGGGAGACATTTGATAATGTCTGGAGAGATTTTTAGTTGTCATCATCTAATGAGTAAAGGGCAGGGATGCTGCTACATCTACAATGCACAGGTTACCACCCTACCTCCCTTCCCTGTAAAGAATATTCTGGCTCCAAATGTCAGCATTGCTGAGGTTGTGAGACCCTGTGGTTCTGTCCCAGGAAGTTAGCTCTAAAGCTCAGTTAGAGTCAAGATAAGTCTTTTCACTAAAAATAGTTTAATAGTTCAAGAGTGCTGGTATTGTTCTGTGTTTTGATCTGGGTGCTGGTTACCAGAGTATGTCTCTTTGTGAAAATGTGTGCCTGAGCTATGCACTTCTAATAAATTGAAATATAATTAATATACAGTGTTATTAGTTTGAGGTGTACAATATGAGTCAACAATTTTATAGGTTACCCAGTGCTCATCATAAGTATACTCTTATGAGTATATACTTACGAGTATACTCCCCCTTTACCTATCTCACCCATCCCCCACCCAGGTCCCCCCTGGCAATCACCAGTTCTCCATATTTGAGTGGCTTTTTTTGTCTCTTTTTTTTGTTCATTTGCTCTTTTTTTTTTTTTTAATGTTTATATTTGAGAGAGAACGAGAGAGTGTGCATGCACACACATGTGCTCAAGCGGGGGGGGGGGTGGGCAGACAGAGGGGGACAAAGGATGTAAAGTGGCTCTGCTGCTGATCGAGGTGGGGGGCTTGAACCCACGAACTGTGAGATCATAACCTGAGCCGAAGTCAGATGCTTAACCGTCCGAGCCATCCAGGAGCCCCCATTTGCTTTGTTTCTTAAACGCCACATGAGTGAAATCATATTTCTCTGTCTCACTTATTTTGCTTAGCATTATATTCTTTAGCTCCATCCATGTTGTTGCAAATGGCAGCAAGAGCTGTATACTTTTAAAATGTATGTTATATTCTAATTTTTAAAGTTTACTTGAAAAAGTCTTAATCGCCCTGCTGTGTACTTTTGACTACCACATTGGATTCTTAGATATGTCAAGAAATCTTTAAATCCTCTTCCGTTTTAAACTTTCTTAACACTCTGGGATGCCTGGGTGACTCAGTCAGTTAAGCGTCCCAACTTTGGCTCAAGTCATGATCTCACGGGATCCTGAATTCAAGCTCCTCATCAGGCTCTGTGCTGATAGCTCAGAGCCTGGACCCTGCTTCAGATTCTGTGTCTCCCTCTCTCTCTGACCCTCCCCTGCTTGCACTCTGTCTCTTTCTCTCAAAAATAAATAAACCTTAAAAAAATAAACTTTCTTAACACTCAATTCCATTTAATATAAGACAGTGGTAAAGATGGGGTAAAACAGGTGCCTTGTGACCTAATTATTGGGATGGTTGAGTGTCTGTTATGGCCACGTCAGGTATTTTTCTTGCTCTGGAGCGTTGCCATGAGGGAGAGAACACCTAAAAACAATAAGGCCATTTGGGCTTTGTCTGAAAGCTTAAAGGAGAGAGAGAAAGTCCTTCCAAAGGGGATGGAGTGTCAAGAGAGAAGGTGACCTTTCATGAGTGGTGGGATTTGAGAAAGGGGCATTTTGGGCTGAAAGAACCGGCGAAGATCCGGGAATGCATTAGGGATGTGCTGGGAACCCTTTCTGGAAAGTTGTCTTACAGCCAGCTTCTCTTCCCCCATCTCTGATAAATCATTGGAAGGAAAGGCCATGAATTTTTTCTGACAGTTGGTTCTCACTGAGGCCAAGCCTTCGTTTGCAAATGAAAGGACTACTGTTGGAGTAGCCAAGATCACAATGGGCTCTGACTCTTTTCACATCAAAGTGCAAAAGAATCTCCAGGGGTGATAAATGGGGGCTGCGGGACTCATTACTTGTAAACAAAGCGGAGGGGTGACCTCTAAATTTTTTTTAATTAAAAGAAAACAGGGTTTCCTAGTGGTTGAGTGTGGAGCTGCTCTTCGTCTGAATTTTGACTGCTCCCTCAGGAGAAGATTTCTGTTAAGGTTGTAAGGTGGCAGCCGCTGTTACCCCGGCTTTGCTCTGACTCACAAATCCTGTGTAAATGTGCCCTGCCCAGGGTGGCCTCGCAGGTGTTCCTCCTGGATTGAGATTTGAAGTGCCCTGGGGTCAGCTGTGTTGTTGTTGCAGTAAGGGGAACACGGCAGAATTCTTTAGCTCTGTACCACTGAGGAGGCTGAGGGCTTAGACCCTTCCTCTGCTCCTTTTCCCACCCAACATCAAGAGAAAAACTCCCTTACTCTTGTGCGGTGCAGAAAGAGGTCATTTTAAGTGAATTCTTGGAACTTTGTACAGAGGTCCCAAAGCCATTGTTTTTAATTTTACATTTAAAGTTTAAATTCCTATCCCCTTGTTTTTATGTAGTGCAGGGCTTTGCATGTGATTGAAACCTTTAGCAAAAATGATGGTATTTGAACACTTTATGTTCAGTGTTTATATTGATATATTAAAAGCAATGCTGTTATTAACACGGGTAATCTAGCATTTTATGGAACAAGACTTGGAAACTGCTCTCTAAATTCAGGCCTGCAGAGTTGAAGGTCCACTTTCGGTAAACTCCCTCCCTGTGTACCCAACTCCCCATCAAGCTTATCTCTTGCTGGCTTTTCACCTGGCTCCTTTGTTGCAGTTAGTCTAAGCCCCAACCAGATTTTAAACTAGAGGTCAGAGACTGGCCTTTGTAACTCCAGTGAACTAGTAAGGTACTGGGCCCAAGAATGCTAATGTGTTTACTAACTTCCCAAATGTTTGGTAATCACCTTCTGAGCATATCTTCCAAACAAGTTGTAAGATTTGAGAAAGGAGCAGAGGTCACAGCTGGAGGAGGAGTAAGCAAGTCCGGGGACTGTGGGTAGACTCTCTGTCCTCCAGTTGAGGTGATTCAACTAGAGATAAGAGTATTCAAGGCCTTCCAGTCCCCTTTGATGCTGGAAGAGCCAGACTGTGGGAGACACTGCTTTTGTGAGTTCAGATGCCAACAGCAGCCAATATTTAATGAGCACAGTGACCAGATTTTGTGTTAATAAGTGTTTGATAGGCGTGATTTCATTTCAGTCTCAGTTCCCTATGCCGCTATATTTTACAGATGAAAAAAAGGAAAGGAAAAAGTAACTGACTCATCAGTGGTAGATATTCAAGCTACCTTCTTTTTATCACCAGACCCTTAACCCCTTAACAGGGGTCCTTAACTCCTGTTCCATGTTGTCTTGGCAGAAGCAGGTGGCAGGGAAGTACTTTCTGAGCTCTGACTTGAAACTCTGAGGCTTGGACCAGAGATCTTCTGCAGCAGACTGTTCTTGTCTGACACCCTAAAAGAGTATTGCATCAAAGGTTGCTTCTGGGACAGCGCTTCAACCTGGCTCCTCTAGTCACAGGAACATGCGACCCTTCTGGTGAAGGGACAAAGCTGCTTTCTTTATGTTGAGGTGTAGAAGGTGGAGTCGGGAGAAGAAAGGGAGGATGACTGATGAGCCAATGGCAGGAAAAAGATGAACTGAGGGATAGAGGTGGTGCCCAGCCTAGGAGAAGTTCAGACCGCCCCAGCTTGCCCTAGCTGAGCTGTTGTCATCCTTGTGGTGAGGTGTCGTGTGCTGTCTTGGAGAGCGCCTCAAGCAGTCTGTGGAGCACTGCACACATGTCAGGTGGTGGCCCTGTTAATGAATCAACCCCTCAACGGTTAGAAGTTGTAGCAGTTCTCATTTTAGATGATCATTTCAACATCTGGTGAGACTTCCTTTCCTCAAGTGAGCACTTGATGACTGAGATATGAGATTGTCCTAATGTAAGAAGGGGGGTGTTGATTTTCAAAGGGGGCACAGTAATAAATGAGAGCGGAGAATAACTCTTGTCTAAAAAATATATTTAAAAATATGTGCTAGTTTGTAAGAAAAAAAAAAAAAGTTGAGAGCAAAGACAACGAATGGGGTGAGAGGAGAGGATAGTTTAGAACAGGTCTTAACATCACTGTTACTTTTCCTTTCTGTCTTCAACCTGCAGTAGTGACCCAGGTGAGTGGAATTCATACAGGCTGAGACTCTGCCATTGGATTTTCACCTGGAGACAGCTGAAGTTCAAGGGGAAAAGTTTGCTTTGAAATCCGTTAGACCCGGGCTTGAAGTCTAGCCCCACTAGATTGTGTAATGCTGGGCAATTTACTTAACCTCTCCAAACTCTACTTCCTTCATCTGTAAAATAAGAATAATAATGAGGAGTGCCTGGCTGGCTCAGTGGGTAGAGCATGTGACTTTTAATGTCTGGGTCTTGGGACGCCCGGGTGGCTCAGTCGGTTGAGCGTCTGACTATGGCTCAGGTCATGATCTCGCGGTTTGTGAGTTTGAGCCCTGCGTCAGGCTCTGTGCTGACAGCTCAGAGCCTGGAGCCTGCTCCGGATTCTGTCTCCCTTTCTCTCCGCCCCTTCCCCGCTCACACTCTGTCTCTGTCTCTCTCAAAAATAAATAAACATTAAAAAATAAAAATAATCTCAGGGTCTTGAGTTCATGCCCCACACTGGGCATGGAGCCTACTTAAAATAATAATAATAATAATAATAATAATAATAATAATAATGAGAATTATAGGGGTTCCTGGGTGGCTCAGTTTATTAAGTGTCTGGACTCTTTGATTTTGGCTTAGGTCATGATCTCACAGTTTCTTGAGTTCAAGCCCTGTGTCAGGCTCCTGCTGCTGGTGCTGAGCCTGCTTGGGGTTCTCTCTCTGCCTCTCCCCCACTCATGCTTTCTCTGTCTCTCTCAAAATAAATAAATAAACTTTAAAAAAAAATGAGAATCAGGGCACCTGGGTGGTTCAGTTGGTTAAGCACCTAACTTTGGCTCAGGTCATGAGTTTGTGGGTTTGAGCCCTGCTTTGGGCTGTGTGCTGACAACTCAGAGCCTGGAGCCTGCTTCGGATTCTGTCTCCTTCTCTTTAAGCCCCTCCCCACTTGCACTCTGTCTCTCTCAAAAATAAATAAATATTTAAAAAAATTTTTTTAAAAATGAGAATTATGTGAGATAATATTTTTCAAAACCCAGCAGTGTGCCTGCAGTGAGCCAGTGTTTAATAAATATTAATCTGTTTCCCTTTCTGTTGACCTACCTTTGATAATTTTAGTGTTCAGGACCTCTCCAGGCCCTGAACTCTGTGATGTTCCTAAAGCCCATAGGAGGTTTAAAAGTGGGCTCCATTGGTCAGTATTTGGGAAATAACCCTGCTGTGCTCTTGAGACCCAGCTCAGAAACCTGGTGGGTGACAGAGGTCTGGTAGTGTGTGAACTGCCTAATCAAATGTTCCTGCTGACTGTGGGCTCAGGTGATTGAGATTTGTATTTTTATTGTTTTGTTTTGTTTTTTTTTTAAGTTTATTTATTTTGACAAAGAGAGAGAGAGAGTGCAAGCATAAGCAGGAGAGGGTCAGAGAGAAGGAGACACAGAATCCGAAGCAGGCTCTGCACCAGCAGCACAGAGCCCGCTGATGTGGGGGCTTGAACTTACAAACTGAGAGATCGTGATCCGAGCTGAGATCAAGAGCCAGACGCCTAACTGACTATGCCACCCAAGTGCGCTGTTGTTGTTTGCCTTTTAGTACTTGTGCTGCTGAAGCGAGCTTGAGAATGATTTTTCTGTTGTTGTTGTTACTGTGGGATTTATATATTAAGCGTTTGGGTAAGTTAAAATGGTAGGTGACACTATGCATTCATTTCTCAATAAAATTCTTATTTCATATTTCTTGTTAAAATGTTACATTAAGGAGGAGCCAGTGGCTCAGTTGGTTAAGCATCTGACTCTTGATTTTGGCTTGTGTCATGATTTAATGATTTGTGACATAGAGCCCCTCTCTGGGCTCTGGGCTCAATTTCTGCTTTGGATTCTCTCTCTTTCTCTGCCCCCCCCCCCCCCCCAACCTCCCTGCTTGCACATGCATGCTCTCTCAAATACATAAATAGACATCAAAAAAATAAAGAAAAAATAAAGGTCCATGTTTTAAGAAAATGTTACATTAAGAATATGGTTTAGGGTATATGTAAAATCAGTGTAGGGGCACCTGGGTGACTCGACTGGTTAAGCATCCCACTCTTGGTTACAGGTCAGGTCATGATCTCATGGTTCATGAGTTTGAGCCCTGCTGACAGTATGGAGCCTGCTTGGGATTCTGTCTGTCTCCTTCTCTGTCTCCTCTTTCTCTCTCTCTCTCTCTCTCTCTCTCTCTCAAAATAAATAAAATTAAAAACAAAACAAAATGGTAAGTGTGCCTTATGTGTAGAGAGAATGTTTAATAATACTTTTTACACTTTTAAGGAAATAAATCATGTATTTCCTTTGGGTTAGCTTGATTTTATTTTATTTTTTTAGTTTATTTATTTATTTTAAGAGAGGGAGGGAGAGAATCCCAACCAGGCTCGGTGCTATCAGCATAGAGCCCTACATGGAGCCCTACATGAGGCTTGAATCAATGAAATTGTGAGATCATGACCCAAGCCGCAATCAAAAGTCAGTTGACCAATGGAACCACCCAGGCACCCCTGTGGGGGTTTGATTTTAAATGAAGGGTCTTTTCTGTTCTCCTGATAATCCAAGATGTACTCATTCATTCAGCAAAGACTTCTGTGGGGCCTTGATGTCACAAGTGTCTACCAGGAACTAGGGGGAGTGGATGGTGAGGGAAGGAGCTGGGGTGGGAGTAGGTTAGCTGGTAGGATCTGTGCTGGAGCTTGCATTCTAGTTACTAGGTAAAGGTATTACCGTCAAGTGGTTTTCATTTAGTGCTTTAAACTTTTTCAAAGCATTATTCATAGTCTTCTGTTGCACTTTAACCTCTTAGGTATCTTATAAGGTGGGTAGGCTTAAAGAGGTTAAATGGTTTGCCCAGAATCCCAGAGTTAATAATAAAACTGTCCTCTCAACCTGGAATGAGTTTTCTCTCACCTTCCCAGCCTCCCCTTCACCCCCAGGTCTTTCAAAATCTTGCTCATTCTTCAAGGTGCCACTGAAACAATACCTCTTTTAAAACTCTGATCACCCGAGAAATTCTTTGCTCTTTTTGTGCCTTTGTCCTTTCCTCTGTGCCACATTTTATTTTTTTTTTTTCAACGTTTTTATTTATTTATGGGACAGACAGAGACAGAGCATGAACGGGGGAGGGGCAGAGAGAGAGGGAGACACAGAATTTGAAACAGGCTCCAGGCTCCGAGCCATCAGCCCAGAGCCTGACGCGGGGCTCGAACTCACGGACTGTGAGATCGTGACCTGGCTGAAGTCGGACGCTTAACCGACTGCGCCACCCAGGCGCCCCTGTGCCACATTTTAATTAACGCTTCTCTTTTCTGAATTCACCCTTCAGTACCTGCTCTGTTATAATAGACTCTAAGCATTTCTCCTTTACAGTGGACGCGGTGTTCAACTTGACCAGTAGAGGGTACTGGAGGGACATTGTGGAGTTAGGGAGATTCTTCCTTTGTGCTTGCTTTTTCTCAGTCCTGCTGTGCAGCTTGTCAGTGTGAGCATGCACACTCTGTGTGTACACATACCCAGTGGTGCTTTGCTTGGCACATAAAGTCTCTTGGCAACTTTGCAGCCTGGATCCATCGATCCTGTCAGTGCAGACACTGCACGCGCCCGGTCTGATTCCCACAGAAGTGCGCAGCTGGCTCTGTGTACCTGCATCAGCCTCGGCCCATCGCACCCCAGAGAGTTGTCCCCTGCTGCTGTTAGTGTAGCCCAGTTCCAGTGACCTTATCTGCCACCCAGTGTGCTGCAGCCACACCTCCGCCCATGACACCTCCACCTCAGTTTTGGGGAGGGACTCCTCTGCAAAGTTTGTTCTTCCCTGGGTACCCTCTCTCAGCTCAGGGTACCCTTTAGAGTTCTCTTTATGTCTTTATGGCTGTTCTGTCATAGTGGGATTGCTTTTTATATTCACTTTCTGTTTACATTGTTGTGTGGTTTCTCTTTTCTGATTAGACCCAGACTAATACAACCTCCAGTGCTTATTTTCCTTGGTCCCAGTGTTATTTCACACATCTGTGTAAATTGTTAACTTCTTTTACAGCAGGGGCCTGTTTAATCCCTCAGCATTATCTCTTGTGCTTTGCAGAGAACCCATGATTAATGAATGATTGAGTTTGCCGCTGTTGTGGGAGAGAGAGAGAGGGAGGATGGTTATTTGCTCTTTATGGGAAAGGCAACTCAAAGTTCTTGCTGTATTACTAATGTGTTAACTTGGTGTTTTTGTGAAATCCTAGAACTGCCGAGGCAATTACTTGGTGACCCAATTATTGAAAAGTAGGTTTTAAGGCCTGTCTGTGAAGTCTTCAGGATTGTGTCAATAGTGATTTACTCTACCTATTTGTCTTCAATGACCTTTTAAAAACAAATTGCTCTGAAGTACAGCAAGCCTTTTAGCCAATGGTGCTTAACAATCCCACATATTCCATTTCTTCAGGCTAATTTGTCAGTGTCCTCTCACAGTAGCCTCTTCTGTTGTAGGCAGGGTGGTACTTAGATTACTGTTCAGGTTCTATACACACACTTGCTAAGCCTCTTCTCTCACCAACCCATGAGCAAAGAGGAGTTAAGGGTATAGCTCATAGAGGAAAACATCTTTTTTTCTCCATTTGGCTAAGTCTATGTCTAGGGAAGCAGTGTAGCCAGAGAAGCAGGAATATTGCCTGTATTTTGAAAGGAGGTGCTTCATTATGGCTCAGAAAGGAAATATTGATACTTGGTATCATTATGAGGCTAATGAGCATTTTTTGAATCTTTAAAAGTTATTTGGTTCAGCCAGTCTGCTGAGTGACCCCCTTCATGTTGTGATGATTTCAGCTCATGGGTATTTGGCTCTGCCTTTCCTTTGCCCATGCCTGGTTTTCACCAGTGTTTGTCTTTCATTGTCCAAATCTTTGTACCCCTTCTTGACTCCACCCACTCAGATGACCTTTTCATGCTAAAGCAAGATTCCTCTCCTTTATGAAGATAGGATACTTTAACCCCCCAATTTGAAATGTTAGAGGGTAATTATTTGCATGAAGAAAATTTTGTTTCTTTTCAAAAGGATTCACATCTGGCATCCTTTGAATCAGGGAGTGGGTGTGGTTTTTCAAAACATCTCTCAAACTAACTCTCTGTAGTAAGATAATAACTTAATAAATAATCTGAGAAATATATGCAGTTTCTTTAGAATACATGTAACCTGAACAGAGGTGCTCAGTGTATTATTTTAACAATGCTCAGCACCTACTGTGTGCAGAGTGCTGCACAGTAAACTTGGCACACGATGGGACATTTCCTTCCCTCCTCCCTGGCACCTTCTCTGGGACACTCATGCTAGCTCATAAGCTCTTTACCTTTCCGATTGGCCCCTCCCACTTTCGCATGTAACTTCCTTTTTTTCCTGCTTAATAAAAGTTGTCATTCCTCACACCTTTATCCCTGACTTCTTTCCCTCTTACAGATTTTTTTCTGTGCAGTGTCTTATTGTGGCTACACTACCCACAATAGGTGACTCCCACATCTGGATTTCTAAGCCAAAACTGCTCCCACAGTACCATCATTTCCCTTCCCAGATTCCTCTGTGCCTCTAAATGTAAGTCATTATCTCCCCATCCTGACTTCATTACTGTTACTCAGTAGGAGGGAAGTGCATTATGCTAGGTTTCCTGTGTGTTCATTTTGCTCCTTTACTTACAAAACTTAATGGGGCACCTAGCTGGGTCAGTCGGTAGAGCACACAACTCTTGATCTTGTGGTGGTGCGTTCAAGCTCCACTTTGGGTGTAGACCTTACTTTAAACAAACAAAAAGAGGGCGCCTGACTGGTTTAGTTGGTAGAGCATGCGACTCTTGGTCTCAGGGTCGTGGCTTCAAGCCCCATGTTGAGTGTAGAGATTATTTAAAAATAAAATCTTAAAACAAAACAGGCGCCTGGGTGGCTCAGTCAGTTGAGTCTCTGACTTTGGCTCAGGTCATGATCTTGCACTCTGTGAGTTCGAGCCCCATGTTGGGCTCTGTACTAACAGCTCAGAGCCTGGAGCCTGCTTCCGATTCTATGTCTCCCTTCCTCTTCCCCCACCCCCACTCTTCTCACGTGCTCTCTCTTTCTCTCTGTCTCTCTCCCTCTCTCCCTCTCTCTCAAAAATAAATAAACATTAAAAATTTTTTGAAAACAAAACAAAACAGAAAAATCTTCCAGGGCTCCCAATCATCTACTGTTTATAGTTGGATTCCTTAATGTGACCTTCAAGCCTCCATCCTTTGGGCCTCAGCATTCTCTTGGGGTCTCATCTCCACTCACTCTTGTGCTTCCACCAGCCTTGATGCCTGGACAGAAGTTCTTATAATTCCATACGCAGACTTTTGTCTTTATTTATTTATTTATTTATTTTTTTTTTTCAACATTTATTTATTTTTGGGACAGAGAGAGACAGAGCATGAACGGGGGAGGGGCAGAGAGAGAGAGGGAGACACAGAATCGGAAACAGGCTCCAGGCTCTGAGCCATCAGCCCAGAGCCTGACGCGGGGCTCGAACTCACGGACCGTGAGATCGTGACCTGGCTGAAGTCGGACGCTTAACCGACTGCGCCACCCAGGCGCCCCCAGGTGCTGTTTTATTTATTTATTTTTTTTAATTTTTTTTTTTTTTTTCAACGTTTATTTATTTTTGGGACAGAGAGAGACAGAGCATGAATGGGGGAGGGGCAGAGAGAGAGGGAGACACAGAATGGGAAACAGGCTCCAGGCTCTGAGCCATCAGCCCAGAGCCTGACGCGGGGCTCGAACTCACGGACCGCGAGATCATGACCTGGCTGAAGTTGGACGCTTAACCAACTGCGCCACCCAGGCGCCCCTGTTTATTTATTTTTGAGAGAGAGAGAGAGAGAGAGTGAGCGAGAGGAAGAGGGACAGAGAGGGAGACACAGAATTTGAAACAGGCTCCAGGCTCCGAGCCATCAGCCCAGAGCCTGACGCGGGGCTCGAACTCACGGACCGTGAGATCGTGACCTGGCTGAAGTCGGACGCTTAACCGACTGCACCACCCAGGCGCCCCAGACTTTTGTCTTTAAAATAACATGCTTTGGCATATGTTATGCCTTTCTCCCATCTTTGCGTCATTCACCTGTAAGTGCTATTCAGGAAGTACAGGGCTTTACAGGAGCATGTAGAAAGGGCACCTAAAGTCAGATTTGCAGAATAATCAGGGAAGACTTATTGGAGGAAGAGGTGCCCAGCAGCAAGTGAGTGTATGTTTAAGAGTTAATCAATTGAAAAAGTTGGGTGGTGGAATAGGGAGCAGAAAAATGTATTCCAGCTAAAAGGAAACATACTTGTGATGGTTTGGGTTAAGAAAACACACACACGGGGCACCTGGGTAGCTTTGGTTAAGCATCTGAGCATCTGACTGTTGATTTCAGCTCAGCTCACGATCTCATGGTCGTGAGATCCAGCCCTGCATCAGGCTTTATGCCCAGCATAGAGCCTGCTTAAGATTCTCTCTCTCTCTCTCTCTCTCTCTCTCTCTCTCTCTCTCTCTCTCTCTCTCTCTCTGCCTCTGCTTTTCTTCTCCTTTTGTGCATGTGCCATCTCTCTCTGTCTCTCAAAAATAAAATAATAAAATAAAGTACTTTAAAACACACGCATGCAAACACACACACACACACACACACACACACACACACACACACACACCCCACACACACACACACACAAATATGGCTCCTTTGAGGAACTGAATGGACTTCAGTATAGCTGGAGAATAGAGCACCAGGCCAGGAAATGATCTGGTGGGCCATGCTAAGAAATTTGACTTTATATTTAGGGGTATGGGAAGTTATTAAACAATTTTAAGTAGATGAATGGTTGACATGATTTTAGAAGGTCAGTTATAAAGTACAGAATGAGTGTAGTGGGGCAGAAGCAGAGAAACCAGTTGGTGGGGGGGATTAGCAAGTGGGTTCATGGGTTAGCTGGAAAGGACCAAATTGATTTTGGATAATTTGGGAGAAATAGTGAAAAAGGATTTGTAGGTGTTTGGATGTAGAGCATGTATAAAAGAAAAGGGTCAAGTGCAATTCATTATGTGGTGTTGTTAATGGGAAGGGCTGTGGTCAAGGTGGGTAGATGATGTAAATGCTTAGGGGGAGAGTTTAAGTTTGTGATGCCTTTGAATCCCCTTGCTAGTGGAGGTGTCAAGTGGGCAGTTGGTTATCTAAGAGTGGAGCTCATTGGGGAAAATCTGGGCCTAAGATACACATTTGTTTGGTAGAAATTGAGGGGCGCCTAGGTGGCCCAGTCGGTGAAGCATCTGACTTGGTTTGGGCTTAGGTCATGATCTCGAGGTTTTGTGTGTTCAAGCCCCTCATCGGGCTCTGTGCTGGCAGCATGGAGCCTGTTTGGGATTCTCTCTCCTCCGTCTCTCTCTCTCTCTGCCCCTCCCTAGCTCGTGCTGTCTCTGTCTCTCTCTCAAAAAAAGAAGAAATTGAATCACAGTTATACATGAGATTTTCTTGGGAGAGGGAGAAGATGAAAATGCCTAAGAAGAGGAAACTAAGTAGCAAGAAGTTTTCAAGAGATTGAGAAGACAATAGCAAAGACGTGGGAGGAAAAACAAGGGAGTGCTGACTTGGGGACCAAGAGGAGAGAGCATACAAGGATGGCTCAATATCAAATGGTGTTTAACTTCTGGTTCACTCACCTTTCAGCATGCCCCTGTCACCCTTGGGCAGCAATGGTCCACCACCTCTCAAAGGTACAAGTCTTTTATTATGGCATTTATTTCTTAAATTGCCGTGATGTTTGTCTTCGTTATAAGATTCTGTCATGAGACAGCTGATTTAAGGGCTATCATCTTTGTGTCTTCAAGGGCTGGCATTGTATCTGGACTAAGAAGACACTCAATAAATTAATAAATATTTTAAAAATAAATGAGAGGGGCATCTGGGTGGCTCAGTTGGCTAAGCATCTGACTCTTGATTTCCGCTCAGGTCATGATCCCTCGATTCTTGAGATCAAGCCCCATATTAGGCTCTGCACTGACAGCAGGGAACCTGCCTGGGATTCTCTCCCTTTCCCCCTCTCTCTGTCCCTCCCACGCTCGTGATCTCTCTCTTTCTCTCTCTCAAAACAAATAAATTTAAATCTATCAATATTCCTTTATAGCCCCTTGTAGAATTTTCTGCACTCACAATAACAGAAGTAATGACATTTTGACCGTGCCTGGTTCTTGTGATGGACAGAGACCTCAGGAACAAAACTTTTGTGACACAGGGGGCTTACACTAAGGGAGTATGGGAAATGGCAACTCTTGTAAAAATAAGCCAGTCAGTGGGTGGTAGGTAAGCTGAGGGAAAAGATTTATGAGCAACATCCTGCTCTGGGATCACTGCTGGGGACAGAAGAGGGGGAGAAATTTCTGTATAAATCATGAAGTCAGCTCAGGAAATAAAGTCTGCCACAGGAGAGTCTCAGGGGGGCCTTTTATGGATATCTTTTGGAGAACACATGGGTGAAAGAGAATTGATAGGTGGTATTCTTCTTAAGTTTCTGTAGGGGTTAATGCTGGGCTGAGGTAATCCATCTTTCAGAAGGAGGGAAAAAGGAACAAGAGAAAACAGAGACATAACCCAGAGGGCCCAGAATTATCTGTAGCTTTATAAATGCATGCTGAATAGTGAAAAAGAGAGCGAAGGGGCCATTTGGCAGGGAGTGGAAGATGGTGTTCGTTGGTTTCAGATCTTATATGGTACCCTCTGGAGTTTCTGCCTGTTCCTTCATTAATCTGCATTACTTTCTGCTCTAGTTCTGGATGCATAGGTGAGATTTAAAGTCTTGGCCAGAGGGTGAATTATTTGGCCTGGGAAAAACAAAACAAAACAAAAAACAAACTCTTTTGTCTTTTCAAATGAGAGACACTTGAATTGGGGTGCCTGGGTGGTTCAGTAAGTTAAGTACCCGACTTCGGCTCAGGTCTGATCTCACCGTTTGTGCATTTGAGCCCCATGTTGGGCTCTGTGCTGACAGCTCAGAGCCTGGAGCCCGCTTCAGATTCTGTGTGTGTCTCTCTCTCTCACCCTCCCCCAATCGCGCTCTATGTCTTGCTTGCTCAAAAATAATAAAAAAACAGTAAAAAAAAAAAAAAAAAAAAGACACTTGAATTATCCCATCAATAGGGGATTGAATTCTAAACTAGGATATACTACAAAATAGAAAAATAGCTATTAAAAAGAATGAGATAATTCTAAGTATATGACCATGACATGATACAGTGTACGAACTACAGAATAAAATCAGATATGATCTTGTTTTTGTGGAATGTAGAACTCTGTCAAGACAGACAGACATACAATGGGTCTGAAAGGACATTTACCAACCTTGCAAAATAGGACTATTTAGGTTGCTCAGTAGAATGACTTTTGTTTTTTAAATGTATATACTTTCAAGTAATTTTTTCTTGATGTGCATGTATTAAAATGAAAATATTTTCTAAAATATTATTGGGGGGCTCCTGGGCGGCTCAGTCGGTTAAGTGTCTGACTTCGGCTCAGGTCATGACCTTACAGCTTGTGAGTTCTAGCCCCGCGTCGGGCTCTGTGCTGATAGTTCAGAGCCTGGAGCCTGCTTTGGACGCTGTGTCTCCCTCTCTCTCTGCCCCTCCCCTGCTCACATTCTGTCTCTGTCAAGAATAATTTTTTTTTAAATATTATTGGAAAAAGTGAAGGAATGGTCTCTTGTTCTGCTGTTTTCAGAAGAAAGATAAAGTGTAGCTTATTAACTTATTCAGCCAGTAAATATTTGTTTGTTTTGCATTCCAGGCATTATTCTAAGCAGCGAGGATACAGTAACAAATAAAACCAACAGGATCCTGCTTTTCTGGAGCTTAGGTCCAATGTAGGGGTAGACAAAGTATAAGCATATAACTGCTCAGGGTTATAAAATAGCATAGGTAGGAGTAAACAGTGTCAGGTGTATGAAGGAAAGCTGGGCTATTTTATGTCCAGTCATTAGGAAAGTCTTCTCTGATATGGTAATATTTGAGAAGAGATCTGAAGGAGTATAAGCCACACAGATGATTGGAGCTGGGGGGGGGGGGGACTTTTCAGGCAGAGGGAGCATGTGCAAAGGTCCTGGGGCAGTATGTGTGTTCTTCATGTTTGAGAAACAGCAAGGCTGTCAGTGAGTGATGCTGGAGCAGTGATGAGAGGGAGAGTGGTTGGGTTGAGGTATGAGAGAGCTAGCAGGAGGCCAGATTATGCAGGGCCTTGTAGGCCATTGGAAAGTTGTTGGAGTGAAATGGAAAACTTTTTTTGACCAGAGGAGTTGCACTGTCTGAGTGTCCTTTTAATATGGTCACTTGGGGAGCTTTATGGAGTTTACACTGTGATGGGCATGAGCAAAAGAAACCATTCCTGCAATGGATAGGGACTATCCTTCCCCCTAATTTCACAAGTAGAGAAAGTTAAGGTTGGTATAGGAACATGAAACATTACAGAGTAGGGACCAGGTCCCGAGTTTTCCTGGTTGTCGTTTCAGCACTCTGTTATTCAGGTAAAGGTATCTAATCTGGGAATTTCCATTGTCTGGTATATTATAACATGTTATTTTTATTATTTTTTAATTTTTTTAAAGTGTATTTATTTATTTTGAGAGAGAGAGAGAGAGAGAGAGAGAGAGAGAAAGCATGCGCCAGCAGGGGAGGGGCAGAGAGAGGAGGAGAATCCCAAGCACGATCCACACTATCAGCACGGAGCCCATTGCAGGGCTCGAATTCATGAACTGTGAGATCATGACCTGAGCCAAAGTCAAGAGTTGGACACTTAACCAACTGAACCACCCAAGTGCCCCTAACATATTATTATTTTTAAAAAAATTTTTAATGTTTATTTATTTTTGAGAGAGAGAGAGAGAGAGAGACAGAGCATGAGCAGGGTAGGAGCAGAGAAGGAGGGAGACACAGAATCAGAAGTAGGCTCCAGTCTCCAGCTGTAAGCACAGAGCCCCACATGGGGCTTGAACTCATGAACTGCGAGATCATGACCTGAGCCAAAGTCGGATGCTTAACGACTGAGCTACCCAGGCGTCCCCTAACATGTTATTTTTAATAGTTAGATCTCTGATGAATTATTATAAGCATGGCCCATGATGCTGTACAGAATTTCCAGGGGTTCTGGCTTCAGTGCTCTTCTTGTATGAAGATAATGCTTCTGATCTATGACATCTGCTAAAATGTTGAGTCAGAGTATGAGTTAGTGTTGCTTTGTCCATGGCAGGGTTTGGATGCACCTACACATTCAGCACTTGTGTTTTCAGTGGATAGTATGCACTGGTTAAGCTTACCTTGGAACCACACTTGAGTGTTCACATTAAGGTTACAGTTATTTATCCTAAGGCTGGTAAATTAAAGAGTTCACTTCACCAGAAGTTAATCAAGTTCTGCTGTATGCAAAGCAGTGTGCCATGTTCTTTAGGAGCCGTAACATAAACAGCAATACCATGCCCTTAAAGAGTTTACAGTCTTGGGCACAACAGCGAAAACATTAATGTTATTAGAGAGTTGCTAGATGATAACTGGGAGTACGAAGAACGTAGAGATGAATTATGAGTGGGGGGAGGGGTATGGGAAATGCTTGTTGAATGAGGTAGCACTTGAACTGGGTATTGAAGTTTGGAGACATTTTGTACTTAGGGGACAGCCAGAAGAGCACCAGGGAAGGAAATGGGTTTAGGACAGGGTGACTACAACTGGATTAAAGTATTTTCAGGAGGTGAAAAAGAAGGAGGCAATGGGGCCAAGTGAGACTATTGCATCTGAGCCCGAGCTGTTACAATCCAGTACGGTGGCCACTGGCCACATATGGTACTTGAAGCACGGCTGGTCCGAACGGAGATGTCCTGGAAAAGTACAAGACACCCAGATTTCAAAGACTTGGTCTGGAGGGGGAAAAAAGTAAAACCACTCATCATTAACTTTATGTTGGTTAAAAGTTAAGCAATGAAATTACTTTTTGGTTATATTGGTTTTAAACAAAACAGTATTAAAATTTATGGCCCTGGTTTCTTTTTACCTTTTTAATGTGGCTACAGGCAAATTAAAAACTACATTTGTAGCCCCCATTATAGTTTTATTGGTCGTAGCTGATCTAGGCTAGGCTTGCTAACCCTGGGAGAGGGGGCAGAAGCAGGGTGGAAGGAAAGAAGGAGAGAAGGGATAGAAGAAAACCAGGAAAGGAGAATCTACATGATTTACACTAGCGGGTGTGGGAGAGGTCGGTGATACCCCTGAGGCTCTGGCTGATGTCGCAACCAACTTGAAGGAGCGCACACGGAGGCGTTGGAGGGTGGAGGACAGTGATGATTTCATTGGAGGCCTCTTGATCACAGGCTGTGCTGTAGGGAGATTAATTTGGCAGCAAAATGTGGGGCTGGCAGGAGCTGGAGGTGGGGAGACCAGTTAGGTTGGGTCCCATGCCCATCACAACTGTTTGCTGTAGCCTCTTGGAGGGGGGCAGGGTGAGAGCGTCCTGCACTATAGAAATAATCTGCAGAATTGCTTTGTAGTTTATGCTGAATTTTATAATTCTGCCTCAATCCCTATTTTTTTTTTTTAATTTTTTTTTCAACATTTTTTATTTATTTTGGGACAGAGAGAGACAGAGCATGAATGGGGGAGGGGCAGAGAGAGAGGGAGACACAGAATCGGAAACAGGCTCCAGGCTCTGAGCCATCAGCCCAGAGCCTGACGCGGGGCTCGAACTCACGGAGCGCGAGATCGTGACCTGGCTGAAGTCGGACGCTTAACCTACTGCGCCACCCAGGCGCCCCAATCCCTATTTTTTCTTAAATTGCCATACTTTTACCATAGGGAGAAAAGGAAGTATGCAAATTATGATGCGGCCAAAAAATTTTAATGCAAATATTTAGACTAGTATAGCAACTTCTCTTTTTCCTTATTATTTCTGGAAGCAGACTGGTTTGTAAAGAGAGAAGGTATCCGTTTAACAAATTTGCCAAACTTTATTTCCTAGAATCAGAGTGAGGACTGACGGGTTTTATTAGGAAAGCCCTCCCTTTGGGGAATTTTCATTCATTCATTCAGAAGGTACTTAGTAAACATTTACTATGGCAGGTAGAACATTACAATGTGATGTATCAAAGATTATCAAAATAAGAGTCCCTGTCTGTTTAGCCAGGGAGATAGGCACACAGATAAATTACGAAACTGTGTGACAGATAAGTGCTCTCAGGGAAGTCTCAATAAAACTTTATAGGATCGTGGGAGGCAGTGATGCGTCCTACCTAAGATCTTTCTGGTTAGAACCATGGATATTCTGCTCATTCTCACTTTTTCTTGGGGGTCTTGGGGTCATACCAGTTTTCTTGAAGTGTTGCTAAGGCAGAATTCAACTTGTGGGTTTAAGTTTAGTCCTGCCTAAACTTTGAATTTCTGTAAATGCAGAGATTTAAATTTTTTTTTTTTTAACATTTATTTTTGAGAGACACAGCACGAGTGGAGGAGGGGCAGAGAGAGAGAGGGAAACACAGAATCCAAAGAAGGCTCCACGGTCTGAGCTGTCAGCACAGAGCCTGACGCAGGGCTCGAACTCACAAACCTTGAGATCATGACCAGAGCCGAAGTCGGACGCTTAACCGACTGAGCCACCCAGGCACCTCAGGATGATATTTCTTCTAATTAATGGTATTCATATAAAATATATTAAAGACTAACAATGTGGAATCACAGGAAAGCCTTATTATACACTTAAGAGAAAAAGCTGGACATAATGTTTTGGTCGTGTAAATTAAATTCAGAGAAGACTTTTGGGGACTAGCTGAAGATGCAAGTCATGATACAAAGAACAAACTAGCAGGGTGTAGTCTAGGAGATACCACCGTTCTTTCAGTTCTCAGATTCCAGGTCGCCTTCATTTCCTTCCATCTCGTGAATGTTATTGACGGTACGAGCTGGATTTTTACAATGGGTTCCAATTCCCTGTACCTCCAGCTAATAGCTGCCTCCTCCATCCTCCTCTGTCTGTTGGAACAATCTTTCGATAGCCACAACTGCTTTAAAAACTCTGCCAGATCATTGCTGCCTAAACAGATGCAGGTCTTTCTGCAGCCTGGTATGCTCACTTCTTCAGTGCCTTCCTTACCTCTCTCATGGGCTCCCTTGTGCAGAGCACCTTTTCTTTCTTTCTTTTCTTTTTTTTTTTTTTTTAACATTTATTATTGAGAGACAGAGAGACATAGAGTGTGAGTGGGGAGGGGCAGAGAGAGGGGGAGACACAGGATCTGAAGCAGGCTCCAGGCTCTGAGCTGTCAGCACAGAGCCAGACGCAGGGCTCAAACTCACAGACCGTGAGATCATGACCTGAGCTGAAGTTGGACGCTTAACCTACTGAGCCACCCAGGTGCCCCAGAACACCTTTTCACCAAGAGCCATGTCTCTCTGTTTTTGACCATATTGGTCCCATGCCTTGAATGATCTTCAAAACTACTTTGTTTTCCTGGGGAAAATCCTGTTTATCCTACCATAACCTTTAATTGATTTCGGTTCAACAAACACTTATTGAGGTTGTTCCATGTGCCATATGCTGGGGATACAAACTTGTCAAGATAGTCTTTCTTTTAAGGAGTTAATAGTCTAAGGAGGTAGGTACACAAATATTTATTAATATTCCTGTGTGTTAGGGTTAGGTGTTAGAAATATCATGACAGAACAGACAGGCTTCCTGCCCCCATGAAGCATATGTTCTGGTTGGGGAGAAGATATCAAATTTTAGAAACTGATCTGTGAGAAGTTCTGTGAAAGTGAAAAACGACTTTGATCTGAGAAAGTAACTAGGAAGGATAGGAAAGTCAATTTTAGATTAAAAAAAAAAAAAGGGTCAGGTTTGGCTTCTCCAAGGAGGTGACACTTTTAAAAAAGACATTTAAGCAAGTAATTATAGCAAAGTGTAATAAAGCTTAATTATCATAGGATAAATGTAGGAGACCTATGTGTAAAAATGTAAATGCAAATGAATAGTTATAATATGATGTGATGAACTCAGTGATACAGGGATGTAATGAAGGATACTTTGGCAGTATGAAGGGCCCACAAGGTGTTTTCTGCCATGCAGTGGAAGAATTTGGTGAAGGGTGGCTGAAGGGCTTTCCATGCCAAAGCACAGAGGTTTAAAACAACTTGTGTTCATAGAGTTTAAAGTACTTTGATGTTAGGAGGAGCCTAGAGGCAGGAAATAAGGCTAAGAAGTGGGTGGTCAAGAAGGGGGCTCTGGAGCCAGAACTGGGCTCAGATCTCAGCCTCTGGCATTCCCATAAATAGGACAAGGTTTAATAATAACAAAACAAAATCTTTCTGTGCCTCCAGTTTCCTCATTTGTAAAACTGAGATGATGATAGCACCAACCTTATCAGGTTATTGTGAGGATTAAATAAGTACCTACAAAATGCCTGGAACACTGTTTGACATATCAGGTGCCCACTAACTGCAGGGGTGGTGATTATGGACATAGTATTGCATGGAGATAAGCTATGACTGACTGCAGACCTGTTAAGGGTTACTTGCAGTGGAATGGCTTGATCATTCTTGTGTTTCTCAAATATCATTTTAGAGCAAGTTTAAGCCTGTGTATTGGGGAGGAGGGGACTGGGATTGTATTTTTGTGGATTCTCTGACCTCACCTTTTCTCTTCATTCCCTGCATAATTACGTGTTCCTTCACCTGTGTTCCCACATCATTTTATCTCCATGGTGGCATTTTCCCATTGAATTTTATAGTTTGTGTTTCTCACACTAGACTGAATTCCCTCGGGGTGTTAAAGAGTACGCATTACTCATCTTTACATGCCCCTGCCAAGGGCAGTGCCTAACACTGGTACATATTGGGCACTCGACAAGTAGTTGTTGAATTTATTTGAAAGGTTTACTAGGGAGTTGCCCTAACTTATAATTCAGGAGAAAGGTCCTCCCATGGAAAAGTCTGGGCATGTTGCTATGGGAGGGTGTTTTCATTCTTTCATACACCAAGTATTTATTGAGTGCCTACTGCACATGGCGCTGTGGGGGATACAAAGATGAATCAACTGTGTACTCTGCCCTGGGTTGTGTTGGCTCTTACAGTTTTAATTGTGGATGTAAGGGAAGAGGTAAATGGTTGCTGATAAAATGAAAAATAGGCTATGCATTGGTTTGGTTGTATTGGGATTTCTGTTTAGAAGTGTAATTGCTTCAGTCAGAGCATTTCAGAATGACTATTTTTTTTAATGATGTCTCACTGAAGGTAGCTTATTTCTTGTTACATTTCAGTTTTCTGTCACAACAGAATCTGTCTAATAAACTGCGCAGTGTAAAGTTCACAGTAAGCCTGCTCATTTCTCAGATTTTAATCCTGAATAGAAATTACTCCACACATGTGGGAAGGAGGGGTATATCCTTGCCTTTGGACCAAGTACCTTCCTGGGCTCTTTGTTTCTGCACTTAATCCCTAATCAGCATCGAGTATTATGTTTGATTAAAGGTACCTAGTTACAGGTTTTTATTACAGCTATGGTTTTAAGCTTTTGGTCGTATCTGTCCCTACTTTTCTCACCATAATTCTCTGGCCTCTGTAGCCTACCCTGCTGCCTTTTTATTTTTTCAAATAGAAAAGGCAGGCTTGTTCTGTTGTGAACATTTATCACTCTTTGCTCAGACCATCTCTAAACCCAGAAAAAAAACCTTTCTCTTTTGGCCCAATGTGTAACTCCCCCCCCCCTTTTTTTTAAAACATTTTTATTTATTTTTGAGAGAGAGAGAGAGAGAGAGACAGAGCATAAGTGGGGGAGGGGCAAAGAGAGACAGGGCGACATACAATGAGAAGCAGGCTCCAGGCTCTGAGCTGTCAACACAGACCCCGAAGTGGGGCTCGAACTGTGAACTGTGAGATCATGACCTGAGCCAAAGTTGGACGCTCAACCAACTGAGCCATCCAGGTGCCCCTCAATGCATTACTTTCTATTGAAAGATAGATGCTCTTGATTTCAGTGATTTTTAAACTACTGGGATCCCTGCTGAACATCTCATCCTTAGCATCCCCAAACGCCTTAACCTCACCTGTGTTAGTACAGCAGGGGCAGGTCCTGGTACACCAAAACCCTCATGTTTGTGTTGATAGGATGAACTGATATAAATAAAGCATATGTGGGAGTGGAAGTGTATTTAAATTACTCAGCTTTTTAAAGAGTGTGTTTAATAGTACATTTTGTCTTTGTGAAAATTTTATTTGAAAACTCTTATTCTAAAATATCAAACTTGTCAGAGCAGTTACAGTGTCTTTTTAATTAGAAAAGATGCCCAATCATGCAACATAAAAGAGATGGAAATGAAAACTACATTAAGCTATCATATCTTGTCTATCAGGCTGGTAAAAATAAAAAGTTTTACAACATGTTTTATTATTTTTTTTAATGTTTACTCATTGTTGAGAGAGCGAGAACTTGTGTGAGCATGGGCGGCATGTGAATGGGGGAGGGGCAGAAAGAGAATCCCAAGCAGGCCCCGCCTCTCAGCACAGAGCCCAACTCTGGCTCAGTCTTAGGAACCTTGAGATCATGACCTGAGCCAAAACCAACAGTTGGTTGCTTAACTCACTGAGCCACCAAGGCACCCCATACAAACAAGTTTTATTGATAAGACTGTAGGGGACAAAGTTCGTTCATTCGTTCTTTTCTTTTCATTTCATTTTTAATGTTTGTTTATTTTTGAGGGAAGAGAAAGAGGGAGAGAGAGCAAGTGAGGGAGGGGCAGAGAGCGAGAAAGGGAGACCAAGGATCCGAAGCAGGCTCTGTGCTGACAGAGAGCCTGACCTGGGTCTCGAACTCCTATACCATGAGATCATGACCTGAGCCAAACTCAGTGGCTTAACCTACTGAGCCACCCAAGTGCCCCTCCTTTTTTCTTTCTTCTTTTTTAATGCTTATTTATTTTGAGATAGCACGCATAAGCAAGCAAGGGGAGGGTCAGAGAAAGAGAGGGAGAGACAGAATCCCAAGCAGGCTCCCCTGCTGTCAGTGTGGACCCCAACATGGGGCTAGATCTCAAAACCGTGAGATCAGGACCTGAGCGGAAATCAAGAGTCTGCTGCCACCCAGGCGCCCCAAGGACAAAAGGCTTTCATACATAGCTGGCAGGAACGCAAAATGGTATAACCCTATGAGGGGAGTTTGGCAGTAAGTAGCAAAATATCATTTGCGTTTACCCTTTGATTCAATCAGCTCACGTCTAGGAATTTATCCCCAAGATACACTGGCAAAAATAAGGAAAAGGTATCTACAGGTGTATTTATTATAGAGTGTATGTAATAGCAAAAGACAAAATAATCCAAGTATCATTAGGGAGTTGGTTTAAAAGCAACCTGGCTGGCTTTAGTTGGAAGAGCCTGCAACTCTTGATCTTGAGGTCTGAGTTCAAGCCCCATGTTGGGTGTAGAGATTACATACATATATACATACGTACGTACATAAACTTAAAAGAAAAATCTGGTATTTCAAAATAATGGAGCATTATACAAGTTTAAGATGGAATGAGTACTCTATTTTCTACTATTGTGTGATCTCTAAGGTCTATCGTTTTTTTATTTTATTAAAAAAATTTTTTAATGTTTATTTTTGAGAGAGAGGGAGGGGGAGAGAGAGAGAGAGAATGAATGAATGAATGAATGAATGAATGAATGAATGAATATGACTGGGGGTGGGACAGAGGGAAAGGGAGACACAGAATTTGAAGCAGACTCCAGGCTCTGAACTATCAGCACAGACTCAGGGCTTGAATCCGTGAACTGTGAGGTCATGACCTAAGCTGAAGTCAGATGCTTAACCGACTGAGTGACTCAGATGCCCCGGGATCTATCATTTTTTTTAAAAGTAAAGTGTAGAATAGCATGTTTAATTATGTTACCTTTTATTTTAGTAAGGGAAGGGGCATCTGGCTGGCTCAGTCAGTAGAACATGACCCTGGGGTTGTGCATTCAGGTTCCACATTGTATGTAGCAATCACTTAAAAAAATAGTAAGGGAAGAATACGGAAATGCATATGCTTTGCTTATATTAAAAGAATAATTAATAGATAACTCAAAAACTTGATGGGCAAAAATAGAAGCTAGACTTTCCTGAATGTGCCTTGCTTTGTGGCTCATCTTAGAACTACTAAATGTTATACATAATTATAAAACAAAATTAAATCAAAATTGTGAAGGGTGAAACCAACCCTTAAAAGTGGGAAGCAATGGGTGCCTAGGTGGCTTAGTCAAGTGTCCAACTTCGGCTCAGGTCACAATCTCCCTGCTTCGGATCCTCTGTCTCCCTCTCTCTCTGCCCCTTCTGCTCCCCACCTCAAAAATAAACATTAAAAAAAATGTGGAAAGCAACAATGAACAAATGAATCTAATAGTTTGTCAAGTTGGTGGTTTGCCTTTATTGAGAGGAATTACAGTCAGCCCTTGCTGTGAACGAATTTCAGTTATCATGGTTTCAGTAACACCAGGTCTCCAACAGAGTGGTTCAGATTTCAGTTAGCGCAGCAATTTCATAAAGTGCAAACTAGCTAATTCCTCCACAAATCACTATGTAAATAACAGAGGGCATCATGATCAATAACCAATCATGTCACTTCTTTTAAGGCCTGCCCTGATTGGTTGCTGTAGTTGTGTTGGCTCCTTGTCTCCCAGTGATGAACCCATGGGACATTTCACATAAATGGATAATCTAAAGAGAGACTTGGCCAACCAATATGAAAGTGCAGAAAGAAACGAAAGGTGACAATGCTGAGAGAGAAATACTGAACGAGCATAAAGGAAGCTACAGAAAAAATGGCTGACTGGGAACGTGCAGACAGGAACACAGTGGAGAGGAGCTTACTGACATAAATGAGGAAAGCAGTTGCAATGAGAGGGAGGACGATGTCCCAGAGGATGAGCTGCCTAAGAAATGCTCACATTAAAGGAACTCTTACTTCACCACATTGAGACATTTCACCACATTGAAAGAGCCAAGGATGAAATGTTGGAAGCTGATCCATACTTAGAAAGGAGTATGACAATTTGCCAGGGTGTAGAAAAGATGTTTGCTTTGTGTTGTGACATATGTAACAAGAAGGCGAGCACTGTTCAAAGCACTCTTAGAAAGTTTTTTTTTTAACAAGCAATTCTTTTTTTTTTAATTTTTTAAATGTTTATTTATTTTTGAGAGAGAGAGGGAGGGAGGGAGGGAGGGAGGGAGGGAGGGACAGACAGAGAGAGAGGGAGATACAGAATCTGAAGCAGGCTCCAGGCTCTGAGCTGTCCACACAGAGCCTGACGTGGGGCTCAAACCCACGGACTGTGAGAGCATGACCTGAGCCGAAGTCAGACGGTTAACCGACTGAGCCACCCAGGTGCCCCTAACAAAGAAATTGTTTATTTCTCAATGTGTTTAATGTTTTAAATCACAGCATATTTAGTAGATATTTTACTGTTTTGTTCATTTCCCTTAAACTATAACTTATGTATGTTATTTGTATGTTATTTATATATAACTTGTATGTTACTTCTACGTTATATATGTTATTTCCCTGTAAACCTATAGACTTACAGCATACATTTTTAGTATTTTGACAAATTTGTAAAGGACATGGAACAATTTGTAATTTTGCCCATTGATATTAAGATTGTTTTTGCAGAGTTTCAGTTTTTTATGGTCCTTCACTGCTCTGCAAAGTGAGGATTATCTGTATTTCAAGTGACTCTAGTGACAAGCTGTAAACTGTTCTCAGCAAATATGGTTAGTAATGCTAGAGGTATTGTACTGTTAGGAAACAAAATTTCACAATCAAAGAGGATAAGAAAAAACACTGTAATCCTAAATTTAATTGAAAATATCAATGGAAACTAATGATGTCTATTATCTTTTTGAAAATTGCATTTCCTTCTGTCTCTTGGATGGTGGGGGGGAGCCTAAACATGGCCAACTCAGCATCAGAGCTCTCTCCCAGGTCCCACAGTGTGGATTTTACGTGCCATTTCCCAACAAAAGGAACCAGGCCCCTTTGAAGTGAGGACTGGTTCTACATCTGGGTCTAGAAATGTACAAGATGAGCCTCAAATTTCTCATCATTACCAGAGAGCAAAACACTATTAAAGACGGTTGGAGTGATAGCGAAAAGAAACAACTTGAAGGGTTGCAGCAAACAGCAGCCAAATGGCAGCATAAAAGCATAAAACTTAAGTGGATTAAAATATATCAAATATGGTTAAACCCATGGTTTAAGTTGATACTAAAACAATACAAAGTCCATTAATTACCTTTGGGAAATGGTGGGAAACCAACTCATAACTTTTTAAAAATGAAAACAGAAGAAAGTATCAAGCAATTTATCCTAGTTTCCTGAACAAATTGGGTAACTAAGTAATTAATGAGGGAAAGATATTTACAGGAAAAAATTAACAGATAAAGAGTGATAGCATTGGAATATTATTCTAGCATTTGCATTCTCACACTGAATAGGCAGTCATTACCTGTAGCTGGTAATATCATTAGGTTAAAAAGTGGTAAGAAACTTTTCAGTGGGATGGTTTAGGGTGGCTGATAACACCTGAATCCATTATTTAAGATTTTAATGTTAAGATTTTTTTTTAAAGAGGTAACTGTTGTGCATCCTGATGTGATTCAATGGGATGTTGACAAACCACTTGCGGAACAGTCTTTCCAAGAGTTTGGACAGGAATGTGTTCAAGCCAGTTTGTAGGAAATACATTAGATCAAGAAAGGGGTCAAAGGATACTTCCAGCATGCTGTCAGCAAAATCCATAATGTGAGAATGCTACAGGAAGTAATTTTTTTCCTCCAACAAATCTCTAGAAAAAGAAATCGATTATTTAATTTATTTTTTAATTAAGGGTCAGTATTCATTTTACTTTTACTTTATTACTATTTTTGAATGTTTATTTTTGAGAGAGAGCACGAGCAGGGGAGGGGAGGGGAGGGGGAGTGGACAGAGGATCTGAAGCAGGCTCTGCACCAACAGCACAGAGCCCGACGCATGGCTCGAATTCGAGAACTGTGAGATCATGACCTGAGCTGAAGTCGGACGCTAAACCAACTGAGCCACCCAGGCACCTTATTTTAAAACCCAAGAGACATAGCCCTGTAGTGAAAGGATCCTGTTTGATCTAAGCACACCAATTAAATTTGTAGACTAACTGGATACTTGAGGAAATATATTATTAAAGGAAAATTTTATTAATAGTAAACAATAATTACTATTAAAACATTTTAGATGGGCTACTGGTATTATAGTTAATGCTTTTTAAGAAAATCTTCATCTTAAAAGTCTTTTTAAACCTGAAACTCCCTGGCACTTGAGTTTCTTACCATAAAATAAGAAAGAGGATTAGATTAGAGGTCTTTCCTGTTTTTTCTCTGCTCCTTATGTAATAGCCACTCCTTCTTGTTTTCCTTCTCAGAATCTTCTGTTATGTGCAGGCAGTGTGTTGCATGTGGATAAGGCTTTATTTAACAGTTGCACCTCTGTGAGGCAGGAACTTCAGTACTCAGCCTGAATGGCCTGATTGACCCTAGGCCCTGGAAAGCTCCTCTGATTTTTTTCCTGGCCATTTACCCTCTCCTGAGTAGGGTCTGAACACAACAGTTCTAAGCCTTGAGTCAGGGGTCCAGCAGGGGCTTGACGACCAGCAATTTATAGACGAGGCTGAGTCAGACTTGGCAAGAGGTGGTAACTGATACCCAGGTAGAAACCAGAGGCAGTAGCCATTGTAGAGTAGTAACGATTTAGCACTTCTTTAAGACCGCATAAGTTGTAGAAGGTACCAGGACCCCCTCAGGAAGAGCCCTTGGCACGCTGCTTTGGTCATAGTCAAAAAGCCTTGGTTAGCTGTTGATGTGAAAGAAGTATGAAGTGAACACGAGGCCGTGGGATCCATCTCGAGAGAGCTGTACTGCAGAGCTTGTGTACAGCACAACTTCTTGAAATGCCAAGTTCCCCAAGAGCAATTTCAGACTGCCCTCGGAGAAGATGCCATCCATGAGTAACGTTGCTAGCCGCTACCAGTGAGTAAGGAGAGTGCAAGGAGGCACTTGCTGAAGATGCCTTGGATAACGTGCTAGAGATGCCATCGAAGTTCATGGAAAAACTAGGGCTTAAGTGTTACATGTAGGCAGCAGGAGGCTGTTCAGCATGGTATATTTGCCAGGAATGTGGTTCAACTCAATAAATGTATGAGAGTTAGAATTGCATAGAAAAAAAATTTTTTTTTTGGTTTATTATTTTATCGGCCGTGATCCTCTCATTTAAGGTTGGAAATATGTGACCTACGTACTTGGCTCCCTGAAAGGGTGCATTTATTAAAAGAGACAGAAGAGGGGTTGAGAGGAGAGACGGGTAAAGAGAGCGAAGCTATTACTTGAAGTTGTTTCAGCCAAGTTAGTTTTTGTTCTAAAATCACTTTCTCGTCATAAGATGATTGTCCTGGAAGGACACCACCATCAATAGCTGTGTGACTGTTACTGCTCAGACTCAGTCACATTACCTTACAGCTGTCTCTGCAGACTTTCTGCTCGGATGGAGGTGGGCGTCTCTTAACCACATCTTCATGGCTGGAAACTTCAGTGTTCATAGCACCTGAAACATCAGGAGAAAATTCAGGAATGGAGTTCCATGTTTACCTCAAATCAGGGTTTGTTTTTGTTTTTGTTTTTTTTATCCTTAGTCACTGAAATACAGTAGATGCCCTGATCCCAGGTATCACATTTCTTTCAACCCCAAACACTCTTGGAGAAAACCAAACCAGGGTAACCATGATAATAAATCCCTATTTGCCATCTAGCTGAGTTCAAAAATAATGTCACAGTTGGGAATGCTGTAATGAAACATAGCTAGATGTCAGGAAGAATATTTCCTAAAAGACTGTACAAGTGTTCCTGGGACTGTTTGCTCGACAGTGTAACAGTAGCCTCTCCAGAGGCTCCAGGCATAGTGATTAAGAGCAAGGGTTCTTGGAACCAGGGTGCTAGGCTCCGTAGCTCCATCCCACCACTTACCAGTTGCCTTCGTGGGCCTCACCATCGTGTATCCTTGTATGTAAAGCAGGGATGGCAACCCTGTACTTGGTTTAATAGTTTGTGGTGGGAATTAATTTAATACAGGCAGAGCACTATATATGGTGGGTGCCATGTTTACAATTCATATCAGTAACAGAATTATTCCCAGCACCTTGCTTGCCACTGTGCCCAGACTTTGGTATCTAAGACTGTTGCCAAACATCTCAAGCACGTGTACTGAGGAAATATTGTATGTGGAAGAATGTCATCTTTCTGCTAATTTCCAAGTGGAAGAAGCTTAGAGGCCCATGAAGTTGTTAATCATTTTAAGGCACGAGGCCATCGAGCTTTGAGGTGTTAAGGGCACTGACTAGTCTGTCAGCTGGGAGTAGAGATCCCAGCTGAGAGTTTTCACCTTGACCACTGGAACTGGATGAGTTCTAATTGGATTAGCCAGGAAGTCTCCTCCTGGGCTATAGGTAACACTGTGAACAAAAACTGCTGTACTTTTCTTAAATGAATCCTTCAGCATGATGCTTAAAACTAATTAGCTCAATAACTTAGAGATTCTTGATCATGTAGGGGTGTAATTGGTGATTAATCAACTTTTTGTTCTTTAGATTTGTTGTATTTTCAAGGTGTTTGGAACATAGAAAGTAGAGTAGCTCTTTCTCTGAGTTAGTAAGTGCTTAGAGGACAAAGATTTTTAAATCTCTCCTATGGGGTTGTGCAGGGTTTGGGACCAAATAGATGCTTAATAAATGCTGCTTTGATTTCATTTTAATCTTTCTGTTCTGCATGTGACCTAGGTAGGAGGCAGAGCTCATGACCTCAAATGAAACTCCCCTGGTTTTTGGAGGAGATCCGTTGCCCTCCAATGGAATGCAAAACTCATGCCTTAAATTAGACTTGAATTGTTTGGATTAAAACATTTGCTAGGAATAAAAACACATTTAAGACAGGCCTGGCTATCACAGACAAACGTCAGTAGTTGACGTAACCTCTTTTTATGTGTGTGGAGATGAGATCTTACTGTAATTTATGAGCTGCAATTTACTGATCATTGTGGCTTGTCTGTGTATGTAAACTTTTTTTTTTTTTAAAACAAAAAGGAAAAACAACCCTGAAAGCCTGGGAAATGTCTCGTCTCTTCCAATTCTTACATCCTTCCCTTTTTCTTATGTGTATTCTGGAAAATTTGAGGGTATTTTGAAGGGATAGAAAAGTCCCCAACACATAGAGAACTTCACGAAAACATTGTTTAGAGATTATTGTTTTAGACTGAATATTGGGAAGATATTGATCACTTTGAGAATTTAAGGAATTCTTAAGTCTTATACATTTTAATTTTAAAAAGTTTTTTAATGTTTAATTTTGGGAGAGAGCACAAGTTGGGGAGGGGCAGAGACAGAGGGAGACACAGAATCTGAAGCAGGCTCCAGGCTCTGAGCTGTCAGCTCAGAGCCCGATGTAGGGCTTGAACCCATAAACTACGAGATCATGACCTGAGCTGAAGTCAGACACTCAATGGACTGAGCCACCCAGGCACCTCACATCTTGTTATCTTATAATGCAGTGATTCTTGGACTTTATTGGGCATATGAATCACCTGGGAATTTTGTTAAACTGCAGACTGTGATTTGGTATATCTGGAATGGAACGTAATATTCTGTATTTCTTTTTTTTTAATGTTTTTATTTTTTAATATTTTTTTAGTTTATTTTGAGAGGGGGAGAGAGAAAGAATTTGTGTGTGTGTGTGTGTGTGTGTGTGTGTGTGTGTGTGTGTGTGTGTGTGTGAGCACGCACGCAAGAGGGGCAGAGAGAGGAGGAGAGGGAGAGAATCCCAAGCAGGTTCCACACTGCCAGCATAGAGCCCGATGCGAGGCTTGAGGCTCGAACTCATGAACCGTGAGATCATGACCTGAACCGAGATCAAGAGTCAGACACTTGACCAACTGAGCCCCCCAGGCACCCCAAGATTCTGGGTTTCTAACAAGTCTCCCTGTGGGGCTGTCACTGCTGCTCTCCAGCCCTCACTTGGAGGAGTAGCAAGGCTTAAAAGCAGAGGTTTTCAAACTTGGCTTCACTTTAAATTACCTGAGGACTTTTAAAAAAATACTGACTCATAGGTCCCACTTCCAGAGAGTAATTGGCCTGGGGTGCTGCCTGGTTGTCAGGAACTTGTAAACCTCCCCAGGTGATTCCCATGCAGAGTCAAGGCGGGGAACCACACTGCTTATTCTGAAGGATCTGAATTGTTTTCATTAGTTGACATCTGTGGGGAAGTACCTGTCTTCAAAGTGATGTCCTCTGTGTGTGTTTTAAAGTACTCTCGTTTTCTTTTATTATTTCTCTCTTCTCCTTTGGAGCCCATGTTTTGGAAGAGTCCCTCTACTAAACTACATTTAAACAGCTTTGCTGTTTTCTGGTTTTAAGTTAATCAAACCACATAAGCTGGTCAGTTAGACTTCCTGGTGAGCATGAGCTCCCTGGTGTTACTACACTGCGTTAGCACAGGGTCTAGGAAGGCCCAAAGCAGAGGCCTGCACATACTTTCCACAGACAAATAAGTGATTTCCTTTGGACTTTTTGAAATGTCGAAAATAGTTCACTGATCTCCATTTGTGGACGTGGGTCAGAGTCCAGAGATTACATAATCCAGGAGCTTCTCAGGTTGTGTGGGTTCCAGGCAGAGCTCTCCCTTGGATTCAGGTGTCGGAAGCAGTCTGGCAGCTGCAGCTGGCAGAGTTCTTCACAGCTCTCTGTTTCAGTAATTATCTGTTAGCTGCGTTATCTTTTGGCTTCCTTTCCGCTCTGCTCAAACAAGCAAACATTCCCCTTGATCCTATCCCACCTCGTGACTTGATATACATGAGAGCTAGGAGCTTGTGGGATAGCGTGAAGGTTCAGATAGCAGAGAAGGCTTCTGAGAAGAGCTGCTTTGGTTGGGATTTGAAAAACGGTAGGGGGTCTTCAGCTGGAGAAGAAGGAAAGGGTATTCCAACAACGAGAAAATACTCTGCAAAGATGGCTGGCATGAGAGGTGTCTGGCTGGAGGGTGTTTGTGGTGGTAAAGTGAGGAAGCAGTGGACGGGGGTTGGTTTTCTTTTTCTTTTTTTCCACAAGAGAGTAACATCTGATGTGTATTTTAGGAATGATATATTCTGGCAGTACTGTTGAAGGCTGAGTGGAGAGAGAAAGTCGGCAAGAGAAATCTTAAGCTATTGAAAAAGCATGATGATATATGAGAAAGAACCTGAACTAAGAACAGTAGGGGTTCTAGAAGACCTTGTGATTATTTTTAATTTCCAAAATAAATTAGATGATGAAAGTGTCAGCTGGGAATAGGTACAAGATTGAGTCTAAATAGAATTTGGTTATGTAGAGGATGCATTCTATTAGCGCTAGAGCAGTGGTTTCTAAACTTGAGTGTAAAACAGGGTCACCTATAGGGCTTATTGAAATTCCAATTGTTGCGCCCCACCCATAGAGTTTCTGATTCTGTAGGTTTGGGTGGAGTCTGAAAATTCACAAAAGAATGCAGGAAAGGAACAGGAATCTAAAGGGAAAATGGAAGACAGGTAGCAGGTTGGTAGAACTTAAACCCAACAATCAATAATTAAAATAAATATCTAAACATTTCAGTTACAAGGCAAAGATCCAGCAGACTGGGCTTTACCCAGCACAATACCCTTACAGTAGATGCATTTTAAATATAAAAACATGAATCGGTCTAAGGAAAAAGGATAGAATAAGCAACAGCCTCAAATGTAAGCATGAGAAAGCTGGACAGTTCCATTAGGATCAAGAGGACAGAATAGAACCAATGGATGAGGGCTACAGGGAAGCCAATTTTAGCTCTATGGAGCACAGATATTTCTGGTGCTCATCACTGGCCAGCAGTGGAAGGGGCTGCCTTTTAATTACAACACATGTCCCTGGAGATTCCCAAATGGGCTAGTCTACACACAGAAAGAGCATTCTTGCATAGAGATGTGGATTAGATGACCTTGGTCTCCTTTCTGGAGCTAAGATTTGATTATAGTTTATTTTTTACAATAATTGTGATTTTTTTGTTTTAATGGCTAGAAATGTGGGTATGTTCATTTTATAATACTTAGAAAATGTTAAAAACTTTTTTTTAACATTTATTCATTTTTGAGATACAGAGTGTGAGTGGGGGAGAGGCACAGAGAGAGAGGGAGACACAGAATCTGAAGCAGGCTCCAGGCTCTGAGCGCAGGGCTCGAACTCAGAGACCGTGACATCATGACCTGAGCTGAAGTCAGACCCTTAACTGACTGAGCCACCCACGAGCCCTTATAATACTTAGAAAATATTTAAATGCCCAGAACAAGACAAGCCATTTGGTCCTTCCATCCAGAAATATCTACAGCTACTAGCATTTTGGTACAGAGGCCCAGTCAATCTCATGAATACAAATAATCACTTAAATGTTGATGAAGTGGGTTCCTAACAAAGGCACTGTATTGCAATTGCTTTTTTTAAAAAACTTGTACTATATTATATCTTTCCATGTTGTTAAATATTTTTGTAACACAAGAGGGTGAAAGCATATTCAACCCAGGGGGAGAAAAAGCACTTAGGGACTAGTTGTATACATTGAAAAAAAAAAAATAGAGAACTGTTTCAAGAGAAGAGCCCCCCCACCCCTGTATCCCTGCATTTTTACTATCTCAAGAGACCTCTGGGATTTGGGTGGTGATTACATGTGGAGAAAGAACCAGGAAAAGGAGTAACTGATCTTTAGTTTGGGTGATGGAGACCAAGGGGAGAGGAATGGGTTGGAGTTGAGGTCAGATGAATTCTGGCCCTGGTGAGTGTGAGTTGCTGGGGGTCACTGCCTGGCCTGGGGCCATTTCTCAGGCTGACTTTGTCTCTCTTTCCCTCACCTGTTTGCCTTTCCTTTTTATTTTTATTTATTTTTTTTATTTTATTTTTTTATTTTTTTTTAAAAATTTTTTTTTCAACGTTTATTTATTTTTGGGACAGAGAGAGACAGAGCATGAACGGGGGAGGGGCAGAGAGAGAGAGGGAGACACAGAATCGGAAACAGGCTCCAGGCTCTGAGCCATCAGCCCAGAGCCCAACGCGGGGCTCGAACTCCTGGACCGCGAGATCGTGACCTGGCTGAAGTCGGACAGACGCTTAACCGACTACGCCACCCAGGCGCCCCTGCCTTTCCTTTTTAAAGGTATCACTACTCTGCATACCACCTGTTACTGTGCATACTCACTGTTTTTTGCTAGTAAAAAATTTAAAGAGACAGGTGTTATTTTAAGATGTTTATTGCTGTTCATTCAGTTAAACACAGTATAAAGATAATGACATTTTTTAGTTTTATGTTACCTTGTCTCTCCTGATTTGCCAGTTAGAAGCCCTTTTTAAGTTCTGCCTTCTGCTTTTATTTGCAAGAATGGAACCAGTTCTAGCCCTCCTCCCTCAGTTCTTTCCCTTCTTTGGGGAGGAAGACATTGTCTCCTTCCTTTGTAGAGAAAATGCCCTTTGCAGACCCAAGCATCAGCTCAGGCTGAATGATAAGTGTTTCTTGGCACCTCGAGGGTAAAACACTTTTCACTAAGTGAATGATCCATTTTGGACAACCTCCCAAATGCCTTTCCATTCCCAACAAAGTGTTTCTGGGCAGCTGGAAAGAATGAAGTTGGAGTTGTGAAGAAAGGTTTGGGCTAGAGTTAAACTTTTGGAGAGTCACTTATGATATCGTACAAGACCACGAACAGACCGAGAGATAAGTGAAGTTTTCTAAGGTCTTATATTGAATTCTGGATGTGTGAATAGAAATTGTAAAATAAAGTGAGCGTCACCGCCCCCCCCCCCCCCCCCCAAGTAAAGTGGTACCCTTAAAAGTCCACAGAGGAGAGCTTCATTGTAAAGGAAGCCGACAACGCTTCCTACATTTTTATGGCTGGGAAATTTGGCTGGGATGGCGGGAGGTCTGAGCTGAAGTACAAAGCCTGATGTGGGGCTTGAACCTTGGGATCATGACCTGAGCTGAAGGCGGACACTTAACCGACTGAGCCACCCAGGCACCCTGAGTGGGGATAGCATTTTAAGAAGAGGATGCTGATATGTGGGGGAGAAATGGCTGACTCTAGAACTGGGGCAGAGCATATAGAAAATAGATGGTACCTGAGCATCTTGTAGCAGAGAGTAAGGAAGTGTTCAAAAGACAAAAGGATGGGAGCAGGTCAAAGGGACAGAGAGCTCACCTGAGAACTCCCAATGGCCAGGGCTGGAACAATTGGAGGAATAAAATAAATCATGTAGCCCTGAGTTATAACCCAAAGGATAAAATAACAGTGAGCCCCATACTAATATAAAGAAGTGATTAAATATTAATAAATGGAGAAGAAGCAAATCTTCCTCACAGAAGAATTCCAAATAAGATGTATAGATACCACCCACCCTACAGGAGGTGGAGTGTAATTCCCTCCCTCCCCTGAAGGGAAAACATCAGATAAACCCAGGCTGGTGGGGGACAGTCTACAGCACACGTGGCCTGAACTCCTCAAAACTAAAAGTCATGAAAAACCAGGAAAAACTGAGATACTATCATAGAGTGCAGTGTGTGATACCCTGAATTGGCTCTTGGAATAGATTGAGGATATGGATGGAAAAACAATTCAAAACAAAGTTAGAGTTCAAAGTGATACACCAATGTTGATTTCTCAGTTTTGGCAAATGACAAATAGTGCTGTAAGATGTAAAAATGGGGAAGCTGGCTGGGGAGGTATATGGAAATTCTTTGCAACTTTTCTGTAAATCTAAGATTATTCTAAAATAATTTTTTTTAAGGCTGTGGTGTGTGTTGGGTGGGGGGGGGGGTGCTGGGAAACTTGAGCTCCTTTGCAGGCTGAGAATAAGTAATTGGTATGGGTCTTGGGGAGGGTGAGGAGGAATGGTCTAACAATGCGCCCATAGAAGGAGACGGAAAAGTGTAAACCAGAAGTAGAGAAAAAGACATTCATTCAGTGAAGAGCTGAAGTTGGTTGGTAGTCCTAGACATTGTTGCTTGTGTACTCCCCAACAGAGTGCTGAAAAACCATAGGTCTTCATTTTCAAACCTATTAGAGAAGATCTACCTCATTTTGTAATTCTGCATAGCTAGATAGGAAAGGCATGGGCCTTGCTACAGGTTGGTTACCTGGATGTCTTTAATGAGGAATCACTCATGAATATTTCTTGATTTGAGCTCAGGGATTCTCCTACATAGATATGTTCCTTTGGGGTCTCAGAGGCATTTCTATCCCAGAACAATGTACCCTGATTTGGGATGAATGAGAGGCAGGCTTTTCTTGTTCTGGTAGGGAAAGGCAAGGGGGAAGTGAAAGGAAAGCCTGAATCCTTGTTTCAGGAAAGAGGACATTTGGAAATTAATGACCTTGGAAAGAGATTTACCTAAACCTTTGCCCTCAGGCCTCTTGAGGATTTCCTTGTACCCTCAGTTTGAAGACCATACTAGAAGACCCAAGAGATGTGGGGGTGTCTGGGTGGCTCAGTCAGTTGAGCGTCCGACTTTGGCTCAGGTCATGATCTCACGGTTTGTGAGTTTGTGCCCCATGTCAGGCTTTGTGCTGACAGCTCAGAGCCTGGAGTCTGCTTCAGATTCTGTCTCCCTCTCTCTCTGCCCCTCCCCCGCTCATGCATGTGCATGCACGCTCTCTCTCTCTCTCTCTCTCTCTCTCTCTCTCTCTCTCTCTCTCTCAAAAATAAATAGACACTAAAATTTTTGTTTTTAGTAAAAATATAAAAAGAAGACCCAAGAGATGTGGAGTAAAGCTTTGGAATAGTGCCTGGAGAGGAGGGTTTTCTCGGGACCAGTGAGGGGAGGACTACTTTGTGTTGAGGTCACAGCTGAAGGGGGAGCCAGTTAATTTCCAGTGATGCTTATGATACTGGTTTCTCTGCTAGTTCTGACCTCTGGGGACTGCTCATCTTTTTTCTCCTCCTTTGCCTCTCCTTGTTTTTCCTGTGTCTACTTTATTTGAGATCTTCCAGTGGCAACTTGGAGCACTTTTCTTTTGTGAAGTGATTTTTTGCAGTGTCCATGTTAAAAAACATTTCATTGTAATGAAGTAGCAGTTCTTAGGAGATTTGACCTGTGTAGCTAACTTTTAGACCCAAAATGCTATTAAGGTGTGGAATCATTGAATGACTGTTGTGGACCAAATGCATAGTACATTGAATGAGGCATTTTACAGTTTGGATTAAGGCAATCTGAGTAACCTTTTCTTCTCCCCCTTTAATTTCAACTAAGGTATGTTAGAAAGATATTGCCCTCTATCTAAATAAAAAAAATATTTAAATGTAAATATGTATATATTTCTTTTTTTTTTTTTTAATTTTTTTTTTTTTTTAACGTCTATTTATTTTTTTGGGACAGAGAGAGACAGAGCATGAACGGGGGAGGGGCAGAGAGAGAGGGAGACACAGAATCAGAAACAGGCTCCAGGCTCTGAGCCATCAGCCCAGAGCCCGACGCGGGGCTCGAACTCACGGACCGCGAGATCGTGACCTGGCTGAAGTCGGACGCTTAACCGACTGCGCCACCCAGGCGCCCCAATATGTATATATTTCTAAACATATGTCTGTATATTTTGCCAAATAGGTAATGGAGCACTGGAAAGATTATTCTATTTTCACTCTTGGATAACAATATCCAGTACACTTTTGTGATTGTAATTAAGATGTGTTACATATGCTATATGTTGTTGCCACTACATATGTTCAAGTGTCACTTATAAAGCTCATTAATTTAAAGGGCTAATAAAAAGATACTTTTCGGGTGCCTGGGTGGCTCAGTTAGGCGCCCGACTTCAGCTCAGTTCATGATCTCACGGTTCGTGGGTTCCAGCTCCGTGTCTGGCTTTGCGCTGACAGCTCAGAGCCTGGAGCCTGCTTTGGATTCTGTGTCTCTCTCTCTGTCCCTGCCCCACTCACTCACTCACTCTCTCTCTTTCTCTCTCAAAAATGAATAAACATTAAAAGAAAAAAAAGATACTCTTGTGATTCAAGAACACGTTTATGATTGTAAAATAGTCCTACTAACCTTTTAAATTCTACCCTACTTATTAAGTTGTGTAGCGTACTATTGGTTTTAGCATATGTGGTCACGGTTGGATTAATCAGGAAACGTAGACTGATTAGCATATTCTCACTGTATAGAGAAACCTGTTATTTTGTTGTGCAAGTGTTTTGATGGCATGTCACATCTTCCTCTTTTCATTAGTAGTCCTTCACTGGGCAATGAATAAGACACATCTAAGTTTTTAAGGGACAGTAAGGATTGACAAGTGGTCTTACCTCTTACTTGTAAGCTAAGCTGGGTCTACGAGCTGGTCCAGTTTGAGTGTATTTCAGGGCCCAGCAGCTCTTCACCTGAAGTCTACAGAGCCTCTGGGGCTCCAGGGAGATCTTAAACACATAAAAGTATCACAAATGTATGCAGGGGCTATCTCCTCAAATTTCATCTAAAAGCCAAAGAATTTTGTGTGCCAAAAATACCATTTTTGTTCAGTTTCATCGCTGAACAAGTCTGTGGTTAGGACACAATAGTGTTTTGAAAATGCTTGGAAATAATTATACCCATGTTTGTATTGCAGTACTTCAGCCACAGACAGTATCTAATTTCAGAAAATTTCTCTTGCACTTTCCTCTAGTATTTTTAGATATGGTATAAATGTAGTGTAATCTCACTTCTGTTTCAAATTACCCTCACTAATTTACAAACAATTTTGAGGGCCCAGGTAATCACAGGTGTAATTGTGATCTGGTGATTCCCATTTTCCTTTTGGGTAGCTATTTGCTGTGTTCTTCCATTTCTTCATATTTAAATAGTGCCAGAACAATTAGCACAGTTCAAAGAGGAAACATGTAATTTTAATATTACTGATGTTACATTTCTAGACTGTGGTAAATGGAGAACCTGTGAATAAATGCTATTATGAAACACTATTGCAGGGTGCCTGGGCGGCTCAGTTGTTAAGCATCTGACTTTGGCTCAGGTCATGATCTCACAGTTCAGGAGTTCTAGTCCCACATCAGGTGAGCAGGAGCCCCACTTTGGGTGAAACACGATCCCTGCTTCCCTCCCCTTCTTCCTTCCCCTTCCTGCCTCCCCTTGCTCACTTGTGCACCCCCCCCAAAAAAAAAATACTGTTTCAGGTTGCTTAGATGTCTGATACCAATTTGTTCGAAGTACAAATGATCATAGTTGGTATTGAAAATAATAAGAAAAAAACAGGAGGAAATGGCAAGCAGAAAATTCTTAGGAGTAGACTTTTGCCTGAATTTATATTTGTCTCCTTGAAGGTTTATCACTCAACTCTGGCAATAAGAATATATGTGTGCAGTGGTATTTTATTGTTTAATAGAGATCTCTGATAATGAATATAAATGTTGTCCAACCGTGATCCTTCAAATGATTCAGGAATTATAAACCAATAGTGAATCAAAAAGCTTTTAACATTATTTTCTAAATATGCATGATCTAGGTAAGTGGCTCTCATGTACAAGCAGACAACAAGTATTACCTGGAGAATGTGCTGAAATGTGTATCCTGGAGACCTCACCTCACAAAGACTTTCATTCAGTAGTTCTGGACTCCACTGTGTTTTTGACATAGCCCCAGGTGATGTGAGCATATTTTGTTCTAGGTGCTAAGAGGTTATATGGGAATAGCTACAATATAAGAACATTACCTGTAGGGCCTGGGTGGCTCAGTCTGTTGAGCGTCTGACTTCGGCTCAGGTCGTATTTAAAATAATAATAAACCCATTACTTGGGTCTATTATTGGAAATAATTTCTTATTGGGAAAGAAAACTATTTCCAAAATAAAATAAATTAGGAAGGGGAATGGCATTATTTCACATTTATGCAAATCTCTTTACTGTTAACGCAATAGAAGGTTAATACAGTATAGAGGGCATCTGGATTCTCATAGATGCTTCTGTATTCAATGTGTTGCAATGTTTTGGTTGAAATCTATGAAGAAGATCCAGTCTCACACAGAAAAGAGGGAAGTATTTTAAAGCCTTCTTTGATATTATACTAAAACTATACAAGTCATATTTTCTTAAAGCTTAATTGCAGTATGGAATCTGGAATTCTATCACTGAGTTTTGTTTTGTTTTTTACTTTGATACATTCAAATCCATTAGTCTGTTTTACACTTTCAGTGAATTTTTTACCCATGCATGACTTTGTACCAATTAGAAGACATTGGTCACGAGGTTATGCAGACCTTCTAAAATCACATTTATTTCTCTCATTTTGTTACTGGAGCCCAATGGTGCAAGACCACCTAGACGCGTGGGGGTGGCCAAAACAGACCAGGTTCTGTCCCATGCCACTAACAAAATCTGAAGTTGGAGAGACAAGTGGTGAAACCAGAAAGGAATTTCAGTGAGGTCAACACCAGAAAGACTGGGGACTAAAGTCCTAAGAATGTCTCCAACGTGCTGAGAATACTTCTAAGTTTATATAGGGAAGACAGGGAACAACAAAATCAGTAGGTACTTGCAGCTGAGCAGCAAAGTCAGTTTGACAATTGTCCTGAGGTCCATCACGTGGGGGTCTTGCTGACGTCAGGGGAGTAGTTATTGCCTGAGGGGGTAGTTTTGGTTCCCAGGGGATGTTTTTGCCCCCTGGGTCTTTGCAGGTGTTAACAGATAAGCCTGAGGGGAAAAACAGAGCCTTTAAGAGGAAAAGGTTGAAGGCAAAATGGAGTCAATCAGGGCAAAGACTGGGTCCTTCTTCAAATCCTCACTGTCAAGTTATTACATTTCAATAGAACAAGAAGGGATGATGATGGTCATTTCTGCTGTAACTACTTCCTGTGGACCAGGGATGATGTAGGAATTTTGGGATGGAGGATTTTGACAGGTTAGAATTGTTTCTTGTGTCCCTGCTGAGAAGGACAGCAAGGGCATCTCCAAGCTAGTATGAGTGTGGGCTCCTGTTTGACAAATACAGAAAGTCAAACAATAACCAAAGAGAAGAAGAACAAGACATATGCAATGTTTAGCAGGGCATATTTCCATTTGAAAGGAATAGAATTCAGCAAACTGCTAAAAGGATCTAGAACTAGGGCATCTCTAGTGGTTATGTGTTTGTTTAAATCTTTAGTGGCTTCAGTTACATTTTTTGAATAATTTGGAATAGGAATACAGCATTCTGTTTTAATGACAGTACAGTTTCCTCCTTGGGCTGCAGTCAAACGTCAATGGCCATCCAGTTTTGAAGGGCAATTTTTTGAATTTGTGTGGTATCATCATTTAGGAGAGTGCATGCTGGGTTTGTTTCAAGGTGGCCTTTGTATGCTTGGCTAAAGCCTCTACTTCTAATTCTACATTGATAAAGGCAGCTCCTGGGACAAATATGGCCAAAGGATAAAACCATCAAAAAGCCCTGTTTGCCTGATGTCTAGTTTTAACAGTATCCCTATTATGAGAAATCACTGGCAAGTGGGAGGTAACTCATTCACAAGTGCATCATCTAATCCATTCATAAGGTAAGGCCATCCATTATTTCCACAAGTCCATATAGCTAACCCCATGGAGTAGTGGGGTACTCTTGGCTCTTAAGTAGCAGTTTTGCCATTCCAGTCACATAGAATCAAAGAGACAGTTGCGTTACACAATTCTCAGGAAGTCCACCCCATTGCCTGGGATGATCCCTAAATACCATTTAACTTTTTAATATCTGGGGGGGGGGGGGGGATGCTCTTTACTCCATTGGACTTGCTCAGCAGTTAGCTACCCAGTTCCACCATGTGCTGCATTTCCCATACCTGGGGTGGTATCTATCTGTTCTTTTACTAAAGCAAACACATGTGATGAGCTGCAGGTCCCCACCAGGGGAGCAAGGTATACCCAAAGATACTCAGCTTCCTCTGGTATTTCCTCAGATTCTTTAAAATCTACTTTGCTGGAACTTTCTATAAGGAGGTTCAGATTGAACTTTTAACAGCTTGTCAAGGTGAGAAGTCAAGCCAAATACTTGCCGTCAGGTTGCCTGCAATGCTTATAGATTTGGGTGAATTCCTCTCTTCTTGGGGTCCCCCAAACATCCTTCCTAAGGTTCCTGTGTCTGCCAGGAAGTGACATTCTTTATTCACCTGGGAGTAAAGCTGCTGGGGACTCTGTAAGCAAGGTGTCAGGGAACATCTCCAAGGGGCTCTGTTGTCTCCATAAAGTCAATTTCGGTGCCTTAAAACTGTCTGGTCATATCTGAGTCTATGTATGTCTGTCTCAAATATGACATTCCAGTCAAAACCTTGGTAATATAACCAATGTTTCCAATGGTGTCCTGTTACTAGGAGAACAGATTCTTAACTGAACTTATATAAACAATTATAATTGTCATGAAAGAAAGAATACTCACTGAGAATTTCTGAATTCTAGAGGGTTCAGATAGGGAGAAAAGAAATGTTTTCACTTGTCACAAAGGAATATTTTACCGTATTTCTGTAAGTCATGCATACTTTAAGAGAAAAAGTTTCCCCTAAATCTAAAACAGCAAACATTAGAGAACCAGCAGTGTTTCAAACAAGAGTCAGAAAAACTATAATCATCTTCCTCAATTCATTCAGTTCCTAATTATATTAAATCTGGTTCTGTTCGCATCTTTTCCATTAGTTCTGGAGATTCTTACCCAGTTTAGTTTTGTGATCTTAAAGTATCAGAAAGATGTATTTGTGCAAAGTCTTTTTCATGAATTTCCTTGAAGATGAAACACATTTTGCAAGAGCATCAGAACAATAAGTGTAAATGACAAAAAGACTCGAAGATGGACATGGTTAAAGATCTGATGAGCATTTGTTATAATGCAATTGAGAAGGAAATCCAGTTATTTCTGTGACACACAACATAATAATTACAATGTCAAGTGATGACCTTATACCAGGACATACTTAAACCTTAGGAATTTCACATAATTTGTAGGACAGTTTTGCATCTGCCCATGAAATGTAACCTAAGAAAGTTTATCATCATTTGTTTGACAGTGCTTCCCATGTAACTTAATATACCAAATTATCAAGCCTCATTAGTCAAAAAGACTTCATTTAGAATTTGAATTTGGGGGAAATTTTGTTAAAGACCTCAGGTTTTAAAGCAAAATGCCTAGGTAGAATTACAGATCATTATAAGACTTAATATTTAATTATCTATTTAACCAAAGTGGCAATAGGAGATTCTACAGAAGGTTACATAGTTGTTAGCAAAACTTAGCTCCTTTAATACTGAGAAGTTTTAACTTTCTTAAATAATCAAAGACCTGATAAAGATGAAACAGAAACTTTGGTTGTCTGGGCAGATAAAGAAAAAAAACCTTTGTTTACGATTTTTTTTATCAAGGGTAGACCAATAATTTAAGAAAACTGTCATTTTAATAGAAAGGAAAAAACACCCCTCGAATTCCAATCTTATACCAGTATACTTTTAAAATTCATTTATTCCAACCTTACTCCTGACTGTGCATAAAATTGTTTTCCAAAGATTCCCCTTCACAAACCTTCTACAAAGTTTTTTTTTTATATATTCAGATTTTATCCTAAGTTTTCTCTCTCTAACCAGTCTCAGTTTATAACAAAATTATTTTTCTTTACATTCAGATTTTATCCTAAGTTTTCTCACTCAAAAAGACTTCGTTTAGTTTCAGTGTAGGACAAAATTACTTTCTTTTCTGTCACCAAAAATGTATTACCATTTTCATACTTTTTTTTTTCAAAAACATATCGTAACTTTTCCTACATACAGAGTTATCTTCCTTATTGTTTCTAGCAGTTTTAATTACTTTTATCAGAATTTCACTCTTGGAAACCTTAGTTTCCAGTGAAAACTAGGTAGTAACCAATTGTGAACTATTATACTAGAATGCTTTAGACTGGCAAATTTATGAATATGTTTCATTTTTAGAAATATGTGTTTTTTCATAGTTCATCTTTTGATAAAGCATAAAATGTTCATTAGCAGACCCAAGTATTGTTAGTTTCTCTGTAATAAGCCAAAAGCAGATAAACCTGTGTTTAGTAATTAATGTTTCAGTATTTATTATCTTATTTGGAAAAGACGTAGATATCCAGTGAGTTCAAACCAATCTGTCATTTAACCTAGCAAAATTTAAGGGGCACCTGGGTGGCTCAGTCAGGTAAACGTCCGACTCCTGATTTCAGCTCAGGTCATGATCTCACGGTTCCTGAGTTTGAACCCCACATCGGGCTCTGAGATGACAGCGTGGAGTCTGCTTGGGATTCTCTCTCTCTCTCTCTCTCTCTCTCTCTCTCTCTCTCTCTCTCTCTCTTCTCCCTCTCCCTCTCCCATTCTTTCCTTCTCTCAAGATAAGTAAACTTAAAAAAAAAAAAAAAAACAAAAAACCTAGCAAAATTTAAAGTTTTAGGTTACCAAAGATTTTGAAAGCTATTTAAAAGTTTATCTATAGGGACACTTAGGTGGCTCAGTTGGTTAAGTGTCCAGCTCTTTATTTCAGCTTGGGGCATAATCTCATGGTTTGTGAATTCAAGTCCCATGTCAGGCTCTGCATTAATAGCACAGAGCCTGCTTTAGATTCTCTCTCCCTCTCTGTCTGCCCCTACTTCACTTGCATTCTCTCCCTCTCTCAAAATAAACTTTAAAAAAAAAAGTTCACCTGGGGAGCCTAGGTGGTTCAGTTGGTTAAGCACCTGACTGTTGGTTTTGGCTCAAGTCATGATCTTGCAGGTTTGTGGGTTCGGGCCCCACATTGGGCTCTGTGCAGTAACTTTGGAGCCTGCTTGGGACTCTCTTTCTCTCTTCCCTACTCATGCTGTCTCTGTCTTTCTCAAAATAAATAAATAAAACTTAAAAACAATTTTTTTAAAGTTTACCTATAAGCCTTTTTATTTAATCTACTTGCTCTGAACAATTACCCATGAAAACTTCATGCGAGAGACTACGTTAACCATTATTTTAAGTCATCTTTTTTGCTGATAAACTGCAGTAGAGATAACATGAGCTTATTTGACCTTCAGTAAACCTTGGTAGAATAAGTTTTATATTTAATGCTGATAACTCTAAAAGACATGTCTATTTTAATTAAACCAACAACCTCGAATTAGCTTTAATACTGGCTATGTTGCACCTGTGTCCACTAAAGTCCATCAATTTGTTCCCCGCTGTCTGTTTTTCCTGTGGGGAAATCTGAAGTGGGTAGTTGGAGTCCTGGGAAGCCCCTGGACTCCTTCGTGCTGCTTTGGGAGGTGCTTCAGGTTGAACCTCATAAGGAGGTGGCCCAACAGCTTGGGGTGCTTTCTGCTCATTGATGGTGAAGGTGGGAACAGGAGCTGGGGCACTGAGGATAATATAGGAGCCAGTGGTGCGAGCCTGGCTGGTGGAGGAGCCTGGCTCCTGCCTCTTCCTCCTGCAAAACAGACTTTTTCTCTGGTTGCTTTTTAGCTCTCTGCATCATTTATTCAAAATATGTCCTAATGGACTTTCTTTTGGAGCAGGAGCATCCCCCATCTCCATAGGCAAAAGTTAAGAACACAGAAGATACAAAATTGTAACCAAATGAAGCTCAGATTTTCTTTCCCAAAAGTTGGAGCTTCACTGGCTGAACCAAATAGCTTCTATTTTTGTCCGTTCTTATGTTATGTTATGTTATGTTATGTTATGTTATGTTATGTTATGTTATGTTATGTTATGTTATGTTATGAGAGAGAGCACACAGGAGCAGGGGAGAGGGACAGAGGGAGGGGGAGAAAGAGAGAGACGGAGAGTATCTTAAGCAGGTTCCATGCCAGCACAGAGCTGGATGGGGTGCTCAATGCCACGACCCTAGCATCATGACCTGAGCATAAATCAAGAGTTGGCCACTTAACCTACTGAGCCACCCAGGTGCCCCTGAACCAAACAGCTTCTAGACAAGCTAAGAGAGCCAGATCAAAATCTCCTGTTTGGTGGCAACCAAATGGGAGGAAGAAATCAAAGAGAGCCATTCAGAGCCGTCTTTTCTCTGAGCTTAACATATACACAGGCCAGGCAGCGTTACAATAAAATAGTTCTTTTTAGTCATAGGTTCGTAGCTAAAAGTAGACGACTCAGCCAATATTCTCCTGAGGGGGCTGGGAGCGGGAATAGAAATAATACTTCCCATTCTCGCACAAATTTCAAGAGATCTCCCAAACACATATCCTGGCTTCCCTACTTGCCCCACATCCCTTCCACTCTTCTAATGGTGTCTCTAATTAGAGATTTCTTGTTACAAGTCATATGAATGAGCCACACAAACTCAGAATGGTTCCTAGGAGGTCCAACAACAGGGAAGTAGGGAAGGATAGGACCCAACGTGCACTGTCGAAGAACTTACCAGGAACCAAATCTTTCAGGATGCACTTACTCCTCAGTTCATTTCTCTGCTTCAATAAATGTAGTTAAGGCAGTCAGTGCCTGTCTGGGGTGAGCAGAAAGGACTGTCCCCAAAACAAAACAGATTTTGGCAGCTGTAAGGGACTGTTCTCCTCACTCTCCCTGCCTGGCATCAGCTAGTCACAGTGGTTGGCTCTGACCTGTCATAGTCAATTATTAGGGGAAATGAATGTGTGAGCCCTGGGCGCTGCAGCCTGCAGCTCCATCCTGGAATCCCAAGAGGGTGGGACAGATTGGAAGCAGCTCCTGTCTGGCTCACCAGAAAATGTGTTACTGGAGCCCAAGGGTGCAAGAACACGTGGCCCAGGGGGCCCAAACAACACAGTTTCGGCTACTCACCGCCAACAAAATCTAAAGGCTGAAAGCAACATGGCGTGAAGCAAGAAAGGAATTTATTCAGTGAGATCAGCACCGGGAAGACAGGACTAATGTCCAAAGAATCGTCTCCAAGGTGCTGAGAATACTTCTAAGTTTATATAGGGAAAACGTGGAACAAAGATCTGTGGGTACGCAGCTGAGCAGCAAAAGGTCAGGTTGATTATTGTCTTGGGGTCAATCGCACAGGGTGTTGCTGGCGTCTGGGCTGTCCTTCTTGCTCGAGGGGGTAGTTTCTGTTCCCATCGTTGGATGTTTTGCCTGCTGGGTCCCTTGCCTGAGTTAACTGATAAAGCTGGAAGGGGAAAAACAAGTAAGAGGAACAGATTGAAGGCAAAAATGGAGTCAGTCAGGGCTATGACTGGGTCCTCCTTCAATCTCATCAGAAAAGTCTTTTAATTGTGGCGAAGCTATCAAGCTCACAGTGGCAGATGTAAAGTTTTACAAAATGCTTGAAAGCTCAGATTTTACCATTGGCAGTAAATAGTGTCGGTTGTTTTCCTTGAGGAAACAGACTCACTTTGTTCATTTTTGAGAGAATGACTGCCAGAAACCCAAGTCAGACTAACCACAGTCCATCAATTGTTCTTTGACGTAGAAATGGTAGTCCACGAAAAAACAGCTGGGCTAGCTTGCAACTCAATTACACACAAGTGCTTTTCTACTAGGCCGTGATTGTACTTAACTTCAGCAGCAGAGTGCTTCGGTGCACTTCCCATTCAGTCCCAAAGAACATCAAAAAGACCTACTCGGGTCGATTTAACAAAAGTAGTAATTCTTACTGCTTGCTTCATTAAGGACATTCGTGAAGGACACTTGCTGTAACTGCTGATGTGTGGTGGTGAAGAATGCAGGGACTACTAGTTCCATTTGCTGCCACTGTAGCGATTAGGGCTCAGAGGCCTGCAGTTACCCCACAATTGCTTTTGCATCATTAGTGCAAATGGCAGCACAGTGAAAAAGACAGATAAGGGCTTTGTGTTACTCTAAAAATAGTTTTGACCTCTGCGAAGTTCTTGGGGACTCCCAGGAGTCCACTAATCACACTTTGAGAACCACACATAGAGATGCATTGAGCCTTCCTCCCAGCATTGTCATTTTCATACCAGAGATCAACATGTCACTATTCCATGGCTTCTTAGTAGCACAGTCTGGATTATCTCTGTGAGGTAGACAACCCTGTAATGATTCTAGGTAGAACTGAGGAGCCTACAGGGCAGGCATTCGGTCAGCCTTCATTTCCAGCTCTTACAGTGTGCTGCAGGTCCCCAGGAGATATTGTAGCACACCGTCTCTCCATCTCTGCCCACCTAAGGGTTTTCCTGCTTACCTTTAGGCACTGTTGAAACACAAATGCCTTCCCTAGTCCTCTTAGTACGACCCGTTTTTGTTTGTACTAACTACATAGCGTTTACTATATTGGTAGTTTGCATCCTCAATTTTTTTTTTAATGTCAATCCCTTAATTTACTAAAGGACCAAAATGAGTTACTGTTTACTTTGCAATCTGTATGTTGTCCAGAAAAGGCAGGGCGTTTTGTAAATGTTTTCTCAGTGTAATGAAATCAAAACTGAAAGCGAACAAAGTAAAACAAGAGTGCGTTGGTTGCACATTTCCTGACTGCGAGCATTGGAATGATCAAAAGTAGCGAACGTGGTTTACTGCTGTGGTTTTTATTCCTTGCTCACTGCAGCCTCTAGGGGCCCAATATTCAACAAATATTCAAATTGGAGCTGGAGTTCTGAGCGGCCGGGTACTGTGTGTTCCGGCGGTGTGTTTGTACATTGTTAAAACCTGGCAAGAGAGCACCAGCCAGGAGCCGGCAGGCGGGGCTCGGCCACGAACGAGCGAGCGGGGCTGCGTCGGCGCTCGGGCTCGGTGCCCCCGCCCGGCGCAGCCTCCGGCTCCGGCCGGCGGAGCGCCGTGCCCATTTAAGGAGGCGGACCGTACCACCAGAACTTTCTTGACAGGGGGTAGTCAGGCGAACTCGGACAACTTTCAGGGAGCCTAAAGACGATTTCGTTTCTCTTCTAACCCTGGCCCGGGTTCTAGTGGCGCTCAGGGGGAGCTGTGCGCTGGTGGGCTTTGGTCGTGGGGCTCCTCGGGTTTCCCTTCTCCGAAATCGCCCCGAGGGTCTTCACTTGCTCTCATTTCGGACGCAACATTCCCCGAGCTGGTCCAAAGTGTAGTTCGCCTGCAGAGGCCCCAGTGCCCGGATGTCCATCAGGATTAGTGCGAGCCAATACGCTCGGAGCCCGAGGCTGCGCTGAGGACGCCCGGGCTCGGGAGCAGGTAGTCCCGTAACACCGGGGAGTTGCGCTGGGGAGCTCGTCCCCGCCCGGCCCCGGCAAATGGTGAGCGCGGCGCTGGCAGAAGGGCCGCGGGTGGAAGGCTCCGATGGACAGAAGACCTTGAGCTCTGCAAAGTGAATTATGGCAGCCCAGTCAAGGTAAGCCAGGCTCCGAGAGAAACTTTTTAAATGTGTTAGTGGCTAGGGGAATTGAAGGTTGAGGGCGGGGGGTGGGGGAGGGACGGTTGGGGTGCTGCGAAGACGACCGGCAGGAAGCAGCTTTGTCATTGCTCTCTCATCATTCCCGATGCTGTGGTTCATTACTTAACGTCAGATAAAAAAAACAAAAAACAAAAAACAGTTGGGAGAGCGTACTGGACAATTTGTGCAGCGCGGAGGAGAGGGGTTGAGTTAAAGTTAAAAGTTAAATTTCTTCCGTCTTCCAAAATAATTATTTTTGGAGAAAATAAGTTGTTTGAACTTGCTTACCTTTGCCCAAATTTTCGTTTAGTTTCTTTGTGCACCTCTCTTTGGTTCGCCTGATTTGGGCGGGGGGGGGGGGAGGGGGAGCGCTAGTATTTTGATCGGAATTTTAGAAGTCAGTAAATGTAAAAACAGTTCGCCTTAGAGAAGGTGGTTGAGAATTTGGCTGGTGAGTGATCGAAAATGTTGCTGCTAAAATGTAGGATTCCACATAAAACGGCACGGCTTGTGAGAATCTGCTGAGTAGGCAAAGACCGGGAACGTACCGGGGTTGGCGAAGGGGAGAGGATAATGAACTGCAGTTGCTGTCAGAGGAGCGCTATTGTAAGAACCTCAAGCTCTGACTTTGTCTGGTTGGTTCCTTTTTTTTTTTTTTTTTGCAATGAGTGTTAAAGAGTGATAACAAGGCGTTAGTGGTTAGTATACGATTCAGACTGTTGTGTGTGAATTCATTTTAGTTGTGACAGCAATTGGTGCTAAGGGAAGCTTAAAGTTATATTTAAGTTCATTTTCAACTGTTTTACTAGAAAGCAGTTTGGTGTCACATATTTAAAATAATAATAGGGCCCTTCAAGTTGACACTTATTGTAGTATAGTGATTTGGGGATGTCTTAGGCTAAATACGTTTTGGGTCCCAAAACCCAGGTGTACAACTAAAAGAAATAGATGCTCGAACGCTGACGATTGGGTGAGATGAAATTCAAAATTGTTTCCTAAGAGAACTTTCTAGGAAGAGAAACAACTTCTCTAATGTAGACCACCTCTTGTGCGATATCTGCTGTATATATTTTAACATCTCAACTCAGTGGTTTATTCCCTGCTCCATGTTGTTGGCTGTTCTGAGAAAGGGGCTCTTGGATCCAAGTAGTACGAAAACTTTGATTAGAAACAAAAGTTGCATCTTTGTGTGCTAACCTGTAATGAAAATTAACTGCCAAGGGGGCCTGTGGCATAAAACCTTTGATAAGATACCTTGATCAAAATAATTAAATACTATTCAACAAAACTCCTTCATATAGAGGTACGATTTGAACTCAGGTGCAAGTGATTTCAATGCCTCAGCTCTTAAGCTAAGAATAAAATAAGATAGTAACTAACTGGACACTGCAGTGTGCCAGGCTCAGCTGCTGTAATTGAATTATCTCTTTGATTCTTCTCAGTCACTTAAATAGGTAAGGAGTTTTATTTTTCACATTTGGAGTTAAAGAAACTGAGTCCCGGCCTTCCTGTTTCTTGCCCGAGATCACACAGGTGGAGCAGTGCCTGACTCCTGAGCTGCGCTGCAGATTTGCTTACTTCTTCCGGGATGCTTCTTTAATGGTGAGGTGAGGTGTGAAAAGGGATCTGCAAAGCCTCAATATAAGTATACAAAAAGCAATTTCTGCTCAAAGTGCTCTGCTACAAAATGGAAAAATCGGAATTATTGGTCTGGTAGTTCAACTTGTGGGTAATTGAAATAGGAGGACTGCCTGTATTCTGCTCTTCTTCCTGGCCTTCAGACGTGCCCTTGAACTAGGAACAAAGCCACAAGGCCATGATGTCTGTTGTTTTCTTAGCCTGCATGATGGGAGTAGATCTCTTAAGTTATAAATATTCATTTTCTTCAGTTACATTTGGAATGTGGTCTACGCTCATTTAGACGTTGTGTTTTGTGGGATAGTAGGTAATTTCTGAGATCCAAAGAGAAGATTGCAGATATTTTTGGATTTCAAGGAAACCTCAAGCTGGGCCACATTGTTCTGAGTAGTGCTAAGAGAAACAGAACCATCACCTCTGATTTACGATCTGGGGCAGTAAAATCTTGTCCATGTGCCACACACAGTATCTGTTTGCTCTTGAAACAATTAGTTTAGATTGTTGGACTCATTGGTCCTCAGGATTCATAGCTCAGTTTGTTCTAACCACAGTCATTTCATTGTGCACTATTTAAAGTAATTTGACTTTTTTTTTCTTCGAAGAGGTAGATGAGAACTTAGATCAAACTGAATTTTGTGGCAGTGACAGGGACTACACGAGAGGACCATGTCACTTTCCTCTCGTTATTTGGCATTGCTTTCAGGTAATATTTTTCATTTGATACTTACAGTTGGTATATGACTAATTTTTTGTGTGACTGAATAGGCTAGGCAGTGTCTTCCTTTCTATAGTCAGCTCCTTAAGGCAAGACATTGTCTCACATTTTTATTGTCTCCTGCATAAGCTAGAAGTATTTTGAATGAGGAAGAGACTACGTAATTATTTCTTAGCTTGTGGACCTTTATAAATTGAGTTTGTACAGTCCTCTCTCTCATTTTAAAACCTAAAAGGAACGAAAAACAACAACAACCTAAAACTAGGAAATTGATTATTTTGTTTTGCTTTGTTGTTGATTTCTTCCCCCAGAAGTGGAAGACATCTGTTGAATGAAAGGTCAGTTGCCTAAACTTTAAAAATTAGATTTTGGGTCAGTATTTTGAAAACATGTAATATTTGATTTGAGTATTCAAGTTGTGGAGAAACGCAGTCATTTAGAAATTTAGTTGGGGCGCCTGGGTGGCTCAGTCGGTTAAGCGTCCGACTTCTGCTCAGGTCATGATCTCGCGGTCTGTGAGTTCGAGCCCCGCGTTGGGCTCTGTGCCGACAGCTCAGAGCCTGGAGCCTGCTTCGGATTCTGTGTCTCCCTCTCTCTCTGGCCCTCCCCCGTTCATGCTCTGTCTCTCTCTGTCTCAAAAATAAATAAACATTAAAAAAAATTTATAAAAAAATAAAAAGAAATGCAGTACCAGTTCAAGCAGGACATACTGTGCCTCTGCTCTCTCCCTCAGATTCGTGTGTGCTTTGTTTGGAACCTTTAAGCACAACAGATACACTGGCTACTTTCTTATGGGAGTTGTAATAAACTTGCCTTCTTTAACTTGAAATAGTTACAGATCCGTGGCTTTAGTTTCCAAATTCTGATCTAAAGCACCGAATGCTTTATAGAAGTGTATATAACCTGGCGTGCCCTCTTTGGATAATAGCAAGCCTGTGATGGGGTAAAGGTGGGTATGGCATCTCAATAGTTTGTAGATCTATACTTTTCGGTGAGGATTAACTTACTTTATATTTAGAAGTGTGTTGATGGATAAAACAGGAGGGCTTTGTCTGGTTCCCCATCTCTGCTAACCCCCTCATTGAAGCAATCCTTGAATTCTAGAAAGGAATATATACGTACCTTCAATTACTGCCAGGGATTAACCAGTTTTAAAACGCACCTTGTGCTAAGGGAGAAGCCCTGGTCCACCCCCCCACCCTGGGTGGGAGGGGAGTGGGGGAGTTGAAATTCTGTAGGAGAACAGCATCTGGTGGTTGAGCACATCTCAGAAGAAAGCACTTTCAGACAATTTGCAAAAGGAAATTAGGGTTAGTCAGTTCTCCCACGGTGTTTTTGTTTTGAATTTGACTGAGGTTAATGTTAATGAAGTTTAAATAATAATAATAATAATAATAATAATAATAATAAAGCAAAGTCAGATTGTTCCTAAGATTATTATGAAGCCGGTTTTTGGTGGATCTCTTTGGTGAGGGAAATTTTCCATTGCAAAAAGCATTGCTCTTAAACTGGTACAGAACCAGTTTTGTTCTGTCTTCTGCGCTCCTCATTTTTGAGCTACCAATTACCTTGGAAGAAAATTCACAAAAGCAAAGAAGCTCTGATTAAATATGAGCAGATATCAAAGAAAAATGCTGTGGTATTTTGGGAAGTGCGGTTCAAGGACGTGATTTCAAGAAGGAAATAATTTATGCAGTATTTTGACCCAGCGAATGTCTTCATTTTTTCCTTTGTGACGCCATGGTAAACAGTGTCCTTGACAAGAGAGAAACACAGACAGGTCTCTTAAGTGATTTCCTACTAGTTCATCCTGAGAGCCAGCCGAGCTTCCTGACTCACCAGACTACAGTTTCTTCCAACATAAAGAAGGAGAATTGAGTCATTTTTTTTTTTCCAGTCAGCTGGTTTATGGGGATGTTCTTTGGCGATATTAACGCACGTGATCTCTCAAGAGATTTAGGGGATTCTTACGGGATAGCACGAAAAGGTATTTGATAGTTGTTTCTATACTCTTTTGAAAATGGAATTTAGTGAAGGCTGCATTGAAGCAATTTAAATGTCACATATTCTCAGGCATGAGAAATGTTCTCTTAGTCACGGATAAGAGGGAAATCTCATTTTGGTGCTGTCGTTCGTTTTGAGCCTTCAAATCTGTATATTACCCAGTAGCTGTAAAATGCAGGAAATAAAGCTGAGTATCTTCGTTACTGCTTTGAGGTACAGCACACAACTTGATTGCTTCTAAATATATAAACTTAGTTTTCTATTAGGGAATTTCTCTATTTCATTTGTTTTCCAAGATTGGCATATAAACTTAATTCCAAAAGCTCCTGTCTTTTAAAAGGGAAAGTTCTGTATGTGAGTTGTGGTGGGAACTACAAGCAGTAGCATTTCTGACGATCCTTCCGAACTAGTTGGAAATACAGTCTACATCTTTAGGACAAAGTTTCTTGACTCAGAAGTAAAAATGTAACAAACTTGGATATCATAGTCTCTGTTGCAGTTCAGTTACGTTTTATTGGTATAGGGTGTGTGCATAACTTTTACAGCTTAAATGATTACCTTTTTTACATAAGTGAAAAAAAAATGGGGAGAGAACTAAGGCTGTATTTTTGTTCATTCCTTTTATTATGAGTATACATGTATTCATTTGCTCAAAATAATGCAGTGAGTAGAAGGCACAATAATGTCTTGCTGAAATATAGATGTATCAGGTGGAGTTTAGTATTAGGCCTTAAAGGGAAAAATAAGATTTATAACTTGCCGTGTTAATGCTCTAGAGACCCTAAAGTAAAAATTAACTTCACAACCATCCCAGTGCTGACTTTCTGTGACTTGGCAGTGATCGGTGTTGAGACTCTTTCCCCTGTGCAAACTTTTCCCTTTTCCTAGCTATGCCTAGTGAGTTAAAGCTTAACCCAATGGCCACAAAGCCAGCAGACTTAATATCCTGGAAGTCTTGTTCTCTGATGAATGTCTGTTTTCTTGTTATGGTTTATTGGCTTTGTTTTTAATTTAACCAGATTGAACTATCAGATTCGCAAGGCTGTTACTCAAGCAGTAATTTTATGTCAGATTTAGTATGGTAAGAGGAATCCCAGTAGCGACATCTTGTCAAAAAGAACGAAAACTAACCGAAGGGGGAAATCTATAGTGTATTTCGACTGATGCCTAAATTGCCTTTGCTTTGGTGTTAGGTATTTCCAAAGGACACCCACAGTTTGACCACATTGTTAAAAAAACTTTTTTTTAATGTTTATTTTTGAGAGAGAGAGAAAGACAGAGTGTGAGTGGGGAGGGACAGCGAGAGATGGAGACACAGAATCTGAGCTGTCAGCACAGAGCCTGACATGGGTCTCGAACTCACTAGCCATGAGATCATGACCTGAGCCGAAGTTGGACGCATAACTGACTGAGCCACCCAGGTGCCCCGACCACGTTCTAAAGGTACCAAGAATTGTTGTTTCTCTTTATTGGCTCATATGATGAATACTTGGGGACCTGCAGGCCACATGGTCCTTTGGGTGGCTGTAGAGAGTTAAGGATGCAACTCTTGAGTCACTGGCTTGCCTTTATTTTACCCTACAAGGTCTTGCTTTCTTTTTCATATTGCTTACTGCTGGGTTGGCAATTAAATAAAAGTAAAAGAATATTTTAGGTGCAACGTGGTCATATTAAGTTCAAGGTTCTCTTTCAAACTTGACACTAGAATCACCGGGTTGGGGGGGTGGTTGCTAATATGCTGATTCTACTCCTTTTTTCCCCACCCTCAGAGAGTCTCATTAGACAGGTGTAGGGTGGAGCTTGGGTGGAGCCCTGCCGGCTCTGAGGCCAGAGGCCCACCCTACTACCCTTTGTGAAATGGAGTCTGTGTGAGAGAGATATATAAAGTGTATCATGCCAAAAAAAAAAAAAAAAAAAAAATATATATATATATATATATAATACAATGCAATTACATTTTGACTTAATATATACTCACATATCCTCCTCCCCCCCCCCCGAAATAGACAAGAGGTTGGTAGAAAAAGTAGATCTCCATCTCTATTTATATATATATTACAAACTCTATTTGTTAAAGTATCCAGATGCACCTAAATTTAAAAAAACAAAAGGAAAAGGAAGGCATCAAGAAGTAATGCCCAATTTGATCATGCAGCACTTTCCCAAGAATTGTTTCTTTTCAAGGACCTAGATATTTAATTTACCCTTTCCTATCCATTCTGGGCTCCTTCCCAAAACTACTAACTCACATTCTGCCACACACACCCCAGTTTATCAGGTGGCAGTTGTTTTTGTTCCCAGAGAAAAGTTACAACTGTGAATTGGTCAATTATATCCAAACTCCATGAAACTAAAAGGTGGTGGTGTTTTGTTTTTGTTTTTTAAACAAAATACTGTGTCCACTGTTGTTGAACAAATAATGTTCAGTAAAAATTTTAAGTGAGACTCCTACTGGGAAGTAAATGTTCAAATTATAGCAGATGTCAGTTCCTGTAACAAAATTCAGGAAACACTTTCTGGTATGTGGGTGTTGTAACTCTTCAGTTCTTGGAACTTTCCTTCAGGAAACTGTCCTGTCAAAAGCAGAGCAGTTGATAAAATATGTAGCACAATTCACAAACGGTGTCGTGCAGTGTAATTAAATTTTGATTTGGTGCATATGTTTTTGTGGTCATGATAGAGCTGAGACCTCACGTGACTTTCACCCTGGATAATGTGCATCTGGATAACTTGTTAAATCGATCCCCTCATTCTCATTGCCTTAAAAATGCAGGTGTATCTGGGGCGCCTGGGTGGCGCAGTCGGTTAAGCGTCCGACTTCAGCCAGGTCACGATCTCGCGGTCCGTGAGTTCGAGCCCCGCGTCGGGCTCTGGGCTGATGGCTCGGAGCCTGGAGCCTGTTTCCGATTCTGTGTCTCCCTCTCTCTCTGCCCCTCCCCCGTTCATGCTCTGTCTCTCTCTGTCCCAAAAATAAATAAACGTTGAAAAAAAAAATTAAAAAAAAAAATGCAGGTGTATCTGATTTACTCTGGATGTGAATTTTTGGTAAGTGGTAAAATTAACCAGTCCCCATTGCTTTATATAAAAGAATGAAACATGTTTCCTACTTAGTTTTCTGTAGAAATTACATATTTTTGTCTCCTGGTCGATAAACTGATATTTTACTGTAGACATTTTTAAGTAAGATGGCTTACCTAGTCAGTTGGTAGCTTTAGCTGTCATGAGTTCATGAAATTCTGCTGTGTGTGTGTGTTTAAAGGCAAACAGAACCTCTTGAATTAATATGCTGAATACTAAATACTTCTAAAAGTTTGTTAAAAGGGGATATTTAGTGGTACAAAATTCTGGACGGTAACACATAGTTAACACTCTCTCTCTCTTTCTCTTTAAGTAATGTTGACCTGCAATTGCACTTCTAGAAATTATGTTTTTCTGTTATTTTATGGTCTGTGTATCTCTCTTCCCCCCCCCCCCCCCACTTCCCTTTTAGAGTTAAACCATACTTGTGCTAACTCTCCATTTTAAAAAGCTGTGTAAATATAAACTTTGTACCACATGGAAGAAATTAGGCAGCTACATTTACTGACATTAGCATAGTAAAAAGATAGAATGGAACCCAGTGTGTTACATTTGTTTCCAAAACCAAGTTCTAGCTGAAAGTGTTGTAAAGAATACAGAGATGAGTATTGTCTGCTTGTCACTTGATTTTAGTAAAATTGAGAGTAAACCAATTAAACACAGTTTTTTGAAGTGGGAACTGTGCCCAGAAGACAAAAAGCCCTAGATTGGAAGTTATAAAAGATTGAATTTGGTAGTTTCTATCTTTTTGTTGATAGTGTGGGGTTTTTATGTTAAAACTCATGATAGGTGCTTTATTTTTTTTTTTTTTTTAATGTTTATTTATATCTGAGAGAGAGAGTGCGTGAGAGACAAGGTGCGAGCAGGGGAGGGGCAGAGAGAGAGGGAGACACAGAATCCAAAGCAGGTTCTAGGCTCTGAGCTGTCAGCACAGAGCCCGAAGCAGGGCTCGAACTCACAAGCCATGAGATCATGACCTGAGCTGAAGTCCAACCGATGGAGCCACCCAGACACCCCAACAGGTGCCTTATTCTTACAAATAGCTTCATAGTTTTCTTATTTTAACAGTCATGTTTTTCTAAGGATAAAGTGAAAATAATTAGATTTACTTACTGTGGACTTTAGTTTGTAGGCTTTGAAAAAAATCATGACAATTCTCATAAGCCTAGCATAAAACTTGGTTTCTTCCTGACGTTACCCATATTCTGTGGTGATATCCCTCTAAGGTGTTGGTATTATCCATTATATTAAAGAGTGAAGTGGAAACTTTACTCCTACTTCGTTTTTTGGTATCTTGGCAAATGACTTTTTTTTTTCTTGCTTTAATCAAGATACAGTCACTATCACCCAGATCTTTCATCTCTTTTGTGACTTCTCATTTTATCATTTTTTCCCTCAACCCAAGTTTCTTTTTTCTTTACAACTTTGTAGTATATTTTACATATCCTAAGAGTTGTCCATTTCAAGTGTGCAACTCAGTGATTTCACTTTATTATGTTTACCTTCTTAAGTGGTACAGCCATCACCATAAATCTTTTTTAGGACATTTTATCTCCCCAATAAGATCCCTCATGTCCATTTACAGGTAATCCATGTTCCTAGCTCCTTGCTAAATCTTTCTGTGTGTAAATTTGCCTTTTTGTCATTACTTCACATACATGGAACCTTGAGGTTTTTTACATCTGGCTCTTTGCACTCGTGTAATTTTTTTGAGATTCATCTGTGGCATAGCATATGTCAGCTTTGTCCTTGTAATTACCAAATAGTATTCTGCTGTCTGAGTATGATAGACTGGTTGTTTCATATGTGTTCACAGGGGAGTGGCTATTACAAATAATGCTCCTGTGAACATTTGCGTGCAAGTCTTTGTGTAGACATACATTTTCCTTTTGCTTGGTTAGATACCAAAAGAGTAGATTTTCTGGGTCCTTAGGATAGTTTATGCCTTCCTTTTTTTTTTTTTTTTTTTTAAATGTTTGTTTATTTTTGAGAGAGAGAGAAAGAGAGTGCGAGCCGGGGAGGGGCAGAGAGAGAGGGAGACACAGAATCTGAAGCAGGCTTCAGGCTCTGAGTTGTCAGCACAGAGCCTGATGCGGGGCTCGAACCCATGAACTGTGAGATCATGACCTGAGCCAAAGTTGAATGCTTGACTGACTGAGCCACCCAGGCACCCCTATACCTTACTTTTTTGAGAAACCACTGAACTGTTTTCCAAACTGTATGTCCATCCTAACCCATGTTTAAACTGATCTAGTTCAGTTTCTTGCAAGTTATTTTACTATCTTTGTAGTCAACTGGGCTGTGGAACTGGTGGTTCTGAGATCTGATCAATTTTGCATTTGAATGTTAAAAAATAATGTGTTTTAAATACATATGGCTAAAACACAACTGTTTTTTTCATAGAAGATACTATGAAGATTTCTAAAATTGGTCAGACTTTGTGATGAAGAAGCTTACATCAAGAAGTATTTAAAGAAAGTCAAATTAACATTTAAAATATCAATGCATGCTTTTGTCAAAATTGCAAGTGAAACTTCCAACACACAACTTATAAACCCATCAAATCGATATATATGTATACATATATATATGTGTATATATATTCTATTTTTCAGAACTGCTTAACAGCCCTAGAAATTGTCATTTAGATGTGTTTTTAGTAAAAAAACTTTCAGGCAAATTTTAGCTGTTCTCATTAGCTACAGTCTTGAATTTGTGCAAAGATATGTTATCTGAGTGGAGCTTCTGGAAATTATCTTTAAAACTGGGGTTTTGCTAGGGGCGCCTGGGTGGTGCAGTCGGTTAAGCGTCCGACTTCAGCCAGGTCACGATCTCGCGGTCCGTGAGTTCGAGCCCCGCATCGGGCTCTGGGCTGATGGCTCAGAGCCTGGAGCCTGTTTCCGATTCTGTGTCTCCCTCTCTCTCTGCCCCTCGCCCGTTCATGCTCTGTCTCTCTCTGTCCCAAAAATAAATAAACGTTGAAAAAAAAAATTAAAAAAAAACAAAAACAAAAAAAAAAAAACCTGGGGTTTTCCTAGAGGAAGGTGGTGACCATATTCCCCCAATTGGTAGTGTGTTCCAAACTTCAGGAAAAGGTGGATCTACTTTATGAACAAGAATACTTCGTGAAGTGCTCTGAAATTATCTGTGGGTGTATGTGTGATGGTAGTGAGAGTGAATCCCCTTTTCAGCACTCCCGTTGCTATTCTGTAAAGGAGCTGTGAGGCCACACTTAGTTGTCTCCTACATGGCTGCCTTTAACAAGTCTGCCCATGTGCTTTCAGCTTTGGGGCCTCAGAACATTGTGGCATGTGACTGGAATTCACTGTTTCTGGGTATTAATTTACCTACTTAAAGATTATATCAGCATTAATAGCTTTATGACTGTGGCCAATTCACATACATGAACAGTGCTTTTAATATTATCCATATCATGTATTGATGAATGCCTTGTTGCTCACTGAGAGCCAGCCACTATGTGTGCAGGTCTCTAAGCTGGTTCATGTGGGGAGCTGTCTCCCCACATGGAGAGGAGCTCATAGTTGGTTGTGGGGGTGGGGGACAGAAAATCAACAAACAAAACTGACCAATGAAACAGTCGCAAACTGTTACGGCACCATGACAAAAAACAAATGGGGGTGTCGTGACAGAGAATAATGGAATGTGGGGGACTTTGTCAGCCACAAGGACCTCTGATAGAGTTGACTGAAGTAGAGAAAAATCAAGTCATGATATGTTAGAACTGCTATTTCAGAATGTACATGGAAATAAGTGATAGTGGAAAGAATGGCATTTTTTAAACAGGGCAGATAGGATTTTAGGAAACTGTCATGTGGCAGTTTCTTAAAATAAAAATTGTTTTTGTGGATTAATTCGACCAAAACTCAGTCCTGTGTTTTTTGTTTTTGTTTTTTAATACAGATAAAATGAGCTTCATAACAGAACATGAGCTTTTAAAATAGAGACTGTTTTCTAAGAGTTTGCCTTAATTGGTGCATAAATATAAACAAGTTAAACATGCAGAAAATAAATTTGAGAGGACATCTTTCTTAGTTTGGAAAGCCATCAAATAAGAGATGTGATAGAATTAGAGAAGTCCCAGCTCAGGGAGTACAGTCATAAGGAGGTGAAGATTTAGACAGTAAAGAGAATATTTAGCCTGGCTATTAAATACAAAGGTTAATTTACAAAGCAACCTTTTATGCTTGTGAAAGACTGCCATAGGAAGTGTGGTGAAAGATGGCTTGCACTTCTGCCAAAAACAGACCTTGAATTAATAAATTATATATGTTAAGGGGTTTAAGGAAAGCCCAGCAACGAACTTCTCATTGAAGATAATTAAACATGAAAACATAGTGGGAGGTGGAGTTCTTTTAGTCTATTGAGAAATAGGAAATAGATAATCTCTATCTTGGATATTTTAGGAAGTAGCAGATGGTTTGAGTACCTTTTTCTCAAGGGATTTTGTGGCTTCTTGAAAAAATGTTATCACAACAAACTGCTAGAGGAACTGAAAGTTCTTATGTTCTGCATGCATCACAGTTATGTTTAATTATATAAAGTTACTATAAGGATCCTGCATTCAGTGTCACCTCATCTCTTTTGTACCTCTATTTACAGTTATTTTCAAATAAATATAGTTAGTCGTGGACCTTTTGTGGCCTAATAGATGATAATTCCATGAATGTGAACATAGAATGTATATTCTCTATTTTCAGGGTCCAGAGTCAAATGTGGGTTTGTACGTTAGACCTGTCTTGCCTTACTTCTATATTCATTTTTTTAAAGTTTATTTTTTGGGAGAGACAGAACATGAGCAGGGGAGCAGCAGAGAGAGAGAGAGAGAGAGAGAGAGAGAGAAAGAATCCCAGGCAGGCTCGGGGCTCAAACTCCTGAAACTGGGAGATCATAACCTGAGCCAAAATCAAGAGTCGGACGGACGCTTAACCGACTGGGCCACCCAGGCGCCCCTTATTTTTGTATTCTTATTTTATCCATTCTGTGGACTAAGAGATGAATAAGTCACATACAATTAATGAGCTTCTATTTCTCCTAATAATCTTCTGAAGTTTTTGCTTTGTGAATTTTTTTAAATTTTTAAAAAAATATTTAACATTTATTTATTTTTGAGAGGCGGGGAGGGCCAGAGAGAAAGGGAGACCCAGACTCCAAAGCAGGCTTCAGGCTCCAAGCTGTAAGCACAGAGCCCGACACGGGGCTCGAGGGGCTTGAACTCACGAACTGTGGGATCATGACCTGAGCCGAAGTCAGACGCTTAACTGACTGAGCATCAGGACCCCTGCTTTGTGAATGTTGATGCAGTGTTTTTGATGCATAGATACTCATAGTTGTTATGTCTTCATCTTAAGTTGTCCTCTTGAAGGTATTAAAGTATTCTTGTAGAAGGTTTCTTTGAGTATTGTTGATAAATTTTTTAAAAAGCTGTGTCCTTACATCTTTTATCCATGTGGATTTTATTTTGGCTTAAGGAGTGTGGGTTCTGGAGCCCCCTGTTCTCTCCCCTCAAAAGGAGCTATTCTGTTCTCTCTATTCAAGAGCCATTGTCAGACTCCATCACTATACCTAACTTGTCCTGCTTTTGGTATTTTCACAGATATTTTTCAAGATCAGCTTGAGTATTTTGTTAAAAAAAAAAAACTGTGGCCTTTTAATAGGATAATTTCCTATAAAAACCTCATCCTGTTTTTCAGAAGCATTAAAGTTTTAGACAGGATTACTGTCTAAATTTGCAGATTTTCATGGAATGGAAAAGAGTAGGTTTGAGTGCCAGGGACTCCTGAATCACTGGACAGACACCGCTTGTTTATCTTGGACACATTCGGGAAATCTTGTTTGCCTCAGTTTCTTCAGGAGGAAGTAAAAATGTACGTTTGCTCTTGTCCCAAATGAGCGTGTTGTTAATCTAACTCTCTAAGGGGAATCCTATTTCTGTGAGTGACTACATCGGACTTTAGGCAGGAGGAGGATTTTGTGGTCTTTGTATTGCTGTAGAGGGGATCTTACTTTCCTGTTTTGTTTTTAAACTTACTCTTTAATTTTTTTTTAATTTTTTAAGATAATTTTATTATTATTATTATTGTTATTTCTTTAGATAGAGTGTGTGCGAGTTGGGGGAGAGGAGCAGGAGGGAAAGAGAATCCCAGGCAAGCTCCACCATCAGGGTTCAGTCCCACAGCCCTGGGATCCTGACCTGAGCCTAAATTAAGAATCAGATGCTCAATTGACTGAGCTACCCCGGCAGCCCCCCTCCCCCCGCCCATCCCCACTTGTAAACATTTTATTTTAAGTAATCTCTGCACCCAACGTGGGGTTTGAATTCACAAACATGAGATCAAGAGTTGCATGGCCTTCCAACTGAGCCCTCTAGGTGCCCTGAGAAGCTTTCACTTTCTAGCAGACTTTTTTCATTCACGTTTCCTTGACTGTAATAGATATAATTTCTACTTTTTGAAATATTCTGTAGTTCAGTAAAACAAAAGAATATATTAAACTTAATTGTAATTAAAATGAAAGAGAAACATTTTCGTAATTTTTTTTTTTTTAATTTTTTTTTTCCAACTTTTTTTTAATTTATTTATTTTTGGGACAGAGAGAGACAGAGCATGAACGGGGGAGGGGCAGAGAGAGAGGGAGACACAGAATCGGAAACAGGCTCCAGGCTCCGAGCCATCAGCCCAGAGCCTGACGCGGGGCTCGAACTCACGGACCGCGAGATCGTGACCTGGCTGAAGTCGGACGCTTAACCGACTGCGCCACCCAGGCGCCCCACATTTTCGTAATTTTTAACAGCTTGACCAAACATTTTCTTTTTGTTCCTTTTCTACTTTTTCTTTATATGTTAAATGTTACCGTACTTTGAATCATTCTTGGTATATATTTGGTAGGTGATGTGCTCAATGTATAGGAGGAAAGGTGAGGTGGGGGTTACTTGAGGCAGTTGTGTTTTTTTTTTGTTTTTTTTTTTTTTTTTTTTAGATTTTCATTTTGTCTTAAATTTGAAGAGGAACATAAGACTTTGAGATCTTTTTTATGCCTGGAAATGCAATGCCAAGAATACATTTTTAAAAGTCAAAAAGTTAATATTGCCCAAAGCAAGGTGTTGTTTTTTTATACATTGTGCTAGAAACCAAGGTGGTAACAGATAATAACACACTTCCACAGATAGATGTTATGTAATTCATGATGCTGGGTATGGAAACTACACTGAGTACCATATTTATGAACTTCACTCATTCTTATTTTATCTGTCTATATTTTAGCGCATGAGTGTGCAAGGGGAGGGGCAGAGGGAGGGAGGGAGAGAGAGAGAGAGAGAGAGAGAGAGAGAGAACCTTAAACAGACTCCATGCTCAATGTGGAGCCCGACACTAGGCTCATGACCTGAGCTGAAACCAAGAGTTTCAACCAACTGAGCCACCCCGACACCTCTCATTCATATTTATGTATAAGACTGTCATAGTTGAAGAACAACGTGTAACTCAGAAACTGCTATAAATTGAAGACCTCTTCTAGTATTTTTTCCTTTGTATTCATACACGCAGGTATATGTACATCATGCTCACACAGAAACACAAACATTGCTTCAGTTGTAGAAGCTAGAATCAGAATGCAGACAAATGATTTTTTTTTTTGCTTGTGCTTTTAAATATTAGCATAAAATTAGCTGATGAAAAATTTCATTTGTTTTGTTTTTAAAATTGATAAGGAAATAGATTTTTGGCAATTGTCTTTAACTTTGTAAATTTTAATCTAATTGTTTAAATTATCAGGAATAGAAATTTTAGATCTTATATTTTTATTGAATTCCTTTAAAAATTGTGCCCAAACTGTAGGACAGCAAGAGCCACCAAAATTATTCATTTTGTTTTTGAGAGAAACGTTTCTGATTTAGTTCAAAAATCATTTCTTTCACTGTTTTCATAGTTGACTTGCTAGTAAGAGTGGATATTATTTCAGTAGATGTTGGAAATTTAAGAAGAAAGCCTGCACGGTTTCCTATTTACAAACTGCTTTTTCTTCTAGAAATGGGTTTGAAGCACAGAAGATATTTTGCAGAAGCAGCTACGAAAATCATGTGATGAAGGTTAGGCCCAAGGCTGAACCCAGAGTGTTTCTTCACTTATGGTGCCAAAATGTCAAACATGTGGTACAATAATGGAAAACAGCGATTTTGATTAAACAAAGCATACAAACCATGCTTGAATAAGACAGCTAACCTTCTGCCTAAGTTGGTTCTTTTGGTGGGAGAGAGGGGTGCTCTAAGGGATCCTTAGGTTTAATAGGAACAAAATATGAGCAAAATGAATTCTTTTCGGAGTATTTGTTGGCAAACTTGAGTACTTTGAAGTACAGACATTATGTATCATTTTAGTATATGATAATAGCAATCATTTGTGCATTGTTATATTCCGAGTCAGAAATTTGCATATCTGGTATCACTGAATCTATAAGGCAGAAATTATCACTCCGAGTGTACAGGTGAAGAACTGAGACTCCTGGAGATTGGATTTGACTCTCAGTGATTGACCAATAAGGGTTACACAGCCTCTGCTAATCTACTCTAGACTTTTATGTAAATGTTGTTTTTGTCCTTCACACACGTATCTATGTGGTCAGTGCTCCTTGGTATACTAATGGAGCAAAGGAAGGATGGAGAAAATGGAACATGATTGTGTGTGCGTGCCTGTTACCTGAAGTGTATGAAACAGGAAAAGGGAACGAGATGAGAGTAGGGAAGCGTGGTATGTGTAAAATTCCTCGCAGAGTGAAGACATGTACAGAAGAAATGTGAGGTCAGTGTTTCCTAATGCCCAGCACTGGGAAGTGCCTTCCCCCCACAACTTGGTTACCACGTGGGGAATTAAGGAGAGACGATACAACTGTTTGAAGTTGTGGTTATTTTTAACTCAGGGAACTCCTGTGATATTTGGAAAGGGAGATTTATGTGGGGTGGAACTTCTCTGGGTAAAAGATGTCAAATCCCTTGTACCCCTCATCCTCTTTCAGGATGCTCCTTCCTTATAAGAAACTCATTTTGGAATGAAAGTCCTCCTCTGCCTCTTCCTGTTTAGTGTGAAATGTGTAAACCCCTTTGCCTCTGTGGCAGGACACAGCACTTTACATGCTATCTTTGGATTCTTTTTTTCTTCTGTTCTCTTACCCTGCTTCATACGCTGTCAGCTCTAGGGACCATCGTATTGTTTTCAGTATTGAATTACCTTACTTTCTCCTTGGGGAGATGGGTGGGAGGAGCATAGAAAGAATAGGTGAGAGGAGAGCCAAGTCCCGTGCTGCTTTGCCAAGCACTTGAACTGCAGCCGTATATACTTATTAGTAATAGCTCACAGGTATCAAATACTTTAGCCAGGCACTGGACTAAGCCCTGTGTATGTATTAGTTAATTTAAATCTTACAACCGTCCTAAACCTTTTGGTACAATTAGAGCTTAGCGTTTGTGACTTACCCTGTTGGCCATAGCTAGTAGTGATCGAGTCTCGAAGGTGCCTTTCACAAATATAGCTATTAGGAAATGTTTCCCATGTCTGTTTTCAGTGTGCTGCAATGTGGTGGCTGTTGTCTCAGTAGAAAACTAACACTGTGACGTGGAGAATATCTCTCGTTATCTACAGCATTGGCTCTCAATATGGGGGAGGCAGGGAAAAGAGGAGAAGGCTATTTTGCCCCCACCCTAAGCACAGAGATATTTGGCAAAGCTTAGAAGTATATTTGATCGTCACAGCTGGGGGGAGAGTGTGCACTGTCACCTAAGATGGAGGCCAAGGACCCTGCTAAGCATTTTACAATGCACAGGACAGCCCTGACACAAATAATTATTTGGTTCAAAATGTCAATGGTGCCATAGTTGAGAAGTGCCCTGCTCTGCTGGTTCCCCCTGGTTCATAGGTTTTGGGGGTGTTTGTGCTCCAGACAACATCAGTACATCATAACCAGACTCCTGCTCAGCCAGTGCTCACTCTAAGTGTTAGTTATTTGGACTGTTAGTTTAGACACAACATGTGCAGGATGCTGCTGGGCACCGTGTGGATAACACAGCCCATAGGAAAGGGAAAAATGGAAGTGTGGTGGAGAGGAAAGGGTTTGTTGAAGCAGAGGGGACATGGGGTGGGGAGAGGCTTGGATAGGTATAAGCTGCAAAATTGGAAAGTGTAAAGCCTGAGTGGGACAAAGCACAGCTGGAGGTGCATCTGGGGTCCTTTTCAGATTTCCCCTTTCTTACTCACCTGAGTGCTTTCCCTTTACTCTGTATTGTAAGCCATTAGCTCACTTAAACCTCAAGTTAATTTTAGGGAATTGGCACCATTATTATCTCTACTTTTTTAAGAAGGCCGACATTCCTGTTAAATGACTTGACCCAAAGGACAAAGGATGAAGGACACGAAGGGCGCTGCTAGAAAGTTGCAGAGCCCGAGTTTTAACCCATTGCTAACTCCAGAGACCATGCTCTTGACCAGCTTACTCTGCTGGTAAGCAGAGTGTTCCATCCTGTTGTGTGTCGCTCAGCCTCCTCTCTGCCTTCCCTGAATTCAGCACAGCTGCTGTGGGAGACTGACAGCAGTCTCCATTCGGGGACCTTGAGTGCCCATCCGGTTGGTCTGTACTGGGAGGTGATATAGAGGGGTCAGAGGTGAGGGAACACATTAGCAGAGAACTAAGGGGAGCCTTTTAAAGCAGCAAGGAAAGAATTCCGAGTGGCTTGGGGCCTCAACATATCTGGCAGGGAAGAGGTTGCCTGCAGAAGCGTTTTGAACTAGCTCAAGGGAAAAAATAGGCAGAAAGGGAGATTGGTAGGTATAAGGTAACCGCTGATTGTATTACAAATTTACTTGTGTAAAATGCGTGTCTGAAATCTGGACCTTTTGTATCTTGGATATCAGTTGTAACCTAAACTAGGGAAACCATAGAATCAGGCCCGCCTTAAAGCTCAAAGCTTTCTGGCTTGGTAATTTTGTAGGGAAGGACTTGCAGGAAACACACTTTGAAATATGAAGAAGGAAATGTGATTCCAGTGGTTCCTTTATAGGCACTAAATCTGTACATGAAGAAGTAGGACAAGAATTAGAGAAGATTGATTTTCTGAAACGTCACAACCAACCTAGTTCTCAAATGGGGAAAAACAGTGATTTTTTTTTACAAAGATGAAGATTGGAGGAGGAAAGACGGAAAGGTGAATTAAGTCTCCACGGTGGCCGTGAAGGAGACTGCCTGAAAGCTTTCCAGAGGGGAGTCTGAAATGTATTCCTCCAAATGTATGTATGTATCTCTACTGGATCACTTGTAGTTTCTCAGTAGAACAAAAGCAGAAGCCCAAGCAGGATTTTGGAGGAACAAGGTAAGGTTTTGCTCAGCACGCACGCATAGATAAACTCCTGCAGTGTGCAGGCGTACATACACTCAAGCTGTCTCAGTTCTGCCAGTAGCAGCTGTTATTGTGTGTCTCACGGAGTTCAGGACCACTCCTCAGTTCCTTTCCTTTCACAGATCCACTCTACTAGTTAATAGGTGAATTTGTGATTCCCACTTACCCTTTTCTGATGGAGACGTCTGCTAAACCTCAAGTTTCTCTGTAGATGTGTGTGATGGAACCCTGTGGGATTTCTTGGTGTTTGGCAGCCTCTCACATCCTATCGTATTTACTAGTTTATTCTTGGGGCTATTGTTCCTAACGTTATATTATACAGTATAAGTTACTTTATGCATAGTTATATGTAGTATATATAATTATAATTTAAATGTAAATTTTTCTATATAAAATACAAATTTCAAACATTCAGAAAATTGGAAGAATTTCACAGTAAAAAGCCTTATTCCCAGATTATACTCTTGTTAACACTTTATTATACTTGTGTTTCCACGTAAGTACTCATCTCTTCATTGTTACATCCATCCATTCATCTCTTAGGCTTTTTGTGTGGGTTTGCAGATCTCAGGATATTGCAACCTGTGTGTCATTAACTAAAGTTAAGTATTTATTTACAATTTTTTTCCTCTTTTGCCTTAAAGTTTAGATGCCATGAAATGCACAGATTTTAAGTGTACTGGTACATTTTGACAATGTATACGTCTGTGTAACCCAAACCCCTATTAAGATACAGGACTTAGGGGCGCCTGGGTGGCACAGTTGGTAGGGCGTCTAACTCTTGATCTCAGCTCAGGTCATGATATCGCAGTTTGTGGGTTCGAGCCCCACATCGGGTTCTGTGCTGATGGTGTGGAGCCTGCTTGGGATTCTGTCTCTCCTTCTCTCTGCCCCTCCTCCCCACCTTGTGTGTGCATGCTCTCTCTCTCTCTCTCTCTCTCTCGAAATAAATATTAAAAGATATAAGACTAATGTTAGGGTTATTTTTGGGCATGTATGTAGTAAGATGATTAGAAGATAATTATAACCTCATTTGGGTTTTATTTTTCCTTCTTTCAAGGTATCATTTCTATATATTTTTAAATTGTATTTATGACTTGTGTGTGTTTGATAATGTCTCATTTTGTAGAGACATTGGGGTCTCAGGCTAAACCTTTGGATTAAGGTAGAGGTTTCCTTACCTAGGTTGTCTCTTGCTAAGAATTCTCCTCAATTACTGTATTGAGTTTCTAGGATTTTTGACCTTCCTAAGATATATTGAATCTTGTTTCAAAAATGACTTCTCCCATGACTGTAACTAAAATTGCTTCTGTGATGAGGCATATGGTGACTGCTTTCTTTAAAACAAGCAAAGCCTGTCTTTACCGAGTGCTTTGAATATTTGAATCTGACTCCAAAATCATTAATGGGGGGCGGGGGGGATTTAGTCCTTTCCCCAGTGGAAGACTTCATGGAGAGTAGAGAGTTCTGTCCACTCTTTAAGACCTTCCTATTTCTGGGTAACAGAGAAATGCATGTGACACGATGTACTTAAAGCCAGCTACTTTAAGAGTGTATGTAGTAGAGAGGTGCCAGGATGGTTGGGTTGTGTTCTTCCAGGATTATGCTGTAGCAGTCACAGGTAGGGAGATGGGCTCTCTCTTGAAAGAGGTGGACTTAGTTGATGTCACTCATCATGTATGGGTGGGCTCAGGACTCTCAGAGCCTCCTTCTTGGACCTGGATGATTGAGAGAAGTCTGGGGGTGAAGGAATGCCTTTCCAAGTCACCTAGTGGTGGGTCTCTAGATAAACAGGGGCCCCGAACTGAAGTGAGGCAAGTTGTGTTTTGTTAAATTATCTGGTTGAATGTTACCTGTTTATTTCTGTTCTGTTATCCTCCAGCTTTTGGTAGTCTAATGTAAATGTTTCAGCCATTTCTCAGCTATTTATAAGGAAATAGTTGAGTTTACTATTGGGCCAGAGTTGTAGGGAGGCGACATTCCCCCGAGGGCAGAGTGGGAGTAGCAGCCTTAATTAGTGAGAGATCCCCTAGAAGGTTTTAAGTCCAAGGAATAAGATTAAAACGTGTAAGAGGTTCACTCTACCTACATTTGAACATCTCAGTTTAATTTTATAAAGGCTGTCAAGCCTGTTTCTTTATTTATACTGTCAACCTGACAAATGTCCTTTTATTTAAATAAAGGTATTTGAATCTAGTGATGCAGTCTCCCACCACACTTTTAAAAAACCAGGACATTTGAGGAACAGTAAGTTCTGACCTTTAATAGCAGCCACTGGCTTAATTCTTCATATTTTCCGCAAACCACACCCGCCTGCTGGAGTAGATAGCTCAGGGAAATTGGATGGACTCACTGTGCCTTGGGAGGTTTTAATTCCCGAGCTTCTCCCAATGTTTTCTTCTACTCTGCAGTCTCCCTCATATACTCTCCTTCTCCATTCATTTCATGCTAAAGTCATACAGAATTGTAGTGTGATGTCCATTACCCCATTGAAGATGCAGCTGGAACCAGTGACTGGGATGTTTTTTATGCTTCCTACATCTCCCAAACTTCACCAACACAGTCTTTTTACAACCCTTTTGAGACTGTTGACCATTAGGCCCCAGGGCAGGGTATTAGAGATGAAGAAGCTGAGTCCTGGAAGTAATAGATAACATCATACAGTGAATGATGCCAGATTCTGGAGGCAGCCAGCTTGGCACACTTTTCACCACACACTACATTATGCTAATCTTTTGGAATAATAGAGTAAGGCATTAAAATGAGATCGAGATGAGTAGATTTCTCATCTTTCCCCCTCATGTCAGGAAAGCTGATAAGAGAGAAGTTTGATGTTACTGAAAGACTTGTGTGTTTCAGAAGAAATTATTTCAGAAATAGTCCTTACTTTACTCCTTTAAAATGAAACACTTCAAAATAAACTTTTAAAATCACCCTTCATATTTTTTGATAATTTAGGGTCTAGTCCAAGGACTGACAACTCTTTTCTGTAAGGGGCCAGGTAGTAATTATCTCAGGCTTTGCTGTCCATGCAGTCTGTTGCAACTACTACTCTCTGCAGTTCCAGGACCAAAGCAGCCATAGACAGTATGTAAACAAATGGGCAGGGTCGTGTTCCAATAAATCTTTATTTGTACAAACAGGCAGCTGGGGCAGATTTGGCTCATGAGCCAGGTTACCAATGCCTGGTCTAGTCCATCTTTTTATTTCTACTAACTTTGTTTACCATACAGTTTTAGATTGAAATTTTTTTTTTTAATTTTTTTTCAACGGTTTTTATTTATTTTTGGGACAGAGAGAGACAGAGCATGAATGGGGGAGGGGCAGAGAGAGAGGAAGACACAGAATCGGAAACAGGCTCCAGGCTCCGAGCCATCAGCCCGGAGCCCGACGCGGGGCTCGAACTCACGGACCGCGAGATCGTGACCTGGCTGAAGTCGGACGCCTAACCGACTGCGCCACCCAGGCGCCCCTAGATTGAAATTTAAGTATTGATCAATGTTAATGCAAATTGGAATGTTTAAAAAAAAATTTTCCCCTTTTTGCCACTGTAGCCTTATTCTTTTTCAACTAATTTTACTTAAAATTAGGCCTGAAATTTCTGGGCTAAGCAGGCCGAGAAATCAAGGAACAGTTTCAGGTGGGGATGTTCTACTAAATGCCCCTTTTAGATATATTACAGAGTTTGTAAAATCATGAAATTGTGATTGCTGGCTCAACAAACACGAGGATTCAAGGAGGTCTGGAAAATAGTGTAAAATCATTTGAATTAGGAAGTCAGGCCAGACTTTGCACAGCAACACTCTGTACTGAGTGGGCACCAGGGCTGTGTTCTTTGGGGGGCATTGGGGAGGATTAAGGGTGGGAGGAGTGGTCAGTTTTGCTTCTGTGATCCTCTGAGGCCGCAGTTAAGTCCATTTGCATTCCAGAGTTTGACATCCCCACTCTGTTCACTTCCTAAAATTGACAGTTTTTCATGTGCAAAGTAATTTGAGGTCATTATTTCAGGCAGAGGAAAGCCTGCAGGCCACTCTCAGGGGATCTCTGCCTTAAAATATCCTCGAGGCTCTAGGCTAGCCAAGTGGAGTGGATGGCTGCAAAAGGCTGTCATCCTCATGAATTATCAGTGGTTCTTTGGACCCTTTCTGGACAAATTTGGAGTTGGGGAACGAGGTGAGATGGTGCAAACACCCCGTGGTGAATGATCACCCCTCCACGACTTACATGCTTTCTTAGCAGGGGCATGGGGGCCCCTTCCCCTTTTTCAAACTCCTCATTCTTCAAGCTCAGATGTCACCGCTCCTAATTAAATCATCCCAGGCTCCTTCCTTTAGACTTGGTGTTTTTCTCCTCTGATTCTTTAGCACTTGTAACCAACCTCTGCAAATCACTCTTAGCAGTCTGTTCCTTACCCTACCCTACCCTCCACCCCCCTTTGCATTTTTCCTACTAGATTGTTGAATCCTTACTTCTTTTGTCCTTTAGGTCTAGCACATAGGAGTGGAGTCAATATTGACTGAAAACAAATAGATTTTCTGTTTTTATTTTGTGAGGCTTACGATGTTGAGTTGGACTACAGAAAACCATAGAAGTGCATTTGTGCTCTTAAATAACTTTAAGTGGCATGAAATTTAAAATGCAATTCTGTTTGAAGACATTCTTTTACAGTCAGAGAGGCTTTTAATATAAATCATCAGTGCATTTGGTAATTTTAAATGTTTGCTTATTGTTTCCTTACAATGGATGTATTAGCTTCACTTTTCAAATAGAGAGTTAAAAATGGAAATTTTAAAGCATTATAAAAGACACAATCTCTAATACTCCTAAAGTTTACTTTTTTAAGAAAAAATTAAGTGAACTCTCAGATGCTACTTTACCAGTGTTGAAGAAGGTGGAGGGTGCTGTATTAAGATTGATAAATACCCTTTGTTTCATGTAAGTGAACTGCCTGTTGACAGTGATGGGGAAAAGATGATATATTCTGCATATAAATGTCCATGGCTGGGCCAAAATCCAGCCCAAAGAATCCTGACAAGCTTTGTAAGGCTCATAACACTGCTTAGCAGAGGTCAAAATGAAGGGAGACTTCTCCAGAAAAACAATGACTTACTGTTTAGTTTTAAGGAGATGCCAATTATAGCCAGTGGTAGGAGGTGAGCTGGGGTTATGATGAAAATGAGAATATTTAGAAACATGTAATTGTTGCTTGTTGCCATATAAAATACCAATACATGTTTTCAGCTTTCTTCTCCTATAATAATCTCCCTGTTCTTCCTACTTGAAATGTCTGTGGAATGAAACGGAATAGAATAATGAGGCTGCCTCTAGTTTTTATGACATTAAGCTTTCTCTCTGTGAAAACAAGTGTGACATGTGCAGTTAACCAAAAGAAGATAACTGGAAGTCAAGAGATTAAAGTGATGATTCTATAAAAACATGAACGCTTTATTCTTACGTAGTTGTCTGTTTTGTGTGCTATGCAAATAAGGTTATATATCTTTGTGTTTTTTTATGTCCAGGTGTTTGTTAGAACCTAAAACAAGTTTTTCAGTCGTAGAAAGCTTATCTCTTCTTATGGGGTGTCCATAGCAGCCTGTTTAACTAGGTTTAAAATATAATTGTCGGTGGCTTCTCCTGCAAGTTGTGTGTTGCCTGGACTTTAGTTTTAGATATACTCCCTTAATGGGATACATTTCATTAAATGAGTAGAGGAGGGGCTGTACTGTTGTTTTGGTTTGTTCAGTAACTGAAATGTGTTGATGTGTACTTATTTAAAGAATAAATGTTTCTTAATATTCTTTAGAGAAATAAATCGCCTCTTGCCAGTTTTCTTATTATCTTATCAATACATAGACATTGTTTTTCCTTTCATTTCCCAAATGAAGCCTTTTCCTGTTGCTTTTTGCTGTTGGTTAGCAAGTCTAAATGCTGAGCATTTATTCTGGCTGGAGCAGTGCTTGGTACCTTGGCCCAGTTTCAAACAGTTCTTCTTATCATATGTGGTGCAATTGGTTCTCTGGAATGTGCGTGTTAGAAGTTCAGTCATTGGGAGGGACTCTTCCTTTCGGAGTGGTAAATCCTGTGCAGTTTTCTAAGCTGCTCTACAGAATGTAATTCATTCAATTTGATGTATGTCGGGAATTATCTGGTGCTCAAAATGTCAAGTGACAAAAAATATCCATTTAATATGTTTGCTCTCTTATGACTCTTCTTAACAAAAAATAAACTTACTCCTGAATAATTACTTGAGAGAAGAATTGCTCCCCTCCCCCCTTCAATCTCCCTAAAGACATTTCAGCAGTCTCATGAGACACAAGATGAATTTGGAAATGATTGGTTTGTCTCTTGCTTTCTGTGTGGTACTTGAAAATTTGATGTATAGGGGCGCCTGGGTGGCGCAGTCGGTTAAGCGTCCGACTTCAGCCAGGTCACGATCTCGCGGTCCGTGAGTTTGAGCCCCGCGTCAGGCTCTGGGCTGATGGCTCAGAGCCTGGAGCCTGTTTCCGATTCTGTGTCTCCCTCTCTCTCTGCCCCTCCCCCGTTCATGCTCTGTCTCTCTCTGTCCCAAAAATAAATAAACGTTGAAAAAAAAATTTTTTTTAAAAAAAGAAAATTTGATGTATAAATCCGTTATTTGGTAGGATGATCTCCATAACTGCCTGGTTTTTATGTATGTATGTATGTATGTATTTTTAAAATACAAAAAAAAAATGTTTATTTTTTGAGAGAGAGAGAGACAGAGCACAAGCGGGGGGGGGACAGAGAGGGAGGGAGACACAGAATCTGAAGCAGGCGCCAGGCTCTGAGCTGTCAGCGCAGGGCTCAGACTCACGCACTGTGAGATCATGACCTGAGCTGACGTCAGATGCTTAACCAACTGAGCCACCCAGGCGCCCCCATACTGCCTGGTTTTAAAAAAAATAACACACTATCTTTTGAAAATGTTTGTTTCAAATTGTATGATTTGTTTTGTTTTTAAAAAGTAACCACGGGGCGCCTGGGTGGCGCAGTCGGTTAAGCGTCCGACTTCAGCCAGGTCACGATCTCGCGGTCCGTGAGTTCGAGCCCCGCGTCGGGCTCTGGGCTGATGGCTCAGAGCCTGGAGCCTGTTTCCGATTCTGTGTCTCCCTCTCTCTCTGCCCCTCCCCCGTTCATGCTCTGTCTCTCTCTGTCCCAAAAATAAAAATAAAAACGTTGAAAAAAAAAAATTAAAAAAAAAAAATAAAAAGTAACCACGACTTCAGGTTCTGCATCTGTATGCAGAATTCCACCCATTCAGCCAATACTCATTTAGCCTGATGGGTTAGTAGTGCTGGGTATACAGTGTGGAGCTAGAAAAGGTGACTGGGCATCTGTAGCTCACATTCCTGGAGGAGGTGAGCGTGGAGAGCCAGACATAATTAAACAGATAAGTGAATAGACCAGGTAATTTTAGATAGTGATAAAAAGAGATGGAGGGTGGAGTGCTGGAGGGGTAAAGTGCCCGTTCAGATCTGGGACCTCGCTGAAGAGCTCATTTAACCTGAGGTGTTAGTGACAACGTTGCCCTCAGCTCTCTGGACAGAGCATCCAGGTGGGAATCAGCAGTGCACAGCCCCACTCGTTCCAGGCATGAGAAGGCCAATGTGGCTAGTATTTGAGAAGGGCAGGGGGGAGGGGAATGTATCCGGAGGTAGCAATTAAGAGGAGGTGTGCTGGGGAATGGAGCCTTATAGATCCAGCTTCTGGGTTTTCATCTTGAATGCTAAGGGAAGCCTGTGGCGGTCTGTCAGCAGTGGAAGGAGCCACATAATCTCATTTGCATTTTAAAACTCTCTAGATCTTGTATTTTTTGTTTTGTTTTCCCCATGATGCGTTTGTGGCAGCATGGAAAGATTTTTCATTGTGGGATTTTTGTTGGTGAAGTCGTAGTCCTAGAGACAGCTTATTCATATCATTCTGAATCTTACTTGATTTAAGGGGCGTCTGGGTGGCTCAGTTGGTAAGCGTCTGACTTCAGCTCAGGTCATGATCTCACGGTTCATGAGTTCGAGTCCCATGGTTCACAGGTTCGAGTCCCACATCGGGCTCTGTGCTGACAGCTCAGAGCCTGGAGCCTTCTTTGGATTCTGTATCTCCCTCTCTCTCTGTCCTTCCCCCCACTCATGCTCGCTCGCTCTCTCTCTCTCTCTCTCTCAAAAATGAACAAACATGAAAAAAATTTTAAAGTTAAATGTGTATTTGCTATAAATGTTACTCAATACTTTTTTTTTTGTTACAGTATACTTGGGCTTTATGAGTAATACGGCAAACTGAAGAATAAACCTGTCGTATTAGCTGATAAACATATGGTGTTAGCTGAGGCAGCTTTCACGGCTGACCTGGGAAGGGAGATGAGTCATTTGATGGGTACAACAGTCTGGTAAAATCGGTTTTAGGTATTAGACAGTGAATCATGTTTTGTCATCAAATAATGAATAAGACTGGCAGACTTCAGTACAATTCTGGATTGTTTGAGTAGTACTCGAATATAATCATTAAATCAATGATGTATATTAAGCATCATTTTTTGCTAAGCACTGTGCTCTCAGAAATAGTCCTTGCCATTAAGGCGCTCACAGTCTAATAAAGAAAATCTGTTGGCACGTGTACAGTCCATCTCATTTTTGTAAATGTAAACATGGGCAGATTTGCGAGGACAAATGTATCCCAGAGAAAGGAATCATTCACAGCCAGGTTGGGAAGTGAGAGTAGAGGTCCCGGCTGGGGACTGTGATGGAGAGGGAAGGATATTTCAGAAGGCTGTGAAAGTAAGGGGACGAATTCATTAGAGAATTGGCCAAGACCAGGTCTTTGCTTCTCCCCACGCGTCCCAGTTCCTTGTGCTCATAGTGTCTAGAAGAGAGAAAGGGGGCAAAACTGGGTCTTGCGCATTTTTGGGTGAGAAATGAGAAAGAAGTCTTAACCTGCGCGCCCCCACCCCAAGATTAAAGGTAAGTTGAAGCCAGGTAGTGAAGGGTGTTGCTTGGCTTAACCGTCTGTCAGTTTTAATCTTGTAGGGAGCGTTGGGGTCAGAATAGTTGTAAATCGCTGAATAACAAGATCAGATTCATGATTTTTAGAAGTTCACTGAGGCAGCTGTGTGGAGCTGAGTGGCCCAGGACAAGGATCCTGTTGGGGCTGTGCTCCAAATGAGAAATGAGGAAGTCCACACAACGCTTTATTTGAATTGTGGATGCTTAATAGAGTTAATGACCCCCGTTTTTGAGTATAAATTAAGTGAGACGAGCAATAAAAAAGCCCAAAACTCTGAGCTTGCTAGTCTACTTCTTTCTTAGTAACCACCACATTCTTTTAATTTGAGGCTCTAAGGATACAGACTTTCCCCACCCTCACTTTATAGGTATGTGATGTGGTCCTTAATGGTCAGTTGAGTGTGTAAGAAGAATGACATGGTAGGGAGGCCAGTGCTCTGGTTGATTCTAGTACAGATGAGACCTGCAGGGGAAAGAGCCAACAGCTTCTGCCCATGCTTCTGACTGGGGCCAAATGTGCAGTTGCCAGTAAGGCAGGTGGTCTGAGGTAGCTCCCAACATCAGGGGCCTTTATAAGTAAATAGGAGGACATAAATCGTCAGGTGGCAGATTTATTTCTAGTGAGCCTGTTGCCCCTATGGGAGGCGGTGATTTCTGTATGTGCTTTCAGTTAACGTGGGTAAGAACTGTCTGCATTTTAGGGAACCCCTGTCAGAGGCTGCATTTTCTAGAATTTCTCAGTAACAGTAATATGTTCTCATTTCAAATGGCATTAAAAGCAACTTTCATTAAGCCCTCACACATAGATTGCAAAATCTTCAAGGTCAGGAGTGATTTCTTTTCACTGGTGTGGTTTGTGTAATTGTTCCATTTGCTTGACGGCCTTCCTCAGCACTAGTTTTATTTTTTGTTTGTTTTTGTTTGTTTTAATGTATGTTTAAAATGTATTTAAAAGGTGAAGGACTTGGAGTGCAGTAGCAGAAGGACACATAGGAGTGCAGTAGCTCATCTGTCTCCTTTCCTCTCTCCTCTCCTTGTTGGGGCTGTGTATCCTCACACACACAGCTTCCCCCACTGCTCTTTGAAAATCAGTGAAGACAAATTCTTGTGCTTTTCCATCTATAGGGTAAAAAAAGTGCCTCTTGGAATATATTTATGATCTGTTGAGGTAACCAAAACAGGCTATAAGTGAGACTACTTTTCCAAAAAACAGCTGCTCGTGTTTGAACTTTGCAACATAGTCTCTAACACACTGCTCTATGCAGATGGGTCTATAATTATTCATAATGATCAAAGGTGGAGTCCAGGGTCCAAAATCAGTTTTCAGGGCTTCCAGTGAGAGTTACTGCCAAAATGTTCAACACCCTGTTCTTTAGCCCTGATCTTGATGTTATATAAGGCAATTTCTTTGTTTTTTAAAGTTTGTTTATTTTGAGACAGAGAAAGAGGGAGAGAGAGAGAGAGAGAGAGAGAGAATATCCCAAGCAGCCTTCTTGTTATCAGTGTCAGGGCTTGAACTCACAAACTGTGAGATCCTGACCTGAGCTGAAACCAAGAATTGGACGCTTAACCGACTGACCCATCCTGGCGCCCTAGTTTCTTTTTTTTTCAGTCAAAAAATTTTAACCACACAAATATTAAATGGACACTTTTTTAAAAAATTTATTTTTGAGAGAGAGTGTGCATATGCAGGGGAGGGGCAGAGAGAGAGGGAGAGAGAGAGAGAATCAATCCCAAGCAGGGCTCGAACTCATGAACCATGAGATCATGAGCCAAAATCAAGAGTTGGACACTTAACTGACTGAGCCACCCAGGCGCCCCAAATGGATACTTTCTTGTGAAAAGAATGTTAAAATACTCCCTAAACCACCACACTACCAGTTAACTTCCTCCACCCTAATCTGGTGCTCCTTCTTGATAGATTTTTATAAAGGTAATCCTTTCGGACCTTTGCCACATATTAACATGCATGCGGAAAAGTACCTGGCACGCGGCAGGTTCATTTTGAAAGGTAAAAATTAGCATGTCTCTTATTAGAAGTGACTTACTTTTTCAGTTGTTTGCCCAGGTAGAGGCTGTCTCAATTTGAAATTCAAAGGATTCCTTGTAAATTATGTCAACATATCTTAAAGGTTGATTTAATTTTGCAAAATGAAGTTACCTACAACTCTTTCAGTATCCTAATGAGGCTCAGTCTTCTGTGGCCAGCAGAGAGCTGTCGCTTTGAGAAGATCCCCTGGGAGTGCCTCCAGGAAAACAACAGTGGCATAGTGCTATTTAGCCTTTTCACTATGCTGATACTTTATCTTTTATGTTAAATCAGATTTTGTTTTTAAAATTAAGGATTCTTTGTTTTGTTTTTTGTTTTTTCTTATGAAGGTGAAATTCCTGGAAGATTTAGTGGAGTGATTTTTATTGTGAGAAAGCCTGTTGCAAAATTTTTCCCATGCAAAAAGTGAAAGAGGAAAAAAATCTTCCGTTCTTTGTTTTTGATTTTTAAATGTTTATTTTTGAGAGTATGAGTGGGGGAGGGGCAGAGAGAGGGAGGGAGGGAGACACAGAGTCTGAAGCAGGCTTCAGGCTCTGAGCTTTCGCACAGAGCCCCATGTGGGACTCGAACCCACAAACCATGAGATCATGACCTGAGCCGAAGTTGGACGCTTAACCAGCTGAGCCACCCAGGTGCCCCAATCCTCCATTCTTTGAAGCAACATTTCTTCTGCTTCCAAACTTGGAGCCACTTTGATTTCTCATGTTTAAATTGTGTTTATGAGTGATACAGTTTAATGGCAAGACTAATTTTGTGCTTTGAAGCATATATTGACCTTTTTCTGTAAAGCCAGTGTTTGAAAAACGTCCCCTGGATGTTAGATTATAGGACTAGAGGAACATGGGGAAGAAAGGGCCAGAAGATGGACTTAAAAAGTCAATAGAGGGTAGCTTTGAAAATAAAAAAGTCACTTGCACAAGAGTGAGAACCCAAGCCTGCTGTTCTTTTGCCTCTGTGACACATATATCACCAGTCTCTAAACCAGGGTTGCCCAACATCTGTGAACAGACTTGAGAGTTTTACGTTTTGCTTTATCCTTCCTTGCTACATTCAAATCCGAATGGCATCACTCTCCCCTAAAACAGTATAAAAGACTTGTTCCTTTCCAAATTTAATGTACGTGGCTGATTTTAGGATTTTTCCTTTCCTTCCCGCCAAATGTCTCTTCCATGCCTAGGGAGATAAATACACAGGAGAAATTACACTCTGTCCCCCAAGGGAGAATTAAACTTTTAAACGTGAGTTCTAGAGAGAGTTGGTCCCATCTATCAGAGGCAGGTCTGTGTGAAGTGGCCAGTCAAGGGTGATAAATGGGTAGTCAGCTGTGCATAGCCTGCCCCGTGGGCCCAGGGTTGCCATGGAAGCGCCCAGTGGCATTCAGCGATCCTGCATGACTAACCTAGATTAGCAGCAGGGCCCGTGGGCTCCAGCCTGGAAGAAGGTGCTCGAAGCCAGATGATGGCCAGGCCGGCACGCCGCCCCACTGCTCATGTTCAGCTTGGGCCTTCCTGTTGCCGTCTTTTCCTCCTTCCACATACGGTCTTTCCTTTTTTGTGTGAGGGAAAGTGAGAAAGAGGGATTGCTCTCATTAATGCTCACAGAGCTGGGATTTCTTCATTTTTATCACAGTGTTCTAACACGTCCATCCGAAACCCCAAGGAGGAGCATTTGAAAAGTCGGAATCAATGTGCCCTGACAGGCCCCAGCATGGGGTTGACTAAATGACTGCATTCAGGGGCTGAATGGGCAGCTCCGAATTCCTCAGGAGTTTCACAACCTCTCTGAAAGTGAGAGCATCCTATCCTGGCTTGTTTTAGACTTCCAGGCTTCATCCCGGCTCCTGCGTGGATGAGAATGGTGGGATTCTGTCACCGAAGACATGGGTGGTGCAGGCCAGCGCAGTGATGTCTCGTGCGGTTGTGTTCTGCAGGGCACACTGGGCCCTGGGATGTGAGGCCTGTGCTTCCCCCTTTGGTCCTTCTAGTTCACTTAAAAAAAAAAAAAAAAAAAAAGTGGCAGGAGGTGGTTTGTTGCCGTTCGCAGAGATCCTTTTGGTGTATCAGCGCTGCAACCTTTGCAGATAGATGGTGGACGGTAGCATATGATCCAAAAGCAACAACGTGGCTTCTGAAAGGAATCCCCTGATTTAGAATACTTAAAGCAGACTTTCCGTGGAACTCATGGATATCTGTCGGGTGGGCAGACTTTGCACCCTCTCCCCAGGGGTATTTCGACACTGTGGACTTGTTTTTGAATGCATTCAGCTGCTTGAAGTCGTCACGTGACTTGGTCTTTCTCTCCCCAGGTAGGGACTCCTGGGCCCACCAGACAACTAGCATTGAGGCCTAGGTCAGTGGCCAGAAGTTACTGGGAGTGGAGCCCGATATTGGGCACGTAATGGCTGCTTTGGTACAAGTTTATTTGCAGCCTGTTCTTTAAAGATATTAATGCAAAGAGCCTCTAGCACATTGGAGATGACTTGTGAATCCAGAGGTTATTATGGGGCCAGTGACCTCAAGTCTGTAAATTCAAGAAAGCTCTAACAACAACAAAAAAGGTTCCAAAATGAGAATTTGTAGTGCAGTGTTTATAATTTGAGGAGCCACTTCATGCTGCCAGCCATCCCTCTCTCAAAGGACTCTCTGTTAGGTCCTTCGGCAAAGACAGACCTGTGTGGACACATTTAAGCAAACGCATCTTGTGGCTCTGAGATTGCTCTGCCGGCAGGGATAAAACCTGAATTAATCGACGTGTCCCTCTTTGAGACCAAGGAATTGTGAACACACAGCCCACCTTCTTTGTTATTGCCCTATTTAACACAGCCTGAAAGCTTTGCCAGCAGAACTGTGGTTAAGAGCACACGCTTTGGTGCCAAGCAGATCTGCATTCGAATTTTAAGGTCTATTATTTAATAGCAGGTTAATCTCTGAGCTTTCTTTTCGTTCACCTGGAAAATGGGGTTAATAATCTCCCTCTCACAGAGTTATTGTGAAAATTAAATAGGAGACTGATGTGCTGTGCCTGAATCAGTGCCGACTGAACAACAGATGCTTAAGTGGTGGACGTGCTAGGCTCTGCTGCTGTTGCTGTCTTCATTGCTCTTGTTTTTCGGTAAGCTTTGTTTGAGTGCTCCACATAGCCCAAGAAGAGTGTACTATGTTGTGCTCCTCAGGACCACCTAGAAATCTGTTACACGTGCACATCTCAGGCCCTGCGTTAGATCTACTGACTCAGAAACTCTGGAGGCAGGTCTTTGCCCTCTGTGTTCTGATCCCCCCCCCCCCCCCCCCGCGTGATGCTAATGCTTGCTGGTTTGGGAACCTCTCATCTAATGCTAAGGGAAGGAGAACTCCTAGCTCACTCCATTCTGCATGGAACCGTGAGAAAGTCTAACAGTGAAATGCTGATGTTGGGATGAGGTTATCCCATGAGGGAGAATATTTTCTCCTCCACAACAGAGGAAAAATGCCACCTTTAATTAAATGAAGTGGTAGTCAGCTTGTAATTATTCAAAGATAATTAACAGTTTGTGAATCTTGTAGGACATGTACTGCTACCTAAAATCCCCTCATTTAAAATTCTATCCACTCGCTCTTTGCTTGTACCTTGAGTTAAAAACAATGACATATAAGGCTGAACAGTGATTTACTTACTCATGCTACTACTTGCGTTAATATTTTTAAAATTTGTATTTCCCCCGATGTCAGAATAGAACCAAGAAAAAGAAGATACTCATGAAAAAATTTGCTTACGAACTTGAACAAACCATCCTTGAAGCCATTGCAAACTTACAATAAGTAAAAGCCAAATAAACCAGAAAGCTCCCTACCTAGTACAGTTGGCAAAACTCTGTTAGTTGCAAGGTGAGAAGGTGGACGATCCAGAAGAATGAGGTCTCACCTTGTCCTGTGTAGTCCTGCCAACTGTGGACTGGTCACTTCCTGTCTCTTCTGCCTTCCCCGGCCCTCTAGGGAGTGAGACCCTAGGGTAGGTGAGAGAGAGTTTCTCTGTCAAAGTCTAGACCTCCTAAAACTCATCCTATCAGTGACATTCCTGTGGTCTTTCCTCATCTCCCTATTTTTGGGTTTTCCAGTTGAAGGGTAATAATTAATAAGAAAAAAATATATTCAACGCTTGTTTCAAGATTGGTGTAGTATTATGTATGTTGCCAATAAAATCTTGGTGTGGGTTTTTCACTTTTTTTAAACTAGTGAAGTAAAACTTGTAATTAAGCAGAGTCCCTAATTTAATAGGATTTCTCCCCTGTGGGAGGTACCTTGATATTTGAATCACACAGCAATAAGCCAGTGTTAGGAATTTTGTCAAATTGGGTTCTTCTCGTTATTTCCATAGCAGTCTTTATACCTGGAAGCGAGCGTGGTGGAATGTACCAGATGCTAAGATAAGGCTGTGCTGATTAATTTGGAAATACTTCAGTCATTTTAAGCCAGGGTAGCTTTTCTTAAAGGTACGTGTGGAGTCAACAGGAAAACTAAGTGAGGACCCCAAGCAGCCTGATGGTTGAGGTTCTGCTGTTCACATCCTCGCTTTTCAATCCTGAACGGAGACTTAAGCCATTTGTGGTTCCCTTTTCTGAGACAAGGGTAGCAGTTATTCAGAAGCAGTTACTCATGAAGCAGAGCCAGAGGCTGTGAACACGCCATGCCAATAAAGCCACAGGGACTTTGCCGTTGTCCCCAGCAGAATCCGAAAAGGGAGAACTCCCTTCGTGGCGAGAATGGTAAAGCAGACGCCCTTGGGAGGCCGCTTCTCCTTGTGCGTGCCCATTCGGGGTACAGTACCAAGTAGCTTTGGAAAAGAGAAACTTGGCAGTTCAGGTTGCCCAGAGGTAGTTGCATGCCCCACGCCCTCTGTAAACAAAGTGGCTGTAAAAGCAAGTTTGAAAGAAGAAAGTTATTTCCTGATCAACCCTCTTATTGGCTCCCATGGATGTATGTTAACGTTACGTATGTTAATGTTACGTGATTGTTTTTTGGGCCAACGAGGAATTACCAAAATTCTAAGGTAATTGAAGGGAATTCCAGAGTAGTCATCAAGTCCACTGTGCTTCTTTCAACCAGAAATAAATCTAATTGTCCAAAACATGTGAGATTCAGACTTTGTTAAAGAATACTCCATGGCTAGTTTCTGGTTTAGTTTTTCTTTCCTTCACTTTTTTCAGTATGTTGACTGACATAAATTGTTCACTTTGTAGTTCTCTGAAAGTAGGACATCGAGATATCCATCATTTAGGAAAAGTTTTTGGTAACAGTGGTCTGAGCAGGTAATTCTTTGCCACATCCTGGTGAATTTAGCCAGGTAGCTTAGCCCCCCACTACCTTAAGGCTGTAGAAATAGCTGCAAATCACTTTTTAGAGGGCTGTGTTTAAAAAAAAAAAAAAATTGTTGAGAGAGAGAGAACATGAGTGGCAAAGGAGCAGAGAGAGAGAGAGGGAGAGGGAAACAGAGGATCCTGAAGTGGGCTCAGTGCTGACAGCAGAGAGCGCATGTTGGGCTCGAACCCACAAGCTCAAGCCTTGAGATCATGACCTGAGCCAGAGTCAGGCGCTCAACTGACTGAGCCACCCAGGCGCTCCTAGATGACTTTTATTTTATTTTATTTTATTTATTTTATTTTATTTTATTTTTTTAACATTTATTTATTTTTGAGACAGAGTCAGAGTATGAACGGGGGAGGGTCAGAGAGAGAGGGAGACACAGAATCTGAATCAGGCTCCAGGCTCTGAGCCATCAGCCCAGAGCCCGACGCGGGGCTCGAACTCACGGACCGTGAGATCATGACCTGAGCCGAAGTCGGACGTTTAAGTGACTGAGCCACCCAGGCACCCCGATGACTATTTTTTAAAAATTGTTTTTGCATGTGTCTTTCAGCATTTTTTTGTTTGTTTTGTAATTACAAGTAAGTTTTAAAAAATATACTGTAAGCAATAGCAGCTGTTTTTTTTTTTTTTTAATTAAAAAAATACTTAAATGATAAGCTTCAATGCAAAGTACCATGCTTTAGTATCAGGAAAGAGAGAAATATGAGTCGTTCTATTTTGATGGAGTTCACATTCTAGGGGGAAGGGGAGGAGGAGAGAGAAGCAATCAGTATGTTCTATCAGCACATACTTGGTGGATTTGAGGAACCCTTTAGGGTGAGTAACACTGGAACCTTCACTCCAGAGATTTGCTGGTGGCTGAAAATTGGGGATGGGGGTGTGAGGTTGAGAGAGAAGCAGAGGAAATTGCTTAGAATGAAAGCATTGAAGTTCAGGATGTCAGTGAGGAGCAGGGAATAGTCTGGTATGCCTGGAATATAGATGTGGTCTGCAGGAGAATCATATTTTGTGTGTAAGCTGGTCCTGAAGAATTGGATATCATTCAGGGTTTTTGGGGTGGGGATTGGAGCAAGAGGGTATCTTTAACAGGGTATGTTTGGGGAATGGACATGACTGTCAAGAGAATGCTTGTGGCAGGCCTGCAAGGGAGACAGTAGGATAATATCTAGAGACAGTAGGATAATATCTAGAGTAGATCTGTACCCGATTATGGGGGAATTTTAATGCCAAAGCAAAGATTTAGAGTTTATTCTGCAGCAGCAAAGAGCTGTCCAATTCTTGTTATTTTAAAATATGGATAGTGCCACAAAAACCAGAGTTTTAGATTGGATTTCTTTCCATGAGAAGGTTAATTTAGAGGGACAAGATGTTGGGGAGGCAGAGAGACCAGTAAGTAGGCTCTTGCCAGAGGAAATAAAGAGACATGAGAGCAGAGGCCAGGAAAAGGGGTGTCTGAGATGGGGGCGAGTTTCTAAAGGTATATATTGTCTTGGCAAGACAATTGAAAAATTTCCTACTTATTTATTTACATAATGGTGAGGGAAAGGATTCAGTAGATACCCTAGAAGGAAGTGTTATGAGGACAAAAGTTGGCTTATAGTTCTTATTTTCGTTATTCTCATACATCACCTTGTGGGGGGTCGAGAGGGTGTGGCCTGTGTTGCCCACCTGAGGCAAGCCCACTTTTGGTTTATATGCTGGCTAAAACCGCACTCTTTTTGGTTTCCATCTCTGCAATTTATTTGTCAGTGAATGCATTTTTAACCCCTTTGGTGCCAGGGCTGATGATTTAGGATGTATTTTTATGTGGTTTAAAAGGATGTAGGATATAGTTTTATGTGGTTTAGGGCAAGCAGATTATCAGACTTCTCGGTAGGTAGAGATGACATCTACAATTGGATTTTCCCATCCTTGACGTTTGAAATGAGAAATAAAAATTATCTTTTCGGATTTACATGCCAAGACACTCCCAGTAGAATAAGCTGAGAATAAAGTAAATGCTGTTTGGGGTGGTTGGTAATCTTTTAATTATGAAATAAGCCTTTTGATTTTAATCTTCCAGAATGTATAATACTGATCCAGGAAAACAGCCTTTTTAAAGTTCACATCCTGCTGACTCCTTCAGATGAAAAGCTTCTACCTCTACCCCATATTTTGCAAGCTAAAAGTAAAAATATCATTAATCTTGTCTCTCTTCCATGACTGCCTATAAAAGACTGTTCAGTTTGGAATCAGTCCTGAGCCATGAAGGCAGTATTCCAGAGTGAATGCTTAGGTTTCTGGAGCCAGGACCCGCAGCTGGAGGGTCACAGCCTTAATCCAAGAGTGGGTTGAGGGGACTTAGGCTTTCTTGAAAACATCTCCCTTGTCATACCTTCTTGTTGACCTATCCTGGCCTCCTTCACACATCTACATATGCATAGCAAAACTTTGGACATGATAAATTTTATTGTTTTTGTTCTTTTGTGGCATCTGAAACAGCTTGTACAATGAAGACAGAAATCTGCTTCGAATTAGAGAGAAGGAAAGACGCAACCAGGAAGCTCACCAAGAGAAAGAGGCATTTCCTGAAAAGATCCCCCTTTTTGGAGAGCCCTACAAGGTATTTATTGAATACTAGAAAGTCTGATTTATCACCGTATTTAACTCTGCATTGAAAATGAGTTTGAACAAGGGTCACAAACGTGAAAATAAGACAACTTATCTTAGGTTGGTTTTGAAAACAAACTATGAAAATTCTCTGAACATTGTTGTGCAAATTACCAAAGTTTATAGTCTTTTGTAATGTCAGTCTCTTGTCTTTAGTAATATTTGTCCGTGACAGGCTTCTCAACAGGGGAACTGAGTTTAAATTTCATGTTACGTTTCCTGTCACATTAAATTGAAGTTTTGTGGTTATTTTTCCCCTTTTAAATGGTATTATGTAACACTGTTTATTAAATAGTGGTTTTCCTTAGATTTTTTTTTTTTTTCTGGTATCTAACTCTGCTGTCTTTCCTTTTTCAGACAGAAAAAGGTGATGAGCTATCCAGTCGAATACAGAACATGTTGGGAAACTATGAAGAAATGAAGGAGTTCCTCAGTACCAAGTCCCACCCTCATCGCTTGGATGCTTCTGAAAATAGGTTGGGAAAGCCAAGATATCCTTCATTTCCTGAGAAGGGGAGCAGCATTCCACCCCACCCCTTCCACACCAGTGCCCACCACCAGCCTATTAACACTCCTGCCTCCGGACCACTTCCTGTTGGTAACATCAGCCACAATCCAAAGATGGCACAGCCAAGAATGGAACCAATGTCAAATCCTCATGTCAGAGGCTATGGCCCACCAGACAGCCAGCACCTGACCCAAGATCGCCTCGGTCAGGAGGGGTGCGGCTCTGCTCATCACAAAAAAGGTGACCGCAGAGCTGATGGAGACCGCTGTGCTTTGGTGACAGACTCTGCTCCAGAGAGGGAGCTCTCTCCCTTGCTCTCTTTGCCTTCCCCAGTGGCCCCCTTGTCACCTGTACATTCCAACCAGCAGACTCTTCCCAGGACACAAGGAAGCAACAAGGTTCACAGCAGTAACAGTAACAATAAAGGCTATTGCCCGGCCAAATCTCCCAAAGACCTAGTGGTCAAGGTCCATGATAAAGAGACCCCTCAAGACAGTTTAGTGGCAGTTGCCAGCCTTGGGGTAGCCCCTCCCCAGCCACCTTCTCAGACTTTCCCCCCACCTTCCCTCCCCTCAAAAACTGTGGCAATGCAGCAGAAGCCCACGGCTTATGTCCGGCCCATGGATGGTCAAGATCAGGCTCCAAGTGAGTCTCCTGAACTGAAACCACTGCCGGAGGACTACCGGCAGCAGACCTTTGAAAAAACAGACTTAAAAGTGCCTGCGAAAGCCAAGCTCACCAAGCTGAAGATGCCTTCTCAGTCGGTTGAGGTGAGTGAAATTTTGTATCTGGGACAATTCTGGTGTGAAGGAAAATTTGAGATGGAAGGTTCTGGAGAATTGGGGGCATGGATGTCAATAGCTTTTGGGTTGTGAGACTCCTTTTTGGCTTTGGGATCATGTTGACCCAAGAGAACTCAGGTCTGAGCTAAATTGCTGATGACGGATACTGAAATGTGATTTTCAGGAAGGTCTTTAAAAAAGTATTTTTATTGGGCCATAACTTATATGCTGTAAAATATAGAGATCATGAGTACCGTTCGCTCCGTTTTATAATCTACAACCCAATCATGGTATTTATCATAAGAAAGTTTCAGGAAGGTTTTGAGCTATTGTTTTTGTTTGTTTGGGGGAACACTGACATTGTAGAGCAAAAAAAAAAAAAAAGTTAAGACTTCTCTACCCCAGTTAGTTTTTCTGAGATCTAAACCATACAAAAGTGAAAGTAAGAGGTTAAAATGTTGAAGGCAAAGTATTTCTAAAGCTTATAAAGATTTCCCTGTAAATTATAAGAAACTCTGAAACTGAAGTTCTGTTTTATTTACCACCTAAAAAAGGAGTGGGGGTATGGTGACCTCTCATTTGAAAGTGAGTCACAAATATAATACAGAATGTTATTCAACTCTGGCTTTTTCAAGTAACCAAAATACTTTATCTTTTTAAGCAAAGAAGAAATTCCTTTTTCTGCTCCTTTGTAAATGGCAGCATTGTGTTTGAATGAAGAGAATCAGAGCACACATCTTATCACTGGAATTCTAAATTAGCACCAGTTAGTTACTCCAAAATTCAGATTAGTAGTGCAAAGTGAAATGTTTGAAGTGAATTTGTCTTGAAGCTTATCTGTTAAGGTAATGTCCTTGGTTTAGTCACATCTATTGTATAAACATTCTAATTTGCATATCCATTGCTCAAAGGCTTTTGTGGGCACCCAGATATCAGTCTTACCTAGTGCTAGAAGGTAAAATTCCTTAAGGTTTAAAAACAAAACCAAAACAGACTCCAGGATGCTTAACTGGAAAGATAACCCTTATCTTGAAGAAGGAAAATCTGTTCCTCTGGGGTGTCAGCTTTTGGTTTAAAGAGGTTATGGCTCCATCCACAGTCAGCTGTTGAGATGGAGTGTCTCTGGATGTTTTCACCATGTGACTTATTTGGAGGCTGAGGAAAAATGGGAAAGCGGGAGGAAAACAAGTGGTAGAAATGGCCAAAATGGCAGAACTCATAACTCCCATAAGTTATGAAAATTCACTGTAATGATATTTACTAAACATTGTGTGCTGGGCTAGGGGGAGAGGTAGGCAGCAAATTAAGTTAGAGTGAAATGAAGTGAGATCTTCCTCACAATGGTCAGTCAGCCAGCCTGCCTTATAATTCAGACAGTAAAGAATTTAGTGGGATTTTCTTTGCCTTATTTATCAAATAACTGTTTTCCTAGTTTAAAAAACAGATAAGGGGGAAATTTAAACATATTTTCTTTAAAAACAAAAAACCATGCCACTAAAAATTGCTTTAAAACAAGTTTAAGACAAATTAGCAAATATTTGCATTGTCTGCCAAATGCTCCACCATATGCTTAAGCGCAGGGTGGGATGCCAGGCAAGTATTGGTGCTGCCCCAGGAGAGATGACAGTCTAGTGTGTACATCAGCCTCCACACATGAAACAGTTAGAGGTCAGTGGAGTCCAAACTATCTACTACTTGGTGCCTAGGAGAAAGTTTCAAGTGGTTGTCATAAAGCGGTGAACCTAGGTAAATTGAACCAATGGGATTTCTAATAGACCTTCCAGGGGAGAGAATCCTAGTCAACTTTTTGCTTTCTTGGTGAAGAAAAGATAAGCCAAGTTGAGATTTCTCCAAGGTCTCAAAGCTCCTCAGATGTAATATGTTAGGCCATAGGACCATGCTAGATGGCCCTGGGATATTTTCTGAATGGATATTTGAAAGGAACAAAATCCTCTATAGGTTTGGTGATTGGAGCATGGGGTTTTCTTGGCCCAAGGTCATCTGCTGTCAACAGTTTGAGCAGGTGTGAACCTTTCATCTTGGGCCTGTGCTGTGTTCCCAGTTAGCATTCATTTTAACATGGTGGTGGCTCCGTCTAGTATCTGCTCAGGGTTCTTGGGCTGCTGGCAGCTGTGGTGCCGACTGCCTTGAGCCCCTGGAGATGGAGGGCTCAGGGCAGCCTATGTGAAGGGGGGGATTCAACGTTAAGCTCTTGGAATGAAGGGGGAATAAATCTGGAAATCAGGGGTATTAGTGTTATCTGACTAGGTTTCAGATCTGTTTAGCTCTTTTATCTAATATCTCACGTTTCATAGACTTAACATTAACTTCACACACCTGATAAAATGGGTATTTTTAAATATTTTTTTTTTAAAAGTGTAGGTTGAATTTGAGGCACCTGGGTGGCTCAGTTGGCTAAGCAGCCGACTCTTTTTTTAATTTTTTTTTTTTAAATTTTTTTTTTTTCAACGTTTATTTATTTTTGGGACAGAGAGAGACAGAGCATGAACGGGGGAGGAGCAGAGAGAGAGGGAGACACAGAATCGGAAACAGGCTCCAGGCTCTGAGCCATCAGCCCAGAGCCTGATGCGGGGCTCGAACTCACAGACCGCGAGATCGTGACCTGGCTGAAGTCGGACGCTTAACCGACTGCGCCACCCAGGCGCCCCTCTTTTTTTAATTTGAAATTAGTTTTATTTTATTTTATATTTTATTTTTTAAATTTACCTCCAAATTAGTTAGCATATAGTGCAACACTGATTTCAGGAGTAGATTCCTTAATGCCCCTTTCCCATTTAGCCCATCCCCCCTCACACGCGCCCTCCAGGAACCCTCTGTTTGTTTTCCATATTTAAGAGTCTTTTATGTTTTATCCTCCTCCCTGTTTTTATATTATTTTTGTGTTCCTTTCCCTTATATTCATCTGTTTTGTCTCTTAAAGTCCTCATATGAGTGAAGTCATACGATATTTGTCTTTCTCTAATTTCGCTTAGCATCATACCTTCCAGTTCCATCCACGTAGTTGCAAATGGCAAGATTTCATTCTTTTTGATTGCCGAGTAATACTCCATTGTATATTTATACCACATCTTCTTTATCCATTCATCCATCGATGGACATTTGGGCTGTTTCCATACTTTGGCTATTGTTGATAGTGCTGCTGTAAACATGGGGGAGCATGTGCCCCTTTGAAACAGCACACCTGTATCCCTTGGATAAACACCTAGTAGTGCAATTGCTGGGTTGTAGGGTAGTTCTATTTTTAGGTTTTTGAGGAACCTCCATACTGTTTTCCAGTGTGGCTGCACCAGCTTGCATTCCCACCAGCAGTGCAAAAGAGATCCTTTTTCTCCGCATCCTCGCCAATATCTGTTGTTGCCTGAGTTGTTAATGTTAGCCATTCTGACAGGGGTGAGGTGGTATCTCATTGTGGTTTTGATTTGTATCTCCCTGATGATGAGTGAGGTTGAGCATTTTTTCATGTGTCAGTTGGCTATCTGGATGTCTTCATTGGAGAAGTGTCTGTTCATGTCTCGTTCCCGTTTCTTCACTGGATTATTTGTTTTTTTGGGTGTTGAGTTTGATGTGTTCTTTATAGATTTTGGATACTAACCCTTTATCCAGTATGTCGTTTGCAAATACATTCTCCCATTCTGTTGGTTGCCTTTTAGTTTTGCTGATTGTTTCCTTTGCTGTGCAGAAGCTTTTTATTTTGATGAGGTCCCAATAGTTCATTTTTGCTTTTGTTTCCCTTGCCTCTCGAGATGTGTTGAATAAGAAGTTGCTGCGGCCAAGATCAGAGAGGTTTTGCCTGCTTTCTCCTCAAGGATTTTGGTGGCTTCCTCTCTTACATTTAGGTCTTTCATCCATTTTGAGTTTATTTTTGTGTGTGGTGTAAGTAAGTGGTCCAGGTTCATTCTTCTGCATGTCACTGTCCGGTTTTCCCAGGACCACTTGATGAAGAAACTGTCTTTATTCCATTGGATATTCTTTCCTGCTTTGTCAAAGATTAGTTGGCCATACGTTTGTGCGTCCATTTCTGGGTTCTCTATTCTGTTGCATTGATCTGCGTGTCTGTTTTTGTGCCAAGGCAGCCGATTCTTGATCTTGGCTCAGGTCATGATCTCACAGATTGTGGGATTGTGAGATTGTGAGATTAAGCTCCGCATGGGGCGCTGCACTGACGAGAGCCTGCTTGGGATTCTCTGTCTCTTTTTCTCTTTGCCCCTTCCCGTCTCTCTCCCTCTCCTTGAAATGAATGTTAAAAAGTATAGGTTGGGGGCGCCTGGGTGGCGCAGTCGGTTAGGCGTCCGACTTCAGCCAGGTCACGATCTCGCGGTCCGTGAATTCGAGCCCCGCGTCAGGCTCTGGGCTGATGGCTCGGAGCCTGGAGCCTGTTTCCGATTCTGTGTCTCCCTCTCTCTCTGCTCCTCCCCCGTTCATGCTCTGTCTCACTCTGTCCCAAAAATAAATAAACGTTGAAAAAAAAAAAACATTTAAAAAAAAAAAGTATAGGTTGGATTAAAGTATCAAATTTTAATATTCTCACAAATCAAAGGGAAGCATAGAGATGGGATGTCAGAGAAAGCAGGGAATTAGCCCCAGAGCAGTTAAACTCTGAATTTAGGACCAGAATATTAGCAATTATCTTGGGCTGTTTGTGGCATTGGGGCAGAAGGATAGAGAATGGGGATAGAGGAAATTGGCTGTTGGTGCCCCTGCGAGAAGGGGTGTGGGGGTAGCTAAGTGGTTTTCCTTTATTTGCTTAATTTGTCCTAAGGCAAGTCAGAGGAGGTTTTCTTTCCTGGCTTTTTGAGTGTGAGGGTTTTGCGGTTTGTTTGTTCATCTCCACCCCCTTCCCCGTGGCTTCCATGAAACAGTATTTTTAAAAAGTGAACCAAATTGGGAAAATCCTCTTGTCTGCTTGGCTCTCTTTCATTCTCAAGCCACGTACATGTGAATTCCTTACACAGTCCTTTCCTTTCGTGGGAGATGAACATGGTTTGTACATTTTAGTTGTTTCTCCTAAAAAATGGTATTCTTCTCTGGAATAAGTCATCTTCATAGTTAAAAGTTAGTCTTTCCTGGGGCGCCTGGGTGGCTCAGTCGGTTGAGCGTCCGACTTCGGCTTAGGTCACGATCTCACAGTCCCTGAGTTCGAGCCCCGCTTCGGGCTCTGGGCTGATGGCTCGGAGCCTGGAGCCTGCTTCCGATTCTGTGTCTGCCTCTCTCTCTGCCCCTCCCCCATTCATGCTCTGTCTCTCTTTGTCTCAAAAATAAATGAACTTAAAAAAAAAAAGTTAGTTTTTCCTAAAATCTACAGGAAAGAAAGTGATCAGCAGGTCAGTATTATGACCACCTAGAGGCCTGGCTCACAAAAATCTGCACTTGGTCTTTCTGGGGGCGTGTTAGTTCTTCTGTATCAGCTGGGAGATGTGTAGTGGCGTGAAGTGATCCGTGAGGGTACAGCCAGGCCTCAGCGATCTTACATGGGTGCCTTCCAGGTGTAGAGTCGCCCCATTGGAGATGGACCTGCCCAAATGGAAGGCTGAGGTTCCTCGCTGTCTCCCCTTTCTGCCTAAAGATAACAAACAGATGTGAGAGAGGCGCTGTGGTATTTCTGTGTTGTGCTTCTGAGCATGGACCCTGAGAGAGGGAGAGACGGAGGGGGAGGGAGGGAGAGAGTTAGATACAGGATTTAGGAAATAGATGTTTTATTGAAACAGACAAATGGAATATGCTGAGATGGGCATTTTAAATATATTGGATTTAGAATATTAGACTTGTGAAGCTAAACATAAAGCCCTTTCATTTGGTAGGAAGGCCTAGGCGGGTGAAATCACTTGATTTTGCCAAGATTTATTATAATTAGTAACAGAGCCAGAGCTAGCACCTTCAGTACTGTGATCTTTCTACTTCTGCTTGTCAAGTAGGAATGGATACCACTGGACCATCTTGAGCATAACAGTGATAAATCTTTCTTTAAAAAAAAAAATAATAATTCTGGCTTCTGGGTGGAAAAAGCCTTGAAGGGGCAAGGGTTGAAGCAGGGAGACCAGTTAAGGGCTGAGAAATGATGATGGCTTAGAGTAGGATGATAAGAGTGGGCTTGGTGCACACTGGGCAGATTTCTGGATGTTTTTGACTGGGAACTGATAGGACTTTGATTGATTAGAGATGGGAGTGAGACTGAGGTGAGGGAAAGTGAGGCATCAAGGATTTTTTTTTTTTTTTTTTAACTTGGTAGGTGTGGATGCTGGGATGATAGCTGCTACTGAGGTGGAGTTGACCTTGGTGTAGCAGGTTTGGAGGGAAAGGCAAGAGCTCTGAGTAGATCAGATACCTAGTTTGAGATGCCATTATTTGTCCAGGTAGACTCGACAAGTCTCTGAGACCGGCTCAGAGAAACTGTTAAGACTGGAAATGATAACTTTGGTCTGTGTTTGCATACAGTTGGTATTTAAAGCTTTGGGACTGGACTGCCTGAGAAGTCCCTGATTCAAGCCCTTCCTGGCTCAGCTTACCTGTGGCTAGGGGCAAGTGGATGGGAAGAAATGAGGGTGGCTTCGTCTTCAGAAGCAAAAACTGAAGATCATTCTGGGAACTTGAGAATCTGCTTATAAAAGAGTAGAAATGATAGGTTTCCATTTTTTTTTCACTTAAAGTTTGAAGTATACGTGTAAATAGTACAATTATCTTAATTTACTTATTGGTATCTAGCAGAATTTAGTATCCGTTTAAATTTGCTACTGCTTCTATCTCCTTATGTGGTCCCATGCCATACCCCTCCAGGTAAATTTGATTTTGAGTCCTAATGGTCTCTGATTACCTTGTGGCCTCTTAGGGCATCAGTGAGGGATGATTTATATTACCAAATGCTTCTACCTAATTTCCAAAACCCAGGTGTCCCCTGCAGCTGTCAGTGCCATTTTGGATCACCTTGATTCATGGCAACTCTTAAACTGAATCTTCCATTTTCAGCCTAACAGTGTGAGTTGGTCCATGGTGGAAAACTCTGTGATAGTGGTTTCACTTTACATTCATTTGTACAGTCTTTCCTTCTTCCATATTTAGTTCTCTTATTATCTTAAAGTTGAAAAGAGCAACTTCCTTATTACACAATGATGTAACCCTTCAGGCAGTTCACTTTTGGTGTGTCGATGGTATGTGTCCTGCTGATAAAACACTCTTGTAGAGTTAAGAAGCACACCCTCTCCCCTATACACCATGAATTCTGCAACTTCTAACTAAAATATCTAGAGCACCTGCTATGTGCCAGGCATAGTGCTGGGGATGGGATTACAATGGTGGGCCAAACAGATGGTTCTGGTCCTCTTGGACCTTAACTGTCTAATTGGGAACTGACATTATTCAAATAACCACTCAGGTTAAGTTGTAAGAACTTTGGCCAGCACTATAAAGGTATCCACAGACTATTTATTATAAGAAGGATAAAGGGGGACTGCAGTTTAGAATGAAGGAGCTAAGAGAAGAATTCACACAAGACCTGAATAGTGAGTAAAAAAAGGGAAAAAAGTGAGGGATTGTCCTAGTCTGATTGGGATGCTGTGAACAAAATATCACAGACTGGGTGGCTTATAAACAACAGAAATTTCTCACAGTTCTGAAAGGTAGAAGTCCAAGATCAAGGCAATAGCATGACCACATTCTCAAGACCTTCTTCCTAGTTCCCTGTTGGCATCTTCTCACTGTATCCTCACTTAGTGTAAGGGGCAGGGATCTCCGTGTAACTTCTTTTGTAAGGCACTAATCCCATTTTTCAGGGCTCTACTGTTATGACTTAACCATCTCTCAAAGGCTCCACCTCTTACTGTCCTCACCTATGGGGTTTCAACATGAATTTAGGATTTCCACATGAATTTGGGGGGCACATGACCATTCAGACCATAGCAGATGTGCCAGGGGTCAGGGAGCATCAATATTCCAGGAAGAGGGAACAGCATGTGCCCCTGGCTTATGCCACGTGATGTGTGGAGCCTGTTACAAGTCCTCTTGGGTTAGAAGCCCACTACTGTCGATCAAAGAGAATTTTTACATTCATTCTGAAACGTGGCAACACAGCAGAATCCCCTGGGGGAAGCCTGCTAAAGATACAACTTGTTCAAAATTCCTTTGCTCCAGGAGATCGATTCAGCAGGTATACAGGTAGGCTCAAGAATCTGTAGCTTTGATTTTCATGAGGGTTGTTCTTGGGTCTAGAAATGAAAACTGCTCCCGAAGAGCTGAAATGGACCCCAGCAGGGTTAAAAGAGTGCCCTCTTCTCAGCGGTCCCTGTCTCCCATGTGGGCCTCAGGCTAAAAGATCCTGCTGAATTGGTGGGGCTTTTCCTGTTGAGAAGGAAATGAGAGCAGCCTCAGGGAAGAAAAGGGAGTAGGACCGCAAAGACTCCACTTTGTTGTGCATCAACACTCGCAAGCTTGTGGGCAAAGATTCTGATGCAACCTTACCTAGTTTTCCTCAGTTTTCTAAAGATGTTTTTATTACAGTAACAGTAATTTAATAGCACATTAGATTCCAGGAGCTAGTGCTCAGTGAACTTGGGCAGACCTGCCCTACTTAAATGTTTATGTTAAGAAAATGATAACAAAGCAGAAAGGTTATCTGTGTACACAACTCCCTGATGATGCCTGCAGCAGAATACTTCCTATCTTAGGAGAAATACTGAATAGTAACCAACCTGGATCTGCTTAGACACTGGCTAAAATTTAGAGCCCCCAAATAACTAAATAAAGAAGTGAAAAAGTAGTAGCAAGTGACTGATGGAAATTTTAGAGCAGAAGCTACAGACAGACAGCCTGAGCACTAGACAGGGCCTGTGGACGATTTTGTTTTGCTTCTGTGATGTGTGTATTTTTTTAGGGTTTGGGGTCCCCCCCCCCCCCGCCACCGCCCGGCCTTTGAGCCAATATTTACAAACTGGAGAAAATCAGATTTTCAGTTTCACCATTAGAGCTGAGTAGAAGCTTCCACCTTTAATGTCCTGATCCTGGTAATTGTTTTTGAGTTTGAAGAAACACTTTAAACTCTGAAGGAAACATTCTAAGTAATAAAAGCAAGACATTTTTGAAAAATTCAAAAATTGCTAGAAATGAGTTAGTGTGAATAATAGAATTACTTATAGTAGCCGAAGAAGAAAGCCTACAATTGAACCTTGAAAATCTTTTTGGGTGGTATTAATTGGAGTTGTTTTCTTTGTACGTTTTATGTTCTCTTCCTTCTCAAAATGCCAGAAGTACATTTGGTACCAGGATAAGAAATTCCTGTTCCTCCTTGTTGTTTTCACACTTGAGATGTTTGTGGAGAGTTATTGGATCCCCCATGGGTCCCTCACATTGTGCCTTTGCCAAAATGGAGACATTCAACTCTTTAGAAGCTTTCCAGGCCGTGCGCTCTCCCAGGCCCTCATGTAGCCACCGGAGTCATTTCAGCTCTTGTCTAGATTAATTGTGATTTATTTTGAGCCAACTGATAATCTTCAGGGACAGAAAACCCAAAGGGGAGTCTTGTTGATGAGTGAATTTTAGTAGTTTTGATTTTGGTTGTTTTGATGGGAGTGACCATTACTAATGGGATATTTAAGCAGAAGTCCTTTTAAGAGAGAATCCTGGTTCCTGTTATCATAACAAGTTTATTTTTTGGCCTTGTATTTCTCCTCTCCAGTTGCCAAGATCTGTTTGAAAATCGTTATTTTCCGAGGTTAACTTTGCTGTGTGTTCACATTTTCCAAGAACTTTAGAAGCAGCTATTTTTACACTGATGCTGTTTCTTTAATTGTTGAAATCACTAGGTTGACACTTTTTTCCCCCATAGAGGTTCAGGGTCCACACACACCATTAGTTTTCTCTTGAACTTCATTTCATTCCCTATTTAAGCTTGGCCTACTTTCTCTCTGCATTTTTCCCCCTAACCCTGTGGTAATTTGTCAAGCCTGCTCTAATCTCCTTAATCCTTTGGCTGAAGGGTTTTGAGGTTTAATGTTTTAATCTAGGGGCCTCAGTATTTAAGTAATTAGAGGTCCTATTTCTAGCTCTGTCCCTTAGATAACTCACCTTAGGTTTTTTTGTTGTTGTTGTTGTTCCAATTTACAAATAGTAGAACTCTGAAAATATATATCGGACAAGAATTTGAAGCTTGAATTGAACTACATGAATTAAGGAAAGAAAGCATTCCGTATTCAAATTTCCTGCAGTTACAAACTCAAGCTTTATAGATTCTCCTTTTCCTTACAGCCAATTCTTAAAAAATCTTCTGCCTCAAAGCAAATATTTGCTAGTGCATTGTAGGGGAAAAGAATTTTTTTTTTTTTAACAGATTTTGGTGCTGTATTCTTATGTTGCTTCCAACATTTTTTCATACTTGAGAACATGTGAATTTGTAAAAAAAATTCTTTTTTTCCCTGGTATCAAATAATCTAGACATTCTTTAAAAATGTTAAAAATTCTTTTCCTGTCAAGAACAGTTTGGTCAGAAGGTATTCACATTGTTACATTCTAGGTTTCTGCCTTTTTAGGCAACAGGTATTTGAACACCTACTAGATATAAAGGGAGCTAATGGGAGAGAAAGACACTGACACAATACATTTATTATATAGTGCAGAAAAAAAATAACAAAGTATCATCAGGATGAAAAAGGTAGTGTGGAACCACTAATTACAGTCTTAAAGAGCTCACACTGTTTTCTTGTTTTGGTGGGACCAGTTCTGAATGCTTTATGTGCATTAACTCATTTAATCCTTGCAACTATCCCCATGTGGTAGGCACTATTATTATTGCAGTTTTATTGAGAGACTCAGAGTTAGAGAGATTCAGTTGTCCAGGCTTACCCGGCCTTAAGTGCTGGCTCTGGAATCCAGATCTAAGTAGCCTGGCTTGAGTCCACACTCTTAACTATGACCCCTATATTAAGTTGCCTTTCAAAAGAGGAAGCTGCACATTCTTTTAGAGTTGACTTTTGTAGCACTTTGGGTTTTGGGTATTGGCAAAAGTGCATTCCAGGCTCAAGTACTCAGGGGAGAAGAAACATGGAGGCAAGACACAGTGAGGAACCCAGCAAGAATGTCTGGGCCTGTGGTTCAAGGAGATTGGGTAGAGACAGAGCAGAGCAATGGGGAGATGAGGAATGGGGCCAGTATGTGAAATTCTTTAGTTCCTTACTGAGTAATTTATCCAAGAACCGGTGGTTAATAAAAAGGAGAAATTACTTTGGGTTGATGGCAGACACTTCAGCATGGTGAAGTGAGAGTTATAATTCTGTGAGACCTTGGGCAGGGAAATTGACCTGGCTGTGTTGTTAGTAACAGGGATACTAGATTGAGGGTAGTCCATATGAAATGCTTAGAACGGTACTTGGTACATAGTAAAAGCTCAATGAGCGGTAGTTGGAGCAATTAGAGTTAAAATTTGAACGAGTCTTTAGGGAAAAAGGTAGAATTTGGACATGGGGAGTTGGTGTTGTTGGGAAGGTAGAAAGGCTCTGAACCCATTCTTGTTAATTGGTGTATACTTTAGAAACGTAGGTGGGGATGCCTGGGTGGCTCAGTCGGTTGAGTGTCTGACTTCAGCTCAGGTCATGATCTAGCGGTTCACGAATTCGAGTCCCGCATCGGGCTCTGTGCAAACAGCTCCGAGCCTGGAGGCTACTTCCGATTTTTGTGTTTACCTCTCTCTCTCTGCCCCTTCCCTGTTCGTGCTCTCTGTCTCAAAAATAAACATAAAACAAATTTAAAAAGAAATGTAGGTAGAATTAGATCAAGGGAACCAGGAATTCCCAGTTAAGATGCTAGGTGAATAAAACCCTAAAATTTTGGTGTACGAGTGTTAAAAATAAACTAACGAAGAGCCTAGGGGGAAAGATGGCACTTGCTTAGGGTTTATCAAGAACTGTTTAAAGAACTGACTTGCTGAGGTGAAGGCCCCACTGCCAGGCCCTGCCTGATAGCACAGGGGTTTGCACTTGCTCCTGTAGAGCAGATTCCATAGCTTGGCAATTCCTGGTGTAAATGTTTCCCTTTATAAAAACGTCTGTGCTTGAAAATATTTTACTGCCGCCCCCACCCCACCCCCTTTTAATTCCAAAGCACTTGCTTATTTGTTTCTCTCTCCATTGTTACAGCAACCTTGTGAGTTAGGGAAGTTGGCACAGATTACCATTTTACATGCCATGGAACTGAGTCTCTAAGGGGTTTAATGATTTAAGCTCCTAAGTGGCAGTGATGGGGGCATGGAACCAGGACCCTTGGCTCCTGTTTCTACCACAGGACGTGGTTTCTGTGGAGCAATGATCATTTGTGGAACACTTTTATTGGAAGCATTAAGAACTCTGATTTTCTACATGGCCTTGCCTTCATGTCAGTGCCTGATAAATGCAAATGTTGGGCAATACTATGACTCAGATGAGAGAATGATTAAAACTCAGATTTGCTCATGGTGGCCATGTGGCTTTCTCTGAGGTTTCTACCCTTTAAAGGAGGAGGCCACCAGGAATGAGATCTCTGTTCTCTCCATCTACATTGATTTCCTCCACCACCCCCCACCCCAAAAGTCCATATTTACATCCACCATTTGCCTCTTTCCCTTTGGTCTCAGAGAAGGAGGTGATCTTTCTCTTCTTGCCTTCCACCTGCATACCCTTTTTGGTTACCTTCAGCCTTTCCCTCCTCACTTGCCTCTTTCCTAACGGTCTGTAGTTACATTCAGGCCTTTCTTAGCTTACAGGGTAAAACAAACCTTTTCTCACCCCTGTCTTACTCTAATCACCTCTTTCTTCCTCCCTTCCTAGCCGAGGCTCAGGAAAAAGAAGTAGGTAGACGTTCTGTGCCTGCTTCCTTTCCTCCCAGCCAGTCTCTAAACCCTTTGCAGGCTGGCTTGTGCCCCTGTGCTGCCTCCAGTGGACACCTGATGGTCAGAGTCAAGGAGCACTCTTGAGGCGTAGTAGCCTCTTTACCTCTCTGGGCCGTTTGACACTGTTGACCACCACCCCCTGAAACACCGCTCTCATTTGGCTGGGTTCGCTCCTACCTCTCCACACATGCTTTAATCCCCTCGGGAGGCTGCCTTTCCCACCGCTTCCCCAAGCTCTGCCTTCAGCCATATTTTCTCCTTCTGTAGCCTTTTCCTGGTAATCTGCTCTGCACATAGATTTCAAATGCTGACACACTTATGACCACCAAATTGATTTTTCTAGGCTAAAGCTCGTAAAAAATTTTTCCGGCTCTAGATCCTTTCATCCAGCTTTTCTTGTTGGTGTTGCACAGGCATTTCAAATTCAGCGGCTCTAAGGGATTTTATCACATTTCCTGTACCTCTTCATACACGCAGAACACTCTCCTCCCTCTTCCTGGTCATCAGTCCCCATTCCTTTCTGTCTCCTGCATTACCCATTTGGGTAATCCTATGTCCTATGGATATTGCTTTCTAGATATTGTTGAAAGCTGCTTTTCTCTGTTCCTCACTGTCCCATGTCTAGTTCAGGTTTTTGTCTTCTTTCTTGAACTGTTAGAGCTTCTTTCTAATCTGCCTTCTTACCCTTTTCCTTCTCTTCAAACTGTCTGCCATATTGTGCACAAGAGAGTGATTCTATTATATGAAAACTGAATCAAGTCACCTCTGGTTTAAATCCTTCAGTACCTCTTTATTGTCCAGGATACAAATACAAATCCAGGTGTTTCCAGTTGCCGCCTTCTCTCCCCTGCCCCGACCTCCAGCCGCGCGCCCCCCCCCCCCCCCCAAGCCCATTGCTTTCTCAACAGGACTCTTGCCTGTCACTCCAGGCCTGGGTCGTGGACCCCTGCTGACGCTTCCTTGTCCCCACTCCTACCACCCAGGCCCTGAAAGATGTGATTTTCTCCTCTGTGCTCCTGGTACCCAGACTTCTGGTCTCAGCACTTCTTGGTGTCGTCCTCTGTCTTTCTCTAGGTGCTAAACATTTTGAGGGCAGGATCATGTGTTGCCTTTTCTTCTTTGTCCTTTGTGTTTAGCACAAATGAGGCAAAAATGGGGATTTTCCTGCTCTGTGCTGAGCTCGAGTTCTTAGTTCACTTGGATCTGCAGTCTGAAAGACAATCTCTTATAAATGTGTGTGGGAGTAATGGGGGTAAACAGTTTGATGCAGGACCATATTTATTATTTAGGATGCTGGGATGGGAAGCAGGTACTTAAGTTCAGCAGTTTTTTAAAGAAATTGTTTGACTTACCATTTTCAGCCTAAGTATTTCCCAGGTCATTTTAGGCATTCTTACATGTGGATTTGAAAATAAGCAGTCGAATCCGATCATCAGGTATTCTTAGTAGAGCTCCAGCCTCCTAATTGCTGTATTTTCAGTATTGAGTTTAGAGATTAATCTCGTGGTTTTATGTACTATAAAATTTGGAAAGTGAAGATTTTTCTGTGTCTGTCATGTATTTGGGTGCTTTCCTCTCTATTAAATAAGACACCAGATTTCCTTTGGTGTATTTTGGGTGTCTTTTTATATAAGTGGTTACATATGATAAAATTGCTGTTATTCTCAGAGGAATCTCAGTTTCAGATATTTTGCCATCGGGGGAATCACTTTTTTGGGAATGAGCCAACCATTTTGGGTAGGGGCATTAACTCTTCTTAGGGCACTTGGGTATCATTAATTGGTATCCTAGTAACTTAAGAATTACTGACCCTGAAAATGCCCGACTGGCAACCTGGGTTTAATTTTCTAGTAAGATTAATTATCATTCAGGAAAGGGTGAGACAGAGACAGCAGGGTTCTTTATGTCCCTTATATTCTCTCAAGATGCCAGTGAACTAGTTGCTACGATGAGGGAAAACACTGGTGTGTTGTTCTGAACCTAATTGAGTCCTTTATTATGTTATGACTCACCTATAGTTCACAGGTTTATTCCATGCAAGTCATGTAAAATAACTACACTGTGGTTTGTTTTGCTTACTTGGTTCGCATTTCTGGTGATCTGTCAGGCTGCATATGCCAGTCCGCCGAAGCAGGCTTTGGCAGGCGCTCGTGCGGCCAACAGGAGACCGTCGCAGAGTGCAGCCGGCAGGCCGCCTTGTACCGTGTCCCCCAGACAGAGGGCCTTTTCAGTCTCTCAGAGGGAACTGAAGATGTCCATAATGTATGTGGCACTGTGCTTAGTATAAAAAGAGATTCATCTCTTCAAAATGAGCGTGTTTCCAAATACCGTGTTCCCCCAAGCCCCCATTTGTGAGAGAAGACAGCATTAAAGCCAACTTTGGAGAGTGCTCCCCTTAGAAGGAACAGCGTCTTGTATGGTGTACTGATTGAGTTGCCAGCATCTGAAAATTAATATACTTCACATTGAAATCTGGATATTTATTTATTTATTTTTCCGTAGGCATTGGCAACATAGGTTTTGCATTTCTGCAAAGCAACAGTTGGCTGACCTTTAGGGCAAACACGCTGGCTTGTCCCAGTCCTTGCTTGAGCCCTTTGAGTGTCCATGCTGTCTGTGTGAGTTCGAGTATTTCTATATCCTTGATTGTCCCTCCCTTTGGGCAGATCCAATGGATGAAAACCCAGACATGCAAAAGACCTATCTTTTCTGAAGGATTTATAGTGAAATGTGTTTAATGGTTCTAGTTGAAGTAAAAAGCAGTTGATTTTCAAACTGTTTTGTGTGTGTTTTAAGTAAGCTCTGTGCCCAGTGTGGGGCTTAAATTCAAAAAACCCTGAGACCGGGACGCCCCAGTGGTTTAGTGGGTTGAGCATCCGACTCTTGATTTTCGCTCAGGTTGGTTGTTTGGCTCAGGGTTCTGGGATCCAGCCCCATGTCAGGCTCTGCACTGAGTGTGGAGCCTGCTTGGGATCATCTGTCTACCTGTGCCCCTCTCCCTGGAGTGAGCGCTCTCCTGCTCGCTCTCTCTTCCTCTCCAAACAAAAACAAAAAGCCTAAGATCAAGAGTTGCATGCTGTACTGACTGAGCCAGCCAGGAGCCCCTGATTTTCAGACTTTTAAAAGAAATTACGTAAAGTTGGTCCCACTTCTTTATCTTTTGCCCTTGTTTCCAGATATGGAGATGTTTTCTGATAAACCTTTAAATGTGTAATTCAGACACTTATTCATATTTTAAAGAAAAAAAACCTCCACAGTGTTAGGCTACTTAACCACTTGTTTTTTGTTTTTAAGTTTGCTACTACCCAAAACCATGGAACGTGGATTCTTATTCTGTTTGTCACCAAATCGAAATGTGCTCACTTAGTTTTCCTAAATGAAGAGGTGGGTAGTCATTTCATGCTCTTCTCAGCTCTAAAATATTATGATTCTTTTTTAAAAAGGAGTTGAATTCCTACCCGTTGGATGCTGATGCTGTTTCCTATACTGAGTTCAGTAGCATATTCTCTAAAATCTTTTATTCAGAAATGCTTTTCTTGTTTTTAAAGTGAATAATGGGAAAATGGCTTTCAGCGCCCATTCAGCAAAAAAGAGCTGCATTCCTTTCTTTGATCTTAACAACGTGTATACATGTTTTTATGATATGAACAGCCTTTATTGATTCAAACAGAAAACGTAAGAGAGGAAGGGATATAACAGCTTTGGCTCCTGCGTGGCTCTGGATACTCTCATCATCTTCCAAAAAGGCTGATCTTAGCAATATTGATCATGTAGTTTTATGGGCAACTCACGTTGAACTTTCTGTAGAGTACAGGTTTCTATACTTGTACAAATATACACGTATATTTAATTAGTATAGGGTACTATTTAAGAACTGGGGTGTGACTGTTCTGGAGAACTTCTAAGCTATTTTCTTCTTGTTGGATAGGATTTTTTTTCCCGTCAGTATCATTGCTGAAAAGTTTGATGTGTTAATATTTATAACTAGGGACAAATAATAAATCTATAATAGAACGTGCAATCCATGGAACACTGAGAACTTTGGAGTCATTGGAGGGAACAAAGACATACTTTTAAGTTTTTCTTTTTTTTTTTGGTAATCTCGGATTTGTTTGGTTTCTTTCTTTTTTTTTTTTTTTTTTTTTTGGCTAATTATAGATGGGACTTTAGGGCATTATACATAGTGGTTAAGAGCATGAAGTTTTGGATTAAGGAAAACTTGGGTTTGAATCTTTATCTCAAACTAGCTATTAGACCAGGCAAATTACTTAAATAGTAAAAATTACTGGTCAAGCCTCCATTTCTTAGCTGTATAACAGAAATAATAATAGAATTTTCTTCACAATGTAGTTGTCAGATTTAAATGAGAAAATGAACATGAAACTCTATTAGTTACTGCATATAGTGAATATTTCATAAATAGCTGCTGTGTCTACATCATTATCATAGTTATTCTAACACTGTCTAAGTGTATAAGTAAATGTAGTAGATTCATCTCTTCACCTTGGCTTAGAATCTGAAATTTGGGTAGTTTTAATAGTTCTGAATTTTAAACTTTAAAGAAATAATTCGTGGGAGATAATGTTAGATGGCATTATGGAGTCAGAATACCTGGGTTAATTTTTCTCCATCTTTTTTTTTTTAAGTAATGCTTATAGCACTTTATCAGATTTTTTAATTGTTTATATTGAGAGAGTGAGAGGGAGAGAGAATCCCAAGCAGACTCTGCTCTGTCAGTGCTGAGCCCAACCATAGGGCTTGATCCCACAAACCATGAGATCACGACCTGAGCCGAATTCAAGTTGGATGCTTAATTGACTGAACCATCCAGATGCCCCATTTTCCTCCATCTTTTTTCGTTTTTAAGTTTATTTATTTTGAGAGAGAGAGTGAGAGCATAAGCAGGGGAGGGGCAGACAGAGGAGAGAGAGAATCCCAAGTAGGCTCTGATGTAGGGCTCCATCTCACAATCCATGAGATCTTGACCTGAACCAAAATCAAGAGTCAGATGCACAGATGACTGAGCCACCCAGGTGACCCCTTCCTCCAAGACGTTTCTGCTGGAGCTACAGGGCCTGTGTGAAAATGAATGGGGTACATGTTGGTCTGGCACACAGTAGGCTGCATGATGTCCCACCTTCGTTGACACGCAGTAACAGTAAAAGCAAATTCACACTGTCAGAAAATCGTATTTAACAGTCTTCAAGTTGTCTTTATTGACTTTACAACTGTGTTTAGAAGTCACTAGGATCCTAAGAAACGTCCTGATATTTTGTGTTGGTTTAATTATGTTTCTCAATTGTTTTGGTGAGGTAGTGAAATTCTGCATCATGCATTTAATTTTACTCAGATTTTAAAATACGCCTTTTAAAATAAGTGACTTGAATGAATATTTTGTACCACTAATTAAGTATTGAGTACCTGCTGTATTTTCAGGATTCCAGAATTGGTATTAGTTGTTACAAGGACTCCGTGGGGCTAGTGAAGAACTTTCAGTTGTATTTGGGCATCATGAAATACATGGGGGGAAAGTTATGTACTGAACTGCAGATCATATAGTGTTAATTTTGTAGTCTGGATCACAAATCCAGTAAGGATAGGCATGAGTAGGCATATTCATGTAATTTGTAAAGGCTTCTTGAGTGTGATATAGAGGATGGACGACACATAAGCTAATAAAATAGGATGACTTTATGAGCTAGGGAAGTCACCACATCTTTACTGGAAAACATCAGTGAAGTATGCCAAGGCATCCATTCAGTTTTTGGTTTAAATAATAATGGTTAGCACCTGAACTTCCAAAATAGTATAGGAATACCAATATTTATTTATCTTAATGTGAGTTAGAAAAAAATATATGTACCATCACATCAAATTTAGGATTACATAAATATTGTTACTTAGGGTGAGGCCAGTAAAAAAGTTAATCATAAGTTGATTTAAAGAAAATAGCATAGGTAGTATTATAATATGGTGTCATTGTCAAGATACTGTGGAAATGACTGAAGTTTGTATAAAGCTGTTTTAGACTATACTTTGAGTCATGGAGGAAAGAGTTGACAAAGTTTGGTTAGAGATGGGGCAGTATCAAAAAAAAGAAAAAAAGCTTGAGGCCTGGCGGTGATCTAAAACATTTCCTTGTCTTCACCACTGGAGGACTTCTTCATGCTTGAAGAGCTTCCCTCAGTTCAGAACTAAGTTGTGTCCATTATTTTCTTTTCCCCTTCTTCCACCCCCTTTATTTAATTGGTTCTTAAATGTTTCTACTACTGACTGCTGCTACCAATACCATCTATAAAATTTTTCATGAGTAAGGGATATTTTTTAGAAGACTTTTTTTTTAATGTTTATTTTTGAGAGAGAACGGGGCGGGGGGAGGGGCAGAGAGAGAGAGAGAGAGAGAGAGTGAAGGGGTACAGAGGATCTGAAGCAGGCTCTGTGCTGACAGCAGAGAGCCCGATGTAGGGCTTGAACTCAAACCGTGAGATCATGACCCCAGCTGAAGTCGGATGCTTAGACGATTGAGCCATACAGGCACCCTAGAAGACTTTTGTGATAATATTGTTTGAAATTTATTTCAGACTGTGCCAGCAGGTTGTCCTGCAAGTTATTAGGTATGTATTATTTGAAAGAGATTGGGCCTTAACTCTATTTCGGTATTTTCAGAGGTGGAAGCAATGCAAGGGCTATAGATTTTCTTTAGGATATCAGAATAGGGTATAGTATCACTGCATGGTAATGAAGATACAACTGATTTTGATGAGTGTTACAGCCTGTGTCTTATTTCCCTTGCTTGAAGACTTAATTTGTTGATTGGCACTGTGGGATAGATAGGTCATGGCATTCATCCTTAAGAGCAATTCTCATGCCAGAAGCATCAAAATGGAGAAATTATCAATAATGCTGTAGTTGGTTAAGTAAACCCCAGGGTTTGGCTTTCTAGTGGCCCCTCATTGAGTGCCCTCTACAGGGCACTCTGTAAAGGGACATTCATGGAGAAGGGCATTGCTGGCATGACCAGTCCTTGTTTTCCCATGCTAGCTCTGAAATCCTCTCAGGGAAAGCTTTTTGAACTTTCTCCTTGTTCAATAAATGGCTTGACATGAGGGGTATCCTGGAGGCAGTCTCAACTGAACCCTCAAGGCTTATCAGCACTTGCCTGGTGGACAGCACCACAGCCCCTGCCCTGGCTCCCTCCATTCTCCCAGTCTCTAGGGCTCAGGATCCCAGTTTCTACAAAATTACCAGGTTTCCCCCACATGAATTAATTTGGAAAAAGGTGCAGACAGGAATGTCCATAGGTGATGGCTGCTCCAGAGCTGAAGAGACTTTGGCTATTTAAGGATAAATCAGGCGCCTGGGTGGCTCAGTCAGTTGAGCGTCTAACTTCACTTCAGGTCATGATCTCACACACAGTTCATGAGTTCGAGCCCTGAATTGGGCTCTGAGCTAATAGCACAGAGCCTGCTTTGAATTCTCCCTCTCTCTGTCTGCTGCTCCCCACCCCCCCACCCACCGCTCTCTCTCCCTTGCTCTCTCTCTCTCTCTCTCTCTCTGAAAAATAAACATTTTTTAACAAAAGGAAAAATCAGAGGAGGTGCAAGCAAAGATTGTCCTAGAACAGTTACGAAAAAATGTAAAATTTGTTGTCATTCATTCCTTCAGCATTCCCTTCCCCCTTCCAGAGGAAGGTTTCATTAAATAAAGTTTGTGCCTGGGTGATGGTGTGGAGAAGTGGGAAAGTTTAATAAAATGGAAAAAAAGGAAAAATAAGATTGAGACTTTTGTGTCATGGTAAGAGTATAGCAGTAAAACTGATATATTTTATTGAGAAGGTACTGTGTGCTAGGCACTGTGTTTAAGTCGTTTCTATTCAGTGAGCTTAGAGTTGGTCCCTGGCAGGGCCATATCTGGAAGCCAGTGTGTCCAACTCAGACCCTTGCTCCTAAGCACTACCCTGCAAGGCCAGAACCACTGGGGATGACTTAGAGGAACATCTGAGGCTTATTGAGAATCCCCAGTTGCAGAGTGCACTCAAGTTTCTTTAATAAACTGCAGTAAAAAGCCTGACTTCACAAGAATTACTGTGTGCATCTGGGCAAGTAGTGAGTGATGAGCTACAATGAGAAGTGAGCTTGAGGGTGTTGAATTCATGTTTGTTGGCTAAGCAGGATTACAAATCCATGCATGTTAATGGGATTTCAGGGCTGTGATTAAACCTACAGAATCAAGGACCTTTTGGATGTATTTTTAGTGGTGTAAGTATCACCCAGTCTTTTCTGCTTCTTATGAGCACCAGGTAGAGACTTGATGAGACCAATAGGTCAGCCTGCCCTTTGTAGCTGCAGCTCAGTTCCTATAGAATGTCTTTGAAAACATGTGTTTCTGATCTGTCAAAATTGGTTTGGCCAAAAGGAAAATTGTAGCTTTTGTAGCCTGGTTTGTTTAAAGAAACAAAAATAACTACACACCAAAGTTTCAGTGCACAGAGTATGGTTTAATTCTTCATTGACTTTTATGCTTTTTATTACTCTGATTTTTATTTCCCATCAATGTGCTAGGTAAGTAAAATTATATGCAGGACATATGTACTGCCTATAAAATACCCATGTTCATTTTTATCTTTGGTTATTATGTGCAAAATTACAGCATTATGAACTACTTTAGTGTTAATGAGTAACTTTAGCACAATACTTAGATTACTGTCGGGAGATAAAGAAAAAGCTTAGGAAACTTAAGATCATTTGTTTTGAAATACATAGTGTTGGAATTACTTAAATGAATTTTTTTCCCTCTAGACTCTTTTTTTTTTTTTTTAATTTTTTTTTTTTTTTGTCAACGTTTATTTATTTTTGGGACAGAGAGAGACAGAGCATGAACGGGGGAGGGGCAGAGAGAGAGGGAGACACAGAATGGGAAACAGGCTCCAGGCTCTGAGCCATCAGCCCAGAGCCCGACGCGGGGCTCGAACTCACGGACCGCGAGATCGTGACCTGGCTGAAGTCGGACGCTTAACCGACTGCGCCACCCAGGCGCCCCATCCCTCTAGACTCTTAAAGAGTTCCTTTGCCACTGATCAGTGTGCGTGTGTGTGTGTGCGTGCGCGCGCGTTGGTGTATTTTTGTTTATGACGTTGGATTATAACGTGGGCATGAAAATTGCCCTGTCTACTCCATGAATACATTGCCTTTATACCTACACATATTAACTAATACACATTTTACCTTATCTAATACATATTTGCACATAATACCTGGGGATAGAATTAGTTATATAGAAAATTTCGAGCTGAATGGGAATTTTAGTTCAGACACCTCAGGTGTCATTGTGCAGATACTTATTAGGTGGGGCTTAATAGGAACTCCCAGTGGTGGCTTAAATATTTTGCTTTTATACTATTGGCAATTTTAAATCATGAAGATTTTTATATGGACCTTGAAAGCAAAGTAAAGATTTAAACCACTTTGGGGGGGTCTTCACAACCCTGGCTTTGATGGAAAGAGTGGAGTATTGCCCATGTCATAAAGCCGTATGTTTTTAAACTGTGAGCATGGTGCTTTGCACAAGTAAAAACTGCTAAAGGGACAGATGTTGCCAATTTCAAATGTACAGGGGGAAGGCAAATATTGCTAAGCAACGGTGTACTTGAGAGCATTTTTAGGAGCAGAGCCAGGGGAGTTGTGCCTGGGAGCACTCGCTGCCGCTTATGGCTCAGTACAGGGGAAGAGATTCAAAGTTCTCTCCTGTCAGGGCCGCCATTGCAGCCGCTAGCACAAAAGACAGTGGCCCAGTGGCACCGATTAGGGCTGGCAAGGGGATGTATGAAAACAGGAAAGCTTTTTTGCCATGTAGGAAGGCAGTAAGACATGTTCACAGAGGTAAGTGCCCCACAGTGAACAGCTGCCCCACAGTAAGTATGAGGAAGTGCAAGCCTGAGGTTCAGGTGGGGAAGAAGGAGGTGAGAGAGTGAGGCCTCAAACAAGGAACGTCTCTCCCTCTCCTTTTCTCCCTCCTTCCTTCTTCTCCTTCTCCTCTCCATCCTTCCCTTTCCTCTCCTCCTTCCCTTCTTTCCACCTTCCCTCCTTTTCTTCTCTTTGCCTTCTCTGTTAGGGGCTAACATCAGAGAAGAGAAGGATCCCAGTAACCTCTGTAGTTGAGCGAGGCTGTGCATGACCTTCTAAACAAGATAAATAAGCTTTCCAGCCACAGGTATCCGGCCCCTCCCATGGCCCCTCCCTAGGTATACACTTGATAGGTAGCTGACAGGTGGTGTGGCGTGGTTTTGTTGTTGTTGTGTGCGTGTTTTTTTTCTTTTGGCTGCCACCAGAGACTGAATACCTCTTGAGATTTTCGTGATTGTTGGGTTGGATTATGGATTTTCCTTTCTCTGTCTCTTTCTTCCTAATGAAATAATGGAGTTAAAGTAGAGAAAGTGTAATATTATCATTTTATAACTGTATGAAATCACAGCCTATTTTTGGCAATGCATTTTAAAGAAATTAAAAACATTTAAAAATAAGCAGTTCCTTACCATTCAGATTTTTTCTGTTCATCTTTCAAGCTCTGGTCTTGAACTTCTGAATCGCTTGGCAAATATTGATGGTTTCTTTTGTCTTTCTAAAGTACAGGTACACACGGAAGATATTGGCAGTTTAAAAGCTTATGTATGTGTGCGTATACACGTGTATGCTCCCCTGCTTTGCTTTCCCTCCCTACCCTTCTGCACCCTCCCTTTCTGTCTCCTCTCCCCCTTGATTTTTATTGCTGTGTTTTTGTTTTTCAGCAAATGGCGTTTAAGTCAAATTCAAAGGATTGTGGGGCTCTACCCAAGTTCTAACTTAAATTAAAAATTGATTTCCAGTGGTGAAAGAATATTTTGAAGTAATTTTACTTCTGTATAGGCAGGTATAGGAGACAAATTTTAACGTTCTTAGAGTTATATGGTTCCCATTAATTTATTCACCAGGGTTTGTGGTCATGTAGCCTATAACTGTGTAGGATGTAAATGTATGTGATGAAAGGCTAGTTAGAGAAGATGACAGTGTTTACAATCCCCACCCCGCTTTAGAAGATAGAATTTGTTTAAAGTTAAGCACTAGTGCATTTTCTGTCTGCCACAAGAGAGCTGAGAAATTGGGCACAAGTAATGAGAAAGGAGGGAGAACCCTCAAGTTATTATAATGTGAACTTTTCCTTGATTGATTTGAATTCAGGTTATACCTTTGAGCTTTTTTTTTTTAGGAACTGTGTCCTAAAATGAGTTGGAGGACCTATTAGCTCCAGATTTAAGAAGGAATAGAGTTTTTTAGTGCCTTGAATCCCTCACAAATAATGTTTTTTGTTTTTGTTTTTTTTAAAAAAAACTTGTTCTAATGAAGTCCATAAAAAACTGGCTAATTTTCTCCTACAAAAAACTTTTGAGAGAATTTTATTAAGGAAACAACTTTTTGACATTGAGATGCCTCTGAAAAGTTTTACTAAAAGAGATAATAAAACGAATAAGACTGACCTGCTCTGGAGCCGGTGTAAAACTTTTCAGGTTCATTTAATGTTACTTGGCAGACAGCATTATTATGGCATCATAAATAATAATGCTTATTTTTACAGAGGATTCTGCTGTACCAGTTAAAGAACTTTAAGTTGAAAGGACTTTTTAAATAGCAGGTGCCCCTTCTCATGTTCCAAACTGGCAGCGTGATTATGATAGTGTCAGTAAAAAAGTGACCAAGGCTCCAGGAGCATTTTCCCAGCAGGCCATGTGCCAGGTATAAGGAACATTCAGGAGGGCCACAGTTGGATTTATGTACAACTGAGATGTAATTTATTTCTGGTTTGACCCTACTATCTTCTTCTTTTTTTTTAAGATTTTATTTTTAAGTAATTTCTACACCCAACGTGGGACTCAAACTCACAATCCCAAGATGAAGATTCACACATTCCTCTGACTCAGCCAGCCAAGTGCCCTGACCCTTCCATCTCCTAAAGGCAGTTTTCAGAAAGAGTTGGTTTTGTTGCTGCTATTAGAATGGTTGACTGTTTTTCATATTCTCTCTTCTGTGGCACCTAGATTGTATATTCTAGAAAAGTTTAGAAGGAAAGAGGGGAAATGGGAACGGCAGTGAATGCAAGAGTATTGAGAGTTATGACAGATGTGGTTGAGTCACCCTGTGTCTTAAAACACTCAAAAAGTTGGAGTCTTGGTTCAAGGGGCTCTGATTAAAGTCAAAAGAGTACTTTGAAAACTTCACTCTGGGTGTGTGTCAGTGTGAGGGGATGAGAAGAGCAGAAAGGAGACGGAGCTTGGACAAGATTGAGATGGAAAAAGTTGCAAGGATAGTCACTGCTTCATGTTTTCAAAATGGGCACAAACCTATTGTTTGCTGCTGCAACTTTTGGAATCATGATCATATATATAGTATGAATGCTTCAAATGCTTTTAATTCAGCAGGTATTAGAGTACATTTATTTTACAAGAATGTTTTTCCTTGGCACATATGAAATAGCTATTTAAAATAAATGCAAGAATAAAACTTATATGTATATATTTACCTTACCCCTTGTATTTATAAAAGAAAAAAATACTGGCACTTGTGGAGTGACTAAGTATTTATTCAGAACATTGTTATTAAACATTTTCACTTTGGCCAGTTTAGTAAATCACTTTATAAGATGAACTTTACTGGAAGCCTGATGCAATTTTCTGTATTTTCTGACCAAACTTATGTACAAAGATAATGCAGGAAAAGGAAAAGATTATTAAGTCTCCCAGAGATTCAGTGGAATTAGTAAACTTTTTTTTTTTTTTTTTCCTAAAAAGAATGACTGAATCTGGTTCTTGGTAGATTATAGAAAAGCAAAATAGTCTCTTAAATGTAGGTGCTCTTTGATGATAAGGTTAAATGAGTGATTTATAATCATTCATAATGTTATAATATTAGATGAATTGTACTTTCCCAGAATGATCTTTGGCCCTTTTTCTACACTCTGGCAAGTAACCTGGTTAGTTGTTACCCAATATTAAAGCCGAAAGAAGGGAGGGGGGAATTTACTTGTTCAGAATTAAGATACAAAGCACGAAGCCATCTTATTTGCCTTCTCTCCTCTGTGTTTATTATAGTGTCAGTAATCCCCAAGGTAGTGTGAAGTTCAAATTGCTTCCTCAGTGCATATATGCCTGCTTCAGTAATTTTCTTTCCTTTTTTTCCCTGGGTTCTGTTTTTTGTTTTTAAGAGTCAGCATGCCAGGAGACAGACAACCAACACCTAGCCCAGGGGGGACTGTTGAGATTACTGCTGGAATAAATCCAAGATAAAATCTTTATGTTCTTTCAGACAAAGCATGGATTAAATGGCTTATCTTATTCATATGACTTCAGTTTCTTTCAACCTAATCCAGAAACTGATGGAAAGTTTTTTTCTGATGCCTCTTGTAGTCTTAGCTTATGCTCAGCTATGGAAAAAAAAAAAAAAAAAAGTCCAGGCACCCATGGAATGTAGAATTTGACATGGTTTCTGAACATTGTTTGCCACTTAAGTTTGATAGACACCTATACTCAAAGGAGGTGCAGAACACAGGTTTATGTATCTATAAATCTGGTCATGGTTGACAAACTAGTAGTGTTGTTTTATACTCGCAACCATCAGTTAATACGATTTGTGTGTGTGTGTGGGGGGGAGAGAGAGACAGAGTGAGCACTCAAGGGAGCAAGAGGGGGGCGGTGGGAAGAGGGAAGGAAGGGTAGGATGGGGATTGGAGTAAGCATGGTCACAAAACACCATCACACTGCAGTATAACACCTTCTCTACAGTGATAATATTTTAATTGAAAGACTGCTCATGCTTTGCAAGTTAATGTACCCAGTCAAAAAGAAAAATTAAATCTCTCTTAGAAAAAGCTCTAAAGATTGTTTTGGTGAGGAGGATTGGTTGTGGTAGGAATAGATCATATAGTTTGGTCCTTTTGAAAAACCTTGTCAATTTATTATCACTGGAATGGAACCAGTGTCTAGACTTGTTCTTTGTGATGCCTTTTCCCCTCCCCTCCCTTCCCCTCCCTTTTCCTCCCTTCCTTCCCTTTCTTTTTTTAAAGCACTGCCTTTTTAGCTAGTCTTACTAAATCATTCACAGTTAATACACCCACAGTGGGCTTCATGGGGTCTCATGTCATCTTTCATCATAGGCACAGTGTTTTCAAGTCTTAAGAGCATTGGAGATTTCTGATACCTTATTACATGGTGAATGGTAGTGGTTCACAGGCAAAAGTTAGGAAGTCAGTGAATAACTGAGATTAGACATGAGTACTATCAAACAATGGTAAGTTTTTTACATTTGTTTTTCATCCAACTGCTTTGTTTTTAAGTCAATTTAAATTTGGCTCAGGTATACCCCATTCCTCTTAACTTTTACACCAAGAAACTAGTTGACATTGCCATAATATCTACTGAAGAACATTTCTGTATATAATGCATAAACATAGTTGTTTTTTTTTTTTTTTTTAAATAGGAACTGTTTCATGTGGCTTTACAGAAGCCTTGGGAATACATCAAAATGTACACACTCAGTTGATCTTAGGAAATATAATAGTAATAAAATAAATGAAACCAACACTTTATTACTCCCCTCATGTTCATTTGTACATTTAGATCAAGTTTTTACAATTATATGTGGAAAACAGCTACTCACTGTTCTTTTATTTTTATTTATTTAAACCAAGTCTTCAAAACTAGATCCTAGTTTTCACAATGAAAAGATACTTTCTTTCAATAGAAATCAAAACAGAATTTCCAGAATATTTTAACTAATTCAGTTAGTACAATTTATGAGCTTTCTTATAAATTCATATACTTTTGAAAAATAAATTCTTTATGACACTAAAGCAAACCACTTCAGGTAAAATCAGTGACTGGAAAGGAACAATAAACTCTAATTATCCATACTGATATTTAAAAGTTCAAAATACTTCTTCCTGTGTGGTTTTTTAAGTTTCAGTAATGATATTTAGGGTTCTTTTCATTTTTAGACCATTTTGTCCTAGTTGGTGAAAGACAAGTAGATACATACAGTTTGCCTATAAAAAAGGAGTTTACTTAAAGGTGAACTTTGAAAAAATCAGGAATATTAGCTCTCATTTAATAAGTGAATTGGGGGGGTGCCTGGGCGGCTCAGTCAGTAAAGCGTCCGACTCTTGGTTTTGGCTCAGGTCATGATCTCTCATGGTTTGTGAGTTCAAGCCCCATGTTGGGCTCTGTTCTGACAGCATGGAGCTTGCTTGGAATTCTCTCTCTCTGCCCCTCCCTTGCTGTCTTTATCTCTCTCTCTCAAAATAATAAACATTAAAAAAAAAAAAAAATGAGTTGGGATGCCACCACATCTTCCAAAGCTTCTAGCATTCTTTTTCTGTTTTTTATCCTGGAGTATTTCTTGATCTCCTATCTCAAGGATACACATGTCTTTCCTTAACCCCACCCAAGCATGCCTGATGTACCCCCTCTCCCAACAGTCATGATCTCATGCGACTCTCATATCTGAAACTTTGCTCAGAGAAATTCATGTCCCCACACTGCACTTAGGAAACTACTCCTTGGGTGAAAAACATCTGATTGGGTTGTTGGTGGTAATGGAATTTTGTTACAGTAGTTTTTGTTTGTTTGTTTGTTTTGAGGATTTCTGTGTCTTAAAAAGCATCATTGTTCTGTGGAGATGTCTGTAATATTATAAATGTGAACAAACACGTTTCTTCTAATATGTAGGGGGAAAAGGGAGAATTCACCATAACATATTCCAAATTTTTGGTAAGCTCATGTTTCTGAATTTCATTGAAGATGCCACGAAATGACAAAATCAAATTCATTCATTTGACAAATACTACTTGCATATCTGTGTTAGTCCATAATTATGCTGAGGTCATGGGAGACACAGAGATGAATGAATTAACTCCAGACCCCACCAAATAGGAAACGAGTCTGAGGAAAATAAATGAAAACACCAAGGGTTATCTTGGTGTAAGAAGACTTATAGAAAAGGTCTGTCAGTATTTCTGACACCTCTGTTTCTATACTTCCCCGCTTTTCTGGATCCTCCAATACGAGTAGAAGGCATGATCTTGCCACAATAAATTTTTGTTTGATGGTAACTGTAGGTGACCTATAGATTCCTAAAATTGTTTGAAATAGCCTTGTCCTTTATCAGTCTCTTTCCTCCTCTTCCTTAAAAAATTTATTTGGGGAGCTGTAGAGATTTCTGCAATTAGCATGACATTAATTGTGGGAGCCCTCGTGCCTGGCAGACAGTTTGGCATTAAAAAAAGAGATCTTTGCTACATGTTGGAGTGTATCAATTTTATTTTATTTTTTAAGTTTATTTATTTATTTTTGAGAGAGAGGAAAAAAGCATGAGTGGGGGAGGGGCAGAGAGAGAGGGAAAGAGAGAGAATCCCAAATGTGGGGCTCAAACCTACCAGCTGTGATATCATGACCTGAGCTAAAGTTGGACACTTAGCTGACTGAACCACCCAGGCGCCCCTGGAGCATATCACATTTTAAAAGGTATCCAAAACCTCTCCATTATTTGAAAATACTTGGGGAGAGGTGGGAGGGTGTTTAATTTTTTGAAGAGAGAACTTAACAATTAAAGTTGGTTTGCACTTTACATAATACTATTACACTGTTAAGAGTGCCTTATTCTGTCAGCTCATTATCCCTCCTTGCATAGTAACAATCTATAACTTTCTTACTTACAAAAGCTTATAGCTTTTTGTACTGTAAGTGTGCCCATAAATTTCACTAGGGATCTTTCTTTAAAATTTTTTTAATTTTTAATTTTTTGAGAGACAGACCATGGGCAGGGTGGGACAGAGAAAGAGGGAGACAGAATCTGAAGCAGGCTCCAGGCTATGAGCTGTCAGCACAGAGCTCCACACGGGGCTCAAACTCAGGAACCATGAGATCGAAGTTGGATGCTTAACCAACAGAGCCATCTAGGCGCCCCAGTCTGTCTAGGAATCTTAAAAGTTCTTTTAAAATACCAGGTATGGGGGCGCCTGGGTGGCGCAGTCGGTTAAGCGTCCGACTTCAGCCAGGTCACGATCTCACGGTCCGTGAGTTCGAGCCCTGCGTTGGGCTCTGGGCTGATGGCTCAGAGCCTGGAACCTGTTTCCGATTCTGTGTCTCCCTCTCTCTCTGCCCCTCCCCCGTTCATGCTCTGTCTCTCTCTGTCCCAAAAATAAATAAACGTTGAAAAAAAAAATTTTTGAAAAAAATAAAATACCAGGTATGGAAGGGGCGCCTGGGTGGCGCAGTTGGTTGAGCGTCCGACTTCAGCCAGGTCATGATCTCGCGGTCCGTGAGTTCGAGCCCCGCGTCAGGCTCTGGGCTGATGGCTCAGAGCCTGGAGCCTGTTTCCGATTCTGTGTTTCCCTCTCTCTCTGCCCCTCCCCCGTTCATGCTCTGTCTCTCTCTGTCCCAAAAATAAAAAAAAATAAAAAAAATAAAAAAAGTTGAAAAAAAAAATACCAGGTATGGAAGTAGATGCTTAGGTAGTCGCCCAAAGGGCATGATGCTTCTGAAGAAGTAATATTGCTAGCACCTTCATACCTTTCCCAGCCTAAGTAGGCACACCCAGGCAGTATAAGTGTGTTCTTGTAATAGGGCTCGCTGTTGAGGTAATTTACTGTGTATTCACAAAGTAAAATTAATTTTGTGTCAAAACCTTGTTCAGGCAGGCCTTTTGGTTTCCATCTCTAATCTGTGTCTTGGAAATGTTGATTATGGCATCTTCATGATAAATGCATTATTTGTATGACGTTAGCTTTAACACGTATTGTCTTATTTCTTCCTCACAGCAGTCCTGTGAGGTTTTGTGTATTTCGAATGTGTGTGCTCAGTATTTAAGTATGACTGATTTCTTAAAAACCAAGCCAAATAATGCGGCTGTTTCAAGGACTTTGTAGTTTAGTTTGGGAAGAAAGAATGAATTAGCCAGCAAACACTGGATCAGGCCTTGATAGTAGTCCCGGATTTCCACAGGAACACCTCACAGTCTGTGGTGGAAGGCTGACTGCAAATCTGTGAATGGCTAAGTGTGCTAAGTGTTATGTGGGGCAAACACAGAGCACCGAGGAAGAAACTGGAAACTGATTCACATAGGTGTGTGTTTGGGAGAAGGAAAGTTACATTGACTGTACTTTGAGTAAAAGTTTTTATCCCTGTTTTTTAAAAATATCAATTAAAGGGGCGCCTGGGTGGCGCAGTCGGTTAAGCGTCCGACTTCAGCCAGGTCACGATCTCGCGGTCCGTGAGTTCGAGCCCTGCGTCAGGCTCTGGGCTGATGGCTCGGAGCCTGGAGCCTGTTTCCCATTCTGTGTCTCCCTCTCTCTCTGCCCCTCCCCCGTTCATGCTCTGTCTCTCTCTGTCCCAAAAATAAATAAACGTTGAAAAAAAAAATTAAAAAAAAAATAAAAATATCAATTATGTTTTTATTTATGAACAGATATATTTTGTGATCCAGAATTTAAAAGATAAAAATATGTAGTGCAAATCTTCCCACTGCTCCACCCCTCTAGCCACCTAATTCTCTTTTCTACAAGGCTGATGTCACAGGCTTCTTGTCTGTATTCCCAGTAGTATTTTTTTTGCATGGCTAGTAACTACATACATGTTCCCTTCTGTCACCTTTTCATTTATACAAATCCTGGCATATACTGCACCTATATTTTTCCCTCTTGCTTAACAATATGTCTTAGAGATTACTCCCAAATCAATACATGAAGAGAGTACTAATTCTTTGTTATAGCTACATAGTATTTCTGCGTAAGGGGCATGTACCACAGTTTTCTTAGCCAGTTAACTTCTGAATGGGCATTTAGATTGTATCCAGTATCTTACTATTTGCAAACGAGGCTGAAGTGAATAGGTTTGTACATATGTGTAGAAGTTGGTGCTGTAAGTCAAATTGTTGTGTCTGAGTATGGGAAATTAGAATTTGGGGGCGGTTGCCTAATTGATGCCTTTAGAAGTTGTGACCCTTTACCCTCCCACAAACCAGGGTATTAGAGTGCCTTTTTCCTCATATTTAACAGATACAGTATCATCATTTTTTTGTTTTGCCAGTCAGTATGTGAAAAATAGTTTCTATGTAGTCATAGTGTTTTTGAGGAGAAAACAATGCAAAACAGTTTCCCTTTTGTCCCTGGTATGTTTATTTCCAGTAGTTTGTTATTTAAGACATTGACTTATAATTCCTACAAGCTATAGTATTTAGGAAGTCTCTAAAGCTCTAAAAATTGGAAATTTATATTCATGTTCTGAGTTCTGAGCCTGAAAACATACCAGCAAATGTTTATTGGTTGCTTCTGTGTGACAGGCATTGTGTGATTGGTGGTTCACCGAGGTAGTACTCGCCCCCGCTCTCATGGAACTTGTGATCAGGAAGTAGCAGAGATGATGCTACATGAGGTGCTTTAGCAGTATAGACAGCTGTGGGAGCACGTGAACAGTTTTGGGAGGGAGGGATTGGGGAGTCTTTTCCAAAAGATGTTTTTTAGGCTGTGACCTGAAGCCTGCATGGGAGTTATCTGGACACCAGTGAGGGAAGAGAGTTTTAGATAGGGACAAGAAAAGTATGAGTCATCTAGCTAGATGGGGATTGGTGTGCAACAAGTAGATACTACAGGCTGAACCGTAATCCAAAAGTTGACCTGTGTTTGAAGAAAAATAGCATGAGCCTTATCTTTTAAAAATTAAACTGATAGAAAACCCTCTTGAGGTTTCTGTCCACACCATTAAAGAAAGCCTTAGGGTGCCTGAGTGGCTCAGTCCGTTAAGTGTCTGGTTTCAGATCAGGCTTTGCCCTCGTGACTTCATGGGTTCAAACCCCGCATCAGATTCTGTACTGGCAGCACAAAGCCTGCTTAGCATTCTCTCTCTCCCTCTCTCTGTGCCCCCTCCCCCACTCATGCTGTCTCTGTCTCTCTCAAAATAAATAAATAAACTTTAAAAAATGTTTTAAAGAGAATGCCTTGATAATGTTGGCACCAGGGATTTCACATATCCCTGGGCCTTTTGAAAGTTTTTAGAGTTTCACATTTGACCTTCATACCAATCCTGTGAAGCAGTTAGGTTTGTTAATATTATCCCCTTTATCACCATGAGGAAATAGTCGCAAAGAAGTTGAATCTCATCCAGAATTGGAGAGCCAGTCCTCAGCAGGGCCAGAACTAGAATCCAAGATCTTTTTTGACTTCCTTTGTCAGCATGCTGCCTTCGCGCTCCCTGCAGTTCCTGGTTAGTGATAACTAAGCCTTTTTGAGACTGGCATTGTTATAAAAGTGCTGCTCCGTTGAAACTTGAGAAACTTAAAACACAGTATTGCAAGAGCCTCCAGGTCTCAGTGGTGAGGTATATTTCTTCGTCCTGCTCTTTTTTAGCTTATTAAAACAAACTGTGTCATGCTTAGAATTCATTTACTAACATATTTTATTTTGGTATCTGTGTATTTCCTTATGATTACACAATGTCATTCCAAGAGCAGTGAGAAATCAGACTGAGGCCAGCATTGCTGCCTTTTCTGGTCTGAAGCCCTGTAGTAGGAAGAGGCAGTTAAATCTGAATACCAAAGCGCTTCTTTGTACAAACAGAAGCAAGACATTGTTTTTCAAAGAATGTTTTTGGTCACGTGTAGGACAACTGGAGTCACATCTCCTCCTTAAAATGCTAATATATTTGCCTCTTGCCTGAAGGTTGAGGTTTTTGGAAAGGTAGTATTAATATTATGAAACCAGGCTCAGTCACTTCAGAGCATTGTGTGACTTTGGATATGTAATTTAATTTCTCTAGAATTCAGTCTGGGATAATACCTACCACAGAGGTTAATATGAGAATTGGAGCATTATACGGAATTTTGTCCGATTTTTTTGTTGTCAAAGTATAATTGACATACAATATTCTATTAGTTTCAGGTGTACAACATAGTGATGCAACCTTTATACATTACGGAGTGATCACCATACTAAATCTAGCTGCCATGTGTCACCATGCAAAGTTGTTACCTATTATTGACTATATTCCCTATGCTGTACATTGTATCCCTGTGTCTTATTTATTTTAGAACTGGAAGTTTGTACCTCTTAATCCCTTTCCCTTATTTCAGCCATCTCCCATCCCACTCCCCTCTGGTAACTGAATTGTTCTGTGAGTCTGTTTCTGTTTTGTTTTTTAGATTCTAAATATAAGTAGAATCATACAGTATTTGTCTAATTCTGACCTCTTTCACTTTGCATAATACCCTCTAGGTCATTCACATTGTGACAAATGGCAAGATTATGTTTTTCTTTGGCTGGGTAACATTTCATTGCATGTATATACTGCATCTTTATGCCTTCATCTATCGATAGATTCTTAGGTTGTTTCCATATCTTGGCTATTGTAAATAATGCCGCAATAAATGTGGGTTTGCTTATATCTTTTCAAATTAGTGTTTTTGTTTTCTTTGGATTCTTTGGGTAAGTACCCAGAAGTGGAATTGCTGCATTGTATGGTATTTCTAATTTTACTTTTTGAGGAACCTCCATACTGTTTTCATAGTGGCCACCCCATTTTGCATTCCCACCAACAGTGCACATGGGTTCCCTTTCCTCCACATACTCACCAACACTTGTTATTTCTTGTGTCCCCCCCCCCCCCCAAATGTTTATTTTTGAGAGAGAGAGAAAGAAAGAGCACTAGCTGGGGAAAGGCAGAGAGAGTGGGAGACAGAATCCAAAGCAGGCTCCAGGCTCTGAGCTGTCAGCACAGAGCCCAATGTGGGGCTCAAACCCACAAACCATGAGATCATGGCCTGAGCCGAAGTTGGATGCTTAACTGACTGAGCCACCCAGCCACCCCTTCTTGTCTTTTTGATAATAGCCATTCTCTTAGGTGTGAGGTGGTATCTCATTGTGGTTTTGATTTGCATTTCCCTGGTGATCAGTGATGTTGAGCATCTTTTCATGTGTCAGCTCTCTGTATGTCTTCTTTGGAAAAATGCCTATTCAGGTTCTGTGCCCAATTTTTAATTGGATTGTTTTCTGGATAGTAGTTGTGAGTTCTTTGTGTATTTTGGATATTAACCCTTACTGGGTTGTTTGAAAATATCCTCTCCCATTTGGTAGTTTCCCTTTTTCGTTTTATTGATAGTATCCTTCATTGTGCAAAAGCGTTTAGTTTGATGTGGTCCCATTTATTTATTTTTGCTTTTGTTCTTGCCTGAGCAGACAGATCAAAAAAAATATTGCTTAGACTGATGTTCAAGAGATTACCGCTTATCCTTTTTTTTCAGGAGTTTTATGGTTTCCGGTCTTAAAGTCTCTAATTCATGTTGCGTTTATTTTTGTGTATCGTGTAAGAAGGTGATGTAGTTACATTCTTTTACAAGTAGTTGTCCAGATTTCCCAGCACCATTTATTTAAGACTGTCTTTTTCCATTTGTATGTTCTTGCTTCCTTTGTTGAAGATTAATTGACTGTACAAACATGGTTTATTTCTGGACTCGATTTGGTTCCCTTGATCTGTTTTTGTGCCAGTACCATATTGTTTTGCTTCCTATACCTTTGTAGTGTCGTTTGAAATCAGGGAGTATGATACTTGCAAGCTTTGTTCTTTTTTCTCAAGATTGCTTTGCCTATTTGGGGTCTGTTTTGGCTCTGTACAAATTTTCATACTATTCTAGTTTTGTGAAAAAATGTCATTAGTGTTTTGGTAATTTGCACTGAATCTGTAGATTGCTTTGGGTAGTATGGGCATTTTACTTTATCTTATTTTACTTGTATTCTATTTTGGGGTAGTATGAACATTTTAACAGTATTCTTCTAGTCTATGAGCATGTTATGTCTTTTTATTTATTTTTGTGGTCTTCAGTTTATTTCATCAATGTCTTACAGTTTTCAGAGTACTGGTCTGGTCTTTTACTTCCTTTGTTAAATTTATTCCTAGTTTGTTTTTTTTTTATGTGATTTAAAATGGGATTGTTTTCTTAATTTCTCTTTCTGATAGTTATTAGTGTATAAAAGTGCAACAGATTTATGTATATTAATTTTGTATCCTGAACCTTTACTGAATTCTTTTTTTTAGTTCTAATAGTTTTCTGATGAAATCTTTAGAGCTTTCTATATATAGTTTCATGTCATCTGCAAATAGTGATAGTTTTACTTCTTTTCCAATTTGGATGCCTTTTATTTCTTGTCTGATTGCTATGGCTAAGACTTCCAACAAAAGGGGCAAGAGTGAGCATCCTCATCTTGTTCCTGATCTTAGAAGAAAAGCTTTCAGCTTTTCACATTCGAGTATAATATTAGCTGTGGTATTTCTTTTTTAAGTTTCTACAATAAAGGCTATATCTGCAGTTGATGGGTACATTTAGTACAGTAGCTTCCCCCCCCCACCCCCGCCAAGCTAATGATGTTGCATCTTACAATAAATGGTATCAAATAGAAGAAATAACAATACATAAAAAGGTTAATGCAATGTCAGGTACAATATGTATTCAGTAAGTAGCTGCTATCATTTTATTTTCAATTGAATTATGGTTCCTGTGTGAAGTCCATACCTTTATGGGGAAGCAAGGTCAGTCTACATACAGGATACCAGATTTGTGAGGCAGTCAGTAGTAGGTAGGCAGGAAGAGCTGCATTCCCCTAGGAACCTAGATACTGCCTGTGAGAGACAGCAGTGGGATTTGTGGTTGTAAGTGCTAAAGGTCACTGTCTACACCGTGGAAGCAGAGCTGGACAAAGAAGGACCTGCAGACTAGAATTTCTTGATTCATGCAACCAGCATGGATTATTGTTGTTGCTTTTTATCATGTCTTGTGCTTTGTGGAGGTCTTACCTGCAGATCTTCAGCCTTAACTAGGCTGTGCTTTAGAGAGGCTGATTGTTTACTATTTGGCTGCAGTGTTTGTTACAGGGACCTGGCTTCTCTGAGCAGGAGTGGCAGTACTCTGCTGGAGACCCTGTGGCAAAAGTGGATTTTAAGGAAAGGATTAGGCCATAATGGTTTGTTGAACTTCCCCTCCCTTTTTGGAAAGTCTCCTTCCAGCGGGCTGACTTGGAGGTGCCAAGATGTACTTTATTAAACACAAGAGAGCCTGTCCTTACAGCTCTTTCTCTGCAGACAGATTTGAAATACCTGTACTCTAGTTTAAGAGTCTCTAATTTGAGCCAGAAGAAGAGTAGAGATCTGAATTTCAGGCAGATGGAACATAAAATGGGCCCCTGTTATACAGACTCTCTTTATATATCTCTATTATAACCTCCCCTCTTTTAAATATAGTTTGAAAAATATATCTTGATAAAGGGGAATTAACTCTAATTCTGTGACTTATTCTTAAATGGTTCAGTGTAGAAGTATGGGTGGGAGAGAAAAATACAAAGTAAATGCGATAGAATGCCAACATTTGGGGAGTTTGGGTGAAGGGTTCATGGGAATTTCTTTTATTATTTTTGTAATTTTTCTGTAAATATAAAATTATTTCTAAAAAAAAAGTTGAAAATATCGTGAGCATCTTTCCATGCAAGCTCATACATTTATATTATTATTTTAATTCTCTGACACACTGCTATATAGATGTACTATAAAGGTCTTTAGCTGGATTCCTATTGTCGGGCATTTGATTATTTCCAGTTATTTGCCATTATAAACAGTGCTGCTTGGAAGTCTTAAAAAAAATTTTTTTTAAGTTTATTTTGAGAGAGACACAGACCACATGAGTGGGGGAGAGGCAGAGAGAGAGGTAGAGAGAGCGGCTCCACGCTGCCAGCACAGAGCCTGACGTGGGGCTTGAACCCATGAAACTGTGAGATCATGACTTGAGCCGAAACCAAGAATTGGACACTTTAACCAAGTGAACCACCCAGGCACCCCAGGGAGGTCTTTAAATATATCCTCATGTATTTGGAATGGAATCCCCACATCCCTTTGAAATACTCCCACTTTCATAATGGATTTAATAGGAACATTCACAGTAAATTAACCAACTAATGCTTGAACCTAAGCATTTATAATTTTATAATTTTTATATATAATTTATATATTTATAATTTTAAATGGGTTAAATGGTGACTCCTTAGCAATGTTTATCTTATCCAGATACTAATAAATACTGAGCTGTAGAAAAATTTCTTCAATTCCGCTTCATCTCATATAATAACTTTAGGGACAGCTTGGCGGCTCAGTTGGTTAAGTGTGTCACTCTTGATTTCCACTTAGGTCATGATCTCACGGGTTCATGAGTTTGAGCCTTGCATCAGGCTCTGCACAGACCATTTGAAGCCTGCTTGTGATTCTCTTTCTCTCCCTCTCTCTCTGCCCCTCCCCCGCTCAAAATAAATAAACTTTAAAGAAAAATAAAAACTTTAGAAAAAAAGAATCTTTTAGTGACACGAAACATCTTGGCTAGGTATTGACTCCTTGAATAATTAAGTTCAGAAAATCGTTTAGTGTCCTGAAGTTACAGCTTTTTCATCTCATTCTGTTGGAAGCAGTGGAGGAATCTTTTTCTCTCTGATTCCTCACTTTCATTGATTCCCAGATATGTTAATTGGACTACTTGACCAGAGTCAGTAGTAATATGCTGTATCTCTGTTGTGTTGATCCACCTTCCGCTTATAATTGTTATTTGTCCTAATTATGCATGTGAAAAACTGAAACCATAGAATACTCTTAAATTTTATCATGATGTCAAAACAGCATTCATTTCTGTTCCTGACAGTTGTCCTGAAATGTTGGGTTATTAGTATTTGGTCCAGTTTTTAGGCATCTCTTAATGGTTTTGAAAAACAAAAAGCAGGTAAGCAAGTCTAGTGTTTGACATGCATAATGCCTAAAGGCAGAGCTGATAGGACATGCGGACTAAAGGGATACCCTTGATTCTTTGGATGTACCTTCTGACCTCCAGAGCCAGTCAAAAATATCAAACTGCAAACATTTCAACAAAACTGCATGAAATTCACGTTTTAAAACCTGACCCCAGGCAAATTAAATTACATTTGAACATTGACGGATCCGTTCAGTTTGATTCCATGGCAGTGTGAATGTTGTATGCTCTTTTCTTTCCTTTGCCTTCATCCTTCAACTGGAATGGTGGGTTAATGAATCGTAGATCAGGAATTGGCAACCAGTGCTGTATTAAATTACACTCAGATCAGAAATGAGAGCCAGGAAAAGAAGCCTTTCATCTACTCTCCAGCTATGAGGCAGGTATTGGACCAGACAGACTGGGAAGACCAGTAACTGGAGGAGTGTGTGTTGTAGAGAACTTGCCCGGGGCACTTGGCTGTGAATTGACACAGAGCAAAAAGTTGCTTTTCCAGGGAAAATCATGAGGTCGTGGGATTTCATGTCTCTAGTTAAGGAAAAATGATTTTTAAAGTTTTTTTTTTTAAACTTTTGCATTTTCTTTGCACTTATAAAGACTGTAAAAAGACATTTCCTAGACACCATCTGTGGTGGTGATATTGGTGGCAGCAGCCGTCATTTGTTTAGCTGGAGATAAGGAAGAGAAGTCTAAGTAGTAGATCTTTTATCCAAGACACTAGGAAATCTGTTTCTCCGAGGGTCTTTCTCTGAGGAAATACATAGTATGTGTTTGTGTGTACACACGTGTATGTGTATATTTGCGTATATAAGGTGAAAATGCTGGCTGGAAGCAGGGGCGGAGACACTGAAGTGAATGTCTTTACCTTAAAGTGAATCTTTGGCCAGTTAGAATATTACAAAAAAAAAAAATCTGTCCGTGATTCGATGTTGGCCTTTTTAACTATGAGGTAGGTGTTCAGATGATTTCCATCTTTGTGTTCATTTTACTTGGCTCACAGGACACATGTTGCTATGAAGCGGCAAACTGCGACCCCAGTTTTATTTCTTTCTGCCTCTACTTTTGTTATATCTGTTTTCCCCATAGATTTACTAATTTGCTAATTTTCATTAATATACACGTTTTCCTTTGGAAACTTTGGTCTGAGGGTCAGAATTAGTCTGCCATTGTCTCCTGCAGAACCCCCTCCCCGCCCATTAAGTCAGGTTAGTCTCTGGTCTTGTTTTATCCAGAATGTGAAGTTCCTAATACTTAGCTAGTAAAGGGTGGCCCTGAGGTGATTCCACTCACCAGAAGGTTGCAGTATGAATACCAGCGTCTACTAATACCATCACCCGAGTTCTTTTTGTTTCTGTGCTAATCTTTCCCTTCTTGGTTTTCACTTTCAGCAGACCTACTCCAATGAAGTTCATTGTGTTGAAGAGATTCTAAAGGTGAGTTCATTTACTGTTTTTCATTTGAAGAAATGTTTAAGGAGGCGGGCATATCTCCATTTACTTTGACTTTAATGAACAGTTGCCATTTCCATACCCCTTTAAACTGTTCCCCTCCTCATACCTTCAAATGCAAAATAAACCAGAATAGTAACAGAAGGACTCTTAAAGCATTATTGAGCTCTCTGACAGATTCTATTAATTAAAATGAAATCTGCAAGCTGCAAGGCATTTGTCTCAGGTTTTTCTGGTGGCTCATAAATACCCACAAGAGTTGCTCACTTCTCAGAAAGGAAAGCCCTCTGTATTGAGGGGTTAAATGGTGCTTGATTTATACCTCTGGGTGTTTTGTAATGGACACTTGCTATGTATGGCCTCATCTTCAGTGAGACCATGAATTTTTAAAAGAATGAAGAAAAACAGTAGGAAGTAATTGGATATCTATAAACTTACCTTGAAGGGTTATTTTTCACTCTTGTTTCTTGAGATGGTGCTGTGAACATTTTTGCTGTTTCTACAGATACATCATTGAACCCGTTATCTGTTGGTTCAGGGTTTTGTTTTGTTTTTTTCCCCCCACAAGGACAACAGATTCTTCCTAGAATTCAGTTCCAGGAAAAAAATAAATTAATTCTCCTCATGAACCTGTATGCTTTCATTTTATCAGAGAAGAATTACATAAACTCTTTAGTTTCTTAGTTTGGCTTCAATTTCCAGGAAATCTAGAGCTAAATTGAATGCTCAAGTACTATAATTGTAATAACTAAGGGTTTTGTTTATTTCTCATTGCTCCTCTTTGGCTTTTAACTTTCTTCCGTGTCAGTGGAAGCATGTTAGTGCTATTCTTGCTTTATCTTTTACTGTAAGTTTTCTGATTTTTTGTGAAGTAGAGATCTGTATGACACATGTACCTATTCATTTGTATTTTCACCGTTCACTTTTCCTCAAAATATATGCTTATCCAATTTTTCCTTTAATTTTTTATTATAAAGTATTAAGTGGGTGGCATTGAAACCAGTAATTCTACTTGCAAAAAAAAAAAAATTTTTTTTTTCAATGTTTGTTTATTTTTGAGAGAGACAGAGACAGGATGTGAGTGGGTTAGGGGCAGAGAGACAGGGAGACACAGAATCCAAAGCAGACTCCAGGCTCTGAGCTGTCAGCACAGAGCCCTACACGGTGCTTGAACCTACGAACTGTGAGATCATGCCCTGAGCCCAAGTCAGGCCCTTAACTGACTGAGCCACCCAGGAGCCCCTCACTTGCAAAGTTTTTGACAAAGGTAGTGTCTAACCAGATGTTCAGATATTTGGAAAGCAGTTCCATCATTTCTGTTTTATAATTTTTGTCCTCTACTTTTATAGTTGGAATCTTCTAAGAAATATCTCTAAGGAAACACACTTTGTACTGCTAAAATTGAACAATTTTTATGAACAAGCAAGTAAGATTAATAATAAACAGGTTATGTTGGTTAAACTTTTGTCTCATCCTCTTCTGATATTTCTGAAATCCTTTGGTGTGATGAGTAATAAAACAACAAATGACTTAGTTATAAAATATGGCCTTAGCATTTTCTTTGAAAGTGTGTGTGATTTGTTTTATAGTTATTTCAAAAGTAAATGCAACAATATAGATTGCTTGTCTTCTGTGTATATCAAATGTTGCTGTTAGATTTTGATGTGTTAATATACTCCTCATGAAATCCCTTATTTAGGATGATGGTATTAGAGTATCAGACAAGCAGTTTTAATTTAATAAACCTATTCATCGTCCCTCCCCTCTCCGCCAGTGTCACTTTCATGGGTTCTTGCTTACCTGGAAAGGCATGAAAGTGAACAGTTAATGCAAGCTACCAGGTGAGTATTTTCATTTGAAAATCATAGGGAGAGCAAATAGAAAGATATCCTGGACTGGGGAGGGGCACAAGCCTTTGCAGAGTGGAGACTTAGAGTCTTTCCCCCTACACTCACCCTCTCTTGGGGGCTCCAGCCATGTTATGTGCACTCCTTGGGCCTCAGTTTCCTTGTTGGTAAAATGAAGGCCCTGGGCTAATAGATGATCCCTAGGGTCCTATCTAGCTCTCACTCTCTAGTGCTGATCCAGGTACTTTCCTCTGCCTCGTGGTTCATGTTCTTCTCTTTTACCAGCAATTTATGAAGATTGCCAGGAATCCTAACACAAATATTTCTGATGGGTGACAGAAGCAGTAAATAGTTTCCTCACAGAAAAAACAATCATAGAAAAATCTTTCTTGGTTCTCTGGTGGAAATATGAAGAGTGGAAGTGTTTTAACAAAGGCCTATAATTCCTGCAGGCTGATGGGGTAAGAAGATAGCAGACAGTACTGGAGATTAGGAATTGGTCACACATGAGTTCCAGACAGCGGACTGTGCCCTCGTGTCCTCAGGGGGCGTAAGGCAACAGCTCGGGTTTTCTACTTACAGTGGCATGGCCTGGACAGCCTCCTGGGGAAGTCAGCACAGTACCTCAGCGCAGCATTCTAGCAATTCTGGTACAGTGAGTGGTAGCACTGTTACTTGTTCATTCATTTTTGCAACAAATAGCCCCTAAGCCTCAAGTACTTTTCTAGGCACTGGCGATGCCACGTGAATAAGACCTAGTTCTTGTTCTAATGGGGATTACAGGAGGAAGATAATTACATAATAAAAATATCAGGTATTGATGAGTGCAGTGATTCCCATAGCAGGCAAATGAAGAGGATGAGCAGAGGAAAGAATGCAAAAAGCCTTGAGGTGGGAACAGGTTGGTGTATTCGAGGAGCACCAGAAGTTAGAGGAAGCAGACAGTGTGTCTAGAGCAGAGTGAGCAAGGTAGAGAGCAAGGAGCAACATCTCCGTGGCACCTGGAAGCTAAGACCCAGGCAGGTGCCACCTGATTTACCCTCATTCGTGTGGTAAGTCATTGTTAAGGTAGGGAGCGAGTTCATGGCCTTGTGTGCAATTCTGGGCAGCCTCCTTGCCTTATGGCCCCAATTCTCCTAAGGCCTAACTCCCTCCAGTAGGCCAGGCATTTAGGGAAGTATATAAATTCTTTCAGGCTGTTGGCAAACAACTTAGGTCCTGAAAGAGTTTATGCATTTTCCAACTGCCTAATTTAATAGCTGGGGCAGCCCTAGGCATTGTGAGCACAATGGACATTTTCTGGGAATAATTGGTAACTAAAAGTCATAGATGCCATTGGGATTCTAAAGAAATTCTTGGAAAACAGAAGGGGGGATACTTTCAAACACCTCAATTAATTATATTTTTATATTGTAGCATTATAATGATCCTGTTCCTTAAAGGATAGTCAAATAAATAAAACAGCAGGGAGCTCGCTTTGGTGCAGTATTGAAATTCTTTCAAAACTAGACTTAATTAAAAGTTGTGATGCTTTTAATTTATTAAGTACTTTTTATGACCATGTATCCAAGCATTTTACATAAATTACCCTCATTCTACTTAGAAAAATAAGTGGTCTTAGTTCACCCCTCACTGAGAACAGAGGTGCAGAGAGCTCAGAGAGCTCAGGGACTGTAGGCTGCCAGGGCTGGTGAGGATCAGTTAGGATTCCAGTCTGGGACTCTGGCTCCAGAGTGGTTGCTCTTTCCATTATATTCTCGGACAGGATTCTTCCTTTGTGCTGAACAAAGCAGATGGTTAGTCAGTAGGCATGGGCATGTCTTCACCTTTAACAAAAATTACTCAAGAAAGCCAGCATCAGTTACTCTTCTTGTCACTGTGCCAGGTCATTTATGTCTGTCCTGGGGTGATAGCTACCAAGAGAGTGGCTGTGGGGAAAGGCAAGGGGAAAAGTGTAGAGTCTGGGAATGGAAATACTTGCTAGAGATCCGTCTCCAGTTGTTCAAGGATCAGATGGCATTTCTGTGGCAATGGAGAGGTTGGTCCACACTCTGAAGAGAAATGCTATAGTATACAGTGTGTTATACAGGTGAAGTAATTCAGCAGGAAATCTGGGGTCACGAGCTTGCTCATAGGGAGTCGCCTGTCCCATCTTTAAGCCAGTTTACCAAGCAAGTCTGAGATGTGTGGGAATGAACTTCTTTCTCTTAGTTAGACTGGATAAGCGAAGGGGCCCACACCCTGTGCTCTCAGCCATCAGCTTCCTGGGACACCAAATCCGGTCATTTCAGACTTCAGTTTTCTCATCTGTAAAACGAAGGGGTTGATATTCATGATCTCCAATGCCATTTTAAGAAATTGTGTGTGTGTGCACCTGCATATATTTGTGATTGGACATATTTAATCTGACATTCTGTTTAGGGCCAGGTTTTTAGCAAAGCAGAGTATAAGTCATGAATGCACTCAGAAAAAAAAAGAATTCATGTCAGGAGATATATATATATATATATATATATATATATATATATATATATATATATATTAATTTGGAAGATCTAAAAATCTTGCCTCCATGAAAATAGTGAATAGAAGTGAAACTTCTGTTGCTGGAAAGGGAACGTAATTTTTAAAGGCCCTTTCCTCCAAAAAAGTTCATATGTACTAATAGTGTGTATCAGGGAAGGGTCAAATCCATTAAAACTCTCCCAAGTGGAACAAGTGACCTGAATTACTTGTTTGCTTAAGTCAAACAGGAAAGTTCTTCTTCCTTTGAACTTAAATAATTCCAGGAAATGCAATAAAGAAGCTGAGGGAGAAAGAACGCATTGAGTAGAGACTCTGTGTTCACGGTTACATAAGCTCTGTTAATACCTATTACTGTTTATATGCTTTATAATATTCAGTGTTAAGACCATTCATGTTCTGCATTCTTGTTTTTCTTCTTTGAACTGATTACTGTTTTGTGAGTTGGAGATCTTTGGTGTTTGAACATAGCCCATTAAGTAGGGTTTTTTTTTTTAAAGTAAAATAACTTTTAAGATTTCACTTTTTATTTACTATCAACCCACTTTAAAAAGCTGGGGCGCCTGGGTGGCTCAGTGAGTTTAGCGTCCGACTTAGGTTCAGGTCATGATCTCACGGTTTGTGAGTTCGAGCCCTGCGTCGGGCTCTGTGCTGACAGCTCGGGGCCTGGAGCCTGCTTCGGAGTCTGTGTCTCCCTCTCTGTCTGCCTCTCCCTTGCTCTCTCTCTCTCTCTCAAAAATGAATAAATGTTAAAAAAAAGTCTTAAATAAAGTTAACTTACATAGCAATAAGTGTTCTATTTATAATTGTTCATCCCTTTCCAAATCTCTTTCCAGGAAATGACCCATTCATGGCCGCCTCCTTTGACAGCAATACATACGCCCAGTACAGCCGAGCCCTCCAAATTTCCTTTTCCGACAAAGGTAATTCCTTACAAGTACAGTAGGCACTGTATCCACATCAGTGAAAAGTCTTAAGTATTGCTGTGAACCAGATTAATCTAGCACTAGCTGTTGGAATCTTTGCAGATAAGGTTAAAATTGCAGTTAATTTAGCGATTAAAATGCTTCATAATATTTTCAGACACTTCACTCTCCAAACTATGTCAGTAAGAACATCTTACATTTGTACCAAGTTTTATAGCTTATGAAAGCATTTAGGACTTTTCAGTAAATTCTCTCATTTGAGACTCTTACAAATGGGAAAACAGAAGTGCAGGGAAAGTAAGTAAGGTGAGTGTCTGATTCCTAGTTCAGGTCTAATACATAAATCTTCCACTTCTTATACTTCCTAATTTTCTTAAAGTTTGATATGATCATCTACATTAGCGCTGGTTTTAGTAACAAGTGGATCAGTTGCTGACTTGCATGTTTCATTGAAGCATTTGTGAACAATGAATTTTAAACACTGCCGTTTTCCTTTGCTTATTTGTACTTTTGGATCTCCTTGGAGCTATAGAAATGGCACCTTCAGATCTGTGTTTTGTCCAGCTTTGTATGCATGTGCATTGTTAATATATTATAGCTATTCCTTTCCATGGTATTGTTTTCAAAAGAGGTTATATCTACCCAAACCAGAATTTGCCATGTTAGATACTTTCCATATTTTCTCATGATAGTTTTTAAAAAATGTTCATTATTACTGGTTTTAAGGTAAACCTTATGCTTTGCATAAAATAAAATAAAATAAAATAAAATAAAATAAAATAAAATAAAATAAAATAAAATAAAATAAATCTATCTTTGCTGTAAGGAAAAGTAAACTCTAGGAAACAGGAGAAGAAATAAAACCTATTTTATGTAAAAATTAGATTTATCAGTGTTCATCAGACTTAGTGGTGATGCCACGTAAGATTTATAAACCTTAGTATTTTGAGAACTGGAGATTTTTATTTTTCTTTCTAGGATTCTCAGCACATCAGTTCTGCAACTCAAAACCAAAGTAAGTAAATTGCGTGGAACTGATTTTTGCATTGAAAAACAAAGCATAGTTTTTACTGTTTTAATATAAGAAAATTAATGAAAAATGGCCTAGCACAGATGAGGGCTTCCTCTGTTGAAAGAATAGGAAAGGAGGGAAAACATAAAACTGTTCCTTGGATGGAATTTCAGATTGTTGCAAAGAGTTAATGAAGAGGTCGTAGTAAAATACTTAACAAATATAATGTGTTATAATTATAACAATTAGCTGTATATATAATTAATATATAATTATATAATTAGCTGATGTGTGCTACACATTTTGAATGTGACTCTCAAAGCATTATAATTCAGGAATTATATATAAGAATAGATTGGGGTATTTTGTGTGGTTCTTGTGTTGTTTTGTTTTGTTTTTTTTCTAAAAAAAAGTAAGAAATTTGTATAAGGAATAGAGCACACAGATGCTTAGTTTCTCCTGTATGTATTCACCCTGTAATTCTTGTTTGTCTCTCTTTATGGATTGTAAATAGTTGGGAATTTAGGGGGAAACAGAAGTAAGCTAACTAGGTCTAGCCTTTCTCTTCATCAGTAACCCCTTGGTTCAGCAAATTTTTTTGTGTCCCAACTACATACAAGGCATTTGAAACCTTCTAAAAATGACTCAGGTATTTGCAGTCATTTAGTTTAGTAATATACGGTGAGCATCCAAGTTACGAAGTGCTAATCTTCAAAAAATCGGGCTACCAAAGTAGGATATGTATGTATGTCAGGAAAAGATTGTTCTTAGATATTTCATGGAGGTGACTCTTTCTCAGATCTCCCCACCTCATTCTTTTCCCTTACTTACATTTTTCCCTTTATTATTCTATTGTTTAAATTACAAGGATGTGGGGAGAGTAGAAAAGGTGAGGAAAGCAAGAAGCAGAATATCCCTTCCTCTAGAATGGGAGTGGGCCCATCATAGCCTGAGAGTCCGTCTGTTCTGCAACTATATTTTGTAAAGGTTTTATTAGGACACAGCCTTACCATTCATTTATTATTATGCTACAAGGTACAGCATGCAAAGTCCACGATATTTACTGTCTAACCTTTATAGAAAAAGTTCGCCATCCCCTGCTCTAGATGTTGAATAAGATCTTCAATGAATTTATTACTGAATTTCCCCTACATGCAGAGAAGTAAACCTGATCATCTTGCCACAGTATTGTATAAGTAGCAAGGTAAAATTAACAGAAATTGGTGGCTTCTTGGGGGAGATGGGGAAATCTTTTTTTCTCAACGTCTTGGCTGCCTATACAGAGACAGATAAGCAGTGAGAGTGGCACAAGTCTTAGATGCATTGCCAGCTTAGCTGTGGACAGGAGTAGTATGTGCCCCTTTTACTTGTTGCTCTCCCTGCTCCCCCTTTGGTAGGTCTGCCGGTCAGGCAGATTGTATGCCTTCCACTGGCTTACAGCTCTGATGATTGCTCAGTCTTGGTTTAGAAAGATTCCCTTTAATTCTTTGTTTGATTTCCTTCTTATAGCAAAAATATAGTTGAAGATGAGCTGGTAAGCACTTTTTTTGGCTGCGGATGGATGGCCCTCTTGGCCACTGGAGTAGCATGGGCTGATTCCCCCTTGTTCTGATACGTTTTCAGACCCTGGCAGGACTCCAGTAGATCTTGGCTCACTAGATGCTTACCCTGGGGTTTTTCCTGCTGCTGCCACTCTGTCTGTTGGTGTTCTGGGGAACCTTGTTCACTTTTGTGAGACTGGCCTTTGCAGGGCCTCGTTGGACCCTAGAAGGGTCTAGTTGTATGTTGGATGAAGAGGGAGTGGATTACGTGCCGATTTAGTGATCAGAAAAGTAGAATTTGACATGTGTTTCTCAAAGTATGCTCAGCAAGAGAATTCAAATTTCTTGAGAGGTTATCTTCAGGTTTTAGAGTCTGTAGAGAATGAGGTATAAGGGTTTTACTTGCATGCCCCAGTATTTATGTTCACAGGTTTGCAAAAACATGACTGCCTGAGGATAACCAAGCCTTGTGGTGCTTAAGACCCAGTGAAGACCACTGTATGGGAGTCCCTGTGATTGTGTTGAAGAGTGACCTTAGCCCCTCCCATTTGTAGTCCTGCCTCCAGCTTTAGCCCCAAGGGGAAGCAGTTCAAAAATATCATGGAAGAGCTGCTGCCACCACGAGGACAGAGTGATTAATTGCAGGGTATCCACATGACATTTTTGGGAAATCTTCAACCGTGTCTTAAAAGGCACCCATATTGCCATTCCACTTCAAGTTCTGTTTCAGCTATTACCTCACACCTAGAGCAGGCTCCCAGCTGGTTCGTTTCCTCCACATTTACTATTTCCCCATTCCCTTCTAGGTTCTATCAGGTGGCACCACTAGACTAATCTTTCTGAGGAATCTGTCATGTTCCTGTTTAGACCTTTGGCGATGTCTCATTGCCTAACAATGTTATAACTTACCATCGTGGCATCCAGTGCCCTCTAAAATTCAGCCTTCACCAATCTTTCTGTGGTGTCCACACCTTTTGCGCCCCGCCCTTACTGTTTCCAAATCTGTGCCATTTTAAATCTTCCCTCTTCTTTGCCTTGGCTCACGCAGTCTCTTCTGCCAAAGGCCTTCCTCACCCTCCTGTCTCTCTGTGGCCAGAGCAGTCATTCTGTCAAAATCTCCCCCATCTTTTGTGACACAATTCATTTTGCTCCTTGCCTAACTTGCCTTCTTTAGTCATAGTCAACAGACCATTCCCTAGATTCCTGGTACAGTTAATTTATATGATTGATTTGTGTACTCATCTCACACTGCCTGGGGTCATAGATATATATTTGTGTGCCTGTCACGTGTTCCTCAGTTAATTGTAAGCTCATCGAGGACAGGATCAAATGCCTTGAACATCTTGTATCTGTGAGGCATTCTGCAGATAGCTGTTGAATAAATGAATGGGGGCAGGTGTTGAATAACGGGGGTACGGATGAGAAGGGGAGCACACTTGACCAAATACAGAGGCTGAGAAAAGGGAGTGCTAGCAAATCACTGAAAGGTAGGTGAGGTCAGACCAGGTGAGAGTGAGTGCCGCCCTGTCATAGTGCTAACACGTGAGCCGCCCCCCACAACCCGACGTCAAGGAAAGTCAGGTTCCAGCACGTAGGAAAGTTACCAGCCATGTGGCAGTGTGTGCTGCAAGCAGTTCTTTTCTGTGTTTTTGCTCTGTTCAGGATTCTTTGATTCTGAGCAAGTCTACTCTAGAGGTGATGTAAGTTATTATATAATGGTGAGATTGTACCAAGTGCGGTGTGTATAGCAAGCACTGTGGTTGACTGAGTTCAAGCATACTAAATGATTAGGTGGAAAAGGTGAGGACAGCGGTGGAGGGACAGCAAAAAAAAAAAAGGGGGGGGGGTTATAAGAAACTCATGAATATATCTCACTGTGTTGCTTTGATCATTTTCCTTTCCCCACAGAACAATATGATACATCTTCAAAAAACCACACTAATTCTCAGCAGGGAACATCGTAAGTAAAATGCTTTTGTTTATTAAGAGTTTATAACGTAACATTGTAATTTCCCACGTAAATCTATTGCCTAGATTTTTTTGCCCTACTGCTTTCAAGTAATGGCTTTCTTTCATGAACTACCACTGCTTTGTAAAAGGAAGTAATACCCTAGATTTATGCTTGGATTAAGTTCTCCTGTTGAGGGTTCAGGTTCCATAACAGAGTTTGCCAAGGGGTTTTCTCAAAAGAAAAGCATTTGAGCTGTTATTTACATATTAACTGTGGAAAATAGAAGGTTTTAGCTTAGTAAAATTCAGTCTCAAATAGCTTTGGCTTTAGGAAACAAATTTGGGGGGATGTGTACAATTTAAGATTTTTTTTTTTGCCACTTTTTTGGCCTAGTTTTAACTAATAAAGAACAAGTCCTGTTGCCCAGCTGTTCTTTATTAAGGCCAAGTAAGTCCAGATACATTTGGGGTTTTTGGAACAGTTTGAAGTACATAATAAAGATTTTTAAATCAGCATTTTGACCTAATTTGTCATTTCTTGATGGTATTAAAGTAATATTTCTTGCTTTTCATACAACTAGGAAGGGTTTTTAGGAACGAGGCGATACTCCTTCAGTATCTAATCAGTAACTGACCAGGAGCTGCCAATCTCCCAGAATTTGAGGTTCGAGCTCCAGCTCTGCTCTGAGCACAGTATTTGTTCCATGTGCTTTGGAAGGAGGCATTGCTGTGGGTTGAATTTTTAAAAAGCTGTGTAGTTGAGGCAAAGAGGTTATTTTATCTTTTCACCGTAACTCTGAATGTGAGACTGGACTCAATCCCTGTTCCTAAGCACCAGCTCCTCAATGGAATTTGTTTTCATTTCTCCAAAGCAAAATCAGAAGGAAAAAAAAAATATATATATATAACATGATTTTTTTTTTTAAAGATTAACCTATTATAGTTTGAAGGGTGGACTTTTCTGTGTGTGTAATAAAAATTATTTTATTTATAGTACTGGCAGATGGTGAACATTTGCTTGTTTTTATTGTCCTTTTACCAGAAAAAAATGTTTAACCCCTATGTGCGTTTTCTTTCCTTTTTTCCCTCTTTTCTGCTGCTGCTGCTGCTGCTGCTGCTGCTGCTGCTGCTGCTGCTGCTTCTGCCTCTTCTCCTCTTCCCTTCCCCCTCCCCTCTGGTGCCCCTCCTCCTCCTCTTTGTCCTCCTCCTCCTCCTCCCTTTTTAATTCTTCTGGCTCCTAAATTCTGAAAGTATGGAATCACTGACTTAGATTACATTGAAAGGAGGAGAGTTTTTAAAACAGTTGATGGCTGGTAGAAAATAGAAATTATAGATCCAGGGACCACAATTGCAATAATTCTGTGGAAGCTCTAACTTCCCCAGGGTTGTACACCTTGTACTCTTTGTAATGGTTGGTAGTAAAGCCCTTTATACAATAAAAGGCCCTTGTCAGTGTCTTTGGGGACTGTGAGGAAGAGGGAATTAAAGAGCCTGCATCCCCCTTGGCAGTAAGATTAGCAGGGAGGAGTTCCCCACGGAGCAGCGCTTGGAGGCAGCAGCACCAAGAGAAGGAAGCCGCTGTGTGCCTGGGCCTGGGGGTAGAGGAAAAAAGGCAACTCTGGTATGAGCTAGGCCTGAGGGCTAGGCAGCCTCAGACTGAGCGGGCCAAAGTTACAGCTTCCCACACCAATTTCCATCAGCTTTCAGGCTTGGGTAGTTGGGTAGACCATTTTCTCTGACAGTTTTGCTCCTCAGAGGAATAGGCAGTTCTCCTGCCGAGTTAAACCACTGAAATCAGAGGTGCCTGAAAGTGTATGGCAGGTAAACTTCTGTCTTGTGACATACATAGTGCTTTCTTCGTAGAACTGTTCATTTGCCAGAAATAAAATCACGTAGGAAAGAATATTTATTATGATCCTGATAGGTTGAAGGAGGGGAGGAAAGCAGGGCCTGTGGAAGGTGAAGAGGAAAAGGAAGCATGAAATAGGAGAGAACGTAGTCCCCAGGCTCAGTAGAATAATGAGGGTGGTATGGCTGTGGTTGGATGGGGGTGGGGCTGGTGGTATCCATAAGTGCCAAATGTACCTCGGGGGGAAAGGAATCACTTCAGTGTCCCAATTAATTTGTAAAGTGCAGTCATAGTTTCAGATTTAGTATGTCACATCTGTTAGTGCCCACGGGTTAATTTGATCTAGCGTCAGCATTAAGGTTCTTTGACATGTAGTTAAACGATTTGAGTGGCACACAGAGTACCAGAGGGATGGCCTAATGTACTTTGAATGTCAGGAAAAAAAAAAATGTTAATTTTGGGGTCTTTTGTACTTTGGTTTAAAAAAATCAATCCAGGTCTTAATGCTTTTTCTTTCAGTCGCAAATATTTTGGAATCCTTAGAAAAGTGGAGTAGTGCATGTGAAAGGAAAACAGAGTGACCCAGTACTGGAGAATAAGTTTGTGGAGAGTCTGTATTAACTCTTAACATCTGTCCAGGCTTGGGGTGGGGAGCAGGGCAGGTCAGCGGGGGCCATTAGCTAGGTGGTGGAAGGATGTAGGTGTGAAAGAAATATGTGCTGAATCCCTTACTTTTTAATCTCTGAAGTTGAAACTCTCAAATGATGAATTCCTTCTGCCAACCTTTGCTAGGGAGTGAATAGCTATGATGTTAGCGCTGTTTGCCCTTAAATTTAGGGGAAGTGGTATTGATTTAAGGCCTCCTGACTTTGGAATCCTTTTCTAAGGCTTAGATCTGTTGAGTTCCCAAGGCAAAGTGTAAGGTATAGCAAAACCTTGGATTGAGAGTAACTCGGTCTATGATGTTCTGCGACACGAGCAAACATTTCTTTTTTATTTTTCTTTTTTAATTTTTTTTAACGTTTATTCATTTTTGAGAGAGACAGAGCATGAGCGGGGAAGGGGCAGAGAGAGGGAGACACAGAATCTGAAGCAGGCTCCAGGTTCTGAGTCGTCAGCACAGAGCCCAGTGCGGGGCTCGAACCCACGAACTGCAAGATCATGACCTGAGCCGAAGTCGGTCGCTCAACCGACTGAGCCACCCAGGTTCCCCACGAGCAAGCATTTCTAGTAAGTTTTAACTTGATAAATGAATGATGTCTTGCAGTACGAGTAGTACATAATGCCGAATGTGACATGATCACAACTGAGCCAGTGGTTCTTGAAATTCACTTTGATACATCAGTGCTTTGGATTACAGACATGTTTCTGGAACAAATTATGCTTGCAAACCAAGGTTTTATTGTATTTCCTTCTTCTATACACTTATGTCCTTTTATAATTCCCTTGTTGTGCAGCCAGATATAGTTGACCAGTGTCATTGTTTTTTGTCAGCCTCTCAAAAGAGATCATGTGTTTATTCTAGAAACTACAAAGCACTTGAATAGGTGTTACCGTGCTAACTTCTTTCTCCCTTCCTACCCTACCTTCAAATCGCAAGTTTTTACTAGAAGGTGTCCTCCTTTATTTTTATTGGTTCCACTTCCAAAATCATCAGTATTTATTGGGACTAAGAGGCAGAAATTAACCATTTTAGCAATTTGCAACTTTTATTACTCACATGGGAAGTTTCTTCTGACATGAGAATATCTGGATATGAAGGCTGGGATTGGGATGGTCCTGGAAGTTTGACAAAAAGGAATTGTGCAAAGTTAATAAAAGCTGGGAAGAGTCTGATACCTTTTTAAGTGAGTCTGAGTTTTCATCTCTTGCTCAAAACATTATTGGTTTTTAAATATCTTGGTAAAAGAACTAGGGAAAACCTATTCTATCAGTTTATTATAATATAAAATCATCACTTCAGGACATTTGACAGTTGAAATGTCCCAGAATGAAGTCTAAAGAAGTGGCTTATCTGTACCAGTTCATCTAAATCATATGTAGCCTAAGGAAATTATTATTATTATTTTTGTTTTTACTATTCGCTGATACACATTTCAGAAGAAGTAGTAGAAATCACCCTAATGTGCATAGCTTATAAATTATCTGTCACTGAGGTCACACTCCTATGGCCTTATTCACAGTTCTTCAAAACAAAGAACAAATATTTGTGCTGGTCACTTATGTGTTGGTAGGACTACATTAAAGTTGAGCATCACAGAATGTAAATGGAGAGCCAATTTTTAATGATAATTCTCAGTACTCAGGACCAGGTGTTGCTGGAGAAGAATATGCTTCATATTCATTCCCAATTTGTCTGATGAATTCGGGGATATTGGTGTTCATAATTATTTTAGTTACCTAGGTATTTTAAGAAGTGTTAGTTTTCAGGAGAAAAGGTAGAATTGTAAAATGAAAGCAAATAAGGATTATAGCATTTTATATTTATTTATTCTAATTAATTTATTTTTTTTAATGTCTATTTTTGAGAGAGAGCATGAGTAGGGGAGGGACAGAGAGAGAGAGGCAGGTAGAGCCCAGAGCCTGACACGGGGCTCAAGCTCCTGAACTGTGAGATCATGACCTGAGACGAAATCAAGAGTTGGAAGCTCACCCAGGAGCCCCAAGGAATATAGCTGTTTTTAAAAAAGGAGTTAATGTTAGCCATGCTATAGAGAAATGAGAATTTATAAAATGGAGTATTAAAGAATTTCTTTAAAAAATTTTGTGTTAAAATTTATTTTAGAGCATAAATTGGGGAGAGAGGCAGGGCGGGGGGAGGGAGGGAGAGAGAGAGAGAGAGAATGAATGAATGAATGAGAATGAATGAATGAATTTAAGCAGGCTTCACACTCAATGCGTGAGCCCATCACAGAGCTCCATCCCGTGACCATGGATCATGACCTGAGCTGAAATCAAGAGTTGGACCCTCAACCAACTGAGCCTCCCAGGTGCCCTGCCCACCAAGAATTTCTACTCTTAAGTGAAAGCAAACAAAAAGAATCTTGGTGTGCAGTATTTTACAAAAATCTGCTTATTTCAGAATTATAGTCCCTCAGGCACATTAAACCAATATTTACAAAATACTGAAACTCCCAAATGTAGAATCACCTCTTTTCCTCATTTGCACTGTGCTGTGACCAGCACCTGGTAGAATTATGGTCTCTTGGAATAATCATTTTAACTCTTAGATTTCTAGCTTTAGTAGATGATATTCTTGAATCCCTTGGAGGGTAATATTTGACTTAACATTCTATACAAGCTCATGCTGGAAACTTGCATAATATTGAAGGGATATTCTGATGAGGCTATGAAATGAAGCATACTTTAAATAATTATAAAAATAATACTAAGGTGCTAGAGGATTGTCCTCTTCAAAGTTTTCACCTTGGAGCTGAATTTTCCCAAATGATCCAGCCACGGCTTAAACTACTTTGGGAGTGCCCCTTTAGGATAAAATATACTGCTATATTTGGTCTTAGACCAAAGATAAATAAAATGGACCAGAAGAATAAATTTATCGCTTGTCTGTTGTATAATAGGTAAGTGTTAGGAAAATGAGTTTCTTCTACAAAAGAAAAATGATTCTCCTTATTTAACATGCTTTAGACCCCAATTATATAAATCTTATTCTGAGGGCTTGGCTCCAGGTGACTTTGGAGATATTTCTAAAAATTGCTTCCATTTATGCATTGAGTGCATAATTAGTGAACACATGCTGTGTGCCTGGTGCTCCTTTAGGGACTTGGAAACAGTGGCCAATAAGACAAAATTCTTGTCTTCCACATCTTGTAACTTAATGCGGGTGGCATGTAATACAAACTTGGTGATGTGATAGTGACAGGCTCAGGGAGGAGTTCTTTTGGGTGGTGGTGAGATGTTTGGGAGGGAGGTCAGGAAAGGTCTCTCAGAGGAGGTAACATTTGATCTGGAGCCTGAATGATGAGAGAGGGAGGCAGAGAACTCCTGCCACGTCTAAAGGGGTTTGATAGATTTTGCAGCAGGCTCTGAAGCCACTTGAAAACATCAGCAAGTCATTCTTAACTTGGGGTGACAACTTTGAAGTAGTTCCTTTGCATATGCAAAAACATGGTTTTAAGGGAGCCCATGAAGGTCGATTCAAGTCTCACTTTGGATCATAACTGCTTATTTACTGCAGTAAGTGACCATAGACTAATTTAAACATGGGTTGAAAGATTGAATAAAATGTTTTAATTTGCTAAGAATCTGTTAGCCGTAAAGGCAGTTTGTACATTCCACCCACTGTGGGATGGTGGGCTATTACTAAATGAACAAGATGTGGTCTACTTGCATAAGAATGTCTATTCTGTCTCATCCTGCATGGGCCTCCAAAGCCCTCTGGTAACTTACCTCTCTACCCTCCCTCACTACCCCTCTTCCTGAATACTCTGGTGTACTTTGCACTGTGGCCACGTTGGCCTCCTTGGCCTCCTTGCTATTTTCTGTGCCCTGATCACTCTACCCTCTATTTGTGCAATGGACGCCACCCCCTTATCAGTGCAGACTTCTTTAACTACCCCATGTAGAAAAGGAACCCGAACCCATCTTTATTCTTTTATTTCCCTCCATAGGTTTTTTACCCATTGAAAAAGTATATATTTAGTTGTTTATTTCCCTTTTCATAAGGGAAAAGTATTTATTTTAGTTGTTCATCTCCTTCTCCTAGACTGTAAGTGCCACAAAACAGAATTTGTCTGCTTAGAGTTGTATCCATTGAGTCTAGAGCAGGGTTTGGCATATAGTAAGTACTAAGAGTAAATATGGAAGGAAAAAATATTACACTTAGATTTGATTAAATATATGCATAAGCAATATTTTTTATTAATTTTTTAATGTTTACTTAGAGCATGAGCGGGGAAGGGGCAGAGAGAGAGGGGAGACAGAATCCTAAGCAGGCTCCACACTGCCAGCACAGAGCCTGATGCGGGGCTTGAACTCACGACCGTGAGATCATGACCTGAGCTGAAATCAAGAGTTGGATGCTTAACTGACTGAGCCACCCAGGCACCCCAATAAGCAATGTTAGCAGGATTTTCAGTGGTAATTTTTCCCGGTTCTTCCTGGTTGTCCAGTATGTCATTCTTGCACTAGTATCTTATGTCATACCTTTCTTTTTTTTTTCTTTTTTTAAGTAATCTCTCTGCCCAACTTGGGGCTTGAACACACAACTTTGAGCTCAAGAATCATGTGATGTACTGACTGAACCAGCCAGGCACCCATGTTACATTTACTGATTTAATCTTATTATTTACTTCAGATTTCCCTTCATTTATACTCTTGTAATTTTTCTCACATCCTTATGTGACCTCAGATAATCTTCACCTCTTCCATGGATTTTAAATCATCTGTTACACCTTTGACAATTTTTACTTAATCAGCCATAACCTCAATTACTACAGTAGATCATGTACTGAGCCACTTTCCCCTCAATCTTGTTTGTCCATAACCTCCCATAGTTCATGAATTTGAGTAATGCCAACACTGTCACCATTTATGGCGAGTTCCCCTTAGATGTAGTGTCACAGCTGCTTGAGATTTGTTTTTTCGATTTTTCATTTAGTGTACGTGGAACCTTCTTCATAATTTGTAATCTTCCATCATCTGCAAAACATTTTGCAGTCCTTATTGCTGCCCTTTACCAGAAAAGGAATCACAGCCTGATTGAATTTTAGATTTGAAGAATTATGTATGTCCACTTTGGAGCCCAGCCTCTTTCTCTTTCCCTGCACTCCATCACCTGTCCTATTCCCAAATCAGTTTTAAGTTTGTGAGATTGTTCAAGTTTACACATTCTCACGTGTTCATTAGCGGTTTCGAAAAAGTATTACTTACCGTTTTAAACACACCTAATACCAGGGTTGTGACTTACTAATTACCGTGAGCTTGCCTTCACTTGCTCTTTCCCCAAAAAAACGTATGGCGTGATCATAGGAAATGTTGAGCCAAAAAATCCACTTATTTACGTCGTTTTGGGGTTTGAGTTGAGATGTTACAGAATATTGGCAGTGAAGTCTTTGGCAAGCCCAGTACTGAGGAATGGGAAAGGAATAAAGGCTTGTCTTGTGTGTCTTCGCACAGTAACAGTCGGGCCGTGAGTCACTGAAGCGCGCCTGCCGGAACCTGTACGTGGCTCTGTCGGCTCTGTGGAGCAGCTGCCTGAAGAATGCATTTGTACAAAGGGGTTTGAGGGTTGTTTGTAACCTTTAAGTGAAAACTCTCCCTCACCAGTAATGTGAAATGTGGTTAAACCTCCGTGTTAGTTCAAAGAGTTGCTGTACCTGAGTATTTGGCTTCTTTTGAACAGTGCTACAGTAGGCCATATGGTGTCCTATGCTTTGAAATAACTGCTTTGTCTTGGCGTTTGGAAGTGAAATTTGTTGTTTCACCAATTTTAAAAGTATATAAGGGTTCTAGTTCATTTATTTTCATAAGGGAAAAATAGTGCATTCATTTTATTCCAACAGGATAATTACTATTTTCTTTTAAATCCAAGTCTTTCAGGGGATTCTGAAGCTTAGATTCCATCCCATCAGGTAGGTTTTCCAGCCCTTGTGTCCTTTATTGGCCAGAGCAAGGGGGTCCTATAAGATGGAATGGCTTTTGCATTCTGGATCCAGCATGTACCAGCCCCATGATCTTCAGCTAGCAAGCTAGATGGCCATTCTGAGCCCATTGCCTCACCCTTAGAATGTGACGGGATGATGAGAGGCAGCCTATAGGGTTGTGAGCAAAGGCAGTGATTATAGAGTTGTGATCTCACAGCGGGCACAGCTATGTGGTACTGTTACTTATTCAGCAAAAGCAGTGCTGTTCATTCAGCCAGCCTTTTAGGGTACCTGCCAAGTTCTGGATATAGAAGATATGAAGGTGAAAATGACTTGATCCTGCCCCAGAAAAGCTTACAGTTGAGTATGTCCCTTGAGCCTTTGGCTCTCTTGACCTAGATCTTACTGGTATGAGTGAGACTGGGTCTAAGAGATTTGATTCCCTTCTAGGGGCACAAAGGTGGTCACCCAGATGTGCTATAATTAGTTTTGCCATTTTCCCCATTAAGGACCTGTTCTTCTACATACGGTATGTGAAGTGCAGTATAGTAATGTACTTGGCCTCAGTCATGCTTGTTAGTGGGACAAACGGGGTTTTAGCAGCTGGTTCCTTTACATTTTTTCTTTATCTCTAACAGTAAAACTTTTACCTGTCATCAGGTTAGATTTTCTCCTAACTATATAGATTCTTTTTTTTTTTTTTTTTTTTTTTTGGGTAAAGTCACAATGGCATTCATGATTAATTTTCTATATTGGCAAAACTTAGTTATGGTTCTTAAGTTAACTTTTTTTGTTTTTGTTTTTAGTGTTTACTTATTTTTGAGAGAGAGAGAGACAGAGCATGAGTGAGGGAGGGGTAGCGAGAGACACACAGAATCCTAAGCAGACTCCAGGCTGTCAGCACAGCCCGATGTGGGGCTTGAACCCACAAACCATGAGATCATAACCTGAGCTAAAGTTGGATACTTAATGACTGAGCCACCCAGGCACCTCAAGTTAATTTTTTTCTTAATACAGATGTAGTACATGTTTGTTATAAAAAACTTTAGAGGTTCCTGTCCCCCTCCCCCCATTAGCATGCTGGTTTATGTTGAGCTACCCATCTGGCGATAATAATAAACTGTGGTTTCTGGAAGATTCCGTGGTTACTTTTGGCAGACACTGACAATATAATATGTTGATTTTTGCATCAGGGTGCCCGGCTGGCTCAGGTGGTAGGGCCCACGATTCTTGGCCTTGGGGTCACGAATTCAAGCCCCACATTGGGCATAGAGCTTACTTTAAAAAAATCTTGATTTTTGCATCAAATTGTATCTTGAATTTTGATTCAGTGGAATACCAAGCGTAAATAACCAGTATATCCTACGTAAGTGATAGATTTTGTTTGCCTATTGGTTTATCATTGCTTTTTGAGTGAATATTTTTTAGAGCTATCTGGAGCAATCTGCCTTCAGAGGCCACTCATCTCTTTAGGTGTCAGACCTGCGGGCCTATTTTGTTATTGCCTACATAATGTTCTGAGGGGGAAATTCTCGGAATCTGGGACAGCACTTTCACAGTCCCTTTCATTCCCTAAGAGAAAGTAGAGCTGAAGGTCAGAACATATATTTTCTGACTTACTTTAGGAGAGTATATTCATGGAAGCCAGGCAGACAGCTTAACAGAGTATCTAGCCCTCTGCTTATAACGGGAAGGTGATTGGATTACATGATCGTTGATATTTTGGGAAGTTAAGACAAACCAGTTTTATGCAAAGAAACTGCAGAGGTCTGTTAACTGTGGTTTTGGTGGTAGTGGCTAACATTGAATATACTTTGTCAGGTTTTTTTTTTTTTTTTCTTTTTTTCTGGTTGCGTTATACCTTTTCAAAGATATATATATCTTTTATCTTTTTTGTGTGTATACCCCAGCCAAGCCACCCTTCAGCACTAACATTGTTGACTTTTTTTCTTACACACCATTGTGATAGCTACTGCCAGGTTTTGCATCTGAAGTCTGTGTTTTTCTAGCCTTATGTCATTAGATAAATATTGAGCAGCACCTCCATTTACAAGTAGCTAACAGCTTTTGTATTTTTAAGAGACTTATCACAGGATAGTTTTCGTACATTTGTTGGTGAAAATAGTTCCTTGGCACAATTAAAACATTGCATGTAGGTGGTCATTTACAAAAGAGCCACATTTTATAATTTATTTTCGTTAGAAAATAGAGTGATTTTACCAAGGATTCCCAAAATAATCATGCCTGCTTTTACTTCATTGGCAGCTAGTGGGTTTGCAGTAAAAATTTTTGGTCAAATTATTGGAGAGGTATTTTTAGAAATACTAAAGGATTGTAACTAATATAATTTTGCTTTTTGGAGCATTTCTTATATACTTAAGCAGATTGGTTTTTTATTTTTATTTTTTCCACCTTCACTAATAACATTTCCTCAAATAGTGATGCTCATAAATTTGGGGGAAGTGGGAACAAACAATTAATTACTGATACATTCTTTTGATTGTAGTTTTGTCCTCAGAAGATGGTAAGAGGGAGGAGATAAGGAGGGGCTGAGAGTTGAATAAACATGTAGGGACTGGAAAATGGCTTTTTTTTTAAATTGAAGTATAATGTTTGTTTTTTTCTCTTAAAAATATTTTTTTATTTTATTTTTGAGAAAGAGAAAGAGAGTAGGGGAGGGGCAGAGAGAGAGAGAGAGAGAGAGAGAGAGAGAGGGAGGCAGAGGATCTGAAGTGGTCTCTGTGCTGACAGCAGAGAGCCCAGTGCAGGGCTTGAACTCAAGAATTGTGAGATCATACCCTGAGCCGAAGTTGGAAGCTTAACTGACTGAGCCACCCAGGTGCCCATGATGTTTGCTCTTAGCACTGAAGTTGATCATAGACCAGAATACCTAGAGATGAGTATTAACTATAACTTTGAGGAAGTGAACTGAGGTTTTATTTTCACCAGAATGATAGCAGTAAGGTTAAACATATTTTCTAGACAACAGTGTTATTGATATTACTACTCTTTCAACTAATGAGTGTTTAAGCAAACGAGAGAATTTGTGGGTGGGGTGAAAAATAAAGTTTAATATTAATAATGTCCCTTGAACAAAAATGTAAGATACCTGCAGTATTTGGTGGCAATGGCCTTGATAGCTTCGTATATCTTACTATATATTGAATTCACATATAACACTTAAGTGCCTTGGCACTCTTCTAAACACTTTACAAATACTCACTTATCCAGTGTTAACTTATTTACTGGTTAATCACTTAATGTAGTTAGAGACTATTGAAGAAAATAGAGTGTATTGTGTATATTTTTTCTGGTAGTCGTTATTGTTTGTTTTGTTTGTGTAAACCTGGGAACTTCAGTCTCCAGGCTGGTCACAAATCCCTGTCTCGTGGTAGTTCTGCTTTTAATGCTCAGAACGTGTGGAAGATTCAGTCTTGAGATAGTAAGGAGCTTGGACTAAACTAGTTTCTGTGTTATAATAGTAAAACTTAACATTTCTGAAAAATAAGGCATTTGATGAATAAATAAAAATTCTACCTATCCCATCTCTCTGTTGTTTTTTTTTTTTTATCATTAAGCATATTTTCTATTTATATACTAAAAGAAGTTAGTAGACACTACTTTAAATCCTACAATGTCTGTGTCCCTGCCCATTCCAGCATGCTCGAAGATGACCTTCAGCTCAGTGACAGTGAGGACAGTGACAACGAACAAGTAAGTTTTGTACACCCCCGTAATACCAGGAATCCTTAAAAATGTAAGCTTTCCAGCTGCTTATCCTAACCTGTTGTTTTGTTCTTTTCCTGGTCCTTCTTGCCCTTATTGTGAATACCTAGAGCCCAGAGAAGCCTCCTTCTGCATCTGCACCTCCAAGGTATTGTATGCGGGCAAAGTGTTTGCGTTTCTCCGTTAGTGCTTTCATAGCTTCTTCATGGAGAAGGACGTGAAGGATCACAGTTAGAAGAAAGTACCTATTTAATTTTTTGGAAGCTTAAATCAGCCAAGAGAGGTTGTTAGCTCTATAAAAGAGAAAGTCCCTGTACCTACCTAGATCATCAGGTTGGAATTTAAAAATTTTTGAGAATTAAAAAAAAATAAGCTTAAATCACTTTCATCAGTATTAATATAACCAGTGTTTAAAAAGTTATGCTGAGGAGCATAATGTTTTTATTTGCTGTTTTCAAAAATTACAAAGCTGAATCATTTCTAGAAATTGTTTTCCATAGTGCCTGTTTTCTCAGTCATGTGAGTTTTCTAGTTGTTTCAGCTGCTTTAAAAAATTGACCTAGAGTGCATTTTAGTGTGATGAAAAATGGCACTGTTTTCACTTTGTAAGTAGCAGCCATATTTCAGAAAATAAGGTGCTTTAGTTTTTGGAAGTGGGAATTATCTGAACTGTCTTTACAATATTTTCCTCTGGTATTGAACTTAATGATTTAATATATTGGTACCTGCCTTCCATGGACAAAGGGTTAAACTATGCTGTAGCTGTTTTACTTCTTGAGATGTGGTCATCCATTCCGAGACGTGCTCAGCAATAAAAACCTTCCTGCCACACAGGTGACGTTACAGTTATTGTGGAGGCAGACCATGTAATTATCGTGTAATTATGTGAGGTTGTCTGGATTCAAAAGCTCTGCTCATTTTCTCTTCTGTTCAGTAACTTCTGGTGGCATAAAATATGACAAAATAGCCTAACTTTAAAGTGGAGGAAGAGAAAATAGGAAAGATGGGGATAAACTAGAAGCAGGAAGCACACTGAAAGTGCATCTCATTCTAATCCTCACTGGCTGAAGCTCTTCAGCTACCAGGGAGAACGGGATCACAAATTTGATGTAGCGTTTTATATGAGGCAGTTACATCATTTGTAGTATAGTGTGCGTGTTTTAAAATTACCTCAACTAGTGACTTTGGTATTTTTTTTTTGTTACTCTATTTTATTTTAATAAAAAAATTTATTTAATAAATCATTTAATATTTTAGGTGGTTGTGGAGGCTTTCAAGATTATAGTTCTGGATTTATTGCCCTGGCTGATCCCATCTGGGACAAGTTTTTAAGATAGGCTGTGAAATTCTGTATGGGCCCAGCAGTGTGATCAGTGTGTTTTCTCCCTGACTAGAATTCTTGCCTTATTCTTAAAACTTGTAGTAGTTAATCTCTACTTCAGCTGGTATTTGGGGGTGGTCCTAAGCCACTCATAAAAAACGGCCTCTTCTATAACTCTGCCCAAGGGTGTGACTGGATTACCTTTGAGGCCACTTTCCAGAGGGGCGCCATTTATATTCAACAGTTTCTGGCTACCATTCGGTTAGTTTTCATATAGAGAACAGAGGGAGGTTTTAATTATAACTTCATAAAATAACTTAATGGATTAATTTATACCCATTTAAAGCAAACACAAAGGGTCAGAAAGTAAATATTTTAGGCTATATGGCCTAAAAACTATTTAGCTTTTGAAACTATTCAGCTCTGCTTTTGTGGTATAAAAGCAGATCTAGACAATACTTAAATAACAGGTGTGGACACGTCCTAATAAAACTTTATTTAGAAGAATAGACAGGCAGTCCATGCCGTGGTTTACTAAACTTCTGATATAAAGTGCTACCATCTAACTTGAATTTTGTGTAGCTCAAAATGTTCTTCAGGAGCAAAATATCCACAAGCTTCTCATTTATGTAGTTATTTGGTGAGCCATTTTAAAGATTTTTCACTGACCGTTTGAGCCACTGTGGGCCTTTCTCTCAACTGGATGATGTGGTAATTTAGTAATGTTAGGTATTATTAAGGCCCTCTCTTTTGAGTAGCAGAAAAATGGTTGGAGGGCAGGGTGGGGTGTGAGTAAAGAGGGAGAAAATCCACCTTGTGAGGTGTCTTCAGATTCTGTCTTCGGTTGCTTTGCAGTGCTCCACAGTCGCTTCCAGAAGCCGCGGCCTCAGCACATTCCAGTAGTGCCGAGTCAGAGAGCACCAGTGACTCAGACAGCTCCTCGGACTCGGAGAGCGAGAGCAGCTCAAGTGACAGCGAAGAGAATGAGCCCCTAGAAACTCCGGCTCCTGAGGTATTGTGTCCCCTCCAGGAGGCAATCTAGGATGGCAGCATTCTGCTTTTGGGGCTAGAGTCTGCTGTGGGCCAGTACTGGCTGTGGACTGAGTGGTTCTGTCCCATGGGGCAACTCTCTCCTACCCCTGTGCTGCGTAGGGCCAGCTATTTCTGTTTATTTCTTACCAAACATTTGGCAATAGAAGTTTGGGAGAGAGGTCTTCTCTCTCCTTCTATAAAATGATAAGTTCTTCTCTGTTGTGGCTAGTGTTGTTTGGAGGAGCGACTCATTAAGAATGTTTGCACACCATTTTCTTTTCCCTTCTATTAAAAAAGACAACTCATTTTTTGTGTGGTTTTTTTTTTTTTTCAGTAGGCTGCTGTTTTAATATTAATGAGAATTCTTTTTGAAATTTCAGGAATGCATGAATTAAGGAAATCAAAAGGAGACAGCCCAATTTAGCATAGGACAGGAACGTGAACTAGAAATAAGTCATCAGAGGTTCTATTTTTGAATCACTAAAAGCCATGCATTAAATTGATGGCAAAGTGATCTTGCCAGGGCTGTGTTTCTTGCTCCCTGTGTTCCATGTAAAACAGGGATAATTGTGTGTGCCTGTCACCCACCCTTGGGAGAAACTGTAAGATAAACAGATGAGACTGCAAATCGCAAGCACGTTTATCTAGAAGACTTATTCTATTTTTTTACTGGATTGTTGAATACAAGAAGTCTAGTAACAACAATCAGGGTTGCCAGAGGCCCTCAAAACGTGGAGTAGCAATGTAAAAATTATACTTGGTGGAAAGGGAAGACCTTTTTGGTGAATGAACTAGACCAGTTTGTATAGAGAAAATTACTCTGCTCATTTTAGATGGGAATCCTGGGAAATGAACCTTTCTGATTAAGAAAGCGTTCAAGTTCCCAATATTTACATCTGTTTAGAAATCAGGGCAGTTCCACTAGAGCATTAACTGAATGCATCTGGAGATAATGTAGTGAGACTTAACAGCCATGTCTGAGGGCAAGGAAAAATAACTGAGTGTCATTTTTTTGTTAGACATGAATTTATGTCTGGCACAGACTAAATGCTCAATAAATATTTTTTTGGAGTGAATAAACATGAATCAGCATTAACTGTACTTAAAATGCCTTGCAGATTTTAGAAACTACTCTATGTGTTTCTGGGGGCTGTTTCCTTGTGTGATTCTAATTACTGTTGAAATAATTATTCTGTGCATCAGGGAAAAGATACTGAAAATGCTTTGTAGACAAATTGCTTGTTCCCTGCTTATAAGAACTTTGCTTTATGTCTCCTTATTCAATTAGAAAAATCTTCATGCTTGTTTGGTTACTAAAAGAAGGAAGAGAATTGAATTAAATAATAAAATTCAGTTCAAATAAAATGGAAATGGTACAGATTTGGCTGAATAATTGAAACTTGAAAGAAAAATTTCATCTAGCATTTATATTAATGAAACCATTATATTTTGTTGTTCAAAAGTTACTGGAAAAGATTGAGACTTTTTGAAAAAATAAATGTTCCCATCCTACTTTATTTTTTTAAATTGCCTTACCAAACAGGCTCATATTTGCACATTTGGGCTGATGAGCAAGTCTAGATTTGGGTGCAGTTTATATGTCATGTACTGAGATGTCACCAGAAATAATTTGTCTTTGTGTAGATTTTAAACCTTTAATTCCCATCCCCACCCCCCGGTGTATTTAACTACCTTTTTTCCTTTTATTTTTTATTTATTTATATATTTTTTTTAAGTTTTTTTTTTTTTTTTTAATGTTTATTTTTGAGAGAGAGTGAGACAGAGTGTGAGCAGGCAAGGGGCAGAGAGAAAGGGAGACGCAGGCTCCAGGCTCCGAGGTGTCAGCACAGAACCCCACGCAAGGCTTGAACTCACGAACTGCAAGATCATGACCTGAGCCGAAGTCGGACGCTTAACTGACTGAGCCACCCAGGCGCCCCATACCTTCTTTTCTTTTCAAAGAAACACCTGCATTATTGTAAATCTCATGTGTGAGAGAATTTTTTTTTTAAGTTTATTTATTTACTTTGAGAGAGACTGAGATAGTGCGAGCAGGGGAGGGCCAGAGGAAGAGAGAGAAAGAGAGAGAGAGAGGATGAAACCCACGCAGCTGAAACTCCAGCTATGGAGCCCAACACGGGGCTTGAGCTCAAACACCGTGAGATCGTGACCTGAGCCGAAACCAAGACTCAGATGATTAACCGACTGAGCCACCCAGCCGCCCCATCACCCTTTTTTGAAATCTATTTTTAATGCTGAGATTTGTGCTTGTTATGGCTCCATTTTAAATCCATTTGATAAAGTAGTCCAGTGATCTTAGGTGATCTGAAATGCCGTATGCCCACCAATGGGCTGGCAATTTGGGGGAAGCTGCTTTTGGTGTCTGCTTTATAGTGTGAATCGAAATGTAAATCTCAGCTTTTCCAAATATATGGGACACATCGTCTTTTTACTGCTTACGTTAAGAAAAAATGATTCTATTCTCCGTTATTCAAGGATCTACTTGGTCTTCTAACATAGATTCATTGTCCCGCTTTGTTTATAGTGAAACGCCTTTGTTGATTTGCCTCCCATATGCTCTTGGTATTTTTTAATGAGGTATTTGACTTAGCTCTCCATCAACCGTGGGAGGTTGGGAGCTGTCTTTTTACCAGTTAAAAGGTAGCAACACCAAGATTTAGGCCCATGGCCATGTGACTCCAGAGCATTTTTTGCTACTACACCACGCCTCTCTCTCATAGTCCTCTCCTTTCCCTCTTTTCCTTACATTTTGAGACTCATAACGACATTTTTACGAAGAAAAAAAAAAGACATATTTGTGCATAGCTCAAAACTTTTTATTCAGAACCACAATTTATCCTAAAATGCATGAACTTCCACCAATTTGAGGAGTTAGGAGATGTAAAGGGACGTATTGTCAAACATTTCTTAAAACTTACTGAGGAGCGCTTGGGTGGCTCAGTGGGTTAAACATCCGACTTTGGCTCAGGTCATGATCTCGCAGTTGGTGGGTTCGAGCTCTGCCCTGACAGAGCGGGATTCTCTCTCTGCCCCTTCCCCCACTCGTGCATGCTCTCCCTTTCAAAATAAATTAAAAAAAAAAAAAAAAAAAAAAAAAAACCCTAGTGAAAATCCGGTATTTTTTTTCACACCCAGTGTGCAGTGTTGGGGTTGCACCAGCACTGGACTGGGAGACTGGTGGCGGGGCATGAGGAAAGGCAGGGGAAGAAAGGAAAGTCCAAACCTTGATCCTGTCCAGCGTTTAAAATTCATCTTAAAATCTATTTCATTCAATCCCTTAATGTAAAAGTTTTCCTTATCCCAACACCCAAATAATATCTGATCTTAAAATAATTCTATCCATTTTACATCTTTATGGCAGGTCTGTAGAAGGGATTGTCCATACCTTTTCTCCTTGTCTGGGCACATAAATTCAAATTTACCCTGCAATTGGGCCATATGCCTTCCTTCTGGACAATTTTAGGACCATAGTTGAAGAAAATGTGTTTTATTTCTGTAACCAGGACATTCCTTTAGTAGGACATTCCTACTAAATGTATCTTATACTGCCCTGTTTTGGGGTGGGGGGAGAACAGATGTTATTTATACCAGGAATGACTTTCCTTTTTGGTTCACGAATAAATACTCTTCTATAGAGCATGTCAGTGATGTCGGTGGGGCTGTAAACTTAGCCTTGGTGAGAGATCTATACCTCTCCCAAGAAAGGATTTGAAAGTTTTGGTTCCTAAGGTGATTGGCAAGTGATATATCTTAATGCCTTGTTCCTGGTTAGCACCCAGATTACCACACCCTCAAGCCTTTGCAGGAAGTCATATTTGACAAGTAGGTATTGGGTGCTAATCTTTTCTCCACTATTAACAATCATCCTGTCTTGTTAGGATATGGAATACGGTTTTAGATTTCCTGTGGCAAAATAAATGCCTGGCACACTAGAGTAGTTTCCTTCTTCCTTCCCTTCTGCTCTGAAATTCAAATGAGAGCCTGGGTGTAGAGTTGATATTGAAGGAGATATATTAAGCAGCAATGAAGGGTAAGCAGAAAAAAACAGTTCTGCAGCCCTCCTTCTGGCTGAACTATGGTCCTACCTGGTTCCTTACAGTTCCTCTTCTGTTTTCATCACACCAAGCCCAAACTACTTCCCTGATCATTTTATTACCTAACTTTTTTTCTGGTCAAAAATCCTTTACATTATATCCACGTCTTGACGTATCAATTTGTAGTGTTTTTATAGAGTTGAATTATTTGGGACATTCCACTTCAGAAAGTTGTTAGCAGTCTTTCCTGTAAAATATCATCCACCTACTGGAGTGATCTGCTTATCCCTAATCTCTAACCAGTTAAATCCTATGTGGAATATCTTTCAGTTAACTCTCTGGTACATTGCATATATGGTTTAGTCACTCATACAAACCACAGATCAGAATGGATCTTAAAAAACATGTAGCATGTCGGTGATGTGCTGCCCTTTGAAAAGGCATAATCGTTGCCTACTCTATTAGACACTAATGTTTCCATATGGCGTAAAATGTATAGGTGCTGTAACATGCCTGTAGAAATGCTTTAAGTAAGTATCTCATGTACATCACTGTATTGCAAACATAAGAGTGGAACTTGGAGACAGAAACGTCTTTGGGTCATTCTGTTAATAATCTACTTGGAGAGACGTGTTAGGATGCATCAATAGCCAGTGAGCAACAAAGATTTGAAAAACAGTTAAGATACCAGGAGAAGCCAGGAACTTCTGTTTGTTTGTCCTATCAGATGTACATATAATCAGTGTCATCTCACTGCTCTTAATTGTGTGTTCTGGAGCCACCCTGTGTTTCTTAGAAAAATAGATGCTATTTCAGATAAGATTGCCTGTAACAAGAGACGTAATGTTTGAGTTTTAAAGACTTCAAGTGGGACTAAATTCAAGTGGTTAATGCACCTTCACTTGATTCTTTTACCCAAGCGAGGTGTAAAATTTGAAAATCAAGCCGTATTCCACGACATACTGCAAACCTTGTCATGTATAAATGTTTAATGTTTTTAAGTAAAGAAATGAAATCAAGTCTTGCGGAAAGTGCTTTTCAGTTGAAAAGTATGTCAAAAAAAAAAAAAGGATAAAGCCTATAGGTAATCACTAAGATTATTAGTTTACTCATTAGCCTTCTGAAAATCCTTGATAAAAGGATTCTGTTTATTCTTCATTTTTCCCTTTATTTTCTGATAGGATAGTTTAGGAGCCAAAATGTGTCATTTCTGTCTAAATTATACTGGAATTACTATTAGAACAAAATACTTGCTACAAAGATTTCTCCCCAGTTGTCAGTGGTCTACATCGGTCAATATCTCATGGTCTGTTATTAGTCGATATCTGCTACGGCAAAATTCCTGTAGCACAAAAAGATGGGAAGATTGTTTTAAGAGTTAATTATTAAGAGGCTCTGACCTGTATCTAGAGGGGATAAAAAGGACTCGAATTCTTAGGTTTGGAATGATTACGTCTCCCTGGGAGAGTCCTATACAATTGGGTGACTAGCACAGAAGAGTTTATCATCCTTGGTTAGCTCACATTCTTCTCTACTCCTTGGTTTTTAGCCCGAGCCTCCTACAACAAACAAATGGCAGCTGGACAACTGGCTGACCAAAGTGAGCCAGCCAGTAGCAGCGCCGGACGCCCTGGGGAGCGCGGAGCCTCCGCCTCGGCACCCAGAGAGTAAGGGCAAGGGCGGGGGCGACGGCGGTGGTGGTGCCGCCAGCCACGAGCGCTCGGAATCCAAAGATCCTGCCCTCAAGAGCTCCGGCAAGGGCCCTCGGGGCCCCTCGGAAGGCCTGCACGCCGGCAAGAGGAGCTGTCAGAAGTCCCCCGCCCAACAGGAGGCTCCCCAGAGGCAGACCGTCGGAAACAAACAGCCCAAAAAGCCCGTCAAGGCCCCTGCGCAGGCAGACTCGCGGGCCAGCCTGCAGGTGGAAAGTGAGCCGGGACCCCCTCCCTACGGCTCCAAAGACCAGCCTTCCAAAGACAAGCCCAAGGTGAAGACGAAAGGGAGGCCCCGCGCAGGAGACGGCCGAGAGCCCAAGCCCGTGGCGCCCGGCCCCAGCCCCAGCCCCAGCCCCAGTGAGAGGAAGAAGCACAGGAGTGGGCCGCTGGCCCCCTCGAAGGCGCTCTCGGGCCCGGAGCCCACGAAGGACAATGTGGGGGCCAGGAGCCCCGAGCACTTTGCCCTGGTCCCCTTGACCCAGAGCCAGGGCCCGCCCCAGGGCGGCGGTGGAAGGACTAGCGGCTGCCGGCGTGCCGTGGTTGTCCAGGAAGACCGCCGGAAGGACAGACTCCCGGGGCCCACGAGAGACCCCAAGCTGCTCTCCCCGCTCAGGGACACCGCTCCCCCGCCGATCTTGATGGTGAAGATAACCCTCGACCTTCTTTCTCGGATACCCCAGCTTCCTGGGAAGGGGGGCCGCCAGAAGAGACCGGAGGACAAGCAGCCCGCCACAGGGAAGAAGCCTGATCCCGAGAAGAGAGGCGCAGACAGTTCAAGCAAGTTGGCCAAAAAGAGAAAGGTGAGTGTAGGTGTCTGGCCTCCCCCAGCCGTGTGGATTGTACCTCCTGTTGGCTTGGGGCTGGCTCTGACCCCTGAGTTGTCCTAGAAGAGACAGGGAACCTTTGCCTTGATCTGATGTAGCCTTTGCTCCGACACCAGAATTACCCTCTCCCTGAGGATCTGCATGCTTCCCCCTCTGCCAGCGGGCATTACCAGATGCCAGGTCCCTTCAACAGTCTGAAAAGGGGAGGCAGTCCTCCTAAAGGATGTCTTGTTTTAGGATAATGTAGCATTTTGGGGGTACACTTTTATTTTTTCCGATAACATTGGTATTTACCACCTGGCCCATGATTAGGTTTTGTCCTAGAAATTAAAATCTTAATGTACTGAAATGTTAATTAGTATTCTGAATTACTGAAAGAACTGCTATACTCTAAATTTTACTCCCGTAATATGATTCTTTTTAACACCACCAATATTACATCTATATTTTAACTCACGGCTGCCTAACACTTCATTAATTTGAAACTACCAGATTTAGAATTTGTGACCTCTATTAAAGACTTTTATTAATAAGCAGAACATTATAAAAAAAAAGGTTATAGAGCTATTAAACACATGGTTGGGATATCTTGTTGAGTAATACAGGCTGGTAATGGTATGTTGTGAGGTATTAAAAATCTGTCATTTCATTTATCATAATTTTTGGAAACTTCACTTTAAGGAATAAACACAGTGAAGAAGGTTAAAAAAAAATCTCACATTACTTAAGACCCTGAGTTAACTTGGACATACTATTCATTTGGACAATCTCCTTCCTTCCTGTATTCTGAATCACTGAGCTCCTGATACTCTTCATGGTGAAAGATAAGCAGGTTTTTTCCCCAGTGGCATTCCAGCCTAATCTGTCCCAAGATTCAGAACGAAAGGCACAAGAAGGGCCAGCTCTTTCCTGCTGACAAGGGATAAAAGTTTTAACACTCTCACAAGTCCACCAAAACCTTCTTACTCAGTTGTGGAAATTGAGCTAAGAATAACAAAGGACAAAAAGATCATGAAGCCTGCTGTCCTGTCTGTGATTCGACCAGTTACTCCACTAGGTTAAAAATAGAACATGACTTTATCAAATAGCGAAGGGTGACTGTTTTCTCCAGAAGCTTGTTGAATGAGACCTGAGGGTGTGCATTACCACCATAACCGCAGCCGGCAAGTCAAGCGGGGTGGGATCCAGTGCCGATTGGTGGTGCTGTTTCAGCTAGAAGGGGGCATGTCCCAGGTCAGAGAACCCTTAAAATGGTATGTGTATGTGTTGAAGGTGTAAAACTTCACGGATAAAATTGTGATGGTTCTGGGTAGGAAAAAGGTGCCTGCATTTCATACCCACGAGAAAGGTTCAGAAATATACTCCTTCACCTCCCCTTCCTCCTGGGAAATCTTTTAATCACTTAACCTCCAGCCACCATGATCTTGTCTAGTCTCCAGTGACCCTTCTGCAGTAGCTGGAGTGGGGAGAAATACTGGCTTCTAAAATACTTACTAACCCAGTGTGGATGTTAGAAATGGAGGCTCCCCTGGACAGTTCTTAGCCCCGTCCATACCCCAGCACAAAACTAGAAGCATCGCTTGCAGCTCCATAAAGGGAAACTCAGCACTCCCTGTTGAGGATATGAGCTGTGCACTCTAAAAGCCATTCCCAGCCCTTGGCCTTGCTCCACCAGGGCAGCTAATTGATCTCTTTGTTTAGAGGATGGAGAAATAATGACCCCCCTCCCCCCCCATCTTAGATGCATGCTTTCTTGGGTGTTCGGCAGGCGGCAGAGAGAACTGCCCCTGGGAACAGTTTGCCTCTCTGCTGTGGAACTGATTGGATCAGGGTCTGAACCAATGTGATGGTCACCAGGGTGCCTTTAATGCTGATGGCAAGGTTTGTGTCCCTCTCCCTTCCTCCCTCCATTGGTGTTTCCTAAATCCTAATGTCTAGTGGAGCTGGGGACCACTGGAGCAGAGCCATACCACAGGGCCAAGATTGTACAAAGCTAGTTCTTTGGATTGAGAAGTACCTCCCGTGTGCCACTTTTCAACATCATGGATCTAGGCAGTGAGGAATTCCTTGCCTAACGGATGTCACTAGTTAGAAGCTTTCAGATGAATAAACTTAAAAATAATTCAGCAGTATACTTATTTCATGATCAGAGAATCATGATCCTTTGTTTTTATACCTGTTGTGTTCCAGGTAGTATGAATATTGGTCATAGGAACCTGAGATCCTTCCCTTTGCAGGCGGGCTTCCCCCTTTCCTGTTGAGACCCCATTGACTCCCTTTGTTCAGGGCAGCGTGACTGTGGCCTTTCCCATAGTGTAGCTGCTCCTCCAGCATGTGGGGTTGGACCCCAAGGCAGGCAGGACTGTTCTCATTTTAAGACTGAGCGCTTTTCCACAAATTTGGATGGTGAAAATTTGTTCATTGCCTTCATTTTAAGTGGGAGCACTAGAAAAAGCTGTCTGCGGAAGTAATGAGAGCAGTTTGAAGAATGTACCTTATCCTTCACATTAGTGAAGTTTAGCTTTTCTTTTGTATTTTCTTTTCTTTTTTTTAGGTAGGCTCCATGTCCAACATGGGGCTTGAATTCATGACCCTGAGATTGAGTCACATGCCCGACTGGACTGAGCCAGCGAGGTGCCCCTGAAATTTAGTTTTTCATTTTAAATTCAGTGTGTTCCTTTCCTGATGCAAAATTTAGCAACTATTTTCAGAGTGTTAATGGATCCTTAAAGCCACTGTAGGCTTAAAATTGTGACAAGATAATCCTAAAGACTTACAGTGGATGACAGTAGCTGTGATGAAGCTGTCAGATATGGCACCTGAAAGAGTGGGCAAGGAGCAGTTTGTGAGGAGAAGTGGAGAAAATTAGGGGAAACACGCATGACTTGACCGAGTGCTCCTTACATAAACTACAGAATTTCATCAACTTGATTACAGTTTAGGATTTAGGGGGCGCGCCTGGGTGGCTCAGTCGGTTGAGCATCCGACTTCAGCTCGGGTCATCATCTCCCAGTTCATAGTTCGAGCCCTGCATCAGGCTCTGTGCTGTCAACGCAGGGCCTGCTTTGGATCCTCTGTCCCCCTCTCTGTGCTCCTGCCCTGCTCACGCTCTCTCTCAAAAATAAATAAAACATTAAAAACAAAAAGAACTAGAATTTAAAACACAACTTATGTTTTCATTTATATAATTTGTAAACCAAGCTTATGTTGCTCAGACTTGGAAGAAAAATGAAAGTCAAGAAGCACAATATAAGAAATACAACCAGTCTAGTGCAATTGAGAGCATTTAACAACATACTTAACACGCACAAAGCTCCATGCGTGAGTTAAGTTTTATTCTAGGCACTTTTGTTGACAATATCTCATTTAATTTCAGTCATTGTATAGATCATCTTTCAAATGAAATGCCAGCAGGTCCTAACCATGGTGTAGACATATGTCTGAACAAGGAGGTATATTCATTCAAGCCTGTCTTTTCCTTTCTCTTAATAGCTGCTTTACGGACCAAGAAGCTTTGGCATTTCGTGAAATACAATTTCAGAGCTATCATTTATGTCAGTTTTGGAGAATGGGTAAAGGAAGTTAGGGGATGTAGTGCATTTTTATTGCTTGAGGATGGTTGGTTCAGTCCCTTCGTTCTCTCCAAGATCTGTCTTTCCTTAAACTACCTATTGAGATCAACATTCCCAGTTACTCTTCTTCAACATCAAGGGTTTGAAAAGTCATCCCTATAAAGAAACTAGAAGTTTCCTCAAGTCACTGCTATCTAATTACTTCATGCCTTGTTAGTTACTCTGCATCATGACCATGTGAGTGTGGTGTGAAGACTGTCTTAAACCATTCTTAATGCCTGTGTATTTCCTCACCAAAAAGAAGGGCCAAAGGTGGGCTAATTTTCCTTGTCTGTCGTACTTATCCCAGTGAATGTAAGCTGTCTTCTCCGTAAGTCCCTGCCCTCGTTCTCGGTACTGATTGGACCACTGTGTCGTCGTCTTAGTGAACTTTGTGCAAAGGCACATCCCAGAAAGTCCCTGAATTGCCCAGAAGATTCTCCACTCTTCCCACCCCCAGGTGCTTGCGAAGCTCCTTTGCTTTCCTGAGGGAGAGGACAGTCTGGTAGTTTGAGTGCTGAGACACTTTGGGTTCCTTGTTCAGCTGCCCCCTTTTCTAGATGAGATCCAGGACGGCTCTAACATCGCTTGGCTGCTTAGCAACCAGTGGGTCTGGAGCTCACATGTGCTGACCCCTTCCAGTCCAGCAATGCTCTTATCTTTCACACCTGATGGGGGTTTCTTTTTGTACACAGGTGTCTGGTGGGGGGATTACTGGAGAGAGGCACAAGGTTACAGCTCAAGGGCAGTGTATGGACACTGACAGAGTGTCATCCCTGGCCCAGTCCCTGCATTGTCCCTGCTCCTGCCACTCCAGTGTTCCCCCCACACCCTTCTACATCAGTTTCCCTTTCAGATGCCCCTCATCTTTCCCTGCCATAGCAAAGCTTGTGGTAGACCATCTTTCTACCTGTTAGAAACTTTATGGCCTAAAGCTGTCTTCATGTTCCTTCTGCCACCTTTGGGTACATAGATGGTGAGCCAGATGCTGGGGTGGGCATGAGGCTGCCCTGGGGGTGTTCTTTTTCAGGAACCAGCTTGGCCCAGCACAGTCCCCATCTCTTCCTTGTATGGTCTTCATGCTTGCCCTTCCACTGGACTCTGTAGGTGGAGCGCCATTTGGCAGATAATCCTTGGCCGCCTGACCCACCGGGTTAAGAAAAGCAAACAAGTCAGTTAGGAACCAGTCATCAGCCAGCAGCCTCCTTTTGTTGTAGATAGAGGCCCTGTTTGAGATGCTTATCCTTCTAGAAAAAGAGAACTTCTGAAGCCCAGACCTTAGACAAGGGTTCCTTGTAAGGGGGGGTGATCTGTGAATAGGCCAAAGGGCAAAGGAGACGTCTTTTTCCTCTTGAAGACAGAGTGCATTGCTCTTGTCTCATTTTCTTTTTCTTTTTCTTTTTTTTTTTCCTTTTCTCTCTCTTTTTTTTTTTTACATTTATTTATTTTTGAGAAACAGAGTGAGACAAAGCGTGAGTGGGGGAGGGGCAGAGAGAGGAGACACAGAATCCGAAGCAGGCTCTAGGCTCTGAGCAAGCAGTCAGCACAGAGCCTATTGTGGGGCTCGAACCCACGAACCGTGAGATCATGACCTGAACTGAAGTCGATGCTCAACCAGCTGAGCCACCCAGGTGCCCCTTGTCTCATTTTCAAATGGCTTCGTGTCCCAGGAAAATCTTAAGAACTCCTTGCCTCCTTTTCAGTCTTGGAATTCAAGTGTGCATTTCCTGCCGCTCTGTATTGCTTGGCTCCCTGTTTAATGGCCCTTTCCTAAATCCACCCCCTGAGACTTGTCTTGCAGTCCTGTTTCCAGGGGCTTCAGCTGTGCCGTCAGCTGCTAAACTTGCTTTCTGTGCCACCGGACAAATACTTACTCTGGGGAAGCCTCTGTGACTGTTCCAGACAGAGGATGACAGGGTTCCAAGTGCATAGTGTACAGAAATACTAACCTCAAGCCCACAGGCTTGAACTCAGGCGAGGAAAATCACCAGAAGGGGAATGTTGCTTTATTTGATTTAATGGCTTACTTTCTACCAGCTTAAAGAATATTATCAGCTTGTAAGTTCTACACATCAATATAATCAGTATATTATTCCAGTAAGTGCCAACACAGTTGTTAAATGCTTGTGTCGAAGTTATTGTGTGGTAACTTCTTGGGGTTTTTTGGCTGTTCTCTTGAGTCGCTGATTGGCGCAAGCCAGGGTTATGTCCGGTCTGTGAGGATTGACTCATTACGAATCTTATTTTCATGTGTGGTGTATAAGGTCTGCCACTTTGGTTTTATAGTCCTAAGCAGCATGAAGATCTATAAACAAAAATTAACTCACATTCCACCTCTGGGGTTTGGTGGGTTTTGTTTGTTTGTTTGTTTTGTTTTGTTTTTAAGGAAGTAACCTTGTGGACAGTTTATGCCTAATTTTGCCTTGGGAATTTACCCTAAATGTCATTAATTGCCTGGAAACACCTTCCACTGGAAAAAGTATGTATTACTAACTACTCCACGTGCAAGTTAATAGCTGTATATTTTAGCAAATTCTGTGACTTTCCAAAGCTAAATCTCCCATCTTCTTGCACTGTTTGCTTGCCAACTTTCTAGCCTTTAATCTAAAACTCAGGAGAATTCATTGGGTCCACTGGTGGCAGAGACTCTTGGGCACAAGTAGGTTCATTTGTTTTTTTACTATTTATTTATTTTTGGAAGAGAGCTAAAGCACAAGCAGGGTAGGGGAGAGAGAGAGAGAGAGAGAGAGAGAGAGAGAGAGGGAGAGAGGAGAGAGATTGATTGAGAGGGGGAGAGAGAACCCCAAGCAGGCTCTGCACTGTCAGCACAGAGCCCAGTGCGGGGCTTGAGCTCACAAACTGTGAGATCATGACCTGAGCTGAAATCAAGAGCCGGCCACTTAACTGACTGAGCCACCCCCATGCCCCAGGCATAAGTAGGTTCTTAACTGACAAGGAGGATAGCAGGGTTCTATTTTAACCCAGTCATTCCCAATTTACTCTCTTTTCTCTGCCAACATGGACTATCTCTCAAGTGTTACCATTATGAATTGTTGAATGGGGATCCATGTGCTGGGCAGAATCCCAGGAGGCTTCTCCTGGCATGTGCCAGTGCCTTTCATTTCTTCTGAATTGTGCTCCTGAATTCTGCTGCTGGCCTGTGTTTAATGTCACAGGAGAAACGGCTGTGCCTTTTAGATGTAGCTATTCATTTACATCACGTTATCTCCTTACTAGGTCCCCCGAGATACTTTTTCTCCAGTATTCTCTAATAAATAGTTATATTTTTGAGCAGCTGGTTTGTTTTTTTATCTTATTTAGCCTGTACATTTTATTATTCCTTCTTTGCATTAGCTAATTGGAAGTTCAGAGCCCAGTTTGCAGATTGGTTCTTGAAAACTGTAGCACAGCACTGTCCACTAGAAATACAATGTAAACCACATATGTAATTTAAAATGTTCTAGTAGCCACATTAAAAATATAAAAAGCCTCACCCAGGTGACTCAGTCCTTTGAGTGTCCAACTCTCGATTTTTAGCTCAGGTCATGATCCCAGGGTCATGGGATCAAGCCCCACATCAGGCTCCATGCTGAATATGGAGTGTGCTTAAGGTTCTCTCCATCTCTCTCTCTCTTTCTGCCCCTCTTCCCTGCTCTCTTTCTCTCTAATAAAAAAAATATATATATATATGCACACGCACACACACACACATATATATATACGTACATAATATATGTAGCACCAAAAAAAAAAACCAGTGAAAATAATTAAAAAAAAAAAAAAAAAAAAAAACCTGTATATCTGTTTTTGAGAAAGGTATCACGCAGGGGTAGGGGATCAGAGAGAAAGAGAACCCCACGCAAGCTCCTTGTTTTTAGCACAGGGCCTGACATGGGGCTCAATCTCCCAAACTGTGAGATCAAGACCTGAGCCGAAACCAAGATTCAGATGCTTAACTGACAGAGCCACCCAGGTGCCCCCACAGTGAAAATAATTTAAAAATTTTTATTTAATCCAGTATATCCAAAACATCACTACTTCATTGTTTAGTCAATATAAAAATAATTATATTTCTCATTTTTGCACTGTCTTTGAACTTAATCACTTTGGACTACCCATATCCGGGTTCTTTCTAGATGCTGTCTGGGGGCTGTCCAGAGTGTGCAGGTCCCACAGAATCAGCCTCCAGGAAGGTAAAGGCTTTCCCTTGGATTTAAGTTCTCTTCTATATCCATATTTACCCTTTTTAATAATCTCACTTGTACATACACCAAGAGATTAAAAACCTGTTACCTTTTCTAAGCCCCTTTGGTCAATTTTGGAACAGGAAATAAAACTGTTTTTCCAAAGGAGATAGGAAGGGCTGAATGCATGTACACACTTAGGCACATTTGTTTGCAGAATGTCTGGAGGAGGAGGGGTATGTTTTTCCTCTTTCCCCATCTTTTGAGCAGGGTCAGGCTGTTAGGGTCGGGGCAGAGCTTGAGCCTACACCTCTTAATTTATTCATTTTTCTTGGAGAAATTCAGGGAATGAAGGAGAGACTGTGGTGAAAACCAGGGCCTTCCACAATCAGTTAATATGAAGAATGTTTTTTTCCTTTAAGGCTTTGAGAGAGGATCTTAGGTTTTTTCAGGATTGTCCTAGTTTCACTGGCCGTGTCCCAGATTTCTCTTGGTGAACTGACAGTGGGAGGAGTTTGGTTCTAAATGTGCATCAGAATTAAGAAGGACCTCCCACCTGTCACTTCACTGCTGCTTACCGTTCGGTCATGTGAGTCCAGACCAGTGGGAAGGAAGCCATTGCGAAGTCACTCGGTCTGTGTTAGACTTGCTGTGAACTTGGTCTGCATGTTGACAAATGACAAAGAATTCTTTGCTCTCTTAGCGATTGCATATGTTTATCTTGTACTTTAGTTGGTATAAACGTGTTTTTGCGATTACGTGCGTCTCTGTAGAATTAAATATCTGTTTTGCTCATCACTCTTCTCTCAAATTATACTTATCCTTTAGTTTTTTCAAATTTTTTCAAAAATAAAAACATGTGTCCCCATATCTATGTAGAGAAATATAGGGGCGCTTGGGTGGCTTAGTCGGTTGAGTGTCTGACTTTGGCTCAGGTCATGATCTCACAGTCCGTGAGTTCGAGCCCCGTGTCAGGCTCTGTGCTGACAGCTCAGAGCCTGGAGCCTGCTTCAGATTCTGTGTCTCCCTCTCTCTCTGCCCTGCTCATGCTCTCTGTCTCAAAAATAAATAAAAATATTAAAAAAGAGAAATATAAAAACAGTCTTTAAAAAAAGGGAGGTGTCTGGGTGGCTCAGTCGGTTGAGCATCCGACTTTAGCTCAGGTCATGATCTCATGGTTCGTGAGTTCGAGCCCCTCATTGGGCTCACTGCTGTCAGCGCAGAGCCAGCTTTGGACCCTCTCTCTGCCCCTCCCCTGCTCGCGTGTGCGTTCTCTCTCTCTCTCTCTCAAAAATAAACATTAAAAAATTAAAAGTAATAAGAGAAAAAAATTAATAGGCGTCAAGTGGATGGTTCTTGTGAAAGAAAGGGAGATACCCTCATTCATAAAATCATCTTTTATTGCTGCGAATATGCGTGTTTTATTGATTCTTTTATGTTTAAAAAACTTCAGTAATTTGTTGAAGACCATCACTCTTATCAGCTATTACTTAGACATCCTCCCTTTCCTAGGTGGGAAGAATACTCCTTCCTCAGGCAGAAATCTCAGTACAAACCTCATCAAATCTAGATTGTCTGCTTCCCTCCACACCCCCCCCCCCCCGACACACACATGGTGTAGGTACCTGTAAGTCTGCTGTGTGGTATAGATGTCGCCGAAAGTCTGATTACTGTCATTACTTTGCCGTGTAGTCTTTTCTGTTTTGTCTGCATGACTGTGTTTATAACTGTGTACTTTGTTATGCTGCACTCATAGGGTGACACAGAGAAAGACCATGATAGCAAGAAAGCCAGACTGGAGAAAGAAACCAAGGCACAGCCATCATGTTCATCTTCCCATAAAGATTCTTCTAAAACAAAGTGAGTATAGAGATTAACAACAGCCTTGAAAGGTGATTGAGTCTTCCTGGGTCTTGACTGGGCAAAAACATTTCTCTCTTGCAGTAGGAGTGGATTAACACACACGTCCAGCTCAGATGTGCAGATAGGTTGGTTTGATGTTGCTTTCGTCCATGGAAAAGGACCTTTTAGGAATTAGCAATTCACTGAGCAGCAAACTTGGGTTTATCAAAGGCATTTTAACAATGGAAAATTTCCAGAACTTCTGGAAACAGCTTCTTTCTAAAAGCATTTTAAATAAAAACTAGAAAGATGCTGCTATTACCCTACTCTTCAGAATTGGAAACCAAGGCACAGAGAGAGAAGATGACTTGTCTGTAGTCACAGAATTCTTGAGAGATGGAACCAGCACTTGAACTCTGAGAGCCTGGGTTCAGCACTCTTTCTTGAAGCAATTACTAGGAATGCACATGCCTGCTCACTATGTCTCTTGCTTTGGAGAGAGAGGACCAAAGGGAAGGGGAGTAGTTCCAAGAAGGTATGAATATAGAAAGTAATTGTTATTCACTCTCTGGTTAAGTCAAGAAATCGCTTCCCAACAGGATTTGGCAAAAGAAAGTGCATAGTGTCACTGGCTGGGAGCCAGCAGAGATTTGAGAGGGAGTCAGGGAGGGAGGGTGAAGGTGGCAGCTGGGCTTGCCCACTTGTCAGAGAAAAATACAGGTTGGGGAGTAGCTAATAAGACTAACTGGGTTAGGGGAGGTTAGGATCTCTGGCAGGCTCTGCAAGCTTAGTGACAAATTCCACCACTTAATCCATTGTTCATAGATAGAACTAGATCTTTCAAAGGCACCAAAGTCTCTGTAATTTGGCCTTTCTACAAGAATGGATTTCATGGTCTGATTTCTTAATTTTTGGTGTCAGCAGCCATTTATCTTACAACTAAACAACTAAGTTATGTGGTTTGTGTTCTTCCTTAACTCAATTTTGAGTGATGTTTCTTTCCAGAACACCCAGGCCCTCCTCTGAGCCCTCAAAGAAGGAAATGCTTTCCCCCCAACTTGTGTCCTCCTCGTCCTCGTCCTCATCCTCCCAGAAGCCAGCCAAGCCTGCACAAAAGAGGCCAAAGCGGGAAGCGGACCAGGACCCTCCCCAAAGTGCCAGTAGTAGCAAGGGCAGCCACAAAGACTCCTCTGCTCCGAAGCACAGAAGAGTGGAGGGGAAGGGATCTGGAAGCTGTACAGAGCACAAAGTAAGCAAGGGTTGCTGGGACATAGGGAACGGAGTCCATCGATACATCTTTAAATTCCCAGTAAGAGAAGTTCCCAGTGGTGGTATTGCAGTGAGTTATTTGTGTTTAAAGTTCTTCTTTTTAGAGGGAGAGTAAAAAGATGGTTAATATTCCATGTAAGTTTAGATATCAGTTTATTCATCTTAAAGTGACTCAGAGGTTGAAAAATCAGAATCAGTTTTTGTGTTAATTTTCTCTCAGGTGATTTGCAATAAAAATTGGTTACTCTGGTTAGTTCTCGGTTTGGATGTTTGATGTCAAATACTTTCACTGTTGGTTTTAATGGGACAAAATTAGCCACTTTTCAAATACAAGTTCTTCTCTTCCCACTAACCTGTGTGTGTGTGTGTGTGTGTGTGTGTGTGTGTGTGTATTGACTAAGAGAAAATGTTATGTTTAGCTTTGTTGAATATCTCTTCTGGACATTCTTGTCTTTTTAGTCCTCAATATAATCAGAACCTACAGTGTCAGTCGAATCTAGCCGGGAAAATGCTAAACCAAGCTAAACTGTGCAGTGCTTGATTTCATCTTTTTTGAACTACTATTTTGGTCTAATTTAGAGGGGTGGTACCTTTAGGTCAATGGTTTTAACTGTTGGAGTGTGATCTGTATGATTTTTTTAAAGGGATCTTCTGGAGATACTGCAAATCCTTTTCTAGTGCCTTCTTTGCCAAATGGTAATTCTAAACCAGGGAAGCCTCCAGTGAAGCTTGACAGGTAAGACCCTGGATGCTCACCGCTCCTGCTTTTTTCACTTTCCCTCTGCCCCTTCTCTGCTGACTCCCTCCTCTGCCCTCTGTCTCCTCCCATTGCTTTCTTCCCTCTTAGTCTTAAGTCCTCTTGCCCCCAGTAGTAATTTCTAGGTTCCTGTGACCCACCCCTGATCTTTGCTTCTCTTTCAGACAACAAGCAGATTTTCACATGAAGGAGGCCAAAAAGTTGAAGCAAAGAGCAGAGTTAATGGTCAGTTTGGCTCTTCTTCCCTTTGGTAGAATGTGTTCTGATAAGTTATCTGTAGTTTGCCATCTCATTGAACAGCGGGGGTGGGGTGGGGAGGGTGGGGGCAGGGCGAACATTGGCCACAATGTAAGTGGGATCAACGGGGTCTTAAGGAACAAGGGGTAAGGGATTCTTAGTGAGATTATTTTCTCTGACTCAGTCTGAGCGTGGGCGAATATACAGTGTACCTAGTGACAAGTTTTATATCTAAACGAATGGAAGTTAAATCCACCTGGTAGTGTTTGATTTAATGCATGAGTGCTTCCTTGTGCCACTGAATGAATTCTTTGGATGTGAAAGACAAGTTCTGCTATTGAAAGTCTATGAATTTATGTTCAGCTTGAAACATTTCAAAAGGTGAGATAGTCTGCGTCCAAAATTAAAACCTTTGAGATAGTAACCCGTGGGAATGCAGACCAAAGGCTGTTAGGTAAAATTTTAAGATGAAGGTAATGATTATACTGTTGGTAAATATGCTTTTTAAAAATGAGCTGTCTTGGGGCACCTGGGTGGCTCAGTTGGTTAAGTGTCTGACTTCGGCTCAGGTCATGATCTCATGGTTCATGAGTTCGAGTCCTGCGTCGGGCTCTGTGCTGACAGCTCAGAGCCTGGAGCCTGCTTCAGATTCTGTGTCTCCCTCTCTGTCTGCCCCTGCCCTGCTCATGCTCTGTGTCTTTCTGTCTCGAAATAAAAAAAACATTAAACAAATTAAAAGAAGAGCTCTCTTTACCCAGTGGCTGTTGGGACTTCTGGAAAGTGATGCTTTGTGCATGTGCAATTAAACGTGCTTTTACATTTCTGCTGTAGTATAATTAGATAATGTTTGCCCTTTGTTATGTTGAAACATCTGAGACTCTGGGCCTTTTGTTTAACGTATTCTCCAGACTTAAACCCCTGCCAATACCATATATTGAACCTTGTACCACATGGGAAGAACATGGGTTGCCTCTGTTCTCCCACATACAAACCGACCCACACATTCCAGAGGCCCATGGGGATCGCAGTCGGACCAGGCCATGGTGGCCACTGAGATCCTGGCCTGGTGCTCTTCAACCCCAACCTAGACATCTCTGCTCAGACTGACTGCCTAGGGAGGGCTGGACTGAGACCCTTTTATCAGCCCCGTTCACCAGGGCAGTATGTTTATCAAGTCCTTACTATGCTGGGTGCTGTAAGGGGATCAGAGACAAGCCTCTGTAGACCGATCTCCAAAGCTGCCCTGTCACTAGGATGGCCTGAGTCAGATTAAGATGTCTGACTCTGTACCAAATGACAGTGTTCTTCCAGTCTCTGCCTTCTAGCTCTCCAAAGTTGGTGCCAGAACTGTCAGAACCTTTTGCGTTTTGTAAAAGAGCAAATATTCAGTACTTTGTCAGCCAGTTATCTAAAATTTGTCTTGGCAGTGGATGCTTTCAGCGTCCCTTCATTACTAGATCCCTTCATTATTCAAACAGTAGTACAGGGAACTTTGTTTTTCTTTTGCTTTTTATTTATACAGTTGCACATCTTCTTTCTCCCTACCTAAGCTGTCCTTATATCCCCGGTTGCCCCGGATAGTCCTGATTTATACCTGTTGAATCTCATTTTAATAAATAGCACGTCATTTTGCTGTGAAAATATGCCGGTTTGGACAAAAACCTGAATGACCAGCCTCTTTGTAATTTTTTTTTGTAATATTCTTTTAATGGCACAAGGTCTCAACTAGGTCCATTTTGGATTCCAAGGAGTTAAGCTCACAACTGAATATAGAGGGGTGTATTTTATCTCCACATTGGAGTCACTGTTGAGTAGGGAAGTGTGAATACTGCTGCTGGAACACTGTCTCCAGAGCTCCACAGGCGCCAGCACAGGAATATTTGCGTTAATGGCCTTAGAAAATAGTTACCTCAAAGAGGCATCTTGTTTTGCTATAGTTTCTTTTGTGTATAGGCTAAGGCCAGTATAAATCTTGGAAATTCCGTGAAGGAGTTGGCATTGAATAGATAAATTTCAGGAGTTAAATTCTTACCAATGAAGCAAACCATTAAGCCTCTACTGCTGATTCACTGGAGCTTGCCACTTTGATCTTTATTCTGTCGCTAATTTTCTGAGCCTACCTGCTCTAGAAAAAGTATTTTAGAACCAAGTTATATAAAAAAAAAAAAAAAAAAAAAACTTCTTTAACGTTTATTTACTTTTGAGAGAGAGCACAAGCCGGGGAGGAACAGAGAGAGAGAGACACAGAATGTGAAGCAGGCTCCAGGCTGTCAGCACAGAGCCCGACATGGGCCTCAAACCCATGAACTGTGATATCATGACCTGAGCTAAAGTCAGACACTCAACCGACTGAGCCACACAGGCACCCCAGAACCAAGTTATTTTAAAACTTAGTAGCCCCACACTATCTTTCTTTGCTGATATGTCACCATCTCCTTCCACTCCACTTGCATCTTCGCTGTTATTACTTCTTTTTGAACGTATCAGATCGAAAGCCTTGGCAGCAGCTACAAACTTGGAAATGTCATGTTAATCAGTTGCTCTTATGACATGTGGTGCAGATGCCAAGTGTAGAGAAAAGGCTGTGCTTATCACAGCCTCAGAGGAGCTGGCTGCGCTCCAGTGAGGGGGCATTAAGTGACACAGTATGCCTTCAGGTTTGGGTGACCACCGGTATCTGATTTCATTCATAGATTTCTGCTTGCCCTTTAAGGGACTCTGCAAGTTTATCCCTGCTAGCCTAGGGGATAGCCTTGTGCACTGAACCCTGACTTCCAGAGAAGTTGGGATAATCTGTTTGGCTGTACAATACATAAAACGATTATTGTTAGACATAATATCTAAGATGCTCATAAACCGTAATGTTTTCTACTGCTTATAAGATAAACTTCAACACATAACAAAGATATTTGTGTCTGCATCAGTCTAGATGTGTAGAAAAATCTATTTCCCAAGAAAATTATGTAATGAGTAATTGCACACTAACAGCAAGGGGACTTATTGCCTTGGTTTGAATATGTAGTTTAAGATTTTGAGAGAACAGTCTTAACAACATTATTTTCATCTTCCTACCAAATTTTTGCTAAAAGAAAGTTTTCAGCGGGTCAGAGCCAGCAGGCTTTTTGGTTATCATTTTGAGTTCACCCTTTTCCCTGGCCATAAGTAAACTAAGACAGTTGGAGGGAAATGAAGGTTAAAGAATGTGTTTGAGAAACTAAACAAAGGTCTAACAACGACCATGTTCTCCTCCTGCAGACAGACAAGGTTGGGAAGGCTTTTAAGTACTTGGAGGCCGCCTTGTCCTTTATCGAGTGTGGGATCGCCATGGAGTCGGAGAGCCCGGCGTCCCAGTCGGCTTACTCGGTGTACTCAGAAACCGTAGACCTCATTAAGTAAGTGCCCAGTCATTCTGCCATCTCCCTAAGTACTTCTCTTTCCTCTCCTTTATTGCTTTAATCCATTCGAACTTAGTATGAAGACAACTTAATAAAGGGGAGCCTTAAAAAAGTAACTGATCCAGGACCTCTTCTTGGAGCCCAAACTAAGGGTGTAGCACTTCTAGATGATGCGCTAGAGCAGAGTGACTGAGTCTGGCTCTCTCATTGTGCCAGGTTCACTGTGAAATGCCAGTCCTTTCAGGGAGAGGCTGGTTTTTCCAGTTTGGCTTTCTTATCAGCTCACTGTAAGCTCCCTTCCTTATCATCTGCATTTCGGCAGGGGACTCAGTGAGGACGCAAGTCACAAGTCTACGTGGTTTCCAGCAGGTAGACAGGCCAGGGAAGAGACATGCCCTCGCCTGCTTTTCTGAATGGCTTGAATTACTGCTCTAAAGCCTTGGGGTTTTTTCTGCGTGGTTTTCATGTCGTCACATCTTCAGGAAAATCAGAAAGCTAAGACAGACATAGTAAAATGTCTTTGTGCCTGGGATTTTCTAACTGCTTTTGTTTAACCTGATGTATTTTTATGTTTTCCTATAGATTTATAATGTCATTAAAATCCTTCTCAGATGCCTCAGCTCCACAAGAGAAAATACTTGCTGTTTTATGGTGTGTACTTTTTTTTGTCTAAATAGCATTTGCTTTTGCCTCTTTTGCTGTTACAAAAAAGATTTTAAAATTTGCTTTCTTAACATGGAAATTATAATGAAAGGTGGAACAAAACCAGAAAGTAGTAGGAGGTGTGGTCAAGGGGTTAAACCTAGTGATAGTTACTTTTTATGAAAGGCATCTAGTACCATGTTACCGATGACTCAGTAGATGGTTTGGTCTTGTAACTTCAATTATGTTCTTGTATATTTGTGTTTTTCCACCAATATTTACTTTTGCTGATAGTGTGAATAGTGTAGTAAGATTGTTAAGATACTCTTCCTAGTGTAGAGGAGGAAAACCCAGTGTGTTCTTTAGGCTATAAGAGATTAGATGGCTTTCTGTAGTGGTGATACTCGTGTCTGTAAAGTAGTAATGCTTCACTTAAACTTCTGTGTATGTCCACAGCATGCGTTGCCAATCCATTTTGAACATGGCGATGTTTCGTTGTAAAAAAGATATAGCAATAAAGTATTCTCGTGCTCTTAATGAACACTTCAGCAGTTTTTTCAAAGTTGCCCAGGCACCATCTCCATGCGTTGCAAGGTAATGAAGAGTCTAATTTAAATAATTTTCAAAATTGAGTTATTTCTTTAATTACTTCTTGCTTTTGCAACCATCTGTATGACTTTGGCTTTGCAAAGATTGTGTACATCTGTGTGCTAATCTCCTTAAACTTAAATTATTATATTTCTACCTTTTTAAGGAATAGTTATAAGTCAACGTGTTGGCTTATTGAGTAATATAAAAAGATAATTACAGAGAACATAGGGTCTTTAGATTTGCCTGACAACAAAACAGAGGCAGAGCCAGTCAGAGCCAGTCTTTTCTCCCTCTAGATAGCATGTTGTCTTGGTGTTTCAGTAAACAAGAACAATCCAGAACTGTATGCCCTCCACCTCCTCTAGGATCTATGACAGTGACAGTGATATTAAGAATGAAGAAAGTTCTAACTAAATTCACACACACACACACACACACACACACACCCACACACACCCTACCCCACCTTGTGAACTGAAATTGTTCGTCTGTACCATAATATATTGCAAAGCAATTTTTGTGCAGGTGTTTTTAAAATAAAGATAGAATTTTCTTCCCTGTAGCACTTGCCTAGTATTTTTAAAAATTTGGTCATACTCCTTGAAAAATTCCCAGTTCTGGTAAGTTTTGCTATTTTAAGAGTATCACCTAGAAGGTTGCCCCATTTCCAGCGCACTCAAGAGATTCCCATATGGCCTCTCAAAAAAAAAAGTCCTGATTGAGAAGTGACTTTGTATCTCTGAAAATTTTCATGACCCTCACCCCTGAGATGTCAGACACATTATTTGAGAGAACTTCAGTTTGTCCAGTCACTATATAGCAAGCCACCTCTGTACCAAACCTTGTTGTTAGGTACAGGGAGTATAGCAGTGAACAAAGCAGGCAGGAATCTCTGCCCTCATGGAGATTCCACTCTAATCTTTCAAAATGCACGCTCTCCTGGAGACACTTCGGGTCCCTACAGGCCCCCTGAGGGCAGACATACCCAGTCGTGAGGCTCCTGCCACTGGCCCATCTTCCCATTACTTTTTATGTGTAAGTGTTCTCCTTGTGTTTCGCATTTGATGCACATCAAGGCGCTCATTAACTTGTATGTGCAGGTATGCAGGCAAGATGAGAGCAAAGAGAAGACTGTGACTCCCCTGACGCATAATACTTCTTGCTCAGTCTCCTCAGAGGCTGTCCTATCCTCATCCAGTCATTGGCTCAGCAGATATTTGTCAAGAGCCCACTCTTTGTGCTAAGTGCTAGAAATGCAAAGGTTGATAAGAAATGGTCCCAGCCTTCAAGGAAGGAAAAGGAATAGACAGAAGGGTATAATGGGATGTGATAAATGCAATGGATAAATTGATAGGTAAATGCAAAGAGACGCATTCAGGTGGTGGCCGAAAGGAAGCCATGATGTTTCCCTAGTGTCTAGAAGACTGCCGGGTACAGAGTTTTACTCAGTAAATGGGGAGGATGAAAGAATGAATATATAGAAGGTTAGGACCATCTTCACAGGGAAGCATTGTCTTAGTAGAAGTTGGAATTGAGGGTGGGGAAAAGGAGGGCTTCTGGGCTGAGGGGGTAGACTGTGTAAATGGAGTAGGCATACTCAGAATCCAGATTTGCCTGCCTGATTCTGTGGAGGACACCTTGCCTCTGTCCTGTTAATTTCTCTATTGGGGGGGGGGGGGCGTTTTGTTGTATTTTATGAAATGCCCAAATATTGAAGGTAAAAGGGTGTCTCTGATCTGGTGGGAGCGATTGTCATTTTGGCTAATACACATGGAAACTTTGTAACTAGCACTGTGGTCCCAGAGACAAGAAATCCAAAATCTGTGGGTTTAGATGATTAACCAGTTCTCTTCTTCACCTTTCAGAAGTACAGGCACACCGTCCCCTCTTTCCCCAATGCCTTCTTCTGCCAGCTCCATGGGTTCCCAGTCAAGTGCTGGCAGCGTAGGGAGCAGTGGGATGCCTGTCACCATCCAAAACATGACATCTTCTTATGTCACCATCACTTCCCATGTCCTTGCCGCCTTTGATCTTTGGGAACAGGCTGAGGTCCTTACGAGGAAGAATAAAGGTAAATGGCTCTGCTGGTAATTCCTGGGGCAGGGGGCTTGGGAGGGAAGGATGTTGTTGGTTTGTATTTTATGTGCATTTTATCGAAGAAAAGGAAATGTGTAGGTATTTACTCTTTTCACATTTTGGCCATTCTGCTCCATCACCTAGTCACAGTTCTTTCTTGAGCTCTGGTGGCATGGAGCCAGATTTCTGTGGCTCAATCTTAGCAAAATTAAGTTAGGAATGGTTTCGGCACCTTGCGCCTTCAGGAGTTCTGGCATTGTTATTTCAGCCTGAACTGAAACTCCAGCACAGGGACAAGGCAGGTGAAGAAGGAAAGCTCCTGGCCGTCTCCGGGCACAACAGATGGCGTGGTGTAACCTAAATACGGAGTTGCCTGCTTGTTTTCAGTGTGCGTTGAGAAAAATGGTTAGCGACAGCGGAAGAAATACGGCATAGTGAACATTCTTGAGACTCCTTTGAGAAGACAGCCCCTGGAGATATGCAAGATTTAGGAGACGGTATAGGGTGTGCTGTTAGACGGACCGCTCCGTGGCAGTGCCAGTGACCACTAAGGAGATGCGTATATGTAAATGCCACATTAATGCCATTACATATTTTTTTCCTGGCTGCAGGGAAAGCGGTGGCCAGCTGGCTGTAGCCACTTAATTTTCTCATAGCCTCTTAGAACTTTCTTTCCTAGCAAACAAATGATGCTTTTAACATGTTGGGATTGTTTTGTTTTGTTCTGATTCATGCATCTGCTGATCCAGTAGTGTAAATAGGGTATTCTCCAACACCTGCCACTGTGCCAGGCATTATGGATTCAACTCTAAAACCAACTCAGTTCTTAACCTTTCTGGTCTAGCAGAGGGGTGTGAACTAGCAGGCCGTTAGAGTAGATCGTGATTTTTTTTGCCATGATGAAGTACAGAATATTGCAGGGATACAGTTGCTGGAACTTTGACTCTTTATGTTTCCTGTATTATTTTTGTGTATGAAAATGTGTTTGCTTAGTTTTGGTTTTGCTTTGTTTGCAGAATTTTTTGCTCAGCTCAGCACAAGTGTGTGTGCCTTGGCCCTCAACAGCAGTTTGATGGATCTGGTGCACTATACAAGACAGGGTTTTCACCGGCTAAAACAAGCAACCAAAACACCTTAACGGAGGCCCAAGTTGATTTGATGGCTTGGGAACTTTTTTGCACATTGAAAGCCTCAAAAACAGTTCAGACGTTTGTCTCATCAGGACACCAAACCGAGAAGAGAAGCACCGTGAGATGGCCAGGACATTTGTCCACTTAAACTTTCAAGAACTTAAGTGATCATTGGTTGGACACGGTGGTTATGCAGGAGCAGAATGAGGAGGCTGGCCTCAGAGATGATCTTGCCTTTCCTAACTAAAGGACAGAAGTGCAATGTAGACTTAAGTGGGCGTATGAGTGGTCTAGAAACATTTCCATACTTTTTTTAACCAGCAGGATGCAAATTGCAAATGAAATGAGGAGAAGCAGTTTCAGCTCTGAGAGCAAGTTCATGTCATCTCAGTAGCCACCTTAGTCCATTCCCAGAAGGAAATTTTTTAAACAATGAATTTTGGTGTAGGGTTTTGTGGATGATTTTTTTTTTTCTTTTAAGTTTAGGGGGGAAATACTTGTTTAGTAAATTCTAATGGTCATCTATAAAGCGTAAGTTGTGAAGGACTCCACTGTACCCCACTTTCTGCCCATGAACAATCACTTTGATAATACCAAGTATTGTCACAATTTATAAAATTGAAGGCAACTCCCCCCCCCCCCCCCCCCCCGTTCCCAACCCGCCTGTTGCCTGGAGTACACCGCATGTTCACCCCAGCTCCAATTTCTCAGTCACTGCTGCAAGTCCGCCTACACCAGAGCTGCGGAGGGAGGGGCTACCGCACACCGGGAAGCCATCTTGAGATCGCATGCGCAATGGAGGACGTGGCGCTGCCATCCCCACCACCCCGCTTCCGTGAAAGGCAGTCACCATTGACTATATTATGAATTTTCTACCTTGGGGAAGAAGGGAACCAACGTTTATACCTGACCAGATGATGGCTAAAGTGCTTTTTAATGTTTGAGTAGAGCTGGAATTTGAGGTGCTGATCTGTGGTCTACAGTTATGTGGTAACTCATGTTGTCTAACCAACTCAGAATTTTGTCAGCAAAGAAAAATGAAATCTACTTCTTAGAGAGGCTATATTTTTCTGCTACAAATTATTTTATATTTATAGCAAAAAGTAGACTTTCTGAGCCCTTGATTGTCTAGGGTAAATCAACTCCCTGAGAGGATGTGGGGATTTGGGTGGTTAATTAGACTTAAAAAAAAAAAAAAAAAAAAGTCACCACATGCCTTCACTCCAAAGTGTTCTCAGTCAACTAGATTTGATTGGATTAAAGAGGAGCTGTGGCCTTCCCATGTGTTGTTAGTGCCATGTTATAGACATTTAACCAAGTTCATTTGGAATGACCTAGAATGAAAGAACACGATCAAAATTCCCACATAACCATAAGCACAGATTTTTTTAATTAAAACTTTGAAGGTTATTGGAAGCATTATTTTGAGTGCAGTGTTTTTAAAAGCCAATTCTTTATATCTCTTTTAGAAGTAGAATTTGCACATGTACTAAAATTGAGGAGTGAGTGTTACCTCTGTAGTTGGTTCATTTTTCACTACCTTTATCCCATTCTGCCCCTCTACATTTTGTTTCCTACCAAGAATATTTTGTCATTTTCGTATCATTAATGAAGAAGGGAGTAATGAACAGATTGAAGGTCCATATGAGGAATGTAAGTTTTGGTCTATCTTTAAGGGGATGTGTAGAGGGTGGGAGTCATGATTATTTTTCACATATGAACTGTTTGTGTGAAGCTGTTCCCTCAGTGTCTTATCCAACCTATTTTGTTACCAGTAGCTAGTTCAGAGGTTTCTTACCTCATGTTTAGGTTAAAGCTGGTGAATTACGGCAGTAGTAATACCTGAGCATAAGAATTTGATGTGTGATTTCGATGGACAGATTTCCTTTATTGATGTTCTAAAGCACGGCCATTTAACAAAACTTTTTGTTAAATGAACAGTAATTGCCTGGTGGGTTGTGGCATTGTGTCCATCTCATAAAATGTGGGAGACCAGACACCAGAATCAGCTTTATGTGATTATTTAATGCCTTTTTTCCCTTTATTCACTTGGCCTTCCCCCTCCCTTTTACCCCACCATTCCCCAATGCAAGTCACCTGTCAGTTTGGAAGTGTGTGTTTTTTAGGACAGGTTCTGATCTATGCAGATTGTGTTGGAGAGAGAGAGAGAGAGAGAGAAAGAGTGTGTGGGTGTGTGTGTGAGGGCGTGTGTGGTCTTCCGGTGAAAGACAGTGCTCCTGTGACTGAAGACGTTTCTAAGTCGATTTCTCAGCCACTTGTAAAAAAAAATAAATAAATAAACCTGATTGCTTTTTCAGTGGCCTTATTCCTTGTGTGTAGCGTTGCCCCCACCCTGACCTTTATATTAAAAATTTATTTGTCCCTTGAAAAAACATTAATTTGCAGAGATCAATTTGTAGTATTTTGATCATGGAATATTTCTGATTCTTACTGCATTGTATCTAAAAGAGGATTCCCAATGGCTACTTTTAAAATAGAGTATATGAAAAATAGTGGCTGATGAATCCTTAATGTTCATAAGGTCTTTTTCCTGTTACAGTTGTATATAGAAGTCTAAAGAATTTTTAAAATCGCTGCACTTTTTCACTGCATGCTTAAATTCCCAAAGGCAGATTTTTTGTACTGAGGTAGATGGTTGAAAGGACTAGATTATAAAATGAGACAAATACAAAACATCTTAAGAAGTGAAAATCTTGCCTTTGGCACTACAGTTGTGTGTGTGTGTGTGTGTGTGTGTGTGTGTGTGTGTACTAAGAAATGGAAGAACACTGTTTTACTTTTTAAAATGTTGAATGTTTCTGTCCTTTCTGGAGATAATTAAAATGTGAATCACTGAACTTGAGATTTTAGCCAGACTAGGGGCCCTGCTAAACAATGAAAAACACTTCACTGAAATTTACCAAATCACACTGGGTTAAGAATGTGAAAACACTCACCACATGCTGGCTGTGGTGAGGAAGTGGGGGTCCAGCAGGTATAGTATCAGGAAGAGAACTGCAATAGAATGGTTTATCTGATATACTCAGTACTGAATGAGACTGAATGAGTCTGATTTTTTAAGCCAAAAGGACCTTGATTTTATAGATCTGTTTTGACCAAAATATTTAACCTTTTCCTGTAGACAAATTAGAACACATTTATATCCTTTAATTCCAGATCTCAGGCTGTTGAGAAGCTAACAGTTGACCCCTTTCTGGCTGAAAACTTGCCTTAATTGGTACCTTAAATATTCATGTTAGAATTGGGAGCTTATTACTCTTGTTAGGTTTCCTGTCCAATAATTTTTAGAACTAAAAAGATTAACCATTATGTCCTCCAAAACGAACAGCTCTTATATCTGATAGATGAAAGGAGATGTGTGTGTGTGTGTGTTGTATGTGTTACATAAACATTCACACACACAAGAATATGAGGCTGGTTGAATTGGATATATTTATTGTGCCTTTGTTGACCAAACATAATTTTGAAGTAATGGTAATTTGGGGATAATGCTGTATTTATTTTGATACGGCTTTAAGACCTGTTAATGTGGGTCTTAAATGTTAATGTGTACCTTTGCTCTTCTGCTTCATGAAGTGTGATGCATATTTGTACACCTTAAGGTAAATGAATCCAATAAGGCTTGATTCCGTACCTCTTACCACAGATTCTAGTTTTTTCTTAAGGATTTGTTTTCCCAGACACTACACAAATCTTTGAAAAACTTTGCCACTTCATCTACTACACTCTTTATCAATTACCAACATTTAAATTTTGCAAGAATATTTGGGCTTCTTTTAGAAACAAATGCAGAGATTCATTCCCTGGAAAGTGAGTTCTGCATAGTGGCCATGGAGGAGGAGTGTCAGGATTATGGCGGTACTTACTCCTTTGTTCCCTTTCTGTGGTGGGTTGCCTCTTTTGATTGTTTTTGGTTCTATTGAGAATTAATGGATGTAAGGTTTTTTCCTGTGCCTTTTTTATCTTCTGTCATTTTGTTTGCTGGAGGTGGACTGGCAGAATAACACGTCGGGGGATTTTCCTTCAAACATTGCAAGTGGTATTTCTACCATATAAACCTCCAGTATGCAATCCAGTTGTGTTGGTTTCTTGGTGACTAAGAACGATGACCACTGGCCATGTTCTTTAGTTTTTGTGATGAGTTGAAAAGCACCATCTACTTAAGGGAGCTGTGAATTTCCTGTCATCCTAGGGAAATCACAATATGTTCCACTGTGCGCCAGATATCAACAGGTACTGTCATGGGCAGAAAAGTGCCTATATTTCTCTACCCACAAGGGCAGGAAGAAGACCTACAGCTCCCCGTGAGCCTAGATGGTACTATATTGGCCTGGAAGGACAAGGGAATAAGACCACTGGCAGCAAGGTGGCCATGCTGCCCTGGTGAGACCGGGCAGTGGCTTGACCTAAGGAAGATAACTTGCTTTGCTTAAAAGTAGATGTTGAAGTGATGCTTAACACAGGCAGTATTAACTTCGCCTTTTGTTCAGGCCATCAACATGTATTGTTAAAATTACTGCACATCCCCCCTCAGATATCAAGTATACACTGTTCATGTTGGTGTGTGTGTGTGTTTATAGGCATGTGTCCCAAATCTTTTTTTTTGTTTGTTTGTTTTTTTTGTTTTTTTTGTTGTTTTTTTCCTGAATGTGATCATGTTTTGGATGATACCTGAGCAGGGTTGCCTTTTTTTTTTTTATTTATTACCATTATATATTATATTATATTATATATTTGTTGCTTTCTTAAAACTTTAGAGGAAGTCAAATCTTGGTATTAAAATTGTTTAAAAAAGAATAAAATTGTCCAGTTGATAAATGATCACTGGTCTAAAATATGAATTTTTCTTTAGTTATTGTGGAATAATGTGCCAGCTGTCTAGTCCATACAGTGATTTTGTATGTAGGATAGGGAAGCAGTGATGCTCTCAATGGGAAGATGTGCAACACAAGGGGACTCCATGTATTTTATCTACTTCAGCAATGGAACTGCAACTTGGGGCTTTTGTGAATAAAATTTAGCTGCCTTGTATAGTCCTTTGAAAGAGACATGTGATCTGTGAAAATTATAGTTTTCTTTTTTTAGAAGAAAAATTTGCAAAAGATCTTTCCAAAGATACTGTGCCACAGATCTTTTGTTTGTTCTCTGTAATGAGGATTAATTGCTGTTTAAAAAAAAAAAACAAAAACATGTAATTGACTTGTTAATCTTCAAATTGTTTCCTTTTCACAAGAGGATCGAGCTGTAAAAAAAAAAAATTAATAAAAATTTAGAGAAATTGTTGGGGTTGAATTCATGCTTTCCTTTTGCTTGAATAAACGAATTCCTAAAATTGCCATATATAATTACCATTATATAGCCAAGGCGAGCCTCACATGGTGGAATAACATGCCGTTGTTCACAATATTTATTGTTAAAATGGGAACAGGGGCGCCTGGGTGGCGCAGTCGGTTAAGCGTCCGACTTCAGCCAGGTCACGATCTCGCGGTCCGTGAGTTCGAGCCCCGCGTCAGGCTCTGGGCTGATGGCTCAGAGCCTGGAGCCTGTTTCCGATTCTGTGTCTCCCTCTCTCTCTGCCCCTCCCCCGTTCATGCTCTGTCTCTCTCTGTCCCAAAAATAAATAAAAAACATTGAAAAAAAATTAAAAAAATAAAATGGGAACAGAAGTGGGGGCAGAGGGTGCTCATCCTTCCCTTTGGTTTATTTTCAAGAACTTCAGTCACACACAAATTAGCCTGATACCACCACTGTGGCATCTTTTCTTTCTGACCTCAACTGCCCGGTGCAATGGTGACCATAATTTGCCTATTTTTAACTTGTTGCGTGGACAGATTTGTATAATGTTAGTATTGAAAGGAATCTAAAGGCATATGGTCTGTCCTCCCTTTGTTACTCTGAAGGAGCTAATGTTTTACACCAGTGGTTTTAGAAAATCAGCAAGAACCCGGATACTGAAATCTGACTTGGCGAATTTGAATTCTGGCCCCTGAGTTTGCTATGTGTCCTTGGGCAAGTTGTTTAACCTCTGTGGGGTTTTTTCATTTATAAACTTTGTTGCTTTGGTATGTACCTGGTAAGATGGTGAGGATTGTACAAGAGGATATGGAGAGTGTTTAGCATAGTGCCTGGCATGAACACTCTTAAATTGGTGGCTCCTTTAATTTATTCCTTCCCCTTGCTGCACCACACTGCCCACAGCTACCCTCCAGCCTCAGACCTCACTACCCACCTCTTTTTCATTTTTTGTTCCTTAGGTTAGGTTGACCTCTACTTATATTGGTCCTAATGAATAGATACCCACCCTCGGCAAGCTTGTGGTAAAGTTGACAAGCAGCAAGAACTGGTAAGCATGCAATGGCAAGTGTGGGAAAAGGGAGTGTTTCATTAAGAGAAGGGAAGGGATCTCTAGGGAAGAGCTCTCATTTGAACTAAGCCTGGAAAAATGGGTCATAAAATCTCTGGTTTTCATCTTTTTCACAAATGCTATCCGTGTCCTATCTTGTCCATTATAGATTATCAGTAGTGGTTGTCCGTTGCATGGTTGTACCAGTTTATTTAACCAACCTTGTTAGACATGGAGATTATTTCTAAGTAGGGGATATTATAAAGAATGCTTCCACAACCATCCCTGAAGCAAACTGTTTGGACAGATTCAGCACTTAATATTGTACTATATTATCCTTAGTATATGTGTGCATGTATATATTTATGCTGAATTAGATTTCAGCCCTAAAAAGTTGAGCATGCATTTCCCAGGACATTTTCCAATGCCAGTAACATGTTACCAACTAAGAAAACTTTTTCACAAACATCTGAAGTTCAGTTCATGTTAAAATTTCAGCATTTGTCCCTGAAAGGCCTTAGGGCTTATTTTTCAAACCAGGATTCAGTCAAGTTTCATGAGTAACATTTATTATATTAAAAACATTTGTGTGTTTCCACCAAGTGTCCTTTAATTCACTCCTCTAACTTCTATATTTCCTGGAAACTGGATTCAGTCTTAGAGTCTTGATTATATTTGAAAAGACCCTACAGAGTATGTGGTGTACTTCACACGGTGTTACATCAGGAGACACCTAAAATCTCCAGTGATGCTAACTTTGAGTGGTTAAGATATGACCACCAGAACGCTGTTGTAAATACAGGATTTTCCCTGTTTCAACATCTTCCAACATCCAGTTATTTTAGCATGCATTGATAATCCATTGCCTTTCCGATTCTAGATATCATGTTTAGAAAATGCAAAGGGAGGGGCGCCTGGGTGGCTCAGTCGGTTAAGCGTTCAACTTTGGCTCAGGTCATGATCTCGCGGTTCACGGGTTTGAGCCCCACATCAGGCTCTGTGCTGATAGCTCAGAGCCTGGAGCCTGCTTCAGATTCTGTGTATCCCTCTCTCTCTGGCCCTTCCCAACTTGTGCTCTCTCTTTTTTTCTCTCAAAAAATAAACATTAAAAAAAAAAATGCAAAGGAAAAAGTTACCTAATTTGATAGATGGGAAATGGTATCTTCTGATGTTTTCATTCAGATATTATTCCTGTGGTACATGGTTTTTTTCCCCATCACGTACCAAGTGGCCATTTGCAGTGCATGGGTTATGTGACCAGTACCCCAAATCCAGTTCAAGTGTCCAATTCAGTAGATGTGGGGAAGGTTTTCACCGAAATCATGTAATGAGTTCACCATTAGTTAACAGAGAGGATGCTGAGCAGAAAAAGGAATAGATGACTTCCCTTCAAGCTATTAATCTTTTTCCTTTTGACTTATGTATTTACGATATTAACCTCTCCTTATGTTATAAAGGTTTCCTCTCCAAATTATCTTTTGCTTTTCAGTTTTTATTAGGGCCCTTTTAAGCAGAGCTTGTTTAGTTTAAAGTAGGCCAACTTCTGCCAATGTCTTTGCAGTTTCTGCTTCTGGTGTCTTGAGGTATGTGTGGGCTGCTTCCCAGACCCTGAGAGGCTTTGTATTATTTAAAACCAGCAACAACTCTGAGGTAAGTAGTAATTTCCCTCGGTGGCCTTGTTAGTATTTGTATTAGCAAGTATTTAGGCACTTGTGGAGCCTGAATTATTTATATAGATATTTGTTCACAATTTACCAGAGTTGTTGGAAATGTAAATTGTCACAATCCAGGCTACTTTTACTTAGGACATCTAGGTGTTTAGAACCCTCCAGTCCATTCCAAACAACTTTGAAGCCCAGCGGTGTTTACTGTAATATCAGAATTTTATCTGCTGTCATTTTGGCTGTGCTTAGATAAATGTACCCGTCTAGTCTGTTTTGTCTTAGAACAGGACTCTTTCGGTGTTTGCGGTTTCCCTGTAGACCACACTCCGCTGAAAGCGAGACTGTAGTGAGACATCAAGGCTCTGATAATAAAGACCTGTGCCCTTCTAACTGACTGCAGGGTGGACCTTGAATGCTTTCTAAACAGACAATTCTATTTTAGCTTCAAAAGACCATGTGCTTGCTCTGGATAAGTGCTGTAAATCACCCTTCTCTGTTGCTGCAGCCCAGTCCTAACATCTTATTTACCTTATTTCATGTGTAGGCGGCAGAAACAATTATGGGTTTGTATCTCTCTACTGCTAAGTATTCCTATAAATTATCATCTAAGCAACAATACACACAAACAGGCGCATGCACACACATTTTTCTATAGGTACATACATGATTAGATGTGAAAAATGAGTTGTACTCAACTGCATGGGCCTTAGAAAAATGTCTTCAGTTAACTATTCAACTCCCTGCTTTTCTATTTTTGTCTTACAGTCTCTGAAGAAACTCTTCCTGCTGGTAGGACTTAGCACGCAGGATTGTAGTTGAGGACTTTACAAGCATCTTAAGGGAGTGATATGCTAGAGTGGCTTTGCAGAGCTTCCCAATCATGTAAATTATTTTGGATTTTTTTTTAAATCCTGTTTTCAACTGATCTACAGATAGGCCATTAAAAGAAATCAAATGAGGGGTTCCTGGGTGGCACAGTGGGTTAAGTGCCTGACTTAGTGCCAGCTCACGTCATGATCTTGCAATTTGCGAGTTTGAGCCCTGTGTTGGGCTCTGCACTGACAACTCAGAACCTGGAGCCTTGCTTCAGCTTCTGTGTCTCCCTTTCTCTCTGCCCCTACCTCCCTCTCCCTCCCTCTCTTTCTCTCTCTCACTCACTCAAAAATAAATAAACCTAAAAAAAAAAAAAATCAAATGACGGGGCACCTGGGTGGCTCAGTTAGGAGTCCAACTTTGGCTCAGGTCATGATCTCATGGTTCATAGGTTCGAGCCCCACGTCAGGTTTTGTGCGGACAGCTCAGAGCCTGGAGCGTGCTTCAGATTCTCTCTCTCTCTCTCTGCCCCTCCCCTGTTCATGTTCTGTCTCTCTCCCTCAAAATAACATTAAAAAAAAATTTTTTTTAATCAAATGACATAAAAGCATGTAGAGCAAAAATTACAAGAGCAAGGGCAGCTAGGTGACTCAGTCGGTTAAGCATCCGACTCTTGATTTTGGCTCAGGTCATGATCTCACAGTTCGTGAGATGGAGCCCTTCATTGGTCTCCGTGGGCTGTCTGCTGACAGCGTGGAACCTGTTTGTGATTCTCTTTGCCCCTCCCCTACTCGCACTTGCTCTTTTTCTCTCAAAATAAACATTTAACAATCAACAAAGTCACAAGGGCAAACGTACTTCATCCATTTCCCTCCAGAGCTAATAGCCATTACTTTTAGTGCATCTCATTCCAGAACTCATTGTGCACTTATACGTTGTTTTTAAACATAAACTTGGAGTATATTTTGATTCTTTTGATTTTATGTCAGTGTTTTTATGGTAATCCTATTTTGGATGCAATATATTGTGTAATAAGGATATATCTCCCTTTATGTAAACATTCTCACATTATGCATACAAGCCTCCCCTGGGCCTCTGCCCATTATTCTGTTACAAACAGCTATACTGAGGAATCTTTCTTTTCTTTTCTTTTCTTTCTTTCTTTCTTTTTTTTTTTTAGGAATCTTGATAAACACATCATTGTGCATTCTTTTAAGTATTTTTACAGGATAAATTTTTGTAAGAGGGATGTCTCGGTCAAAAGAGAAGTCAAATTTAAAATTTTTGATGTTACCAAACCTACTTCTCCCAAAAAGCTCTTCTAGCAACTGTGGATGAGTATACATTCTTTCCTTTTTTTTTTTCTTTCATTATGATATGTGTATTCTTTAATCCTCGCCTCCCCACTTACTCTCTGGTAACCATTAGTTTGTTCTCTATAGTTAAGAGTCTGTTTCTTGGTTTATCTCTCTACCACCACCCACCACCGCCTGTTTTGGGCTTCTTTCTTAAATTCCACTTATGAGTGACATATGGTATTTGTCTTTTCTGACTGACATTTCATTTAGCATTATATTCTAGCTCTATCCGTGTTGCAAATGGCTAGATTTCATGCTTTTCTATGGCTGAATAATATTCTGTTGTGTATACAACACATCTTTATACATTCATCAGTAGGCACTTGGGCTGCTTCCATAGTTTGGCTATTTTTGTTTGTGTGTGTGTGTGTGTGTGCGTGCGCGTGGGTGTTTTGTTTTCTGGTTTTTGGGGTTTTTTTTTGGAGAGAGCACATGTATGCACACATGAATGAGTGGGGATGGAGAGGGAGAGAGAATCTTAAGCGAACTCCACACTCAGCACAGAGACCTATGCTTGGCTCGATCCCACGACCCTGGAATCATGACCTGAGCCAAAATTAAGAGTCAGACATTCAACAGACTGAGCCACCCAGGTGCCCCTATAGTTTGGCTATTGTAAATAATGCTGCTATAAATGTCGGAGTGCATGTATCCTTTTGAATTAGTGTTTTTGTATTTTCAGGGTAAATGCCCAGTAGTGTGATTACTGGATCATAGGGTAGTTCTATTTTTAATTTTCTTGAGGAACCTCCATACTGTTTTCCAGAATGGTTGCACCAGTTTGCATTTCCACCAAGAGTGCAGGAGGGTTCCTTTTTGTCCACATCCTTGCCAACACTTGTGGTTTTGATTTTAGCCATTCTGAGTGGTGTGAGGTGATATCTCATTGTGGTTTTGATTTGCATTTCCCTGATGATGAGTGATGTTGAGCTATTTTTCATGTGTCTGTTGGCCATCTGAATGTCCGTGGAGAAGTGTCTGATCATGTCTTCTGCCCATTTTTAAATTGGGTTGTTTTTGGGGTATTGAGTTGTATCAGTTCTTTAATGTTTTGGATACTAACCCTTTATCAGCCATGTCATTTGCAAATATCTCCCATTGAATAGCTTGTCTTTTAGTTTTGTTTCCTTTGCAGAAACTTTTAATGTAGTCAATGGTTTGTTTTTATTTCTTTGACCTTAGACCTATCTAGAAAAATGTTGCTACAGCTGACATCAGAGAAAATATTGCCTATGCTCTCTTCAAGGATTTTTATGATTTCAGGTCTCATATATTTAGCTCTTTAATCCATTTTGTTTTTGGTGAAAGAAAGTGGTCCAGTTTCATTCTTCTGCATATTGCTGTTCAGTTTTCCCAACACCATTTGTTGAAGAGACTTTTTCCCATTGTATATTCATTCCTCCTTTATTGAAGATTAATTTACCATATAATTGTGGGTTCATTTCTGTGTTTTCTCTTCTATAACGTTGATCTTTGTGTGTGTGTTTATGCTAGTACCATACTGTTTTAATTACTACCGCTCTGTAATATAACTTGAAATCTGGAATTGTGATACCTCCAGTTTTTACTTTTTCAAGATTTCCTGGGCTATTCAGCATCTTGTTATTCCATACAAATTTTAGGATTGTTTGTTCAACTTCTGTGAAAAAGTGCTGCTGGTGTTTTGATAGGGATTGCATTAAACCCATAGATTGCTTTGAATGGTATAGATGTTTGAACAACTTTTGTTCTTCCAACCCATGAGCATGGAATGTGTTTCCATTTCTTTGTGTCCTCTTCAGTTTCTTTCATGAGTTTTCAGAGTAGAGGTCTTTCACCTCCTTGGTTTATTCCTAGGTATTTTATTCTTTTTGGTGCAATTGTAAATGGGACTGTTTTCTTAATACTCCATTGCTTGCACCTCAGAAAACATCATCTGTGAGCTGCTTCCAATTCCCATTTCTTTTTTTCCAACCCTGTAGGAGGCAATGATCAACCCCTAAGTAAGTGAAACTGCATACATCATTGATACACAGGATTTGAAGCTCCATTAATCTTTAAAACATATTCCTTGTCCAAGCAGATGACATTTATCCTGGATAAAATGGAAGCTATGAAATATGGGCACAGTTTTGAGGATCTATGGAATGAATTTCACCATAGGTTTCTCTATGGCCTACAGAGATCAAATCCAAAATCTGTTACAGGTCAGTCCCCAGCCTCACTTGATTATTGTCCTAATAACCTGATAATTTGCTTATTTTAGATGAAGATAAAAGAGCAAGGGAAGACTGATTTCTTATCCCCATGAAGTTTAATTCTATCCATTCAATAGTCTGAGTGATTCCTTTGTGTAAAGTGACATGCTTCAGAATGTGTGTAGCACAAAGTATAGGTCAAGGTGCCTGGCTTCCGGATAGCATGTCTCTTTTCCATCCAGGTGACAGGTTAACTTCAGATCTGATATTTTCCCATTCAGATAGCCATTGTCCTTGCCTCTGGCCCGTCCTAATATAGATGCTATTGTAAAACTAACACCCTGTAGCTACAATGTTCAGACTGAGTTATTTCAAGCTTGACAGCATGGCATATGTCAGTGTATCTATTAGGCAAAGGACAGCACTCCTCTTGTGTCTATGTATTTGTCCTGAATTCACCAGAGCAAAATGGAGCCACTCAGTCTTTTTCCCTTTCATTTACTACCTCCATGATACATCCCCATCCCCAGAGCCCAACAGACCTAGAAAATGAAAACATGGAGAAGGGGAAAAGAACATATGTTAAGCCACTTGTCCTGTATAACTTCCATAGTTGTATTTTTAAAACCACCTTCCAAATTAGTCATTATTATCATGCATATGATCAAATTTAAGCTAAAGATGAGTAATTTATGGTCAAGCAGCTAGCAAAAGGTGAAACCCAGATTATGATACTGATTTGTCTGACTTCATTATGAAGAATTTTGCTTATGAGAATGAACTAGAGGAAACGTGGCTTTTGTTGTTGTTTTTTTTGTTTTTTTTTTTTTTAATTTTTTTTTCAACGTTTTTTATTTATTTTTGGGACAGAGAGAGACAGAGCATGAACGGGGGAGGGGCAGAGAGAGAGGGAGACACAGATTCGGAAACAGGCTCCAGGCTCCGAGCCATCAGCCCAGAGCCCGACGCGGGGCTCGAACTCACGGACCGCGAGATCGTGACCTGGCTGAAGTCGGACGCTTAACCGACTGCGCCACCCAGGCGCCCCTGTTGTTGTTTTTTTTAAATAAGCTCTTTTAATGTCCTCTACAAACAGAATCGTAACACTCTTAACATTTAACCACTTTTGGATTATACTAGAGGCAATTAGTAAAATTGGATTGTGGGTAGGAATTAGGTTTTATAAAATGGAGCTCAAGGGGCACCTCGGTGCTTCTCTCTGCCCCTTCCCTGCTCTCATTCTTTTCTCAAAATAAAAACTTAAAAATTTTAATGGAGCTTGAGAAGGAAGTCCTGAGAATATGTAGTCACTAGACAATGACTAGCACAGTGGGGGATTTCCCAAGTCAGATGTTGCCTTATATATGCCTTGTAGATTTTATCCATTTACCTGAACCAGTCAGAACACGAGTACATCTCTAGTGCTTGCTGAAATATATAGGTTTTTTCCTTTTTATGAGGACATGTATTATTTAATAAAAAAAAGTATCACTAGATTTTACTTTTTTGTTATAAACCTTTAAGGAAACTAGCATAAAACAAAAGTTTTAAAGTCATGCAAAGTAACTTCAAAGGTTAAAATCCCAACAAATATGAAATAACTGAAACTGGCAACAGTGTGAATCCCCCCAGGGTCCTCGAAGTTGTACAGTAGTGGGACCAAGTAAAACTTTAGCTTAGAAACTGACAACTTTGAAGGCTGAATGCCTTGGCCCAGCAGGATGCGTCTCACTTTCATGATACAGTATCTATAAAATACAACCAGAAGCCAAAACAATAATCATCCTCTACCTTGTGCAAGTTACCTAAATGTCTGATACTATTTCCTATCAAAACAGAAAGGGGTTGAAATACATACTATCCTAAAGTCTATGAAATAGTAATAGTAATCATGTATTTCTGTTAAATTTGATGGGTTAAAATTTAGAGATACACAGAACTCACTAAAAGGACTACTGTCCTACAAAATCATCATCTTGGGTGAGGAGGAGGAGTACACATCAGTGAGCACTGCTCAGAAAATATGTAGAACACTTTAAAGCTGTTTGCAGTACTCGATGGGTAAGCATACACACACCTTACTATATGGTAGTTTTGTCCATATAAATAACTCACCAGGCTTAGCTCTAAAACACGTATTTTCAAAAGGCAGAGGAAAAAATAGTATGTCCCTATTAAATACTTCCAGTGTCTCCTTACGTTTGTTTTGGGCATGATGGCAGCATCACTGGATTAATGAAAATCTCCACATAGTCTTTGGAAAGCGCTATTCATTATATCAACATTTTTGAAGTTCTAATACATGTTTAAAAATTGTATTCATCCCAGAATATTTTAATTCCCCTTTATATCCAGTGCTTAACCGAAAGTTGAATAAACTTTATCCTGAACCTTATAATGCTTATATCCACCTCGATTGGAAACACAAGTGGACTGGACTATGGAGAATTACTGTGTACAAAAATGTCGCAGATGTGTTTCTTCCTCTTGTTTCCACTTGACTGGGATATTAATCAGCCATGGCAAGACCCCTCCATTATATTCTCTACAGTTCTGTGTTCAGGCATTTGAGTATGCATATGTATTTTTGTGCATATTTACACAAATGATGAATCTCCATAACATTTAATGGATAGGTAAGGATAGTAAAATGCATTGTTAGCATGAAACATTTACCTAAAACACAGGAAGTTAGGGAAATTTCACATATGGACACTTAAAAAAAAAATCCTGTTGCAATAAAACAAAACTTGTAGGTTCTTACATTAAACCATTAAATGTTTGGTTCTACTTCCCTAATTTCCTGAAGCCACATCTTTCATTACTTACCAAATATACATTCCTGTAAGTTAAGTAAATCCCTGGCCAGGTTCCTTCCTTGGCTCAACTTTTTGCTATTTTTAATGTGCATAGTGCTCTCTCCTTTCAGCAGAGCCTAGAAGCCTAGGGTCAGCTGAGACCCATTCTCCTAAAACTTTACAACTCCCTACAGGCATATTTACAAAGTGTTACCTGAAAATACCAAGGAGCCACCAGACATTCCATTTGTGTGCAATTCATTAAAAAGAATTTACATTCATTCCACTAGTAAGAATTATTTACTTCTCTGGCTCTGGCTTGAAAGGATGTGGTAGGTTTGAGTCAACAAAACCGTCTCTGGCTTCTTCCTCCCCTTATTCATAGGCATTAGCCACCCTGCAGGTGTAAACCTGTACACCAAGAGATCTGTGTGCATAAAGAGGAGGAGATCTGAAGCAGAAAAGCTTAGGGTTTTGACTATAATGTACCTCTGGGGATTAAGTAAAAGCCACAGACAACCAGCCAGCTCCTGAGGATTATGAATAGTGGTAATGAGGAAAACATTTTGAACCTGGGCCTCAAATTGCACTCGGTGTGCTAAGCAATGCAGGCGCAACATGAAATGAATGAATTTTAACAAGTTTTAGCTTTAGGCTTCTCATTAGGGCCCTTTTCCCACGTGTAATGTGCAGAATGCACCACTAGAGAGCAACCCTTTCCCTCAGGAAAAAAATATATGAATTTAACCACATGAAGCTACACCTTCACACCCAGTAGAATGGCTATAATCAAAGAGGACAACACACAGTGTTAAGGATGAAAAGAACCCAGAAAACTCATACTGTGCTGATGGGAATATAATATAGTACAGCCGTTGTGAAGAAGTTTGGTAGTTTCTTAAAAATTGTTACCATACAACCCAGCAATTCCACTTGTATGAACCTATGAAGATAAATGAAAACATGCTTATATTAAGACATGTTCATGAACACTCATGGCAGTGTTAAAAAACAAATGGAGACCAGCCTTGAAAATTCTCTGAACAGACAAAACCAGTTTAGTCATATAAACAAAACTTGATTTGGCTTACTTTGCAAGACTAACTTGACCTGGGTCATTTCTTGCTTATGCCTCTGAAAATAAGCAAAACTTGAACAGTTCCCAAAGTTGGTATGAAGTAACACACTGACCAATTCCCTATCATTTAAGAAAACACTAATATATTCTAACACTGAATAAACAGTTACTGTTTTCTCATTGTAAAAGCAGCTGCTTGATAACAAATATTCCCCTGAGTCTCATTCCACATATTGGTTTGAGTGTTTCTGGTGTGTGCATAATAAACTTTTACTAATTAACTGCTTTGGTGATTGATTGGTTTTACTTCTGTTATTTCTGAACTTCTGACATCTCCTGGCAAAAGAAGTGGGATCCAAAGACCCTGAATGTCTCCAAGGCCAGTGAACACATAGGTGCCTAGTACCCACAAAGCCCAGTGAACTCACTGCTTTCTAGCTAACCCTGGAATTTGAGGGTAAGTCTCTTTGAGATCTGAGGTCTGCTCTTTGTGTTTTGAGTGCTCCAACTTTATTGTGCACACCTGCATTTTGCTTGTTGAAGCTTCTTGGTCACTCTGTGCTGTTCAAAGAGTGGGGGTGGGGTGGAACGTGATTCCCTGTGTTTTGAAACAGTTGTTGGAAAACAGGGCCTCTCACAGTTAAGACATTAAAGGTAAAGACGGGTTCCGTCTGGCCTATGGATGAGGCTCTTGTGCCTTTTTGGAAAATGGCTGATCTTTTGAAATTGTAGTGGCCACTTTGGGGAATTTTTAACTTAGATAGGTCCACCTTAAGCACGTTTAGAAGATTCCAAACCTCTCAGAAACCATGGAATGTATTCTTTAAATGGCATGTAGAAGCTTCTAAAAGACGAAAATGACTCCATAAAGAGCTCTGAAAAAAATCCTTACAGCATGCAAATAGTGTGTTTGGCCATCTAAGTAGGTACTGTTAATTTAGTCCACCTGCCAGAAACACAGTTTGTATCCAACAATTCTTTTGACTTTTGTACCTGAGACGTGGCTACAGTTTTCAAAACAAAAGCTTTAAGAACTTTTTGGATGTCTGTATGTTTATGTAGGTCTATGTATGTTACAGATAGGTGATATTTTTCTCTTTCCAGATGGTATTACCAAAATTGTAAAGAGCTCTATTTAATTTAAAGAAAGGTGTTTTATCAAGATACTCTCAGAAGTATAGAAACTAACCCAGATTTTTTCAAGTTTATGATCTAAGACAATCCTTGATAAATACAAGCTAGTTTAAGTATGCTGGTTTAATAAAAGCAGGTATGTCTTCAACATTTGCCAAAAAATATGATAGTTGTTTATGTCTAATCCAAGCACAACTGTTTAAAGTAATAATTTAAAGTTTATACTAACTCTAACTGAATAATGGGTATTCATTGAATATCTAAATCATTTCCAAACTTACATTTAGCATTTAATGTTAATCTACTTTTGGCTTTTTAATTTTCTACAGAGATAAAAGATATTTGGGTCCATTAACAAACATGATTTGTGCCACAATGAAAAATCTACTACTTTAGAAACTGTGAAATATATTTGTAAATTTGCCAACCCACACTTTTTTTTCTTAGTTTTCAACTAGGAATTAAAGATCCTAACAGTTAAGAATTCTAATATATATATATATATATATATATATATATATATATATATATATATACATAATTAAAACTACTAGAAATAAAAGGGCTAAAAAGACCAACTGCATATGAAAAGAAGGTAAAGAAAACAATGTTTTTTGAATAAGGAAACATATGAAGGACTTTTGGGTTTTTTTTTCTTTTTAGTAAAAAAATAAAAAGTAATTTTGTCCTAAAATAAAATGATTGTTCCAGAATAAGGAAAAAGGACAAAACCTAATTGGATATAGAAAGTTACAGAAGGTTTGTGAAAAGGGAATCTTGAGAAAGGAATTTTATGTGATCAAGCTTAGAATGGACTTGTTTTAAAAGACTTTTAATATCAGGGCGCCTGGGTGGCTCAGTCAGTTAAGTGTCCAAGTCAGCTCAAGTCATGATCTCATGGTTTGAGCCCCACATCAGGCTCTGTGCTGACAGCTCAGAGCCTGGAGCCTGCTTCAGATTCTGCGTTTCCCTCTCTCTCTCTCTGCCCTTCCCTCACTCATTCTCTCCATCTCCCTCTCTCTCACCTTCACAAGTAAACATTAAAATTTTTTTTTAACATTTAATATCAAAAGTATACAGATGCAAAATTAAAATTTGGTTTCCTCTGTTGAAACAACCGTTTTTTTCTTAGATTATTGGTCTGCTCTTAAGAAATTATAAACAAAGTTGTTTTGTTTTTACCTTTATGTAATTTGCCTAGAAAACAGATTCTATGTCTTATGAAAATAATTTGTGGTTCAAGTCTTTATCAATCAAGTCTTTGGTGACTAAGAAAATAACAGAGTCTTCTTATTAAAAAAGCTAAGGGTTTTTCTTTGTTTTTACAACTATGACTCTTTCTGTATTTGCCTCTGAAATCTTTTGTCACTTTGGTTGAATGGGTATTATCTCACGGTGACTGATGATCCTATCTGATCAAATGTTTTAAATCTTCTGACATATTTGACAAACTTCCCTCAATCAAATTCTGAATGAAAAAAAATTATTTAGGCTTATTTTGGAAACATCAAATAAAATGTAATTGTTTAACCTTCTTAGATCATATTTCTGAGATACACATATAGTTCATTAAAATAATTCAGAAATTGTAAGATTTTTAAGAATTTCAAATATGTTAGGGCACCTTGGGGTTCAGTCAGTTAAGCATCAGACTTCAGCTCAGGTCACGATCTCACAGTTTGTGAGTTCAAGCCCCACGTTGGGCTCTGTGGTGACAGCTCAGAGCCTGGATCCTGGTTTGGATTCTGTGTCTCCTCTCTCTGCCTGCTCATGCTGTGTCTCTCTCAATAATAAATAAATGTTAAAAAAAAAAAATTAAAAAAAAATTTCAAGTGTGTCCTAGTATAGTGTTATTAGTCATAATTTCAACTATTATCTTAAAATATATTTCACAAAAATAACCAAATTTTACATGTCAGTTGCATCATTGGGGGTTGTATATAGAACTCTCACTAGATCCTTTTTAAGTGGCTAATTTTAAGGCTTTTGACATTTACAGACAGTTGTTTTACTCTGATGGTTTTGCAGAAGTGTTCCTGCAAAAATGCTTCATTTTCAAAGAAATTCATGTAAAAGACCTTGACAAGTCCTCCAAAATGCAGGCTTCTGACAATGTCCTAACAGTGAACTAAGAATTTCTAAAGCTCTAATGGAAAATTGATTCATAAAGCTGCTTACCCAAGGAGAAACAAAACAATTACAACTACATGAACTTATGAAAATGATTAGAATTTTTATGACTTCATTTAGAATACTGCTGGTTATTTAATGTTTTCCAGATTTAAAGGACCCCTTTTGCTCCTCTCTTAAGCTATCTATACCTTACAGCAATTTGGTAAAGGGTACATTTGCAACAAAGGTTGAAGCATTTATCCCTTTCTCCCCACCTGATCTCTGAATTTGGAAACTCTTATACCATTAGATATACTGCCACGAAAAATAAGAATATTTAATTAGTTCAATAAGAATCTGTTCTCTTTGTAACAGGACACAGCTGGATTAGTCATAGGCTTTTGAAAGTCTAGTCTGAGATTCTTTATGAAAAGTCCTGACAAAGCAGATTTAAAAGAGCCTATATGGTCAATCACTATTCTTGTTGTACTTGTGTAATTAGGCCAACCTCATTGAAATTAGATTTAATTTCCAAACAAATTAGCCTGTGGTTATCTCTGGTCATAATGGGGGTGATGAGAGAAATTACATTTCAATACTACACCTTTGTGGACACTGAATTGTAGTGCTATTGTCTTTGAGGTTTTCTTTTCTACCCATAAACTAGACTGGATCCTGAATTCTTCTAGTTTGCTCCAATATTTCAATAGAACTCTCCAAACACCTCCAGTTTCCTCCCACTCTTTTGACTAAGAATCACCTGAAACTAAAACTGCCCTTTTTCCAAAGCCATGCAAGTTAAAGCTGGACAACTAGACATGAACTTCAGAGAAATCACATTAGCTCATCTGTGGACATTCATGCTGCAAACCAGGAAAATCTGTCAGACTGCCACTGTTTGCCCTCACTTCCAGATGCTCTGAACCTAACATAGGAATCTTCTCAACTGACCGCTCTCCAAACTCAAAAACTAAGTTTATCATTTGCTGAAACTATTAATCTTTGTCTTTCTTTTCTTTCCATAGAGCTGCATCTCATTAAATTACCTGTTTGCTCATATTATATAGAGGCCTAATTTGGGTAAAAGATCACCTAAACATGACAGGATGAATATAAGGAAGTTTTAAGTAATCATGAGGATGTGAATGCTAATACATCACATTGTACCTATGGAAACAAATGGGTTTCATTTTTTTATTCTAAGTGGTTATCTCTGCTGTGGGGAATTTTTCAGTCCTTGGTGGTGTTCTTACAGTCCTCATGTTCACCTCTCCAGTGCACTGTATACTCTTGAGGGTTTTAAATGCCTATCAGCAGGCACTCACATGACAATTATCATCAGACAGCTGGATGAAATCAACAATAACCACATAAATGATGAAAACGGTGACTAGATGACCCTCTAGTCTGATGACTCAACTGCATGAAAACACTGAACATGTGATTATTTGGCCTGACTACATAACGGTGGTAACTGAGAATAATGTAATACTCTCAGACTGCTAAGAAAATTACCAAAACAGGGTGAATTGTTAAAATTAAAAACAAATGGAGACCAGCCTTAAAAATTCCCTGGACAGATAACACCAGTTTAGTCATGCAAAATAAACTAAATGAAGCTTAGTTTGTAAGACTAATTGACCTAGGTCATTCCTTGCTTATGCCTCTAAAGTTCATAAGCAAAATTTGAAACGTTTCCCAAAGTTGATATGACAGAACCACTGACCAATTCCCTATCATTTAAGAAAATTCTAATATTCTAATCAATCACTGTGAAGAATAAACAGTCACTGCTTTCTCACTACATAAGCCATTTAATAATAATATCAATTTGATAATAATACCCCTGAGCCTCATTCCATGGTTTGATTTGAATGTTCCCAGTGTGTGTACAATAAGCTTTTACTAATTACTACTTTGGGGATTGGTGTTACTTCTGTTATGTGCAATGCTGCTGTCAAAAGTTCAGAAATAACAGCCAAAAGTTGGAAACAGTCCAGATGTCCACCGTGTGAACTGATAAACAACAGGTGATATATGCATAAGATGGAATACTATCCAGCAATAAAAATGCTACAGTATAGATTAACTTTTCAGGTGAACCTCAAAAAATGTATACTAAGTAAAAAGCCAGATACAATATCACCATATGGAATATGATTTCACCTATACAAATTTATAGATAGAAACCACATTACTGATTGGGGAGAAGTGGAGATGGACTGCAAGAAGTGCTCATGAGAATCTTGGGGGTAATGAAAATGTTTACATCTGGATTGTGGTGATATTGCCACAACTCTAAACTTACTAAATCATGAATTGTAAACATGGTGAGGTTCTATAAATTATACTCCAATAAATAAAGCTGGATCCCCAAAATACACTGACTTAGTACTGTATTAGAATAGGTACTGAGAAATGAAACAAGGAGAAGGAAAACTAGAGCGCTATTAGCCTATAACACAAACAGCCACTGTATCATTCAGTCCTGAGCTCTGGTTTCCAGACAGGAAAAAAGATCATTGTTTGCAGATGAATGGGGGGAAATAAAGGAATTTATGGTCAGGTAAAAATTTTATTACTTTTGGCTAGAAGCCAAAACAAACATAAAAAAAAAAAAAGTTGCAAGTTTCAGGCAGAATGCAATTATTTTCTGAATGAACACCAGTACTCTGGAGTCACATTTATGAAGGGATTTATAACATCAAGCTAACTTAAGGGTCTGGTGTATATAGAATAAGTAATAAACTTGAGACAAGAAGTGATAGACACATCTTTGCCAAGTAATGTTACATATTATGAATTTTCCTTTATAAACTAATATTTATTCACGAAAAAACAGGTATGATAAATATATGGGACTAAAAACCTCAATCTGTTAAAGTCTACGAAGATATTCAACAAATTTTACAAAGGGCTCTAGCAGTAATAAGAGAAAGGTAAAGGTAAGTGATATCAACACAAAGCTATGCCCTTTTCTTTGGCTGTAGAATGGCAGTGGCCACATTCTACTTGTGCAAGTTACTAAAGACTAGATTTTTGTTTCAATTTTTTTTCCCCAATGTTTGTTTATTTTTGAGAGAGACACAGAGTATGAATGGGGAAGGGGCAGAGAGGGAGACACAGAATCCGAAGCAGGCTCCAGGCTCAGAGCTGTCAGCACAGAGTCCAACGCGAGGCTTGAACCCACGACCTGTGAGATCATGACCTGACCCGAAGTCAGGAGCCCCTAGATTTTTTTTTTTTTAAACAGAATACTTAATGAACTATTGAGACCTCATCAAAATAAAAAGCTTCTGCACAGCGAAGGAAACAGCAAAACTAAAAGGCAACTGACAGAATGGGAGAAGATAGTTGCAAACAACATATCAGATAAAGGGTTAGTATCCAAAATCTATAAAGAACTTATCAAACTCAACACCCAAAAAAACAGTGAATAAATGGGCCAAAGACATGAATAGACACTTCTCCAAAAAAGACATCCAGATGGCTGACACATGAAAAAATGCTCAACATCACTCATCACCAGGGAAATACAAATCAAAACCATAATGAGATACCACCTCACACCTGCCAGAATGGCTAATATTAACAACTCAGGCAACAACAGATGTTGGCAAGGATGCGGAGAAAGAGGATCTCTTTTGCATTGTTGGTGGGAATACAAGCTAGTGCAGCCATTCTGGAAAACAGTATGAAGGTTCCTCAAAAAAACTAAAAATAGAATTACCCTACAACCCAGCAATTGTGCTACTAGGCATTCATCCAAGGGATACAGGTGTGCTGTTTCGAAGGGACACATGCACCCCCATGTTTATAGCAGCACTATCAACAATAGCCAAAGTACGGAAAGAGCCCAAATGTCCATCGATGGATGAAAGGATAAAGAAGATGTGGTATATATATATATACATACATACACACAATGGAGTATTACCCACCAATCAAAAAAGAATGAAATCTTGCCATTTGCAACTACACGGATGGAACTGGAGGGTATTATGCTAAGTGAAATTAGAGAAAGACAAAAACTCTTATGACTTCACTCAGATGAGGACTTTAAGAGACAAAACAGATGAATATAAGGGAAGGGAAACAAAAATAATATAAAAACAGGGAGGGGGACAAAACAGAACAGACTCATAAATATGGAGAACATACTGAGGGTTACTAGAGGGGTTGTGGGAGGGGGGATGGGCTAAATGGGTAAGGGGCACTAAGGAATCTACTCCTGAAATCATTGTTGCACTAAATTCTAACTAACTTGGATGTGGAATTTAAAAAATAAAAGAAAAAAATAGAATATTAAGTAAGAGCTAGGCCCAACTTGGGGCTTGAGCTGAACCTTGAGATCAAAAGTCACATGCTCTACTGGCTGAGCCAGTCAGACACCCTCTGAAGGGCTCTCCCATTACTATTAGTGCTTGGATTAAAAAATAATAATAATAATAATAATAATAAAATAAAATAAAATAAAATAAAATAAAATCTTTCAAATGCTTTCTAGATTCCCAGAAAAGCAAGGAAACCTCCTATAAGCAGGAATGGTAAGTAAACAGAAAAGCCATTGCCCTGAGGAAAAATGCCCTCAGCATTAGGATTGGGAGACTAAGCCTTGGATGACCAGTAAAGGGCAGAGCCAGGCCTGAGTACTCCATATTAGGTCTGGAACCACGAAGAGGGCTAAAGTGTCCCAGGGGCAGTTCCTGGCCTAGAGAAGCAAATGCAAAACCTCTCTGAGAGAACACGCCCAATTTAGAACCTCTGGATTCCCATGGGTTTAACTAAGAAAGCATTCACCACACACAGAATGGCACCATAAGGAAAAAACCCAAAGACAGTAAACAGATTTAGAACCCCCGAAGACTTCAGATACTGGAACTACCAACCACAGGATACAAAGTTAACTGTGTTTGAAATGCTCAAAGAAACAAAGGAATTAAGCAAAAAGAATCAAAAAGCTTTAGGCCAAGCCTATCGAAAAAGGAATGAAATAGTACTTTTGGAAATGAAAAACATAGCAGTGAAATTAGAGATTCAATGGTTTAACAGCAAATTATTTTATTTCCATTTCACCTCTGTGTAAAGTCCCAGAAAAAGAAGTGATATTCAAAGTCCATGGTTGAACTTTTCTGAGCAGAAAGATCTACATGATGAATAATCCAGTGCATTTTAATGAAACTACAGATCAGACCAGATGAAAAGATCTTAACAGAAGAAAGTAAAAGGAGATACCATAAGAAGGAAAGGGCAGCAGTTGAGTTAAAACTAGAAAGGAAATCAGATAGTAGTGGAATAATAACTTCAAACTGTTGAGAGGAAAGTATTAACTAGCACCATACCCAGTAGAAGTATCAAGAGTAACAATAAGTATTGTGTACTTGAAATTTGCTAAGAGTGGACCTTAAGTGTTCTCACTAGACACACACATAAAGGTGTGAGATGACGGATGTGTTAACTAGCCTGGTTTTGATGATTATTTCATAATGTGAATGTTAAATTTTTAAAAAAGATCGTAAGTACCCCCCAACTTTGGGCTCAAACTCACAACCCAAAAACCAAGAGTCACATAGTCTACTGACTGAGCCAGCCAGGTGCCCCTATGTTCTACAGTTTAAATATACAATTTTGTCAACTACAACAGAGCTAAAAACAATATTTTAATATAAAAAAGGCAGTAAAATGAACAAAAACCCAAGCAGTTACTTGAACTTCCTTAAAGTCACTTCCAGAAATACATCCTTTAGAAAACAAATTACCTAAGAAGGCATGTCTGAGATACTCAAAAGAAAAATGATCAAAGTGAACTCAAATAAATATTAATGTTTAAATGTGGGTTGGGTAACAACTAAAATACTGTATAACAAAGGTTGGAAGAGAGATGATGAATTTTACTGTTCTAAGGCCCTCAGTGTTCCAGGAAAGCATTTAACATACTAGTTAGATGTTGAAGATTTCAACACATTTAAGGTTAACTACTAAAAGAATACAAAGGTGTGGAGGGGAAACACAAAAAATCATTGAAATGAAGGCAAAAGTCTTGGACAGAAACTAAAGTGCTGGTGAAATTTCTGACCACTTAATCTGCTCCCTGCCACTCCCCTACTTCCCCCACCAAAAATACACAGGACAAATATGGATAACAAAATTAAAAACCTATGTACAACATCCTAATTAAACTACATGTTTCAGGAACCCCAAATTCGAGCAGATAGAAGACCTGTGTAAATTAGAAACTGAGCAAGGAGAAAGCAACCAGGTTTGTGAAGCACAAAAGCAGAAACAAACTCAATGGAAAATTCAGGGGACTAGATAGCTCCAGAAGAGCACTAAAACTGGATAGGGTTATGCCTTCTCCAATAGCAAGTGAGAGTGCAAAGGGTCTGAGGCAGGTCTGAATGGGCTGAAGTATTTTTGGGCCCATGAACCCTCAAAACTAACCAGTAAAAGCTCTCTTCAGGGTAAAGTCCCTGGAGACAGAATCAAATACACATCTGAAAACATACAACTTAAAATGCTCAACTCTACACCTAAAGCCTCAACACACACAACTAATCATAATACAGAATGTCAACACACTTCCTCTGTTGGTAACTCTAACAGCCAAAAGAAAAAAATAGCAACGTGTAGAAGATTGAGCAACACAAATTGCTAGTTTGATACATTGCACAAGTACAGAAACTGCACCAAAACAGAATACATAAATAACAAAATTTAACTACATTTGATACATTGCACAAATACAGAATCTGTACCAAACAGAATACATAAATAACAAAATTTAACTACACAATTGGCCATAAAACAAGTTTAGTATATTTCCCTGGAGTCAAACAGATCATGATCACTGATCAAATGAAATTAACTTAGTAATTTAAAGATATACTTCTAAACTCAAAGAAAAACTTGTAATGAACATTTAAAAAAATATTCAGAAGTGAACATTAATGAAATAATGAAAATAAAACTTGTAGGATTCAGAAAATGATGGCATTTTAAAAATCAAAACTTACCAAAACCAACTTAAAAATCCTAAAATATCCTACCATTGATAAGACAATGAACTGGCAGTTAATTTTTCTACAAAAGTAAACTGGAGGTCCAGATGGTTTTATAATTAAGTTCTATCAAATGTTCAAAAAGTGAATTACTTCAATGTTAAGTAATTCAGAGAACAGAAAGGAGAGAATACTCCATAACTCATTCTATGAAGCTAAAAACTATGAAAACAAAATAACAGACCAATCTCCACAGTACAGATGTTAAGAGTCCTAAGCAAAACATTAGCAATTAAAGTTCAAAAGTGTATTTTAAAAATGATCATGGGGCACCTGGGTGGCTCAGTTGGTTAAGCACCTGATTTCAGCTCAGGTCATGATCTTGCTGTTTGTGGGTTTGAGCCCCGCTTTGGGCTTTGTGCTGACAGCTCAGATCCTGGAGCAGGTTGGATTCTGTGTCTCCCTCTCTCTCTGCCCCTCCCCGGCTCACGCTCTCTCAAAAATAAAAAAAAAACAAAACATTAAAAAAATTTTTTAATTAGAAAAAATGACCATTCTTTAATGATCAAGCTGGCTTTAGCCCAAGAATGTAAAGGTGGCTCAACATTTTAAAACTTTTAAATGTAATTCGCCACATTATCAGATTAAAGTAAAATAAACACAATTTACTTCAAGAGGAAAAAAACTGATAAACTGCAACCCCTATAATAAAAGCTTAATAAAATAGAAAGAAACTTCCTTTCCCTGATAGAGAATAGAAAAACCTAATAAAATTCAGTATTGTAGGGCTGTCAATACTCCCTAATTAATCTATAAGATACATGATTCTAGTTTTAACCAACCTAGCCACCCAGGCTCCCTATTCTAGTTTTAAAAAGGAAGAAAAAAACCTCCTGGAGTTGTTTTTCTTCCCAAAGAATTTGACAATGATTCTAATATTTAATGAAAGAGCAAAAGGTCAAGGATACTTCTGAAAATAAGGCGAGACTTGCTCTACAAGGTATCAAGACCTTTAATCAAGTTACAGCAATTAAAATAAGGTGCCACTTGGCTCTTGGTTAGACAAACTGACCATTGGAATAGCACAGAAAGTCCCAAAATAGACATTTATTTCCATGGAAATTGGCCGTGTAGATAAAGTCCCTGAGGAAAGGATGGATTAATCAATAAACAGGAGAAAGAAAACTCGTTATTCTCATAGTAAAAAGATGAAATTATTTCTCACACATACATAAATAAATTCCAAGTGGACTGAAGACAAATATGAGACTTTCTGACTTTTAGAAGAGACTATAAGAAATATCTTAAGACACAGGGCACCTGGCTGGCTCAGTCAGTACAGCATGTGACTCTTGATCTCAGGGTTGTAGGTTTGGGCCCCATATTGGGTATAGAGATTACCTAAATATAAAATCTTTAAGAAAAAAGAGGGGGTACCTCAGTGGCTCATTCAGAAGAACACTGACTTGATTTCGGAGTTGTGAGTTTGAGCCCTATGTTAGGTGTAGAGATTAATTTTAAAAATATCAAGATATTAAAATAACTAAATTTGAATATGTTAAAATTAACAATAGAACTATTAGTATTGTATTATGAAGAACTCTTTTAAAAAAAAATTAAAGGACATAAGACACTAGTAAGTATTTCACAGAAGAAACAAGAATGACTAATCATGAAAACATGCTCAACTTATTAGGAAAATGCAAACTAAAGTACAATGAAATGTCATTTTACACCTATCAGATTGGCAAGAATCAAATCTTACAGTAGTAAGCAAATGATAAACTGTATTATAAACTAGCACAACCACTTTGGAAAATAACTACATTATCTTATAAACTGTTACAAAGCTAGTCAGGTACATACCTTATAACCAATTCTGCTTCTAGATATATGCTCTAAAGAAATTCTTGAACATCTTTACCAAGAAACTATATATGAATGTTCATTTTAAAATTGTCTGTAAAAGCCAAACAGAAAAAAAAGGAAAACTGTACCCATTATAAGTTATAAAAATGAACTTGTGGAATGAAAAAAAGTTAATGTAAGACTACATACAATATTATTTTGTATAAAGTTCACCAACAAAAGTAAACATTATATGGGATATGTGTATATAAAACAAAAGGCAAAAACCAACTGATTCTGAACAGTAGTTACCTCTGGGGAGGAGGGTAGGCTGGGTACTGGAATTGAAAAGAAACACCAGGGCACCTGGGGGGCTCAGTCTGTTAAGCGTCCAACTTTGGCTCAGGTCATGACCTCACAGTTCGGGGATTCAAGCCCCGCATTGGGCTCAGTGCTGTCAGAAAGAGCCTGGAGCTTCTTTCAGATTCTGTGTCTCCCTCTCTCTCTTTCTCTGCCCCTCTCCCATTCACTGTCTCTCTCAAAAAATGAATAAACGTAAAAAAAAAAGTTTGTTTTTTAAACACCAAGGTAGTCAATAGATCAGAAATGTTCTAGTTCTTAATTAAGGAGTAGGTACACAGGCATTTAATTTTTATTCTTCATTACTTCCATGTTGCATGTATTTCTTATATATAAATCAAACATTACATAAAGAACTATAGTGACCAGTAGTTACCAGAGGTTGGGTGTAGGAGATAGACAAAGTGGGTGAAGGCAGTCAAAAGTTATAAACTTTTGTTATAAAATAAGTCCTGGGGATGTAACTACAGCGTGGTGGCTGTAGTTAATAATGCTGTATTGTATATTTGAGAGTTTCTAAGAGAGATCTTAAAAGTTCTCACAAGAAAAAACTGTGTGGGGTTGAATCTTTTTGTTACATTTTTTTAAACATGTTTATATTTTGAGAGAGAAAGCGCAAGCAAGGGAGAGGCAGAGAGAGGAGGAACAGAGTCTGAAGCAGGCTCCAGGCTCTGAACTGTTAGCACAGAGCCCAACGTGGGGCTCGAACCCACGAACCATGAGATCATGGCCTGAGCCGACGTCGGACACTTAACAGACTGAGCCACCCAGGTGCCCCTGTGTGGTGATGAATCTTAACTAGATATATTGTGGTGATTGTTTCACAAAATATACACATACTGAGGGGCATGGGTGGCTCAGTTAGTTAAGCATCTGACTCTTGATTTTGGTTCAGGTCATGATCTCACAGTTTGGGAGTTCAAGCCTCACATCGGGCTACACGCTGACGCCTCGGAGCCTGCTTGGCCTATCTTGGCCCCTCCCTAGCTCACAAACACACACACTCTCTCTCAAAATAAATAAACATTTATATATGTGTGTGTGTGTGTGTGTGTGTGTGTGTGTGTATGTATGTATATACATACATACATACATACATACACATACACATATTGAGGGGTTCCTGGGTGGCTCAGTCAGTTAAGTGGCTGATTCTTGATTTTGGCTCAGGTCATTATCTCACAGTTCATGGGTTCAAGCCCACCACTGGGCTCTGGACAGACAGTGTGGAGCCTGCTTGGGATTCTCTCTCTCTCTGCCCCTTTCCCACTTGCATATGTCTTCTCTCCCTTTCTTTCTCTCACTTAAAATGAACATTGTATATATTTAAATATATACATATACACACATTGAATTATTATGGTGTACACCTGAAATTAATGTTGTATGTCAATTATATCGCGATTTTAAAAAATTAAAGGGACAAAAAACAGATACACAGTGACCAGAAATACTTTTATATTGCTAAGACACTATGAAAAAGGAAATCAACTTTCCTTAAATGTATGTATACTACCTTGTAAGAGCAGACATAACAGCTGGTTAGGTTAGCTGGCCAATCACTCATTAGTTATGGATCTTGGACAAGTCACTTAATGTCTTTGAATCTATTTTTTAACTGTAAAATACAGAATTTTTGAAAGATTAAAATGTTATAAAGTGACTGGTACAAACTACATGCTTAAAAAAATTATGTCATTAATTCTCCCCTCAACTATTATCCAAATTTAAGAAACCCCTTATATTCTAAAGAGTTTGCTCAGGTAGACTGAACTTAGTATGGACCATCAAGTAACTTTTTTAAACAAGAAAAACCATAAGATTTTTGTATCAAATAAGGTTATCCTCAAAGGAGCTACATACTTCATTAAAGTTACTATTGCTCAAGGTGACTAGAAATCTTCCATTGACTTGCAAAAAAATTTTCTATTAAAAAAAAAACCTTATTTTTTGATGGTAGATTTCCCGTTATAACTATAAAATATTTTTAATGATGAAAATATTAAATATTAAATATTTAATATTAAATGATTAAATGATTTTAATGATGAAAATATTTATTCATTTGATGAATAAAGTACACATGGCCATAATCAAGTTAAGATTCTAGTCAGAATTAACATCTGACTGGGATGCCTGGCTGGCTCAGTCGGTAGAGCATGCGACTCTTGATCTTGGGGTTGTAAGTTTGAGTCCCACATTGAGTGTAGAGATCACTTAAAAATAAAATCTTAAAAAAAATTTTTTTTTATTAAAAAACAAATCAACATATGACTAAGATGAATGATGAGACTAATCCTCTTGGATGCCTTATAAGTAGGCTCTTGGGGCCATTGTCAGAAAAATGTTTAGCAATGCCAACATAATTGGAAAAAAAAAAAGCAGGGTTACTTACTCAGAAGGGCAACATTCATCCTAACGCATCTTTATGCATTTATCTCATTTCTAGATAGTACAAGTCTGCAGCTGCTGAAGAGACCACTTCTTCATCATTTGCTTAGTGAAACCTTTTATATTAGTTGCCTTTAACCTTTAATATTTGTAAGGATAACAAAAATCTATTTTCAGTTAAACAAAAACATCCTTTATATAAGAAAAAATATTACAGCCAACCTACTAAATCAATTTCAAGGATGGAGAATAAACAATTATATAGTTTTGATAGAATTCTGTAAAAGCCATCAAAAAAATAAGATACAAAGTTACATAGACCTTATAGATGTTGCTATTCATAATACATATATGCAGTATATTTTGAACCAACTGTACTGATGTGAATCCAACTCTGATCTCAGTATTTGGTAGTACATATCATAATTTATTATTTTGATTTGTTGGAGTATTACTACACAATTTATATATGGCTCTAAGAAAATACTATTGCCAACTTTTAATTCCACATAAAGAGATAGCCAATGACACACCAATAATAATTTCTTTAGGAGTCTGATGTAAGAAATCACAGGAAACATTCTTAACTTAAAAGATATGAATTAGATTCTTAATGCATTCTCTATAAGACACGAAGAAAAAGGAACAAAGAAAATTCTTAAGTTTACCATTTCCAAGAGGAGTTTATGTAATCTCAACAATCTCTTATCTAGGCATTTAACAGCATTATAAATTTGTGTGGGAATTAAGAGAATAAATAATACTCCTTAGAGGGAGTACAATACAAAGTTTATTCAAACACTTAAAATAATTTAAAATAATCAGTTATGGAGAGTACAGTGAAGTTAGTAAAAAACAATATCAAGTAATTTAAAGTGGCAGTACCATATAGGAAAGCAGTGGCTTTAATGACTTTATGGGAGAACCACACATCTACAATTCCTCTTGAAGAAAAATAATATGTGAACCTTTTTTTAATTTTTTGCCAGAATTTTTCTTTATTTCAGAATGTTATCTCTATTTCAGATCACTGTTTGGTATTCCTATTAACATCAAAGGTTAAAATGAAAGGCCTCACAATTAAGTAGCCATATTGTTTTGATAATGTCATGTCATTATTCCTATGAATATAATTATCTTTCAATTGCAGGAGTCCTTCAGCCTGATTGTCATTTCCTATCTCAAAAATGTGTCTTTAATAAACTGCGTATATTGATTCCACTATTTACCTTTTCATACTATTGTCAGGTCCTTCAAGACTATGCTCCTAAGTATCTACACGTAATATAACAGACAGCTACATGTTTCCTTTACTTCACTTTACTTCCCTTATGAGTAGTTCCTATTTTATGAGTAGCCAGAGTACCAATTTAGTATGTTAGATGACTATAGTATAATAAAAACCAGAAACAAATGTAACACCTTTATGCTCCTAAACTCTACATGTGCTACGCAGAAATATATTAAAGAAAAAAAGCATTTTAAATAATCTTAGAAACAGTAAGATCAATGAGATCCCCTCTCCCACAAAATAAAAGTAAAACATACTAGTAACCACAGCCAGACAAGCATTATTCACAAGAATTCCATGAGACATAAGAAACAGACAGTTGAAGCCAGGTGTTGAGATTTATTCTCCATATCCAGCTAGTTTATAACCTGTCCAGTGAGTGCTACTGAGTTAAATGCTTTGGGGACTGACTGAAATATGGTTATAGTTACACAAGAGAACACTGATTCAAATCTAGCAATGACTTACGAACTTGCCTATGAGCTGATAGCAAAAAAAAAAAAAAAAGGCACAACTTAGGAACTTTTAAATCTGCCTCATGAAAGACCTTTATCTGCTAGCCCTCTTACTATTTTTTATTTTTTTGGTCTAATATACCAAATAGGCACTGGCTTTTGTAATGTGGCTTTCTACCCTGCTGTACTGACAAGCCCAGGTTGTTTGTTTGTTTGTTTTTTAAGTTTTAAAATTTATGTTAAGTAATCTCTATATCCCACATGAGGCATGCTCTCATGACCCTGAGATCAAGAGTAGCATGCTCTTCTGAGTGAGCTAGCCAGGTACTCTTGAGGTTGCCTTTTAACGAAGGCCATCAGAGTTACTAGGCAATGAACTTCAGAGTTGGATGGATGGGGGTAATGTTCCTCACTGCCCTCATTCTTTGTGAACCAGATGACTGCCAGCAATGAAACTACACTAAATTCTGAGGCATGACGACAGGAAAATTTAGGAAGGCCTGGAAAAAAGGTACCAAAGTGCATTACAAATACAAAACAGAATATTTTAATATTCTTCATAAATATTTATATAAATATTTACATATAATGAATAGGCCATTTTATAATACTGGTTAAAACCATGAAGAGCTGTTAAATCAATAGGTTTATCAATATCCTGGCTTCAAATTAATGAACAGAAATATTTTCAGTTGAAGCTCAATAAATACACTGGAGGGGATTAATTATACAGAAAAAAACAGTAGTTTCAATCTTTCTCTGTTTTTACCAACAATATCTTTTATTGGTAATGATGGGCTTGAACCACATTCTGTAAACCACACTCTGTAAAGAATTTTTGTAAAAATGCATTCATTTTCTGATAATAAACTCATGTTTGATACTGTTTTAAAAAAAAAGAGCAAAATGGAAAGATAATAATCCTGGGCTCAAAACCAAATGATTAAATTAAAGAAATATTTTCAGATTTCCCTCAGTGAGTCATGTAATTGACACCATTTCTTCTCAAGGTGTCTCAACTGGGCACTAGAATATTAACTCTAAAGCCATTTCCTCTGATTCAATTTTTGCTAATAAACGAATCTTTTCATATGAGATGAAAAAATGAAGGTATAGATTTATTTAGATGGAATTAGTTCAGCTAGGTATTTGGTACCCTAACAAGTCAAACTGAAATTAAGCGCTTGGATAGCTCTCCCATAAAGCTTCTGAAAATTCAGCTAGTGGCACTGAGAAAGATTAAACATTTTTTCTACTTCTGTAAATATCCAAGAAATTTAAAAACTGACATCTAGAAAAAAGCAAGGCATAAATTCATCAGCACCAAGTAGAAATGATCTTCAAAAGGAGGTCTCTCATGTATCCTGATATAATATACTTGTGTTGATGAATAGGTTCTAATCACCCTTCTAGGAAAAGTCCACTGCCTACAGTCAACACTTTTAGGCAAAAGGAAAGATAAAACTCAGGCAAAATGGAAATAATTCCATTTTACATTTTGATTTATCCAAAATGTTTTTAAAAAGAGATTTCAAGGTTTTTGTACTTTTTTAAACATTTTTCAGAGGAGGTATGATTTCAGGTTAGATTGTTTTCCTTCCCTATCCCATTATTTGCTAAAGTGGGAAGTATCAAATTTATCTTTATTACTAATAATTCTTCAGCTACCATCTAAATGCTGCATTTAGTCACACTACAACAGCTTCCATTTAAAATAAGACTCTAGCAGTAGTGAAAACTGTTCAAAAGTGATCATACAAAACCTTGGTTGTCTTTCCTACATATGAAATATGACTAAATTGTTGGTGGCTGGACCTCAAATCACATACAGTCCACCACATTATTCGATCCATGACCTACATCTCGAATTTGGCTAGTTAGACAGGCGCACACAGCTACACCTGCTCCAGCTCTGCAGTGAGACACAGATCCAACCAGCTCCCACCTGTAAAGATATAGGGAAAAGTGTGTTACCTTAAAACATGATTTATTTTACTCAAAATACTAACTGAAAACAAAAACTCCCTATTATTGAGACTGGTTTTGAAAGGCAGCAAGTTTCCTCAGGGCGATAAGATATCCCAAATGTTTTAAATTAATAGCTATGACTATAAGTATTTTAGCACTCTGGAGTAATTTGCTACTGGAAGATCCCATTAAAGCATATGGAAAACATGAAAAGTACCTATTCAGCACTGGGTCAAATGCTTCCACTGTATTTAAGTATGCGTTGCCATTATGACCACCAACTGCAAAGATTCTGCCCATCACTGTTGCGATCCCCACGCCACCCCTGGGAGTGGTAAGTGCTGCTACATAATCCCACTTGTTGCTTCGGGGATCATACCGCTCAACTGAACTCAGAGGAGAATTATCATCAAAACCACCTATATTAAAAAAAAAAAAGATTTTTAATAGTACTACATCTCACAGAAATTAACTATTAAATTTCAATCCAATAGCTTCTACAACCTAATCTTCTGACATTTTAGAAAATAGAGAAAATCCAGGAAAAAATTCACCCCAATGCCCATCATCACTACCAAGTCCAATCAGACATTTTCTACAATTCAAGATAATTTAGATAGTATTTTACCTCAATACTAAGATTAAAAATCTTAAAGTGGAAAAACTCAAAGTCCCTGTCTCTAAGCAGATAATTTAGAAGAAAAACCCCCCACAAACATTTATATAATTTGTCCTTAGCCTCCTAGAGGTAAGGAAGATAGTACTGAGATTCCTTCTCTATGTGTACAGTGTGTATCATATTTTTAAACAGAGGGCTTGAGAAGAGAATAAACTACCACTGAATCATTTCACTCATTTAGATATGTTAAAGTTTTCCAACTGTTTCCCTTAATACTGTTAATGGCCTTCATAATTACAGAGATGGCTATGACTGAATTTCCACCAATTTTTGCCAAAACTACATCTTCATGCTACATATTCTAGATAATGACAGTCCTCTCCATATATCATTCTAACAATGTTACTTATTATATTCCTGACGGTTTTTTCCTTTAAAGATAACTGTGCCTCTTTTTAGACTCCATCTCAGTCTACATGAGTAATAACTCTCCTGAGCAAGTAAGCCTATTTTCCTGAGGACAGGAAGTATTGCTATAATGATCAGTCTATTTAGAAACAAGGTCAGTAAAAAAAAAAAAAAAAAGCAACAATCAACAGTTAACTCTCTAATGGATTTAACTTTACTAAATCAACTTAAGTGAGGTAAAATTCACCAATTTTATGTGCATAATTCAATAAATATTGACAAATGCATACAGTAGTATCATTACCACCATGACCAAGATAGGGACAGCTCTCCCAAATAGGGAGCTGTGAGAGACAGCAGTGGTGTGCTGCAAGAACTCTGGTTTCTCATAGACTCAAGTTCAAATTCCAGCTTTGTCAGTAGTACAGGCATGTGACTATGAGTAATTTATTCATGCTGAGTCTCTGCTACCTCACAAAGCTATGATGGTCAGATAGGATCTGAAGGTAAATTATGTTATTTCTTTTCTTTAATACACATAAGCACATAGAAACATGACTTCTATTACTTGCAGATATTTCAATGCTAATACTATCCCACATTTCCTTATCGAGAACTATAAGTTATGTAACACTAAACATACATTTACATTTACATAACACATCATGTAAGATAAGTTCACATTATGTTTATGTTATGTTTCTCTGTAAAGAAGGGAATTAGCAATCACAATATTGCTATCTATTAACTGGGTAACTACAAAGTACCAGATGCAGTTTGAGATGCTTCATATATATTATCGCTAATTCTTAGAATAAGTCTCTCAAAGATAATTCTCATTAATCCTCATTAGTAATTCTATTATTCCCATTTCATAGTTCTTTAAAACCCTGCTAATGAAAGTGTGCTGAATGGACCAGAAGCAGCATTGATTATCACTTGGGAGCTCTTAGAAATACAGAATCTGGGCTCCTTCCTTGCAGTTTAACAGTATCTCCAGAATATTCATATGCATATTAAAGTTTGAGAAAGCACTGCCCTATGGTTCCTTCCAATTCTGCAGTTCAGTGAGTCAAAAAGCATTTGCTTAAAGAAGTCAACATAATTCCCTTGAAATGAAGATGAGAAAAAATGTCTTAGATCTTTAAAGATTTATTATAGCAAAGCACATGTGTGTCCTTACACTAAAAAACATATATCTTAAGTATAATCTTCTACTCTAGATATATTTGCTACTCCTAGTAAAAATATGAAAGTAGAAATTTTAAACATGACAGATGAAGATGTAAACAAAAAAGCATGAATGTGAACCTTAATAATTCAAAAGCAAATCTTAGGACTAATTCCACTTGAGCCTAACTGCAACATAATCTGTGTTATTGTGTTGTCTTATGACACTATCATTATATATCCTTCAATAAATTAAACTAGAGAAATACCATCCACTCACCAACAACATATAAGCAACCATGGAGCTCACTAACTCCATTGCCTGCTCTTCGTTGACCCATTTCTTTAACTTCTATCCACTTATCCAGATGTGGATCATACCTCTCCACACTAGATAAAGAAGCAACTCCATCATTGCCACCTACTGCATAAACATGGTTCTAAATAAAGAAAAAATAAAAACACATGACATTAGATTTTTAAATGATTTATATATGGTCTTAATGGTAGACTGGACTGTGCAAGAAAGCAGTGTTTCATGACGTAATATGGTGTGCAATCAATCTCTGCATCCTGGAGAAATGAATATAGCAGACTTTTCCTTATTTGGTTAGGGATGTGACATGATGCAATCCAATAAGCAAACTGCCACATAACTTACTATAAGAGCCACAGAGCCAACTCCTCCACGGGGAGTATTCATTGGTGCCACTGTACTCCACTGATCAGATTCTATATCGTATCTCTCTACATCATTGAAGCAAGTGTTGTCATCTAACCCTCCAATTGCATAAATTGGACCTCCCAAGGAGGCCAAGGCTATGCCTCGCCTGCAAAGACAATAAAAACACACTTTAGCATCCAGTTGTGTTTCCAGGAAAAAAGTAGTGAAAATATCATGCTAACAGGAAGTCGTTTACTTTGCTAAACCTCAGTGTTTTTTCCCCATTATTTTTAGATTTATCAAAGCTTCTAAACAGATGACTACAAGGCTGCCAAACTGTGTGACTCTATATGAACAGTGCCCTCTGGAGTTTTATAATATGCAGCCTACACAGGTTACTTTAAACTCAAATGAAATAAAGTAAAACCCAACAAAATACCATAAGTGGAGTCCAAAACATTCAATTAGCAAAACACACAGCTGCATAATAAGAGATTAATGAACTGACACAGATATTTTGTTATGGAGGTCAGAAGTCAATCTCAATTCTAAATTAATGTAATTGCAGAGCACGTGTTATTTTTTTTTAATTTTTTAATGTTTATTTATTTTTGAGAGAGAGAGAGACAAAGCGTGAGCAGGTGAGGGGCAGAGAGAGAGGGAAACACAGAATCCGAAGCAGGCTCCAGGCTCTGAGCTGTCAGCACAGAGCCTGACGCAGGGCTCCAACTCACAAAGTGTGAGATCATGACCTGAGCGAAGTCTGACGCTTAACCAACTGAGCCACCCAGGTGCCCATCAGAGCACGTGTTTTGATGCAGGGTTTCACTGTACCACACAAAAGAATCAATTTTTATATTACATGATTTATATCACATTGGTTTACTTCTGATGGACATTTATTTCTCTTTTTGAAAAGAAGGAGGCAGCCCTTGTTAAAAGCTAACTCACTGTAATGGTGATCAGAAAAAAAATTCCATCAATTTCTTAAAAAACACATTCAAAGCAATCAAAATTTAAACTATTCTAAAACTGGGGCGCCTAGGTGGCTCAGTCGGTTAAGCGGCCAACTTTGGCTCAGGTCATGATCTTGAGGTCCGTGAGTTCAAGCCCCACATCGGGCTCTGTGCTGACAGCTCAGAGCCTGAAGCCTGTTTCAGATTCTGTGTCTCCCTCTCTCTGACCCTCCCCCATTCATGCTCTGTCTCTCTCTGTTCAAAAATAAATAAATGTTAAAAAAAAAAAAAAGATTTAAACTATTCTAAAACTATAATCCGTCCCTGAGTTGGTATGTACTTTGGATAAAGCAGTATATTTTATAAACATCTACTACCTTGCTTCTTCATCTGTAACCCATTTGAGAAAGGAGCAGACATGGGTGGTATTGAGTTAATATAGGTAAAGCACTTAGAATGGCAACTGGCCCATATTTAGTGCTATGTATTAGCTATATTACTGGAGAGCACAGCTGTTTAACTGAGATTCTAACTCTTTAATTAAAGAGAATCCTAGGAAGAATTCTTAAATATAATGTTGTTACTCATTTTCAGTCCCCTTAACCTCGTTTCTCTTGAGTATCAAGCAATGACTTACAAAATACTGTGGCAATAAAAACTCACAGGTGTGTGAATATGTGTGTGCATGCTAGGACATACAGGTGTTATATCGTGGCAGATGTGTGCCAGATAAATCTCCCTCCCCACCACCATCCCAAACCACAAGAGCATATGACATTATTGGCTATTTCCTACTACTCAAAACTCTGTTGATCTTCATGAAATCACACGTGTGAATTCCCTCCTAAATCTCTGGCTGGTACTATTCTGTTTCCTTTATCAGCACCTTCTTTTCTACTTCATCGTCAAATTCTGAAGTTCCCTAAGGCCTCTTATCACTTTTACTTTCTCTCCCAAGGTAATTTCATTCCTTCCATGGATTTATGGTAACATTTATTTATATTTCTAATAAATGTAGTGGAGCATTCTGTAATTCCTCCCAGTGAATTACATGAATTATATGTGTATTTGTTAAAATAATATCTATTTTGCACCACATGGGAGATTAAATTAGATTACCTTTTCCTTTTTCAAATTCACAATTCAGCAAATAGAGTGAGGATGTCAAAGACAGCTCAATAATTCACATAAACCTAGATATGAGAATAATTCTGCCTTCTTGATTCAGAGTGAAAACGTAATGGAAGAAAAAGAGTTATCTGGATAAATACTGAAAATCTTGCCTAAGAGCAGCTTTGTACAGAGAATAAAATTCAGAACACCTTAATTTTATCTTGCAATTTTATTTAAAGAAACAAACCCAAACTAATAAAACCTAACTTCAAATATTGAGGTTTATATCAAGGTTTGCAAACTGTAGCAACATTCTGTAAGAGTTAAAAATGGCTAATATGAAAATGAACAATTTTATTATTTTTGTTAATGTTTTTGTTTTTTTGAGTGAGTGAGGAAGGGGCAGAGAGAAAGGGAGACAGAGGATCCACAGCAGGCTGTGCACTGATGGTGGGACTTGAACCCACAAACCATGAGATCACGACCTGAGCCAAAGTCAGGCACTTAACCAACTGAGCTACCCAGGCGCCTCGTGATGAGCAATTTTAAACTGAACTGCACATGGGGATCACACTGCCATCTAATTTTCTATTTTTAATTAATTTAACATAAAATGTTTTTAACTGGGTTTTCTTCTCATGTTATAGTATGAGATACTAGATGGAAATGTGAAGAGAGTTCTGCTGAAAAGAGATCTTTAGCTTTTCTTTTTTCTTCACAAGGAGAAAGAATCCTAGGGAAGAAAAAAACTGGTCTTAAAATACATTATTACTTGTCACTTACCTATAAATAACATTTTAATACTTTAATAGAACTGAATTTATGCTACATAGTAACTACCAATAGCTTAAATTATAATGTGTAGATTAAAACATGGGAGAAAATTCTAAAGTACACTTTTAATTTTTATACCCTTGCCTTTTTATCATGATGCTAAGCTGGTTTTTAGCCAAGACTTGGACCAACATGTGAGGCCTGAAACCATAAAAATCCTACAAGAGAGCAAAGGCAGTATTTTCTCTAACGTTGATCATAGCAACATCTTTATACTTATGTCTCCTGAGGCAAGGGAAACAAAAGCAAAAATAACCTACTGGGATTACATCAAAATAAAAAGCTTCTGCACAGCAAAGGAAACAACCAACAAAACTAAAATATATTGAATGGGAGAAGATACCTGCAAATGACACATCCAATAAAGGGCTAGTATCCAAAATATATGAAGAACTTACACAACACCAAAATAATAATAATAATAATAATAATCCAATTTAAAAATGGGCAGAAGACACACACAGACATTTCTCCAAAGACATCCAGATGACCAAAAGACACATGGAAAGATGCTCAACATCAATGATCATCAGGGAAATGCAAATCAAAACCACAATGAGATACCACTTCACGCCTCTCAGAATGGCTGAAAATCAAAAACAGAAGAAACAACAATGTTGGCAAGGATACGGAATAAAAGAAATCCTTGTGCATTGATGGGAATGCAAACTGGTGCAACCACTATGGAAGACAGTACGGAGGTTCCTCAAAACATTACAAATAGAACTACCCTAATATCCAGTACTGGGTATTTACCCAAAGGGTATAAAAACACTAATTTGAAGGAAAATATGCATCCCTATGTTTACTGCAGCATTATTTATAATAGCCAAGCTATGGAACCTGACCAAGTATCCATCAATAGATGAATGGATAAAGAAGATGTGGTATATACATACAAAAAATATTACTCAACCATAAAAAGGAATGAAATCTTGCTATCTGCAACAACACAGATGGAACTAGAGAGTACAGTGCTAAGCAAAATAAGCCAGCCAGAGAAAGATAAATACCATATGATTTCACTCATATGTGGAATTTAAGAAAATAAAACAAAGGAACAAAGGAACAAAAAAAAAAAGGAGAAACAAACCAAAAAACAGACTCTTAAATATAGAGAACAAACAGATGGTACCAATGGGGAGGTGGGTAGGGAACGGGTGAAACTGTTAAATCATTATATTGTACACCTGAAACTAACATAACACAGTATGGTAACTACACTGGAAGTAAAATAAAATTTAAAAATCCTCTCTCCAAACCAAAAATCTTCAACAATTTTTTATATGACACAGTTTTCAGGTTTCTTACTAACCTGCTAGTCCTTGCATGCATCCCAGGTTATAACTCTCACAGTTACAATAATTTTTGTGTGCACCCATTTACCATAATTATTTTCAAATGATAAACATATATTACTGTATTAGCAGGTTAAATTCATTAAAAAAATCCAATCAGAATAAATTTAAAAGGATGCAATAAAAAAGTATAGAGTCTAACTTTTATTACCATCTCCCAAATGATGTTGTATATCCCACTGAGACCCCAGCTATAGATACAGACAGATCAGCATAAAGAATACCACTACAATCTTCCTTGATATAAAGACTCCACTTCTCAAGACAGGCAACTACACTGTATTCATTTTCCTTTTCTTTCTTTTTTTTTTTTTTAAGAGCTGTGCTTCATATTGGTTCATGTACTTTTCTCCATAAGAAACATAAATTAATTGCAAACCTGGTTTTCCACCATGTTGTACTGGTATATTTCATATTTCATAATATCTAAAGCAGGCTTTTAACCTGTAACCTTAATATTTTTAGGTATTACTGCCTATCAATTTAGAGTATGTTTGGTCTACTATGCTTTTGAACCTTGATACCACCTTAAGATACCTGAAAATTCGGTAGAATAGTCATTAAAAAAATTCTGAACAGGCTAGTCAACATCCACTAAGTCATGCTACTGCAAATCTTTCTCCTCTTTAGACTGATCCACTTAGCAACATATATTTCAATTTACTGTAGATGAAAAGTTTAAATATTAATGCTAATAAAAAATAAGTAAAAAATGAGAAATATTTTCTTAACATGTTGAAATACTATGCCTTAGTCCTAAAGCCAGTATCTCATTTACTAGGGATACAACAGAGACATTTCTACTAAGATCAAGAATAAGATAGAAATGCCTATCTCTGCTACTATTCACGCTGAATTAGATTAATAGCCAATATAACTAGATAAGAAAAACCAATTCAAAGCATAGGAATATGTGGAAAAACTGGCAAAAGTTGAATAAGGTCTATGGATTAATTAATATCTTTGTATTAATGTTAGTTACCTGGTTCAAATAATTGTACCACAATGGTGTAAGATGTCAACATTATAGGTACTGGGTAAAGAGTATATACAGCAGGATTTCTCTATCTCAGCACTATTGACATTTGGGGCTAGAAAATTCTTTGCTGTGGGGAGCTTTCTTGTGCATTACAGGATTTTTAGCAGCATCCTTAGCCTCTCTCAACTAGATGCCAGCAACAACTCCCCCAACATCCCCGACCCCAAACTATGACAACCAAAAATGTCTCCAGGTATTGCCAAGCATTCCAAAATGGGAGTGAAATCATCTTTAGTTGAGAACCACTGGTATACAGGAACTCTACTATTTTTGCAACTTTTCTGAAAACCTAAAATTATTTCAGAGTTAAAAGTAAAAAAAAAAAAAAAAAGTCAATGCTCAGGTTTACATGGAAACTATATCAATTGTTACTATATTCTAAAATATAAAAATATAAAATATATTCTCAATGGATGCTTTAACAAAATGTGTTTAAGAAGGTATTTTAAGTTTCTAAAAGTGTAAAAAGCAGAAAATTAGCCCTTTAAATTATTGGGAGCTTTATTTTCCAACAAATCAAAAAAAATTTCCATGCTGATTCACCTCTTTGTGTTCATTGAAGCCTTCATCATCCATTTATTAGTGAGAGGATCAAACATCTCCATGCTACCTAAATGTTCATTTCCATCATGTCCACCTACTGCATACACTTTACCTATCAAATAGAGAAGCATTTTCATTTGATTCCAAGTAAGTAAACTGTTATATAGATTTATACTCAACATATAATTAGAATAGCATGAGAATTTCAAACTATTCTTCTGTTCAACATCATGAATTAATGTCAGTTAAATAGTCAAATTAAAATAATTATAAGCTTCTACTTAATAAAATGCCTGGAATGTGCTGCTGTATATGAAGTTACTTAAATGCTCAAACACTATCCTACCTTAGGTTTCCCAACTTATTACTTAGTAGATGAAATCACTAATCATGCTCTCAAAGAATGTTTGATAAAATTTTTAAAATGCTCAGTATGTTATATAAAGAAAATATAAAATTCAATACATATGATCAAACTTTTTCTAAATGAAATTATTAAAAATACACATACAATAACTGTAAAGATTATATACAAAAATGTCAACTAGGATTATTTCTGGGTGTTTAGATTATAGATGATTTTTACTTATTAGAATGTTTTCAAATTTCCCCCCAAAAAGCTTCTATAATCAGAAAAAAAGTTAATTTTTCAAGTCTCCTAACAATTTATCCATGTTTCTGTAATTATTTCATTTTCAGTAACCAGTAAAAAAAATATATATAATTTCAATAAATATATAGAAAAAAGCTGATATATATTTATTTGAGTTCAATAAACACTTTTCCTTGGTTTATTTTGCAAATACAACTCAAAAGAGTTTAACTCTTTATTTTAACTCCCTTCTCCCTACTACTCATCTCCCACTGAAGCATCTACATGCAAGAGATTGTTCGCTGAGCATCTATGGGCATGAGGCAAGTAAATAATCACCATCCAAATATTTTATTGATAATATTGAAACATTTTATAATTTAGCAATTTTCTTATAGAAAGAAATTGTCAAAGTTTACATATTTATAAAGAGTGTTATCATCATGTGCTATGACTTAAGACAATAATGGACCTACCTTCCACAGAGATTACACCGACGTGTCGCCTTCGACTATTCATTTCTGGCCCAAAAAACCAACTATTTTTGTTGATAGAATAGCATTCAATACTGCGAAAAGGGTCACCAGATCCACCTCTACCACCTACACAAAATAGCACACCTGAAGGTAAAGCCACAAAATAGAGATCAAAATTATAGCTCCCTAATTTTTTAAAAATTAGTGTGGAAAAAATACTTAGAAAGTCAAAATTTTGATGAAATGCTAAAAAAATGAGTTACTTGGATAACTTCAATGTCATTGTTACTAAAAAATCTGATTTTCTTTTTTCCCAGTTTGAATGTCTCAAATAGGATACATCAGCTATCTCTGTTTGCAAACATCTCATTATAGTATGGTTTAGATCTTCACCCACTCTGTAAAATTTCTGTTGCTAAGGTCATAACTATATCCAGTAAACTCCTAAGTTAATTTCTTATTGAATACAACTGCCACATTTGATATGTTGATCACCCTGTTTTGGGGGAAACTCCTTAACTCTCCTGATTTCCATAATATCAAGGTTTCCTTTTGTCTCCAATAATTTCTCTTTCACATGTTTCCCATATTTCATCCTTAGCCTACTTCTCACATACTTCATGATCACACAGGAAAAGTACATTCATTCCTTGATTTTAAATTCCATCTGTATCATAATGCCTTCCAAGCTAGATATCTAAGCCACATTTCTACTTGATGTCCCATGTAGTAGTCTTTTGGCTTTCACACTGTCAACAGAGTAAACTAATTATAAGACTCTTTCAACAGCTTTCCATTACCTACATCAGTAGTTCTTAAAAACTTTAGCGAATGTCACTAAACTATATGCATTTAAAAATGGTTAAGGGTGCCTGGATGGCTCAGTAGATTAAGTGTCTGGCTCTTGATTTCGGCTCAAATCGTGATCTCACAGTTCGTGGGATGGAGCCCCGTCTCCAGCTCTGGCTCTGCATTGACAGTGGAGAGCCTGCTTGGGATTCTCTCCTCTTTCTGCCCCCTTCCTGCTTCACACACTCACTCTCTCTCCCTCTTTCTCTCTCTCTCTCTAAATGGATAAACATTTTTTTTTAATGGTTAAAATGGCAATTTTTATTTTATACATATTTCACTGCAATCTAACAAATATCAAAACTTCAGTGAAGTTTACAGAATCATCTGGAAGGCATAAACCAGATTTATGGGCCTGACCCCCAGAGTTTCTGATTCAATAGGTGTGGAGTAGATCCAAGAATTTGTATTCCTAACAAGTTCCCAAGTGAATGCTGATGCTGCTGGGCCAGGGGCCACCACTTCCTTTATACTTTGAGAACCAATGCCCTACAGGATAAAGCCAGCACAGCATAAAGGCCTTGTTGCACTGTCTAACCTGATCTTCTCCCTCTCTTTCTCTTAAATTTCATGTTTCTGCAACATGCATACAGTGCTCATCCTCAATGGTTCCAATGGCAATTTTTGGTAATATCATTCACTTAACACAGTTTAGAAATGATTATGCTGATATCTGTCTCCAGAGTCCAAGATAGGTTAGGATTATATGTTAACTTATATTTTGTACTAATCAGGGCTATCACAGTGCCTGGTATGTACTAGACATTCAAGAGATGCAAAAGGAACCGAATACCCCTTTCCTTAACTGGCACCTAGGAAAACGTCTGTTTATTATTCAAAACTAAGGTTTACTTTCTCTATAAAACCTTTTCTGACCCTTCCAAGGTAAAAATAACCACTCTTTTGTGTTTCCCATTATACTTATGAATATATCAACGTCCCTTTAATACTTCAGTGCATTTTTTATTCACATGTCTATTTCCCTAGATCAGACTGCATGTTCTCTCAAAATAGGGCTGGCTATGTGTATCTGCATTTCTGATGCCTGCCCCAGAACTTGGCATGTGGTAGGCACTAGATAAATATTTGCCAAATGACTACATTAAAAAAATGTCTACAACTGCTTTGCCATCTTTTCCAATTCAATATTTTTTTAATTTTTTTAAATTCATTTTACTTTTGAGAGAGAGAGACAGAGTGTGAGCAGGGGAGAGGCAGAGAGAGTGGGAGACACAGAATCCGAAGCAGGCTCCAGGCTCTGAACTGTCAGCACAGAGCCCAATATGGGACTGGAACTCATGAACCGTGAGATCATGACCTGAGCCAAAGTCGGATGCTTCACCGACTGAGCCACCCAAGCGCCCCACTAATTCAATATTTTTATTTGTTTAAGTTTATTTTTGAGAGAGAGTGAGCATGGGGAAGGGGCAGAAAGAGAGGGAAAAAGAGAATCCCAAGCAGGCTCTGCACCGTCAGCACAGAGCCCAACACGGGGCTCGAACCCACAAACCATGAGATCATGACCCGAGCCAAAACCAAGAGTCGGACAACCAACTGACTGAACCACCCAGGTGCCCCCTTAGAATTAAGTTTGGGCATACATAACCAATATTCAGATACCATAAAGATCCTTCAAGTAGGTGATAAAATGAATAATTTCATTACCAGCAGTATGTTTCCTTGGAGTAGTCCGAATGGAATATTCAAAGTCAGGTACTGCTCTGCTACTCAGATGAAGATGGTAATTTCTTGCTTCATCCAATAAATCTCTACATTTTAGATTTTGCTTGACAATCTGTTCTTTTGCCACAACACCCATAAGAAAATCAACTGGCAACAGCGGCAGACGAACCTAAGATCATGAATAGTTGTGAATATGAAGTTTAAGTTGTAATTAGAGAGCTCATTCTCTACTTCAACTGTAGTATGTTTATTTTCTCTTTTTAAAACTCATTTACCTCACAAAGCCTTTCTAACATGTGAGTGAAGTTCAATGAGCCAAGTTCTATAGTGATTTTTCAGTACGGTGCACTGATGAAATCAGATTATATGTTAAATGCATCTTCTCCTCTTTAAAAACAGATTTAAGTAGACTGGATAAAATAATTCAATGTCTTCATTCAAGTTACTTACTTCCAAAAATGGTTGTGTCAGAATCACAAGGCCACACTGCTACTAGAGAAAAGGTGCAATCAAAACAAAATCGCTATGTTTTGTTCTTTTGCCTTTTAAAGCTAAGACTGAACAAATGGAAATGTGATTTCTTTCTAAAACAGAAACAGTCATAATATTAAACAAGCGTTGTTTTCTTCAAATCAATGACCTTGTAAGGTTATATACTAAATCAGGGATGCATCCCTTCTTTCAGTAGAGGCACTCACCATTCTTCCCTTAAAGATGCACTGATTTTCTAGAGAATAAAGGGGATGATCAAACCAGGTAATATGATTTTGAGTTAAAAGTACATAAGCATTCACACAAATAAGATATAGCTTCAAGATAATAACACTTTTTGTTTTTGTTAACAAACATATTCAAAGCATTTCTAAGGCCTACTATCTCCTGATCCAAGTTACCCTGTTGACAATAAGTAAATAAACAAATAAATAAAAAACAGTCATGTTTCTGAGGTTACAAAAGTAAAACTGTGGTGAGAAAACAAAATGGAAAGTGATGTCTTGTGGTTCTTTCCAAATAAGAAATTCACTAAAATTTAGAAACTTCATCATAAAACAATAGTTATTTAGAGCTGTTTCCTCAGAACCATTTTCTATCAACATAAATAAAATATTCAGTACTGCAATCTCAAAGGGCTATTTTAAACATTCATGTTAGGGGTGCCTGGGTGGCTCAGTGGGTTAAAACTGCGACTTCAGCTCAGGTCATGATCTCACGACTCGTGAGTTCAAGCCCTGCGTCAGACTCTGTGCTGACAGTCAGAGCCTGGGGCCTGCTTCAGATTCCGTGTTTCCCTCTCTCTCTGACCCTCCCCAACTTGTGCTCACTCGGGAAGGGAAGGGAAGGGGAGGGGAGGAGAGGGGAGGGGAGGGGAGGGGAGGGGAGGGGAGGGGAGGGGAGGGGGGAGGGGGAGGGGAAGGGAAGGGGAGGGGAAGGGGAAGGGGAAGGGGAAGGGGAGGGGAAGGGAAAGGGGAGGGGAAGGGGAAGGGGAAGCGGAGGGGAAGGGAAAGGGAAAGGGAAAGGGAAAGGGAAAGGGAAAGGGAAAGGGAAAGGGAAGGGGAAGGGAAAGTGAAGGGAAAGGGTTAGGGGAAGGGGAGGGGGAGGGGGAGGGGGAGGGGAGGGGAAGGGGAAGGGGAAGAGGAAGGGGAGGGGAAGGGAAAGGGAAAGGGAAAGGGAAAGGGAAAGGAAAGGGAAAGGGAAGGGAAAGGGAAAGGGAAAGGGAAAGGGAAAGGGAAAGGGAAGGGAAAGGGGAAGGGGAAGGGAAAGGGAAGGGAAAGGGAAGGGGAAGGGGAAGGGAAAGGGAAGGGGAAGGGAAAGGGAAAGGGAAAGGGAAGGGGAAGGGGAAGGGAAGGGGAAGGGGAAGGGGAAGGGAAGGGGAAGGGAAAGGGAAAGGGAAGGGAAAGGGAAGGGAAAGGGAAAGGGAAAGGGAAAGGGAAGGGAAAGGGAAAGGGAAGGGGGAAGGGAAGGGGAAGGGAAAGGGAAAGGGAAGGGGAGGGGAAGGGAAAGGGAAAGGGAAGGGAAAGGAAAAGAAAAGGAAAAGAAAAAGAAGGAAGGAAGGAAGGAAGGAAGGAAGGAAGGAAGGAAGGAAGGAAGGAAGGGAAAGAAAGAAAAGAAAGAAAGAAAAGAAAAGAAAAGGAAAGAAAGAAAGAAAGAAAGAAAGAAAGAAAGAAAGAAAGAAAGAAAGAAAGAAAATGAAAGGACGAAAGAAAGGAAGAAACAAAGAAAGAAAAGAAAGGAAGGAAGAAACTTTAAAAACAAGAAACCCATTCAGGTTAAAAAGCAAAAAATGATATTTCTAATTAAATGCAATTCAGACTTATCCTTAAATAGCATAGTGAATAAACAGAAAAGTAAACAGAAAGCCATTTTCACATCATATTACACAATGATTTCTATATTCCTTCGGGTAGTCTGCACTTTTCTTGATAAATGACACATGTTAATTTGCTTCCATATCATTTCATTTCTATACACAATCCTATTTCAGCCCCTACCTGTGCAAGTGTTTCATCCAACCATTTGGAATGATGCTGAGGATTGGCAAGAAGCCACTTGATGGCTGCACTATAGACCTGCTTTTCATTCTCAATATTTAGATCACTGGAGGACAAAAGCTTATGGAGATGCTGGGGTGACACACTCACAAAGTCTTCACACTCCACTACTTCAGTAAAATGCTCACAGGCATACTGATCCGCCATGTCCATTAAGTCTATTCGATTGTGACTTTCTGCAAAGGCTCTTACCGCCAGGCAGTTGGAGGGATGAAAATGTAACTTCATGTATTCACAACAAGCTCTAGCCACCAGTTCAACCTGTAGAATACAGGCTGCATATAAAAGAGGTTGGACATTGTCAACAGTCAAAGTGAGCCTTGAAGAATAGACAAACTTTACCAAGTCTTCTATTGCATCACCATCAAAATCTCTGATCTCAATCAGTGTTTGCTTGGCTTCAGCCATTTCAGAGAGAAACATGGCTCTGAAGTAAGGGATAACACAAGCCAATACTAGTTTGTGACAAGAGATTAGCTTTGAGCCAACCTGTTCAAAACAAACAAACAAAAGGAGACAGTTTAATATCAAAATCAGTTTTACATCAGCATTGAGCATCTGTTGTAGCAGGAACAAAAACTTCACACAAATTTAGTGTATTTGTTTAACAGTGTAATCCTTTGGTCACTTATTTTAATGTAGGGCAATTTTTTTTTTTAATTTTTTTTTTTCAACGTTTATTTATTTGTGGGACAGAGAGAGACAGAGCATGAACGGGGCAGGGGCAGAGAGAGAGGGAGACACAGAATCGGAAACAGGCTCCAGGCTCTGAGCCATCAGCCCAGAGCCTGATGCGGGGCTCGAACCCACGGACCGTGAGATCGTGATCTGGCTGAAGTCGGACGCTTAACCGACTGCGCCACCCAGGCGCCCCAATGTAGGGCAATTTCTTAAAGTCAGGCAACTTTCTTCTTCCAGATTAGCCCCTTATCTTCTACACTTCTATCCACAATGTATATTTGGTAAGCTGATTTTCTGTATTAATCTCAAATTTCAGAAGCATTCTGTGAATGAAGAAGAACAGCATACATCATCTAGCACTACTTGAGCACTATTCTTGTTTTTGGTCTGTGAGTCCCTTTTCTAAAAAAAGCTTTCCAGTTTTGTGGATATAATTGACATCTAACATTATGTAAGTTTAAGTTAAACAACATAATGATTTGATGTATGTACATATTATGGAATGATTACCACAATGTTTAGTAAACATCTAACACCTCACATAATTCTGAATTTTATCTTTCCCTGTAACAAGAACTTTTAAGATTTCCTCTCTTAGCAACTTTCAAATATACAACACAGTATTATCAACCACAGTCGTCATGTCAGGCACTGTTCTAAGTGCTTTTCACATATTACTTAACTCACTTAATTGTCCCAATGCCCCTATGAGTAGGCACTATTATATAACCACAGTTTATCAGTGAGAAAATTGAAGCACAAAGTAAACAGACCACTATTTAGTAGTATTTACTATGAGCTTAAATAAAGTTTTCATTCCTTATTAAATTATTTTGAAATAATATAAAAAACAGAATAATAATGAAGGGACACCTGGATGGATCAGCTGGTTAAGCGTCCAACTCTTGATTTCAGCTCAGGTCATGATCTCACAGTTCGTGAGTCTGAGCCATGAATTGGCTCCACACTGACAGTGTAGAGCCTGCTTGGGATGCTCTTCCCCCTCTCTCTGTCCCTCCTCTGCTCTAAATAAATAAACAAACTTAAACACTAAAATTTTACCTTATTTCCTAAAAAATTACACTAGTGTCAATAGTTTGCTATTGTAAGTGACAATGTAGTAAGTTTTGCTGTAATTGAAACTTTATTCCCACTCTATTTAATTTCCTACAGATAAAATCCTAAAAAGAAATGGTATTTCAAAGGATAGGCACAGTTTGGGATACAGACTGCTAAATTGTCCATCTCTGATCTCCCTACAATATTTGTGCCATATTCTGAGTACTAACTTATTAAAAAGTATTTGTTAATTTAATGCATGAAAATATTATCTATTTTAGTTTATCTTATACTAATATCATCAAATCATTCATTAATTTTGGGCTATTTTTACCTCTTCTATAAACTTATTCTATGATTTTTTTCTTATGTTTTTGTAAGAACTCCTCATATATTTAGAGTGTGAGTCGTTTGCCATATATTAGTTCAAAATTTTCTCTTTTATGGTGTGCTTTTTTAGTCACCCCCTCTAGATTTTTACACAATCAAACCAATCTTTGTCTTTATAATTTCTGCCTTAGATGCTATGCTTAATATTAAACACATTAACTTCACGTATTCTAGTATTTTTAGGGTTTTATGTTTTATACATACACCTTTATTTCCATCTGGAAGTTCTGGTACTGAGTACCAGTTATCTCCTTATTAACACAGCAGTAGTTACCCAGTTTTCTTAGCACTTTGTGTTAGGTAATCTTTAAATACAGTAGGCTACAGGACACCTGGGTGGCTCAGTTGGTTGAGTGTCCAACTTCAGCTCAGGGCATGATCTTAAAGTTTATGAGTTCGAGCCCCATGTCAGGCTCTGTGCTAACAGTTCAGAGCCTGGAGCCTGCTTCCGATTCTGTGTCTCCCTCTCTCCTTCCGCCCCTCCCCTGCTCATGCTCTGTCTCCCTCTCAAAAATAAACAAACATTAAAAAAGAAAATTAAATACAGTAGGCTAGTGTTTTACCAATATTCCTGTTTTCATGTAGCATTTTGACTATGTAATACACTTACAGTTGTGTCTCATTATTTGGGAATGAATTTTAAAATGAGAACTTCTAAAGAAAAAGGCCTGAGGAGTATTACAATGTATAATAAATGCTTTTGTTTATAAATGTTCCTCTTGACCTTTTCTCACTAATGTGGAGGAAAAATGAATATCCCTTCAACAAATACAAGATTATGGGGCGTCTGGGTGGCTCAGTCAGTCGGGCGGCTGACTTCAGCTTAGGTCATGATCTCGTGGTTCGTGAGTTTGAGCCCAGCGTCAGGCTCTGTGCTGGCAGCTCAGAGCCTGGAGCATGCTTCGGATTTTGTGTCTCCCTCTCTCTGCCCCTTGCCTGCTCATGCTCTGTCTCTGCCTTTCAAAAATAAATAAACATTATAAAAACAAAACAAACAAAACAAACAAATACAAGATTATCATCTCTGTTGGTTATATTGTATTTAATTTTTTAAAAGAATCCACAGGTAGGATTCAGATTTTACTGAGACTCAAGTTGCACCCTATACTAAAGCAGAAAGTTTGGCATGTTTTCAAATTCACTTAAGCCCTAAAATGGGATCTGAAATCTGATATTAAGCATTTTAAAAACAGGCTGAAAATATCCTTTTTTAAAATTTTCTGCACATGCCACCATTGAGATTTAGTTTCTATGCAAATATCTGTAAACCTCACATGGCATAAATCTGCTTAAATTTGCCAACATGCCATTACATAAAACATAATTCTACAGTTTCCAGATAAACATTATTTTAACACTACCTTCTCACCCCAACTGTACAAATCAATGGTCCACAAATTATTTTCATACTGTTCATAAGACTTTGTTCCTCAACAACTCTATTTTAATTTCTTGATTCAATAAACTAAAACTTGAATATTTAATACACACACAATCACACCCCCAATCAAAGTGATTATAGATAATATACCCACTCTTTTTTTTTTTTTTTTTTTTTTTTTTGAGAGAGAGAGAGAGGGAGAGAGGTGCAGAGAGAAAATCTCAAGCAGGCTCCGCACTGTCAGCACAGAGCCCAATGTGGGGCTCAAACCCACAAACTGTGAGATCATAACCTGAGCTGAAATCAAGAGTCAGATGCTTAACCAACTGAGCCACCCAGGTGCCCCCTTAATACTTAATACTTTTTTAACATTTGGTCATTCTGGTAACTATTCTTTTGTGAACTAGTTGTTATTACATAGGTTCACTTTACTTCTAAGTATTAATTGTAAAATCCCATTAATACAGACTGTTAAAAATCATTTACAAATACACTAAACTTGTTTTTAAATCATTGAAACAAAAACTAAAGTGTATTAGTTTGAAATGTTCATAATTATGCCATTTAATTAAAACTAAGTGTTTGAGAACTACACTGAAATAAAAATGCAGAAGACAAACAGTGAGACAGAAATAGAGTGGAAGAAAAAAATCCAAATGCCTGTCTTTTATGTTTGTTTAGAAGCTATATTCTAATTTCTCAGTTTTAATCCCTTGTTAATTTTGTCCTTTTAACCTCTTAGCTACTCTTTTCGATAACCCACCAATTTTAATCAGTTTGAATAGTCAAAATAGCATTTTACAGCCAAGGTCAAGGGGTTAGATATACAAAACCAAGATAGTTTGGCTTACATGTAGTGAATTATCACATTATAATGTCTAGCCACATTCACTATGCTACAATCTTGGTTAATCTTACTACATTCATTAGAAAAACCTGCACAATGGAAACGATGGATAACATTTTAGGGGTCAAATAAACAAGAATCTACTAATATAAGTATTTAAATACACCTTCTGAGCAACATGAAACAAGTTAAAATATCAATTTATTACTTGAATGTCAGAAAGATGAACATTCATTAGACAGCTTAACATAGAATGCTTAAGTGTTAAAGACAGAATCACCTTCTCATTTATCATTTCATTAGATTATGTCTGCCTTCCCATCAGGAGTTAACTGTTACATTTATAAGGATAATAATTTTATCATTTCTACCTATTGGAAGTATGGTACTATAATGCAGCTCACATATTTTGTTTCCCTGCAATCTTTCAGAGTACTTATTCTTACCTGGTCATTTGGAAGTTTGACACCAAAAAATTATAACACAATCTTGAAAATATTTATCCAAATCCTATAAATGTTTATTTTAAAAACTCAAAGAAACATGTATTTTCAAAAAAAGAAGAAGCGGGGCGCCTGGGTGGCGCAGTCGGTTAAGCGTCCGACTTCAGCCAGGTCACGATCTCGCAGTCCGTGAGTTCGAGCCCCGCGTCGGGCTCTGGGCTGATGGTTCAGAGCCTGGAGCCTGTTTCCGATTCTGTGTCTCCCTCTCTCTCTGCCCCTCCCCCGTTCATGCTCTGTCTCTCTCTGTCCCCAAAATAAATAAACGTTGAAAAAAAAAAAAATTAAAAAAAAAAAAAAAAAAAAGAAGAAGCCAAATAATATGAATAAAACTATTCAGTGGAAGCATCAACAAGTTAGGGGGTTTCCTTCCTCTAATAATCTCTGTTAATCTCTTCAAGTAAAATTTAACTATGATCTTTAACAAAAACAATTACATTTCCTCAAACTATCATAAAGAAGTAGAAGCATCTTTGTAAACGTTACTTTTGTTGACCTAGAACACATGGTTTAAGCATGAGTGCTATGCAACCTCTGCAAGACAAATTCCCCTGTCTTTTATCACCAAACTGCTGCCCTTAAGAAAGCTTTCCCCCTATATAATTTTAGACCTGCTACTGGATATATTCTTTTTTTTTTTTTTTTAATTTTTTTTTTTAACGTTTATTTATTTTTGAGACAGAGAGAGACAGAGCATGAACGGGGGAGGGTCAGAGAGAGAGGGAGACACAGAATCCGAAGCAGGCTCCAGGCTCTGAGCTGGCAGCACAGAGCCCGACACAGGGCCCGAACTCACGGACCACGAGATCATGACCTGAGCCGAAGTCGGCCGCTTAACCGACTGAGCCACCCAGGTGCCCCTGGATATATTCTTTAAAATGTTTCCACTGGGGCACCTGGGTGGCTCAGTCAGTTAAGCAACGAACTCCTGATTTCAGCTCAGGTCATGATCCCAGGGTCATGTGATCGAGTTCCATGTCAGACTCCGTGCTGGGAGTGGGGCCTGCTTAGGATTCTCTCTCTCCCTCTCTCTCTCTCTCTCTCTCTGCCCCTCCCCTGTTTGTGCTCTCTCTCTTAAAATAAACATCTAAGAAATAAATTAAAAAATAAAAATTTTCCCTAATAAACAAAGAAAATATATAAGCAAATTTCACCTCTCCCTGGAATGACCTCAAGATAATAATCTCTTATGTGAAGCCTTTCCAATCACCTTTCAGGCATAATTCATAGATCTCTCCTATGCTGCCATAAAAATAACACAAAAATGATAATCACTAAATTATATTATAGTTAGGTGTGTATGTGCCTTTCTCTGGATAAATTTCAAATACCCTCAAGGCAAGAACAGAATATTACTCAAATTTATTTATACTCTCCATATACTAGGGTAAGACCTTAGTAAGTATCTGCTAAATAAACTTTTTTTTTTGTTTCCAATATAAGTGCTCATTTTGGAATTTTAAAATTGGCTAATGACCTTATATATGGACAATAAAATATATTTGGATAATGGTTTGTTTTTTTTTTAAAGATTTTCTTTTTAAGTAATTTCTACATACAAAGGCTCAAACTTACAACTCTGAGATCAAGAGTTGCACACTCCACTGACTGAGCCAGCTGGGCGCCCCAATAACTGTCTTTCTAAAATGTTTGCCTTAAAAGCAATAATGGTCAAAGGAAACATACTAATTAAAAAAAAAAAAAAATAGGGGATGACTTTATATCAGAGAATAATCCTTAAGATTAGATGAATATAAAAAGTGAAATTTATGTTGAACAGGGCATTATGAATTATCTGTAATCCTATTTGACTTAATTGTTCTATGACAGTTAAATTCTGACAGTTGAAGAAATGTTGAATTAGAATTAAGAAACAAATCCACAGGGTGCCTGGGTGGCTCAGTCGGTTGAGTGTCCGACTTCAGCTCAGGTCATGAACTCACGGTTCGTAAGTTTGAGCCCCGTGTTGGGCTCTGTGCTGACAGCTCAGAGCCTGGAGCCTGCTTGTGATTCTGTGTGTGTGTGTCTCTCTCTCTCTCTCTGCCCCTTCCCCACTCATTCTCTGTCTCTCTCGGTCTCTCAAAAATGAATAAATGCTAAAAAAAATTAAAAAAAAAAAAAGAATTAAGAAACAAATCCAGTAAGAGACCTGTTAAGAGATTAAGTTGTAACACTTTCTAATGAATAGGAACAGAATACACGATAGGTAGAATTATCTGATACTCTTGGAACTATTATAGTAGTATACATAATGATCCAAAGAGCTGATACTTATTATTATGTACCAAGCACTGCCATAAGGATGTTACTTGTACCAATTCACTTATTCCTCACAAAAACCTAATCATCACTCTAATTTTACAGATGAAAAAATAAAAATGATGGTCCCTTTAAATTACTGAAGTGATTCTCATGCCTAATGAAGTGTTTCTCATGTCACTGTTTACTTTTTTTTTTTAATTTTTTTCATGTTTATTTATTTTGAGAGAGGGAGAATGCGCAGGGAAAGGGAAGAAAGAGAGGGATAGAAAGAATCCCACGCAGACCCTGCACTGCCAGGGCAGAGCCCAATGTGGGACTAGATCCCATGAACCACGAGCTCATGACCTGAGCAGAAATCAAGAGTTGGACACTTAACCAACTGAGCCACCTATGCGCCCCTGTCAGTGTTTAAAACATAGTATTTTAATTTTCAACCACTGACTCTTTGGGAGTTTTTATTTCAATCTATTGCTAAAGTTACACAATAAACAAAGTTATGAGTTGTCTTTAAGTGGCTATATCCCTATTTTTCACTTAATATCTATACGCAGTATGTTATATGTTATATAAATTATTCTAAAATTCAGTTATAAAATTTATAAAATCAATACTCTAATTATTTTCCATTTGCTGAATGATAGCTGAATTCCAACAATCTATTTTACATTTTTATTTTTGCTAAAGCCAGTGTGGGTCACTGAATTTCACACCACGGTTAAAAATTAGAGCAATGGCATAAAATTAAACAATATACATACAGAACAAGAGAACTTAAGTGTTCTACATTAAAATATATATACATAGCTAAATTTCACACAGAGCTAGAATTATATAATGGTTTTCTTCTCAAAATCTTAGGGCCTAGAAATACATAAAACCAGTAACAGTTTAAGGAAAGAGAATACAGCTCATTTATCCACAGTATAATACTATACCCCTGGACATTCTGGATCTAAAATTCAAAGCTTATGCTTTCAGTTTATAGACTCCTGTTGAGTATTCTCTGGTCTGATTCTTCAAGTATGCTTTCCATCCCTATGACTCAGCTTTAAAAAGCTGTCTGATCAAAAGCAAAAGCAAAAGCAAAAGCAAAAGCAAAATTTAAGAGATCCCAAAGTGGCAAATCAAATGTGGAAAATGCTTCATGGATGCATATGAATCATCAAAAAAAAAATTTAATATTACACTGAGATATAAGAATAGTAAAAGTACTTTAAACAAGTAATGAGGAACAATTAGACTTCCACACTGTTTTATCACTTTTCCAATTTTACTAAAACTGTCTTTTGCAGCAGAATAACACAACATGTGGTCTATAGACCACAGACTTAAAACTTACTACACTTTTTCATCCAAGTCTAAATAGATTCTACTTCATTATCAGGTATAGAGAATCTCACTTAAGAGACCATTGTTTTAAAGTAGAGATTAAATTACCAGAATAGGAACATGTACTAAAATACTACTGCAGCTGAGTAAACAACCAAGAATTCCTAACTTTTAACTTACATTAAGAGTAAGTGAGTATACTAGGATTTTTAAATACACAAGTTAAAAGCTTACTGGTCGACAGCAATTTATTAATTTCAGTAATAATAACTATTTGTTGTTGTAAGGTCCAGAACTCTCAGAAGTTAAATTAACTATGAAATAATGAATATTAATACTTAATAAGTACAAGTTTACCTTGTGCTAATCCTCCTTTACTCACCTTCCTTTATATCCTTTCACCTTCAATAAAAAAGGATTGAGACTAAAATCATTTTGACTATAACAAGTATGATACCAAAAATTCACCCTCTATGGTTATAGAAACCCTCATTTTTCATAATACAATAAAGAGTTTGAAAAAGAAGAAAAGTCTTACCTTTAGTGTGACATCACACAGTTCTCCATTTTCATAAAACCGAAGAAGGGAACCATGAAAATCTTTCCAAGCTTCATTTGCTTCAAAGATAAAAGAGTCTTCTCCATCACCATCACTAATTGAAGACCTATTCTTTATTTGCTGGTGCTGTTGCCTTTTCCCCTTTGTGCAGTGATTCCTAACTTGTTTTGCATTCACAGATTCTGAAGCCATTTGCAACACTCTTCTTTTAATATAGCTCTCTTCTCAAATATTCCATTTATTCTCTTAAAAGGGGTGTGGAGGAAGCAGAAGGTAGATGCAGCCCACTAACCTTCAGACATTTTTCAAAACCCAAACTGCCATTGTCCAATTGGCTGAGACTGAAAAATAAACAGTAAAACACATAAAAACAAACCAAAAGAAAAGTATCATTAATAATTATAGTTTACAAAACTAGATATAAAATGACCACATAAATTACTACTTAAGAACAAGTAACTTTGCAGCTCTATGCTAAATGTCATAATAATTACCTCAGCTAATTATATCAGTGAAGGAATGCCTTTAAAATCTAATTTGAAAATTCTGGAAAGATGGTGGAATAGAAGCAGCAGGAATCTATCTCCCATACCTAGGCAAAAATTGTACTGGCAGAATCAAACTGTAGAGTCTGTGGAAGGCTTACAACTTCAGGGAAAGACTGAAATGTTTAATTTTGTCAACTTCAGCTCTTAAGTACAACAGCACCTGTCCATCCCCACATCCTCAGTCAGATCGCAAGTAAGCAGCCGGGTACATGTTCCTAGCTAGAGCAGCTTACACAATTTTCAGGAGTTGGGGTGGACAAAAAGGACCTAGTCCTCCAAATATCAGTGATCTCTGCTGAGTGCTGACTACTGCTTCTGATCACAGAAGTGCAGGTAAAGAGGTGGACAGTCATTGGTAATACACCTCCACCTACTGTTATAAGTCCCTCCCTCTCAGCTGACGTGCCTTGCAGGGAATTTAAAAGGCTCGTGCCCTTCCTTTCCATTCTTACTGTTTGTTCCCCCCTTCTCCTTTTCACAGTCAAGACAATAAAAAACAAGAGCATATACAAGGAAAATTAGAAAGTGACAATGCATGCCAAGGGAAATGCTCAGAAAAGATGCGAGAGACCTTAAATTATATACCTCAGGCTGATCATTAGCACAGAGATGGCTTACAACAAACAAAAAGAACAATAACAAAAACAAAAAATAGCAGACCTTAAAGAAGAATTAATCTGGACAATGATTTCCAGAATTATTACATTATAAGATTCAAATACCCAGTGTTCAACAACAACAACAAAAATTACAAGGGATACAATGAAACAGAAATATGGCCCATTCAAGGGGTGGGGTGGGGAGAGGGACAACAAACTGTACTAAAAAAGAACTAATGGAGTATTTTATAGTAAAGACTTAAAAAAAACTCTTTTAAAGATGCTCAAAGAACTAAAGACATAAAGAAAATCAGGAAAATAACCAATACATTCAAAAAAGAAAAAGAAAAACTAAATAGAGACTGAAAAGAGTTTCTGGAAGTGACAAGTGCAATAATTGAAATGAAAAAGTCACTAGAGACACTCAGTGACAGATATGAACAGGCAAAAAAAAAAAAAGAATTATCAAACTTGAAGACAAAACAATGGGAAATATCAACTCTCAGGTAAATACAGAAGAAAAAAAGAAAAAGACTGAAAAAACACGAACAAAACCTAAAAGACCTATGAACCAGCAAACAGACCAACATGCACATTATGAGAATCCTAGAAGAGTAAGACAAAGGGGAAGAGAAAATATTTAAAGCAATAATAACCGAAAACTTCCCGAATTTGATTAAAATCATCAATATAAGCATTCAATAAGTTCTAAGAAAGAGGAACTCAAAGGAAACCACATCAAGACATAATCAAACCTTCAAAACCCAAAGATAAAAAGAGATTCCTAAAAACAACAAGAGAAAAGTGAATTGTCAGACACAGGAATCCTCAATAAGAGTTTTAGCAGATTTTTTTATCAGAAACTTCAGAAGCCAGATAGAATAGGCAGATATGTTCAAGGTACTAAAAGACAAATCGAAGATATTATATCTGGCAATAGTGACCTTCAAAAGTGAAGGAGAAAATAAGACATTCCTAGATAAACAAAAGCTGGGAGAGTTTGTGACCATTAGACCTGTCATGCAAGAAATATTCAAGAGAGTCCTACAAGGTGAAATGAAAGAACACTTAACAGTAACTCAAAGCCATATGGAAAAATAAAGAGCTCAAGAAAGTAAACACATGTATGACTACAAAACCTAGTATTACTGTAGCAATGGTTGGTAACTACACTTTTTGTTTCCAACAGGTTTAAGAGACTACTACATTTAAAGAAGAAAAAGCAATTATTAATGTAAAAGCTGCTATTACTATAACTTTGGTTTCCAACACCAAATCTTGTTTCCTCTACAATTCAAGGGAATAATTTAAAATAAATTTAAAAAATAAAATTAGGAGTGCCTGTGTGACTCAGTCGATTAAGCATCTGACTTTGGCTCAGGTCACAATCTCCCGGTTCATGACTTTGAGTCCTGCATTAGGCTCTGTGCTGACACCCTGGAGCCTGGGGCCTGCTTCAGATTCTGTCTCCCTCTCTCTCTGCCCCTCTCATGCTAGCACTCTGTCTCTCTCTCCTTCAAAAATAAGTAAACATTAAAAAACCTTTTAATTAAAATTTAAAATTTTAAACCAAAATTTAATAATTACTAGCTGTGTCCAAAGACACAAGTAAGTTAAAATGGAAAGGATGGAAAAAAAGATTTTCCATGCCAAAAGTAACCAAAAGAGAACAAATATGGCATATCAGATAAAACAGACTAAGTCAAAAAATGTTACAAAAACAAAAGGATATTATGTATTAACAAAAGGATCAATACAGCAAGAAAATATAACAATTATGAATTTATGCATATAATGACAGATCATGAAAGTATACAAAGCAAAAACTAACAGAACTCAAGTGAAAAATAAATAGTTCCATAATAATAACTGGAGACTTCATACTCCATTGACAATAAAGGATAGACAGAAGAAATAGAGGACTTAAATAACACAGTAAGCCAACTAGATCTAAGACATTAAAGAACAGTCCACCAACAACATAATACATATTCTTCTCAAGTGCATGTGGAACATTTTTCAGGATAGACAATACATTAGGCCACTATTTAAGTCTCACAGATTTAAAAAAATACACAGCATACCAAGTATACTTTTTAAAAAAATTTTTGATGTTTATTTTTTAATATAATTTATTCTCAAACCAGCTTCCATACAACACCCAGTGCTTGTCCCAACAAATGCCCTCCTTAATGGCTATCACCCGCTTTCCCCTCTCCCCAACCCCCCATCAACCCTCAGTTTGTTCTCTGTACTTAAGAGTCTTTTATGGTTTGCCTCCCTCCCTCTCTGTTTTTAACTATTTTTTTCCCCTTCTTTTCCCCATGGTCATCTATTAAGTTTCTCAAGATCCACATATGGGTGAAAACCTATGATATCTGTCTTTCTCTGACTGAATTATTTCACTTAGCATAATACCTTCCAGTTCCATCCACGTTGCTGCAAACAGCCAGATTTCATTCCTTCTCATTGCCAAGTAGTATTCCACTGTATATATAAACCAAATCTTTTTTTTTTTTTAATTTTTTTTTTCAACGTTTATTTATTTTTGGGACAGAGAGAGACAGAGCATGAACGGGGGAGGGGCAGAGAGAGAGGGAGACACAGAATCGGAAACAGGCTCCAGGCTCTGAGCCATCAGCCCAGAGCCTGACGCGGGGCTCGAACTCACAGACCGCGAGATCGTGACCTGGCTGAAGTCGGACGCTTAACCGACTGCGCCACCCAGGCACCCCAAATCTTCTTTATCTACTCATCAGTTGTTGGACATTTAGTCTCTTTCCAAACTTGACTATTGTTGAAAGCGCTGCTATAAACATTGGGGTACATGTGCCCCTATGAATCAGCACTCCTGTATTCCTTGGGTAATTCCTAGCAGTGCTATTGCTGGATCACAGGGTAGTTCTATTTTTAATTTTTTGAAGAACCTCCACACTGTTTTTCAGAGCGGCTGCACCAGTTTGCATTCCCACCAACAGTGCAAGAGGGTTCCCATTTCTCCACATCCTCTCCAGCATCTATAGTCTCCTGATTTGTTCACTTTAGCCACTCTGACCATCATGAGGTGGTATCTCAGTGTGGTTTTGATTTGTATTTCCCTGATGAGTGATGTTGAGCAATGTTTCATGTGTCCGTTGGCCATCTGGATGTCTTCTTTAGAAAAGTGTCTATTCATGTCTTCTACCCATTTCTTCACTGGATTATTTGTTTTTCAGGTGTGGAGTTTGGTGAGTTCTTTATAGATTTTGGATACTAGCCCTTTATCCAATGTCATTTGCAAATATCTTTTTCCAGTCCACTGGTTGCCTTTTAGTTTTGCTGATTGTTTCCTTTGCAGTACAGAAGATTTTTATCTTCATGAGGTTCTAATAGTTCATTTTTGCTTTTAATTCCCTTGCCTTTGAAGATGTGTCAAGTAATAAATTGCTGCGGCTGAGGTCAGAGAGGTTTTTTCCTGCTTTCTCCTCTAGGGTTTTGATGGTTTCCTGTCTCACATGCAGGTTCTTCATCCATTTTGAGTTTATTTTTGTGAATGGTGTAAGAAAGTGATCTAGTTTCATTCTTCTGCATGTTGCTGTCCAGTTCTCCCAGCACCATTTGTTAAAGAGACTGTCTTTTTTCCATTGGATACTCTTTCTTGCTTTGTCAAAGATTAGTTGGCCATATATTTGTGGGTCCAATTCTGGGTTCTCTATTCTATCCCATTGGGCTGTGTGTCTGTTTTTGTGCCAATACCATACTGTCTTGATGATTACAGCTTTGTAGTAGAGACTAAAGTCTGGGATTGTGATGCCTCCTGCTTTAGTTTTCTTCTTCAGTATTACTTTAGCTATTCAGGGTCCTTTGTGGTTCTATACAAATTTTAGAATTGTTTGTTTTAGCTTTGAGAAGAATGCTGGTACAATTTTGATAGGTATTGCATTGAATGTGTAGACTGCTTTAGGTAGTATTGACATTTTAACAATATTTATTCTTCCAATCCATGAGCACAGAATGTTTTACCATTTCTTTGTATCTTCTTCAATTTCCTTCATAAGCTTTCTATAGTTTTCAGTATACAGATCTTTCACATCTTTGGTTAAGTTTATTCCTAGTTGTTTTATGGTTCTTGGCGCAACTATAAATGGGATCAATTTCTTGATATCTCTTTCTGTTGCTTCATTATTGGTGTATAAAAATGCAACCAATTTCTGTACCTGGATTTTGTACTTTGAGACTTTGCTGAGTTCATGTATCAGTTCTAGCAGACTTTTGGTGGAGTCTGTCGGGTTTTCCATGTAGAGTATCATGTCGTCTGCAAAAAGTGAAAGTTTGACATCATCTTTGCCAATTTTGATGCCTCTTAATTCATTTTGTTGTCTGACTGCTGATGCTAGACTTCCAACACTATGTTAAACAACATTGGTGAGAGTGGACATCCTGTTGTGTTCCTGATCTCAGGGGGAAAGCTCTCAGTTTTTCCCCATTGAGGATATTAGCTGTGGGCTTTTCATAAATGGATTTTACGATGTTTAAGTATGTTCCTTCTATCCCAACTTTCCTGAGGGTCTTTATTAAAAAAGGATGCTGAGGGGCGCCTGGGTGGCTCCATCAGTTGGGCAACCGACTTCAGCTCGGGTCATGATCTCACAGTTTGTGAATTCGAGCCCTGCATCGGGCTCTGCGCTGACAACTCAGAGCCTGCGGTCTGCTTCAGATTCTGTGTCTCCCCCTCTCTCTGCCCTTCCCCTGCTCATGCTCTGTGTCTCTCTGCCCCTCAATAATAAATGTTAAAAAATAAAAAATAAAAAGAAATATAAGAAAGGATGCTGAATTTTGTCAAATGCTTTTATGCATCGATTGACAGGATCATATGGTTCTTATCTAATTAATGTGATGTATCACATTGATTGATTTGTGAATACTGAACCAGCCCTGCAGCCCAGGAATGAATCCCACTTGATCATAGTAGTTCTTTTTATATGCTGTTGAATATGACTTGCTCGAATCTTGTTGAGAATTTTTGCATCCATATTCATCAGGGATATTGGCCTGTAGTTCTCTTTTTTTTGCTGGGTCTCTGTCTGGTTTGGGAATCAAAATTATGCTGGCTTCGTAGAATGAGTCTGGAAGTTTTCCTTCCATTTCTATTTTTTGGAACAGCTTGAGAAGGGTAAGTATTATCTCACTTTAAATGTCTGGTAGAATTCCCCAGGGAAGCCATCTGGTCCTGGACTCTTTATTTGTTGGGAGATTTTTGATAACTGATTCAATTTCTTCACTAGTTATGGGTCTGTTCAGATTTTCTATTTCTTCCTGTTTGAGTTTTGGTTGTGTGTGGGTGTTTAGAAATTTGTCCATTTCTTCCAGGTTGTCCAGTTTGTTGACATATAATTTTTCACAGTATTCACTGATAATTGCTTGTATTTCTGAGGGATTGATTGTAATAAATCCATTTTCATGCATGATTTTATCTATTTGGGTCCTCTCTTCTCTCTTTTTGAGAAACCTAGCTAGAGGTTTATCAATTTTATTTTTTCAAAAAACCAACTCTTAGTTTCATTAATCTGTTATCCTGATTTTTTTTTATTTTGTAATGTTTATTTCTTCTATGATCTTTATTTCTTTTCTTCTACTGGGTTTGGGTTTCTTTGTTGTTCTGCTTCTAGTTCCTTTAGGTGTGCTGTTAGATTTTGTATTGGGGATTTCTCGTTTCTTGAGACAGGCCTGAATTGCAATGTATTTTCCACATAGAATTGTCTTTGCTGCATTCCAAAGGGTTTGGACTGTTGTGTTTTCATTTTCATTTGTTTCTGTATATTTTTTTAACTTCTTTAATTGCCTGGTTGACCCATTCGTTCTTTACAAGAATGTCCTTTAACCTCCATGTATTTGGAGGTTTTCCAAGCTTTTTCCTGTGGTGGATTTCAAGTTTCATAGCATTGTGATCTGAAAGTGTGCATGGTATGATCTCAATTCTTTTATATTTATTGAGTGCTGTTTTGTGACCCAGTATGTGATATTGGAGAATGTTCCATGTGTACTCAAGAAGAAAGTATATTCTGCTGCTTAAGGATGAATAGTTCTAAATATATCTGTCAAGTCCATCTGGTCCAGTGTATCATTCAGGCCCTTGTTTCTTTACTGATTTTGTCTAGATGATCTGTCCATTATTGTAAGTGGAGTATTAAAGCCCCCTACAATTACCACACTCTAACCAATAAGATTGCTTATGTCTGTGATTGTTTTATGTATTTGGGTGCTTCCGAATTCAGTGCATAGACATTTATAACTGTTAGCTCTTCCTGATGGATAGACCCCCACAATTATTATATAATGCCCTTCTTCATCTTTTGTTACAGACTTAAGTTTAAAATCTAGTTTGTCTGATGTAAGTATGGCTACTCCAGCTTTCTTTTGACTTCCAGTAGCCTGAGAGATGGTTCTCCATCCACTCACTTTCAATCTGAAGGTGTCCTCAGGTCTAAAATGGGTCTCTTGTAGACAGCAAATAGATGGGTCTTGTTTTTTTATCCATTCTGATACCCTATGTCTTTTGATTAGAGCATTTAGTCCACTTACATTCAGTGTTATTATTGAAAGATAGGGATTTAGAGTCATTGTGTCATCTGTAGGTTTCATGCTTGTAGTGATATCTCTGGTACGTTGTGGTCCTTGCAACATTTCACTCACAGAGTCCCCCTTAGGATCTCTTGTAGGACTGGTTTAGTGGTGACGAATTCCTTCAGTTTTTTGTTTGTTTTTTTTTGGTCTGGGAAAACCTTTATCTCTCCTATTCTGAATGACAGGCTTGCTGGATAAAGGATTCTTGGCTGCATATTTTTCCTGTTCATCACATTGAAGGTCGCCCACCATTCTTTTCTGCCCTGCCAAGTTTCAGTAGATAGGTCTGCTACTACCCTGATGTATGTTAAGGCCCGTTTATCCCTAACTGCTTTCAGAATTCTCTATCTTTGCATTTTGCCAGTTTCACTATGATATGTCATACAGAAGATCGATTCAAGTTACACCTGAAGGGAGTTCTCTGTGCCCCCTGGACGTGAATGTCTGTTTGGGGAAGTTCTCAGCTATGATATGTTCAAGTACACCTTTGGCCCCTTTCTGTCTCTTTTCTTCTTCTTCTGGAACTCCTATGATATGGCTATTGTTCCCTTTCATTGAATCACTTAGTTCTCTAATTCTCCCCTTGTGATCCAGAATTTTTTTATCTTTTTCTCAGCTTCCTCTTTTTCCATAACTTTATTTTCTAATTCACCTATTGTCCCCTCTGCCTCTTCAATCCCTGCTGTTACCGCCTCTATTTTATTTTGCACCTCATTTATAGCATTTTTTAATTCAACATTACTATTTTTTAGTTCCTTGATCTCTGCAGCAATACATTCTCTAGTGTCTTCTATGCTTTTTTCAAGCCCAATTAATCTTATATCTGTTTTGATCAATACTTTAGCTGTCATTTCTTCCCGGAATATCTTTTGAGGAGAATTCTTCTGTTTCATCATTTTGGCTAGTTTTCTGTACCTTATGTGTTTTAAAAGTTTGTTATGTGCTCTGCACCTGTGAGCACTGCTATATTAAAGAGGGGTCATACACTGTCCAGGGCCTGGCCCTTCAGGAGGTGTTTTTTGGAGAGTGTTACTTGCTTTGTGTTGTTGTGACTTTGGTTATTATATTTCCCTACTCGTAGTGATGCTTTGGACCCTCCACCAGATGTGCTTTGATTTGTTCCTTGAAGTAGCCCTGGAAAGGAAAACAAACAGAAAACAAAACACAGAAACACACAAATAAAAAAAGAAAAGGAAAGGAAAAAAACAACCCAAAAGCAAAAAACCAGAAATACCAGCTACAAGTAAAGAACAGGGTAGAGGTGGTGCTGATGGAAGAGCACATACAAAGAGAGAAATGACAAGGGTAGGGAAAAAGAAATACACTGACGAGGCAGAGAGACTAAATGGCTTAATCCAGAAAGACAGAAAGGAAAGGAAAGGATCAGGCTGGGGGAAAAATAAAAGAAGGTAAGGTTGTCCAGACAGAGAAACTATACAGCTTAATTATTCCAGAGAGAAAGTAAAGAAGGAGGTACAGAAGAACATGTATGAAGAGAATGGATTAAGTATGTCTGCTTAAACAAACCAACAACCAGCGTACCCAGACTACAGGAGGGAAGAGATAAGGAGAAAAGGAAGGAAAAATATATCTATATAATAAGAATTGTCTGCGAATTAATCCAGGCAATGCAGCAGCACTGGTCTGAAGGAGGGGCCATCTAGTTCCTCAGCATCTATGCCGCTCTAGTAGATACGCAGTTACCAGGCGCAGAGTGGTGTGGTTTGATGTAGGGGGGGGTCCCGCCTCCAATGTGGGCCCTACTGTCTGATCCCTGAGGTCCCACCTTGGTGGTGGTGGGGAGAAAAATGACGACACCCTCCTCCCCGCCAGTCTCTCCTCCACAGACCAGTGACCCAAACTACTCTGTAAAAGCCGTCCTCACTGTGCCGCAGGCACAAACGAGGCAGTTCGTTTCATTCCACCGACTCCCATGCCCCAGCACTTGGCTGGGATTCAAACTCCCGCTCCATGCTCCCTGGTATTGGGGAAGCACTGCTCTTCGCCACCCCATATGTGGTTCCCCGACAGGCTTTGTCCTGTCCCACAGCACTCCAAGGGAGGGGATCACTTTCTCCTACTGCAGACTGCACCCCTGACCTAGCCACCGAGCCCAGGGCTGGCTCCCCTCCTCCCCAGGTGCACAAACAGGGCAGCTGGCCCCAATCCGGAGAAAGGCCCACAATTAGAGATTGGATCTTTCTCCATCCCCGTCATGGTTCTTCTCTTGTCCAGATACAGTCTTATGCTTCCCCAGCCGCTCTTTCTTTCCCTTTGTCTCTCCACAGAAGGGGATCCCTCCCCTCCATTTGTTTTATCTCTGCCAGTTCACAATCACACACCTATGGCCCGGCAGGTTGTCCCAGTGTACTCCTGGTAGCAACCCAGTCTCTTTTCCTCCCAAACTCTTGGGGCTCAAAGTCCTTTGGCTTCAACACTTCTTTGTTTGAGAGACGCAGGAAGTTCAGATCCCCTTACTTCTCTGCCATGTTGGCCACTCCCCCAAGTATCCTCTTGAATCATATCAGGATGAAGTTAGAAATCAATGATAAAAGAACAATGGAAAATTGGAAGAAATGGGAAAATTAATACCCTTTCAAAAACAACCAATGCATCAAAGAGGTAATCACAAGGGAAATTAGAAAACACTTAGAAGCATGGGACACCTGTGTGGCTCAGTTGGTTAAGCATCTGGCTTCGGCTCAGGTCATGGTCCCATGGTTTATGAGTTCGAGCCCCACATCAGGCTGTCTGTTGTCAACATAGAGCCTGCTTTGGATCCTCTGTTCCCCTCTTTCTCTGTCCCTCCCCTGCTTGCACTCTCTCTCTTTCTCTCAAAAATAAACATTAGGGGAAAAAAAAAAGAAAATACTTAGAAGCAAAGGAAAATAAAAACACAATATACCAAAACTTACAGGAGCCACAGTGAAAGCAGTGCTAAGTAGGAAACTTATGATTATAAACACATTTTTTAAAAATCTCAAATCAGTAACCTAGCTTTACAAATTAAGAAACCAGAAAAGGAAAACTAAACCCAAAACTAGCAGAAGAAATGAAATATAGAGTAAAAAATAAATAAAACAGAAAACAGATAAACGGCAGAAGAAAACAACCCAAAAGTTGGTTCTTTGAAGAAATCAATACAATTGACAAAATTTCAGGTAAATCAACTAAGACAAAAAGAGAGAAGGCTCAAATTAGTAAAATTAGAAATGAAAATGGGGACATTACTTCTGACTCTACAAAAATAAAAATAATTATAAAAGAATACTATAAACAATTATACATCAACAAATTGAATATGAAATAGACAAGTTCCTAGGAAATAAAACCTAAATCACAAAGAAATTGAAAATATAAATAGAGACTTACAACTACTAAGAATCAATTATTGGGGTGTCTCAGAGGCTTAATTGGTTGAGTGATCGACTTGATTTCAGCTCAGGTCCATGATCTCACAGTTTGTGAGACTGAGCCCCACATTGGGCTCTGCACTGAGACTGTGGGGCCTGCTTGGGATTCTCTCCCTCTCCCTCTGCTCCTCCCCACTCATGCTCTCTCTCTCAAAATAAATAAACTTAAAAAAAAGAATCAATGATTACATCAACAATCAAAAATCTCCCCCAAAATTAAAGACCTGGACCTAACGGCTTCACTGGCGAATTCTACCAAGCATTTTATTGAAAGAAGAACTAATGTTATTCCTTCATAACATTTCCCAAAAATTGACAAGGACAGAATATTTCCCATCTCATTCTGTGAGGTCAGCATTACCTTGATTCAGAGACAAACAAAGACTATGAAAAAACTACAAACGTATAAATCTTAATGAACAGTAACGCAAAATCCTCAACAAAATAATAGCAAACAAAATCGGTGACATATTAAAAGGATTATACACAATGACCAAGTGGGATTTATTTCTGGAATGCAAGGTGGTTCAACATATAAAAATGAATAAATATAGTACATTATATCAAAATGAAAGAAAAAAAAACACATGATCATCTCAACTGATGCAGAAAAATAATTTCATAATACTCAACACACTTTCAAGATAAAAACACTGAACTACAAACAGAAGGAAACTACTTCAACATAATAAAAGCCATTCATGAAAAACTCACAGTGAACATCATACTCAATGGTGAAAGAACACATTTTTGCTAAAATCAGAAACAAGGCAAGGATGCCCATCCTTCACCACTTCTATTCAAGAGTACTTCAAGTTCTAGCCAGAGCACTTAGTCAAGAAGAAATAAAAGGCATGCAAATTAGAAGATTACCTCTACTCAGATGATATGATCTTATAGGCAGAATATCCCAAAGACTCCACAAAAAAACCTGCAGAATTAATGAATTCAGCAAAGTAGACTACAAAGTCAACACACAAAAATCAACTGCATGTCCATACACATCTCTAATTCTCAGTTTCTTCATTTATAAAAGAACAAGATTGGTCTAGGACAGGGTCAGCAATCTTTGTCTGTAAATGACCCAAAAAGTAAATACTTTAGCCTCAATGGGACATGAGGTTTCTATCACAACTACTCAACTTTGCCACTGAAACACAACAGCAACCACAGTCAACAGTAAATAACTGAGCATAATTGTGTTCCAATAAAAATTTATAAAAACAACTGGTAGGCATGATTTAGCCCCAGGGCCATAGTTGTAATAACCTGAGAAGGATGACTGATTTAAACCCAACTATATCAAATCATGTTAAATATAAACAGCCTAAACACCAACAAACAAAAAAGGCACAGATTATGGAATACTACTCAGCAATTTTTTTAAAAAGTTAGCCACTAAAACATGTAACATGCTGAATGAAGAAAAAAAAAAGCCAACCTCAAAGGGTTACATGCTTTTGGAATGTATGATTCCATTTATGCATTTTCAAAATGACCAAAGTATAGAGATGGAGAACATATTAGTGGTTTAGGGGTTAGGGAAAGATGAGAAGTGAGGAATGCCTGGGTTTGTAAAAGGTATTTGTGATGGAACTGGAAAAAAAGATACTTGTGATGGAACTAGACCTTGACTATGATGTGGTCACATGAATCAGTGTCAATTTCCAGGTTGTGATATTGTACTAAAGCTATGTCAGATATTACCATTGAGGAAAACTGGATGAAGGGTATACAAGATTATTTCTTACAACTGCAAATAAACCTAAAATTATCTCAAATAAAGGCGTTAAAAAAAAAAAAGATTGTCAGACTGCATAAGAAGTGTGACTCAACATTAAATTGCCTATGAAACAACACCAACTTTTAAGTATAAAAATACAAATAAGTTAATGTAAAGGATAGAAACAGATATACCATGCTAACAGTACTTAAAAGTAAACTGAAGGAGACACATTATCTCATAACACAGACATCAAAGCCAAGAAAATTACCAGTTATAAAAAGACATTACCTAAAAAGCGGATAACCAACACACAAAAGAATGAAGTTAGACTCTTTATACCATATGCATAAATTAACTCAAAATGCATTAAGGATCTAAATTTAAAGCCTGAAACTATAAAACTGTTAGAAGAAAACAGAGGAAAAGCTTCATGACATTGGATATGGCAATGATTTCTTGAATATAACACCAAAAGTACAGACAACAAAAGAATTATGTCCATACAATACCCACCCACATCAGGCATCGGGACTTGCACTGGAAAGACAAATTTCCATAACATTTGGCTTTGAAAACCAGTAGGGATTAACTACATGAGTTTTTATAACCGGTGGGGCTTAACTCCAGGTACTTAAAATCAGCAGGCTTGACTCTGGGAAAGCCAGAAGGTATTAGGAAATTGAGTCCTTGCCCTGAAAGACCCAATATAAAAGCAGCAATTTGAAAAGCACCTGGGATACGTAGGAAGAAGTGTTATTTAATCTCAGAACATGTGCTGGACAGGCAGGAATCTTTAGGAGACTTAAGAGCAAAAGATCTGGCCGGTGCCATTTCTCCTCCCACCCCAAGCCTAGGTAGCTGGACATTTCTAGGAACATGCTCCACTGCACTAGCTAACACCACATACCCTGCCCCTGTGTTCTCCTGTGGATCTGCCCCATCCAACCCTGTCCAACTTGGCAAGCATCCCTCCAAAGCAGCTCCTGCTACAACACATCCTATAAGAAGCCCAATCAGGGAACAGCACCACTCCCTGTGCCTGGGGAGAGGGGAAGAGAACTACACACACCAGTGCAACTGCAGCCTCAGCAGACTTACTGGGGGCAGGCATCTGGTCTGATATCAGACCTGCCAATGAACCAAAGCCTCTCAGGGGACAACACAGGAAAAGTGTCCTGCAGTTCAGTGTTACCACAGCTGCAGCACACAAGCTGAGGGCAGGCATTTGGTCTGACTGCTGACACCACCCAACTACAAGCCCACAGCAGCCCCAGACTAGCAACTTAACGGCATGGCAACCAAACCCTGCAAACAACAGAGAAGCTGGGCCACTCCAACCAACTGGACTTGAAGCAAACAAAGCTCAGCCACAACACACATAGGAGGGTGCACGCAACACACATAGGGGACACCCCTGAAGTGCCTGGTTCTGGTGAACAGGAGACGCTGTACTACAGGGCACCACTGGAACTCTTCTTCATAAAGCCACACTTTCAAGAACAGGAGACACAGCTGATTTTCCTAATACATAGAAACAAAGACACAGACTTAGATAAAATGAGGAGACATAGGAATATGTCCCAAGTGAAAGAATAGGAAATCACAGCAAAAGAGCTAAATGAAATGGAGATAAGCAATATATCTGATAAAGCATTCAAAGGGTCATAAAGATACTTATGGAACTTGAGAAAAGACTGAAAGACCTCCGTGAGACTATCACAAAAGGGAAAGAAAAAAGAACCAGAGATGAAGAACTCAATATCTGAAATTAAAAATGTATACACTAGAGGGAATCAACATCAGACTAGAAAACACAAAAGGATGGATACGGAAATTGGAAGAGAGAGTAAAGAAAGCAACCAAGCTGAACAGAAAAAGAGAATGGTAAAAATTGGAATAGGTTAAAAGAACTGAGTGACATCATCAAGTGCAATAACATTCTCATGATAGGGATCCCAGAAGGAGAAGAGAGAGAAGAGGGAAAAGAAAACTGATGTGAAGAAAGAAGAGCTGAAAACTTCCCAATTCTGGGGAAAGAAAGAGACACCCATATCTAGGAGGCACAATGAACTGCCAATAAAATCACCACAAGGAGGTCCACACCATGATACATAACACAGTGGAAAAAGGAGTAATAACAAGAGAATTTTAAAAACAGCAAGAGAAAAGAAAACAGTTACATACAAGGGAAAATTTATAAGGCTATCAGCTGAGTTTTCAGCAGAAACATTGCAGGCAAAAGGGAGTGGCATGATATACTCAGGGTGCTTAAAGGAAAAAAACCTGCAGCCAAGAATACTCTATCCAACAGGACTATCATTCAAACTACAAGGAGAGATAAATAGTTTCCCATACCAACAAAACTAAAGGGAATTTTCTGAGTGGAAAGAAAAGGCTGTAGTCAAGAGTAAGAAAATTAAAAAATGAAAAAATTTCACAGGTAAATACAAACATAATAAAAGCAGTAGATCAAGGGGCGTCTGGGTGGTTCAGTCAGTTAAGCGTCCTACATCAGCTCAGGTCATGATCTCATGGTTCATGGGTTTGAGCCCTGCATCGGGCTCTCTGCTGAGCTGTCAGATTCTGTGTCTCCGTCTCTCTCTGCCCCTCCCCCACTTGCGCTGTGTCTCTCTCAAAAATAAACATTAAAAAAAAAAAGAAGAAGAAGAATGGATTTATGGGTTTAAAGTAAATGACCTTCAACTTAACATAGATGGCTATATGCATGATGTTGTATGTGAACTTAACGGTAACAACAAATTAAACATCTGTAATTCATATGCAAAAAATGAACAGAAAGGAATCCCTAAGAATATCACTAAAGAAATCCATCAAACAGCAAGGGAAGAAAGCAAGAGAAGAAAGGAACAGAGAACTACAAAAACAACTATAAAGTAGGTAACAAAATGACAATAAGTACATACCTACTGATAATTACTTTTTTTGATGTATGTCTATGAGAGAGAGAGAGAGAGAGAGAGAGCAAGCAGGGAAGAGGCAGAGAGAGAGGAGGACAAAGGATCCAAAGCAGGCTCTGCACTGACAGTAGAGAGCCTGATGTGGAGCTCGAACTCACAAACCTCGAGATCACAAACTGAAGTCAGAAGCTTAACCAACTGAGCCACCCAGGCACCCCCACCTAGAATTACTCTGTACGTAAATGAACTAAATGATGCAATCAAAAGACATACGGTGACATAGCAGACTTTAGGACTTATAAAGGCTGTATGTTAGTATTAAGTGAAAGTAAATCTCAACCTAAACTCTGTAACCCAAAATGTTATAACCCAAAATGAGGAAACTGAGGCACAATGAGATGGAATGCAGCCCAAGTAAGTGGGAGAGCCAATATTCAAACCTAGGCAGCACGGCTCCAAGAATCTGTGCTATCATCCACTATACTACTGTTCAGAGCACTTAGCAAGTGAAATAGAAAAAAACAACAAAGACATGAAAAATCAAGGTCCCTCTCTTCTCCCCTCTAAAACCAGCCATTCTAATTCCCTGACTTTTGCATGTGGCAATGTCATTTTTTTTTAAGTTTATTTATTTAGAGAGAGTGCAAGTGGGGAGGGGCAGAGAGAGAGAGGAGAGGGAGAATTCCAAGCAGGCTCTGTGCTATCAACACAGCACCAAATGCAGGGCTTGAACTCGCGAACCTCTGAGATCATGACCTGAGCTTAAAAACCAAGAGTCAGACACTTAAACAACAGCTACCCAGGTGCCCCTGCCATGTCATTTTTTAGGTTGCCCTAGTTCATAACCTGAGCCATACCTAACTCCTCTGACTTTCATAACCTATCACTTTCAATTCCCCTGAACCCGCTTGGGAAAATCTCTCCTATTCCTGAATTCACTGAATTCAACTCTCTTTCACTGTACAGTGACCCCCTTATCTGCAAGGGATATGTTCCAAAACCCCCAGTGGATACCTGAAACTGCAGATAGTACCAAACCCTATACATACTATGTTTTTTTCCTACACATACATACTTATGATAAACTTTAACATATATTAGACACAGTAAGAGATTAACAATAATAGAACAATTGTAACAATATACGGTAATAAATGTCATGTGAGTGTGGTGTCTGTCTCAGACGTTGTGTGTACTCCATCTGAAAGTATCTTATTGTACTGTACCCACACTTCTTGTGATGTGAGATGACAAAATGCCTACATGATAAGTTGAAGTGAAGTTGTGAAGTGAGATGAATGATGGGCACTGACACACTGTTAGGCTACTACTGACCTTCTAATGATATGTTGGGAAGATCATTTGCTTCTGAACAGCAGTTGACCTCACAAAACTGAAACTGCAGAAAATGAAACCATGGATAAGGGGGGTAGGAGACTATGGTACTCTGAGACCTACAAAACTTGCCTGGATTAGAATAGCTCCCATTAACCAATCACCATGCCCCTATCATCCCTAAACAACTAATAAGGGCAATGCTGCCAGATTTATCTAACTCTCAGTGTCAATTCCAAACTGTTTGATCAAACCATAGTTCAAATTGCTTCTCCTGGCATTCAAAGCCAACCCCTCCTTGCTCTGATTCCAACTTACCTTCCAGTCTTTTCCTCCATTATTTTTTGACATAAAGTAGGAGAAGGGAGGGGGAAAGGCTACTGACTAAACCACTGTGTGTCACATTTGCCAGAAGTCTTACACATACTCTCATTTAAGCACCACAACTACATTATAGATGGCCTAAATATCCCTGACTTGCCCAAAGTCACACAGGTAGAATATGGGAGCTTTCAATTCAGCTCTAATTCAGCCCATTCTTTTTCTACTTTATCAGACTTCACTATTCCATTTTTCTCAAATATATGTGCAAGTACTCAAGCTATTTCTTGTGAGGGAATGATGTGTAGGCCAAACTTAAACAATGTTTCTGAATTGTAGGAAGCCTTCTCTAAATTCTCCCGATGGGGTATGATCACCCTTCTGTGAATCCACACAGTACACTGTAGTTCTCTGAATGATCTTATTCCTTTTGTGTTTTAGACTTGCCTGCTTAATACAATGTTAACTCTTAGAGAAGAGTATCTTAAAAATATCTACGTAAAAAAAAAAAAAAATCTATGTATCTTGCCCACATAAGCCTGGGTCATAAGTGATTGAGTCAGCATGATTTTGTTGGCTGTGTTTTTCCCCCAGTATAAAAGAACAGGGTCAACTCTTCATTGCTAGTTAAGTTAGTGAGTCTTCCTTCATCCAGAACTTTCATCATACCATATTTTGTGCCCAAGAGTCTGAGTATTATGATGGCAAGTATTACTGATCTTACTTCTAAAGTTCACTAGGTTTATGTACACATGATTCAAAACTATCATACACATTTTCCCTTGTACCAAACCACTCTAGCTTCTGTTTAAAGGCTTAATTTATTATTGTCACAAATCTATTTCCTTTATCAGAGGACTGCTCTATGAAAAGAGCATTATAAATATTCATTTTTATAAAATCATTTTTACATTTGACATCAGATTTGAGTAAGACACAACAGCTCAAAAACTTTCTATATCAAATTCTTTTAAAATGGTCTATTCAGGGCACCTGGGTGGCTCAGTCGGTTGAGCGTCCGACTTCAGCTCAGGTCACGATCTCGCGGTCCGCGAGTTCGAGCCCCACGTCGGGCTCTGGGCTGATGGCTCGGAGCCTGGAGCCTGCTTCCGATTCTGTGTCTCCCTCTCTCTCTGCCCCTCCCCCGTTCATGCTGTGTCTCTCTCTGTCTCAAAAATAAATAAACGTTAAAAAAAAAAAAATTTAAATGGTCTATTCAAAGAACACAGCACCCTCAATTTTTAAAAAATCTATTATATATAATAAAATGGGAGATAAAAGCAGGAAATGAATATTCCCTACAACACTTCACTCCTCCAAGGAACTTAGCAGACGTTAGTTAGGACTTATAAAGGCTGTATGTTAGTATTAAGTGAAAGTAAATCTCAACCTAAACTCTATAACCCAAAATGTTAAAAAAAAAAAAAAATGTACTTAGATTCTGGCCCTTAGGGAGAAAAAAATAAGATACTACTCCTTCCTCAAATATATTAAGAGATTAGAAAAAGAAAAAAAGAGATGATCCATGGAGGTCTGTTTCTACCACACCGTACTGTGTTAATCCTACTGAAGCAGACAGGAAACGAGACCATGTTTTTGTTTCCCTAAATGCTAGTAAAATCATTATCAATCCAGAAAATAAGAAGTTCTGAAGAAAAGGTATTTCAAACAGAAGCAGACGGTTTTACTGGTTCGATGCAGAGAATATATAACAAAACTAATGTGTTTTTACATGTAAACACAACTTACAATGAATTAGAGAAAACAAGACTTACAGCAAAAGCATAAAGATACTACATTAGGTCACTCTATTTTCTTTTTTCTAACTTCTTTGCACTTATAATCTACGTGTGCTATCAATATATAATACTGTTATGCAGAACACTATATTAATTCATACTGTATTATTCTCATAACTAAGATCTTTATAGACAAAGAATGACTTTTATACTACACATTAATCAGAACAGTACTAAGTAGAAAGAGGAACTCCAAATGGTACTTTGAAGAATCTCTATATAGTAACTACTGCTATATAGGCAGCATAGTGTTATTAGACTCATTCTTCTCTTATTTGTTTTTTAACTGAAGAATAGTTGACATACACATTTTATTTTTTCAACTGTATAACACAGTGAGTCAACAGTTCTATGCATTACCACCACAGTAAGTGTAGTCACTATATGTCACCTACAAAATTATCACAGTGTTATTGATCATATTCTCTATGCTGTATTTTTCATTCCTGTTATTTACTTGATAACTGGAAGTTTATACCTCTTGATCCCCTTAATCTATTTCACCAGTTTCCCACCTACCTCACCACTGGCAACTACTAACTTGTTCTCTGTATTTGAGTCTGTTTAGTTTTTTTGTCTGTTCATTTGCTTTTTAGATTCCACACAGAAGTGAAATCATATAGTATTGGTCTTTCTCTGATTGATTTTACTTAACATAATACCCTCTAGGTCCATCCATGTTGTTGCAGACAGCAAGACTTCGTTCTTTTTTATAGCTGAGTAATATTCCACTGTATTTATATACCACATCTTTATCCACTATTGATGGACACTTGGGTTGCTTCCATATATATTATAAATAATGTTATAATAAACATAGGGGTGCATAGGTAATTTCCATTTTTAATTTTTTGAGGAACCTCCACACTGTTTTCCATAGTGGCTACACCAATTTACATTACCAACAGTGCATAAGAGTTCTCTTTTTTTCATATCCTTGCCAAGACTTGTTATTTCTAGTCTTTTTGATAATGAGCATTTTGACAGGTGTGAGGTGATACTGCATTGTGGTTTTGATTTGCATTTCCCTGATGGGTTAGTAATGTTGAGCATCTTTTCATGTGCCTGTTGGCTATCTAAATGCTTTCTCTGGAAAATGTCTATTCAGGTCCTCTGCTTGTTTTTCATATTTGACCTGTATTATGTTGAGATATGTTCCCTCTAAACCCATGTTGAGTTTTTAACATGAATGAATGTTGTACTTTGTTAAATGTTTTTGCCACATCTATGGAGATATTCATGTGGTTTTTTTTTTTTTCTTTCCTCTTGTTAATGTGATATATCACATTGAATTATGACTACTGAACCATTCTCACATCCCTGGAATAATCCCACTTAATAGTGGTGAATGTCCTTTTTATGTATTATTGAATTTCATTTACTAATAATATTTTGTTGAGGACTTTTACATCTATGCTCACCAGAGATAATGGTTTATATGTAATTTTCCTTTTTTTTTTTTTTTTTTTTTTTTTTTTTTTTGGTGTCTTTGGTTTTGGTATCAGAGTAATGCTGGCTTGGTAAAATAAATTTGGAAGCACTCCTTCCTCCCCTGTTTTTTGGAATAATTAATAAGAATAGGTACTAATTCTTCTCCAAATGCATGGTAGAATTCACCTGGGAAACCAGTGGGTCCTGGACTTTTGTTTGTTGGGAGTTTGATTATCAATTCAAGTTCATTACTAGCAGTCTATTCAGATTTTCTATTTCTTTTTTTTTTTTAATTTTTTTTTTAATGTTTATTTATTTTTGAGACAGAGACAGAGCACGAATGGGGGAGGGGCAGAGAGAGAGGGAGACACAGAATCGGAAGCAGGCTCCAGGCTCTGAGCCATCAGCCCAGAGCCTGACGCGGGGCTTGAACTCAGGAACCGTGAGATCGTGACCTGAGCTGAAGTCGGACGCTCAACCAACTGAACCACCCAGGCGCCCCTACTTCTTCTTAATTCAGTCTTGGAAGACTATGTTTCTAGAAATTTATCCATTTCATCTAAGTTGTCCAATTTGTTGGCATATCATTTTTCACAGTAGTCTATTATAATCCTTTATATTTCTGTGGTATTGATAGTAACTCTCTTTCATTTCTAATTTTATATATTTAAGTCCTTTTTTTCTTCTTGATAAGCCTGGCTAAAGGTTTATCAATTTTGTTTTCAAACAACCAGTTCTCAGTTTCATTGTTCATTTCTGCCATTTTTTAAAAGCATTTTATTTCTGCTCCAATCTTTGTTACCTTTTTCCTTCCACTAATTTTGGGCTTTGTTCTTTTTCTAGTTCCTTTAGAGTATAAGGTTAAATTGTTTGAGATTTTTCTTGTTTCTTGAGGTAAGCCTTTGCCACACACCAGAGTGTTTCCATTCTCATTTGTTTCCACGTATTTATTTCCTCTTTGATTTCTTCACTGACCCACTAGTTGTTCAGTAGCATGTTGTTCAACTTCCATATTTGTGTTTTTTTCCAGGTTTTTTTTTCTTGTATTGATTTCTAGTTTCATACCGTTGTGATGAGAAAAGATGCTTGCTTCTTAAATGTACTGAGACTTGTTTTGTAGCCTAACATGATCTATCCTGGAAAATGTTCCATGTGCACTCTGCTCTTTTTGGATGGAATGTTGTATATAGATCTGTTAAGACCATCTGATTTATAGTTCAAACCCATTGTTTCCTGATCTGGATGATCTGTCCACTGATATGAGTGGGGTTTTAAAGTTCCCTACTATTACTGTATTACTGTCAACTTCTCCATTTATGTCTGTTAATATTTGCTTTATATATTGGGTGCATAGATATTTAAATTGTTATATCTTCTTACTAGATTGATCTCTCTCATTTTGTAATGCCCTTCTGTCTTTTGTTATACTCTTTGTTTTAAAATCTATTTTGTCTAATATAAGAATTGCTACACCAGCTTTTCTTTCACTTCCATTTACAGGTAATGTCTTTTTTTTTTTTTTACATGTAGTATCTTTTTGCATCCTTTCACTTTCAGTCTATATGTGTCTTTAGGTCTGAGTTTAAGCAAGATGGATCTTGATTCATTAAGCATTCAGTCACCCTATGTCTTTTTATGGGACATTTATTTCATTCACATTTAAAGTAACTACTGATATGGTAGGTACTTGTTTCGTTGTTTTCTGGTTGTTTTTATAGTTCTTCTCTGTTCTAGTCTTCTTTTGCTCTCTTCCCTTGTGATATGATGACTTTCTTTAGTTGTATGACTGGAATCCCTTATCTTTTGTGTAACCATTATAGGGCTTTGATTTTGTGGTTACTATGAAGTTCATATATAACATTCTCTGTATATGGCAGTATATTTTGTCACTTAAGTTTTAATCCATTCTAAAAGCACTACATTTTTACTCCTCCTTCCATATTTTATGCTCATGTTATATTTTACATCTTTTAATTTTGTGTTATCTCTTGATTACTGTAGATACAACTAATTTTAATACTTTTATCTTTTAACCTTCATACTAGCATTTTAAGTGATTGGTATACTACCTTTACTATATGTTTGCCTTTACCAGTGAAATTTTTCCTTTTCATGATCTTCTAATTTCTTTTTTTTTTTTTTTAATTTTTTTTCAACGTTTTTTTTATTTATTTTTGGGACAGAGAGAGACAGAGCATGAACGGGGGAGGGGCAGAGAGAGAGGGAGACACAGAATCGGAAACAGGCTCCAGGCTCCGAGCCATCAGCCCAGAGCCTGACGCGGGGCTCGAACTCACGGACCGCGAGATCGTGACCTGGCTGAAGTCGGACGCTTAACCGACTGCGCCACCCAGGCGCCCCCATGATCTTCTAATTTCTAATTTGGCCTTTTCTTTTCCACTTGAAGTCCCTTTAAAATTTCCTGTAAATTCTATTTAATGATGATGAATTCCAACTTTTGTTTTTCTGAGAAACTCTTTTAACTCTCCTTCAGCTCTGAATGATCTTGCTGGGTAGAGTATTCTTGGTTGTAGGTTTTTTCCTTTCAGCACTTTGAATATATCATGCCTCTCCCTTAAAGTCATCAAAGTTTCTGCTGAAAACTCAACTAATGGCCTTAGGAGGTTTCCCCTGTATATAACTAGTTGCTTTTCTTTTGCTACTTTTAAGAATCTCCAATTTTTAACATTTTATAATTTTTTAAAGTTTGTTTATTTTTGAGAGACAGAGAGCACACAAGCAGAAAAAGGGCAGAGAGAGAGACACAGAATCCAAAGCAGGCTCCAGGCTCTGAGCTGTCAGCACAGAGCCCAACACAGGGCTCAAACCCATGAACTACAAGATCATGACCTGAGCCAAAGTCACAGGCTTAACCGAGCCAGCCAGGCACCTCTAATTTCTAGCATTTTAATTAGTATGTATCTTGGTGTAGATTTCTTTGGATTCATCGAGTCTAGGAACTTCCTGGACCTGGATGTCTGTTTCCTTCTTTAGGTTAGGGAAGTTTTCAGCCATCATTTCTACAAATAAATTCTCTGCCCCTTTTTCCCTTTGCTTTCTAGGGTCCCTATAATGCAAATGTTAGTATGTATGATATTGTTCCAGAAGTCTCTTAACCAATCCTGATTTTTTTAAACGTTTTTTTCTTTTTGCTGTTCAGCTTGATTTCCACTCTCTCACCTTCCAGATCACTGATCCATTCTTCTGCATCTTCTAATCTGCTATTGATTCTCTTTAATGTATTCTTCATTTCAGTTATTATATACTTCAGGTCTGATTTTTTTTTTTAATTTTCTCTTTGTGGAAATTCTCACTCAGTTCATCTATTCTCTCAAGTCTTGCAAACATGTTTATGACGATTACTTTGAACTCTGTATCGAGTAAGTTGCTTACCTGTTTCATTTACTTCTTTCACTGAGGTTTTATCATATTCTTTTATTTGGAACATAGTCTTCTCTCTCCTCCTGTCATTTGACTCTGTTTCTATGTCAAATGGGTCAGATAAGTCTCCTGGTCTTGAAAGTAGCAGCCTTGTGTAGAGGACTTCCTATGCAGCCCAGCAGCACAATACTTCCCTGGTCACCAGAACCAGGTGCTCCAGGGAAATCCCCTGTGTGGACTGCATGTGCCCTCTTATTGTAACTGGGCCATGACTGCAGCAAGTACACTGGTTGATGGGGCTGGCACCCACCCAGGATGACTGCAATGACCAGCCTCAACTACCATGGGCACACTGATGGCAGGGCTGGCACCTAGCACAACTGGCTAAATGACCCAGATGCAGCTATTATGGGCATGCTGGTGGGTGGGATTAACCCCTGGTGCAGCTGGCTGAGAGGCCTAGCCATAACTGTTGCAGGAGTGCTGATGGGCAAGGTTGCTCCCACCTGGGGCAGGAGTCACTGGGAGGAGCTGCCTGCTGGGTATGATGGGGTAGCAATTGCTTTAGAGGGAAAGGGAACACCAAGGCTGCCTGTTGGGTATGGCAGGATAAGAGTTGCTTTGAGGTCAGATCCACAAAAGAATGCTGGGTGGGGGAGCAGTACTAACAGGGTAGATGGAGAGTGTCAGAACTGGCTCCCATCAGCTTTGGGCCAATTAGGCTGAAGGAGGGCAAGAAAAATGATGCCTGCCAGCACTTATTCCTAGAGAAAGTTCCTACAGGTCTCAGCCTCTCTAGCATGTGCTCTAAAATTAGTCAACAAATCTCTTCCACATATAAGCCAGGTACTTTTCAAGGTGCTGCCTCTGTGCTGGGTCTCAGAGAGAGTGATATAGTGTGGGGGCCCTTTAAGCAGAGTCTCCATTTCCTATAGCACTCTAACTCTCCTAGAGTTAAGCTGTGGTGATTTTCAAAGCCAGATGTTATTGACGCTCATTTTCCCAGCACAGGTCTCCTGTGGGGTACCCAATATGGGGCTTGATCCCTTCACTTCCCAGAGAGGACCTCCAGACCTGTGAGATCCCTCTCCCTGTACAGGGGTTTTGTTCCCAGCCACATCTCTGTCCCTCCCTACCTTAGTCAATGGGGCTTTTTCTATATGTCTTCAGCTGTGAAACAGCTCTTCTGTTAGTCTTCAGGTCATTTTCAGAGTAAGTTGCACATTATTTAGTTGTACCTTGGTGTGTCCATTGGAGGAGGTGCACTTAGAATCCTCCTACCCGGGCATCTTCACAAGCTCCTGTTCTAGAAAGCCTAGACTCATTCTTCTTTAAAGTAACTTTGTACTTTGTACTCTTTATAATTCAGTTATGTGAAGATTTTAGATGATACAAAATATTACATCCTAGGCTATATTCATGATTTCCTTTTTATTTACAAAAACAATGGAGGGGTTTATTTTTTTAAATTTTTATTTATTTTTGAGAGAGAGACAGAGCGTGAGCAGGGCAGGGGGAAGGACAGAGAAACAGGGAGACACAGAATCCAAAGCAGGTTCCAGGCGCTGAGCTGTTAAGTACAGAGCCTGACGTGGGGCTCAAACTCACGAGCCATGAGATCATGACCTGAGCTGAAGTCAGATGCTTAACCAATTGAGCCACCCAGGTGCCCCGCAAAGAATAGAGATTTTAAATTTTGAATCAAACAGTCCAAAAGAAAGAAAGAATATTGTTAAAATGTCAATACTAACCAAAGCAATCTACACATTCAATGCAATACCTATCAAAATTGCACCAGCATTCTTCTCGAAGCTAGAACAAGCAATCCTAAAATTTGTATGGAACCACAAAGGACCCTAAATAGCCAAAGTAATACTGAAGAAGAAAACCAAAGTGGGAGGCATCATAATCCCAGACTTTAGCCTCTATTACAAAGCTGTAATCATCAAGACAGTATGGTATTGACACAAAAACAGACACACAGACCAATGGGATAGAATAGAGAACCCAGAATTGGACCCACAAATGTATGGCCAACTAATCTTTGACAAAGCAGGAAGGAGTATCCAATGGAAAAAAGACAGTCTCTTTAACAAATGGTGCTAGGAGAACTGGACAGCAACATGCAGAAGAATGAAACTAGATCACTTTCTTACACCATTCACAAAAATAAATTCAAAATGGATGAAGAACCTGAATGTGAGATAGGAAACCATCAAAACCCTAGAGGAGAAAGCAGGAAAAAACCTCTCTGACCTCAGCCACAGCAATTTCTTACTTGACACATCTCCAAAGGCAAGGGAATGAAAAGCAAAAATGAACTATTGGGACCTCATCAAGACAAAAAGCTTCTGCACTGCAGAATCAACAAAACTAAAAAGCAACTGATGAAATGGGAAAAGATATTTGCAAATGACATACTGGATAAAGGGCTAGTATCCAAAATCTATAAAGAACTCACCAAACTCCACATCCAAAAAACAAATAATCCAGTGAAGAAATGGGTAGAAGACATGAATAGACACTTTTCTAAAGAAGACATCCAGATGGCCAACAGACACATGAAACATTGCTCAATGTCACTCCTCATCAGGGAAATACAAATCAAAACCACACTCAGATATCACCTCACGCCAGTCAGAGTGGCTAAAATGAACAAATCAGAAGACTGCAGATGCTGGTGAGGATGTGGAGAAACAGGAACCCTCTTGCACTGTTGGTGGGAATGCAAACTGGTGCAGCCGCTCTGAAAAACAGTGTGGAGGTTCTTCAAAAAATTAAAAATGTATCTACCCTATGACCCAGCAATAGCACTGTTAGGACTTTACCCAAAGGATACAGGAGTGCTGATGCATAGGGGCACTTGTACCCCAATCACTTTCAACAACAGCCAAATTATGGAAAGAGCCTAAATGTCCATCAGCTGACAAATGGATAAAGAAGATGTGGTTTATATATACAATGGAATACTACTTGGCAATGAGAAAGAATGAAATCTGACCATTTGTAGCAACGTGGATGGAACTGGAACGTATTATGCTAAGTGAAATAGGCAGAGAAAGATTGATACCATATGTTTTCACTCATATGTGGATCCTGAGAAACTTAACAGAAGACCAGAGGGGAGGGGAAGCGGAGGGAAAAAGTTACAGAGAGGGAGGGAGGCAAACCATAAGAGACTCTTAAGTACAAAGAACAAACTGAGGGTTGATGCGGGTGGGGGAGAGGGGAAAGTGGGTGATGGGCATTGAGGCAGGCACCTGTTTGGGATGAGCACTGGGTGTTGTATGGAAACCAATTTGACAATAAATTATATTTAATAAAAAAAAAGTCCAAAAGAAAATATATTGAACCAATAATTAAAAGAGAAGCCCCTGCTTTGACAAAGTGGATTACAGTTTCTATAGTTACTACTTGGTCAAGGTACACATGACTCCTAACAATTAACTACTGTGACTTAAAAAAATGTTTTTCTTTAAAAAATGCTTTTCTTAGCATTACCACATATTAGATACAATTGTTATCAAAGTCTGCTCGTTAAATACTAATGTCATTTCCAGAGTCTATGATCAACGTTTTTACTACACTGAATACTTTGTAAGATGTTCCTATTTTGGGGTCTGTTTTATTAAGAAAGCTATCTAGTATTATTTCACTATCATAATCATCCCCCCCTTATTTGAACTGGCTAACAAAATTTATTATAGTCATAATAGTCAGAAAGTCTAATATAAAGTAGTAAAAGAAACAAAAATATTTTTTAAAAACTTGAATTTTTACCTAAATATGTGAGTAATGTGTATGAACTCTCTCTTAAGTAGGGACTCTATTACTAGTTTTGTTTAAGAATGTCACAGGAGTGGGGCGCCTGGGTGGCTCAGTCAGTTGAGCATCCGACTCTCGGTTTACACTAAGGTCAAGATCTCGTGGTTCATGAGTTTGAGCCCCACATCGAATGCTGCCAGCACAGAGCATGCTTGGGATTCTCTCTCTCTCTCTCTGCCCCTCCCCTGCTCATAGTCTCTGTCTCTCTTAAAATAAATAAATAAACTTTAAAAGAAATTGTTTTAAGAAGGTCATAGGGGTCACAGGGTTGTACTTAAATTAATAAATGACAATCTGAATAAAAATATAAAGCCTACCAAAAAATAAATTTACCAATAATTTGTTTCTGACTGTGAAAAGATGTTTCTCACTCAATAGCCAATCAAAATAAAGAACACAAAGCTAGATAATAATTACTTACTTAGGGAGAGCTATGTTGGTCAGGCACAGACCTGAGTAGAGCAGATTGCTAATCTTATATAGGGTTTAGGAGGAAATCTGGAGTTCAGGGATTGGTGGATTTTTAGAGGTTTAGAAGCAGTGCTACTAAAAGGGCTACCACTGACTAGCTGGCTTGCAAAATCCTGTTCAGTAAGGTAGGTTGTTATTGATTGACCACAGTGACTTAAAAACAACAATTCCAAAGAACTGTCATGTATTCAGTAAGCAGGTTTAAAACTGGTTCAAGTGACTAATTGTTACCATGGCTATACAAGAATCAGTCTTCTAGGAGTTTGGAAACTTCCTTTTACTTTCACAAGGTGAGCACAGGAACCAACATACATACACATATATATATGTACACATACTATGTATGCAAGTCACATGGTTTTAAAATCACATTTCAAGGAATTCCAATAAAAATAGAAATATTATCAGTGTTAAGGAGAAACACCATTTATTTGCCTTGAAACCTATTCATTTCGTCAACCAGTCACATGTTATATTGCAGGTTATGGAAATTCAAAGATGAATATGAAAAGCAACAACCAAGTGCTTTACAGCAGTGCTATTCAAGGTGAGTCTGGCAGCACCTGGGTGGCTCAGTCGCTTAAGCACCTGACTCTTGATTTCAGCTCAGGTCATGATCTCACAGTTGTGAGATAGAGCCCCACATTGGGCTCCCATGCTGAGCCGGATGCAGAGCCTGCTTGCAATTCTCGCTCTCTCCGTCTTCCTCTCTGCCCCTCCCTGCTCATACTCTCACACATGCTCTTTCTCAAACTAAATAAAAAACTTTTAAAAAACATATGCACAAAAGTAATCTAACCTTTTAAAAAGTTATCTAAAATAAGTCCCCCTTGGGGCGCCTGGGTGGCGCAGTCGGTTAAGCGTCCGACTTCAGCCAAGTCACGATCTCGCGGTCTGTGAGTTCGAGCCCCGTGTCAGGCTCTGGGCTGATGGCTCAGGGCCTGGAGCCTGTTTCCAATTCTGTGTCTCCCTCTCTCTCTGCCCCTCCCCCGTTCATGCTCTGTCTCTCTCTGTCCCAAAAATAAATAAAAACGTTGAAAAAAAATTTTTTTTAAATAAGTCCCCCTTGAAAAAGGATAAGACATGACATAATTCCTACCATTAATGAGCCTGAATTACCCAGATGGGACAAAAACAGATGATAAAAATAATGTAGTAAAGTCAACAGTAAAGAGACGTACTGGATATTAAGGGAGAACACAAACTATCCCAGATGATCAAGGTTCCCCACTGAATGCGAAAGCTCCCATGCATTCAAAGTTCCCACTCCACTCTACCTAATTATAACCAAGTTTCATACATTATGTTTCCTCAATTTCTCTCATATAATGTTGGCCCTTCTTCTCCGGCAACACCACTTCAGTCACAGGCCCCATCATCTCACAGCTATGATGACAACCTCCCAAAGCCTCTTCTCTCACCAGTGCATCCTTCCTACTGCTGCCAGTTATCATTCCTTAATTCAAATCTGATCATATCAACTCAATGCTTAAAAAATTCCATGAAGGGGAGCCTGGGTGGCTCAGTTAGTTAAATCTATCTTCAGCTCAGGACATGATCTCGTTGTTTGTGGGTTCGAGCCCCATATTGGGCTGTCTGCTATCAGCAGAGCCTGATTCGGATCCTCTGTCCCTGTCTCTGCCCCTCCCCAGCTCACATTCTCTTTCTCAAAAATAAATAAACATTAAAAAAATAAAAATTCCAGGGGCATCTTGGTGACTCAGTTGGGCGTTCAACCTCAGCTCAGGTCATGATCTCATGGTTCATGAGTTCGAGCCCTGCGTGGGGCTTTGTGGTGACAGCTCAGAGCCTGGAATCTGCTTTAGATTCTGTGTCCCCCTCTCTCCCTCCCCCTCCCCCGCTCACACTCTGTCCCCCCCCCCCCCCACCACCAAAAATAAAGATTTTAAAAAATGTGTTTTTTTAATTCCATGGATACGGGTGCTCAGGTGGCTCAGTCAGTTAAACATCTAACTCTTGATCTCAACTCAGGTCTTGATCTCAGGGTCATGAGTTCAAGCCTTGCACTGCGCTATGTGCTGGACACGAAGAAGGAAGGAAGGAAGGAAGGAAGGAAGGAAGGAAGGAAGGAAGGAAGGAAGGAAGGAAGGAAGGAAGGAAGGTTGGTTCCATGGATAATGTAAAGGTAAATGGAAAGAAAACTGGATGCAAGATGTACAGTCTCTATTTTGTAAATATGGAGATGGGATAGATTTCCAACTACAAGATAGGTTCCAACTGCAATTGCTGTTTCGGAATCAATTAAGGAATGATTACAAAAATTTCTATTTACTATAGAAAAATCTGTGAAGGAAAATAAGGAAACATAAGTTGAAAGTGGGCCACAGAAATTTATGGCATGGGACATACAAAGCATATTCCCAAAATTTCTTCAAATTTTAAGAATAAAAAAGAAATGACTAATACTTACTATCACAGCTAGCATGCCTGTTTTAACTGGGTTAAATATTCTTATGGGTCAGGGCACCTGGGTGGCTCACCTGGTTAAACATCCAACTCTTGATTTCAGCTCAGATCATATCTCACCGTTTGTGGGTTCGAGCCCTGCATCAGGCTCCACACTGACAGTGTGGAGTCTGCCTGAGATTCTCTCTCTCCCTCTCTCTCTGTCCCTTCCCTGCACTCTCTCTCTCAATCTCAAAAATAAATAAATTTTAAAAAGAAATATTCTTATAGGTCATAAACATTTTACAATGCTTTAGAGTCCCTCATATAATGACCATAAGGTACAGTTGTTTTTAGAACTTAAAAAGAGGTAGCATGGGGCACCTGGCTGGCTCAGTCAGAAGAACATGTGATTCCTGATCTCAGGGTTGTGAGTTCCAGCCCCATGTTGGGTAGAGAGATTACTTAAATGAATAAATAAGTTAAAACTTTAAAAAACAGAAAGAAAAAGAGGTAGCATGATATAGCAGAAGTAACAGTGAGTTAATCAGTATAATTGGATTTTAACTAGCTACATTTTGGGTAAGTTACCTAATCTCCCCAAGTCTCAGTTTCTTCATTTATAAAAAGAACAGGATTGGGCAGGTCACAGATCATCAATCTTTTTCCATAAAGGACCAAACAGTCAATATTTTAGGCTTTGTGGCCCATACGGTCTCTTTCATGACCACTCAAGTATGCCATTACAGTATGAAAGCATCAAGAGACAATACATAAGGGAACTAAGTGTGGCTGTGTTCCAATAAAACTTTATTTACAAAAGTGAGAATAAGCCGAGTTTGGCCTCTAAGACCCTAGTTTTAGGTAATCACTGTTTATTTCTAAACTATGAGAGTACTTTTCTTGTATTTGAAATTCCTTAAGCTGTTGCTTAGATTTTTAGAAAAATCTGTTAACAATAGCTAACACAAGGCACATAAACTAATGATTAATAGCAGACCTTATGATCAGTTTGGGATTCTCTGTTAGCTGTTAGCCTTGGGCACATCACTTAAAATCACTCTGGGGGTGCCTGGGTGGCTCAGTCGGTTGAGCATCCGACTTCGGCTCAGGTCATGATCTCACAGTCTGTGAGTTCGAGCCCTGCGTCAGGCTCTGTGCTGACAGCTCAGAGCCTGGAGCCTGCTTCAGATTCTGTGTCCTCCTCTCTCTCTGCCCCTCCCCACTTGTGCTCTGTCTCTCTCTGTCTCAGAAATAAACATTAAAAACAATTTTTTTTAAATAAAATAAAATCATTCTGAACCTCAGCTTTAAGTTTGTTGTGAAGTTTAAATGAAGTAATAATATATAAAATGTTTAACCCTGTATCTAGTTTACAATAGGCATTCAATAAATGAACATTATTGCTTTTATAAATTATGTGATCCCGAGTCCTTAGTCAGGAACACAATACTCCAATCAACATCTTTTCCAACAAATAAAATATGCTTTATAATAATCTACATGCAGATGCATTTTTCATTACAGAAAAAGATAAGGACTGGTTATATTAGCCTAAGTCTTCCTTATTTTGTTGTTCTTTCAATGACAACAGTCAGCTTTGAGTGCTTACTATCTACTTACTAGCTGTATGACCTTGGTTTAGTTATATAACTTTTCATTAGCCTCAGTTTCTTCATCTGTAAAAATGTGGAAAACAACAGTACCAACTTTACAGGACTGTTATAAGAATTAAATGAGTTAATAAACTGTCTAGCACATAAACTATACAAGTAACTGCTATTATTTGAGCTAGATATGTAACATTTGTTCATTTCAATCCTTGGGACAACCCAAAGAGGTATTATTCCTACCTGACAGTTGTGGATAAAGAAGTTCAGAGAAGCTAAGAAAGCTACCCAAGGTCACAAAGCTATTAAGTGGCAATGCCAAGGACTCAACATAGGCTTGCCTGACTACAAAGCCAAAAGTCTTACCACAAGGCCAAAGATGACGTTAACTATATCTTTGTATGGTATATATAAATTATAAGAACTAAAATGGGGTATTAATAATTATCTCCCGGGGCGCCTGGGTGGCTCAGTAGGTTAAGTGTCTGACTTCAGCTCAGGTCATGATCTCACGGTCTGTGAGTTCGAGCCCCGCGTCGGGCTCTGGGCTGATGGCTCAGAGCCTGGAGCCTGCTTCTGATTCTGTGTCTCCCTCTCTCTCTACCCTTCCCCTGTTCATGCTCTGTCTCTCTCTGTCTCAAAAATAAATAAACGTTAAAAAAAAAAAAATTTAATAATTATCTCCCCATACAGGAAATGTTTTTCAATTTTTTAAAGTTCAAAGATAAGAGAATACACATAAAATCACTGATCTTAAAATGATAGTTTTTCCATAGGTAAAATTTTTACTGAAATGATCCCCCTTTGTTTTAGATCCAATTAATTTAACTCAAACTTTCATTATTAAAGTAATAAGCAATCCTCTGCATTAAAATAACTAAAGATGCAGCATAGTGACTTACCTTGTACATGCAAAGTACTATGCAAATGCTAGTATCTACCTCTAATTGATCTTTGAGATTTATCTAAACCTCTCAGATTAATTTTATTAAGAAGCAAACCTGGTGAGTCAAACACAGTTCTGTTACACTACTCTATAAATTCCCAAGAATTGACTTAGAATCTGAACTTCGAGGGGCGCCTGGGTGGCGCAGTCAGTTAAGCGTCCGACTTCAGCCAGGTCACGATCTCACGGTCTGTGAGTTCGAGCCCCGCGTCAGGCTCTGGGCTGATGGCTCAGAGCCTGGAGCCTGTTTCCGATTCTGTGTCTCCCTCTCTCTCTGCCCCTCCCCCGTTCATGCTCTGTCTCTCTCTGTCCCAAAAATAAATAAATGTTGAAAAAAAAAATTAAAAAAAAAAAAAAAAAGAATCTGAACTTCGAAAAGCTTTCCAGTTCATATGAAAATACCAATATCAAAAGGAAAAGTAAAAAATATCTCAAGGAAAAAGACAAAAAGATATTACTCTGCTGCATACATTTGTTATTAAGTTTGTGCTGCAACACTTAACTCACTTCCTACTCTTCAGGCCTTGTGAATGCTACTCGAAACTGATCCAGAAACAAGCTGGCTTCACACCGTAAAGTCTCAGAGCCCAGCAACCTAATACTAAAAAGAAAAATAGGGCAGTTTGATATAGCTTACTTCCAAACTCTATTATAAGAATGAACCCAAACTTAGAACTCTAACCTAACTCTAAAATTCCCCAAATGCAAATAAGATTAATTTTAAATGTTATAAACTAAAATTATAAATTATAATCTAATTTATATAAGCAGGTGGTCAATTTCTTGAAAAATCATACTGAAATTCTTTCCAAACCAGCAACACTGTAAGTCAAAATAACCATCAATTAGGATTTAATAAAACTTTACACTCCGTGCTATACAAGAAGAAATATCACATAACAACAAATATCTAGTTTGGAAAACAAAATACTTAATTTTCTTTAGCATTTGGTGTTCTGTACAGAAAAGAAAAAATGTTCAAATTTTAAAATAAGGAAACCAAATTATCTTTAAGCATTTCAAAATAAGATTCTAACATGCTGGATTGTATTTGGGTGTCATTCCTTGGGACCTATTCTATTGCCCATCAAGAGTGGAGGGGAGGGGCGCCTAGGCGGCTCAGTCCATTAAGGTTCCAACTTCAGCTTAAATCATGATCTCACGGTTCATGGATTCCAAGCCCTGTGTCTGGCTCTGTGCTGACAGCTCAGAGCCTAGAGCCTGGAGCCTGCTTTGGATTCTGTGTCTCCCTCTCTCTCTGCCTCTCCCCTGCTCGTGCTGTCTCTCTCTCTCTCTTTTTTTTTTTTAATTTTTTTTTTTTTTACATTTATTTATGTTTAAGAAACAGTGAGACAAAGCGTGAGTGGGGGAGGGGCAGAGAGAGAAGGAGACACAGAATCTGAAGCCTGCTCCAGGCTCTTAGCAAGCAGTCAGCACAGAGCCTGATGCGGGGCTCGATCCCACGAACTGTGAGATCATGACCTGAGCCGAAGCTGGACACTCAACCCACTGAGCCACCCAGGCACCCCCCAATCTCTCTCTCTTTCAAAAATAAATAATAAACATTAAGGGAAGAGAGGAATGGGCAGTATCTGCCTAACAACAATGGACCAATCAGTGGTGTCATCTCCATATATAAGAAGCAGCACTATTATTTACATGAACATAGTATATCATTAATATCAACTACTAGTTCTGGAAGAAAAACAGGCACTCATGGTGCTTCAAAGATTACCTTTCTTAAAAAAAATTTTAAAAACCTAATATTAAAAATAATCTACAAAATGTTTAGCAAACAAGCCTGCCTAGATAACCGATCCTAATAGTTCTTAGAACCTTTGGGGGGGGGGGGGTGGCATGAACACCTTTTGAACATCTACTGAAAGCTAGGGGTCTTTTCCCCAGAAAGTACAGATACACAGAGTTCACAGACTCTGGGAAGACTATTTATGGACACCCTCACAGATCTAGGTTAAGAACCAGAGAGATGAAGTAGAAATTTTCCCAAGGCATTTTTGACTCTCTTCCATAATTTTATCTCTGACTCATCAAACTAAATCATTCATAACCAGACAATAAACTCTCATGTTCTGCCAAACAAACAAAAAAAAAGTTTGATGGTATTAAGCCGTATTCACCTGAAAATATGATGAATTGGCAGAATTTTAAAATACAGCATCTAACTAATGATATCAATAAACATTATAGTGTATTATGACAGCTTATAAAATGATTTCACATTATAACAATATTTTATACCCTTTTACAGCTAAGAAAATAATGATTATTTTTATTATTCTATGAAGAATTTCTTCTCATTCATCTCTTTAATTCTTAATATACAAAAACAAATAACTTTGTTGAAAATTTAAACATAAGAAACCAAAAGTTTAAACACCCAATTTTTTTAAAACACAAAAACTAACTGAAATTAATTTTTAGGATGTTCAAAATATCTTGTAATCTTTTTGTGTGTGGGGGGGGTTATTTATTTAGAGAGAGTGTGTGTGTGTAAGCAGGGGAGGAGCAGAGACATGGGGAGAAAATCCCAAGCAGACTTCTTCAAAGTCAACTCTGAGCCCCATGTTGGGGTCCATCCCACCAACTTGCAAGACCATGACCTGAGCCAAGATCAAGATCAAGAGAGTCCCACGTTTAACCCACAAGCCACCCAGGTGCCCACCCTTGTAATCTTTTTTCAATAACAATACTCATTTCCATTCTCTACAACTCTTAATTAAAAGTTCTCTAAAAAAAAAAAAAAAAAGTGTTATTTGTCTAAACCCCATAGAATATACAACATCAAGAGTGAACCCTATTTAAACTACAGATTTTGGGTGATAATGATCTGTCAATGTAGATTCATCTTTTCTAACAAAACTACCATTCCCACGTGGCAATTTTGATAGTGAGGGAGGCTGTGCATATGTGGAGCAGGGCAGGAGGCATATGGAGGCAGAAGGTATATGGGAAATCTGTACCTTACTTAATTTTGCTATGAACCTAAAACTGCCCTAAATATAAACCCTGTTTTGAAAAAGGAGTCAGTGGGTGTGTCAAAATTTACCTGGCTTTCTTAACAAATGAGGAAATACTGTTTTGTAAAAATTACCCCGACTGTGAATTAAGTTTCCTGCCAGAATACAGAATGTGCAATTATTACAGAATATATTATCATTAAAAAAACCCCACAGTAATAGTAATCTTATCAAATACTAAAAGAATGTTTTAAATGTTAATACCAAACAGTGCATATGTGAGTACAGTTATCTTAAGATTCCTTTTTATATTTATGTTCCTATTATTTGATATTTTAAAAGGCAATATACAAAGGGACTGACAGTTGTAGTTCAGGAAGGAAAAGGAAAAGCAGCAGCCAATGAAAAAAGCCACCGCCAAGCAGAGGTCCTCCTGTTCTCCCAAGACCACCCTCTGCCAGAGTCAGGATTCAAGGGAGATGGAGAAAGGGTTTCCTCATAAAGTGAGAATAAAGAACAGCAAACGTCAATTATCAACTTACAGAAAACAAAAATAATGAAAAAGTGCAACCAGCAGATAAACTACTTTCGTCAACCCAGGTTTTTCGAGACGCTTTCCCCAAAGTATCCTCCCAAGGCGGTAACATTAGCATAGGGTAAAGGGCCAAAAACAGTTATGCTATTAAAACGGATAAAAGGGAATTACTAAGAAAGGTTCAATTTCCTACGTAAAGTCATCGGATTCAACACTGCCAAGTGGGAAAATACGTAAAATGCTTTTCACACCCAGGAGCGCAAACGCTACGACTGTGCAAATCCAGTAAAGGGTAAACCCCGGACTAGAAAACTCCCAACTATGTAGACAAATCGCCCTCCCTGAAGAAATCAGCAAGTTAACTAAGCCCAGAAGTGAGTGGAAGGAAGAAAGAGCTGGTTGTGGAGCAGTAAAACAAACTCCACGGAGCGGCTGCGTGTTCGGAAAGGGGCTTTGGTTACTGGTGTCACACCAGGAGGCACTCTTCCATTAGGATCTATACTCCCGCGGAAGGGAAATCTGACGCGAGCAGCAAACCCCCGGTACCAGCAAGTCCCAACGGGCAGTGAGCCCCTCCGGCGAGCCAGTCCCCGGCGGGCTGCGAGTCCCCACGCCGCAGGGCCAGGAGACAGCCCACCTGCCGCGCACCCACAGGCCGGCCGCCCTCCCTGGGCCCCGAACCCGGCCGGCCGCACCGCTACTGTTCATTCCTTGCACGCCACCAAGCACCTGCCTGTCCGTCTCTTCTTCGAAAGACCGAGAGGAGACAGCCAAGGGGGCACCGACGGGGATGACAGAGCCAGAGGCTGAGGATCTCCTCGAGGAAATGCGACCCCGTTCCTCCTGCCAACCAGAGCGACAGAAAACGTGCAGCGGTTTAATGGGCCCCAAACCCTCTCAGCTGTGGAGTTTTAGTTACTGCTTGGTAGGGCTGGAGTATCCCGGAGCCAGAAGCGAAAGCTCGAGCGGCGTAACGATATTTAGGGTTGGGTTAAAGGAGGGCTCGGCGTGAACCCACAGCACCACACAAAGGCAGAGAGGAATGAGGGGGGAAGAAGAGCGGTTACCTCGGTCCTCCGCTTGTCCCTCCGCTCGGTTCCTCCCGGCCTCGCTAAAGCAGCAGACGCGCAACCAGGCTACCGCAACCCAGCGTCTCTCCGCAGCACCTAGCGGCGCCGCACTAGACCCGCGCGAGCACCCGACGGACGCGCGCCCTCCTGCGCGGCCCCGTAGAGCCCTGGCAGGCGCCGGGCTTCCTCTCGGCTCAGCCCCGAGAACGGCGGCCTCTGGCGCGGCGAGAGAAGCGCGCGCCGAGACCCGCGCACAGCACTCTGGGAGGTGTGGTTTATGGTTACCTCCGCCGGGTGCCCGCCCCCCACCGCGTCCTCCCCGCCCCCTCTCGCTCAGCAGCGGCTGGAGGCTTTTGGAGACTGTCGATGCGGTGCTGCCGGGGGGCGGGGGAAAGTTGACCAGGGCCTAAGGGACGTCCTCAAAACAGATCGAGACAGGACACCGCATAAATAATTCTGGAGTTATCCATTGCTTACATTTCCATGGCCGTGCAAAATTCAGTTTCTTTTTACATCCACCAACTTCCCTCCTGTGCGTTGGGTATTCTTGGGGTTTATACCTCTTTTTTAAAAAAGGTGGGGGAGCGGGAGGACTTCCGTTTTTATTCCTATGACAGTTTCTCCACGCTTTCTGCAGAGGATATACACAGCAGCTTGTGTTTATAAATGTAGACCCACAGTTTGTAAACTTAAGCAAGCAGTTAACTGACCTAAGCACACGCTGCCAAAAACCATTGAAAGAAAAATGATGTTGAAAGAAACCAATTTTTCCATAAAGTCAATGGAATGTAGAGGTGGGAGATTAAGAGAGAGCAAAGAAAAAAATTTTTAAGTATATTTTCCTAATATGTCTTTTGTTAGACAACCTCAAGCTTTTACAACCCCAGAAATATATTTCAGAATAAATTTAACTCTAGGTACATTTATGAATATTAACACATAGGTTTGTATTGACACATAGGTTTGCTGAAAAAAAGAGCTTTTTAAAAAAATATCATGTTAGGTAAAAACCCAAAAATGACTACTTGAATCTGAAATTTCATTTCCAGAAAAAAAATCACTTTTTTTACATAACAGAAATTGAAATAAATAATCCTTAAGATTTCAAAATATTTCTCTTCAGAGCATTGTATTTTACAAATTTAATGTCAATGCCCTTAGAAAAATAGAGCAAGACCCGTTTTAAAGTGTACACACACAGAGCTCCAGCTCAGTGAGTTAAGCAAACCACATTTGATGTCATGCCTGAGGCTCTGTGTTGACAGTGTGGAACCTGACTGGGATTCTCTCTGCTCTCTCCCTGCTCACACACAGAGTCTCTCTCTCTCTCTCTCTCTCTCTCACTCTCTCACGCATACACATAAATAAATAAATGCATAAATACATAAAAAAACAAAGTGCGCACACACACACACAATTATAAAATTTGTCTGGAAGCATGATGTAATACAATATATATTTAATAAAACCAGGACATCTGGGTGGGTCAATGGGTTAAGCGTCTCACTTCCACTCAGGTCATGATCTCATGGTTCATGGGTTCCAACCTTGCACTGGGCTCCGTGCTGATAGCTGGGAGCCTAGAGCCTGCTTCGGTTTCTGTGTCTCCCTCTCTCTCTGCCCCTCCACTGCTGGCTCTTGCTCTGTCTCTCACTCTCTCTCTCTCTCTCTCTCTCAAAAATAAACATTAAAAAATGTTTTTAATAAATAAATAAAACTGTGTTCTAATAGAATTTTTTTCTGTAATTAGAACTTTTTTTTTTTAATCAGGTGTACTCCTAAAAAAATCTCATAGAGGGGGGCCTGGCTGGCTTAGTTGGTAGAGCATGTGACTCTTGATCGCAGGATCATGAGTTCGAGACCCATGTTAGACTTAGAGCTTACTTAAAAGAAAAATGAAATAAAAAATGCTTATACAGCAGAGCTGCTTTCTTCTCTGCTGAATATACAAAGCAATATACTACCTGTAGTCACTAACTACATCAAAGAAATATACACAAAATTTCAATACTCATCATTTATTTATTCAAAAATATTTATTGAGCATTTACTATTTGCCAGGCACTGAGCCAGGAAATGGGAAATACACAGTGAACAAAACTAAATAGTCCCTGCACTCCTGGAGACCTGAGATCTAGTGGAGGAAACAGAAAACGAACAGAGAAATAAAAAGGTATGCATAGAGTGACAAGGGGAGTGGGGAACACATAAAGTAGACCAATCTAGAATTTTTCATTGGGAGAGGAGAATCACACAAAAAACCTGAAAATTAAATTTTCAAACCAAATGTCAATAAACTAGGAGTAGGGGGGGAGAGAGTCGTTCCCTAAAAAATAATATAGCCACAGCAGTGCTCTCAATTATTTTAAAAATATATATATCTCACAAAACAAGATATACCTTTGAGGGGGTTCAAGACATGCTACCCCAGAATATGGCACGTTAGCATATGGAATAAAGCTAAAGGAATTTGAGAAAAATGGCAGAAGGAGGAAGGTCACTCTGCGCTTCACCCTCTCACCTTTCTTCCCTGAAAGAGTTCATAAAACTACCATGTGAAAGGTGCCTTCCCTGTACCAGGAGGAAAGAAGACATTTTAATCACCAGAAATGGAATTTAGGATGGAGAAAGCTATATGAACGAACCTTGTTAGGGGCGACTGGGTGGCTCAGCCATTAAGTATCTTGGCTCCGGCTCAGATAATGATCTCTGATTTCCGGAATTCAAGGACCCAGGTCAGGCTCCACACTGGTAGCCTGAGCACCACTATGCAGCACCACCTCGCCCGTCCAAGTCCTACAGAGTCACTGGACTGCACTTTCTTACGATTCCTCCACCCCATCTTATCACCTCTTTCACAGCCAAACTCTACTGTGGTGCTTTAACTTCCCTTAACAACTGTCATTTCCTGACTTCTCCCCCACAACACACTGATGGCTACGTTTTCTGGCCTTCACCCTGCAGCCCAGTTTATGCTATTTTAATTTATGACAGTTCTAACCTTCGTTACCCTTGCCAATAATCAGACATGGGTATCTCTAAACCTTCGCTAACCTTTTTCCATTCTAGTCTCTGAAATATTTGCATTTCCTTAATTTCTCTCTGGGCCTTTGTAATTGCTGGGCCTTCTCCCTCTTTGCCTGGCTAACTTCCGCTCATCATCCAATATCAACTTAGATACTATTTTCATGAGGAAGTCTTCCCTGGTTACAGTCCCCTCTCCTCAATTCTGGGTTAGTTTCTTATATATATGCTCACATTGTAACCTATTTTTGCCCCAAATGTAGCACTTACTGGTGAGCATTTTAATTAGTTATCTACCTCTTTCATTCATCCCAAGGATGCTTAAATAGAAAGTAGGAGCATAGTACTTGATTTATGGTAGCTGTTTAATAAACACTCAGACAATAAATGAATCCATATCAACTTTGTGAAATAAAGGAGAATTGAGTAAATATATTCAGAAAAGGGCCAAATAGTAAATATTTAAGGCTTGCAGACTCTAAGGCCTTGTCTCAACTATTCAACTCTGCTTTCTAAAGGATGATAGCTAATTCCCACGGTGGCTTCAGAATATCTCTGTAAGACAGAATTTGAGTTAAAAAAAATGAGTGAAAGGAGTGGGGGAAACTCTGGGCTAGAGAACATTACTTGGGGATATATTTACACGTAGATACATAGTTCAGTAATAAGTTTTTTGGGTAGTCTGGGTCAATGGATGGAGCTAAAACAGAAAGCATCTTTGGTATGGCCATTGCTGGTTCAATTTGTGCACTAATTTTTTCTTTTGAAAATCACTTGTGTTTGTGAGTTTTTACAATTTATAATTTAACCCACGTTCCCCTCATTTTTAACATTTCACTTTTGCTACTCCATCCTGCCCAAGTCAATTTCCTGTGAACTTGCCTAGACATGTTTGAGTTTTCAGGCTATATATTTGGCTCTCTAGAGCAATCCATGAAGTAAGAGGATGAGAGCAATTTGCCTCCATCCCTACCCCCTCTATAAGTATTGTGACTTCAGTCATCAGAAAAACAAATTTAGAGAAATTCTGTTTTCCAATATCTATGTTTGAAATATGTGCAATACACTCCTGAGCAAAATTGTATCCATATACATGGTAGAAACTGACACAGTGTAACAAATGCAATTGTGTTTCAATTCCAACATGTATTCCAAATGTGTGATCTGTATGCGAAGTACTTGTTTCAGGGCACCTGGCGGGCTCAATGGAAGGAACATTTGCCTCTTGATCTTGGGGTCATGAGTTTGAGCTCCACGTTAGGTGTAGAGATAAGTAAAAAAAAAATTAATGAATAAAAACTTTAAAAAAAGGAAAAGTACTCATTTCATTAAGATTTAGATCTATATTACATTAGGTTTCTGATAACATCTTCATATTAGTTTAATTAAATTAAATGCAGCATGGCAGATACTGCTAGTTGCTTAAAAAATATCTTCTTGGGGCGCCTGGGTGGCGCAGTCGGTTAAGCGTCCGACTTCAGCCAGGTCACGATCTCGCGGTCCGTGAGTTCGAGCCCGCGTTGGGCTCTGGGCTGATGGCTCGGAGCCTGGAGCCTGTTTCCGATTCTGTGTCTCCCTCTCTCTCTGCCCCTCCCCCGTTCATGCTCTGTCTCTCTCTGTCCCAAAAATAAATAAACGTTGAAAAAAAAAATTTAATAAAAAAAAATATCTTCTTGCCTTCTTTGTTAATAAAAGAACCCCAGTTTCTTGAGGGGTGGCTATGTACCTAGCTAACAAATTATCTTTCAGCCTCTCTGACAATGTAAGTTCTAAGCATTAGATAAAAGCATTGCATGGAGGTTTGGGGATGGCTGCTTAAAGGGAATTGATTCAGCTGGGAGGATCCTCTCATCTTCTCTCTTCCTGGAAGTAATACCTTCTCGGCCTTTTGGGTAAGATCAAGTGTAGTAATAGCTTGAGTTCTAGCAGCCGTCTTGGACCAAGAGGTTATTTGAGTTATGAATAGGATGGCAAATGACAGAGGAGCCTGAGTCCTTGATGACCATTGAACCACCAAACAGTCTCACTATAGGCCTTGAGGAGTGTGAATTTCCAATTGCAAAAAGAATAATATCTGTATGTGATAAACAAAATGTAGCTGCTTACAAATTTTGGAACTGCCACAGAGGCCTGCCCAGGCTTGCAGGCTTTCTTTCCTTGTTAATTAGCAATTTAAGACTGCTTTTTCAATGGGTCAGTAGAGAAAGATGGTTCAACAGTCAGGAGCCAAGAAGAGATGAGCAGATGAAAACCACTGATGAAAAGCGGTAAACCAAGATTGAGTAATCAGACAGAGGATGTACAATGGATGTGAATTTACTTCACTAGCCAGTGACCATTTCTCATAGAAACTTTAAGACAATACTTTGAGGCTATCACGTTGCAACCTTTTGTAGATGCTGTAATTCTTTCCCTTCAATAGTTGCTGGCTGTCCTGTAACCATCCTGCACCCATAATATCCTTACACAAGATGGTCCAGAAAGAAGCTCAAATTTCAGATCCTTTCTGTAAGTAATTGTCTTCGGGAGTTTGCAAGCCAACATTAAACAAGAGAAATTGTTATAAGTTCATTTATTTTTTAAGGAAGCAGAACCAGAAGTGAAACTTTCAGCCAATTTCCTCAGAGGCAAACTGGATTACTAGTAGAATAGCATGTTGTTCAGCCTAGTTGGAAGGTTTCAGTTGCTAATTTTATCATCAGCTGAAAACTTGTATCATAGAAGACCAGCGGGTAATTGGATATGTGCCTACCTCGTGGAGGTACCCACAAAAAGACTTCCTTTATGCTCCCAACCGTTGAGTAGAAAACAAATGAGGCCAAAGAGAGCTCAGGATAGAGAATATGAGATGACCTTTGCTGCATGCTCATTGGCAAACAGCCATTTGCATGTCAGTCAAGAATGTTTAAATTTCAACAAAAAAAAAAGAATGCTTAAACTTCACTCAGAATATTATCTTCATATTTGTAGTATCATTTTTCTTTAAAGGGGTACCTGGGTGGCTCAGTCGGTTAAGCGTCTGACTCTTGATTTTGGCTCAGGTCATGATCCCGCATTTTGTGAGTTTGAGCCTCGTGTTGGGCTCTAAGCTGATGGTACTTGGGATTCTCTCTCTCTCTCTCTCTCTCTCTCTCTCTCTCTCTCTCTCTCTGTGTGTGTGTGTGTGTGTGTGTGCGTGTGTGTGTGTCTCTCTCTCTCTCTCCCTCTCTCTCTGACTCTCTCCTGCATGCATGTATTTACGTACCCGCTCTCTCTCTCTCTCTCTCTCAAAATAAGTAAATAAACTTAAAAAATTTCAAAAGAAAATGTCCATCTTACCTGCCTCTACTCTGCAACATGAACCCTTTCATCAGGTTCTGTCAAACATTTCACTCTTCTCTCAACAGAGCCTCCTCCCATCCTTTCAATCAGGCAGCTGACAGAAAACTCACGGTGTATTTGAGGAGCAATTTGAAATTTAATAAAGGTATGAAAAGGTTCTAGATTCTAGGAAAAGCTCCTAGGAACAGTGCAGTATTCCTGAGCTAGCAAGAGAGTAGTTGCTAGAAGGTGGAGAGGAGAGAAAGCTGTGTGTACAGGCCCTCCTGACTACAGTAAAGACTTGCTAAAGGAAAGCAGCTAACTTGTAGTGACCCTGAGAGAAGGAAGTTGGGATAGATACCTCCTTGTCCTTCTCTTTCACCTCAAGCACAGCCCCTGCCAAAGGTGGCTGCTGGGAGCCAGAGGACAAGGAAGTCTTTTAATTTTGTCCAAAAGGTCAGATTTTCTGGCACCAATCAGGATAGAGACAACAGGAAGATGTTCAGCATACCTGCTATTACACCTTTGTTGGTGCTGAGCTTATCACCTAGAATGCCATTATTGTCAATTGTAATATAATCCTCTGGTCTGGCCTATGATTCAGTGTATGACCTACTTTTAAGTATGGAAAGGCCTCTCTCCTCAATATTTTATCTGTATCACTGCCACTGACACTTGATTATATACATCCTTATTATTACTTTAAAGTTTCACATGTGTATACATTCCATTCTATTGTAAGCTCTGTGGACCAGAATTTATGAATTACAGTTCTTTTATTTTTTTTAATGTTTATTTTTGAGAGGGGGGAGGGGCAGAGGCCATGGGGGATGGGGGGTGGGGGGAGGTATGGTGGCAGGGGAGACAGAGGATCTGAAGCAGGCTCTGCGCTGACAGCAGTGAGCCCAATGCAGGGCTTGAATTCACAAACTGTGAGATCATGACCTGAGCCAAAGTCAGTCAGATGCTCAACCAACTGAGCCACCCAGGCACCCTGAATTACACTTCCTTTCTATTTCCACAGCATCTAACAGTGTTCAGCACAGACCAGTTAAAACAAACTGTAGACTTCTTAATCCTCTCCCTCTTTTTATCATCATCACAACCTACCTACCCCTTCATATTGTACCTTCATATTATTATGTAGGCATTCAGTGGGGAAAAAAATCATTCAAAGTCAGTATTGGAAAGCAAGAGATATCCAGATGTTAGGACTTTTACACACTGTGTCAGTAGGGGTTTTCCTGAAGTTGGGCAGGTGGAACCTAGGCTTCCCTGTGCAGACGTCTGTGACTCTTTACCTGAGGGGTTTTTTTTTTTTGTGGTTTTTTTGTTTGTTTGTTTTGTTTTTGGCTTCCTGAGTACCCAAAGGCAAAGGAGGCCAGAAGCTGGGAAGTTAGCTGTCTTCCCTCTCTCTTACAAGCATCTCTCAACCAGTGACTGAGGGAGTTGACTAAAAATCAAAGCAAACTCACTTACATGGCAGGGGTGGGGGATAACTCTGAGGTACCTTCCACACAGTTTCCCAGAATTCCTCAGGGAACTGAACTCAATTGACCACAGAGGTAATCTACATGATAATGCACCTTTAATAGCTTCCTTCTCTTTCTCATTCTGCATCTCTGCTGCCCCTGCTTCTGGGAATCACCTCCCAAATGAAATAATTCTAACTTAAATTCTTATCTTCAGCTTTACTTCTAGGGTAGAATGATGAGATATACCAAAGATAGCTTACTTGTGGCAGAAATATATAAAGGACGTGCTTTGCTGGATATAACTTCTCTATCCTGATGTTTTCCTCGTTCTTTGCTTTCATGATATCTAAACATATTTTTGAACCACTGCAGAAAAATTATAAAGACATTTTTAAAACTAGAAGTAGGGGCGCCTGGGTGGCGCAGTCGGTTGGGCGTCCGACTTCAGCCAGGTCACGATCTCGCGGTCCGTGAGTTCGAGCCCCGCGTCAGGCTCTGGGCTGATGGCTCAGAGCCTGGAGCCTGTTTCCGATTCTGTGTCTCCCTCTCTCTCTGCCCCTCCCCCGTTCATGCTCTGTCTCTCTCTGTCCCAAAAATAAATAAAATAAATAAATAAATAAATAAATAAATAAAAACTAGAAGTAAATGTTAGTGTAATTTTATCTTATTGTAAAAGCACCATGTATTTATGGTTGAAACAGCATCATCATTCTAAAATAGCAACAGTTAATATCTTGCTGTGTATCCTTTGGACCATTTTCTTTACATGATTAACATTCTTTTTTTTTTTCTCATTTGAGAATATATACTGAATAAATTGTCAAGTTAAAAAATATTTATGTTTGACAACATTGAAAACTTGTAGCCTGTTTCACTGTATGGATTTACCATTACTATCCCTTTAATCAAGCTTTGATTTTTGGTTATTTTGAGTTTTTTGGTTTTCAAAAAAGGCTGTATAACTTGTAGCTAAATCATCAAGATATTTCCCCAAATGTGAAACTACAACATCAGAGGGCACATAAATTCAAAAGATTTGTGATATCTTAACCTAAGCGGCCCCAGGAAGGTTCACCCTCTTACCAGTAATGATAAAATTGTTTATTTCCTGACAACTCTATCAATTCTATTTTCTTTTTAAAGTCTTTGCCAATATTTATTTCTTTGATTAATAATAAGGATGGACTTTTAATATTCCCATTGGTAATTCTTTTCCTCTTTTTATGAATTGCCTTCTTTCTTTTTATTTTTAAGTTTATTTATTTATATTGAGAGGGAGAGAGAGAGAGAGAGAGAGAGAGAGAGAATCCTAAACAGGATCCGCCCAGAGCCGGATGAGAGGCTCAAACTCACGAGCCATGAGATGATGACCTGAGCCAAAATGGAGTCGGACGCTTAACCCAGGCGCCCCTGAATTGCCTTATTCCTATACATAAGGACAGTTATAGGAAGATGCTGCTGTAGTACTAGCTGAAGGTCATGCTGTATTGCTCTTTGTTACTCAGTTATTCTTCTTGCAGAACAGACCTGTCTAATAGAGTCCTCTGACATCTTCTGGCTTCAGGTATCGAATTCACATTTAAGTTTTACCTTGACCCCTGTACCAGTGACCCCTCACATGAAGGTTTTTTGTTTTTTGGGTTTTTTGTTTGTTTGTTTTGTTTTGTTTTGTTTTTAGTAAGCTCTATATCCAACACGGGGCTTGAACCCATAACTCCAAGATCACGAGTCATAAGCTCACTGACTGAGCCATCCAGGCACCCCTCACATGAGTCTTTCTAAAAACCTAGTGGATCCCTCCACTGGATGTCCTATCAATATTGAGTATCAGCATGTTGAGTCCTGACTTCCAATCAGTTACTATTCCCAACTTCTTCAGTGACACCCAAATTCTCTTGGCCTCCAAAATTTGAAATAGAGGAACTTCTTTTTAATCTCTTTTCTTTTTTGTACCCCAATCCAAATATGATTTTGCAGTTTCTTTGTTCACAATATCTCATTTTCTCCTACGGCAGGATTCTCGCACAATCATGACACCGAGGTTTTTCTTTCCAGGAAGCAACTTTATTTGTGCTGGCACGAGCTCAGTTGGGTCTGTACCCAAAAAAACTGAGCCCTGAACACCATAGGGGCTTTTTACGCGTTTTCTACTTCTTTGTCCCCCATATATGGATAATGTAGAGACATACAGTCTGATTGGATAGTCTCATGTTACAAGGGCTTGAGGGATGTCACATAGGCATGGCACATAACATAAGGAAGGTTGCCTTCCCCTATCTTGAGGTCTTTTCTTACCATATTCCTTAGGGAGGAGACCCTACCACACTCCTAACACTTTATCTCTACATTCGTGACTCAAATTTAAACCTATCACATTCTGGGGTCGCCTGGGTGGCTCAGTCGGTTAAGTGCCTGACTTTCGCTCAGGTCGTTATTTCATGGTTCATGAATTCGAGCCCCATGTTGGGCTCCGTGCTGACAGCTCAGAGCCTGGAGCCTGCTTCAGATTCTGTCTCTCTCTCTCTCTCTCTCTCAAAAATAAATAAACATTAAAAAATTTTTTTCTTTAAATCTAACACATTCTATCAGAATGACTTATCTCAATTCAGAGCTAATTATATGTTTAATACAAATTTTTAAATGTTCTAAAATAATTACATTTATTTGGCACTTAATGGTATATGTGCATGTACCACTTAAATAAAGGTAGAAAGAAAAAAAAATAAAGGTAGAAAGGGTGATTAAATAAACTGTGTACTTACCCTGGTGGGGTGCTTTCCAAACACATCCCTCTCTCTCTTCCACAGATAAACACTACCCCGAAAGTAATATTTATCATTCCCATGTATTTATTTGTAGTTTTATCATATTTGCATTTATTTTTCATGTTTTTGAACTTTAAATTAATGGTAACATATGTATTTTTCTGCAACTTACTTTCTTTGCTCACTATTGTATTTGAGATATTTGTCCTTGTTAATGTATTTGGTTATGGTTTATTCATTTTTTATTGTTGTATGGTATTGCATTGAATGCATATACCATACTTTTCTCATCTTTTCTGTTGATGGGTAATTGAGTCATTCCTAGTTTTTTATGATTACAGACAACACTGCTATGAACATTTGTGACATGTATAAGTTTACATAGAAAATTAAGAGTTTCTCGGGGCGCCTGGGTGGCTCGTCGGTTAAGCATCTGACTTCAGCTCAGGTCAGATCTCACACTCCGTGAGTTCAAGCCCCGCATCAGCCTCTGTGCTGACAGCTCAAAGCCTGGAGCCTGCTTCAGATTCTGTCTCCCTCTCTCTGACCCTCCCCCATTCACGCTCTGTCTCTGTCTCAAAAATAAACATTAAAAATAATAATAGTAAAAAAAGAGCAAATTTAAAAAAAAAATTAAGTTTCTCAAGAAGTAGAATTGCTGATTTCATAGTGTTGGTGACTTTCATGTCACTAAATAGTGCCAAATTATCTTCCAAGATGGTTATATCACTTACAGTTTTGAGAAAACTTTCTGAGGATTTCAGTTGTTCCACATTCTGGCCAACACCTAGTTTTCCCAGACTTTTTCATTTTTGTCAATCTGGTAGATAAAAATTGTATCTCCTAGGGGCCCTAGTTGGTGGAGCATGTGACTCTTGACCTTGAGGTTGTGAGTTCAAATTCCACATTGGGTGTGGAGCCTACTTAAAAAAATAGTATTTCCTGGTTCTAATTTGCATTTATCTAGTTATAAATGAGTTTTAATATTACATATTCAGATTTCCTTTTCTGCAAAATTTTTGTTTAATTTTCCTTCCATTTTAAATTTGATTTTCATTCTTTTTCAGATTTTTTTAAATTAAAAAAAATTCAAGATAGTTTTTTAGGAGTAATTTTTTATAGTCTAAATAGTAATTCTCTGTTTATTATATGAATACTAAATATCTTCTCTGGCTTATGGCTTGTCTTCTTGCCTTTTTTTTTTTTTTTGGAGAGAGAATGAGTGTGTACAAGTAGGGGAGGGGCAGGGGAAGAGGGAGAGATAGAATCTTAAGCAGGCTCTGCTGTGAGTGCAAAACTCAATACAGGGCTGGATCTCATGATGGTGAGATCATGACCTCAGCTGAAATCAAGAGTTGGATGCTTAATGGACTGAGCTACCCAGGTGCCCTCTTCTTACTTTCTAATAGTAACATTTGATAATTAGAAATTCTTAATTAGAATGATAATAACATGTATCAAGCTTTATCTAATGGGTTGAGCTTTTCATAACTTAAAAAAACTTTCCTATTCATGAAACATAAAGTTGGTTTTTTTTCTAAAGCTTTTGAGGTGTACATTTTATATGTAAATCCTTAGTCTGCCTGGAAGTGATTTTTACAAATGAAATTTTTTAGCATCATAGCCAGCCTATAGAAGATACTCAATATTTTCCATCTCTTTTTTCATTGTTTGATTTATTATTTTATCATTTTTTTAAAACTTTTTTTAAAAAATTTTATTCATTTTTGAGAGAGAGAGAGAGAGAAAGACAGTGCGATCCGGGGAGGGGAAGAGAGGGAGGGAGACACAGAATCTGAAGTAGGCTCTGAGCTGTCAGCACAGATCTGGATGAGGGGCTTGAACTCATGAGTTGTGAGAACATGACCTGAGCCAAAGTCAGATGCTTAACCCACTGAGCCACCCAGGTGTCCCTAAAGGTTTTTTAAATTTTATTTTTGAGAAGGGGCACCTGGGTGGCTCTGTGGGTTAAGCATCTGATTTTGGCTCAGGTCATGATCTCATGGTTCATGAGTTCCAGCCCTACATTGAGCTCTGTGCTGACAGCCTGCTTCAGATTCTGTGTCTCCCTCTCTTTTTCCCCTCCCCCACTTGGGCCCTGTCTGTCTGCCTTTCTCTCTTTCTCTCTCAAAAATAAACATTAAAAAAATTTATTTTTTGAGAAAAGAGCATGAGCAGGGAAGGGACAGAGAGAGAGGAAGACAGAGAATCTGAAGCAGGCTCTGCACTGACAGCAGCAAGCCTGATGTGGGACTTGAACTAATGAACTGTGAGACCATGACCTCAGCCAAAGCGGACACTCAACCAACTGAGCCACCCAGGTATCCCTTGATTTACTATTTTAAATAAATATTTTTTAAGTGTTTATTTCAAACTAAATGTATCTTTTAGAAGCATTCCACAATGCATTGTCATTGTTTAGACATTGCTTAAACTATCAAAAACACAGGCCAACTAACAATTTGCTATAATCAACGTTCAATTATTGGATGGATCAGTACATTTAGAGTAGGATGAATTTTGGGTCCATATTGTAGGTATAAAGATATTTTTAAGGATTTGACCTGCTAAACTAAGAAAATAGAAAAATATTCTTCTATTTACAACAGCCAAATTATGGAAGCAGCCCAAGTGTCCATCAATAGATGAATGGATAAAGAAGATGTTTTATACACACACACACACACACACACACACACACACACACTCTCACACTGGAATATTACTCAGCGAGAAAAAGAATGAAATCTTGCCATTTGCAACAAGGATGGGTCTACAGGGTATAATGCTAAGTGAAATAAGTCAGTCCAAGAAACACAAATATCTTATAATTTCACTGACATGTGGAATTTAAGAAACAAAACAAACTAACAAAGAAGAAAGAGACACACCAAAAACAAGACTTTTGAATACAGAGAACAAACTGCTGGTTACCAGAGGGGAGGTAGACGAGAGATGGGTGAAATAGGTGAAGGGAATTAAGAGGACACTTACTGTGATGAGCACTGAGTAATGTATAGAATTGTTGAATCCCTATATTGTAATATAAGTAATATAATTATACTGGGCTTAAAAAATTACATAAACAAACAAACGAATAAATAGATATAAAGGTATAGAGTCCAATCCCTGCTTTATAAAAATAAACACATTTGTATATGCATAGGAATGTTAGTTATGTGGCACACTGAACAGTGGTCATCTCTAGTGATGAGATTGTGAAGCATAGAGCATATTGTCGTTAAAAAGTACTGTTCCTCCAGGAAAAAAATTTTGTGTGTCATCCTTTGAGACAACTGGACAAGCTACACCTTTGTTGGGGGTGGGGGGCAGGGGAGCATGGTTGTTATCATTTAATCATCATCTGTTATGATCTCTAACTATAACAAATCAAGTGTTAAAAATATTCTATACTTCATATTGAATATTTAAATACAACCTTAATTGAATATGGAGATTTATGATATAATACAGTCTTTCTCTTCAAGTTGTTCAAACCCTACCAGCTCCTAATGTAGGAGCCAGGGAAAAGCCAGACCCATTCAATGATTTGGCACCAGAATTAGGTTAAAATTTGTCTTTTGGATATGTGGAGTGGGAGGAAGTGAGACTCCCTAATAGTTGTAAAGCCCTTGGAGCGCCCTCTGCTGGAGCATGTTGGTAAAGGAGCAGTAGTGAAGGAAGCACTCTACCTTCAAGGTGGAAGGAATGGAAACAAAAGGAAAGAACTCTCTAAAAGTTAAATTTGATAGCTTTGATACAAGTTAAAGAGAAAGTTTAAAAAAAAAAACCAACAGTAGTCTCTCTCCTAGGGATTTTGGTAAAATTTGCCATGTTTCCTTCTATTTTAGGGATATTTGCCTTATACTAGGAAAAAAACCCATGAACTTGATTTGTTAATAGATAGATACCTTATGGGAGGCAGCCTCAGAGAAGTACATGGCATCATTTTAGCAGGCTGATGATAGAGAATTTATTCCAAATAAATTTAAATAAAATTTAATATTTACATAAAAGCTTAGACTTTTATTCATTGTGTAACTTTTGGGAAGTCATTTAATTTCTCCATACTATGTCTCTCTAATTTTAAACTGAAGATGACAAAATCAATCCCAACCACTTTGATAATGAGAGAATAAATGAGAAGACAATAGATGTGAAATGAACTTCCAAAGTGTCACATATTCTCATGGCTAAAATCCCAGAACTGGCTGGTAGCCATGTTCCCAGATGAATGTAGTGTTGAGTCTCAGGCACGGTACCAGGCCCTGGTGACACAGTGATGAATAAAGCATGCTCCTCACGCTCCCAGAACTCACAGTCTACCAATCTACTAAGGAAGACACCATAACACAAATAATAACAATAAAACATGGCAAATCCTATAAAACAAAAATATATTGGAAAATTATGGGAACACATAATTTTTCCGGAAGATCAGAAAAGTCTTCAAAGAAAAGTTGTATTTGCACTGGGACTTGAGGGATGAGGTACTTGCCAGTACATTTTTCTTTCTTAAAATTGTTTATTTAGCTGTTCCCAGTAGAAACTCTCTTCCAAGAAATTTTTTTTAAAGCATAATTAGAAGAACAGAGAGTTAGCCTAGTTCTAGTTTCTTTCATCAGAAGGCTTAACAAACAACATAGAGATTCCACCATTGGTTAAATAAATAAACAATTAGTTTGAGATAGATATATCAGCGTGGACATAAGGAAAATATTGGCTGATTGACAGGGAGTAATTAATGGAGTGTTTCTAAGTTTTACATTTATTATTTATAGCCTATTTCTGAAAATAATATTAGGCTTGATAGCTTTTAGTTGGTATATTGAAGATAATAATACAAATTTAACATTGATAATGAGTTCTGCTCTTGCTCTTGTTGCAGAAAAACAAATCTGTGTCCTGTTAATACCTTTAGGTCTTCAGATGCTAGGCATTACAACTGATATTCCATGCATTTAGTCCTGAATGACTTATCAACAAGCATATTCTTAGAGCAGGGTGAAAAAGTGTATAGCTGCAATTGCCTATATCAGAAAAAAAAAAAAAACAATAAAGAGCTTAAATCAAGTAAACTGAAAGCAAATAGAGGTTAGGAAATAATAAATGAGTGGAATTATATAAAAAAATTTTTAATGTTCATTTATTTTTGAAAGAGAGAAAGAGAAAGACAGTGTGCAAGCAGGGAAGAGGCAGAGAGAGAGGGAGACAGAATCCAAAGCAGGCTCCAAGCTGTCTGTATGGAGCCAGATGCGGGGCTCAAACTCACAAACCGCAAAATCAGGACCTGAACTGAAGTCAGAGGCTTAACCAACTGAGCCATCCAGAGGCCCCAATGAGTGCAATTATATAAACTGGAGAATGTAAAAACAAAAGAGAAAATTAAGGAAACCTAAAGGTTTTTTTTGAAAAATAGTAGCAAAAGGGTAGATTTAGCAAGACTGATGAAGAAGAAAAGAAGGAAGACTGAAATTACTAAAATCACAAGTGGAAATAGGGTAATTACTACCAACTTAAAGAAACAAAAAGGATTACAATGGAATACTGTAAACAATTAAATGTCAACTGAAGGCCTAGATAACCTACATGAATGAACAGATTCCTATAGCTGTCCCAATTTCCCAGCTCATTCTGTGAAGTTAGCATTATTCCATTACCAACAAAGACATCACAAGAAAACTATAGATCAATATTCTTTATGAACACAGATGCAAAAATCTGCAACAAAGTACTGGTGAACTGAATCTAGCATCACATTTAAAAGATCGTACACCACAACTAAGTGGGATTTATCTCAGGAACGCAAGTACAGTTCAACCTATGAAAAACCAATCAATTTAATATATCATATTAAAGACTGAAAGGGGAAAAAACCTACATGATCATTTCAATAGATGCAGAAAAAAACACTTGAGAGAACCCAACAACATTTTATAATAAAAAACACACAACATGGGGCGCCTGGGTGGCGCAGTCGGTTAAGCGTCCGACTTCAGCCAGGTCACGATCTCGTGGTCCGTGAGTTCAAGCCCCGCGTCAGGCTCTGGGCTGATGGCTCAGAGCCTGGAGCCTGTTTCCGATTCTGTGTCTCCCTCTCTCTCTGCCCCTCCCCCATTCATGCTCTGTCTCTCTCTGTCCCCAAAATAAATAAATGTTGGAAAAAAAAAATTAAAAAAAAAAAAACACACAACAAACTGGAAATAGAAGAGAACCTCCTCATCCTGACAAAGAATATCTGTGAAAAACTCACAGCTAAACATCATACTTAACTGTGAAAGACTAAAAACTTTCCCCTAAGATCATGAACAAGACAAGGATGCTCCCTCCTGCCATTTCTATTCAACACTGTACTGGAGGTTTACCAGGGTAATTAACCAAGAAAAAGAAATAAAATGTACTCAAATTGGAAAGCTAGAAGTAAAAGTCACTTTATCCATGGATAACAGAATTTTATATATAGAATATCCAAAGGAATCCACACACACAAAAAACTATTAGAGCTAATACACGAGTTCAGTAAGTTTGCAGGGTATAAGATCAATACACAAAAATTAGCTGTATTTCTATACACTAGCATTGAATAATCTGAAAATGAACTTAAGAAAACAATTCCATTTATAATAACATCAAAAGAAATATAAGACTTGTACACTGAAAACCATAAAACATTGTTGAATAAAACAAAAGGAGACCTAAATAAATAGAAAATCATCTCATGGTCATAGGTTGGAAGATTTAATATCATTAATATGTCAATACTTCCCAAATTAATCCAGAAATTCAACATAATCTGAACTGTTCTTTTTTTTTTTTTTTTGCAGAAATTAACAAGCTGATCCTAAAAGTCACATGGAAATACAAAGCACACAGAGTAGCCAAAACAATCTTAAAAAGAAGAACAAAGTTGAAGGATTTATACTTCCCAATTTCAAACTTACTATAAAGGTGTGGTAATCAAGACAGTGTAGTACTGCTAGATGGATAGACATACTAGCCAGGATGCGAAAGAATGAGTTTGGATCCCTCTCTTACACCATATACAAAAATTAACTCAAAATGGATCAAAGACCTAAATGTAAAAGCTAAACTATAAAACTCTTAGAAGAAAACCTAGGCATAAACCTTTGTGGCTTTGGATTGGGTGATGGTTTCTAAATATGGTATCAAAAGCACAAGTAATAAAAGATTAAAATTAAAAATTCTTAAGTGGGCTTCCTCAGCAATAAGAACTTTTGTGCTTCAAAGGACACTATCAAGAAAGTGAAATGACAACTCATAGAATGGGAGAAATATATGCAAAGTATATACTTGATTAGATATGTGTAACCAGAATGTATAAAGAATATTTACATCTCAATTTTAAAATGGGCAAAGGACTTGAGTAAGCATTTCTCTAAAGAAGATACACAAATGGCCAATAAGCACATGAAAAGATGTTTAACATGATTAGTCATTAGTAGAATTGCAAATCAAGACCAAAGTGAGATACCACTTCACACCCATTAGGATGACTATGCTAAAAAAGGCAAACAATAATGAGTGCTGATGAGGAAGAGGAGAAATTGGAATCCTCATATACTGTTGGTGGGAATATAGAATGATGTGCTCACCTTGGAAAACATTTTGGCAGTTCCTCAAAAAAGTTAAAAGTAGACTTATTACATGACACAGCTATTTCATTCCTAAGTATCTACCAAAGAGAACCGAAAACTTATGTCCATACAAAAACTTGTGTATGAATATCCATAACAGCATTATTCATAATAGCCCCAAAGTGGAAACAATGTAAATGTCCATCCACTGATGAAAGGATAAACAAAATGTGGTATGTCCATACAATGGAGTATTATTCAGCCACAAAAAGAAATGAAGTACTGGTGATACATGCTACAACATGGATGAACCTTGAAAATACTATAGTAAGTGAAAGAAGTCAGACCTTAGGGCACCTGGGTAGCTCAGTCAGTTGAGTCTCCATCTCTTGAATTCAGCTTGGGTCATGATCCCCAGGTCATGGGAACCCCGACATCGGGCTCCGCACTGAGTGTGGAGGCTACTTATTATTGTCTCTCTCTCTTCCTCTGCCCCTCTCCCCCACTGGCACACTCTTTCTCTCTCTCAAAAAATTTTAAAAATTAAAAAAAAAAACAAAACAGAAATCAGACACAAAAGGCCATGTAGTCTATGATTCCATTTATGTATAATATCCATAACAGGCAAACCCATAGTATCCAAAAGTAGATGAGCAGTTGCCAGAGAGTGGGGAGTGACTGGTAACATGTACAGATCTGTTTTGCAATGATGAAAATGCTCTGGAATTACAGTGGTGATGGCTGTACAATTTTATGAATATACCAAAATCCATTGAACTATGTACTTAAAAAATTAAACACAAAAAAAGAAAGAAAGAAAGAAAGAATCATAACCTCAACAACATTTTAAATCTTTGGAGGTAGCTAATAATAATAATATAGCACTAAATATTATAGCACTATTTTTAGTATTCAAAATCCATTATAGATATTAACCCATTTGTCCTCAGTACAAGCCTATGACACATTCCTATTACCATCTCCACTTTTTAGAGGAGAAAACCTGAACTCAGAGAGATTAAGTATCTCGGGAAGGTTACACAATTAAGAGGCAGAGCTGGGATTCAAACCCAAGCAGTCTGACATGGAAGTACGTTCAACCAGGACATTCCTTTGGGTTGTCACTGTGACTATGCAACAGAATTCCAAAGGAACTGGTAAACAGGAAGTAACTTATAAAAAACAATTCATAGTGACAAAAATTATTGTGCCTTCTAGAGAATATTGGGAAATTTAATCCTTAAAATTTTTTTAATGTTTATTATTTTTAGAGAGAGAGAGAGAGAGTCAGAGTATGAGTGGAGAAGGGGCAGAGAGAGGGAGACACAGAATCTGAAGCAGGCTCCAGGCCCCAAGGTGCCAGTACAGAGCCTGAAGCGGGGCTCTAACCGTTGGATCATGACCTGAGCTGAAGTCGGAAGCTTAACAGTGTAAGCCACCCAGGGGCCCCTAATCTTTTTTTTTTAAGGTTTATTTATTTTTGAGAGAGAAAGAGCATGCAAGTGGGGGAGGGACCAAGAGAGAGGGGAACAGAGGATCCCAAGCAGGGGCCATGCTGACAGCAGTCAGCCCCATGCAGGGCTTGAACTCACCAACTACAGATCATGACCTGAGCCAAAGTCAGATGCCCAACCGACTGAGCCAACCAGGTGCCCTGGGGAAATTTAATCTTTTAGAAGAGAAGAATAAAATAATTTATTATTAATTACCCCAGTTTAGGAAAGGTCCGTTCCTGGCACTTACATTTCAATATTATTGGCAGCATGCAAACCCAAAAGCTTTCATATTAATTCTTTCTGAAAGGTGTGTTTTTTTAAATCTTTGAGAATTAGAAATATTCACTTTATTTTGAAGTAGAAGCTGGAAAAACCCGAATGGGGCATTTAGCTCTGATAATTAACAAGGGCCGAGTTTCTTTTAATGCTGCCAACTCCAGCAGGCTCAGTGAGGCTTGTGCTACAAGCTGCTGCTAACAGTGGGGTTTAGTTCATACTGGCAAGTCTCGCCAAGGTCCACTTTGTCTCTGCACAGAGGGGAGCACTTCAGAGCAAGTGAGGGCTTATTCTCTGCCATGCCAAGATTAATCTGCTGTATGTTCATTCATGTTAATTATCAAGAATCCCCAAAAGAAAGTTGTCCCCTGTCCCAAATAGAACTGTTTGGTAGGAAATGTCTACATCCAGTGTAGTCACTGCTAATCTTGAAAACAGGAAAATCTTCATGTGAAGTCATAGCTGAGGGACACAAGATTAAGGGCAGTATCTAATGCTGGAGATGGCAATGACTCTGCCTGTTTCTACTCCTGCCCACTACATAATCCATTGTCCACATGAGAATGAGGCTAGAAAAAATTGAGATCACATTTTATTTTCCTAATGACCTTCCATTGCACTTAAAACCTGAAGTTCTCACAATGGCCTATAAAACCCTTTAGATGCTTGCATATCTGAGCCTGTCTCCTACTTTCGGTTTTTTCAATAACAGACTACCAAGAAAGAAAGTGTTCAAGGGAGAACTCTAAGTTTCAAGAAACTTAAGAGACCTAGAAGCCACATGCAATGTGTGAATTCTAGTTGGATTCTGAATTGAACTAAACAACCATAAAAAAATTATGAGGCAAGAGGAGTAACTTGAACGTGTATTGGATATTTGGATTAAGAATTCTTGTTAATTAAGGGGTGCCTGGGTGGCTCAGTCGGTTGGGTGTCCAACTTCATGCTCTGTCTCTCTCCCCCCCACAAAAAAGAAAGAATTCTAGTTAATTTTTTAGGTGTAATAATGGTATTGTGATTATAGATTTTTAAACATTTTTTTCATGTTTATTTTTGAGAGAGAGGCAGCGTGAGCAGGGGAGGGGCAGAGAGAGAAGGAGACATAGAATCTGAAGTAGGTTCCAGGCTCTGGGCTTTTGCACAGAGCCCAATGCCGGGTTAGAACCCATGGACCATGAGATCATGCATGACCTGAGCCAAAGTTGGGCACTTAACCAACTGAGCCACCCAGGTGCCCCTATAGATTTTTCTTTACAAAAGCCCTTGTCTTTGGAGATACACTAAAATCCAGGTGAAATAACATGGTATCTGGGGTGCCTGCTTGGCTCAGTTGTTTACGTGTCTGACTCTTGGTTTTGGCTCAGGTTATGATTTCATGGTTCATGGGTTCAAGCCCCAAGTCGGGCTCTGTGCTGACAGTGTGAAGCCTGTTTAGGATTCTCTCTCTCTCTCTCTCTCTCTCTCTCTCTGCCCCTCTCCTGCTCGCATGCACTCTCTCTCTCTCTCAAAATAAATAAATAAACATTTTAAAAAATTAAAAAAAAGAAATAACATGGTATCTGGGATTTCTTCAAAATAATGTAATGAGTAGGGTGAGGGGTGTGCAAGTATATATAAAACAGGATTGGCTACAAGGAGATAGTTACTGATGATGGACGATGAGTACATGGCAATTTATTATACCATTCCTAAATACCTCTGTAGCTCTGAGAAGGGGCACAAATGTACTTTATAAGTTTTAAAAATAGGAGACAGCATGACATCTTGGAAAGGTATAATCTTTGAGGTAAGACATCTGGAATCCTAAACTCTGTGTTTTACTATTACCTTGAGTAATCTCTCTGAGTATCTATTTTCTTTTCTATAAAACTAGGGATTATAAAACCTACTCTGAAGCAAAGCAGTGAGAACTCAATGAAATCACATAGGTACGGGGATTACTACAGTGTCTAGCATGCAGAAGATATTTAATAAATGGCATAAGAAACGGTAAGAGAGGAGCACATGGGTGGCTCAGTTAAATGTCTGACTTCAGCTCAGGTCAAAGATGATAAGGTAATTTAATGGTGTAAAAGGTAAATTTTCAAAAAATGTGCTGGGGCGTCTGGGTGGCTCAGTCGGTTGAGCATCCGACTTTGACTCAGGTCACCATCTCACGGTTCGTGGGTTTGAGCCCCACGTTGGGCTCTGTGCTGACAGCTTGGAGCCTGCTTTGGATTCTATGTCTCCCTCTTTCTCTGTCCCTCCCCACTCGCACTCTGTCTGTCTGTCTCTCTCTAAAATAAATAAACATGAAAAAAAATTTTTTAAAAAAGGAACAATAAGAGAAATATAGCAGTTTACTCCTGGTTATGAGTCACTCAGTTCTTATTTCTCTGTACTGGTATTTAACTTTTCCTATTTGTGCATTTTTTTCTTGCAGACCAAAAAAGCTTAAGGAAGGTTTAAATTAAAAAAAAATTTTTTTTTAGAGTAGTCTTCGCATCCAGTGTGGAACCCAACATGGGATTTGAAATCACAACCCTGAGATCAAGACACGAGCTGAGATCAAGAGTCAGATGCTTAAGTAACTGAGCTAACCAGATGCCCTGGAAGTTTTAATTAAAAAAAAAAAAAAAAATATATATATATATATATATATATTTATTTGAGAGAAAGAGAGAGACTGTGTGTGTATGTATGAGAGAGAGTGGGGGAGGGGCAGAGAGGGAGAGAGAGAATCCCAACCAGGCTCCATGCTGACAGGGGCTTGATCCCATGAACTCTGAGATCATGACCTGAGCTGAAATCAAGAGCTAGACACTTAACCAACTAAGCCACCCAGGTGCCCCTGGAAGCTTTAATTTTTTTTTTTTTTAAATATTGTTTATTGTGCCTGGAACAGTGATGGGCATAATGATTAGTGATTGAACAAAGCAAAACAAGATGTTTGGCTTCTGAGTTTGGACATCAAGAACTAACACTGCATCACTAACATTAACAATGTCTGTGAAACATCAACAGGTGTATGGTTTTTTACTAGAGTTCTTAAATACATATTCACATGTACGAAGCTCTGTTCTAGGCATAAGAGAGTGCTGAAAGTTGGAAAGAAGAAAATTTTCAAATACTGGGTAACATTATGAGATTATATATATTTTTTTCTATTATTTTTGTTAATGTAAATAGTAGTGCTTTCATGCACTCGTTTCAGTTCTGTCATGTTTTGTATTGAGACCAATTTACTTGACATTGTATGTGCTTGGCATTAAAAACAGGGTAAGAATTCTATTTTCAAAAGGGGCATAGTTAACTGTTAGACTCTGCCAAAGCCATTTTCCCCTCCCTTCCTTTAACCTCCCAAGGAGACAATTGGTTACATTCTAAGCAGATGCTTGCTCAGAGAGTGGGCAGCAAGCCGTGGGCAGCCTGCTAGCTTAATTTTAAGCAAGATCTTTGTGTGTTTTATTATATTAATTAGTGTATTGGCAAGGTCGAATGGGATTTTTAAACCAGCAGGGATTTTGCTGATCCCTTAATTTGCAGTTTGTGATGGCTCTTTTGTTTTTGTTTTTGTTTAATTCTTCCACCCATTAAACAGTTCAATCTAGCATTAGCAGAAACTCCCTGTAATGCTAGAGCTTTAGGGAGTGATGCATGAAGACGGATGGCGGCTGTAATAAAGACGGCAAAGTGCACTTTTTCTTTGGTACTGGTTACAAAGGGGGCAGCTGCTTTCCTTTTATGCACGTGGGCATTTCACTATAGGAATGAGCTCTGAGAACGATGATACCACATTGTATGTGCTTTTTAGAGATGTGTAGAAAAATTCTTCAACCTTTCATTCTACTTTTAGATTAGGCAAGCAAAAACACCTGATTTAGACATCCTAGGCCAGCGAAGACTGGAGGAAATGCATCGGAAAGGGCTGTTATGAGGGCGCCTGGGTAGCTCAGTCGGTTAAGCCTCTGACTGCCGCTCAGGTCATGATCTCACCGTTTGTGAGTTCGAGCCCTGCATCGGGCTGTGTGCTGACAGCTCGGAGCTGGAAGCCTGCTTTGCATTCTGTGTCTCTGTTGCTCTCTGCCCCTCCGGGACTTGCATTCCGTCTCTCTCTCTCTATCTGAAGAATGAATAAAAATATAAAAAAAAGAAAGGGATGTTATCTGTGGGTTTGTGTAAATGAATGCTGACGGAGACTTTCCTGTTGCCTTCTCACTGCTGTGTGAGGGCAAAGAAGCTTTCTGTGTTACCTCATCTAGTCTCTACCTATTCTAGTTAATAGTACTCAGTTCACTCCAGCTTAATGCTTCATTCTTAAATTCTATATGAATCTTGCTTCTTTCTCTACCCTCCTTGCAGGCTTGACCCATGGCTTTGAAGGGGAAAATTACGTGCTTAGCTCTTACACCCCTCTGTCTTCTGGCAGAAAGAGTTAGGGATTCCTAGAAAAAGAAAGATGAGACATAGCTTTCTGACATAAGAAAAGTCATGTTAGGCCCATAGCCATCTTGTGACCTATGCCTAACTGGCACTACTTGTCCAAAGCACACTTCTTGCAGAACTTGCTGGGGTATGATGAAATTGCAGAATAGACCTCAGTAGTCAATGATTTTAAAAGAACAAAAGAATGTAAGAGCAAACAACCATTATCATGCCAGGAGATAACCTGAGACAATAAACCAGTGGTAAAACTCTCAGTGCTTATTCAAAAGTAAAGATTGAGCTGACTCACATTCTTGTGCTAACTTTGCAGGGCTGAATCCCCGTTGAGCACTCAGATACCGAACTAACTGGAGCCAGAGAACTGATGATGCCTCAATTCCGTGCTGAGCTCCCCATTGCTCAAGCCCAGTCATGAATATGTATGCACCCATAGCCTAAAATTTACCCAGTTTTGTTGTTCAAACAGACACTGCTTTGGGAAATATCCCTAACACTCTCCTTACCTTTTATATTCTTTGGCCTGGTTGTGTTTTTTGGCTAGATCGTAAGAGGTGAATCCAGTTTCAGGTAATATGTCCAACACCTAAAAAATGGAGGAAATTCCTTATTACTTAAAAACATATTTTATTGAATATTCAAAAAATTTTTAAATGGGACCAAGGTGGGGTTACGGGAGAAATGAAAAGGAGTTATCCCAGAGGAAAATTTGAGAATTAAGGATTGATTAATTAGTAAATAGATGCCTTATGGTTAATTTGAAATATAATAAAACATCCCATTTTAAATCAGGTTTCTTTTATATTTTCTTAAATGTATTTTGATAGATTCCCAATGGAACAGGTAAAGTTCATGTAAAAAGATCATAACTGAACACATTCTTCCAAAATGAATGGGACTTTTACTTTTCTGTGTGTGTGTGTGTGTGTGTGTGTGTGTGTGTGTGTGTGTGTTTGGTAGGAAGAGGGGCATTTGTAACTGAAGAGGGAATAAAGTGAAATGGCAACTCTTATCCTCCTCTGCCTGCCATTAAATCATGGTAATTGCTCGGGAACACTAGGATCCTGAAAAAAATAAAATAAGATAACTTAGAAAAAGAAAGATATCAATATGAGAGTCATTTAAATTATTTCTAGAGGCGCCTGGGTGGCTCAGTCAGTTAAGTGTCTGACTTCGGCTCAAGGCATGATCTTGCAGTTCACGAGTTCAAGCCCCACGTTGGGCTCTGTGCTGACAGCTCAGAGCCTGGAGCCTGCTTCAGATTCTGTGTCTCCCTCTCTCTGTGCCCTTCCTCTGCTCACACTCTCTCTCTCTCAAAAATAAATAAAAACATAAAAATAAATAAATAAATATTAAATAAATAATTTACAATAAAATAACCAAGTTGTAAATGAGCATGTAGAATGGTCTCCAAATTATAAGTTAATCCATCTTGGAAAACATCAGGTATTGGGTCTAAAATCAATTTAGCACACACTGTTTCCTGTTGCTTTCTCTTTATATTTCTTTTTCAAGGAAATGGTGTTTGAAAGGATATGTGCCATATTTTAAAGTGTTCTCTTTCTTCACTGATAATAGGAAATAGAGAAAGACAGAGACAATGAAAAAACTGTGGTAGGAACATTGGCTGGGATTGTTGAACACCGTGAAGGCTGTCTAGGTTCTGAAAAATAATTATTTTGAATTTTTTTAATGTTTATTTTTGAGAGAAAGAAAGAGAGAGAGAGAGAGACAGAGCATGAGTGGGGTGTGGGGGCACTGAGAGAGAGGGAGATACAGAATCTGAGGCAAGCTTCAGGCTCTGAGCTGTCAGCACAGAGCCCAACACGGGGCTAGAACCCACGAACTGTGAGTTCATGACCTGAGCAGAAGTTGGATGCTTAACCGACTGAGCCACCCAGGCACTTTGAAAAATAGTTATTTTGGAAAAGTCAGCACTATTAGGGGTTTTCAGGAAGACTCGGGCAAGGTGTTTGTAAAGTGTTATGTTTTTTTCTGAGAAATGTTCTGGATTAGGTAAGAAATATTAATGACAATTATGCCTTAGAAGGGAGTCTTCATTATAGTTAAAACTTCCATTTAAATTTTGTTTTGTAGTATTTATTCATCAATGACTTGTTGATTGTAAAAGGTTAGTCACTGGTTATCTGTGTGGCTTCTCATTTTTCAGAGGAAGAATTTTATTTGTAAACCATATCTGGCTTCTGCTTTTCCTTAAACTCTTTGAATATTCTTGTAAGAAAACATCCACCTTGGAAAATGACACAGAATGATATAAGGTTGTAGACAAAGCAGTGATCTTCAGAGTCAGATGAACTTGGCTTGAGTCCAGGCTCCACAACTACTGACTGTGATGCTTTGAACAAGTTACTTATAACCTGTGTGTGTGTGTGTGTGTGTGTGTGTGTGTGTGTTCCCCAAAAAACTTCATTTACAGATACTGAAATTTCAGTTTCATATCATTTTCACATGTCACATTTTTTTCTCAGTCATTAAAAAATTTAAAAACCTTTCAGGTGGACCAGATTTGGCCTGTAGGTCAGTCATAGTTTGTCGACCCCTGATCTAAGGAGTCTATTCTTCAACCTAATACTCTCCTCAGTCCCTTAGCAGAAAGATTCTCCCAGGCCAAGCTGAAACAGATCAGGCCCTGAGACAGGAAACAGGTACTTCCCACTCAGCCCTTAGTCTTAGGGAAAGGCTTTATTCAAAATGTCACTGTGTTACTTTTATAATTTAGAAAGGTAAGTAGATAAAGGAACAGAATGTCACTTTGTTGCTCCTCCTCTCAGATGAATGGTGGAGGCTTTAGGAATGCTGAGAACCACACATTGGGTTCAAGTCCTAAACTCTTACCTTACAGCTCAGAAACGTTGGGACCCAAAGAAGGAAAGCCATGGGCCCAGGTGAGTGGCTATGGGACCCCAGGTTCACTCCTCCTCAGGTCTAAGGACTCCTTACTTCCAAACGTAGCTTCTGTAAAGTCAGGACTCAGACGTGAGGGTCCTTAATTCTGGTCAAGAGGTAGATGAGCAGGGCCCTCCTTAGCTCCATCTGAAGTGATTACACACCTGCCCTTCTGGGCTGTGCTCCGAACCAGGGTGATCCCTGAACCCTCTGCTGGTCTCAGCCACCCATGGGTGAAAATTAAGGCGAGGGGCTCTGCCTGCAGACTGCGACTTCTGAAGAGCTTTCGTGCCTTTATAACCACCACCTGTTTTGGAAGGAAGGGCATGGAGAACGGTGGCCATTTCCTGAAATAGAAAACTGAAGACGACGGCAGCAAAATGAGGTAGTAATGGAGCCAGGACTCCAGCTCAGGTCCCTGAACTCCGGTCCTGCTCTTCCTCACTACCCAGTACACAGGCATGAGCTGGAATCAGGGACTCTTGTGCACCCACCCAGGTGGCACCCTAGAGCCTTACTTAACTTCTTTAACCTTGTTTTCTGATCTATAAAATAGACATTATACGGGTGCTTACCTCTAGAGTTATTATGTAACGCACAGGAGGACCTGTGCATAAATGTGCTTAGCACGTTGCCTGGTACATATTAACACTAGAGCTGAGTAGCTATAACTATTTATTCAAAGACTATCACTTTATAAAATAGTCCTGCCTTTGTTTAAGAAACAGAGGCACATGTCTGCTCTATGTAGAATCTGATCTCATTGAAAGTTCACAGAATGAAAATCATAGATCCCGAATCAGGTACAAGTTCCTATACATGGGTAAGAGGATAATGCTTTCCAAGTTTCCGCAGAACAAGCAGAAGTCAATAGGAGGGATCTGAAAAGTAAAATAAAAACACAGCAAACTAAACTTCTGGGTGGAAAGCATTGATATGTCTGTCATAGGACAGTGAAAAACAGCACAGACTGTTTGACCGGTCTGCCTGGTTTCAAATTCCAGCTTTGCTGGAATATTGGGCAAGTTACTTAGCCTCTCTGTACCTTAGTTTCTTTCTCTAAAGTGGGATAATTCTGAGTGAATATTCATAAGGTGCATAGGACAGTGCCTGGCACACAGTAGGCACTTGTTCAATAAATAAATATGGCCGTTTTCTTAATACCTTAAAACAAATGCATGTTTAGATTGCTAGGGTAATTTAGTATGAAGAGAGTCTCGGAAGAAATACCTGTAACTTACCCACGGCCCATGTTTGCATTTTCCCTGTCTCTTTTCTTCTTCCTTTTCTCAAAAGCGATATGTATTTTTATCCATTTTATTGTGGAGGGAAGAGAGCTATGATTTAAACATTTATCTTTTTAAAACCTTTTTTGGTGCATGAACTTGGTTTGTTGGACACACAATTTGGTGTTCACCCTTAATGCTTTCACAACTGGCATTTTGGGACCAGACAGACCAAGGGTATAGGAAAGCAATGGAAGAATTGGCTTTTGAGGTGTTTTTGTTTATTCCTCTAGCTCAGATGATCAGAGGGACCAATACAGAGTATGCTGTTCCCAAGATTGGTAGTAAGCCCCCAGCCCCCCAAACACTGGCAGCTTTCAAAGAATTGGAGGCTTTCATTTTTGATGATGTTGTAACAGATTTTTATTTTGAAACAGAAAGCTTTTATTCTTTTTTTTTTTTTTTTTTTCTTTTTGAGAGAGAGAGAGAGTAAGAGATTGTGGGCAAGTCGGGAAGGGGGAGAGGAGAGGGAGAGAGAGAATCTTCAGCAGGCTCCATGCCCAGTGCCCAATGCAGGGTTCCACCTCACCGCTGTGACATCTGTACCTGAGATGAAATCAAGAGTCAGACGCTTACCCGACTGATCCACCCAGGCACCCCAGAAACCTTTTATTCTTGATAAAGGTCTACTTGCTGTTCATCATGCATCATTATTGCTGTCTCTGAAGTAATGTTTAGGGAAAAACATATCCCCAGTTTTCCTTCTGAAGTAGTTCACTAGATCTTAAAGCAGTTTAATCTTTTTTTTAAGCCATCGTATTAGTTCTAATTAAAAATATTTTTGCTGATTAAAACTCAATTTGTTTCCCTAACAACTAATGTTTTATTTGCTTATTAATTACAGAGTTGCTACTCCCAAAGCAATTCCAAACCAGGTAACTATAAATAACAATCTCATTGCCTGATTTGAAAGTTTCCCGTACAGGCGGTCCTCTGTTTACACATTACTATGGGACCATAAAAATGACTATGCAAACTGGAACCATGCCAAGCAATCTTAATAATCAATGGGAAGAATTACAGTTGTCCTGCGACCCTTTGTCAAAACATTAAAAACTGTCTTATTGTTGGTTATAAATGTATAACAAAAAGAAAAAAGAATAGTAAAAGTAATATTTGTTTAGTAATAAATAATTAAATAATTTAAAACCTTCGATTGAGAATTAAAATGTTTATTTGTAAAACAATTATCCCAAGTAGTTTGAATAACACTTGCCTTCTCATCGTATAATTTATGATGTGGAGCTAGCATCCTTTTTCTGCTTTGGCTAATTCTCATACTCCTTTTTTTAATTTCTTTTTTGTTTGTCTTTATTTATTTTTGAGAAAGAGACAGAGGGTGAGCAGAGGAAGACACAGAATCTAAAGCAGGCTCCAGGCTCTGAGCTGTCAGCACAGAGCCTGACGCAGAACTTGAACTCATGGACTGCAAGATCATGACCTGAGCTGAAGTCGGATGCCTAACCGACTGAGCCACCCAGGCGCCCCATTATACTCCTAAGTTTGAATCAGTTTCTAACATTTTATCCTTTGTGCTTTTAGTGTTGTAAAATAGCTCTGAGAGTTGCTTTATTTTATTTATTTAATTTTTTTTTAATTTATTTTTGAGACACACACACACAAAGAGAGAGAGAGAGAACAGGTGGGAGAGGGGCAGAGAGAAAGGGGGACAGAGGTTTTGAAGCAGGCTCCTTATACTCAGCAGAGAGCCCCATGTGGGTTCAAACTCACAAACCATGAGATCATGACCTTGAGGCAAATTTGGATGCTTAACTAAGCTAGCCACGCGCCCCAAGAGTTGCTTTAATGCAAAGTTTTTTTTGCTGTTGCCATCCCCTGGGACATTTTTATCCTTTAAAATTTTTTTTTTCAACGTTTATTTACTTTTGGGACAGAGAGAGACAGAACATGAAGGGGGAAGGGGCAGAGAGAGAGGGAGACACAGAATCGGAAACAGGCTCCAGGCTCTGAGCCATCAGCCCAGAGCCCGACGCGGGGCTCGAACTCACAGAGCGCGAGATCGTGACCTGGCTGAAGTCGGACGCTTAACCGACTGCGCCACCCAGGCGCCCCTATCCTTTTAGTCACTACTTTCCTGCTTTATGTTCGTAAGTTTGCCTTTGTTAAGTTCTTCTGGCTGCATATGTAATGTCACCAGTCCCGTGGTCAGCTATTTCATCTAGTGTTACTATGTTACATCTAGTGTTACTACTTTTTGTTTCTTTCCTGTACTTCCATTTTTCTTGGCCAATTCCCTCTTTCAATGATCTGTTTTCATAAAATGTCACGTGGGTTTATCACTGAGAGACAAGAAGCATCTGCAACTACATCCTTTGTTATCTGTGAATTGAATTACAGATGTGCAGTGATCAATCACTAACAGACTTTGAAAACAGTGATGTGATTAGTCACTGATCATGATATGCAGCTGTTATTTACACAGTGATTTGTGGACCGAGGAAAAGCAGGGAAGTTGATACCTTATATAATCATGCAGTTACTATACCCTGATAACAGAGATTTCAACTGCATCCTTGAGGGATAGTGCTATTTAACTTAAACTTATGATAACTGAATTTTGTGCATATCAGAACCATGCAAAGTGATGACTGTATATAACTTGTGTGTTTTCTGTAGTATAATTTGAGGGATTAAAGCAATGCCTCTCAATACACTGTTAGGGTGATCATTCTAGAATGTCCATTTGATTACATTATTCCTCTGCTAAACATCCTTGAGTAACTTTCTGTACAAGATAGCAAAGAGGACAACAATCCTTCATTCCTCCCTGTACCTCAGCCCTCTCCAATATGACTTTTTTTTTTAATTAAAAAAATTTTTTTTAACGTTTATTTATTTTTGAGACAGAGAGAGACAGAGCATGAACAGGGGAGGGAGAGAGAGAGAGGGAGACACAGAATCTGAAACAGGCTCCAGGCTCTGAGCAGTCAGCACAGAGCCCGACGCGGGGCTTGAACTCACGGACTGCGAGATCGTGACCCGAGCTGAAGTCAGACGCTTAACCGACTGAGCCACCCAGGTGCCCCAGAGATTCTTTTTTTTTTAATGTTTATTTATTTATTTTGAGAGAGACAGAGAGAGCACGAGCAGATGAGGGGAAGAGAGAGAGAGAGGGAGAGAGAGAATCCCAAGCAGCTTGCATTCTGTCAGTGCAGAGCCTGATGCAGGGCTCCAACCACTGACCATGAGATCGTGAGCTGAGCTGAAATCAAGAGTTGGCTGCTTAACTGACTGAGCCACCCAGGCACCCCTCTCCTGAGATTCTAGTCATTTCCACTTCACCAGCAAAGGCTTGTTTACTGGTTAGAGTTTGCCACAGAGTAGCAATTCCCCTAGTCACTTCCTCTATATGATAAAACTGTCAGGCAAATCAGGACATTTTCAGATCATTGCTCTTCAGCTGATTCAAATATAGCAATTTTGTAATTTGCATTAAGAAGGCAGCTTCCTTATTCTTTTTTTTTTTTTTTTTTTCATCTGGCCTGCCATAGCAGGGCCCTTTTGGAAATGATCTTGAAACTGTTTCAAGGACAGAAAAAAAATTAGAAGAGGCTGGGATTCAAGTAATTGCACTTGCCAGACACAGGTTGAGAATATTCTAGAATATTTTGTAGCTAGTGTTTTTGTTTTAGGTGTATTCCTTGGATTTTTATTTTTTCAGGTGTTAGAACCTTGGAGAAAGACTTGTTATATTTTGCATATTGCTTATGTTTATTTAATGTTGTTATTTGGGGCTTTAAGGCCATAAATATTGATTTTCATCTGGACGCCCTCTCTTTATATCTTGGGTCCAGGGGCAAGGGTGTGGAATCCCCACCTAAGATAATAATTGCTGCTTCTTCCAGGGAACTGTACAAATTAAGCAAGATCCTGGTGCTAGCACAGAGTGCCAGAGGAGATACCAGGAGTAAGAACATATGCAGTTTGCTGAATATGCAGAGAGAGCCAAGAATCAAAGCTGGGAAGATGTGGGGTTTCTTAGGTGAATGGCTTGTATATGGGAACACCATTTCCTGATTAGAGAGAGTATAATATGTGGATGTATAATCAGCTGTTTAAAGGACCAGAGTGACCAAAGGGGACTAAGTTACCTCTATAGCACTCCCGAATCTGAAGTGGTATACCTTTTCACCCTGGGTGAGGGAGAGAAGGAGATCCTTGAACTTGACTTTTTATAATATTTTTTTGCTTAAATCACTATTAGAGCAATGTCTTCCAACTGGTCCTGTTTTCCAAATTGTGTTCCCTGCCACCTTGTTGCATCTTTCATGCAAAAGTCCTTTGAATATTCACATATATAGAGAGATCTTTTCAAATTTGCATTTTGCAATAGCCTCAAAATTGGCATATGACTTGTAGCAATTTTTTCTTGAGGTCTGGCAAGCATTTTGTCACCAATATAAATGCACTGATGCCTTTGCCCAGTGCTGGACCCTGCTCATTTTACATTAATAGCTATTTTTTCTTTGTGTCAGTGGAATGTTTGGCTTATAACTCCAAGTCCTCCTGTCCTATCCTTGCCCTCTTTCAAATTGTCTCTAATAACTGGAGTCTAGAGGAGGGTTCCCTGTATCTGCTTGATCACCATCTCCACAGAAGCCATTCAGTCTTTTGAAAATCCTTTTTAGGTAGGTAAAGTAGGATAAGGGCTAGGGTGGGGGATATCAACATCCAGCCCCCCAGGTCATCAAGACTTTCTTGGATTTTTGCATTCCAGGAAGCTCATACTTCACTGGGTATGCCTGGGCCTCTGTCTGAAATATTCTCTCTTAAATTGCACCTCCCGTAACTCTCAATACCCCCCATCCCAGTCTGTAATCACTACCCCAGCAGTCTCCTTAATTCCCCTGTGACACAGTTTGAATTCCAAAGGCTCTTACAGCTCATGCCCCCTTCCTCCACATGAGTCTAACAGTTTGGCAGTAACTGTGAGGGGCGTGCCTGGTTCTAAAATGATTTCATCTGAGATCAAACTGGACTTTCTACCTTCATTCAAAGCAGCCTGGAAAAGTTGAAAAACAAAACCCACAAAATAAAACTGTGAAAGGTAAAATGAAATGGAGTCACTTATGTCAAGGGGTTTTAAAATGGAGCTCCCCAGGAGACCATCAAGGAAGTGGGCCTTGTGCATGTCCTGAGCAGATGGAACCATGAATTTTTGAACTGGGCCAAGCTGCAAATATTCCAAAGTCTCTGCAAAAGCACCTGCAACTTGCTGCTTTGCTTAGTGATAGCCTTATCAACCGATTATATTCAGCCAAGGTTAGTTTTTCTGCTGACAACATCAGTCAAAATTCTTTGTAAACAATTGTACGAACATTCCCTTTCATCTTTTAAAACCCTTGATTTTTGTTCCCTGTGGGGACACAATTTGGGTTTATACTCATGTTTATGCTCCCTGAATTGCAATTCTGATATGCAGTAAGTATTGATGCAAATAAATGCTTTTGTTTAATCTGCTCTGTCTCTTTTCTCAGTTCACAAACAAATAACTGGTTACCTGTATGTCCTTTGGGCACATGGTCCTTCAAAGAGTTGGCTAAACTTGATTCAAAACCCTAATATCATGGCTTGTGAGGGTCTGATGTCCTCTTGATTCCTCATGCTTTCCTCTGCCTTTACTAATTCCTCTTTCCTTCAGATAGATCTCTGATCAGCCCCCACGACACCCTGGAGATGAAATCTGTACATTCACCATTTCCTACTCACTAACCTCAAGCCTGCCATGATTTTTTTCCTGTAGATCTGCAAGAAGAATGGGTTGGTAGTCTTAAAGAGCTGTCACATTGTGGCTTCTATTATCCACCTTCTACCACCTCTCTGCCTCTCTCTCTTCCTTTCCTGAAACCACCACAAAATTCATCCCCTTGTCCTCCATAGGGCATTCTACCCACACTCAGACACTCTCAATTTCTCAGCTTCCAACATACGCAGGTTTGACAAAGCTTGTCTTCTGTACTAATACAGCCCTCTCCCTGAAGGGAATTCTGGTGAATTCAATTTTTCCACTTCAATGCACTAGGAAAATAGATTTGGAAAGGTCACGCTATGGCCAGAACTACTTAGTGCCACATTTGGAGGAGGAGGTAATATTTCATCTTTACTTTTGTGGTCTAATTTTTTTTTTTTTTTAGTTTGTTTTGCCAAATAGCTTCAAGTAGCACCAGCTGGAATAATTTTTACAGGCTCCATAGATAGAGGAATACTTCACCTTTGACCCAGATATTGTTGACTTGATAATGCTTTCTATTTTATCACTTTTCCTTAAGACTCTAATGTGATGCAGAATCGCTGCTATTGTAATTACCCGATTTCTCTATGTTGCCGCCAAAAGTAAAGCTGAGATCCTCCGTACCCTTGTCCCTTGCCATTCTCCTTATTCTGCTTATCTACTTGTCCCTATTTAAACAGACTGTTTGAAAAGAAGAAGGAAAAGTTAGAGGAAGAATGAAAGGAAGAAGGGAGGTGAAGGGCTACTTAATCATTGTTGCTGTTTTCCCTTATGTGCTATACAGTCTCCAGTCCATTTGGTATACATTATTAAGCATGATATTAGTAGGTGATGGGGAGAACAAACTATTAATGGAGTATTTGACCAAGAATGGATTATAAGGAAATGCCTTTTTTTCATCTTTATGTATCATCAATCATTGAGGGGAGGATAGGAGGTTTCATCCTTTTGTTTATTCCATTATTTCTCTTTCTTGGGGAATCTCTGCATTTTACTTATTTAGTCAAAACTTACATGAAGGAATTTAAAGAATACTTTTTTAAAAAGTTTAATTTTTTAAATGTTTATTTAAAAATATTTTTTAATGTTTATGTATTTTTGAGAGAGAGAGAGAGGGAGAGAGAGCAGGGGAGGGGCAGAGAGAGAGGGAGACACAGAATCTGAAGCAGGCTCCAGGTTCTGAGCTGTCAGCACAGAACCCGATGTGGGGCTCAAACTCACAGACTATAAGATCATGACCTGAGCTGAAGTCAGAAGCTTAACCCACTGAGCCACCCAGGTGCCCCAACTTTTTCAAAATTTTAAGTGCTTGGAGAATTTACAGAGCTATTTTCCTGGTTCAGTATTAAATCCATCCCAGCTGAGACTTCAGAGTCTTTGCCCAAGGTTTATATAATAATAAAAATTGCCAAGTTATAAAATTTCATTCAATGCACTTGTGCTCTCCCTTTCTTTTCCAGTTCTATTCTGTTTATAATATTTTACAAATATTTAACATTGTTCCCTCTTTCTTCTTTTGACACTGAGAATTGTATACCACTTCCCTTTTCAGAAGAAAGGAGAATATGCATATAATCAGGCTGCAAAATGACTCAGTGTTCCTTACAAACATGGCTTCTATGAAAAATGAGAAATGGTGAATGGAAGGCAGATCAGAAGCTTGTCCCTATTTAATGATCCATTGTTGACCCACTGCCTAAATTGCTTTAGGCCTTTCCTCATTAAAAATATTTTTTTTTTTTACTATTGAACTATAGTTGACCTATAATGTTATATTAGGTTCAGGAGCACAGCACAGTGAGTGATTTAATAATTCTATACATTATGCAATGCTCACACGATAGGTGTAGTTACCTAATTTCTCTTTGTTCCAGGGTCATGGACCAGGACTTATTTTCATGGATGACTAATTACTTTGCTCTTTCTTCAGATTCAGAGAGGACCTGCACTAGCCAGAATAGACCACTCTTTAAAAATATGTTAAATAAAACAGATTTATAAAGTCATCATTTTTCATTTTATTATATACTGTTTGATACTGCTCCAAGTAGTGTCAATTTTTAACCATCTGCCTTTCTTATAATTTAATTTAAATACACGTACTCAGATTTTTTTCTAAGTTTATTCATTTATTTTGGGAGAGAGAGAGATAGAGACTGAGCATGGGCCAGGGAGGGGCAGAGAGAGAGAGGGAGAAAGAGAATCCTAAGTAGGCTCCATACTGTCAGCACAGAGCCTGACACAGGGCTCAATCTCATGAACCATGAGATCATGACCTGAGCTGAAATTTAAGAGTCAGACGTTTAACCGACTGAGCCACCTGGGTGTCCCCAGATTTTAGCAAGGCTGGTAATGAAAAGCGTCATCCTCTGCCACGCTCATCCAACCATCACCCTTCTCACCAGAAGAAACATTTACTTATTAAAAAAATTGTAAACAGTGTGTTATTCACAATGTTCTACACAAAACAAAAAGATTTCTAGACATGCCAAGAAGTGGAAAAGAGTGAACACAAAATCAAGAAAAACAGGAATTAATAGAAACTAACCCCAAGATGTGTAACCTGTTGGAATTACCAGAAAAACAAAACAAAACAAAACAAACAAACAAACAAAAAGCCCAAGTCTGCCTCCTCTCCTGTCCTCACTACCATAACCATCCCTACTGATCTATGTGAATCTATGAAGATGCTTTTTTGTTTGTTTCTTTTGTTTGACTTTTAACTTCAGTAGTTAACATACTGTGTTATATTAGTTTCAGGTATACAATATAGTGATTCAACAATTCCATATAGTACTCAGTGCTCATCAAGATAAATGTACTCTCAGGGGCCCCTGGGTGGCTCAGTTGGTTAAACACCTGACTTCGGCTCAGGTCATGATCTCACAGTTTGTGAGTTCAAGCCCTGCATTGGGCTCCGTGCTGACAGCTCAGAGCCTGGAGCCTGCTTTGGATTCTGTGTTTTCCTCTCTCTCTGCCCCTAAGCTGCTCACACTCTGTTGCTCTCAAAAATAAAAATAATGTTTCTAAACATTGAAAAAAATTAAAAAAAAAGGTAAGTGTACTCTTAATCCTTGTGATATGTATATCTATATATCTATATCTCAATCTCTATATCTATATCTATATCTGTATCTATATCTATCTATATCTATCTCACATCTTCCTTATCCATTCATCAGTCGATGGACACTTAGGCTGCTTCCATGTTAGCTACTGTAAATAAAGCTGCTATAAACATAGGGGTGCATTTATCCCTTTGAATTAATGTTTTTGTATTTTTTGGGTAAATATCCAGTAATGTAATTACTGAATCTTAGGGTAGTTATATTTTTAATTTTTTTAAGGAAACTTCATACTCCCTTCCAGAGTTGCCTGTACCAGTTGGTATTCCCATTAACAGAGTACAAGTGTTCCTTTTTCTCCACATCCTTACCAACACTTGTTGTTTCTTATGTTTTTTATTTTAGCCATTCTGAGAGGTGTGAGGTGATATATCATTGTAGTTTTGATTTGCATTTCCCTGATGGTTAGTGATGTCAAGCATCCTTTCATGTGTCTGTTAGCCATCTTTGTCTTCTTTGGAGAGATACATATTCATGTCTTCTGCCCATTTTTTAACTGGATTATTTGTTTTTTGGGTGTTGAGTTGTAAGTTCTTTATTTATTTTGGATGCTAACCCTTTATTGGGTATGTTGTTTGTAAATATCTTCTCCCATTTTGTAGGTCGTCTTTTAGTTTTGTTGACAATTTCATTTGCTGTGCAGAAGCTTTTTATTTTGATGTAGTCCCAATACAGAAGAGGCAAGGATATGCAATGGGAAAAAGACAGTCCCTTCAACAAATGGAGTTAGGAATACTGAACAGCCACAGGCAAAAGAATGAAACTGGACCACTTTCTTACACCATGCACAAAAATAAACTCAAAATGGATTAAGGATTTAAAGGTAAGACCTGAAACCATAAAAATCCTAGAAAAGAGCAGAGCCAGTAATGTCTCTGACATTGGCCATCACAACATTTTTCTAGATATGTCTCCTGAGGCAATGGAAACAAAGAAAAAAATCATTTACTTATTTTTAACTGGCTGTCAGGTATTTATTTCCTGATAAATATCAAGTTCACCCTACTATTTTTTCTCCAATTTCACATACTTTTTTTAATGTTTTAAAATTTATTTTTGAGAGAGAGAGGGAGAGAGAGAGGGACAGAGCATGAGCAGGGGAGGAGCAGAGAGAGAGGGAAACATAAAATCCGAAGCAGGCTCCAGGCTCTGAGCTGTCAGCACAATGCCCGACATGGGGCTTGAACTCATGAACCTCAAGATCATGACCTGAGCCGCTCAACTGACTGCGCCACTGAAGCACTCGGGTGCCCCTCCAATTTTACATATTCTTTTCTTTTTTTTAACATTTATTTATTTTCAAGAGACAGAGAGAGGCACAGCATGAGCAGGGGAGGGGGAGGGAGAGAGAGATACAGAATCCGAAGCAGGCTCCAGGCTCTGAGCTGTCAATTTTACCTATTCTTAATTGCTTTCTACAAATTAGTTATCTTACACCTCAACAACTTACCTTTTTTGTTTTTAGCTTATTCTTTTTTAAAAGTTTTTAAATTTATTTTGAGAGAGAGAGGGAGAAAGAGAGCACACACATGGGCAGGGGAGGGGCAGAGAGAGACAGAGGGAGAGAATCCCAAGCAGACTCCTCGATGTCAGCGCTTAACCACCAAGGCGTCCCTGGTTTATTCTTTTTTTATTCACCCATTCTTTATTCATTTATTCATAATGTTTGATAATAGGATAAATGTCCTCTTTTTAAAAAAAATTTTTTTTAATGTTTATTTATTTTTGAGACAGAGAGAGACAGAGCATGAACAAGGGAGGGTCAGAGAGAGAGGGAGACACAGAATCCGAAGCAGGCTCCAGGCTCTGAGCTGTCAGCACAGAGCCCAACGCGGGCTCGAACTCACGGACCGCGAGATCATGACCTGAGCCGAAGTCCGCCGCTTAACCGACTGAGCCATCCAGGCGCCCCTAGGATAAATGTCCTCTTAAGTCACACATATGTATCAGGTAAGCTATCTGTGCCCCACAAGCCCTTTCTCTCTTACTCTTGCTCTTTCAGCAAACAGCCACCCCTTGGATCTCCCTGGTCTTTTGTTCCAATTGGGATTGGTTTCTCTCTAGGTCTGATGCACAACTGTCATTCTGGAACTTCCTTTGCCTCTCTTGTGTTGGACTCCCTGTTTCCTAGATCCTTCATCTTCTTTAGTTAACTTTCCATTGTGTAGAGAATCTCTTCTAAGTAGCTTCCCAATAAGAGATACATGATAAAGATACAAGTTTTGAAAACTTGGAATGTTTGAAGATGACTATATTCTATCCTCACGTTGATTAATAGTTTGGCTGGGAATTTAATTCTTGGTAGAATATAATTTCTTCTGGTATTGTGAAGACATCATCCCATCGTCTTCTAGCTTCTTGTATGAATTAATAAGCCTATTTTTTTCATTCACAAGATTTTTTTTTTTTAATTTTTTTTTTCAATGTTTATTTATTTTTGGGACAGAGAGAGACAGAGCATGAACGGGGGAGGGGCAGAGAGAGAGGGAGACACAGAATCGGAAACAGGCTCCAGGCTCCGAGCCATCAGCCCAGAGCCTGACGCGGGGCTCGAACTCACGGACCGCGAGATCGTGACCTGGCTGAAGTCGGACGCTTAACTGACTGCGCCACCCAGGCGCCCCAAGATTTTTTAAATATAAAGTCTTCTCTTTCTGGAAGATTTTAGGAGGTTTTCATCACCCTGGTGTTCTGAAAATTCATGACGATGTGCTTTATTGCCAATATTTTTAAATTTATTGCCAATGGTATTCAGTGGGCTCTTTTTATCTAAAGAGTTATAACCTTCATTTCCGAGAAAGTTCCATGACGTCAGGAAATTAACTGCTTTATTGTTTACTGCTGAATTCTCATCACTTAGTACAGGGTCTGGCACATATTAGGTACTCACTAAAAAGTGAATAAGTGAATTCATGACTAAATGAATAGAAGTATTTTTTGGTGATAGTTCTTTGTTAATTTTCTTCCTCTCTTTCTTCTATTCTCTAGAAGTCCTCTGGTTTTCTTGTTTTCTTTCTTTTTTTAAATGTTTATTTTTGAGAGAAAGAGAGACACAGAGCATGAGTGGGGGAGGGGCATAGAGAGAGGAAGACACAGAATCCAAAGCAGGCTATAGGCTCTGAGCTGTCAGCACAGAGCCTGACGCAGGGCTCTAACTCACAAACTGGAGATCATGACCTGAGCTGAAGTCAGATGCTTAATCGACTGAGCCACCCAGGTGCATGGGTTTTCTTATCTGTCTTTCCTTTTATTTTAAATCTCTTTGTATTTATTTTAATTTCTGTGAAATTTCCTTCACTTTATCTTCTAACCTGGCCCCCTCCCCCCCTTTTTTGGCATTTCTAATGTCCATAATATATTTAACTTCCAAGTTACCCCTTTTGTTTTCAAAAAATGTGCTTTTATAAAATAGCACATTTTTCTTGTTCTAGAAATATCTGATATCTTATATGTATCTTAAATCTTGAGGATATCATGCTTGTTTGCTTTTTTTACTTTAATTTACTTAAAACTTAGGTGCCAAGAAGATTAGTTTGCTTCTTTTTGGTTTATCCCTCTGGGGGGTTAGGCTTCAGCTTTCTCTATTCTCCTAAGTTATTTACCACTCCTCCATCTGCTTTCTACATTCTCTTCTCTGTTGTAGTCTTTAAAAAAAAAAATCCTGTCACTTTATACTTTTTAAAGGTTCCCTAATTGCCATTTTTGAGAAATTATGAAAAGGAATAGTTGTAAGTTTATGTTTCAATCTCTTAATTTAACTAGAACTCCCCACTACATTTTCAGTGAAAACTTAAAGGATTAGGCTTAGGTAATGTTTTTATAAAGACTTGAGCAAAGCATGGGAAAATAATCTTTATCCCCAAAATGGTGAGTGGAGTTATTATTATTTTTAGATAATAAAATATAATGTTTTAATAAATTGTCCTGGCATATAAAATATTTTTTTGTAAGTGTAAAATTACTCTCCTGGATTTTATTTAAAAGTTCTAGTGAAATTTTTGAGGATGCATGCTACTTTTGATGACATTTGGAAAAATCCCAAGGTAAGGTAATACTAAACATTTGTCAACCCAAAATAGGGAGGAGAAGAGGGAAAAAATAACATCTCTAAAAATTATTCTTCCATATATATTAAACCTAGAAACAACAACTCAAGGACATTGTCAATATGCTTGCATTCCAACATAGGCCTTTAGATGGCAGCTTCATTTGCTTCCTTTTGGTGGAGCTGTCTGCAAGGAGTTTAATGTATCAACCGGAAACCACTGATATCCAAAGGAAAGTGAAAGGAGTCCGTGTAAAGACTGATCATCTCCTGGAAGTACAGATTATAAAGTCAAGATAAAATCTTGGTTTCTCTCAATAATCTAAAGCACCCAATGTCTACAGCAGTAGTTTGTCATTTTAAAAACAGTTTACTTAAGGGGTGCCTGGGTGGCTCAGTGTGTTCAGGGTCTGACTCTTGATTTCAGCTCAGGTCATGATCTCATGGTTTCTGGGATTGAGCCCTGAGTGGAGACTGCTTGGGATTCTCTCTCTCTGCCCCTCCCTCACTCTCTCTCTCTTTCTCAAAATAAACAAATGTTTAAAGACAATTTACTTAAAAATAATTGATATATACACATATACTAAAAGTCGAGTAGTGCTAAAGACGACCAAAAATGTATGCCCCTTGGAGGAGAGGTTCAGAAGATGGCGGTGTAGGAGGACGCTGGGCTCACCTTGCCCTGCTGATCCCTTAGATTCCACCCACATCGGCCCAAATAACCCAGAAAACTGCCAGAAGACTAGCAGAACGGACTTTCTGGAGCCAAGTATAGGCAAGAGGCCCACGGAAGACAATAGGAAGGGCAGAGAGGTGGTGCGCACTACACGGACTGGCAGGAGGGAGTCAGGGCGGTGGAGGGGCAGCCTGTCCTGCAAGGCAGAGCCCCTGAGTCTGGCTTGCAAAAGTGGAGAGGCTGCACTGCGTGAGTTCTGACAGCCAGCAGGACTTAACATCTGGAATGTTATTAGTCAACAGCTCTGCTTGGAGAGTGGGAGGGCGAGAGGACACCAGGAGGGAGAGGTGTTGAGCCCTAGAAGACAGAGCTCAGCTCGGCGGGGAACAAAGGCGCTGGGAAGTGCCATCTCCCTCTCCCATTCCCCAGCCAAAATCCCAAAGGGATTCACCATCACCGAACTTGCTTGCACCGTGCAAACACCCAAAGCTGTGCTTCTGTGGATCCATCCCTCCGGCAGGCCTGCATCCCTCCCGGTGCTGCAGGATCCCTCCCACGGGGGACCACGGCAAAGTGAGCTAAGCCTGCCCCTCCTGCCCCCCTGTGCACCTTGTGGATCCACCCCGGCTACTATGCCAGATCCCACTGAAGCAGCACCACAAGCCTGCAGTGTGCAAGTAGCCCAGACAGGGGCCACACCACTCCACAGTGAGTCCTGCCCCTGGGAGAGGGCAAAATAAGGTACACATTAGTCTGACTGTGGCCCCAGTGGTGGGCTGGGGACAGACATCGGGTGGCCCCGCCCACCAACACAAGTTACTCCAGATAGCACAGGAGAAGTACCCTGCAGTTCCGCGCCACCCAGGGACAATCCAAAATGACGAAATGGAAGAATTCTCCTCAAAACAAACTCCAATAAGTAGCAACAGGTAATGAATTGATCAAAAACGATTTAAGCAGTATAACGTAACAAGAATTTAGAATAATAGTCATAAAATTAATCTCTGGGCTTGAAAAAAGTATAAAGGACAGCAGAGAATCTATTGCTACAGAGATCAAGGGACTAAGAAATAGTCATGAGGAACTAAAAAATGCTATAAATGAGGTGCAAAATAAAATGGAGGTGACCACTGCTTGATTGAAGAGGCAGAGGAGACAATAGGAAAATTAGAAGATAAAACTATGGAAAAAGAGGAAGCTGAGAAAAAGATAAAAATATCCAGGAGTATGAGGGGAGAATTAGAGAACTAAGTGATGTAATCAAATGCAACAATATCCATATAATAGGAATTCCAGAAGAGGAAGAGAGAGAGAAAGGGGCTGAACAAATCATAGCTGAGAACTTCCCTGATCCGGGGAAGGAAAAAGGCATTGAAATCCAAGAGGCACAGAGAACTCCCTTCAGACGTAACTTGAATCCATCTTCTGCATGACATATCGTAGTGAAACTGGCAAAATACAAGGATAAAGAGAAACTTCTGAAAGCAGCTAGGGATAAACACGCTTTAACATATAAAGGGAGACAAATAAGACTAGTGACAGACCTATCTACTGAAACTTGGCAGGCCAGAAAGGAGTGGCAGGAAATCTTCAATAATGTGATGAACAGAAAAAATATGCAGACAAGAATCCTTTATCCAGCAAGTCTGTCATTCAGAATAGAAGGAGAGATAAAGGTCTTCCCAAACAAACAAAAACTGAAGGAATTCATCACCACTAAACCAGCCCTACAAGAGATCCTAAGGGGGATTCTGTGAGTGAAATGTTGCAAGGACCACAAAGGACCAGAGACACCACTACAAGCATGAAACCTACAGGTATCACAACGACTCTAAACCCATATCTTTCAATAATAACACTGAATGTCAATGGACTAAATGCTCCAACCAAAAGACATAGGGTTTCAGAATGGATAAAAAAACAAGACCCATCTATTTGCTGTCTACAAGAGACTCATTTTAGACCTGAGGACACCTTCAGATTGAAAGTGAGGGGATCGAGAACTATCTATCATGCTACTGGAAGTCAAAAGAAAGCTGGAGTAGCCATACTTCTATCAGACAAACTAGACTTTAAATTAAAGGCTGTAACAAGAGATGAAGAAGGCCATTATATAATGATTACAGGGTCTATCCATCAGGAAGAGCTAACAATTATAAATGTCTATACGCCGAATACGGGAGCCCCCAAATATATAAAACAATTACTCACGAACGTAAGCAACCTTATTGATAAGAATGTGGTAATTGCAGGGGACTTTAATACTCCACTTACAACAATGGATAGATCATCTAGACACATAGCCAATAAAGAAACAAAGGCCCTGAATGATACATTGGATCAGATGGACTTGACAGATATATTAGGAACTCTGCATCCCAAAGCAACAGAATATACTTTCTTCTCGAGTGCACATGGAACATTCTCCAAGATAGATCACATACTGGGTCACAAAACAGCCCTTAATAAGTATACAAAAATTGAGATCATACCATGCATACTTTCGGACCACAATGCTATGAGGCTTGAAATCAACCACAGGAAAAAGTCTGTAAAACCTCCAAAAGCATGGAGGTTAAAGAACACCCTACTAAAGAATGAATGGGTCAACCAGGCAATTAGAGAAGAAATTAAAAAATGTATGGAAACAAATGAAAATGAAAATACAACAATCCAAATGCTTTGGGATGCAGCGAAGGCAGTCCTAAGAGGAAAATACACTGCAATCCAGGCCTATCTCAAGAAACAAGAAAAAACCCAAATACAAAATCTAATGGCACACCTAAAGGACATAGAAGCAAAACAGCAAAGGCACCCCAAGCCCAGCAGAAGAAGAGAAATAATAAAGATCAGAGCAGAAATAAACAATATAGAATCTAAAAATCTGTAGAGCAGATCAATGAAACCAAGAGTTGGTTTTTTGAAAAAATAAACAAAATTGATAAATCTCTAGCCAGGCTTCTCAAAAAGAAAAGGGAGATGACCCAAATAGATAAAAATCATGAATGAAAATGGAATTATGACAACTAATCTCTCAGAAATACAAGCAATTATCAGGGAACACTATGAAAAATTATATGCCAACAAACCGGACAACCTGGAACAAATGAACAAATTCCTAAGCACCCACACACTACCAAAACTCAAACGGGAAGAAGTAGAAAATTTGAACAGACCCATAACTAGTGAAAATTGAATCAGTTATCAAAAATCTCCCAACAAATAAGAGTCCTGGACCAGATGGCTTCCCTGGGGAATTCTACCAGACATTTAAAGCAGAGTTAATACCTATCCTTCTCAAGCTGTTTCAAAAAATAGAAATGGAAGGAAAACTTCCAGACTCATTCTATGAAGCCAGCATTACTTTGATTCCCAAACCAGACAGAGATCCAGCAAAAAAAAAAAAAAAAAAAAAAAAGAGAACTACAGGCTAATATCCCTGATGAATATGGATGCAAAAATTCTCAACAAGATACTAGCAAATCGAATTCAACAGCACATAAAAAGAATTATTTACCATGATCAAGTGGGATTCATTCCTGAGCTGCAGGGCTGGTTCAACATTTGCAAATTAATCAGTGTGATCCATCACATTAATAAAAGAAAAGATAAGAACCATATGATCCTGTCAATCGATGCAGAAAAAGCATTTGACAAAATTCAGCATCCTTTCTTAATAAAAACCCTCGAAAAAGTCGGGATAGAAGGAATGTACTTAAACATCATAAAAGCCATTTATGAAAAGCCCACAGCTAATATCCTCCTCAATGGGGAAAAACTGAGAGCTTTCCCCTCTGAGATCAGGAACACGACAGGGATGTCCACTCTCACTGCTGTTGTTTAACATAGTATTGGAAGTTCTAGCATCAGCAATCAGACAACAAAAGGAAATCAAAGGCACCAAAATTGGCAAAGATGAAGTCAAGCTTTCACTTCTTGCAGATGATGTGATATTATACATGGAAAACCTGACAGACTCCACCAAAAGTCTGCTAGAACTGATACATGAATTCAGCAATGTCGCAGGATACAAAATCAATGTACAGAAATCAGTTGCATTCTTATACACTAATAATGAAGCAACAAAAAGACAAATAAAGAAACTGATCCCATCCACAATTGCACCAAGAAGCATAAAATACCTAGGAATAAACCTAACCAAAGATGTAAAAGATCTGTATGCTTAAAACTATAGAAGGCTTATGAAGGAAATTGAAGAAGATATAAAGAGATGGAAAAACATTCTGTGCTCATGGATTGGAAGAATAAATATTGTTAAAATGTCAATACTACCCAAAGCTATCTGCACATTCGATGCAATCCCAATCAAAATTATACCAGCATTCTTCTCAAAGCTAGAACAAGCAATCCTAAAATTTGTATGGAACCACAAAAGACCCCAAATAGCCAAAGTAATATTGAAGAAGACCAAAGTGGGAGGCATCACAATCCCAGACTTTAGCCTTTACTACAAAGCTGTAATCATCAAGACAGCATGGTATTGGCACAAAAACAGACATATAGACCAATGGAATAGAATAGAGACTCCAGAATTGGACCCACAAAAGTATGGCCAACTACTCTTTGAAAAAGCAGGAAAGAATATCCACTGGAAAAAAGACAGTCTCTAACAAATGGTCCTGTGAGAACTGGACAGCAACATGCAGAAGAATGAAACTAGACCACTTTCTCACACCATTCACAAAAATAAACTCAAAATGGATAAAGGATCTGAATGTGAGCCAGGAAACCATCAAAACCCTAGAGGAGAAAGCAGGAAAAAACCTCTCTGACCTCAGCCGCAGCAATTTCTTATTTGACACATCTCCAAAGGCAAGGGAATGAAAAGCAAAAATGAACTATTGGGACCTCATCAAGATAAAAAGCTTCTGCATTGCAAAGGAAACAATCAACAAAACTAAAAGGCAACCAATGGAATGGGAAAAGGTATTTGCAAATAACATATCAGACAAAGGGCTAGTATCCAAAATCTATAAAGAGCTCACCAAACTTCACACCCGAAAAACAAATAATCCAGTGAAGAAATGGGCAGAAAACATGAATAGACACTTCTCTAAAGAAGACATCCAGATGGCCAACAGGCACACGAAAAGATGCTCAATGTCGCTTCTAATCAGGGAAATACAAATCAAAACCACACTCAGATACCACCTCACCCAGTCAGAGTGGCTAAAATGAACAAATCAGGAGACTATAGATGCTGGTGAGGATGTGGAGAAACGGCAACCCTCTTGCACTGTTGGTGGGAATGCAAACTGGTGCAGCCACTCTGGAAAACAGTGTGGAGTTTCCTCAAAAAATTAAAAATATATCTACCCTATGACCCAGCAATAGCACTGCTAGGAATTTATCCAAGGAATACAGGAGTGCTGATTCATAAGGGCACTTGTACCCCAATGTTTATAGCAGCACTCTCAACAAAAGCCAATTTATGGAAAGAGCCTAAATGTCCATCAACTGATGAATGGATAAAGAAATTGTGGTTTATATACACTATGGAATACTACGTGGCAATGAGAAAGAATGAAATATGGCCTTTTGTAGCAACGTGGATGGAACTGGAGAGTGTTATGCTAAGTGAAATAAGTCATACAGAGAAAGACAGATACCATATGTTTTCACTCTTATGTGGATCCTGAGAAACTTAACAGAAGACCATGGGGGAGGTGAAGGAAAAAAAATGGTTAGAGAGGGAGGGAGCCAAAGCATAAGAGACTTTTAAAAACTGAGAACAAACTGAGGGTTGATGATGGGTGGGAGGGTGGGGAGGGTGGGTGATGGGTATTGAGGAGGGCACCTGTTGGGATGAGCACTGGGTGTTGTATGGAAAACTATTTGAGAATAAATTTCATATTTAAAAAAGTAAAATAAAAATGTATGCCCCTTTATCACTCCTTTTAGCTATTTCTTTTGATATTTAAATGCATATTCTAAGAGAAAAAGGTATATACAGCTATCTTTTGATTATTAATTTTAGGCATTATTAATTGATATCTATGTTAGTATAGACCCTCCCAGAGACAGACACAAAAGTGGGAAATTTATTAGGGAAATGCCTATAAGGAAAAATGGAGAGGGAACCAAAGGAAAACTGAAATGCTATCAGACTGCTATGTAGTTCTTACTAAGTGAGGAGAGAGGGAAAGGGGGAAGATTGGGTAGAATCACTTTACAGTACAGAGCAGTTCAAAGGAAAGGTCAGCAAGCTCTTGGGGAGTCTTTGAATCATAGTCACCTATTGGAGAAATCCCCTATCTCCTAGAAACCAGTCTACCTTAATTTCCCTTTCTCTCTCAGTCACCGGTTTGGAGCAGCCCATGGGAAGTATGGCCTCTGCATTAATGTAGTGATAGATTTCAAAGTGCAGCAACAGGGCCCAATGTATAGATATGCTCCCTGCAGTTAGAGATCTAAGGGACATTCTTATGCTTGCCACTGCTTCCAGTATGACAGGTGAAGATTTTAGCTCCCTTTCACAGACCCTTTCCCTTCATTTCTTCCTTCCAGTATAATTATACTCCAATTTTGATTAAATCCGTATTTAGTGCTTTCATTATTATGATTATGTAAAATTTGCTCATCACTGAGCCAGATAATGCATCATAATTATAGTATATTTATTGTGTACTTTTTGTTTTTCCTAGAGATAATAATTGCTTCATTTTTTCCCATTTGTTTAGTTTTGAAATTATGGCTAATTCCCCACATTCCCAATAGCTTTGTAAAAAATCTCTTGCTACAAATTTCCATATATTCAAACTTAGGAGCAAATCTGCTAAGTTCAGGAGTGGACTGGTAAATGTTTAACAACTAGCCCTCCTTGGGGGGTAGAAGGAACTGAACCCTAAGCTTTTTCCCTTCCATTGTGTAAATATGCCCACCATGATAGATTTCAAAGTACCAGTTGTGATGTCACCAAATGAAAAGTTGAAAAGAGAAGAACACCATCTACTCTTGCGAGCCTGTACAGGTTGGCTCTGTCACATTACTGAGATAGCCCTCTTGGAACTCTTCTTCCTCTTGCTCCAATCTGGACTTGTCATTCTGTAGGCCTGTTGTAACTTCACCTCTCTTGTATTTCCCTGTTTTTCTTCTGATTCTTGCAATAGGTGTTGTCTTAGTTTATCCTGTCATTTTGACAAAGCATATCCTCTGATTACTTCCTGTGAAAGGCTGTAGAGTGGGTTGACAAGCTTCCAGTTCTGCTTGCATTTACATTTGCAAACTTGTGCTTCTGAGAATCTCTCCCTCTACCCTATATTTCTCTGATAATTTTCTTAGATAAAGCATTCTGGTTTTAAAATTATATTTCCCCAGAATTTTGTAGGCATTGCTCCCTAGTCTTTTAGTTTCCCAATGTTGCTGTTGACAAGTGTGATATCATTATCTCTTCAAACTTTTAATGTGAAGTTTTTTTCTTTCCGTGAGCTTTGAGGATCATCTCTATCCTTAGTGGTTTGCAATTTCATGATGATGCACTTTGGTATAAATATTTTCTCATTCACTGTTTGTAGCAATCTTTCAATCTGGACACTCACGTATATATAACTTGCCCTTTCAATTTGAATAATTATTTCCAACATTCCTGGTTACCTTTCTTTTTGGTTTTATTGAAATTTCCTTCCTTTCTTATTTTTAATTAGACATTTGTTTTTCTGGCCTTCCTGTTAGACAGATACTTAGGCATGCCGGATAGCCTTAAAAAACAAACAAAACGAACAAACAAAAAATCAACAAGAAAACCAAAAACCTTTTCCATGGTGCCTTGGTGGTTCAGTTGGTTGAGTATCTGACTCTTCAATTTTGTTTATTCTTTCAAAAAACCAGCTCTTATTCACTGATCTGTTTTACTGTGTTTTTTTTTTATTTTATATTGTTTATTTCTGCTCTAATCTTTAATATTTCTCTTCTTCTGCTGGCTTTGGCCTTTCTTTGCTTTTGCCTTTCTTTCTAGTAAGGTTAGGTTGTGTATTTGGGACCTTTATTGCTTCTGGAGATGGCCCTAAATTGCAATGTATTTTCCTTTTAGGACTGCCCTTGCTGCATCCCAAAGGGTTTTGGACTGTCGTATTTTCATTTTCATTTGCTTCCATATATTCTTAAATTTCTTCTTTAATTTCCTGGTTGACCCATTCATTCTTTAGTAGGGTGTCCCCTCTATGTATTTGGGGACTTTCCAGATTTTTTCTTGTGGTTGATTTTAAGTTTCATAGTGCTGTGATCTGAAAATATGCATGGTATGATCACAATCTTTTTATACTTGTTGAGAGCTGTTTTGTGACCCAGTTTGTGATCTGTTTTGGAGAACGTTCCATGTGCACTTGAGAAGAATGTGTATTCTGCTGGTTTTGGATGACCCATTGTGAATGTATCTGTTAAGTCCATCTGGTCCAATGTGTCATTCAGGGCCATTGTTTCCTTATTGATTTTCTGCCTAGATGATCTGTCCATTGCTATAAGTGGAGTATTAAAGTCTCCTACAATTATGGTATTATTATCTATACATTTGTTTATGTTTGTGATTAATTGATTTATATATTTGGGTGCTCTCATGCTGGGGGCATAACATTTACAATTATTAGCTCTTCTTGATGGACAGACCCCTTAATTATGATTAATGCCCTCTTCCATCTCTTTTTACAGTCTTTGTTTTGAAATCTAGTTTGTCTGATATAAGTATGGCTACTCTGGCTTTCTTTTGATGTCCAGTAGCATGATAGATGTTTCTCTGTGCTCTCACTCTCATTCTGCAGGTGTCCTCAGGTCTAAACTGAGTCTCTTATAGGCAGCATATATTAGATCTTATTTTTTTTTTTATCCATTCTGATACCCTATGTCTTTTGATTGGGGCATTTTGTTCATTTACATTCAGAGTGATTATTGAAAGATATGGATTTAGTGCCCTTGTGTTATCTGTAGGTTTTTGTGTTTGTGGTAATGTCCCTGGTCCTTTGTAGTCATTGCTGCTTTCCACTCAAAGAGTCCCCCTTAGGATTTCCCACAGGGCTGGTTTAGTGGTCATGGGCTCCTTTAGTTTTTGTTTGTCTGGGAAAGCCTTTATCTCTCCTTCTATTCTGAATGACAGGCTTGCTGGATAAAGGATACTTGGCTGCATATTTTTCCTGTTCAGCATATTGCATATTTCCTGCCACTCTCTTCTGACTACCAAGGTTCAGTGGACAGGTCTTCTACTGCCCTTATGTGTCAACCTTTGTAGGTTAAGGCCCATTTGTCCCTAGGTGCTTTCACAATTCTATCTTTGTGTTTTGCCAGTTTCACTGTGATATGTCATGGTGTTGACCTGTTTTTGTTGATTTTGAAGAGAGTTCTCTGTGTCTCTTGGACTTTGACGCCTGTTTCCTTCCCCAGATTAGGGAAGTTCTCAGCTATAATTTGTTCAAATAAACCTTCTGCCCCTTTCTCTCTCTCTTCTTCTTCTGTAGTTCGTATGATACAGATATTATTTAGTTTCATGGAATCACTTAGCTCTCTAATTCTCCCCTTGTGGTCTAATAATTTCCTTTGCCTCTTTTTTTCAGCTTCATCATTTTCCATAATTTTATTCTTCTATTTCACCTATTCTCTCCTCTGCTTCTTCCATCCTCACTGTCATTGTATCTAATTTATTTTACATCTCATTTATAGCATTTCTTAATTCACTGTGACTATTTCTTAGGTCTTTGATCTCTGCAGCATTAGATTCTCTGCTGTCTTGTATGCTTTTTTCAAGCGCAGCTATTAGTCATATGACTGTTATTTTAAATTCTTGTTCAGATATATTGCTTATATCTGTTTTGAGCAATTTTCTGGCTGTCATTTCTTCCTGGATTTTCTTTTGAAGAGAATTCTTCCATTTCATCATTTTGGCCAGGTTTCTGTCTTTTACATGTTTTAATAGTTTGTTATGTGTCCTGCACTTGCAAGTACTACTATAATAAAAGGGTCATATACTGTTCAGGGCCTGGAACTTCAGGAAATGTTTTTGGAGTGTGTTGCATGCACTCTGTTGCTGCATTTTGGCTGCTCTATTGCACTCTTCAGTCCTCTGCAAAACTCATCCTTGCTTGTAGTAGTGGAGTGTTTGGACCTTCCACTAGGTGTGCTTTGGTTTCTTTGTTGCAGTAACCCTGGAAAAAAGCGAAGGTGGTTGGGTGGGGGGAGCCTTATCTCACACAAAGGGAAAAATGAAAGGGGCGCATAAAAGATCAAACAGAGAATAAAAAAAAAAACCCATAAGGCTTAATCCAGAGAGAGAGAAAGGAAAATAAAGAAGGAGATATAGAAAAGGTGTAAAAAGAATAGAGTAAAAGGGGCACCTGGATGGCTCAGTTGGTTAAGCATCTGACTTTGGCTCACGTTATGATCTCATGGTTTGTGAGTTTGAGCCCCATGTGTTCTGTGCTGACAGCTCATAGCCTGGAGCCTGCTTCTGATTCTGTGTCTTCCTCTCTTTCTGCCCCCCCTCCCACTCACGGTCTGTCTCTTTCTCTCAAAAATAAATAAACGTTAAAAAATTTTAAAGAATAGAGTAAAAATGCCTGATTAAACAAACAAAACAGAGAATATATATATATATGTATATCTGTGGATATATATCTACAGATACATATATCTGACCAAAAAAAAAAAAGTCAGGAACTATGAGCCTGACACGAAAAGAAAAAGAGGGTGGAAAGAAAAAAAAAAGACAGAGAAGAGAAGAGAAGGAAAGGAAAGGAAAGGAAAGGAAGGAAAAAAAGAAAAGAAAAAGACAGCCTGACAGACAAAAACACAAAACAGCTGGCTGTTGGTGCCTGGGACCAGTAGCTGTGCTGGTCTGGAGGAGAGGTCATCTGGTTGGCTCAATGTCAGTCTTCTTCCAGCAGATAATCAGTTACCAGAGGAGTGGGGTTTGGTGTAAGCAGGTCCCACCTCCACTGGGGTCTCCTGTCCTGTTCCCTGAAGGCCCACTGTGTTGGTGATGGGGAGAAAAATGGCGACACCCCAGTCTCTCCTTCCTGAACTGGGTGTCTCAAATCACATTGTTCAGGCAGCCCTCACAGAGCAACGCCCACAGTTGGCTTGCCCTGCTCCACAGTCTCTCATGTCTCCTAGGTGTTTGACTGGGATTCAAAACCTGATGTCTTAAAGGATCCTGCACCCGCATAGACCCAGTTCTGTGGTGGTGCCACTCTGCCTTGCCAATAAAGGGCCTTTGGCTGGCACCTGCAGGGTCTTTTATCCTTGGGGAGGCAATAAGCCCTCTTTGCACAGTACTTGAGGAAGGGGTCTGTTCTCTCCCAATGTGACCCTGAGATCACTACTGCCACTACGGCCACTGGGGCCGGCTCCCTCCCCACAGACATGCACATGTGGCTGTGGCTTCTGTCTGGAGATAGTCTCACACTTTTGAAGACTCTGATCTTCAGCTCCTGAGACTTTCACAATAGTAACAGGTATGCTTTGTATTTCTTGTTCCCTAGTCTGTGGTCCGGAGAGGTTTTCCTCCTGTACTAATTCAGTGCCACAATCTCACAGCCTCTCCATCTTTCCCTTTTATCTCTCCACAGAAGGGCTTCCCTCCCCTCTCTGCCTGCACATTTTATCTCCCTCAATTCACATACACGCACCCGACCCCACCAAGCTGTCTCCCTTGACCTGTGGAGATCCTTCTGCCACTCCATAGATTTCCTGGGTGTTCCAAGTGATCTGACTGCAATATAGCTGTGTTTCAGGGATGAGGGAAAGCCTGGTCCCCCTACTTCACCGACATCTTAACTCCTCCAAGTGTCTGACTCTTGAATTCGGCTCAGGTCATGATCCAAGGGTTTCAGGATCGAGTCCCACGTCAGGCTCCACCCTGAGCATGGAGCCTCTTAAGATTCTCTGTTTCTCTCCCTCTGCTCCTCTCCTTGCCTTGCACACACACACACACACACACACACACACACACACTCTCTCTCTCTCTCTCAAAACAAACTAGAAAAAAACCTTTTTCTTATTATTTTCCATTTTTTTTCTCATTTGGTTCCTCTTTCTAGATATTTCCTCAGTTTCATCTGTCAACGTTTGCACAGAATTTTTTATGCCTGCTATGTAATTTGTAATTGTCAAGGACTCGATTTTGTTCTGTTGTTTCCTATTAATAATATCCTCTCTTATCTCTCTGATGATATCAATTAAAGAGTAAGTTTTTATTTTCCTCTTTATTGTTTCTTTTTTAGTATTTTAAAAATTGCTTATGACCTTTACCTGCCATGCAGAAAACATGTTTTTCAAGTGTCTGGCAATCTTTGTGTCCCCAGATACTAAAAAAAATAAAATTAAATTTAAAAAGTTCTGGAGAAATGGGTCAGTAGGTCTTGTTAGGTCAGCTTCACTGTAGTTTTTTTTTTTTTTTTTTGCAAGACCACTAAATTTTTCCACTTTGGACCCCCAAATGTCAGAATCAATAGATCTTCTCTCTTGAGTGATTCAGTTTCTCAAAGAAATAGCTGCCAGTCTCTTGTCTAGGCTGTTGCAATAATCCAGGCAAAGCAAAGATAATGACTTTGGCTAGGACAGCAGCCCGACAAGTGGTGAGAAGGGGTTGAATTATGGATGTGGTTTGAGTGAAGAGTGGACAGGATTTGCTGATGATTTAGATATGAAGATGGAAAATGACAGTCAATGACAACTCCGAGGGTTGTAGTCTGAGAAGTCAGAAGGATGAGGTTGCCATTTACTGTGACAGAAAAGACAACAAGAAGAGCAGGTTTGAGAAAGAATATTGAGAGCTTGGTTGTGGAAATTAAACTTGACATGTTTTTTAGATATCATAGGCATCAACTTATTAATTGCCAAAGTAAATCTGAAAGTAGGTACTGTTGTCAATTTAATTTTATGGATGAGAAAACCAAAGTTGAGAGAAGTTAAGCAAGTTGCCCATGCCTGTACACTAATAAATGGCAAAGGCAAAAGAGAACCTGAGTCTTCTGGAATCCAAAATCAGGGTTCATCCCACTACCAATTTGTGTCACCTGTTTCTACAGACTATTTTTTTACCTTATTCTCTATGACCTAGAATTTCTTTAAGTTGCTTTCAATACAAATTCTTCTTAGTAACTCTCCATCTCTGGTACCCGGTTACTACATATGGTCTGATGGTTAAGCACAGGATTTTAATGTGATGACCACGCATGGCAGAGATTGCTAATAATCAAATTTCCCCTGAGTTTCCAATGTGTTCATCACTGTCTAGGTAGACACTTAACTCTCAGCTCCCCCTGATAACTAGGTGTGACAATATGACTAAGTTGTGGCTGAGCCATAGGAATGGAAGTGGTATGTGACTTCCAGGTCACTTGGAAGGAAGCTGCCTTCCTTTTTCTTCCTCTTTCCCACTTCCTTTGGACTGGAACTAGGATGTGCTAGAGCATAAGAGATACACGCTAGGAGAAGATGGAGCAAGAAGAGTCTGGGTCCTTAAATGATACTGTAGAGCAGAGCTCACGAACCCATGAGATCATGACCTGAGCCGAAACCAAGAATCGGATGCTTAACCAACTGAGCCACCCAGGCACCCTGATAACATTTTAAAAGGTGAGAATGAACTATTAACATTAAAAGCAAACAATGGCTCAGAAATTTTATTGGAATGGAGAGAAGTGAGGATCAGGCAGGGATTATTTTTAAAAAGAATACTTCAGTGCTTTGCCCCTTTCCCTTCCTGGTTATGGCAGAAAGGCTAGCTGTCCATCCAAACTTTGTGCTTCCTCTTACAGTGTGGTGTTCGCACTCACTATTCATTCCTAGACCCTCCTAATTGGTTCTTGGCTGAGGGTTTTGTTATTATTATTGTGGTAAAATATACATAACATAAAATTTACTATTGTAACCATTTTTGAATGGTTCAGTTACAGCCCAGTGGTGTTTAGTACATTCACGTTGTTGTAACAGTTGTCGCCACTACCCATCTCTAGAACTTTTCATCATCCCAAATTAAGCTGTATACATTCTATTTATTTATTTATTTATTAATTTTTAAGCTTTAGAATTTTTTGTATTTTAATTCCAGTATAGTAACATACAGTGTTATATTAGTTTCAGGTGTACAATATAGTGATTCAAGAATTCTAGATATTATCAGTGCTCATCATGGTAAGTATACTCTTTAATCCCCATCACCTATTTCACCTGTCCCCCCACCTCCCCTCTGGTAGCCACCAGTTTGTTCTCTATAGTTAAGAGTCTGTTTCTTGGTTTGTCTCTCTCTTTCTTGTCCCCTATGTTCATTTGTTTTGTTTCTTAGATTCCACATATAAGTGAGATCATATGGTATTTGATCTGACCGACTCCATTCATGTTATTGCAAATGGCAGGATTTCATTCTTTTTTATGGCCAAGTAATATTCCATTATATATATATACTTCATTGTCTATATATCTATATATCATGTCTTCCTTATCCATTCATTAGATGATGGACACTTGGGCTGTTTACATAATTTGGCTGTTGTAAATCATGCTGCAATGAACATAGGGGTGCATTCATCCTTTTGAATTAGTGTTTTTATAGTTTTGGGTAAATACCCAGTACGGCAATTACTGGATCATAGAGTAGCTCTATTTTTGACTTTTTGAGGAGCCTCCACACTCTTTTCCACAATGGCTGTGCCAGTTTGCATTCCCACCAACAGTGCACAAAGTTTCTTTTTTCTTGACATCTTTGACAATACTTGTTGTTTCTAGTGTTTTTGACATTTGCCATTTTTATTTATTTATTTATTTATTTTTTAATTTATGAAATTTTTTTAAACAAATTTTTTTTTCAACGTTTATTTATTTTTGGGACAGAGAGAGACAGAGCATGAACGGGGGAGGGGCAGAGAGAGAGGGAGACACAGAATCGGAAACAGGCTCCAGGCTCCGAGCCATCAGCCCAGAGCCTGACGCGGGGCTCGAACTCACGGACCGCGAGATCGTGACCTGGCTGAAGTCGGACGCTTAACCGACTGCGCCACCCAGGCGCCCCTAATTTATGAAATTTATTGTCAAATTGGTTTCCATACAACACCCAGTGCTCATCCCAAAAGGTGCCCTCCTCAATACCCATCACCCACCCTCCCCTCCCTCCCACCCCCCTCAACCCTCAGTTTGTTCTCAGTTTTTAACAGTCTCTTAGGCTTTGGCTCTCTCCCACTCTAACCTCTTTTTTTTTTTTCTTCCCCTCCCCCATGGGTTTCTGTTAAGTTTCTCAGGATCCACATAAGAGTGAAACCATATGGTATCTGTCTTTCTCTGTATGGCTATTTCACTTAGCATCACACTCTCCAGTTCCATCCACGTTGCTACAAAATGCCATATTTCATTTTTTCTCATTGCCACGTAGTATTCCATTGTGTATATAAACCACAATTTCTTTATCCATTCATCAGTTGATGGACATTTAGGCTCTTTCCATAATTTGGCTATTGTTGAGAGTGCTGCTATAAACATTGGGGTACAAGTGCCCCTATGCATCAGTACTCCTGTATCCCTTGGGTAAATTCCTAGCAGTGCTATTGCTGGGTCATAGGGTAGGTCTATTTTTAATTTTCTTTTTTTTTTTTTTTCAACGTTTATTTATTTTTGGGACAGAGAGAGACAGAGCATGAACGCGCGAGGGGCAGAGAGAGAGGGAGACACAGAATCGGAAACAGGCTCCAGGCTCTGAGCCATCAGCCCAGAGCCTGACGCGGGGATCGAACTCACGGACCGCGAGATCGTGACCTGGCTGAAGTCAGACGCCCAACCGACTGCGCCACCCAGGCGCCCCTATTTTTAATTTTCTGAGGAACCTCCACACTGCTTTCCAGAGTGGCTGTGCCAATTTGCATTCCCACCAATAGTGCAAGAGGGTTCCCATTTCTCCACATCCTCTCCAGCATCTATAGTCTCCTGATTTGTTCATTTTGGCCACTCTGACTGGCATGAGGTGATATCTGAGTGTGGTTTTGATTTGTATTTCCCTGATAAGGAGCGACGTTGAACATCTTTTCATGTGCCTGTTGGCCATCCGGAGGTCTTCTTTAGAGAAGTGTCTATTCATGTTTTCTGCCCATTTCTTCACTGGGTTATTTGTTTTTCGGGTGTGAAGTTTGGTGAGCTCTTTATAGATTTTGGATACTAGCCCTTTGTCCGATATGTCATTTGCAAATATCTTTTCCCATTCTGTTGGTTGCCTTTTAGTTTTGTTGGTTGTTTCCTTTGCTGTGCAGAAGCTTTTTAGCTTCATAAGGTCCCAGTAATTCAATTTTGCTTTTAATTCCCTTGCTTTGGGGATGTGTCGAGTAAGAGATTGCTACGGCTGAGGTCAGAGAGGTCTTTTCCTGCTTTCTCCTGTAAGGTTTTGATGGTTTCCTGTCTCACATTCAGGTCCTTTATCCATTTTGAGTTTATTTTTGTGAATGGTGTCAGAAAGTGGTCTAGTTTCATTCTTCTGCATGTTGCTGTCCAGGTCTCCCAGCACCATTTGTTAAAGAGACGGTCTTTTTTCCATTGGATGTTCTTTCCTGCTTTGTCAAAGATGAGTTGGCCATATGTTTGTGGGTCTAGTTCTGGGGTTTCTATTCTATTCCATTGGTCTATGTGTTTGTTTTTGTGCCAGACATTTGCCATTCTGACAGGTATAAAATAATATGTCATTATGATTTTGATTTGCATTTCTCTGGTGATGAGTGATATTGAAACTCTGTATGTTTGTTTCTTTGTTTATTTGTTTCTTTATCTTTGAGAGCAAGATAGAGCATGAGAAGGGAAGGAGCAGAGAGAGAGGGAGACACAGAATCCGAAGCAGGGTCCAGGCTCTGAGCTGTCAGTACAGAGCCTGATGCAGAGCTCAAACTCACGAACCATGAGATTGTGACCTGAGCCGAAGTCAGACACTTAACAGAGCCACCCAGGTGCTCTGAAACTCTGTACGTTTTCAACAGTAACTCCCCATTCCTTTCTCCCATCTGTTTCTGACAACCATTGTTCTACTTTCTGTTTACACATATTTGACCAGTTCATATACCTCTTATAACTGTAATTATACAATATTTGTCCTTTCCTCTCTGGCTTACTTACCATGTCTTCAAAGTTCGCTCATATTATAGTTTGTGTCAGAATGTCCTTCCTTTTTAATGGTGGAGTGGAATTCTATTGCAGGCTTATGCCACATTTTGTTTATTCATTCATCTATTGGTGGATATTTGAGTGGGGCTACAGGATTTTTAGAAGTAGATGCAGCTTCTCCATCTCTCTTACACTATCCAATTTAGAGAGCCTGAGATCTTGGAAAACAAATGAACTACAAGAAGGAAGGATCTTGAGCCCTGGAATAACCACAGAAAGTGCCCTCTGACCAGGCATACCTGCATGGGTCCTTTATCTGAGTAAGAAACACACTTTCATTGTATTAATTAACCACTGGAAATGTGGAGTTTATTTGCTACAATATCTTGTGTTACCATGGGCTACTCATTCTCCATTACTTGACAAAATACTTTTTGGTCACTGACCCACAAAAATAATTTTTTCCGTCTCTCTACCACCACAATGTCTCTGCTAGAAAACCACAGTCCCTCAAAAATCAAGAAAGCATGCAATATTGAAAGGGGGCTTTGCACTTTGCCCCCATCATTAAGAGTAAGAATCGTGACTTCTTTTCCAGAACCTAATCAAGATCAGCTCCTCTTTTACCTTCACTGAACTAAGATATTTGTCTGTGTGACCCTGGATCATGTTTCAGTTCAAATACTGAATTTTCTTTTATGAAACTGCGCAAAGCCCTTCATGCCAAAATCATCAGGCCTTCACCTGCCAGGGGCCCTGAAAATCAAGAGTAACTACTGCCATTTGTGTTGGCACCACCCCCAGATGTGTTTCATTTGTTTTTGATTAAGCTTTGCTAGCCAAACTTTATAATGTTCACCTTTCCCTTATTTAGTAAGGTTCTGCAAACAGAGGGCATCACCTTCTGTGAAATGTGTACAGATTGATCTTAACATCATCAGATGACAGGTTACGTAAGTGTGAATAAAACACAGTAACATTTCCATGCTGAGAAGAGTGACTACAGAGTCAGACTGGACTGCCCAGATTTCCAAGATTCCAGGAGCCCTCCAGGTATCTGGTCTATCTCCTCCCTCAGATCCATTTTTCAGGTTGTTTCAGAGAGATAGCTTGTTTTCTAAGACATCCTTTAACTGAAAGGTGGATTTTCCCTGTATTCAGTCTGGAATAATTAGGAAGCAGGGAATACAAATTTAAAACAATTTTTTTAATTTTTATTTATTTTTGAGAGAGAGGGAGAGAGAGAGAGAGTGCATGAGAGTGCACACCAGTGGGGGAGGGGCAGAGGGAGAGGGAGACATAGAATCCAAAGCAGGCACCAGGCTCTGAGCTGTCAGCACAGAACCTGACGTGGGGCTTGAATCCACAAACTGTGAGATCATGACCTGAGCTGAAGTCAGACACTCAACCGACTGATTCCCCAGGTGCCTCAGGGAATACAAATTTTAAATGTGTGTTGGAACAGTCAAGGGACAGTAGTTCACCCCATCTCTGCAGGATCAAAAGGACCCGAGAGCATGGTCATTTTAAGACTACAGAGCTGGCATTGGCTGAAATGCTAAGCCAGGTTGTCTCTGGTCATACTGGCTCCTGGGACACCAGTTCTTGAGGGTCTCGCCCTGAATGGGGAATGGGATGGGTGAGGATTAGATAGAAAGGAAAGGAGGAGAGGGGAGTGAGAATTTGAAGCATTAGAAATGGGACAGAGGAGGCCAATGAAGGAGGAAGAATTCACTAGTAGGTGGGTGAATCAGGAGGGGAAGAAATGAAAGGAGAAAAGGGAAAAGGAGAATGAATGAAGACTGATTGATATTGGAGGTGCCTTCAGCTAGGAGCAGGTCCACAATTTGCAAGGCCCTGTACAAAATGAAAATGCAGGATCCCTTGTTCCAAAATTAAGAATTTCAAGATGGACAGCAGACACATGAAAAAATGCTCAACATCACTCATCATCAAGAAAATACAAATCAAAACCACATTGAGATACCACCTCACATCAGTCAGAGTGGCCAAAGTTAACAACTCAGGCAACAACAGATGTTGGTGAGGATGTGGAAAAACAGGAACCCTCTTGCACTGTTGGTGGGAATGCAAACTGGTGCAGCCACTCTGGAAAACAGTGTGGAGGTTCCTCAAAAAACTAAAAATGGAACTACCCTACGACCCAGCAATAGTACTACTAGGAATTTATCCAAAGGATACAGGAGTGCTGATTCATAGAGGCACATGGACCCCAATGTTTACAGCAGCACTATCAACAATAGCCAAATTATGGAAAGATCCCAAATGTCCATCAACTGATGAATGGATAAAGATGTGGTTTATACATACAATGGAATACTAGTTGGCAATGAGAAAGAATGAAATCCTGCCATTTGCAACAATGTGGATGGAATTCAAGGGTATTATGCTAAGTGAAATAAGTCAGAGAAAGACAGATAACATGTTTTCACTCATATGTAAAATTTGAGAAACTTAACAGAAGACCATGGGGGAAGGGAAGAGGAAAAAAGAGAGGGAGGCAAACCATGAGAGACTCTTAAATACAGAGAACAAACTGAGGTTGATTGAGGGGAGAGGGGGAGAGGGGAAAATTGGTGATGGGCATTGAGGAGGGCACTTGTTGGGAGGAGCACTGGGTGTTGTATGCAAGTGATGAATCACAGGAATCTACTTCCGAAACCAAGAGCACACCATATACACTGTATGTTAGCTAAGTTGACAATAAATTATATGTGTGTATATATATATATATATATATATATATATATATATATATATATGAAGAATTTCAAGATGGGGATAGCAGACCATTAAACAATCGTGGGGCCATTCTTAGCACAGGGTTCTGTGCTATTGCACAGCTTGCATTTCCACGAAGCTGATCTTATCTTCAACATATTGGCAAAACCAGAAAGCTGGAAAAGAATTAACATTTCAGTAGTGTCTATATGATATAAAACCATCTGGTTTACTGAAACTGGATCTTTGGCACCATTGCTTGGTTGCTTTGAATTTTTCTTAGGCCATCTATTTGCCTTGTGTTATATCAATTTAACTCAGTTTTTTTTTTTTTTTTTTGTACTTGGCTCTGTTGCTAACAGCTTTAAGATAAGACCCGTGCCTGCTTACTGGATAATAACTACCGTGAAATTAATAGCTATTCATAGTTTTAAATACCAGGCTCAGAGATGTTCTTAATTGCACATTAAAGGGTCAGGCACTAGCTTAAATTTATTGAACATAGAGAGACCTTGTGATAAGTTCATTCAGACGCATAGGAAGAAAGCATGAAGAAGACATTCATGAAAGTGTAATTATGTCCAATTATTAGGAAAACAAAATTAGTTTACTTAACTTGTATATTTTCCTTTATGCTAATGATAATAAATTAAAATGACACTAGTCCCCTTTCTCCTGTAGTCTGCATGGCTCTAAGTTCCATATTTAGTTTGTCTTTGTGCAGAGAAGAATTCCATTTTATATAAAAAGTCAAAGATTAAGAATTTGATGGGTATCTATGCTTAGTTATTGGTATCTGGCTCTCCTTTACACATCAAAAAGGTAGCTGGGTCTCTGGGCAGGAAGCCCTCTGCATGTCTGCTATTTGCTGGGATGTAGGGTAACTAAGACCATCATCCTTTTATTTTTACCTTCTCACAGTGTGCATTTCTCAATTTCTAAACCATCAAGCTTGGAATTTTAGTTTGTTTTATTTATTTTATATATATATAAAAAGAGAATATTTATATATATATAAATATATATATAAATATATATATATATTTATGAGAGTGAGAGAGCTAGCAGGGGAGGGGCAGAGAGAGAAAGGGAGAGAGAATCTCAAGCAGGTTCCTCACTGTCAGTGCAGAGCCCGGAGTGAGGCTGGGTCTCACGAACTGTGAAATCTCACGAATCTGAGCTGAAATCAAAATAACTGACTGAGCCACCCAAGCCCCCTGGGTGGACAAATCTAAGTTTTACTCAGAAGATGCCAAACATATATAGAGAAACTAGCACTCAAAACCTTTTTCATTTTGAAATAATTTCAGATTTACAGAACTGTGGTAAAAATAGCGCGGGTATAAGCTTCAACCAGTTTCTCCAAATGTTAATATCTTACATAAACCAAAGTACAATTATTAAAACTGGGAAATTAACATTGTTATAATTTTATTCAAATTTTGCCATTTATTCTACTAATTTTTAAAATGCTTAAGGGGCGCCTGGGTGGCTCAGTCGGTTAAGTGTCTGACTTCCACTCAGGTCATGATCTCACGGTTTGTGGGTTTGAGCCCTGCATCAGGCTCTGTGCTGAACGATTGCTCAGAGCCTGGAGCTTGCTTCAGATTCTGTGTCTCCTTCTCTCTCTGCCCCTCCCCCACTCATCCTCTGTCTCTCTCTGTCTCTCAAAAATAATAAAATGTAAAAAATTTTTTAAAAAATGTTTAAACTACAGGGGTGTCTGGCTGGCTCAGTCAGTGGAGCATGTGACACTTGATCTCAGGGTTGTGAGTTCCAATCCTATGTTGCATGTAGAGATAACGAAAAATAAAATCTTTAAAAAAATAAAATAAAATTTTCAAACTACTTAGAGAACAACCTGGTGGTTGCCAGAGGGGAGGTGGATAGGGGGATGGGGAAATAGATAAAGAAGATTAAGAGTACATTTATCATGATGAGCACTGAAGTAATGTACAGAATTGTTGAATCACTATATTGTACACCTGAAACTAATATAACACTGTATGTTAATTATACTTGAAAAAAATTAAAATGTTCAAACTGAGTTTTAGTAAGATATAGCTGATAACATGTCGTTTTCTGATTTCAGAATTTTTCCCTAAAATGTGTTTACCATCTGAGTTGTTTGTAGTCTTAGAGCAAACACTGATACTGCTGAAAACCTGAAGTTGTCATATTAAGGCAATCTCTATATAAATTGTCCAGTTTTAGTGCTTGAATGGGACTTTTGTTGCCTCCTAACTCTGGAAAGATAAACTGGTGAGCTTCAATATCAATGCAAGAAGCTCCTAGATTTAAAAAATTTGAACATTTTATTCACTGATAAGCTTTTTCTTCTTTTATTATGCCCTTTGCCCAATTACATATCATTTAACATAATGATTATCCAGATGTATATAGGCTATAATCCTTTCATTTCTAGAATGTGATCTTTTTCAATACTAACTCTAGAGGAAAAAAAGTCTGCACATAAACACATAATTTTGCATATACAATATGTAGTTGCTCATTATGAATCTATTTTGAAAGATTTCAAAATGGGTCTATTTCTTTTTTTATCTTAAAGATTTTATTTTATTTTTAAGTAATCTCTATACCTAACATGGGCCTCCAATTCACAATCCTAAGATCAAGTCACATACTCCACTGACTGAGCCAGCCAGGTACCCTGAAAGACTTTCTTGAAAACAAGGAAGGAGTCATTTCCCATATGGTGTAAGTATAGGTTCTTTTTATCTGATAGCAACAAATAATATTTAAAAATAGATTTTTTATGGGGTGCCCTGGGTGGCCCAATGGGCTAAGCGTCTGACTCTTGATTTCAACTCCAGTCATGATCTCGCGATTCGCGAGATTGAGCCCTGTGTCAGGCTCCACGCTGACAGCATGGAGCCTGCTTGGGATTCTCTCCCTCCCTCTCTCTCTCTCTGCCTCTCTTACTCTCACTCGTGTGTGTACTCTCTCGCTCTCTCTCAAGATAAGCAATCATTAAAAAAATATATGAATATAAATATAAATATAAGTATTTAATTCTGGCAGGATATACACTGAAATATTTCCAGTGGATTGTAGGTGATGATTTTTTATTTTTTTCTATTTTCATCTCTATTTTCAAGGTCTTTTCAGGTATTTATTTATTTGTTTATTTATTTATCTGGGTTAGGGCTTTTTTTTCTCTTTCATTTTGACAGCCAACATTTATTTTTTTTAACACTTATTTATTTATTTTGAGAGAGAGAGATGAGAGAGCATGAGTAGAGGAGGGGCAGAGAGACAGAGAGAGAATCCCAAGCACTCTCTACACAGCATGGAGCCCTATGCGGAGCTCAAACCCACGAACTGTAAGATCAAGACCTGAACTGAAGTCTGACACTTAACCAACTGAGCCACACAGATACCCCAACAGTTAACATTTAAAATAAAAAATTTTCATAAGAGAAAAGCTATTTTCATTTTGGATAAAGAGTGCTGTGTGATTAGAAATTATGTTAAGATATTATCCAGTAATTGAAAACCTTTGTATTTTTTTTCTTGGCTCTCTATTATAGAGATTTATAAAATATACATTAAAATAGTATAATGAATCTCTTTACACATCATACAGCTTCTCCAGTTGTCAGCTCTTGACCAACTTGTTTGATCTATATTTCTACCAACTTTTGCCTCCTCTATTAGTTTTTAAATATATGATTTTAGGGGCGCCGGGGTGGCTCAGTCGGTTAAGCGTCCGACTTCAGCTCAGGTCACGATCTCGCGGTCTGTGTCTTTGAGCCCCGCGTCGGGCTCTGGCCTGATGGCTCAGAGCCTGGAGCCTGCTTCTGATTCTGTGTCTCCCTCTCTCTCTGCCCCTCCCCCGTTCATGCTCTGTCTCTCTCTGTCCCAAAAATAAATAAACGTTGAAAAAAATTTTTTTTTAAAATAAATAAAAACAAATTTTAGTTGAAATGAACTATATTTAAGAATGGGAGGGGCGCCTGGGTGGTGCAGTCGGTTAAGCCTCCGACTTCAGCCAGGTCACGATCTTGCGGTCTGGGAGTTCGAGCCCCGCGTCAGGCTCTGGCCTGATGGCTCAGAGCCTGGAGCCTGCTTCTGATTCTGTGTCTCCCTCTCTCTCTGCCCCTCCCCCGTTCATGCTCTGTCTCTCTCTGTCCCAAAAATAAATAAACGTTGAAAAAAATTTTTTTTTAAAATAAATAAAAACAAATTTTAGTTGAAATGAACTATATTTAAGAATGGGAGGGGCGCCTGGGTGGTGCAGTCGGTTAAGCCTCCGACTTCAGCCAGGTCACGATCTTGCGGTCTGGGAGTTCGAGCCCCGCGTCAGGCTCTGGGCTGATGGCTCAGAGCCTGGAGCCTGCTTCTGATTCTGTGTCTCCCTCTCTCTCTGCCCCTGCCCCGTTCATGCTCTGTCTCTCTCTGTCTCAAAAATAAATAAAACGTTTAAAAAAAAATTAAATATATGATTTTAAAAGCACTAAATTTTCCTTCTTAATCATTTTCAAGTGCACAGTTCAGTAGTGTTAAGTGTATTCACATTGTTGTGTAACACATCTCTAGAACTTCATCTTACAAAACTGAAACTATACTTTCTTAAACTGTTTATCGTTCCCCTTTTCCTCCTGCTCCCAGTCTTTTTATCTCTTGTTTCTATGATTTTGACTACCTTAGATAATTCATATGAGTAGAAAAATATGGTATTTGTCCTTTTATGAGTGACTCATTTCACTTAGCACAATGTCCTCAAGGTTCATCCATGTTGTAGCATGTGACAAGATTTCCATCCTTTTTTTTTTTTTTTTTTTTTTATATATGAAATTTATTGTCAAATTGGTTTCCATACAACACCCAGTGCTCATCCCAAAAGGTGCCCTCAATACCCATCACCCACCCTCCCCTCCCTCCCACCCCCCATCAACCCTCAGTTTGTTCTCAGTTCTCAACAGTCTCTTATGCTTTGGCTCTCTCCCACTCTAACCTCTTTTTTTTTTTTTTTGTTCCCCTCCCCCATGGGTTTCTCTTAAGTTTCTCAGGATCCACATAAGAGTGAAACCATATGGTATCTGTCTTTCTCTGTATGGCTTATTTCACTTAGCATCACACTCTCCAGTTCCATCCACGTTGCTACAAAAGGCCATATTTCATTTTTTCTCATTGCCACATAGTACTCCATTGTGTATATAAACCACAATTTCTTTATCCATTCATCAGTTGATGGACATTTAGGCTCTTTCCATAATTTGGCTATTGTTGAGAGTGCTGCTATGAACATTGGGGTACAAGTGCCCCTATGCATCAGTACTCCTGTGTCCCTTGGATAAATTCCTAGCAGTGCTATTGCTGGGTCATAGGGTAGGTCTATTTTTAATTTTCTGAGGAACCTCCACACTGCTTTCCAGAGCGGCTGCACCAATTTGCATTCCCACCAACAGTGCAAGAGGGTTCCCGTTTCTCCACACCCTCTCCAGCATCTATAGTCTCCTGATTTGTTCATTTTGGCCACTCTGACTGGCGTGAGGTGATACCTGAGTGTGGTTTTGATTTGTATTTCCCTGATAAGGAGTGACGCTGAACATCTTTTCATGTGCCTGTTGGCCATCCGGATGTCTTCTTTAGAGAAGTGTCTATTCATGTTTTCTGCCCATTTCTTCACTGGGTTATTTGCTTTTCGGGTGTGGAGTTTGGTGAGCTCTTTACAGATTTTGGATACTAGCCCTTTGTCCGATATGTCATTTGCAAATATCTTTTCCCATTCCGTTGGCTGCCTTTTAGTTTTGTTGGTTGTTTCCTTTGCTGTGCAGAAGCTTTTTATCTTCATAAGGTCCCAGTAATTCACTTTTGCTTTTAATTCCCTTGCCTTTGGGGATGTGTCGAGTAAGAGATTGCTACGGCTGAGGTCAGAGAGGTCTTTTCCTGCTTTCTCCTCTAAGGTTTTGATGGTTTCCTGTCTCACATTCAGGTCCTTTATCCATTTTGAGTTTATTTTTGTGAATGGTGTGAGAAAGTGGTCTAGTTTCAACCTTCTGCATGTTGCTGTCCAGTTCTCCCAGCACCATTTGTTAAAGAGACTGTCTTTTTTCCATTGGATGTTCTTTCCTGCTTTGTCAAAGATGAGTTGGCCATACGTTTGTGGGTCTAGTTCTGGGGTTTCTATTCTATTCCATTGGTCTATGTGTCTGTTTTTCTGCCAATACCATGCTGTCTTGATGATGACAGCTTTGTAGTAGAGGCTAAAGTCTGGGATTGTGATGCCTCCTGCTTTGGTCTTCTTCTTCAAAATTACTTTGGCTATTCGGGGCCTTTTGTGGTTCCATATGAATTTTAGGATTGCTTGTTCTAGTTTTGAGAAGAATGCTGGTGCAATTTTGATTGGGATTGCATTGAATGTGTAGATAGCTTTGGGTAGTATTGACATTTTGATAATATTTATTCTTCCAATCCATGAGCAGGGAATGTCTTTCCATTTCTTTAAATCTTCTTCAATTACCTTCATAAGCTTTCTATAGTTTTCAGCATACAGATCCTTTACATCTTTGGTTAGATTTATTCCTAGGTATTTTATGCTTCTTGGTGCAATTGTGAATGGGATCAGTTTCTTTATTTGTCTTTCTGTTGCTTCATTGTTAGTGTATAAGAATGCAACTGATTTCTGTACATTGATTTTGTGTCCTGCAACTTTGCTGAATTCATGTATCAGTTCTAGCAGACTTTTGGTGGAGTCTATCGGATTTTCCATGTATAATATCATGTCATCTGCAAAGAGCGAAAGCTTGACTTCATCTTTGCCAATTTTGACGCCTTTGATTTCCTTTTGTTGTCTGATTGCTGTTGCTAGAACTTCCAGCACTATGTTAAACAACAGCGGTGAGAGTGGGCATCCCTGTCGTGTTCCTGATCTCAGGGAAAAAGCTCTCAGTTTTTCCCCGTTGAGGATGATGTTAGCTGTGGGCTTTTCATAAATGGCTTTTATGATCTTTAAGTATGTTCCTTCTATCCCGACTTTCTCAAGAGTTTTTATTAAGAAAGGGTGCTGGATTTTGTCAAAGGCCTTTTCTGCATCGATTGACAGGATCATATGGTTTTTCTCTTTTTTTTTGTTAATGTGATGTATCACGTTGATTGATTTGCGAATGTTGAACCAGCCCTGCATCCCAGGAATGAATCCCACTTGATCATGGTGAATAATTCTTTTTATATGCCGTTGAATTCGATTTGCTAGTATCTTATTGAGAATTTTTGCATCCATATTCATCAGGGATATTGGCCTGTAGTTCTCTTTTTTTACTGGGTCTCTGTCTGGTTTAGGAATCAAAGTAATACTGGCTTCATAGAATGAGTCTGGAAGTTTTCCTTCCCTTTCTATTTCTTGGAATAGCTTGAGAAGGATAGGTATCATCTCTGCTTTAAACGTCTGGTAGAACTCCCCTGGGAAGCCATCTGGTCCTGGACTCTTATTTGTTGGGAGATTTTTGATGACTGATTCAATTTCTTCGCTGGTTATGGGTCTGTTCAAGCTTTCTATTTCCTCCTGATTGAGTTTTGGAAGAGTGTGGGTGTTCAGGAATTTGTCCATTTCTTCCAGGTTGTCCAATTTGTTGGCATATAATTTTTCATAGTATTCCCTGATAATTGTTTGTATCTCTGAGGGATTGGTTGTAATAATTCCATTTTCATTCATGATTTTATCTATTTGGGTCATCTCCCTTTTCTTTTTGAGAAGCCTGGCTAGAGGTTTGTCAATTTTGTTTATTTTTTCAAAAAACCAACTCTTGGTTTCGTTGATCTGCTCTACAGTTTTTTTAGATTCTATATTGTTTATTTCTGCTCTGATCTTTATTATTTCTCTTCTTCTGCTGGGTTTAGGCTGCCTTTGCTGTTCTGCTTCTATTTCCTTTAGGTGTGCTGTTAGATTTTGTATTTGGGATTTTTCTTGTTTCTTGAGATAGGCCTGGATTGCAATGTATTTTCCTCTCAGGACTGCCTTTGCTGCGTCCCAAAGCGTTTGGATTGTTGTATTTTCATTTTCGTTTGTTTCCATATATTTTTTAATTTCTTCTCTAATTGCCTGGTTGACCCACTCATTCGTTAGTAGGGTGTTCTTTAACCTCCATGCTTTTGGAGGTTTTCCAGACTTTTTTCTGTGGTTGATTTCAAGCTTCATAGCATTGTGGTCTGAAAGTATGCATGGTATGATTTCAATTCTTGTAAACTTATGAAGGGCTGTTTTGTGACCCAGTATATGATCTATCTTGGAGAATGTTCCATGTGCACTCGAGAAGAAAGTATATTCTGTTGCTTTGGGATGCAGCGTTCTAAATATATCTGTCAAGTCCATCTGATCCAATGTCTCATTCAGGGCCCTTGTTTCTTTATTGACCGTGTGTCTATATGATCTATCCATTTCTGTAAGTGGGGTGTTAAAGTCCCCTGCAATGACCACATTCTTATCAATAAGGTTGCTTGTGTTTATGAGTAATTGTTTTATATATTTGGGCGCTCCGGTATTCGGCGCATAGACATTTATAATTGTTAGCTCTTCCTGATGGATAGACCCTGTCACTATTATATAATGTCCTTCTTCATCTCTTGTTACAGCCTTTAATTTAAAGTCTAGTTTGTCTGATATAAGGATGGCTACTCCAGCTTTCTTTTGGCTTCCAGTAGCATGATAAATAGATCTCCATCCCCTCACTCTCAATCTAAAGGTGTCCTCAGGTCTAAAATGAGTCTCTTGTAGACAGCAAATAGATGGGTCTTGTTTTTTTATCCATTCTGATACCCTATGTCTTTTGGTTGGCGCATTTAATCCATTTACATTCAGTGTTATTATAGAAAGGTATGGGTTTAGAGTCATTGTGATGTCTGTATGTTTTATGCTTGTAGTGATGTCTCTGGTACTTTGTCTCACAGGGTCCCCCTTAGGATCTCTTGTAGGGCTGGTTTAGTGGTGACAAATTCCTTCAGTTTTTGTTTGTTTGGGAAGACCTTTATCTCTCCTTCTATTCTAAATGACAGACTTGCTGGATAAAGGATTCTCGGCTGCATATTTTTTCTGTCTAGCACACTGAAAATCTCGTGCCAATTCTTTCTGGCCTGCCAAGTTTCAAAAGAGAGATCAGTCACGAGTCTTATAGGTCTCCCTTTATATGTGAGGGCACGTTTACCCCTTGCTGCTTTCAGAATTTTCTCTTTATCCTTGTATTTTGCCAGTTTCACTATGATATGTCGTGCAGAAGATCGATTCAAGTTACGTCTGAAGGGAGTTCTCTGTGCCTCTTGGATTTCAATGCCTTTTTCCTTCCCCAGTTCTGGGAAGTTCTCAGCTATTATTTCTTCAAGTACCCCTTCAGCACCTTTCCCTCTCTCTTCCTCCTCTGGGATACCAATGATGCGTATATTATTTCTTTTTAGTGTATCACTTAGTTCTCTAATTTTCCCCTCATACTCCTGGATTTTTTTATCTCTCTTTTTCTCAGCTTCCTCTTTTTCTATAACTTTATCTTCTAGTTCACCTATTCTCTCCTCTGCCTCTTCAATCCGAGCCGTGGTGGTTTCCATTTTGTTATGCATTTCGTTTAAAGCGTTTTTCAGCTCCTCGTGACTGTTCCTTAGTCCCTTGATCTCTGTAGCAAGAGATTCTCTGCTGTCCGCTATACTGTTTTCAAGCCCAGCGATTAATTTTATGACTATTATTCTAAATTCACTTTCTGTTATATTATTTAAATCCTTTTTGATCAGCTCATTAGCTGTTGTTATTTCCTGGAGATTCTTCTGAGGGGAATTCTTCCGCTTGGTCATTTTGGATAGTCCCTGGCGTGGTGAGGACCTGCAGGGCACTTCCCCTGTGCTGTGGTGTATAACTGGAGTTGGTGGGCGGAGCCGCAGTCGGACCTGATGTCTGCCCCCAGCCCACCGCTGTGTCCACAGTCAGACTGGTGCGTGCCTTCTCTTCCCCTCTCCTATGGGCGGGATTCACTGTGGGGTGGGGTGGCCTGTCTGGGCTACTTGCACACTGCCAGGCTTGTGATGCTGGGGATCTGGCGTCTTAGCTGGGGTGGGTAGGCAAGGTGCACAGGGGCAGGAGGGGCAGGCTTAGCTTGCTTCTCCTTAGGTGATCCTCTTCAGGAGGGGCCCTGTGGCAGCAGGAGGGAGTCAGATCCGCTGCCGGAGGTTTGGCTCCGCAGAAGCGCAGAGTTGGGTGTTTGCGCGGAGCGAGCAAGTTCCCTGGCAGGAACTGGTTCTCTTTGGGATTTTGGCTGGGGGATGGGCGGGGAAGATGGCGCTGGCGAGCGCCTTTGTTCCCCACCAAACTGAGCTCTGTCGTCCGGGGGCTCAGCAGCTCTCCTTCCCTTTGTCCTCCAGCCTTCCCGCTTTCTGAGCAGAGCTGTTAACTTATGACCTCCCAGACGCTAAGTCGCGCTTGCTGTCGGAACACAGTCCGTCAGGCCCCTCCGCTTTTTGCAAGCCAGACTCGGGGGCACTGCTTGGCCGGCGAGCCGCCCCTCCGCCCCGGCTCCCTCCCGCCAGTCCGTGGAGCGCGCACCGCCTCGCCGCCCTTCCTACCCTCTTCCGTGGGCCTCTCGTCTGCGCTTGGCTCCGGCGACTCCGTTCTGCTAATCCTCTGGTGGTTTTCTGGGTTATTTAGGCAGGTGTAGGTGGAATCTAAGTGATCAGCAGGACGCGCGGTGAGCCCAGCGTCCTCCTACGCCGCCATCTTCCCTCTCCTCGATTTCCATCCTTTTTTAAAGGTTGCATAATATTCTATTGCACATACGTACCACATTTTCTTTGTCTATTCGTATGTCAGTGGACATTTGGATTACTTCCACCTCTTTCTTCTATTATTTTTAAGCAAATCCTATATGTTATATTATTAGAAATATTCTTTATTTCATATTAATCCAATCCAAGTTATATCATTTCATATTAAATAAGTCAAGCCCCTAATTCAATATTATATCAAGACAAGATACAGTTGGAAGATGGTTGTTCCATGCTATGCTATGAATTTAGAATAGGATTCTAAATCACACATTCAACAGGATCAGAAAACAAATTCTTCACATGTTCCTGCACATTCTAGATCAGATTTGAATTTGTGATTATTATTTAAGAAGTGCCATAGCAATCTCTGAATGATTGGAAGCCAGTATTTATAGGTAGCACAATGGATAATGTGAAGTGAAAGGTAATGATGCAACTAATATTAATAAATGGTACTAAGGTATTGTAGAGGCTAGAAGATTCATATTATTTCAATACAAACATGTTACAAATGCCATGGAATTATGAGTAATAACAGCATTGTTACTGTTTCTTGTGGCAAAACATATGAAATTAGCAATAAATAGCTCATTTGGTAATAAAGGAAAAAAAAAAAGGAAAGTGGAAAATGATTCCTGGACCAAACAAGAAGAGATGATAGCTGGATATCAAGAAGAATCTTTACATGCACTGATTGAACAATAAAGAAATCTACCTATTATTTTAAGTCTTCATCAATAAGTCACTATACTTCACATGGACTTATGAATTTTATAATATGTAATTAAAAACTTTTTTAAGTAACCTCTATCCCCAAAATGGAGCTTGAACTTATGACCCTGAGACAGAGAGTTACATTCTCTACCATCTGAGCCAGCCTGGTATCCTTTTATAATATATTTTTAAATCAACTTATTTTTAATTAAAAAAACATTTATTTTCAGGGAGAGTGCAAGCAGGTGAGGGGCAGACAGAGGGGAACAGAGGATCCGAAGCAGGCTCTGCACTGACAGGCTGACAGTGAACCCAATGTGAGGCTTGAACTCACAAACCATAAGATTGTGACCTGAGCTGAAGTTGGCTGCTCAACCAACTGAGCCACCCAGATGCCCCTTAAACTGTTTTTTTTTTTAATAAATGTTTTATTTATTTTTGAGAGAGAAAGACAGAGAGAGAGAGAGAGAGAGAGAGAGAGACAGATTCCCAAGCAGGCTTCAGGCTCCCTGCCATCAGCACAGAGCCCAACGTGGGACTTAAACTCACTAACTGCGAGACCATGACCTGAGCCGAAGTTGGACACTTAACTGACTGAGCCATCTAGGTGCTCCTAAATCAACTTATTTTTATAGACAGGAGCCCCGAAGAAATATTTGCCCAGGGACCTGCATACCCTAGAGACAGCCGAGAACTTTTTGAGGAACCTCCATTCTCTTTTCCAGGGTGGCTGCACCAGTGGGAGTGGGAACCTGCAGGGAGAATCATGACTGGATGCCTGTCATAGTAAAGCATTTAGAAACTCAGTTGGAACTTAAAAGGAAGAAGTCTACACCCAAAATATTTAGGAAAACGGGCAAAAAAGAGCTCAATATTTGTGCTTCCAGGCATTTCTCTGAGTTTCCCTCATAAAGGATTAAAACCAAAAATGGAAATAAAAATAAATGTTTTCTTTGCAACTAACACAGGATTTTATTTATTTGGGTCAATCCCTAACTCATAATTCTCAGATCCTTCCTCTTACACTCAGAAAAATAAAAACTTTTACTAGTGTCCTATGTGGTCCCCAGTAATCTGGTCCCTGCCTACTTCTCTTAGTGTGTTACCTACAATTCTACCCACTTGTGCTGCCACTCTGGCCTCAAACAGTCCTTCACAGAAGTTTATTTTTTGCCAGAGTGTGCATGTTCCTTTCCTTAGGTATTTGCATGAAGGGATGCCATCACTTCACACATATTTCTGCACCCAAATGTTGCTTTCAGAGAGGTCTTCCCTGACTCCACCATTTTAAATATGCTCTCATAATACTTTTCGTTTGTTTATTGTTTACCCCACCTACTAGAATGTGACTTTCACTAAGGCAGGAAACTCATGTTTCCCCCGGGCCTACTACTGTGGCTGATACTCAATTGTTTGTTTGTTTGTTTGTTTGTTTAAGTATAATTAACGCACAGTGTTATATTAGCTTCAGGTGTACAATTTAGTGATTCAACAATATACATACTCAGTGCTCTTTATGGTAAGTGTACTCTTAATCCCCTTTATTTCATCCTTCTCCCTATCCTGTCCCCCCTCTGGTAACCATCAGTTTGTTCTCTGTGTTTAAGAATCTGGGGTGTTTTTTTGGTCTCTTTGTGTCTTTGTTCATTTGTTTTGGTTCTTAAATTCCACGTGTGACTGAAATCATATAGTATTTGTCTTTCCCTGACTTATTTCATTTAGCATTATATCCTCTAGCTTCATCCATGTTGTTGCAAATGGCAAGATTTCATTCTTTTTTATGGCTGAGTAATATTCCATTGTATATGTATACCACATCTTCTTTCTCCATTCATCAGTTGATGGACACTTGGACTGCTTCCATATGTTTGCTATTGTAAATAATGCTGCAATAAACATAGGGGTGCATGTGTCCTTTGAATTAGTATTTTTGTTTTCTTTAGGTAAATACATAGTAGTGGAATTACTGGATCATATGGCAATTCTGTTTTTAACTTTTTGAGGAACCTCCATTCTCTTTTCCAGGGTGGCTGCACCAGTTTGCATTCCCACAAAGAGTGCACGAGGGTTCATTTTCTCCACATCCTCACTAACACTTACTGTTTCTTGTCTTTTTGATTTTAGTCATTCTGACAGGTATGAGGTGATATCTCATTGTGGTTGTGATTTGCAGTTCCCTGATGATGAGTGATGTTGATCATCCTTTCATGTGTCTGTTGGCCATCTGTATGTCTTCTTTGGAAAAATGTCTATTCATGTTTTTTGCCCATTTTTTCATTGCATTATTTGTGGTTTTTTGGTGTTGAGTTAAAGTTCCTTATACATTTTAGATATGAACCCCTTATTGGATGTATCATTTGCAAATATCTTCTCCCATTTAGTAGGTTGCCTTCTTGTTTTATTGATGATTTCCTTCACTGCACAAAAGTCCCAATAGTTTAATTTTGACTTTGTTTCCCTTGTCTCAGGAGACATGCATAGAAAAATGTCTCTATGGCCAATGTCAAATAAATTACTGCCTAGGTTTTCTTCTAGGAGTTTTATGGTTTTAGGTCTTACATTAGGTCTTTGACCCATTTTGACTTTATTTTTTGTGTATGGTCTAAGAAAATGGCCCAGGTTCATTCTTTTGCATGTAGCTGTCCTGTTTTCTCAACACTATTTGTTGAAAATACTATCTTTTCCCATTGCATATTCTTGCCTCCGTTGTTGTAGACTGATTGGCCATATAGTTGTGGGTTTATTTCTGGGTCCTTTATTGTGTTCTATTGATCTATGTGTCTATTTCCGCACCAATGCCATACTGTTTTGAGTACTATAGCTTTGTAATGTATTTTGAAATCTGGAATTGTGATACCTCCAGGTTTGTTCTTTTTCAAGATTGTTTTGGTTCTTCTTGGGTCTTTTGTGGTTTCATACAGATTTTAGGATTAATTGTTCTAGTTCTCTGAAAAATGCTTTTGGTATTTTGATAGGGATTACATTAAATGTGTACATTGTTTTGGGCAGTATGGACATTTTAACAATATTGGTTCTCCCAATCCATGAGCATGGAATATCCTTCCATTTGTTTGTGTCATTTGCATTTCTTCATCAAAGTTTTACAGTTTTCAAAGTATATGTCTTTCACCTCTTAGTTAAGTTTCTTCCTAGGTGTTTTATTCTTTTTGGTGCAATAGTAAATGAGGTTGCTTTTCTTAATTTCTCTTTCTGCTGCTTCAGTTTTAGTTCTAGCAGTTATTTTTGGTGGAGTCTTTAAAGTTTTCTATAAATAGTATCATGTCATCTGCAAATAGTGTCAGTTTAATTTCTTCCTTACCAATTTGGATGCCATTTATTTATTTATTTATTTATTTATTTATTTTTCTCCTGATTGCTGCAGCTAGGGCTTTGAGTACTATGTTGAATAAAAGTGGTGAGAATGGGGGCGTCTGGGTGGCTCAGTTGGTTAAGCATCTGACTCTTGATCTTGGCTCAAGTCATGATCTCATAGTTTGTGGGGTCGAGCCCTGTGGCAGGCTCTGTGCTGACAGTGTGGCGCCTGCTTGGGATTCTCTCTCTCCCCCTCTCTCGGCCTCTCCCCTGCTTGTGTGCATGCTCTTTCTCTTGTTTCTATGTTTTAGGACAGTTTGTTAACATCTCCTGATCTTGAAAGTAATGTCCTCATGAAGAAGAGGTCCTAGGCAGTGTCCCCAGTTCATCAGAACCAGATGTTTCAGGGGGTCTCCTGTGTGTATGGCTTGCACTTTATGTTGTGGCTGAGCCATGTCTGTTTTTAGTCCAGTTGGCTGCAATGTCTCCCTTTGCCTGTCGTGGGCAGGATTTGGTGTCTGTCCTGTTAAGGGGCCAATATGGGGGGGCCTTAGGCTTGTAGATGGGTCAGACCACATGCCTGCCCTAAACTTGTTTGCCAGGGCTGTGGTTGCATGGAACTGTAGGGCACCATTCGTATGTTGTCCTTTGAAAGGCTTTTGTTGATGGGCAGTGCCTACAGTTAGACCAGGTATCTTCTCCCAGTTTGTTGGGATTTCAGTGACCCTGAACTATAGGACTCTCTCCTTGTACTACCCCTTGTGAGCTTTTTGTGGTGGGTGGACTGGCAGTCAGATCAGGTGTCTGCCCCCAGACCCCTGCTGGGGCTGCTGTCAAACTGGCATGTGTGGTTATCTTCCCCTCTCCTTTGGGAAAGAGTGGCATTGATCACTTTTGAAGCTGCTTGCAGAATGAGCTATGTCAGGAGCCACCCTGGAGTGGGGTGTGCTGTGGTGGATGGGACAAGTCCACAAGAGAACATGGGAGCAGGGCAAGCAGTGTTAGCAAGTTATATGGAGAGTGTTGGAGCTGTTTCCCACCAGCGTTGGGCGATCTTGGCTGGGGGGGGGGGGGGGAGGAAGCATGGAAGAGAAATGGCACCTGTCAGGTCTTTTGTTCTTTTTGTTTGTTTGTTTAATTTTTTAATTGATTATTTATTTTTTAAAATTTATTTATTACATTTATTTATTTTTGAGAGACAGAGTGAGACAGAGCATGAGCAGGGGAGGGCCAGAGAGAGAAGGAGACACAGAATCCAAAGCAGGATCCAGGCTCTGAGCTGTCAGCACAGAGCCCAATGTGGGGCTCGAACCCACGAACTGTGAGATCATGACCTGAGCCGAAGTCAGACACTTAACTGACTGAGCCACCCAGGCGCCTCTATTGATTATTTATTTTTGTGAGAGAGAGAGAGAGAGAGAGAGAGAGAGAGAGTGGGAGCGGGGGAAGGGCAGAGAGAGAGAGGGAGACACAGAATCTGAAGCAGGCTACAGGCTCTGAGCTGTCAGCACAGAGATCGAACTCACGGATCAGGAGATCATGACCTGAGCTGAAGTCAGTCTCTTAACCAACGGAGCCACCCAGGCACCCCCAGGTCTTTTGCTCTTGAAGAAATATCCTAAATGGCTAACAGGCACATGAAAAGATGCTCAACGTCGCTCCTCATCAGGGAAATACAAATCAAAACCACACTCAGATATCACCTCACGCCAGTCAGAGTGGCCAAAATGAACAAATCAGGAGACTATACATGCTGGTGAGGATGTGGAGAAACAGGAACCCTCCTGAACTGTTGGTGGGAATGCAAATTGGTGCAGCCACTCTGGAAAACAGTGTGGAGGTTCCTCAAAAAATTAAAAATAGACCTACCCTATGACCCAGCAGTAGCACTGCTAGGAATTTACCCAAGGGATACAGGAGTACTGATGTATAGGGGCACTTGTACCCCAATGTTTATAGCAGCACTCTCAACAATAGCCAAATTATGGAAAGAGCCTAAATGTCCATCAACTGATGAATGGATAAAGAAATTGTGGTTTATATACACAACGGAGTACTACATGGCAATGAGAAAGAATGAAATATGGCCCTTTGTAGCAACATGGATGGAACTGGAGAGTGTTATGCTAAGTGAAATAAGCCATACAGAGAAAGACAGATACCATATGTTTTCACTCTTATGTGGATCCTGAGAAACTGAACAGGAACCCATGGGGGAGGGGAAGGGAAAAAAAAAAGAGAGAGATTAGAGTGGGAGAGAGCCAAAGCATAAGAGACTCTTTAAAAATGAGAACAAACTGAGGGCTGATGGGGGGGTGGGAGGGTGGGGAGGGTGGGTGATGGGTATTGAAGAGGGCACCTGTTGGGATGAGCAATGGGTGTTGTATGGAAACCAATTTGACAACAAATTTCATATATTAAAAAAAAAGATAAAAAAAATAAATAAAAAGAAAAAAAGAAATATCCTAAAGATCCCTGCCTCCCCAGGGCATGTTCTGAGTTTAGTAAATAAACCTACTTCCCACATACCTCAGATGCTTCTCAAAGTGCTGTTTCTATGTTGTATCTTGAAGGGATTGTTTGTTATGCTGTTTCTTTAAGGGTGGGGACTATTTCCTATAACCCTTTGGCTCTCCCAGAGCCTGAACCCACAGATTTTGAAGGTACCTGGAGTTAAGTCCCATTGATTATAAAAACTTGCAAAGTTAAGCCCCATTGACTTTTAAAACCAAATGTTATGGGAACTTGGGTTCCCAGTGCAGGTCTCCTGTTCTGGGGTACCTGATGTGGGGTCTGTTCCTCTCCCTTCTTCATGCTTGTGGCATCCTTTCCATTTGTGGCTAGTTTCCAGGAGTTTTGTTCCTGACTGTGTCTCCCTTCCTACCCTTTTTTATTTTATTTATTTATTTAAAAAAAATTTTTTTTCAACGTTTATTTATTTTTTTTTGGGACAGAGAGAGACAGAGCATGAACGGGGGAGGGGCAGAGAGAGAGGGAGACACAGAATCGGAAACAGGCTCCAGGCTCTGAGCCATCAGCCCAGAGCCCGACGCGGGGCTCGAACTCACAGACGGCAAGATCGTGACCTGGCTGAAGTCGGACGCTTAACCGACTGCGCCACCCAGGCGCCCCTCCTACCCTTTTTTAATGTGGGTTCCTCTCTACGATGAACTGTGGAGAATCTGTTGTGCCAGTCTTTTTCTGGGTTAGTTGTGCCTGTATGGCTGTTATGTAGGTGTGTCCTGGGACAAGGTGAGCTCTTCTTACTCTGGCATCTGCCCAGGCTCTCCAACAGGTATTGGTTAAGCAAAAAAAAAAAAAAAAAAAAAAAAAACAACAACAACAAAAAAAACAAGTGAATGAACTGAGAAAAATTGGAAACATCGTACATGTCTATTACAAAACAATCATTAATTATAATATCATTTAGTACTGTTTGCCCAAGAGAAAGCATGAGGTTAAACTCTAATGAAAGAAAAAGCTCTTTGTGATGCACTGGTAAGTTAAAAAAAACAAGTTACAGAATATGATGTATGTTATCAACATATTATGTAACACATACAATAAAAGAATGTAATGTATTTATCATATGTATGCTTGTGTATGCCTTAGAAACTGATCAAAAGATTGTGCATTAGTACCCTGACCTCTGGGGAATGGGATTGTGGGAGATAGGCTTATGTTTTCTATTTTCCACATTTCTCTTTTGAATGTTTGTAAACACACTTTTATTTATTTTTTTAAGTTTATTTATTTATTTTTTGGAAGAGAGAGAGAGAGAAAGAAAGAGAACCAGCTGGGGAGGGGCAGAGAAAGAGGGAGAGAGAGAATCCCAAGAAGGTTCTGTACTGTCAGTGCAGAACCTGATGTGGGGCTCAATCCCACAAACCATGAGCTGAAATCAAGAGTCAGACACTTAACTGACTGAGCCACCCAGGCGCCCCCATGTAATTAACACTTTTTTTTTTAATGTTCATTCATCTTTGAGAAAGAGAGAGATGGAGAATGTGAGTGGGAAAGGGGCAGACAGAGAAGGAGACACAGAATCTGAAGCAGACTCCAGACTCTGAGCTGTCAGCACAGAGCCCAAGGCAGAGCTTGAACCCACGAACCGTGAGATCATGACCTGAGCTGAAGTTGGATGCTTAACCGACTGAGCCACCCAGGAGCCCCTAAAATAATACATTTTAAAGCTTCACTTATAAAGTTCTTAGTTTTATTATTTTTAAAAAATTTATTATCTTATTATTTTTAAATTCTACAGAGAGAGAGAGAGAGGAAGAGAGACAGTACATGCAGGGGAAAGGGGCAGAGGGAAAGAGAGAGAATCCCAAGCAGGCTCCACGCTCAGCATGGAGCCCAATGTGGGGCTTGATCCCACAACCCTGGGATCATGTCCTGAGCTGAAATCAACAGTTGGATGCTTAACTGACTGAACCACCCAGGCATCCCTAAAGTTCTTAGTTTTAAAGCAAAAAATTAAAATGTCATCATGAACAAAAATTATTGCCAAAGTAACAAGGGAAAAAAATATCTCATAACAATCATACTCTCCTCAGTGCCACACATAGAAAGGATTCAGTAAGTCATTTGATCAACCAACACTCTCACTATCAGAGAAGCCAAAGTTGAGAGAACCCCTGCACCCCTTAATATCTGGATGCTATTACTATCTAGACCCTTGCTTCCTAAAGGAGATTCCTAGACACTCAGAGATTAGAAATGAAAACTGTATTTTATAAACTCAAGAGGTTGTTTTTTAAAAGCACAACATATTTATCATTTATTTTCAATAAGTTGTTTTTATTAATGGTTTATTTTTCATCATTTGTTTTTAATGAAAAACAGGAGGATAGTTGATGTAAAAGCAGTCTCTTACATATGAGAAAAACATAAAAACAAGATTAGTCTTGATGTGGTGGGAATCAGATTTCTTCTCTATTAAAAAAAGAGACCACTCTTTTTCTCCTGTCAGATCCATCGTCTAGTATTAGGTAGTCAGCCTAATTCCTTTTTCAGCGTTAGTTTTCATTTTGAAGCTCAAAACTATCTAAACATATCTGGTACCAATGATATGTGAAAGCATAAACTATAAAGAAAGAGGTATCATGAGGTTAAAAATTCAGATATTCAGAGATTCAAGAGAGGGTCACCTTTTGTAGCGTCATAGTATTTTAAGAGCTTATGAAAAGGACAGAAAGTATGGAGGGCCCACTCTTAGTGGATATATAAGACCTATATAAAGGACAGAATCAAACAAGAAACCATAGAATACCATTGCACCGTTTTGGGCTGATGAAAAAGGGAGAAGCTAGAGAAAGATTCCAAATGTTGAATTTCATAGAAATAACCTCTCTGTCCTTTGGAGCACAATCGCCTGCTTAAATTTGTTTCTAACTGCTATCTCACACTGTGTGCATGTTGATAAGGTCTTCAAACTTTCCTGTGTAAATAAGTTCTCTTTGCGTTTACTTTTGGAGAGGTAGCTTTGTTCCCCCGTAAGCAGAAAGAAAAAAAATAAAATCTCTTAAAGAAAAATTACCTTTTAAGTATGTTTATGTAAGCATAAAAGTTTTTAAGAGGTGTGGAATGAAAAATGGATCTGACTAGTAAAACTACATTAATATTCTTGAGAAAGACAGGTAATTAGTCTTGCTCATTTGACTGCTGCTAATGTCAAACCAAAGTTTTTATTATTAACATTATTGAAAAATGTGAAATAAAGCTTTGAAGCATTAATTCTAAACTTAGATTTACATCATTAAGCTGCATTTCTGGCTGGAGCTCATTTATTCATTTCCTTTTGGTTTTGTGGCCAATCACTGCTTCAAATTGAATATTCTGTAAACGATTTATAGCTGCCAAGGCACGTTCAGGAAGAAATCTGTATGGGAAAAAAAGTAGAAAAGTTTTCAATTAAAAATTTTTGACACCGAAGTTCTTTTTTGTCGTCAGTTAGAATACCTTGAGAGTTATCTGGTTTGCATTTAATCTTTCTCTGTTCTTCCTTTCTTCCTTCACAGCAACCTCTCTTTCCTTTGTGTGTGTGTGTGTGTGTGTGTGTGTGTGTGTGTGTGTGTGTTTTAATATTCATCGTTCAAATACTAGAGATATATAAGGAAAGCACTGATATATACCACTCTTCAAGTCTTCTCATATTAGTAAAATCTTATATGAGATTATATGTGATAAAGATCTGAAACTGAAGGTCTGGACTTACTGCTGAAACTGTCCATGAACCCTGATATTAAGCATTCACAGAGAGACACCACCAGAACCCACTCCATCCTTCCCTCCACCCGTCCTTAACTATTTACTGAATATCCATTATGTACTTTATAATAAGGTAGACAAAAGTCCTCGAAAAACAGCTCCTGCCTGAGGAGCTTATTGTTGAGCGGAGAGGCTAAAATGAGATGAGAGATCACCTTGAAATAATTATTAAAAAATATTAGCCTTCTCTAATTAAGGACTATAACTGTGAGGAGGATTAATATGGGCTGGAATAGTGAAGGGAAACTTCAAAAGTGTTCAAGGATGGGTAAGATTTGAGCAGGCAGATGAAAAGAAGAGCCGACATGTGAATATAAGAAAGCAGATGTAGTCATCTGCAAAGAAAGTCATATTGAAAAATACTTTGGTATTGTTGACTAATGCAAGATTTACATCCTTGCCTTAGGTAGAGTGGAAGATGGATGAATAAGCAGAGAGGCAGGGAAGTTCTGGCTGAGAGAAAGACAAATATAAGAGAACTTGTACATGCCTTGTAACTATTCTCACAAGGAAACCTCCATGTTAATACTTGCATCTGCTCACAAAATTGTCTATGTCTGTAAAAGGAATTTTATGTGGAGAATATTAACTATATTTCCCAGTTGCTCAGTAACAAACCACCATGACAACTCCACAATAGTACCAAAGATTTTGAGACTCTTGTTTATTGTACAGGGATACTTCTTCTCCAACTCTGACAGGATAGGGATGCTCATTCTCTTGTTCATATGCAAATATTCTATGATTTTGATTTTTTCTACATTAATATGACCTGGTTGAGCCCCAAGAGAGGAGGAATCCCACGAAACTCATTTCCTACAGTTGCTTGGCAACAAAACACTTAGTCAACTCTTGAGATGATGTTGCTACGAGGTCAAGGTTAGGCTAATTTAAGTTAGTCTATTTAAGCTAAAATGGAAGATTGAAATTGACACAGCAATGCAGTTTGTCCACTGTTCTTGAATTGGTCTATTCCAAATTAGCAGTTTATATGAATTTGTTTCAAAATGACCCAAGAGCTTATCAAGTTTGTATAGTTCTCATTGACATAATTTCAATTTATTATAAACTGTCCCTCAGAAGAAAGCTGAGAGATTATCTCTTCTGGGTAAATAATCCTATTTCTTCTTAGCATTTTTTTAAAGGTCTTTTAAAGTAATCACTACACCCAGTGTGAGGCTTGAACTTATATCCCCAATATCAAAAGTTGCATGATCTACCAACTGATCCAGCCAAGCACCCCCTCTTCCTAGAATTCTATGTAAATTCTACCTCCTAAACCCTTAACATCTGACTTCTGTGTCTTTTTTAATGGCAGGGGCTTTCCTTGTGTTATGTTATTTTATTCTTATGGTATGCTTAGACAGGAGGTATTATCACCATCCCCATTTTATATATGGAAAATATGAGGCCATAGAGGCTAAATAGCTTATCCATGGTCAAAGAACTGGTAAGTGGTAAAGTGGTTTTTGAACTTAGGTGGGACCTTCGTTCCTAATCAACTTTATTATATTGTGTTCCTTTAAAAATGATAGAACAGCCTCTAGCAGAGATAATATGGAAATCATGGAGGTGGTAGAGAATATCATTTAAGTACTGAAAGACAAAAATCTACCAACCTAGATCAGTGAATGTATCTTTTAAAACTTAAGGCAAAATAAAGAGTGTGTTAAACATACAAAAGGTGCAAGAATTCATAACCAGCAGAACTTCCCTGAGAAACTGTTAAAGGATACCCTTCAGGCAGAGGGGAAATGATACCAGATAGAGGTCTGGATCTATACAAATGAATAAAGAGCACTAGAAATATTAACCACATGGATGAACATTTAAGAATTTTCTTTGTTATTTAAATCTCTTTAAAAAGATATTGGCTGTTTAAACAAACAAAAACTATGTAGTCAAAGTAAAATGTACAACAATCATAGCCTAAAGTAGGAAGGGAGAAATAGAAGTATAGCATTGTAAGGTTCTTAGACTGTACATGAAGTTGTATAATATCATTTGGAGATTGGCTGTGATAAGTTAAAGATGCATACTATGAACCCTAAAGCAATAACTAAAGTAACAAAACAAAGCATTATAGCTAGTACGCCAACACAAGAAATAAAATAAAAACATGAAAGTATTCAATCAAACCAAAAGGAGGCAGAGAGAAAAAAAGGAACCAAGATTAAATGGGATAAATAGAAAACAAATAGCAAGCTTTAAAGTAAGTTTTAGAACTATATCAATAATCATATTAAATGTAAAGAGTCTAAATACCCCCTATTAAATTGCCCCGATAGATTGTCAAATTAGAGTAAAAAACAAACAAACAAACAAACAAACACCTATATACTGCTTACAAAAGCACATTTCAGATATAAGGAAACAAATAGGAGTAAAAGACAGAGTAAAAGGACAGAAAAAGATTCAGTAAGATAATATTAATATAAAGAAGCTGAAGTGGTTATATTAATATCAGTAGATTTCGTAGCAAGGATAAACAAGGTCACTTCCAACATGACAAAGTAGTTAACTCATTTAGAGGACAAAATAATCCTAATTGCTTATACACATAATAAAAGGGCTTCAAAATACATGAAGCGAGAATGGAAAGAAAAGCAAAGAAGACAGACAAATTCACAATAGCTACAGATTTTGAGCCTCCTTTCAATAATTGATAAAATAAACAGAAAATCAGTGAAAAATACAGAAGATTTGAACAACACTATCAACCAGTTTGACATAAGCTGACATTTATAGAAAACTCAACAATACAGAATACTCATTCTTTTTGGGTGCATGTGGAACACTTACCAAGATAAACCATGTTCTGAACTTAACCATGTCTCAGTAAATTTAAAACATTCAAGTCATACAAAGTTTAATTAAATTAGAAATCAGAAAAATGTCTAGAAAATCTCCAAAAAGTTAGAAACTAAAAAAATCATTTCTAAGTAAACTATGATACAAAAGGGAAATTAGAAAGCATTTTAACAGAATATAAATGAAAACATAGAATGTCACAATTTGAGGGACAGAACTAAAAACAGTACACAGGGGGAAATTTATAGCGCTAAGTGCCTATGCTGGAAAAAAAAATCAATGAACTCAGTTTCTACATTGACAAACTAGAAAAAGAAGAGCCAATAAGTGAATAATAGAATAAAAGGAATAATAAAGATCAGAACAGATATTAGTGAAATAGAACACACAAAAAAATAGATTAAAAAAAAATAAAAGAAACCAAATGCTAGTTCTTTGGAAAAATCACTAAATTGATAAACCTCTAGATAGACTGATGAGAACAGAAAAATAAAAATATAAATTTCCAATATCAGGAATCAGACATTCTAAACATATTACAAGTACAATAAGGGAAGATTTTTTTTTTCCAATGTTTTTTTATTTATTTTTGGGACAGAGAGAGACAGAGCATGAACGGGGGAGGGGCAGAGAGAGAGGGAGACTCAGAATCGGAAACAGGCTCCAGGCTCTGAGCCATCAGCCCAGAGCCTGACGCGGGGCTCGAACTCCCGGACCGCGAGATCGTGACCTGGCTGAAGTCGGACGCTTAACCGACTGCGCCACCCAGGCGCCCCAAGAAATTGTATTTATAGTTAAAAACTTGCCCTTAAAGAAAGCACCAGGCCTAGATGGCTTCACTGGTGAATTCTCCAAATGTTTAAAGAAAAAATAATGCCAATACCACACAAGCTATTCTGGAAAAGAGAAGAAGAGGGCGTACTTTCCAACTCATTCTATGAAGTCAATATTATCATGATGCAATATCAGACAAAGACATTACAATGCGAGGGTGGTTTATTCTTTAAAATGAATCCGTGTAGTTCACCATATCAACAAACTAAAATGGAAAGAACATATGATCTTAATATCATCAGCAAAAGCATTTGACAACTGATATTTACTCTTGGTAAATACTCTCATCAAAATAGTAACAGAAGGGAACTTCCTCAACATGATAAAAAGCATCTATGAAAAAACATCTACAGCTAACATTATACTTAACTGTGAAATACCGAGTACTGTTCTTCTAAGCTCAAGAAGACTACTTCATGTATGTTCTCACCAATCCTATGTGACATTGCATGCAAAGTTCTAGCCAGTGTCATATAGTAAGAAGAAAAACCATACAGATTGGAAAAGAAGTGTCTTTATTTGCTGACAATACTATCATCTAAAATAATCTGTAAAAAAAATCTGTTAGAATCTACAAAAAACTGCTAGAGATGAGTTTAGCAAGGTTGCTAAAATACAAGATAAAATGCAAAAATCAAACACACACACCAGCACCAAACAATGGGAAATAGAAAAATTGTTTTAACTGCCTTTTGAAATACCATCAAAAACATGAAATGCTTTGGGATAAACCTGATAAAAGCTGTGTAAGACTTTTACACTGAAAACTATAAAATGTTGTGTGGAGATACTGAAGAAGATAAAAGAACAAAATGGAAAGATATTTTGGGTTCTTTGTTTTCTTGGATTGGAAGCCTCAAAATTGTTAATGTTATTTCTCCCCCAATTGATCAATAGATTCAATGTAATTTCAGTCAAAACTCCAGCAGGCTTTTAAATAGACCCTTTATTTTCAGTGATACTGTGTTCTCTTGCAACTGTGTTTCCTTCTATTGAAATAGTCTCTGGCAAAGATTAAAGGAGATGTTAGAGCAAATGAATCATTCTTTTTTTTATAGATTGAATAAGGCAATAACAGAGACAATGTAACCGTTCTCCTCAGGCACAGAGAGTTTCCACAGCAACTTTCACAACTGAAAGACTCTTCATCATGACAGTAGTTCCACTGGTGTTTTAGCATTTTAGATGTTTTGTGCTGTACTTACCTTCCTAGTATTAGATGTAGATTGATATATGATGGAACAAAAATCATTTTCTTATTGGTAAGTATTCCATCTATCAAGCTTCTTGCAACTGCATCTGTCTCCAATACAGGCCATAGTCTATGATTAAGAAGAAAAAAGTTTGGTTCTTTTTGTTGTCGTTTTAATTAACAAAGGCAGGAAAATTAATTTATATCACCAAATTAGGATTTAAAAGGTTCCAGGATTCACTGCACAAACACCACCTGCCCCCACCAACCCCCACCCCCACATGCCATGGGAATGTTTTGTTATCACAGTCTTAAACTTTCACACCAGGTATGCATGTTTTATGGCTCACTCAGTCAAAATATCAAAAGGGTGGAGAGGAATTAAATGACAGATGTGAAGAGGCAAGGCAGAATGGTGGGTAGGATTACTCATGGGACAGAAAGGAAACATCTGACATCTTTCTTCAGGCTTATTTAATACAAAGCTTTGCTAAGCATACTCTCTTTCTTCTGGAGTTATCCCATAAAGCTGGATTTGAAGGCATTCCGTACTTGAGATCCACCTCTGAATCACCTATACTGCAATTTAATGAGAGTTCCAGATGTGCACAGGGAGTATAGCATTGCTACTGGAGGTGTAGCCTTGCTTATACTGAAGACTGTGTACATGGGCTTTCTTTCTTTCTTTCTTTCTTTCTTTCTTTCTTTCTTTCTTTCTTTCTTTCTTTCTTTCTTTCTCTCTTTTTTTCTTTTCTTTCTAGAGAGAGCAGGGGAGAGGTGTGGGCAGGGAATCTCAAGCAGGCTCCATGCTTAGCTCGAGCCTGATGCGGGGCTTGATCCCATGACCCTGGGATCTTGAGCCAAAATCAAGAGGTGGACACCCAACCAAATGAGCCACCCAGGTGCCCCTACATGGGTTCTCGAATATTTATTCATAACCACAGGCCCAGTGTAGAATGCCCATTAGTTCAAGATGATGATTAGAGTTTAAAATGTAAATGGATTGGAAGTGTTGCATCAAAATGAAGATGTCCAGGCATGGGCTGAACGGCCAGTGAATAAAAAGGTTGTGTAGGGGCGCCTGGGTGGCTCAGTCGGTTAAGCAGCCGACTTCGGCTCAGGTCATGATCTCACGGTCCGTGAGTTCAAGCCCCGCGTCGGGCTCTGTGCTGACAGCTCAGAGCCTGGAGCCCGTTTCAGATTCTGTGTCTCCCTCTCTCTCTGCCCCTCCCCTGTTCATGCTCTGTCTCTCTCTGTCTCAAAAATAAATAAACGTTAAAAAAAAATTTAAAAAAAAAAGGTTGTGTAGAAGAGTTAAGTAAGCAGTTAATGAATTTATAACTTCCTTCCCTGACATATTCTGTGATATACTACAGGTTATTATGTGATTGAGGTTTCCATGGCATTGAGTAGTAAGCCAGCAGAGAGTAATACAAATCAATACCTCTCTAAATTATTGGGTTCTGCCTTTTGTCTCCCTGATTTTTCCTAGCTGGTTTCATCAACCCAGCCTCTGAGCCAAACCTCACTTTATGGACATGTTAGCTTTTGCCGAGGAATATTCAGAATCCAGCAGTCTGGGTGTAATCAATCCCACATCTTCAGCATTGGCTGTCAGACTCTGGGGTTGCTCCCAGGCATCCACACCACCTAGGATCTTATTAGCCTTACTCTTCTCATCTATTGTGCCTTCCCTACCAGTTCATCTGGTTCTCTTGGCATACACTAAGCTTAAATGCTTCCCAGGAGGGTTTTTATTAGGCCCAGTTTGCTTTTTAGGAAAACTGAGCCCAGAGTCCCAATCGTACCATAGTATTTACTTAAATATTGTATTACTGCTAAGTATCTATGGCCTAACACTATTAAGGACTCCCCTGCCAGGGGGTGACCACAGCTCCAGAGACAACCCAGATAATTCAGAGTTCAGGGCTGATAGCTTCAAATGAGGCTAAGCTTAAAGGAGAATCTGTTAGCTCTTTTGAATGAATGTATTTAGGACTAATTCCCCTCCAGAAATAAGCTGGCTTCAGATTTTATTAACCTGCAGCAGAAAAATACCAGAATTGAGGCAAATTTGTGAAGAAGGTATCTTAATTTTAGCACCCTTCTGCTCACCTTTCTGCCTTTTTACTCTCCTTTCAGGACCAATTTCTCCTCTCTTATGGTCTCAAATCCTCCTTTACCAGAGACAAAGTTGTCATAGAAGTTCACCTTGACTAAAGGATTAGGGACTCAATTTATTGCTGCTTCTAAGAACATTTGCACTTTCACAGAGGACAAGGTGGTAATGGTAATCAAATGGTAATCAAGGTGGTAATCAAATGCTGTGATTATATTTAATACATCAATGTTTTCCAAACCTGTCTCCAGACTCACCTGGTAGGTCTGCTTGTAAAGCAAAGCAAAGCAAAGCAAAACAAAACAACTCATTCTTGGAGCTCATTGCAGACTACTGAATCAGAATCTCTAAGGAAGACCCTAAGAACATTTATTGTTTATGGAAGCATAGGTGATGATTCTTAGGACAAGACAAGTTTGAAAGATATTGGAGTACTTCATGCTAGCACTGTGGAAAATGGAAAAGGGCATATATCTGTACCTTTCCATACTCTATTTGAGGAGGATGAACCACAAATGGGAGAAGGGGATGTTAGGTATCGCTCATCTTGGGAGTGGGTTTCCAGGAGAGGACATTCTTGACATCCCCTAAGCACATCTATCCAGGGGCGCCTAAGTGGCTTAGTCGGTTGGGTGTCTGACTCTTGATTTTGCCTCAGGTCATGATGTCATGGTTTGTGGGTTTGAGCCCTGCGTTCAGCTGTGTGCTAACAGCACAGCTAGGAGCCTGCTTGGGATTCTCTCTTTCCTCTTGCTCTCTGCGCCTCCCCCTATGCTCTTTCTCTCTGTTTCTCAGAATGAATGCATAAATAAACTTAAAGGAAAAAAAGCACATTGGGGTGCCTGGGTGGCTCAGTTGGTTAAGCATCTGACTTCGGCTCAGGTCATGATCTCACGGTTGGTGAGTTCAAGCCCCATGTTATGCTGCATGCTGACAGTTCAGGGCCTGGAACCTGCTTTGGATTCTCTGTCTCCCTCTTTCTCTCTTCCCTTCCCCTGCCTGTGCTCGCTCTCTCTTTCTCTCAAAAATAAATAAACATTAAAAAAAAAAAGCAAAAAAAAAAAAAAGCACACCTCTCCAGCCTGCCCCACCCCTTCACTCCCTCTTGGCACCTGAGTGTGATGAACCTTTAACCTGATCACAAATAAACCCCAATTGCCTAAATCATCGGTAGCTGGTCACTCCTGCCAGTCCTCAATGAATTTTTTCCCTTTGTTCATCTCATTTCAAAGTGAAAAAGGCAATACGACATTAAGAAAAACATTTTGGGGTACCAGAGTGGCTCAGTCTTTTAAGCATCCAACTTTGGTTCAGGTCATGATCTCACAGTTTGTGAGTTTGAGCCCCGCATCAGACTCTGTGCTGACAGCTTGGAGCCTGGAGCCTGCTTCAGATTCTGTGTCTCCCTCTCTCTGCCCCTACCCCACTCCTGATCTGTCTCTCTCTCAAAAAGAAATAAACATTAAAAAAAAAAAACATTTTTCCTTTTTCACTTTTTTCTATTTTCTCAGTTGACCCACCTAAAAATCTCCTACAGTTTTCAGGTCAATTTCTCATGCCATATTTTCATCCTGACTTGACTTTGACCTCACCTTGTGCTTGGGTTTTTGGTGAACCCAGTATTCACAAAAACTGGGCAGAGACACGAGGTTTGGATTCCAGTTTTTCCCAAGGCTTCAAGTTCTAATGTCAGAGCTCTGTGGAAGCCAACAGCAGCAAATTTGCTGGAACTGTAAGAGAATTACCCACCATTGTTAGCTAAGGTACAGTGAAACACATTCTCCAGCTTTCTGTAAGAAGGCAATGCTGATTTGGTTCGAGAATAAGTAGAAGCCAATTTTCCAAATCTTCCACTTGGTCATCAATTTTCATTTACTTTTTCTTAAATGTACCAGTTTCTTACTTAGCGACGATAGCAATAGAACAAATCCTAGTAATGTATTAACTGGCTTACTGCTTACTTTTCCACCCTACAGGTAAGGTTTTCCATTCAGTCTTCAAACTCTTGCCTAATCAGTTTTAATTGCTGTCTTATTTTGAAAAATATGAATCAGGAAAGACGTATTTAGAAAAACTACATAACTAATATCTACATTGAAACTTCTGTGGGACCGTATACATTTCTCCTCTCTTGTTAACTTAGTTGCTAGTTTCTCTTTTGACACTGGAGGCCACTTTGGCTTCTTAATTTCATTGTGAAAATCTGGAGTAAAAAGACTTTAGGTGATGTGTGTTGTGTGTGCAGTCTTCAGCATATCACTTTATCTTCTTTGATTTTCTGATTTCTTTCTTTCTTTTTTTTTTTTAATTATTCAGTTTTGAGAGAGAGACACACAGAGCATGAGCGGGGGAGGGGCAGAGAGCAGGGAACACACAGAATCTGAAGCAGGCTCCAGGCCCTGAGCTGTCAGCACAGAGCCTGATATGGGGCTGGAACCCACTAGCCATAAGATCATGACCTGAGCCAAAGTCGGATGCTTAACTGACTGAGTCACCCAGGCACCCCTGATTTTCTCGTTTCTAAATGCAGGTGACATGAGCTGAAATCAAGAGTTGGATGCTCAATTGATAGAGCCACCCAGGTGCCCCTATTCATTGTAGTTTTGACCCAGGTGACAAGAAGAACAGTAAAGTTAAAGACTGGATGCTTTCTTAAGGGAGAAGAGAAAACGGAAAAGTATTATTATATCGGGATTCCACATTTCTAAACATTAAAACAATAGCAAATGTTTAATCTGTGAAATTCTTACTTGTGTTTTAAGATGTGCTGACAGCTCAGAGCCTGGAGCCTGCTCCAGATTGTGTCTCCCTTTCTCTCTGCCCCTCCCCCACTCACTCTCTCTCTCAAAAATAAGTAAACATTAAAAAAAGATGCTAGAGACAGCTTGAAACACCGTATGTCTGTGCAATGACCCCTTAACTTCATTGAAATGTAGCCATGTCTGTGACCACATTCAGTGTCAGAAGTAATTTTGTCCATGACTCAGTTTAACCTTAACCATTATGTATAAGTAAATAATAAATCCATTAATTATGCACCCCTACACCCTCCCACTGATACTCATGTGTTGACTGTTACAAAAAGAACTGGACCAAATGTTAGCAAGTTAAATTTTTCTATGAAGTTGATATAAAGCAGAAGTAAGGAAATGAGATGCCATTGAAGAAGTTTATAAGGAAAAGATATTTTGCAAATAGTGTATCCTCAGGGCCTCTCAACCTTTTCTCTTTGTGTCCTTGGTAGATCATGGAGTGTACTATCTGCATCTTTTAATCAGGTAGACGGTTTCTCTTAATCTCTCTGTCTCTGTCTCTGTTCCTCTCTCTCTCTCTCTCTCTCTCTCTCTCTCTCTCTCTCTCACACACACACACACACACACACACAATCTTTCATGGCATGAGAATACTGGAAAATGTTCTGATTCAGGGGTCACCCTAATTAGCTTATCTTGGGCATGCAGGCTATGGAATACATTTATGTTCATTTGGACTTCTGTATGTTTTACTTCTTAGTCCGTGGGTTCCCTGTTTCTTTTATCAACATGTACTCATTCCAAGATATGATGGAAACATGGCATTACATTTCATTGCTTTACAGAGGAGTTTTCAGAAATCTGAAAATATTTTAAACAATTACAACCAGTTTCATAGATAACCCTGCTATGAAGATTAGAATCTAAGGTCTAATAAACCCTTAAAAGTATGTGAGTATGTATGTATGTATTATGTATGTATGTATTATGTATCCATCCATCTATCTATATGGCATTGCTGGAAAATAATACTTACCAATATGGAATAAGATACGGAATCACCCCATGGCCACACACTGAAGCCACTGTGACGATGTGGCCATGATTTCTCTTCATCATTGATGGAAGAAGTGCTTTTGTGATCTTAAAGATCATTGAAGAAAGAAAAAAAACAATGGCACAGGTGTTAAGTTTCAAAAGTAGGTAGTTTTATTTTTAAGAAAAAAGAGCATTTGAGACTTTTGTGATGAAATGGAATATGTGCCAAGATTTCATGATTACTTCTACAGAAATGAAAAAGATTGAAATGTATTTGTTTAAATTGGCATTGAGGGCTGTGCACTGAATATCACATGCTAAGAACTCATCTTAATATTCCTCTGTCTTGCCTTCAGAAGCAATCAAATATCTCCTTTATGGATATATCATATGAACAATAATATCAAGGGAAAAATTCAGAGTTTTCAGAACTGAGAAGATTTCCTATGGTAGTCTGGTATCATGTAACTTTTTTTTTTAGTTTAGGGTTTTACCATTCTAATAAGAAGAGTTGAAATCATGTTTAACTATAGCAAGTTAACTAGAAACAGCTGAGTTCTGTCCTGATTTACAATCATTATCCATCATGAATAGATTTAGTTATCTCCCTCTTTGTAACATCATGTATTATATATTGATGTTACGGGAAATAAAAAGTCTTTCTTTATTTCCAAAAAGCTTTTACTGTTTTGTGAGAAATATTAATAATATTTTATGAGAATTTTATAAACACACCCTATGGACCCCATGCAAATTCATAGAGCCAGAACTGGGAAACCAAGTCACTCCCAAATTTCTGACCCACAGAAACTGTGAAAGGAAAATAAACACTTATTGTTGCCTCAAGCCACTAATTTTTTAAATTATTTTTGTTTGTTTTAACAAGTAGAAGTGCTTGTTAACACCCAGTGCTCATCCCAACAAGCGCCCTCCTTAATGCCCATCACCCATTTAACCCATCCCCCACCCATCTCCCTCCATCAACCCTTAGTTTGTTCGCTATCATTAAGAGTCTGGGGGCACAGACTCTTAGGTGGTCAGTCAGTTGAGTGTCAGACTCTTGCTTTTAGCTCAGCTAACTGTTGTGAGATTGAGCCCTGTGTCAGGCTCCAAGTTGAGCATGGAGCCTACTTGGGATTCTCTCTCTCCCTCTCTCTTTGCCCCTCCCCTGCTCATGCTCTTGCTCTCTCTCTCAAAATAATAACAAAAAAGTCTGTTTTATGGTTTGCTTCTCTCTTTTTTCCCCTTATGTTCACCTGTCTCATTTCTTAAATACCATATATGAGTGAAATCATGATATTTGTCTTTCTCTGACTATTTTGCTTAGCATAATACATTCTGGCTCCATCCATGTCATTGCAAATGCTAAGATTTCATTCTTTTTGATGGCTGAGTAATATTGCATTGTGTATATATACATCACATCCTCTTTATCCATTCAGCAGCCAATGGACATTTGGGCTCTTTCCATAGTTTGGCAATTGTTGATAATGCTGCTATAAACATCGGGGTTCATGTGCCCCTTTGAATTAGTATTTTTGTATCCTTTGACTAAATACCTAGTAGCACAATTGCTAAATTACAGGGTAGTTCTATTTTTAACTTTTTGAGGAACCTCCATGCTGTTTTCCAGAGTGGCTGCACCAGTTTGCATTCCCACCAATAGTGCAAGAGGGTTCCTGTTTTTCCACATCTTCACCAACATCTGTTGTTTCTTGTATTGTTAATTTTAGCCATTCTGACAGATATGAGGTGGTATATCTTCCTAGTTTTGATTTGCATTTCCCTGATGATGAGTAAGTTGAGCATCTTTTCATGTGTCTGTTAGCCATTTGCATGTCTTCTTTGGAAAGATGTGTATTCATATATTCTGCCCATTTCTTAACTGGATTATTTGTGTTTTTGGGTGTTGAGTTTGCTAAATTCTTTATAGATTTTGGATACTAAACCTTTATCTGATATGTCACTTGCAAACATCTTCTACCATTCAGTAGGCTGCCTTTTAGTTTTGTTGATTGTGTTCTTTGCTGTACAGAAGTTTTTATTTTATTTTATTATTTTTATTTTAAGAGAGAGAGAGAGTAGGGGGGGAAGGGCAGAGGGAGAGAGAGAGAATCTCAAGCAGGCTCCACACTCAGCACAGAGCTTGACCCGTGGCTCAATCCCACAGTCCTGGGATCATGACCCAAGCAGAAATCAAGAGTCAATCAATGTCTTGAGCAATCATGACACTCAACTGACTGAGCCACCCAGGCACCTCTGTGCAGAGCTTTTTATCTTGATGAGTCCCAGTAGTTCATTTTTGCTTTTTTCCCCTTGTCTCTGGAAATATGTCTAGTAAGAAGTTGCTACAGCCAAGGTCAAGGAGGTTGCTGCCTATGTTCTCCTCTAGGATTTTGATAGTTTCCTGTCTCATAGTTAGGTCTTTCATCTATTTTGAATTTATTTTTGTGTATGGTGTAAAAAAATGGTCCAGTTCCATTCTTCTGCATGTTGCTGTCTAGTTTTCCCAACACCACTTGCTGAAGAGATTATCTTTTTTCCACTGGACATTCTTAACAGGTTTGTCGAAGTTTAGTTGACCATATAGTTGTAGGTCCATTTCTGGATTTTGTATTGTGTCCCACTGATCTATGTGTCTGTTTTTGTGCCAGTACTATATGGTCTTGATGACTACAGCTTTGTAATATAGCTTGAAATCCATAATTGTGATGGCTCCAGCTTTACTTTTCTATTTCAAGATTGCTTTGGCTGTTCAGGGTCTTTTGTGGTTCCATACAAATTTTAGGATTGTTCTAGCTCTGCAAACAATGCTGGTAGTATTTTGTTAGGGATTCCATTAAACGTGAAGATTGCTTTGGATAGTACAGACATTTTAACAATATTTTTCTTCTAATCCTTGAGCATGGAATGTTTTAACATTTCTTTATGTCTTCTTCAATTCCTTTCAAAAATGTTCTGTAGTTTTCAGAGGACAGATATTTTACCTCATTGGTTAGGTTTATTCCTAGGTATCCTATGGTTTTGGGTGCAATTGTAAATGGGATTGATTCCTTGGTTTCTCTTTCTGCTGCTTCATTATTGGTGTATAGAAATGCAACAGATTTCTGTATGTTGATTTTGCATCCTGCAACTTTACTGAATTTATGTATCAGTTCTAGCCATTTCTTGGTGGGGTCTTTCGGGTTTTCATCTTATTTTTTTTTAATGTTTATTTCTTTTTGAGAGAGCACAAGTGGGGAAGGAACAGAGAGAGGGGAACAGAGGATCCCAAAAGGGCTCTGCGCTGACAGCAGCAAGCCCGATGTGGGGCTTGAACTCATGAACTTCAAGATCATGACCTGAACCAAAGTCGGACACTCAACTGACTGAGCCACCCAGGTGCCCTTCGGGTTTTCTACATAGAGTATCATGTCGAATAGTGAAAGTTTGACTTCTTCCTTGCTGATTGGGATGTCTTTTATTTCTCTTTGTTGTCTGATCACTGAGGTTAGGACTTCTAGTTCTATGTTAAATAACAATGGAGAGAGCAGACATCCCTGTCTTGTTCCTGACCCTAAAGGAAAAGCTCTCAGTTTTTCCCCATTGAGGATGATATTAGCTGTGGGTCCCTTTGTGATGCTGAGGTATGTTCCCCCTATCCCTACTTTGTTGAGGCTTTTATCAAGAATGGATGCTATACTTTGTCAAATGCTTTTTCTGCTTCTATTGAGAGAATAATATGGTTCTTATCGTTTCTTTTATTAATGTGGTGTATCATGTTGATTGATTCATGGATATTGAACCACCTCTGCATCTCAGGTATAAATCCCTCTTGATCATGGTGAATAGTATTGTTGGATTCAGTTTGCTAGTATCTTGTTGAGAATTTTTGCATCCATGTTCATTCGAGATATTGGCCTGTAGTTCTCCTTTCTCATGGGGTCTTCAGTTTTAGAATCAAGGTAATGCTGGCCTTGTAGAATACAAGAATACAAGAATACGTTTGGAAATTTTCCTTCCATTTCTATTTTTTGGAACAATTTGAGAAGAATAGGTATTAACTCTTCTTTAAGTGTTTGGTAGAATTCCCCTGAGAAGGCATCTGGCCCTGGACTTATGTTTGTTGGGAAATTTTAAAAATCTTTTTATTTATTTATTTTTTAAATAAAATTTATTTATTTATTTATTTAGAGAATATGCAGGGGAGAGGCAGAGGGAGTGGGAGAGAGGGAAACTCAAGCAGGCTCCCTGCTGTCAATGCAGAGCCCAATGCAGGGCTCAAACCCACTGACTGTGAGATTATGACCTGCGCTGAAATCAAGATTCGGACGCTTAACCAACTGGGCCACCCAGACATCCCTTTTTGTTGGGAGATTTTTGACTACTGATTCAATTTCTTATCTGGTTATGGGTCTGTTCAAGTTTTCTATTTTTTCCTGTTTCAGCTTCGGTAGTTTATATGTTTCTAGGAATTTCTTCATTTCTTCCAGATTGCCCAATTTGTTGGTATGCAATTTTTCATGATATTCTTCTTTAAATGTTTGTCTTTCTGTAGTGTTGGTTGTGATCTCTCCTCTCTCATTCATGATTTTATTTATTTGGGTCCTTTCTCTTTTCTTTTTGATAAGTCTGGCTAGAAGTTTATCAATTTATTAATTCTTTCAAAGAACCAGCTTCTAGTTTCATTGATCTGTTCTACTGTTCTTTTCTGTTGTTTCTATATCATTTATTTCTGCTCTAATTTTTATTATTTCCTTCCTTTAGGCTTCATTCCTTTTCTAGCTCCTTTACAGGTAAGGTTAGGTTGTATATTTGAGATTTTTCTTGCTTTTTAAAAAGATTTTTTTAATGTTTATTTCTTTTTTTGAGAGAGAGAGAGAGAGAGAGAGAGAGCATGAGTAGGAGAGGGGCAGAGAGAGAAGGAGACACAGAATCAGAAGCATGCTCCAGGCTCTGAGCTGTCACCACAGAACCTGATGCGGGGCTTGAACCCACAAACTGTGAGATCGTGACCTGAGCTGAAGTCAGACGCTTAACCAACTGAGTCACTCAGGCACCCAAGATTTTTCTTGCTTCTTGAGATAGACCTGTATTGATATATACTTCCCTCTTATGACTATTGCATCCCAAAGGTTTTGGATCATCATGTTTTCATTTTCATTTGCTTTTATGTATTTTTTTAATTTCTTCTTTACTTTCCTGGTTAACCCATTTATTCTTTAGTAGGATGTTCTTTAGCCTCCATGTATCGTGCTCTTACCAAGTTTTTTCTTGTGGTTGATTTCAGGTTTCATAGTGTTGTGGTCACAAAATATGCATGGTATGATCTCAATCTTTTTGTATTTGTTAAGGCCTGATTTGTGACCCAGTATGTGATCTATTCTGGAAAACATTCCATGTGTGCTCAAAAAGAATGTGTATTCTTATGCTTTAGGATGAAATGTTCTGAATATATCTGTTAAGACCATCTGGTGCATTGTGTCATTCAAAGTCATTGTTTTCTTATTGATTTTTTTGCTTAGATGATCTGTCCATTGTTGTAAGTGGGGTTTAAAGTCCTCTGCTATTATTATATTATTATCAATGAGTTTCTTTATGTCATGTTATGTTATTTATATGTTTGGGTGTTCTCAATTTGGGGCATAAATATTTATAATTGTTAGATCTTCTTGTTGGCAGTAGACTTATATGATGATACTGTGCTCTTCATCATCTCTTATTACAGTCTTTGGTTTAAAATCTAGTTTGTCTGATATGACTACTCTGGCTTTTTTTTTTTTTTTTTTTTTGGATGTCCATTAGCTTGGTAATGGGTCTCCATTCCTTCACTTTCAATCTGGAAGTACCTTTAGGTTTAAAATGAGTGTCCTGTATGCAGCATATAGATAGGTCTTATTTTCTTATCCATTCTGATACTCTATGTCTTTTGATTGGAGCATTTAGTCCATTTACATTCAGAGTGATTATTGATAGATATGAATTTACTGCCATTGTGTTATCTGTAAAGTCATTCTTTCTGGAGATTTTTTTCTGTTCCTTTCTAGTCTTTGTTGCTTTTGGTCTTTTTTTCCCACTCAAAGAGTCCTCTTCAATATTTCTTGCAGGGCTGGTTTAGTGGTCACAAACTCTTTTAGTTTTTGTTTGTCTGGGAAACTCTTTATCTCTCCTTCTGTTCTGAATGACAGCCTTGCTGGATAGAGTATTCTCAGCTGCATGTTTTTCCCATTCAGCATGTTGAATATACCATGCCACTCCCTCTGGCCTGCCAAGTTTTATGGCTAGATCTGCTGCTAACCTTATTTGCCTTCCCTTGTAAGTTAGGGATTATCTCCCTTGTTGTTTTTAGAATTTTTTCCTTATCTCAGTATTTTGCAAATTTTACTATGATATGTCTTGGTGTTGGCCTGCTTTTATTGATTTTGATGGGAGTTCTCTGTGCCTCCTGGATTTGGATATGTTTTTCCTTCCCCAGATTGGGGAAGTTTTCAGCTAAAATTTGCTCAAATAAACCTTTTGCCCTTTTCCCTTCTTTCTTCTTCTGTGACTCCTATGAAGCAAATACTATTATGCTTTATGGGGTTGCTGAGTTTGCTAAGTCTACATTTGTGATCCAATATTTTTTTCCCTCTTCTTTTTAGCTTAATTATTTTCCATAATTTTATCTCCTATATCACTTATTCATTCCTCTGCTTCTTCCATCTTTGTAGTCATTACATTCAGTCATGTTTGCATCTCAGTTATAGCATTTTTTATTTTGGCTTGACTAGATTTTAGGTCTTTTATTTCTGCAGTAAGGGACTCCTGGTGTCTTCTATGCTTTTCTCAAGCCCAGCTAGTATCCTTTTCATTGTGTTTTAAATTCTGAGTCAACCATATTTCTTATACCTGTTTCAGATCCCTGGCCATGACCTTTTTTGTTCTTTCTTTTGGAATGAATTCCTCTGTGTTGGCATTTTGTCTAGATATTTGTTTTCTTTGTGTTAGAAAAGCCTGTTATGTTTCCTACTCCTGAGAGTAATGGCTTTATTAAGAAGAGGTCCAGGTTCTGGTGCTTCATGAAGTGTTTCTAGTGTATGCTATGCACACTCCGCTGTTGTGTTTTGGATGCTCTTTCCCTCAGGTCAGTACACTGCAGAGTTTTTCCTTGCCTTCAGTGGGGAGTATTTGGACCTTGTCCACTGTGTGGTGAGTTTCAACTAATATGGTTTGGTCTTCTTGTTAAAAGAGGACAGAACTTATTTCCACTGTAGCTAAGGCTTTGCAGCACTCTATGGTCAGTAGACTTGGTGCATGTGGGGGTTTGTGCTGGTCTTCTCGGGAGGGGCCCACTGCTGCTCTGGCTCTCAGGTATACTTGCCCTCATATAAAAGTACCTGCAGAGCACAGATGGGCAAGGCTTGGTGTAAGCAGCTCAAACCTCCACTGTGGATATTGTGCTGCTCACTGAAGTCTGTCCCTATTTCCATGATGTGGCCTCTTTTCTCCCTCTATTTGTGTAGTTTGTTCTCTGAGTCCTCAGATCAATTTCTTGGGTGTTCAGAATGATTTGATATTTATCTAGCTGAGTTCGAGGGATGAGGCAAGCATAGTGTCCCCCTACTACTCCACTGTCTCAACTCAGGCCACTAAATTTTAATAAATTTGTTATGCAGCTATAGACAACTAACACAGGAGGTCTCTATGTACTTTTGTGGTCATAATAATCAATCCTCATTACCATGTGTGAGGGGTTGGGGAAGATGGAAAGAACATATCTATTTTCTTCTCTCTTCCAGAATCCAGATTTGCTCTACACTGATATTGGGGCACTGTAAGATTAATCCATAGAAATGTTTTCTACAAAGGTATATTTCAGTCTTCTACTAACCAACTACAAGAGGTTTGTAGAGCCATCTATCTAAGTTCCAACATGGATCTAGAGCTTAGCTGAGTCCCATGCAGAAAATGTCCAACCCCTACATACATAGAAGTAGTGATTTATGTTGTCCTTTCAGTTCTAAAATTCCATGACATGAGGTCACAAGTGAATGTATATTGTATATATTTCCTCTAAAGTACTGAAAAAATGTATACTGACAACCCTTAGCAAAACTCCACAAGTATTTTTTGAGCACTTGGTCCATCCATGCCATGTTTTGTGTTAAATTCTGGTGGATACGACAGACCAACTAGCCTACATTCTGGTGAGTTGTGTCTCTTCAAACTCTGTGTCCTTCTCTCAGAGACTCTTCCACTCAAATTAATTTGGTAATTCTTGATTTTAGGCAAATATAAAGGTGTGAACTCAATTACAAACTTCATGTACCTTAAGAGGATGAGTCAGACATGCACAAACCAGAAACGTTTCTCACACTCACCCAGAAATGTCCTAGGATGTTGACCTCAAAAGTTTTGGTAATCTCTTCATCCTTGGTACTAAGAAGGTCAGCTGGATATACTACCCCAGCATTATTCACCAAGATGGTTACATCTCCTACTTCTTTCTTTACCTGTGAAGGGAAAAAAATTACTGGGTATGTTATAGAAACTCAAAGTTTTGGGGCTGATGTCATCCACGAATTAGATTCTTTATTCCACTTGATAAGAAATCTCAGAGTTCAGGCTGGAAAGAGCTTTAGTCCAAAAAATGGATGCAAAGAGAACACTGTCATAAAGTTAGGAGAAACTATGTTTTTTAACATCTGAATTTTCATATTATGTAAATCATAGATTTTTAAACTTTATCTATAAAGTGAATTAATATTCGTGTTGATTAATTGATATATTGGTTCTGATCAAACATTTTTATAGTGCTAACTGAGTAGTCTTGTTTCTACCACCTACTAATTATATGATCGTGGACTGGCTTAACTCCTCCTTAGCAGAGCAAAATCTCAGTTTGCTCATCTGTCAAATGAGGTTAATAGAGTTATTGTAGAGATGAAATTAAAGGATGCAGTAGTTTATCAGAGTGTTTGGTTCATTTGATATTTACTCTTTTAAAAATTGTTACAATAATTACTAACATTACATTTTCTATAGAAGACTAGATTACTGGCAACATAAATAAAATACCATAGAGAAAATAAAGAAAAAAAAAAGGAATTACTGCAAAAGTAATAGGATTAAGATAAAACTCAGAAAGTGATTCTTTCTCCTGGTGATGAATCTCTTCTCTGTCACTCTATACCACTGCTCAAACTTCTGATCAGAAAGAAATTGGTTAGTAATATGAAATAATAATAATAGGCAGGGTTGAGTGGGTTCTATACAAGGAAAGAAATGTATATCCTTCCTTATTCATACAACCACCTTAGTTAGCAGAGGCTAAAATAGAATTTAAATCCGGCAGCCATAAAGAATCTTTCCACTGCCCATGGAAATAGATACAAAATTATTTGAAGGAATTTGTAGTTTGAAATCTCACCTGCTTTACAGAGTTATAAATGTCTTCTCGGTTACTGCAGTCTACGACAGATACATGCACAGTGGCCCCCAGTTTTCTGCATTCAGCTGCTGTTTCCTCAACACTGTGCTGTAATTGGAAAAAACAAATGTAGAAAGATGTAGGTCAGTTAGGGGACAAGACAAAGGGAGAAAGACTTGGAGAAGATATTTCTTTAAAGATTAAAACTCATGGGATGTCTAGGTGGCTCAGGGTAAGTGTCTGACTCTTGCTGTCCTTTTAGGTCTTGATCTCAGGCTTGCAAGTTCAAGCCCCATGTTGGGCTCCACACTGGGCTCTGCACTGGACATGAAGCCTACTTTAAAAATAAACAAACAAACAAACAAACAAACAAACAAATAAAAGATTAAAATTCATGTCCAAAATGCCCTCCTTGTTGTTTTTTTTTTTAATTTTTTTTTTTAACGTTTATTTATTTTTGAGACAGAGAGAGACAGAGCATGAACGGGGGCGGGGCAGAGAGAGAGGGAGACACAGAACTGGAAGCAGGCTCCAGGCTCTGAGCCATCAGCCCAGAGCCCGACGCGGGGCTCGAACTCACGGACTGTGAGATCGTGACCTGAGCTGAAGTCGGACGCCTAACTGACTGAGCCACCCAGGCGCCCCTTTGCCCTCCTTGTTTGTACAAAAGCTTCGTGAGAGACACTGCCTGCCTAACTTGCAAAGGGAGTGTATGTGGTGTTTCTGCCAGTGAGTGCTCATACCAGATATGGGTTTTTATCTTGTTTGACTACATTCTCAACAGCCATTCTGCATCTAAACAAAACAAACCAAACCAAACACCCTTCATGTTTTTCCAGCTTTTTATCTTGGGTTAGAGGTTCCTCAAGAGGCAGTTTTTTAAAAGCAGACTACTCTCATAGACAGAAGAACATGCTTGAAAGATGTTGCTCTTTGTGGGGTCATGAATGGAGGTTTGGGATACACAGAAGAAAAGAAAATTCAGCTTTTCATTTGACAGATTGTCAAATTGTTGCTGAGCACCAACCATATAGTAGCAGTAAAGCACCAGGTAGCAATTCTAAACTAGTGGTAATTTTAACCATATGCCTCTGCCTGTCATACTTTTCTTGATGATTCTGATTTAAGCCACTAGGAGGGAAGGAGAAAGAAGGATCCTTATTCGAGGAAGCCTTTCCTAGGGAGGCAATGCTACCACTCTTGGTGATATAATATTATGTTCAAGTGTTTTGGAGTGAAAATGGGCAAAGGCCATGGCTAGAGTCTCATCTATGTAACAACTTCATACACGTAATACGTTTATAGTAACTTTGTATGCAGAAACCCAAGACATGGATATAGAGAAACTTTTTTTCAGCCTAAATTCAAAGACCTTTTTCCTAAAATAAAACTGTCCTGATGTTTCTTGATCTGTATTTCCGGAAAACTAGAATTCTTTTCAAGTTTTGACATCTGTTGATTTTATAGAGATTATAAGGTTTTAAAAATTACACTTTTTGGGGTGCCTCAGTGGCTCAGTCGGTTAAGCATCTGACTTTAGCTCAGGCCATGATCTCATAGCTCGTGGGTTTGAGCCCCACGTCCGGCTCTGTAGTGACAGTGGGGAGCCTGCTTTGGATTCTGTGTCTCCCTTCTCCCCTGCTCATGCTCATGCTCTGTCTCTCTCTCTGAAAAGTAAACATTAAAAAATTTTTTTTAATTATATTTTCCTCTCACAATTTGTAGATTCTTCCCTGTGATGAAGAGGCAAGGCCGCCTGAAAGCCCTTTTCTCACACCGGGATGTTCACAGTGTGGCTGTTACTTGAGGCGGTCCCTGAGTGAGTGGCAAGTGGTTCCCTTAGCCAGTGCTGCCTCCCTTGGGTCCTTCATATTCCACTACCTCAGGCTCAGCCCCAGAGTAGCAGCCTGAAATCCCAAAGAACAGACCCTCATAGGACACAAAGTCACAGAGCCAATATCCCCTCATAGCCTTTTGGGGCTTGCAGAGGAGTAAAGAGGGAGGAGAGGAGCTCTTTCACCAATTTATTTATTTTTAATTTTTTTTTTTTACGTTTTATTTATTTTTGAGAGAGAGAGAGAGAGAGAGACAGAACACAAGTGGAGGAGGGGCAGAGAGAGGGAGACAGAATCCGAAGCAGGCTCTGAGCTGTCAGCACAGAGCCCGATGCGGGGCTCAAACCCATGAACTGTGAGATCAAGACCTGAGCCGAAGTCAGTTGCTTAACCGACTGAGCCACCCAGGCGCCCCTTTCTCTCACCAATTTAGACATAGCTTGCTCATTGTCAGATTACAAGAACCACCATGCATTTTTTTGTCTCTAGACTCATGGTCAGTAGAGAGAATTCATGACCAGAGCTTTCATCAGATGCTTTGATTAAAGAATTAATTATGTGTCAGTCTTCTACCCGAGCTAGAGAACTACAAAATGTAATGTCTTGTCTTTTTTTAAGCAAAAATACTTGCTTTAACCTCAACCCCAGTTTGCAGTGACTCCACTTTTCAGAGTGTTCCTAAAGCAACAGTTCAGATTGAATGAGGGCACACTGCTAACATGACTCTAAGTAAGGCAAAAGAAGTCAGCCATAACCAAGAGAGCTGGCACCTTCCACAGGTTAAAGGAGATCTGAGTTACATTTATAGCCTTACAGTGAATCATTTAACACCTTGAATGTTTGGTTTTTAAGTTTTGTTTTTTTTTTTATTTTGAGAGAGAGAGAGCGAGAGCACACTCACACATGCAAGTGGGGGAGGGGAAGAGAGAATCTCAGGCAGGCTCCGTCAGTGCAGAGACTTGGGGCTCAATCCCACAAACCAGGACATCATTATTCAAGCTGAAAGCAAGAGTTGGTTGCTTAACCAACTGAGCCATGCAGGTGCCCTTAATACCTTCATTGTTTAATCATAAAATTCAGGGATTCAAAGATACCCTATGAGGTTAGGTGACTCATCCTTCAGGCAGAATCTTAAATAAGTCATTTTTATTCCTTGTCACTGGAATTTAAAAAAATGTAATCAATAGGGGCACCTGCATGTCTCAGTTAAGTGTCTATGCTGACATCTCAGAGCCTGGAACCTGCTTTGGATTCTATGTCTCCTTCTCTCTCTGTTCCTCCCCTGCTCTCTCTCTCTCTCTCTCTCTCTCTCTTTCTCAAAAATAAATATTAAAAAATTTTTTAAATAAAAAAATAAAAAATGTAATAAATATCAGTCATCTCTCCCAAACACATAGCTAGAAAGAGATTAAAAGGTTATATTTTATCAAGACTTTTTCCTGGATTTATACTTCTTTCTTTCTTTTCTTTTTTCTCTTTCCTCTTTCTTTCTTTTTTTCTTTCTTTCTTTCATGAATGCCTAAGAACAGCAGACAGCAGTTTTCTCAATTTGTAAATCTTGTCCCCTTCTAGAAAGCTCATTGGAATCTCTTCAAGGACCAACTGATGCCAAATCACTTCCCTGTATATCAACTCATCTATTAAATGCCTGTGTATGTTATACAAAATGTATCAACTTTTCCTTGTACAGTATTCTTTACTGTCTGGAAAGAACCAGAGAAGAACTACTTTTCTAAGATCAAGTGACTTTTTTTTTAAAGATTTTATTTTATTTTATTTTTTATTTAAAAAAATTTTAACATTTATTTATTTTTGAGAGACAGAGACAGAGTGTGAGTGGGGGAGGGGCAGAGAGAGGAAGATGGAATCTGAAGCAGGCTCCAGGCTCTGAGCTGTCAGCACAGAGACTGATGCAGGTCTTGAACCCACAAACCACAAGATCATGACCCGAGCCAAAGTCTAACACCCAACCAACTGAGCCACCCAGGCACCCCTCGAGTTTATATATCTTTAACACAAAGCTCTTTAATTTAAATATACAGCCACATATTAGATATCTTCACCAGAATGTCCCACAGGCATCTCAGACTCAAGTCAGGGCAAGCAGTGTTTGAAAGTTATATGGAGAGTGTTGGAGCTGTTTCCCACCAGTGTTGGGCAATCTTGGCTGGGTGGGGGGAGGAGGAACTAGGGAAGAGAAATGCCACCTGCCAGGTCTTTTGTTCTTTTTTTTGTTGTTTAATTTTTTAAATTGATTGTTTATTTAAAAATTTTTTTATTACATTTATTTATTTTTGAGAGACAGGGACAGATCACGAACAGGGGAGGGGCAGAGAGCAAGGGAGACAGAATCCGAAGCAGGCTCCAGGCTCTGAGCTGTCAGAGCCTGACATGGAACTTGAACCTATGAGCTGTGAGATCACAACCTGAGCCAAAATTGGATGCTTATCTGACTGAGTCACCCAGGTGCCCCTAAAGATTTTATTTTTAAGTAATCTCTACACCCAACGTGGGACTTGGACTTACAACCCTGAAATCAAGAGGTACACGTTACCGACTGATCAGGGCACCAGCCGGGTGCCCCAAAATGACATTTTTGAAGGCTTTAAGAAATAGGACAACTGGACATGACAGCAAAGAACATCAGAGAGTAGTAATATAGTGGCAATTAAAATCTCACTGTGATCTGTGGAAAATCTGATTTTTTTTTTCATGTTTATTTTTGAGAGAGTGAGCATGGATGGGGAGAGGGCAGAGAGAGAGTGACAGAGGGTCTCAAGCGGGCTCTGTGCTGACAGCAGAGAGCCCGATGTGGAGCTCAAACCCATGAACCATGAGATCATGACCTGAGCCAAAGTTGGACGCATCATTGACTGAGCCACCCAGGTGCCCTGAAAATCTGATTCTTAAAAAAACTTCACAGTTTTTCCAACCTAAAAATCCTGTCACATTTTTCTGTGTATTATTTTTATGGACTTCCAGAATTCACAAGTGTAGGGGAAATGATACAAAATTTCAGTTTTATTTTTGAGTAGCTAATATAATGTTTACAAAGAAAAATATGAATGCTCAAGAGAAAGCCTGACCCACTGCATGTTGTTGTTGTTGTTTTTAAAATGGCTTATGTTTAGTATGGACAGATATTGTTCTTAGTGCATAAAATTCACTTGTTTAATCCTCTTGCCAAGGAGTCCACAAACTTTTCCTGTAAACTGCGAGAGAGTAAATATTTTAGGATTGTGTGGGTAGGAGTGGAGGCAATAAGAGGTTCTGTCGGATGTTCTTCTTTGTTTCTTTATTTGCTTGTTGCTTTGACAACCCTTAAAAAAGGTAAAAAACATTGCCAGCTCAACAGCCTGCCCAAGGACCAGGTTTGTTCCATTAGCCAGAGTTTGCTAACACCTGTTATTACCCATCCTGTGAGGTATTATCTTCATTTCAAAAATAAGGAAACTGGAAGCTTGGAAGTAGCCTGGCTCCTGAATCTGTGTTATCAACTTAAATATCATGGCATAAAAAAATCACTGCTTAGTTCTCAGTTATGTTCCCTTCGTCAAACCACCCCAATGCATGTAGAATAAGGCACCAGGGAAGTTAGCTATTAAACATTAAAAAATAAAAATACAAAGGTACGCAGATGCTAAGTCAAATAATTTTCGAAACATATGCCTTACTTATGACTTTAAAAGATGGGGCAAATGAATCCATTACCTTATTAATATCCCACAGAACCAGCCTGCTCTTCCGTTTTGCAAATTCATAGGCAGTCGACCTGCCTATTCCATGTCCGGCTCCTGTAATGAGGATAGTCTCCCCAGCCACAGATTTTCTCCTTTGGGGAATGAAAATTTTCACCAATGCCTCCAAATAGGAGTAAATGATGGTGAGCAGAAGAAGGAGGAGATCCAAGATAATATTCATGGCTCTGCTCTGTACTCCTTCTCTGGTTCAATCCTTGTCTACCCGCAGCTAAGAGCCACCTTCTGCACAAAGGTCCAGGGGAGAGCTGTGCTCCAGGTGTTGATAGGACTGGCAGAAGTAAGCCAGATTTCCTCTACGTGTTCTGATAGGCTGGCTACACCTCGAGTTTGGAAATGATGCAATTGCTACTAAAAGCTTGGCACAGGGACAAAGGAATCCTGGAGAAAGTGCTCTCTGGACTTGCTCACGGAGAAGCAGTTTTGTGCTGTGTTGCACAATTAAGTGCAATTATTCTACAAATAATTCTAGAGATGGTGCATCAGCTAATTGTCTCTTGGTAGTCTCTTGGTATCTTTCTGTAAACGTGTGTGTGTTTGTGTGTGTGTGTATGTGTGTGTGTGTGTGTGTGTGTTTAATTGAAGGAAAAAGAGAAAGTAGAGGTATTGTCCTAAGGAGACTTAAATAAAGTTATAGGCCAACCAAGCTTAGTTTGATTCATTTATTCATGAAAGCTCAGCATCAATATTTCAGTTAACTAATTTTTTTTTTACATGAGATGCACATTTCCCTGAAACCCTCTTAAGTTTGGGGGAGATTGGAGGTTATACAAAGCAATCAAATCCCTTTGTGATACTATGGGAATGAGCATTAAATCTCCTGATTTATGCTCCAAAAGTCTCCACTTAAAAGTGGTGTGGGGGCGCCTGGGTGGCGCAGTTGGTTAAGCGTCCGACTTCAGCCAGGTCACGATCTCGCGGTCCGTGAGTTCGAGCCCCGCGTCGGGCTCTGGGCTGATGGCTCAGAGCCTGGAGCCTGTTTCCGATTCTGTGTCTCCCTCTCTCTCTGCCCCTCCCCCGTTCATGCTCTGTCTCTCTCTGTCCCAAAAATAAATAAACATTGAAAAAAAAAAATTAAAAAAAAAAAAAAAGTGGTGTGACTTCCAATACCCCAAAGTAGAAACAGTCCAAGTGTCTATCAACAGATGAATGGATAAACAAAATGTTATACATACATACAATGCAATATCATTCCTCTTTTAAAATGAATGCAATTCTGATATATGCTACAACATGAATGAACCTTAAAAACATTATGCTAAGTAAAATAAAAGACACAAAAGGACAAATATTGTTTGACTCCACTTATATAACCTATATTAGTCTGATACATTGAGATAGAAAGTAGAATGGTGGTTATTGGGAAATGCCACTATTTCTTTGGAGACCATAACATGAGACATTTACAGGATTTATGTACATTGCTATAACCCACTATTTTAGTCTAACTATAGTAGTCTGCCAAGTAGAAGTTGAGGATTATAATCTCTTCAAATAAATAATTTCCCCTTCCTTTCTGGAGGTTTAATTGTCAAAGGTTCTGTGCCCTACCAAACTGATAAAGCAGTATTAGGTAGTCTTAAATGTCTTATAAACTTCTTGAAACTCCAAAACCTAGTTCCTACCTGAACAAATCCCAAGTTCACATCTTGTAGAGGCCTCTGCATATTTTCTGTTTATGAAACACGTTGCTTCATCTCTGCATATCAATCCTACTTTTTTTCTTATAGTAGCAAAGAAAGGGTCTTGATCGCTATTGTGTACTTCTCAAGATTTCTTTCCTTGTTCCTCCAATTATTCTTTTTTCCCTATGAATTCCAACTTCTTCCTGCCTACAGGACCTGTCTCTTTTGCTTTCAACTACCTTCTGATCTCTCCAATTATAAAAATATTCTGTGAAATCTTTCCCTACCCAATCCCCTTTTACCATCCTGTCTTTCATATCTTACTGTCAAATTATTATATAGTAATTACCTCTGTTCTCTGGCTACCCATTTCCTTGGGAGGATAGAAATCTCTTGTCTCTTTATTCTTCACCTGGTGCATAGTGCCATGGTGGTCCTGAATATAAAGAGCTATGTGAGTATCACCAGTCCTGAAGATGGAAGGTGGGTGGGAGGTGAGCCATAAATGGGACCTAAAGGGCGAGCAGGGGTTGACCACATGGTGAACAGGATAAGAATGCTCCAGATATAGGAAACCATGTGTAGAGGCACTGGGATGTGAAAGATCATGGCACACTGAAGGACTAGGTCTGTCTTGGATAAGAGAGTGTAGGGCAGAGAGAAGGTAATGTATAGGTGCACAGAGGCTCAATCATTGAGAGCCTCAGCATCAAGGAAGGCTAGTGAAATGTTTTGAGCAGAGGACTGCCATCATCAGATTTAGAAATGCCACAGGATGGAGGATGCATTGGAAGAACGGCAAGAATAGATGGAGGGAAACCAGTGGACAGCTGTTAGGTCACCCAGGCCAGAGATGGTGGTGGCCTGAATGAAAGTGGTGGCAAAGAGATATTTGGGAGAGGGAATAATAGAATAAATGGGCATTAATTTAATAAATATACATCAAACTCTTGATATAGTCTTAGGGACTGTTCCAGGCATTGGGGATACAGCATTGAACAAAATACATCAAAACAAATCACTTCCCTTGGGAAATTTATGCTCTAGGGGCAATGTAGACAATAAAGATGATAAATAAGGAAGATATATAGTATGCTCCACAATGGTAAGTGCCAGGGAGAAAAATCGAGAACAGAGGCAGAAATGGAATCTGGTAGGGCATGGTTGTGTAGGCAGGGTTTTAGGTAAGGAGTGCTAAGTTCTGAAAAGACCTAAGGGAAAAAAGACTTAAAAGGAAGATGGAGCTAGCCATGTGGGTATCTGTGGGAAGAACATTCTGGAAAGGGAACAGTGACATACAAAGGTCTTGAGATAGGAATATGTCTGGTGAGTAATGGAACATCATGGGCGTGAACTGAAAGAAGGTGAGGGTAGTGTGACAGTGTTATGGGTCAACATGGATAGGTTATAGTTTCTAGCTATTCAGTGTAACAGTAATCTAGGTATTCCTGTGAAGGTATTTTGTGCTTAATATCTATGATCAGTAGTCTTTATTTTTTTTAATGTTTATTTATTTGTTTTGGGAGAAAGAGGGGAGGGGCAGAGAGAGAGAAGGAGAGAAAATTTCAAGCGGGCTCCGAGCTGCCAGCACAGAGCCCCACTCAGGGCTCTATCTCTCTCTCTCTCAAAGATAAATAAACATTTGGAAAAAAAAAGAGACTGAGAGAGAGATACCAGAGACGTCCCTTGCCCCTTCTGCTATGTAAAGACACAGAAAGAAGACAGGCTGGCTGGTTGTAAACCAGGAGGCAGGCTTTCACTAGACACCAAATCCTTGATATTGTCAGCCTGAACTAAGATATCCTGAGTTAGAAGAAATTCTGCCTCAAGACTGCAACATCAACTTGTGCCCAAGAGTTTCCAGTCTTCCTGTCTCCCCAACAGATTTCAGAGTTGCTAGCCTCCCACAATCACATGAGCCAATTCCTCAATTCCTTGAACTGTATCTCTTCTTGTATGTATGTATGTATGTATGTATGTATGTATGTGTGTATGTATGTAGATATATAAAATTTCCTACTGGCTCTGTTTCTCCGGAGAACTCTAATACAGGTAATAAGGTAGTGGAGAAGAAGACTAGATTACATATGGCCTTCTAGGTCATGGTAAAAACTTTAGCTTTAAGTTTTAGACGAGAAGCTGATGGGATATTGTGAGCTGAAGCATGATGTGAACTCATACTTTAAAGACCCATTCTGGCTGCTGTGCTGGGGGTAACAAGAGGTGATGGTGGCTTGCATCAGGGTGGTGGCAGTAGGGGTGATAAGAGGTGATAGAATTCTGGATATAGATATAGATATAGATATAGATATAGATATAGATATAGATATAGATATAGATACAGATATAGATATAGATATAGATATATCTGCTGTTTATTTGTCTATTTTTGAGAGAGAGAGAGAGAGAGAGAGAGAGAGAGCAAGGGAGGGGCAGAGATGGAGGGAGACAGAGCATCCCAAGCAGGCTCCGCTGTCGGTACGGAGCCTGACACAGCTGGAACTCATGAACCATGAGATCATGACCTAAGTTGAAATCAAGAGTTGAACACTTGACCGACTGAGCAACCCAGGCACCCCCGTATATATTTTCAAGGTAGAACAAACAGAATTGTTTTTGTAATGAATGTGGGGAGTGAGAGAGAGGAATCAAGGATGACACTACATTTTTTGACCTGAGCAACTGGAATAATGCGGTTTGGAACAGTTTTTGGATAACACGAAAATCTCAGTTTCAGAAATATTGCGTTGAAATGCCTGCAGGTCATACAGGCAGAGATATCAAGAAGGTATTTGCATATGTGTGTGGCATTCAGAGGAGAGATTCAGGCTGGAAATATAAGTGTGGGAATGGTGACCAATATTTAACGTGTGTGCCAAGGACTAGAGGATTTTTCTGAGATGAGGGATGAAGGTGAACAAAAGGAGGCAGGTGTAATTCCAGGTTTTTAGCTTGGACACTTGTTAGATGTGGCATTTTCTGTTGGGGAACACAGATGGTGTAGAGAAGATGCTAGCTTGAATTACTATACGAGGCCACCCGCAATTATAGGGAAGTCTATGAAAGTAAAAGGCACATCTCTCTCATCCTGAGATTGTCCAGTCATCCCTAGACCAATTAAAAAAAAAAAAAAAAAGGGAAAGAAAAAGGAAAACAAAACAAAACAAAAAACTACTGGAGTGGTCAGATTGGCTCTAAAGTGTACCGGGAATTTCTATCTACTTTTGGGAAGGATGTGATGGCCAGTGCAGATTAAGACTATACCAGTATTTTCAGACTCAGCTTTTTAATTTCAGGAAACTTTAGACTGTTGCGATATTGGGTCAGTCCAGGCTAGGTTTTTTGTTTTTGTTTTTGTTTTTTTTTAGGTAGAATACTTGAGCAACTAGGATTTAGGATTTCATTCTACCTTAAAATAATTCCTAGATGAAACAGCTTCAATTCCCATTGGAGATTTTCATTGGCTAATTATGGAATATTGTCTGAATACCAAGGGGAGCTTGAGTAAAAGGAAGCAGAGGGGGCTTAGGGTGATGGTTCAACTATCCAGGAATTCCACTGAGGTTGTAGGATGAGTCAGCAAACTTGGGCTCAAATCCTCAGCTTGACCTCTGAGTAGCAGTGTGATTTCAGGTAAGTTTGGTGAATGCCTTTGGGCTACCTCATCTATGAAATGGGAATAATGATGTCTACCACCCAGAATTCTTCAAGGGAGTAAGTCTATTGCCCAGCCTGGGAGAGGAGGCTCTTAATAATTGCTCCCCTCCCCCACAGTAAAATCCTCATTAGCTATTTACTTGCTAGCCAAGTTGATGTTGACAACCTACTAAGGGTCAATTTTAACCCTTTTCCTTGGCTTGATTCCTTACTCTTTCTAATCCTTATTTCCATTAAAAAGAATAGATTTCTGGCATGAGAATGGTAGCATGGGGACAGGGACAGGGAAGAGTGCTTCTGAAGGCAAGAATGGGAATATTCTCAAAGGGAATAAGGAGAGGCCAGTGAGTCCTTGTTGTCCCATAGCAGGGCTCCAGGGTGATAGCAAGGGCTCAGGAAGACTTTATGGTGTCTCCAGGGAGTGTTAGTTCCTTACCAACAGTCAGGATTTCTGTACCCCACAAAAGAGAGAGCCGTCTGTTATCAAGGTCCTATATTAGGACCACAGAGGACCATGATAGTTGACAGTTAGAGAAGTCTTTCCTGTTTACCCCAAGGCAATGTAAGCCTCTTTGATTTTGGTGTGACTCTCAGAAGTGGCCCTATTGGTGGTTGAGATGAGTTTTCCCACTAAACTGTTAGGACGTGGGTTCAGAGTTAGAATTCATTCATTCAAATAACAGTTAAAAGTTTTCAGACTTAGAGTCAAAGCAGTAATTGCCTGATGTTAGTGAATCAGAACAAGCTTTTTTTTAACAACAGCAACAAGAAAAAAAAAAAGAAAAAAAAAAGGAGGGGGGAGGCAGAGAACAAAAACCCAGAACTCCTACAGCATTCATTAACCTTTCAACAGAGTTAGGGCGTCAGCCTCTAAGGTTCTGAGTTATTGCTTGCTACAGGAATTTCAGCAATGCCTTCGACGCCTACTACACAGAATTGCTGGAAGATTAAATGGCCAAGTGTGCCTAGCATATGGTTAACATTCATGAAAAGGACTGATTACCATTCTGTCAGCGTACTATCCAAGAAGTAGTACTTATTTCTCATAATGGTTAATGCCAGAATCCTTCCAAGTGTTAATTTCAGACAAGTGTGTTAAGAGGTAAACATGTTTTGGGGTGCCTGGGTGGCTCAGTCGGTTGAGTGTCCGACTTCGGCTCAGGTCATGATCTCGCAGTCCGTGAGTTCGGGCCCCACGTCGGGCTCTGTGCTGACAGCTCAGAGCCTAGAGCCTGCTTCGAATTCTGGGTCTCCCTCTGTCTCTGCCCCTCCCCCACCCATGCTCTGGCTCTCTCTCTCTCTCTTTGTCAAAAATAAATAAATACTAACAACAAATTTAAAAAAAGAGGTAAACATGTTTATTGTGAAAAGAGGAAAGTCATCAGTAATCTTGGGGCCTCAGTCACCTTACTGAAGTTTCACTGTGTTTCCTCCTCACCTACTTCATTATTCTTGGCAAGCTGGAGCAGGTATAACTTAATCAAAATAATAAACACTACATGTATTTCAAAATGAGTCCCAAGCTGACTGGAAGAGACTCTCCAACCTTCTAGTGTCACTCTCACCTAACAGGACAGGGTTTAGGTAAATCTATAAATTCTGTGGTTATTCACAGGTACTCCAGTAGAGTGCTACCAGAGCATGGCTAATGTTGGAGAAGAGTCTAAGTTATGTTATTTAAATGTGACAATGTTTTTGAAGGAGGCATTTTTGACTCAGATATGTATTTACATCAACTGAATGTAGAATGTACTCTGACAGCAATTGTATTTGGATTCTCTGTATTAGAAGGTAGTTGATGGGCAGGGAGAACATTATTGCAGGAATACCTGCTGTGAAACATTTTCATATATTATAGAATCTACAGTATAATAACCTTCCTTAAGCTGATTATCTTATGATCCTTATCATCTGCAGTGGCACTGATGACATAACTTAATTGTTCAATAAGCCAACTGTTTAGGAAAGTACCAGACACATATTAAATAAATATAAGTTTTGGGGAGTCTGGGGGACTCAGTCAGTTAGGTGTCTGACTTTTGATTTTGGCTCAAGTCATGATCTCATGGTTCGTGAGTTCGAGCCTCGCGTCGGGCTTTGTGCTGGCGATGCAGAGCCTGCTTCGGATTCTCTCTCTCCCTCTCTGCCCCTCCCCTGCTCTCTTTCTCTCTCTCAAAACAAATAAACTTTTTTTAAAAGTTAAAAAAGTAAAAATAAGTAAGTATGTTTCTGTTTAGAAACAGAATCAAGATCTTTTACCATGAAATTTCTGTACCTAAATGTGACTCATTTACCTACATTTCACCAGGGTCAGTGATTCTGAGTTATATGTTTTCTAAGTATGAACCTTCTGATGGAAGGATCAAAGTTCTTTACTTTGTGTATATTAACACAGTCTTGGAAATATTTTTCTTCAATAGAAATCCAACAAACCTGAATATTTTTTCAATTCATATTCTCATCTCACTGAGCCTCACTTGCATCCAAGAAATTTCCAGATATTAAAAAAATAAAAAAAGATCTTTGATTATATAATGCATTTTCCTTTAATTTGAAGGATAAATCAAGCTTTCTTTTCAAGACAAAAAGACAGAGACAAAAGTTTAAGTTTGATTTGTTTATTGTTGCCACTATGGGTACACTCTCTTAATTCTCTGCCTCAAATCCCAATGGTGCCTCTATACCTGCAAGATGTGTCCATCTCTAGTTTCCTTGAGCTGAAATGTTTGGCTTTGGAATGAAACAGTGTGGTAATGTGCAGGATGAAATGTTTGAGCAGTATTTCTTACATCACATGAAACTCACTGTGAAATGCCATTAGATACAGTTCTTCATTAAATTTAGAGAGCCTGAAGTTTCTGTTTTTATGGAGAATAGAAAAGGAAACACGTGAATTATATAAAACTTAAGTGAAATTAGAAATACCACTATATCTTACATATTTATAATACAAATTTTGCAAAGCCTTCACAAGCCACAAACTCTTAGAAATTATTATAAAATTATTTTTGTTCCTTTTCTCCATTTTCTGTGAGGTCAATTCCTAAGATATTCCCCTCTTTGTATTATATGAAATTAGCTTTCAGCTAGAGGAGAGGTGGTAATAAATGTGCACTGCCAGGGCCTCAAAAGAGGATACTGAAGAAAAAAAGATAATTAGGAAAAGCAGAAGTCTAAACGTTAAAATTCTGGTGAATATTAGATGAAACCCACTGAGACCTGCTAAATCAGTTTTATTTATCTATGGCTAACGTATGAAGAAGAATTTAAGTTATGTTACTTAAATATAATGATGTTTTGGAAAGCAGGCATTTTTAAGGTATATATTTACATCAACTAAATGTAGAATGCAGCCCATGTAGAACTTATTGTCCTTTAGTTTTATATCCAACAACTGCATCAAACCTAATATCGATCTTTCGTTTTAAAAATGCCAGGAAACGCTCAGGAAGGATCCTAAAAAAAAGATACATGAAAATAATTAGGAAATTAATATTAAATGCACTTGTAAAATATATTCTTTTAAAATACTTATGTCTATCATGTATCATCTTTTTTTTTGCATGAGAGAAATAACTTTTTAATATATGTTCTATGATTAGGCAGCTATATGCAATGTAGAAATCATACTGGAATACAGTCAGGGAGCCCTGTGATAAAATGAGAGTAAAGTGGAACAGGCATATAAAAGACAGAAACTATTGTGTTGGGCTTCCTCTCTCTCTCTTTTTTCTTTCTCTTCTTCATTTACGAATAAGGAAATTTTTTGGATATTTCTTAAAAAACCAGAGTTTAGCCCCATTGCCCTAGTCCCCACCTAAAAATGAACATACATTTTTTTTTTTGTAGGCTTCATGCCCAATGTGGGGCTTATACTTAGAACCCTGAGATCAAGAGTCACATGCTCTACTGACTGAGCCAGCCAGGCACCCCAATAATGAATATTTCTAAAGTCCCCCATTATAATGCTGTTTTCTCATCCACAGCCGGTTATGGAAATACCTTTAGGGTGGAGGCTTCCAAGCCTTGGATAAATATGTGCAAACAAGCCTTGTCTGAAAACTGAAGATATGATTTGTCTCTTACTTCTCTGGACTATTTTCTAGTGAATGTACGTGCTGCTGTGACAGCTAATTTAACAATTAGAAGGAAAGCAGTACCATATTAATAGCAAGTTCTTGTCATCAGCAGTTTCATAATCAGTAGAGATAATATACATCTATAATCTGCCAGTATGGGTGTATCCTTTATCATGTATCATCTTAAACAAGATTAAGAACTTTAACTCTGAGTCACTACTATATGTTCTTTTCAATTAAATCCATTTTGGTTTCAAAAGGGAAAGGAAGGAGGTTTAACCACCTTTTAGGGTAGGAGTCACTTGAAATATTTAGTTTTTGAAATAAATATGCTCCTGTATTTTTCAGAAGATCCAGAGAAGAGGTGTGTAGAACTGAAGAGCTGAGATGTTAAAGACTTTTGAAACAAGAAACGTCACACTGGGAAGGAAGTGAGAATAGGAACTACTTTTACACTTTGTAATCCAAAATATTGCTCAAATGCTCCACTAAGAGACTAAAGAAACAGAACTGCTAAGTGAAAGTGCAGAGAATGAACTTGGTTTTGAGCATAATGCTGAACAAATTATTTAACTTTTGAGTTTAAACTCCTCACATGAAAATGGAAACAACACCTACTCCACACTGTTCTTGTGAAACATCAATGTGTTAATATAAAATACTTTAAATATTCTATTTTGTGCATGATGGATACGTGGTAGGTCCAAATTTTTCTTCCCACCCTATATAGGCATACCTCGGAGATATTGCAGATCTTGTTCCAAAATACAGCAATAAAGCGAATATCACAATAAAGCGAGTCAAATGAATTTTTTGGGTTTCCAGTGCATACAAACATGACGTTTACACTATACTGTGGTCTATTAAGGTGCAATAGCATTATGTCTAAAACAATTTTATACGCCTTAATTAAAAAATACTTTATTGCTAAAAAGCACTAACCATCATCTGAGCTTTCAGCAAGTTGAAATCACTGATCACAGATCACTGTAACAAATATAATCTTGAAAAAGTCTGAAATATTGTGAGTGACACAGAGACATGAAGTCAGGAAATGGTGTTGGAAAAATGATGCTGGTAGACTTGCTTGATGTAGGATTATCACAAACCTTCAATTTGTTAAAAATACATCTGAGAGTACAGTAAAAGGCAATAGAATGAGATATGCCTGTATTTAAGAATATTGAGGAACTTGTCACAATCCAATGAGTCTGAGGGGATCTAAACAGAATATATGAATCAGTGTAACTATAGTTGACCCTTGAACAACACACATGTATCTTTTGACTCCCCCAAAACTTAACTACTAATAGTCTACTGTTGACTGGAAGCCTTCCTGATAACATAAACAGTCAATTAGCACATGCTTTATATGTTATTTGTATTCTATACTATATTCTTATAATAAAGTAAATCAGGGTAAAGGAAATGTTATTAAGGAAATCAAAGGAGAAAATACACTTATAATACTGTACTGTACTTATAAAAAATCCACCTATAAGTAGACCCCTAAAGTTCAAACCCATGTTGTTCAGGGTCAACTGTATATACAGACATCTGACCAGATGGCATTAAAATAAAGCTTGGCAATTGAGCACTCAACACTCACAGTCAGAGAAAAATCAGGGCAATGATAATAATAGTGTTAATTATAATAATAACAGTTGTATATAACTTTTATTGAATACTCCAAATGCATCATTTTATTTATTCCTCACAGTCCTACAAAGCCTTACTGTCTCCATGTGACAGATGACGACACAGCTTCAAAGAAATTAAACAACTCATCTAATGGATAAAGAAATTGTGGTTTATATACACAATGGAGTACTACGTGGCAATGAGCAAGAATGAAATATGGCCTTTTGTGGCAATGTGGATGGAACTGGAGAGTGTGATGCTAAGTGAAATAAGCCATACAGAGAAAGACAGATACCATATGTTTTCACTCTTATGTGGATCCTGAGAAACTTAACAGAAACCCATGGGGGAGGGGAAGGGAAAAAAAAAGAGGTTAGAGTGGGAGAGAGCCAAAGCATAAGAGACTCTTAAAAACTGAGAACAAACTGAGGGTTGATGGGGGGTGGAGTGAAGGGGAGGGGAGGTGATGGGTATTGAGGAGGGCACCTTTTGGGATGAGCACTGGGTGTTGTATGGAAACCAATTTGACAAAAAATTTCATATATGAAAATAAATAAATAAAAATAAACAACTCATCTGTGTTCGTGTGTGAGCAAGTCACAAACACAGCTTCATCTAACCCCAGAGCACAAACTTTGTGCCTCTATGCTAAAGGTCTAGGAAATAAAATTAATTTATTCAATCAACAAACATTTTGGTGCCCCCTATGTGTGCATCAACTCTCCAAAGTACAGGGGCTACATACAGTGATGAAAAACAGGCAAATTTCCTTCCCTCATAGACTTACATTCTAAAGGACTATAATCACTGAGTGCTTACTTATGAAATGTAACAAGCAAAATGCTCAACACTTCACAGGTTTTAACTTAGTTACTCACCAAGGAGATCCTTGGTGATCTCCTTGAGTTTCATTATCTAAACCTCTAAGGTATGTTCAACCATAATTCCTTGTAGAAGGGGCTAAAAAGCCTGACATGTGTCGTGTATGCTTTTGATCTCTTGAAATGTTTTCAGTTCCTAGGTCAGTAATTCTCAAAGTATGATCTTTCAACCAACTGCCTGTGGCAGTTGCCTGTTAAAATACAGATGTCTGGGTCCCAACCAAAACATCCAATATTAAAGCCTCTAGGGATGACATCCAAGAATCTATATTTTTAAAATTATCTTCCTAAGTGATCCTGATGCCCCACTATGTTGCAGAAGCCTGACTGTAGGGACAAAGATCAAGAGGCTTCCTCCCTTCCTTCCTCTCTCTTCTCTCTTCCCTCCCTTCCTTCCTCCCTCCCTCTCTTCCTTTAACCTAAGCCATCTCTTCACCTTCCCCTCACTACCTGGATCAGCCTCGCTATCACACAGTGTTAACATATGAGTAATGAGGCAATGTGTTATGAGGAAGGTGGTTATACCAGTGGTTTCCAATCTTGGCTGTACATCAGAATTACTGGGGAAGTTGTATCTCTCAGAGACCAGACCACACTCCAGACCAATGACATCAGTCTTGGGGAGTAGGTCTCAGGCGTTAGTATTTTGAAAACTCCTAAGCGAATTCCAATGTGACCAAAGCTGAGAGCTACTGCTCTAAAGTAGTACTTCTCAAATTTGAATATGTATTCAGATCAACTACATGGCAGATCTTACTAAAATGCAAATTCTAGTTCATGACACCAAGAGAGTCTGTCTTTCTTTCTTTCTTTCTTTCTTTCTTTCTTTCTTTTCTTTCTTCCTTTTTTTCTTTCTTCCTTTTTTTCTTTTTCATTTTTTTTGAGAGTCTGTATTTCTAACAAACTCCTAGGTGGTGCTGATGTTGCTGGTCCGTGGAAGTAGCAAGGCTCAAGGATCTTTAAAGTTGTAAAAGATTATTTAACAATTTCTATGGTTCGGTATGATTTGTACAAAACAAGAGCTCAATGATTATCTGTTGTATATTTAAATGAATATTTAAAACCTAAATCTCTAATATGGTTGTCCTATGATTCTATTATGTAACAATGCTTAAAAAACTATCCTTCTTTGGGGTGCCTGGGTGGCTCAGTCAGTTCAATGTTGGACTTTGGCTCAGGTCATAATCTTATGGCTAATGAGTTTGAGCCCCGCTGTTGGGCTCTGTGCTGACAGCTCAGAGCCTGGAGCCTGCTTCAGATTCTGTATCTCCCTCTCTCTGCCCCTCCCCTGCTTGAGCTCTGTCTCTCTGTCTCTCTCTCTCAAAAATAAACATTAAAAAAATGTTTTTTTAAAGAAACAAAAAAACACCTATCCTTCTTTATAGTCATTCATTTATGAGACAAGACTTCTAGAAATATACACACTTCTCTAAAAAAAAAAAAAAACCCAAACTTTAAAACTTGTGGAAATTATTCAGTTCATTTACCCAACTGCTGTATAAACTTTGCTTCAAGGATTAACAAATGTGGTTTTAAAAACTGAGGGACTGGGGTTCAGATAGCTCAGTTGATTAAGCATCTGGCTCTTGGTTTTGGCTCAGGTCATGATCTCACAGTTTCGTGAGCTGGAGCCCCACATCCAGCTCTGCACTGGCTGTGCAGAGCCTGCTTCAGATTCTCTCCCTCGCTCTCTGCCCCCTCCCCTGTTCACACTCTCTTTAAAAAATAAATAAACTTAAAAAAAACACACTGAGGGATTATTTAAGCCTATCATTTTTATTACTTTAATTCCACTTAATTGTACTTTATCAAATGTCTGGTTTTAAATCTGAGTGAAAATATATAACACATAAATCTTTGTTTATAATGCTGATAGACATAACTGTCACTTACCTTTCCAGTACTGTTAACAAGGATATAGAAGATGGAATAAAAATCATTTTCTGTTCAGTGAGGATCCCATCCATCAGCTTGTCTACCACTTCCTCAGGTTCCAGAATGGGTCCCAAACTGAAATCAGAAGCAGTCTTTAGCAACAAAACATTTCCTGAAACTTTAGCTTTAGTTTGGTGCTAAACAAATGATAAATTACCACAGGATTCATAACATAAAGGACTTTGTAGCATCTGATCCATTAGAAGTGCTCAAAAATAGCAGCTGCTTTAGCATTAATAGTAACAACCATTTATTTAGCGCTTATCATGTACTGCACATTGTGCTAAACACTCTTACAGAGGACATCTCACTGAAGTTTTACAACAGCCTGTGAAGGAGACACGACAGTCCCTATTTTGCAAATAAGAATTATAGAAGGAGCCAGGACTCAAAAATAAATCAGCTAGATTAAGACTGACAAATTCACTTCTAAATCTTTAGAAGTCTTGGGGAAAAGGTCAAATACCATTACACAAGTTTTATTACACACTAAGACTCTTAGTTAACAATGTCTAAAGTGTCAGGGAAAATTAAAATACAAAAGTGTGCTCAGCTCAAGGTCCTTGATCTCCATATGGAACCCTTATATTTACTAGGTCTTGATTTAATTTTCAGCTTTGTTACTTAGTTCCATGTTGGATCTTCACTGTCTAAACACCCTGGCATATGCACTATGTGGTCCCTAAAGAGTGACCTTTGTTAGAACATGTGCACTTAGAATGGTGTTACACAAGGGGTGCCTGGGTCGCTCAGTCGGTTAAGTGTCTGACTCTTGGTTTCAGCTCAGGTCATGATTTCGCGGTTTTGTGAGTTCGAGCCCTGTGTCAGGCTCTGCACTGACAGTGTGACACCTGCTTGGGATTCTCTCTCTCCCTTTCTCTCTGCTCCTCCCCTGCTCTTGCTTTCTCTCTCTGAAAATAAACGAATAAAATTTTAAAAAGGTTGGGGGGCTTCTGGGTGGCTCAGTCGATTGAGTGTCTGACTCTTGGTTTCGGCTCCGGTCCTGATCTCATGGTTTGTGAGTTCAACAACCACATCAGGCTCTGTGCTTGCAGTGTGGAGCCTACTTGGGATTCTCTTTCTATCTGTCTCTTTCTGCCCCTCCCCTGATTGTGCTCTCTCTCTCTCTCTCTCTCTCTCTCAAAATAAATAAATAAACTTAAAAAAAAAAAAAGGATGGGTGTTACACAAGAATTGGTTGTCAGTTTTTAACATTTTATTAATGACTTAGAAAAAAAGGTACATAATTGAATACACTCATGAAATTTGCCAACATCACCAAACTGACTAACATTTTGGGGAGGCAGACTTTAAATGTGTGTGACTAGTTAAGAGGAGTGAGACAAAAAGAATTGGGTGGGATTCATTAGGAACAAATATAGAATAGTTCATTCAGATACAAAACATATGCAGTAAAGTAAAATTGGGACAGTTGAGAAGTATAGTAGTATGCTTATAAGTGAGTGTGATCATTGACTACATGAAGGAGGGCAGAGTTTAAAATATATATATAGGATATCATCTTTCATTCTCAGCATAGGTCAGTCATTTATTAGAACACTGTGTTCACCCTGGACTCTGAAGAATTACATAAGAAAAATCTGGAGAGCAACAGGAGAGAAAATGTAATAATAAAGGCGATAGCTTTTGGTCCAGAGGAGGCGGTGGAAGCTTGAAGAAGACTAAGCACTCCTTTAGCCTGTGGCAATAGGCAGGGGTATTAGGGCAATAGGATGATGAATCTAGGAAGTGAAGGATGCTTGTGCCTTGAAGTATCCAGAAGGAAATTAACTTTCTAGCATATTGCTACCAGACTTCACTATTCCCAGGCTCCATGAAAGCTCACAAACACCTGTGTAAACAGTACGGCATACCCCCTCATTCACACTGTGGTCTTGTGAGCCTATCAATCAAATCGTGTTGCACTGACTAAACTTTTCTTAGTGTGTTTGATCTCTTTATCCAAAGTTTTAGCTTCTGCCAGAATAATTTTCATGAAATTTAATGGCTAGCCAATATCATGATTTTTAAAAGACCAAAAGACTTCCAGAAAATCAACTTATTGGCAGAATAAAATCTTAAACATTAAAATATCAGTACATGGAAAAATGTTTTCCTATGACAGACTAATGTTAACAAGAGTTGTAAATCCTATGAAATAAATGTTCATGACCGATTTTGTAGAAACTATTCAAAAACACTTCAGGCCCATCTGTTGGTGTAGGGTAGGAGAATGCATGTGGGGCATAGGAATACTTAGGAACAAAGGGTATTTTCAGGTAGAAGGACTATGTTTGATTAATTGAACTACCACTTAAGTAGCTGAGTAATTTGGGGGAAGATATTGCTACTCTTTAAAGTTTAGAAGTTTTTGTTTTTGCATTTTATCTGAAAACTGGAGTTAATGCAGTGGTTTGCTAGTAAATGTTTCACAACTGGCTCCTTAGGGCACAGAATTATCTGTTTTGTACCATTTACTTTCTATGGTGTAAGAACCATGGCCGATTTCAAGCTATTAACATTGTGTCCCCAAATGAGTCTAAGCTGACCTCAGCACTCCACTGGTAATGTGTAGGGAAGTACTTAATACAGTCATATGACACAAATGTTACCCATCACCTTCTTTCATAGCATTTTCTTTCTTATGGTGCTAGCCAACAAAAACTAGTATCTTTCTGTAGCACACACAAAAACTAAATTTTTAGAGAAAAATTTTAATGCATATTTTATGTAGGAGGATAGATGTTTTTAAAAGGATATTAAACAAAAATAAATCTTGACTGTCAAAAAATTCCATCAGAATATCCAATTTCACTTAATTCATAAATTCAGATTATGTTACATTGTTTATATCACTAATTGGAAAGAGAGAGATAACTTATTTGAGAGAAAAACATTTATTTATTTATTTATTTATTTATTTATTTATTTATTATTATTATTATTATTTTTTTTAACGTTTATTTATTTTTGAGACAGAGAGAGACAGAGCATGAACGGGGGAGGGTCAGAGAGAGGGAGACACAGAATCTGAAACAGGCTCCAGGCTCTGAGCTGTCAGCACAGAGCCCAATGCAGGGCTCGAACTCACGGACCGCGAGATCATGACCTGAGCCGAAGTTGGCCGCTTAACCGACTGAGCCACCCAGGCGCCCCTATTTATTTATTTTTTTAAAACAAATGTTAAAATTTTTTTTTTATCTTGGGGAGAGAGTGTGCACACGAGTAGGGGAAAGGCATAGAGAGAGAGAATCTTGGGGCTCAGTCCCATGACCCTGGGATCATAACCTGAGTTGAAATCAAGTGTTAGATGCTCAACTGATTGAGCCACCAGGTGCCCCAAGGGAAGAACATTTTATGAAAAACTGTTCATATACCTAATGATAGAGCTCCAAAATACATGAAGAAAAATTGATGGAATTGAGAAAAAACAGTTTAAAAATAAGAATTGGAGACATTAATTTTACTTTCAAAAATGAATTGAACAACTAGAAAGATTAGCAAAGAAATAGAAGACTTGAACAAAAATATAAATCAACTAGACCTAACAGCATCTATAGCTTTGAACGGGCTTTTCTCTACCTTATTTAAATTTTGTTTATAATCATTATACATTATCACAAAAGCAATAAAGATACCTCCAATGACATATCTAGTACACATTTTAAATATGGTGTTTCTCAGGACAAAATCTTCAATTAAAAATTTATGTAAAGTGGGGCACCTGGGTGGCTCAGTCAGCTAAGTGTCTAACTTCGGCTCAGGACATGATCTCACGGTTTGTGAGTTCGAGCCCCGTGTCGGGCTCTATGCTGACAGCTTGCTCAGAGCCTGGAGCCTGCTTCTGATTCTGTGTCTCCCTCTCTCTGCCCCTCCCCCATTCTCTCTCTCTTTCTCTCTCTCTCTCTCTCAAAATAAATAAACATTGGGAAAAAAATTTTTTTAAATTTATGTGAAGAAATAAAGCTAGGAATAGCAGGGCATTTGGAGTTAGGGAGCTAGTAGGAATTCCAGTCTGCCACTTTCAGGCTGTGTGACCTTGAGCAATCTTCTTAACTTCCCCAACTTACAGTTTCTTTGTTCATAAAATGGGCATTGTAAGACTTATCTTGCAGATAAACATTAGAGCAAGGATAGGCAAACTATGTCCTGGTGCCAAATCTAGTCCTCCTAGATTAGAGATTAGAGGTAATTTATATAAGGTATCTACGCCTAGTCGGGCACCTATTCAGCAGGCTTTCAAAAAATGTTTTTAATAAAACGATTTCTTGATATCCAAGTTTATTTAATGCAAATAACTCTTAGCTATCAAAAAAAATTACTCAGAACACCTGATTACACTTAATTCCAATTAACTCAGATTATGCTGAATTATAACTGCTATAGTAAACCAGTTTCTTTGCAGTGTGTTAGATGTGTAAATATAAGAATCAATAAACGGTATCTTTGATGTGCTTTAAAAGGGAATGTAAGTCCCAACATTAATATGATACAAATTCTTTGGAATCAATCATTTTGAGGTTTGTTTAGTTTCCTTCTTTCAGAAAGGCCCTCCTCTGTGTGAAAAGGGAAAAGGTTTGGCCTGAGGCTCAGTTCTGTTCCTTACAGGTAAATTACTTAATCTCTACAAGCAAAAGCATTGTCATGAGTTTTAAGAAAATTACAAATTTTGGGGCGCCTGGGTGGCTCAGTCAGTTGAGCGTCCAACTTCGGCTCAGGTCATGATCTCGCGGTCTGTGAGTTCGAGCCCCGTATCAGGCTCTGGGCTGACAGCTCAGAGCCTGGAGCCTGCTTCATATTCTGGGTCTCCCTCTCTATCTCTCTCTGCCCTCTCCCGCTCATGCTGTCTCTCTCTGTCTCTCAAAAATAAATAAACATTAAACATATTTAAAAAAAAAAGAAAATTACAAATTTTATTTAGTGTCCACAATATAGACTAAGATCTAACTGTCTTCTAATTAGCACTAAATTTCCAGATTAAAACCAACTTCACCGTTGGTATCTACTCTAGTATCAGTTTATCTTCAAAGGGGTTCATGTGGCAGGGACCAAGACCCAGACCCTTGCCAAACCAGGTTATATTCCTGTGATTGGTCTAGACTCCTGCCAACTTCGATTTATCCTTTTCCCCCCATAGCAAGCTTCCCAATTATTATTTATTTATTTCCCCCAATTATTTTTTTAATTGTCACTAGTAGAGCTTTGCCAGAGAGGGCACTCTTGCCCACAAGGAACGTTAGTTTATGTAGCCTTGTCCTGGGGGCAAGGTTAAAAAACCCAATTATAATTTTATAAAAATATGGTACCTGTTTTTAACTGCTGAAAGGCAGTCTGAGTGAAAAAGTTGACTCAAAATATTATATTAGGATCCAATGAGAGTTTTCCCCCTGAAAATTATTAAATAATGGAGGAAATTGGCAAATCTTACCCTTGAGGATGGTACTACTCTCTGTGACACTCCCTTTTAATTTTAATGAACTCTTAAAAAAATTTATTTGTTCTATTGAGATATGATTAACACATCACATATCACATGTAAGTTTAAGGTGTACAATGTGTTGATTTGATACAATTATATATTGCAATATGATTATCACTGTGGAATTAGCTAACACCTCTATCATAACACATGGTTATTTTTTGTGTGTGATGGGAACAATTAAGATCTAGCCTCTTAGCAACTTTGATGTTTATAATACAATATTGCTGCCTATAATCACTATGCTGCACATTAGAACTCCAGGAGTTAAGTTACTGGTTGCAAGCTTATATCCTGAAACAATTATCTCCTCAATTCCCCCACTCCTGGTAACCACCATTTTACTGTGTTTTTATGAGTCCAGCTTTTTTAGATTCCACACTTAAGTGAGATCATACAGTACTTGTTTGACAGTTTAGTGAAGTTTTATCCTCTTTCTACTTCTGGTCAGTTCCACTCCTCAGGACCCCGAAATAATTCATCTTTTGTTTTCTCTTCAGAGTCCAATTAGGGTTTATTTGATTAATACAGATGAGTTTAAACACTAGGTCTTCTGAAATAAATATGCTTTTGTTTTCTAACAAAATTGTATCTTAAAAATGGACTTTTAGGACAATTTGATAGATTCTTTGTAGGGCATCAGATCTTTGCACAGCTACCAAATTTCTGCTTGATGTTGGCTTTCTGCTCTATAACTGTGGGTAGACATATTTACATTAAGATGTATTTAAATAGAACCCGATATTTTCCCAAAGTGCCACATTGAATATTCTTCATTAATTTAACATATATTTTTACCAAAGGCAGATGAATTGGGGGAAAGAGGCAAAATGAAATTTAAAAATTGAATCTTAGGGGCACCTGGGTGGCTCAGTTGGTTAAGCGTCCAACTTCAGCTCAGGTCATGATCTTGTGGTTTGTGAGTTCAGGCCCCATGTAGGGCTCTATGCTGACAGCTCAGAGCCTGGAACCTGCTTCAGATTCTATGTCTCCCTCTCTTGCTGCCCCTCCCCCACTCACACTCTGTCTCTCTCAAAACTAAACATACATTAAAAAATAAATAAATAGGGGCGCCTGGGTGGCGCAGTCGGTTAAGCGTCCGACTTCAGCCAGGTCACGATCTCGCGGTCCGTGAGTTCGAGCCCCGCGTCGGGCTCTGGGCTGATGGCTCAGAGCCTGGAGCCTGTTTCCGATTCTGTGTCTCCCTCTCTCTCTGACCCTCCCCCGTTCATGCTCTGTCTCTCTCTGTCCCAAAAATAAATAAACGTTGAAAAAAAAAAAAAATTTTTTAAAAATAAATAAATAAAAATTGAATCTTATCAGCATGATAGATCCCAGTATGTATGCAGATTTACTATAAAGATAACATTTCAAAGTAGTGAAGGAAATGATGTATTATTTAATAAATAATGCAAAATAATTCATTAACTATTTGGGAAAAACAAGCTATACGGTGACTTTTTTTTTTTTAATTTTAGAAGGAGGGCGAGAACATGCAAGCAGAGGAGACAGGCAGAGAGAGAGAGAAAGAGAGAGAGAGAGAGAGAGAGAGAGAGAAAATCCCAAGCAGGGACACAGGGCTCGATCGATCTCATGACCCTGGGATCATGACCTGAGCTGAAATCAAGAGTCAGAGGCTCAACCAACTGAGTCACCCAGGTGCCCCTACCATGACCTTATTTCTTAAAGTAAATTTGTGTGGAGCAAAGCTCCAAATGTGAAAATCCAACCATAAAAGTACTGGAGAAATAAATATAGGTGGGTATTTTTATAAGCTTGGGCTGAAAAAGACCTTTATAAATATCTCGCCAAACCTATAGGCCATGATGGAAAATAAACTGAGAAGTTTTAATGTAAAACTAAATAAAAAGAAGTTGAAAGGCAAATAGCAAACTGGGGAAAATATATGCAATGTGTATGACATATAAGATAGTATCTTGAATGTACAATGAACCTATAGATATTAATTTAAAACTCTATAGCTCAATAGAAAAGGTGAGCAGAGGTCATGAAACAGGCAATTGACAAAAGAAGTCAAACTACTGGGGTGCCTGGGTGGCTCAGTCAGCTGGGTATTCAACTCTAGATTTCAGCTCAGGTCATGATCTCATGGCTTGTGGGATCGAGCCCTGTGTCAGGCTCTGTGCTGACAGCACAGAACCTGCGTAGGATTCTTTCCACCTTCCCCTTTCTGCCCCTCCCTTGCTTTCACAGTCTCTCTCTCAAAATAAATAAATGGACATTTAAAAAAATTTAAAAAAAAGAAGTCAAACTACCAAAAAATAAACATTTAAATAAAATTTAAAAAGGGGCACCTGGGTGGCTCAGTTGGTTAAGCATCCAACTCTTGGTTATGGCTTAGGTCATGATCTCACAGTTCATGGGCTCTGCACTGACAGTGGGGAGCCTGCCTGAGATTCTCTCTCTCTCTCTCTCTCTCTCTCGCACACACTCTCTCTCTGCACCCCCCCCCTTGTGTGTGTGCTGTGTCTCTCTGAAAATAAATAAATAAACCTAAAAAAAATAGAAGGAAAGAAGCCCTACTACCAAAAAACATAAGAAAACACTTTAATGTAGCTACTAGGTCATCAGGAAACAAAGATGATCCTTCCTGTATGGAAAGGGCAGAACATCACCAGAAGGCAGGCTGCTGAGGAAGTAGAAAAGCGGTGGCGCTCTTCCTGCCCCGTGGGTACAGGTGCAGATTGGTGAAACACTTCCGGGGCAGTTTGGCAGCACGTACGAATATTTAAAATGTGTACACCCTTTGACCCAGTAATCCCTCTTCTGAAATCTACCTGAAGGAGACACCACCAAAATGTGAAAATATGTGCGCATTAGTGATGAGGGAGCTTGGGGCAAGATGAGGGCAAAATACAGGCTGGCACACACATACCCACTCCCCCCACCCCCCAGGTGGAATGTGTGTGATATTCCTCAGACACTCCTGGCTACCGAAGAACAAAGAAAACTGCCATGGTGATGTGGGAAACTAAGACAAATGAAAAACTAAATTCCCTTACTGCCTACAGCCCAGTGACAAGTCCTTCAAACCAGCAGAGTGACCTCCCTCTATAGGGGCTCAGCTGCCTGGATGATGACAGTTTGCTAGTGGCAAAAGAGAACCTTGGCTTAACACTGTCACAACCTTGAGGATCCTGTAAGTCTACTTCCTTTATCTCAACTGCCCCAAGATATATGTTGTCAATCATCCTCCAAGTTTATGCCCCCCCGCAATATACATCTGAAGAGTCTCATGACTGGGGTTTTATTAAATGGTAATAAGTGGTGTTTCCCTAGGAACAGCTAGCCACTCAAGGTCCTAAAAACCTTGCTTCCAAAATACCTTAGAGACTTACTCTATCCTTGACTCTGCCCCAACCTGAGGGTATACAATGAGTTACCTGTCACAACCCCATGCAGCTATTCCTGCTCATGGGTCCTGTCCCCATGCTTTAATAAAATCACTAGTTTGGCACCAAAAACGTCTTCAAGAATTCTTTCTTGGCCGGCAACTCTGGACCTTACGAACCCCCCATCACCCCAAAACTTCATCACTAGGGTGTTCATTGCAGCTGCGCCAGGGTAAAAATTACTAGTAGATACTGATGTTCAGACTAAGTAACCAACACAAGTTATGATAAAGTTCTGTCTTTACTGACATGAAATGACGTCCATGACATAAGGCTGAGGGAAATAAGTTTACCTACAGTTTTCAGAACCCCACATGTAATATATGCCAGTTACATATAATTTAGACATTTAAGGTATACATGGAAAGATGTCTGGAAGGATGTTCATCAAAATGTTGAGTAGTTTGCAGTAGATAGAAGGTTTCAAGGCAATTTAAAAATAAACTTTCTTACTTATTCGTATTTTTCTATATGTTGGAATTTTTTAAAGTTTATGCATCATGTTACAAAGACATTAAAACTACTCCCAAAGAAAAGAAACATTAAAAATTAACCTCTGGGGCACCTGGGTGGCTCAAATGGTTAACATCCAACTCTCGGTTTCAGCTCAAGTCATGATCTCACAGCCTCATGGGTTTGAGCCCCACATCAGGCTCTAGGATGGCAGCTCGGAGACTGCTTGAGATTCTCTCTCTCACTCTCTGCCCATCCTCACTTGTGCTGTCTCTGTCTCTCTCAAGATAAATAAACTTAAAAAAAAAAAAAAAACTAACCTCAGAGCTTATCCTTTATAGTTTTATAAGTTTTTAAAAAATGTTTATTTATTTTTGAGAGAGAGTGCACACAGGGGAGGAGCAGACAGAGAGGTAGAGGATCCGAACAAAGAGGTCTCTGAACTGACAGCAGAGAGCCCAATATGGGGTTTCAACTCACAAACCATAAGATCATGACCTAAGCTGAAGTCGGTTGCTGAGCCATATAGTTTTATTTTTTAACTAAGTAAAGACTAGTGCTCACTATGGAGGATAATCTCTAGATTACCGATGATGCTTGTTAAACAGAGTCCCAAGGCCCCTTCCCCACCACTACCCTCTCCTAGCTAAACACAAGCAATCAACATCTCTGGGAGTCGGACCTCTACATGGTTCCCAAGCATTCCTGGTGAAAGGTATGTATACTTAAGTCAGAAAACCACTGCTCAGGAAAAGAAAAAAAGGAGGATTACCAAGTTCATCTGAGTTCCTCATATTTATGTTTACATATATTCTCCCCTTCTCTTTGCCTCACCTGCTTTCCCACAATCTACAGGAGCTGAAATTGAGATGAGCTAAGGGAATTGAATGTCAGGTGTTTTAAGGATTAAAATATTTAAGAAAACCCACGGAATGGCTGATATTCATAGCAATCACCAATGCTTTTGTCGTCTTCATTTCTGTCTCAACTTACCTGGTACTTGCGTTTTTGATGAAGCCAGTATTTATGAAATTAGGGCAGAGACATGTTGTTTTGATTCCAGTTCTTTCTAAGGCAGCCAGTTCTTCAGTCAAAGCTTTATGAAATCCGACAGCAGCAAATTTGCTTGAACTGGAAATAAACAGAGAGGCCAGAAGATAATTAGAGAAAGCTGAGGTATCTATTGAATTCAGATGTCTGTTTTCTTTAGTTAAGTGTGGTCCTTCGCCGAGCCTCATGGCCATCAGCTGAGTCTCAGGGTCCAGCCCAGACCTACCAAATCAGAATGTGCATTATGGATCCTCAGGTAAATTTATAGGCATTAAAGTCTAAGAAGCATTGACCCAGAACACTTATTGGAGCGAGAACTGAGTGGGTTTAAAGGTCTTGCTAGGAAAACTGGTAAAGCATTGGTTTTTGTTGTTGCTGTTTCCATAAGATTTAATGTCTCCATAGCCTGTTAATTATTTAATACATCCAGGGAATTCCTGGGTAAATTCTCCTGGACAAGTCCCATTTTCCCTTTCAGACTCTGCTTCACTTCCTCAAAGAGGCCTTTCCTGACCCCTAGTCTAAATTATTTCCATTATGTAGTAATCTTCAGTTTTACATGACAGCCTGTTTTGAATTTGTGATTAAATACTTGTTTGGGTGATTTTTTTTTTTTTTTTAATGTCTGTCCCTCAAACTTGTACTATAAGCTCTGTGACTATTTTGGTTTCCAAGGAATCCCCAGGGTCTACCACAGTGCTTGGCTTATAATAGCTGCTCAAAAAATATTTGTCAAATAAATAAATCAAAATGCAAAGCAATTCTTACTGTCACAGCTCCTTCATTTGCCAAGAGAGGCAAATTAATAATACTTTAAGCAGACATTACTTTTCCAGTTAGGTTTTTTTTTTCTTTTTAAATCAGCTTTATTGAGAAATAAATTCATGTATCATATAATTCTCCCACTTGAAGTGTATAATTCAGTGGTTTTTGGAATATTACATTACTGATTTTTAAAAATTATGTGAAAATACGGGTGCTTGGGTGGTTTAGTCGGTTAAGTGACTGACTCCGGTTCAGGTTATCATCCCATGGTTCGTGGGTTCAAGCCCCACATCAGGCTCTGTGCTGACCGCTTAGAGCCTGGAGCCTGCTTCGGATTCTGTGTCTCCCTCTCTCTCAGCACCCGCCCCACCCCCCCACTCTCTATTTCTTTCTCTCAAAAAGTGAATAAACATTAAACAATTTTTTTTAATTGTGTGACAATATACATAACATAAAATTTGCCATTTTAACCATTTTAAAATGTGCAACTCAGTGCCATCAATTACTAGATTATTTTTCTCTAAGTCTATATTTATTAGCAATTACACAAAGTAGCTGTAAATTCTTGCCAATTAACCTGTGCTTTGGAAAATACAAAGCTATGCAAAGTTCTCTTTCAACTTGTTTCTTTTAAACTTAGACATATACTGAAGGCTTAAAAGATAGATGGCTATATTTACTCATGAAAAATGTAAATCTTGGGGTGCCTGGGTGGCTCAGTCAGTTAAGCATCCAACTTTGCCTCAGGTCATGATCTCCCGGCCCGTGAGTTCGAGCCCCACGTCGGGCTCTGTGCTGCCAGCTCAGAGCCTGGAGCCTGCTTCGGATTCTGTGTCCCCCTCTCTCTCTGCCCCTCCCCCACTCATGCTCTGTCTCTCTCTGTCTCAGAAATAAATAAACATTAAAAAAAATTTAAAAAACAGAAATAAAAATGTAAATCTTAACTTGAAAAACCACACAAAAATAATCGCACATAAAATTGATTACTACATGTCAGGCACTGTCCTCAGTTTTTCCGATGTATTAACTGCATTTGCTCCTCGCAACAACTCTGTGAAATAGGTATTACTATGATCCCCGTTTACCAAAAAGGAAGCTGAAGCACTGTGGGGGTTGTTGGTTTGCAATCTCCTCTGGAGCTCCTTGGGCAAGATCTGAAACTGCCCCCACCCCTCCCCTGCACACAGAGGGCGGGGAGAGAGCAAAGAAAGAGGCAGGCCACTCCAGATTGGCAAGTGGCAGATTTAACAAATAAGGGAACCTGGAGGTTTGTCTTGGGCAGCCGCAGGGTGAGGTCCTCACACCCACCTGCCAGAATCTTACAAGTTTATATACAGGCCTTTTGGGTTCAGTCATATATACATCCAGACAGTCACAGCACATTTCTATTTCTAGCCCAAAGGGTACCTTTGTGTGAGTCAGAAAAACCTGCTCCTCTTCTAAAGCTACTTTACTGCCATCTCCTGGAAGATTTTTTAAGTTTAAGGGGACCCGAATATGCACAGTGCCCCCTAGAATTGTGTAGTGTGCAATCTGCGCACAAACTGTGTGTGTCGTTCCTGCTTTGACAACACTTGATGAGAACTTTTACTTCTGCTGAAAGCACTATCAATAGTTTCTCATACAGAACATGTTCTCTCTTGGTTTTCATAGCTAAACATTCAGTGGAGTAGAATCAAATTAGAATCAAGAGTTACAGTATTTACCATGGCAACGAGGAGGAAGCATGACAGGGCATTCACAGCCTTGTTGGATCCTCTGATTCTCTTGGGTTACCTCAATGCCTGGGGACTAAGAATCTGGCAGAGAGTAGAAGTTCGTGTAGTAGCTGAGTAGCAACACCTGCAGCTAGCTTTCATCAAGGAAAACAATGCCAAATGATGTGAGCCTTTGATGGCCAGGGGACAATCACCTAACCTAAACTGGGTTTGAAAGAGACAATACATGATCTGCATCACACATCTGTTCTGTAACTGCTTCAACAGCAATTTCATCTTAAAAAACAAACAAAACTCCCCCAAAACCCAAAAACTCAATCCAAGTCTATGTTCATAAAAAAATGTTTTTAAGTTTATTTATTCATTTCAAGGGAGATGGAGAGAGTAAGTGGGGAAGGGGAGGGAGGGAGAGAGAGAGAGAGAGAGAGAGAGAGAGAGAGAGAGAGAGAGAGAGAGAATCCCAAGCAGGCTTCCCATTACCAGTGCAGGGTCCAATGTAGGGTTTAAACTCATGAAATGTAAGATCTTGACCTAAGCCAAAAACAAAAGTCAAACATTCAACCAACCGAGCCACCCAGGCACCCCATTTTAGAAACTATTAGAAAACAAATACATGTTAAGAAAGGAAAGGAAAGGAAAGGAAAAGGGAGGGAAGGGAAGGAAAGGAAGACAGAAAATATAGATGAACAAAATAAAATTACTTGTCATTACCAAAGAATAACCACTCTCTAGGTGTGGTTCGAGTAAAATGGCTTGGTATATATCCTTGCAAACTTTTATTTATTTTTTTCACATAATTCCAGATTTAATGAGTGTCTATATACTTTTTTGTGCCATATTAGAAAATATAGTTACAGGCTTTTGGGGGTTATAGTACATGCCACAAGGTCACATTAGAAAATAAATTCCATCTTTAACGTCACTAAGATATGTAATACACAAATTACAATACTTAGAATGATTTCTGCCACTGCAGTAAAGTTCAAAGATAATTAGATAACTCTCATTTCAATGGCTTCTGGATAAAGCTACAATGAACTGTTCATGAGAGATCAAATAGTAAAAACAAAACAAAACAGATAAACATAAGCACAGGAAGCTCATCTTGACTTTTCAAGGAAAATAAACATTCATGAATTACTTACTATACCCACAGTATACGGGACCCTCAGGTAAAAGATAACTGAATTGTTTCTGGACTATTTCCTTTTGGATTGGATGGGAAAGTCTTAGCTTATGCATACCATGTGACAGAGGAGTTTTGCAACAGTCTAGGGATGAGGCTGGGAACCACACACCCCTCTTGTTGCTGTTGTTACTTAACAGGTATTGAGGTCCAAGTGCAGTAGAGAATACATAATTAGGCATGGTTTCTGACCAGGATATTAACAACTTTTGTTAAAGGAAAATGTCTAGACACTAAAACAATTTATTCTCCTCATCTTTAGTAACCTTAAGGCATATCAAATAATGATTTGATTTGGTTTCCTATGGGAGATGAGTTTTGTGGAAAGATTGTAGAGTGCAACTTAAGAATCAGATGTCTTAGAATGACCTTGGTCTCCCCTGTCAAACGTCAGTCATTAAGGCTAAATTACTGCATTCTCCGGATAAAAGTTGATTCTATTTTAATTATAGAATATAAGTTTCTTCATTGGTTAACCTACCTAAAAAGTTCAAGCTGTTCCTTGGGCATTTTCAGTAGATATATCTGCCTTTGCCTTCACATATTGGGAAATACTAATATATATGAGTTAATTACTGTGGACCATCTTATCATATTTTTCTTTTTTTTTAATTTTATTTTTTTAAATTCACATCCAAATTAGTTAGCATATAGCACCAATGATGTCAGGAGTAGATTCCTTAATGCCCCTTACCCATTTAGCCCATCCCCCTCCCACAACCCCTCCAGTAATCCTCTGTTTGTTCACCATATTTAAGAGTCTCTTTTGTTTTGTCCCCCTCACTGTTTTTTTTTATTATTTTTGTGTTCCTTTATCTTATGTTCATCTGTTTTATCTCTTAAAGTCCTCATATGAGTGAAGTCATATGATATTTGTCTTTCTCTAATTTCGCTTAGCATCATACCTTCCAGTTCCATCCACGTAGTTACAAATGGCAAGATTTCATTCTTTTTGATTGCTGAGTAATACTCCATTGTGTGTGTGTGTGTATATATATATATATATATATATATATATATATATATATATACCACTTCTTCTTTATCCATTCATCCATCGATGAACATTTGGGCTCTTTCCATACTTTGGCTACTGTTGATAGTGCTGCTATAAACATTGGGGTGCATATGTCCCTTGGATAAATACCTAGTAGTGCAATTGCTGGGTTGTAGGGTAGTTCTATTTTTAATTTTTTGAGGAACCTCCTTACTGTTTTCAAATGGCTGCACCAGCTTGCATTCCCACCTTGCAAACTTTTAAATGCAAGATATATATCTTTTATATATATGCATACATACGTATGTATACACGTGTAGATATTATATAAAAACAAGATACCTACCCATGCCTGTGTTTATATATTTATACGCATACAACTATATCTGTTGTTTCTAGAAATTGGCCAAGCACTGTTGGGGTGTGTGCAACTCGTAGGTTCCTGTTGGCTATGGTGGCCTCACTATATTGCAAAGAATTGTTTTTACAGTATACAGTGGAGCACACCATTACTGTTCCCTGCTTGTGATAGTTAAGTTCTTCAGTTATTACAATGGCAGGGATTTTTAAATGGATAACTATTATAGTTTTTTTTTTTTTTTACAACAATTCCACTATTTAGATGTTTACAACATTTAGAATCCTGGATTATACTTTCTCTTTATACTACTTTGTTTCCACAAAGTTACTTTATTAAAAATTATTAACTTTTATTCATGGTACAAAAAGATTACTCTTGTTGTATAATTTCTTGCTCCTACAAGGGATGAGAACTGCTTTAAGAGCTGCCTTCTAATTGGACAATTTCCCTGCAGCCACCTCTAGAATGGTCAGCCTGGAGGGGATTAATGATTGATAAAGCTATTGTACAAGAGACTGTGCAACTGACTATTTCGGCAACTTCAAGTTTATCATCATTAACAGTAGTTTTCATTAGGGTAAGAAATCACATACAAGCATAGGAACAAATTAAGGAACCACATCCTGACTTACCAATATGCCAGTAAGAAGGGGACCCCAGTATGCCCAGCTGCTGAAGCCACAGTGACAATATGGCCATGATTATTCTTCATCATCATTGGAAGAAATGCTTTTGTAGTCTAGAAATAGTGTTGATTAAGAGACAATGGTATATTGTTATTTCTGATTTTGTAGACCTATTGGGAAGATTTCCAGACAAAGCTATACTCTATTAACATTTTCCTAGTATAAAAGAAAAAAAAATTTAGATTAACTGCCAAATGTGGCCACATGAGGCAAATGGATAGGATGCCTGGATTAGAAAAACTAATTAAGCAAGGCAATGGATACTGAAAACTTTAAGAATCCATTTCACTTAAATTGTGAACTTCTAATATGCCCTGGTCCTCTCTTTACCTTTTGTCACTGATACTTTCTATCATTTCATATATTGAATAGATATAATAATCTACAGTTATCAAAAGAATTTATATGCAATGTGAAATTGTTAGCAAATAGTTTGGTTATGTCATTTACCAAAATACTGAAGTGAACAGCAATCTTCTAGTAGTCACCGAATGCAATAAATATTTACTGAGCACCTATTATGTGATGAGGATTCAAAAACAATTAAGGCAATGCCCTACATTCTAACAGAGGCAGAAAGACAGGCAAACTTGTAAGTTATAAAAATACAAAGACATAGGTCAATAACTTGGAAATACTGACATAAGATAATACTGCATTTTTACCAACTCCAACATTCTTTTGAGATTATGCTTCCCAAACTGACATCCAAGAAACCTTTGAGAGGCCCTTTAAGGAATGGGCTATTTGGGCAATTTTCAGCCTCTTCAGAAATTCTTTTTTTTTTTCTCTCTCTCTCTATATATAATCTATAGACCTTGAGTGGTGAGATTTATAATAAAGTTTGCAGCTTTGGGGCCAGAAAATACTCAAGGCCTGAGTCTCCTGAGAATCTGAAAAGCAAACTGGGCTCACTTTTAACAGAACCACAGAAGAGGACTTGGATTATCTCTAATTCCTTCTTTCATAAATAAGATCACATAGAGATGTGAGAATCTAGTTTATTTTTGTTTTTAATTTTTTTTAAGAATCCAGTTCAAAATTAAAACATATATAACAGCTGAAGTTTATTATTAATTAATTATTATTATTAATATTTTTAAGGGGCGGGGAGGGAAAATGGTTGATGAGATTTGACCACAGCATGAAAATTGACTGTTTGGGTGCACCTGTGTGACTCAGTCGGTTGAGCTTCCGACTTTGGCTCAGGTCATATCTCATGGTTCGAGCCCCACGACAGGCTCTGGGCTGACAGCTTGGAGCCTGGAGCCTGCTTTGGAAACTGTGTCTCCCTCTCTCTGCCCTTCCCCCACTCATGCTCAGTCTCTCTCTCTCTCTCTCTCTCTCAAAAATAAATAAACATTAAAAAAAAAAAGGGAAGAAAGAAAATTGACTTCTTTGGGGGGCACCTGGGTGGCTCAGTTGGTTGAGCACCCGACTTTGGCTCAGGTCATGATCTCGCCGTTCATGGGTTCGAGCCCCATGTCAGGCTCTGTGCTAATAGCTGGGAGCCTGGGGCCTGGAGCCCGCTTCAGATTCTGTGTCTCCCTCTCTCTCTGTCCCTCCCCCCTTCTCTCTCAAAAATGAATAAACACTAAAAAATTTTTTAAAAATAAAAGAAAATTGACTTGTTTTTTTTAAAGTTTCTTTATTTTTTTTAGTAATCTCTACATCCAACATGGAGCTCGAACTCATGACTCTGAGATCAAGAGTTGCATGCTCTTCTGATGGCACCAGCCAGGCACCCTCAAAAATGACCTCTTTGTATGATGTTATCCTTAGTGCCTGGAGAAAACTTCAGTATTGATTTGACACATCTTTATGTCTACTGAAAGCTCCACCTTAAACATAGTCTTTGGGTTTTACAAAAGGGAATGTTCTTGTAAAAGAAGTCATACCTACCCAGAAATGTGCAAGTATATTAACTTCAAAAGTCTTTTCAATCTGAGGGTCTTGTGTAGCAAACAAATCCGATGTGTAGACTACACCAGCATTATTTACTAAAATACTAACATCTCCAATTTCTGCTTTCACCTTTAAAAATAAGACAAATATCTGCATCATTAAGAGTTACAAACGAAGGTTTGCATGCAAGGATCATTAAAGAACTATGTGTTTTTTACATCAGATGTGAAAAAAAGAGTAGTTTTGTAATCTATGTGCCAAAATGGAAAAAAGAACTTTTTAATCTTAGCTACTTAATTTCAAAACAGCTAGACCTGGAAGTCTGGCAGGTAGAAATTTTCTTTTGCAATTTAGTCTCTTGACTTTGCTCTATTTATTATACCCGAGAGGCATCTGGCAAATAAAAACAAAACCGGTGACAAAAACCTAGCATTTATTTTTTAAATACTACTTCAAAGGGTAAGCAAAAAAAAATTAATTGGCAAATGCAGGGACTATATAAGAAACTATGTAAAACTGATTATACCATTAAGCTAGTCACACCTTCTCTTGCTTTATTTTTGTGGTCTGTCACTCCATTCTATTGTTCACCAACTATCTTCCCCTGGTGGCAGCTGGCCTATTTTACGGTTCTTTGAGTAACTAAGCTTCTTGGTAGTTGGACCCTAGCGTTACAATGCATTCTGTTATACATTGTGTTCTAAATAAAAGCTAACTTCTGTTAGGAGTTACCATTATTAGATAGTGTTGCAGTGTGCTGGGGACTGAGGAGGACGTGACAAATAGCCTATTAAAGACTTTTATTGTGCTATGCATTTTGCATGATTTCATTATTTATCTCATTTAATTCTCACAATAATTCTATGAGCCTGCAACTCCTGGTACACTTACTTTAGAGAGGAGGAACATGAAACACTGAATGCCTGTTTCTTGCCCTAGATCACATGGCTACTAAAGGTCACATGGAGCTGAGACTCTCCCAGATCTTCTGACCTCAGAGCCCAAGACAAGCCTCAAACCTCCAGGAGGTGGAATACCCATCAGCAACCCAGCAGGACATGATGTGCCAACTGCTGAAGTCTTGTCAGACAGAAATGAATTTCATCAGGTTGTATTTAAATTATTAAAGTGTCAAGCTAAGGTATTTGGCCTTTGATCAACACTATTGGTACGTATACCCACATCTCTAGCACAAAATGAAAACTGTTGTTCAGAATAATGCCCCTAAGATATTGAAAAAAACAGGACATGTATGTGGTTGAAATGATGGAGCTGCTATACCGCCTTCAAAGTAACAGGACTTTGATTCTTTTACACTGTCAAAGCATTTACCCAGACACACTTGTCCCTTCCTTCATACTTGAGTTCCCCATCTGCATCTATTGTCTCCCCACAGTGTGAATGTCTGGTTTGCACATTTCTCAATAATGGCTCAATAATGGAAGCAAGCCATGGGGAGTCTGGGTGGCTGTAGGTTAAGCATCTGACTTCAGCTCAGGGCATGATCTCACACTTCGTGGGTTTGAGCCCTGTGTTGGGCTCTACGTCCACAGCTCAGAGCCTGCTTCAGATTCTGTCTCCCTCTCTCTCTGCCCCTCCCCCGCTTATGCGCATGCTCTTTCTCTCTCTTTCTCTCTAAGATGAATAAACTTAAAATTTTTAAAAAATAAAAAAGAAAGAAAGTCATGAGTTTAAACGGTCAGGTGACATAAAAATGTTCTGATACTAAAATAACCACATCAAAACAACTTCAGAATATCTGATAATCACATGCCATTGTGTATATTCTGTTTAAGCATATAGTTTATCCTTGAGCAATTTCAGTAAAAAAAAACAGCATGGTTAAAACACATGGAATAGGTTCAAATAATGAAATTATCTTTTCCAGAACAGCTTATTCCAAGATGAGTCTAGAAGTGATTACTGTGTGCCAGGCACTGATATAAAAACTTTACGTCATTAATTCACTTAATTCTCCTAACAACCCTGAGGTAGGTGCTGCTGTGATCCCCATTTTATAATTGAGAAAACGTAGGCACAGAGGGGTTAAGAAACTTGCAGTGATACACCTAGTATTAACCGGAAGCATGTAGGTCTCTATGAAGGAAAACCATTGTTAATTTTAAGTAAAACAGTTATTGTTAAGTGCAGACGTTTCTTACCTACAGGCCCTGCTCTTACTGTACCCCCTTCCAGGAAAGTTATTTCCCACCACTAGCCGGGGTAATTTTCACTTATTCTTTTGTCTGAGCTCAGGCCTCACCAGTAATAGAGGCATCAGTTTGAAATAAAAGATTACAATTCAAGAATAGAAGTTCAAAATGTCCTCAAACTAAAATTCCCTAAACAAAGAGGTTCTCAAAGCTGCTCGAATCAGAATCTTTATACTGTGCTGAAATCAGATTATCTGGGGGTGAGGTCCAGGAATGTGTATTTTAAGGAATTTGACCAGGTAATTCTACTGATTCTTCTTACTATCGTAGTATTTAGTTAACAAGTATATGTACGAATGTGTTCAGAGTGAAACTCCATGATATATATACATAGCATATCTCAGTTATATACAGAAAAAGCAAATAATGCTTTATAGAAATCTATCTATCTATGATCAAAGCCTGATAAGCAATTAAATTTATCCTAACTCCCTGACTCAGTTCTTTGGGTGTCAGAAGACCCTGCCAGTGTTTCGCAGTGTCATCCAAGAATTTACCTGTAGCAGAATTAGATGGGTGAGGTGTGGGTGTGTAAGGTATTATACATGCAGCTTCCTGCATCCAGCCCTTGATTTACTGAAAGAAACCTTTGGGGTATCTATTTTTTAAAAAGCTCTCTGGAAGATTCCAGAACACACCAAAGTCTGGGAACCTCAGTTCTAGATTCTAGTTCTGGGTCTGCCACGAGCTGGCTGCCCAACCTTGGGCAAGTCACAAAACTTCTGCTACTTTGTCTGCATCATGACGAGGTCACCTCCAGAATCCCTCCTAGCTCTGACATGATACAATCCTAACCAAATGTAAAATTTCACCTTCTTTGCAGAGCTGTAAATATCTTCTCGATTACTGCAGTCTACCACAAAGGCATGAGCCTTTGCACCCAGTCTCCTGCATTCAGCAGCTGTGTCCTCAATTCCATGCTAGGAAAGGCAACAACAAAAAAAAGAGAATAAAATAAATAACATGAACCTATATCAACAACTGAAAATAATGAAGGATAGTCAGGTTGTTTGAACTAGCATTTGGCAATAATTTAACTGGATGCATTTTTGGCAGGGATGCAGGTACACTTTGCTCTCACTACTTTGACTAGCTCCTTTTATTCTGAACTGAACTTAAAGCAACCTTTTTTAAGGAACATAAAAATCTTGGACACCTGAGTGGCTCAGCTGGTTAAATGTCCAACTTCATCTTAGGTCATGATCTCGTGGTTTATGAGTTCAAGCCCTGCATCTGGCTCTGTGCTGACAGCTCAGAGCCTGTAGCCTGCTTAGGATTCTGTGTCTCCCTCTCTCTCTCTCTCTCTCTCTCTCTTTCTCTCTCTGTCTCTCTCTCTCTCTCTCTCTCTCTGTCCCTCCCCCTGCTTGCACTAGGTGTCTCTCTCAAAAATAAACAAAAAAAAATCTTAAAATACTAGTTTTGTAGTCATGAATTTTACATACTTTGTGAATATATGCATGTATGTATTCCATTTCAAGATTTTAAAAAATAACATTAAGCTTTTTTTTTTTATGTCACTAAAAAACTATTCATGTACATTTCCGGCTGCAAAATAAATAGATAAAGGGTTAATTACAGTTCATTCATCCACTCATTCACTCATTCCTTTAACATTTTAATTTTTAATCACGGTGCTTGGAAGAACCTGGTGGACACAAATATGAAGGAGACAGAGAATAGACCTTAGCCAGCTCACAGTGTAGTAGAAAGAAACCTAAAATAAGACTTAGGTGGGACATATGAAATTGTTAGTGTCAGAATAAAGGACTGAATAATGGCAGTGTCATATGGTTCGCATTAATGCATTGTGGTAAGCATAATAACAGAACAATATACAGAGAGTTATGGGAACACAACAAAGGAGGGACATGCAATACAATTCTAGAAGAAGAGGTACCAGAGTTGGATCTTAAGGGTGAGTAGAACAGCCAGGTAAAGAGAAGGAAAAAGGCATGCCGGGCAGAGTGTAAACAAAGGGATGGATAGGAGAAAGGTCCAGTGGGAAAAAATATCAGCAGACTGGTGTTGCTGAGTCATAAAGCTCAAGGCCAGCAGGAGTCCAGATTAAAGGGCATTGTATGACATACTAAGTTTTATCCAAAAACTCAGTGGGGAGCCACTGATTAAATTATGGACTCAGATTTGTTATAATATAGTTAGTATTACATGTCATATAGTCAGTATTTTACTGATTACTCTTACTAAAGTATGGAAGACAGATTTTAGGGGTCAACACTGCAGGAAGAGAGAAAAATTAGTAGGCAGTTCCAATGATTCAGCCAAGAGATGATACAAGTTTAATTGTGGCACTACTAGAAAGAATGCAGAGAAGAGAATGAGCCTTAAAATATATCTTTAGGAGGTAAAATCAGCAGGACTTGGTGACTGGATGAGGAAGGTGGGAAGAACCAAAGCTGAAGTCCTTGCTTTTTAGTTTATGTAACTCGCAACAAGGTGTTGCAACAAGTCAGATGGAGGTCATGAGCAGATTTGAGAAACGGAATGATGAGCCCAATTTGGAGCACTGATTTTGTCACTTAAATTCAGGATCAGACCATAGAGTTGTTTTGTTTTTCCCTTTTTTTGTTTCCATTTTTGCTTGTTGGTTTGCCTTTACCAATTTTGTAGCTTCTTTTTATTTTGAAGAATGTCTCAAATAATACCTTGGATTGAGTTTTAGTCTGTGAACACTGCAAGCCAAGAAATTATTGTCAGCTAACCCACAAGTGGATGGACTTACTACATTTACCCACAGAAAGAATGGTAGAACAGAATACTAGTGTTGTGAATTTGCTAGTAACCTGCAATTACTCTTGCAGAAAACCCAAATCTGGAGAGCTATGGAAAGAATGTGCAGTTTGCTCACTGAACTTAATTAACTGTGGCAATAAAAGGAAATAGAGTATTTTCCCTTTTACTGAAATCTCTCACACAAACTGTTGTATACTCTGGAGAGGAGCCCTTACTCCCCAAGGGACACTGAAACTTTATGTTGCCCTCCTGTACCTAACAGGCAGCTTTTGGCTCTTTCCTTTAAAAGTAGATTTCATTACTCAGCCATGAAAAAAGAATGAAATATTGCCATTTACAATGAAGTGGATGGAGCTTGAGTGTATTATACTAAGTGAAATAGGTCAGAGAAAGACAAATATCATATGATTTCACTCATATGTGGAATTCAAGAAACAAAACAGATGAATGTAGGGGAAGGGAAAGAAAAAAAAAAGAGAGTAAGCAAACCAGAAGAGACTCTTTTTTACTCTTAACTACAGAGAACAAATGGAGAGTTGCCTGAGGGAAGGTGGGTGGGGGATGGGCTAACTGGGTGATGGTTAAGGAGGGCACTTGTGTCCAGCACTGGGTGTTATATGTGAGCGATGAATCACTAAATTCTACACCTGAAACCAATTTTACCATATAAGTTAAGTAACTGGAATGTAAATTAAAACTTGAAATAAAAAAATAAAATTAAAAAAAGTATATTGCATTTATGTAGTATACACACAAAATGGAATATTATTCAGCCTTCAAAAGTATAAAAATTTGAGGGGAGCCTGGGTGGCTTGGTCGGTTAAGCGTCCGACTTCGGCCCAGGTCATGATCTCACGGTCCGTGAGTTCGAGCCCTGCGTCGGGCTCTGTGCTGACAGCTCAGAGCCTGGAGCCTGTTTCAGATTCTGTGTCTCCCTCTCTCTCTGCCCCTCCCCTGTTCATGCTCTGTCTCTCTCTGTCTCAAAATAAATGTTAAAAAAAAAAGTAAAAAAAAAAAAAAGTATAAAAATTTGACACATTCTACAGCATAGATGAACCTTGATGATATTAAGCTTAGTGAAACAAGCCAGAAACAAAAGGACAAATATTGCAAAATTCTAGTTATTTGAGATACCCAGCATAGTCAAATACACAGTGACAGGAAGTTGAACGGTGGTTGCCGAAGGCTGGGGGAGAGGAGGCTGGGGAGCAATTGTTTAAGGGGTGCAAAGTTTCAGTTTGCAATGATGAAAAAGTTCTGGAGATGGCCAGGAGAGGTCATTTCATAACGATGTGAATGTACTTAACACAACTAAACTCAACACTTAAAAATGGTTAAACGGAAATTTTTGTTATACATACTTTCCCACTATAAAAAAAAAAAGTTTCAGTAAGTATATTGCACTGATTCTTTGGGTCTGTACAAAGTTCGGTTCTTATTTGGAACAGATTTTGCAATTAAACTCCATTTGCCATGTATTTCATTTGCAGAGATTTGCTTAGTACTGGTCGGCTCTGTCAATGCACAGAGTGGGTGCTGGAAAATATGCCCTTCCTTTACACTGGCAGTCACACTTTTCCTACTTCCCTGGTCTTCCTCACTTAGGGCCAAGGTTGGCACTCCACACCTTCTGAACTATGCCTGGTCTTCCTCACTTAGGGCCAAGGTTGGCACTCCACACCTTCTGAACTATGCCAGAAAAGATTTTATTTATTTATTTATTTATTTATTTATTTATTTATTTATTTATTTATTTATATGGAATTTATTGTCAAATTGGTTTCCATACAACACCCAGTGCTCATCCCAACAGGTACCCTCCTCAATGCCCTTCACCCACCCTCCCCTCCCTCCCACCCCCCATCAACCCTCAGTTTATTCTCAGTTTTTAAGAGTCTCTTAAGTTTTTTTTTTAATGCAAGAAATTTAAGTTTAAAATTCTGCCAGGAAAAATTTTAGACAGCCTCCATATTCATTTGGTGAGAAGTAAAAAATAAGCAGATCCTTAACATTTTTCTCAGCCCAGTGGAACTGCTCATCATTCTTCAAGATTTCCCGTGTTAACCTTTTTCCCTAGTATGTTGGATTCAGTTCTCAATTTTTAATCCTGGGCTCTCCTTTAAGTCCTTACTAATCCTTTGTCCTCTATCCCTACAACTAAAACTCTTTGTTCATTACCTAGACTACTAAACTTCTATAAGTTTTTCTGATTATTTCCATTGCTTTTTCCCATTCATTAATTCACTTTTCCATTCGATAAAGTCTTTGAGTATATACTAACTAGGTGCTCAGCACTTTCTATAAATTTATCTTCACAGACTTATCTAATGAGGCATGGGGGTGAGAATGGTCAAGAAATGTGAGAATATCTACATTAAGCAATAAGGAATTCATGGCATGAGTCTCAGTAGAATAAGAAAGCTGAAGCCACCACTAATCCCTCCCGAAATTCATGCTCCTTTTTTATGGACCTCAGGACCAGTAGGAAGATGGAAGACTTCTGCCCTGAGTAGGATATCTTTGGACCTGGCTAACCTTGCTGCTTGACTTAATCTGAGAAATTATCTCTGGGGACAATCTGTCTTTGAACCCTGGAGGAAGAATTTGATCTGGCCCCTCCCTGCTTCCTGCTTGTTCTGAAAAACAATCTGAAACTCTCTTTTTTCATTCCTTCTCCACTGAGCCACCAGCCCAGAAGTCTCTAGGATCTGCTGCCTGGATGGACTGCTTGAAATTTCCACTCTACTCTCCTCCCCAGTCAGGTTTAGTGGTTCTCAGACTTTCATAATTTTAAAATATGCAAAATTTCAAGGGAAGTGGACTGTGGTGTATATACTGAACCAGGACTGCCAATCTTTTTTTTTTTTTTTTTTTTTTTAATTTTAATGTTTATGTATTCTTGAGAGAGAACAAGCAGGGGTGGGGCAGAGAGAGGGAGACAAGAATCCGAAGCAGGCTCCAGGCTCCGAGCCGGCAGTGAAGAGCCAGACAAGGGGCCTGAACTCACAAACTTCCAGACCATGACCTGAGCCCAAACCGGACGCTTACCCGACTGAGCCACCCAGGCACCCTGGACTGCCAATCTTTTATGTGGCCAAATAAGGACATTAAAACTAACACAGTTTTATTTATATATATATATATATATATGTATATATATATATATATATATATATATGAAGGATATAATCTCAAAATTGTTGAAGGCTTATTTAAATGAAATAAATTTAACAAATACTACATTATTCTTGATTTTCTGCCACTTCCCTTACTACCTCTCTGGCCTACAAAACCAGCATCATCTCTTGCTTGGATTACTGTGGGTCTCCTAACCGCTCTCCCTGCCCCCCAGCAGCCTAGAATCTGTCTCAAAATCCTCCATTGGCTCTCCCAGGAAAAGCCAAAGCACAAACAATAGTTTACAGGAAACTTTATGGTCTGGAGCTGCTGCTACTTAAGTTTCTAGACCAGCGCTGTCTCATAAAAATATATAATGTGAGCCACGTACTTAATTTCAATTTTTCTGCTAGCCACACCTGAGAAAATAAAATTTAATTTAGTAATATGTTTTATTTAACTGAAAATAATCCAAAATATTATTTTGGAATATTTATTATTATAATGAAATATTCTATCTCAATATGTAATCCACAGAAAAGCTGTAAGATATTCAACATACTTTTTTTCATACTGTCTTTGAAATCCTGTGTGTATTTACACCTATGTCACAATTCAGATGAGTCACATTTCAAATGCTCAACAGCCACAAGTGGCTAGTAGCTATTACTAACCATTGTGTTGGAAAGCACAGATCTAGACTTTTCTTTTACTTCTCTCCTTTCCCTCACTCTGTGCCAGGCTTTGCATTTGCTGATCCCTTTCTGCAGAGACAGGTGAGGGGCTCACTGCACCCTTAGCCTCTTCTGATCTTGACTCAACTATCTCCATCTCAGTGAGGTTTTGTGTATATGATCAACACGATCCCTGTCCTCCACCTACCATACAAAGTCCCTCTCCCCTTCACACTTTTTCTTTATACTTATCACCATCCAGCAATTACATAGTTTATTATACAGCAATCCTGTTTATTGTCCCTAGTTCATAAGGTTTGTGTTTTTCTCACTGCTGTGTCCTCAGTTCTGCATTAGAATAGTGTCTGGAAGATAGTAGGTGCTCAATAAATACTTGTTGGATAAAAGCACTTGACTCCAAAGCAGAAAAAAATTGTACAAATGGGCACAGGGCATTGGGAGTCATTAACACAGATGTGTAACCTAATACTTATACCTGAATTCTTCAATGGTAGCTTAAACTTCACTTTGTGAATAAGAACTAATGTGTGTTTACCATGTGCCAGACACTGCTAAATGCTTTGTGCATGCTATTTGGTATATCTGCTACTTGGTATAATTTAAGGCAAGTACTGTTATTTTATTCCTTTTACAGAAAAGGAACCTAAAGCTCTATGAAGTTAGAAGGTAGCTTGTGAAGAAGTGGAGAGCTCTGCTGAGTCTGACCATACCAACCTGCCAGACATTCACCACCAGTGACCACATCAGATTGGACTGGGCCTCGTTTGTATCTTTCATTGCACATAATTATTTAAAGTCTATTTTCCCTATGAGATTGAAGGCAGGGGACCCTATGTCCTGTTTGGCACTGTGTTCTTAACAATCTATGCAACAGATATTCAAAAAATGCTTGTTGATTGCTATCTCAATTACACACTCATTGGGTGAACTCTCATCTAAATTTGCAATCCCTAAATTCTTATTTACAGCACTGGGTGCTGACTAACGTGTAAGGGATGGCATTTCAGGCCTTCAGGTGCCTTCTGGAAACCTCTCTGCCCATCTACCATTGGCCAAATAAAAGATTAGATTCAAAGTCCTCCTCTCTTCCTTAAGCCTACACCTATTCTTGTAAAACACTGTGTACATTGAAGAGGTTTTTTTTCTTTTCTTTCTTTTAAATTTTTTATTTCGTTTTATTTTTAAAGTAAACTCTATGCCTGATGTGGAGTTTCTGCCACTCCACTCATGATGTGGAGTTTCATGCCTGAACTCAACGACTCCGAGATCAAGAGGCACACGCTCTGCTGACTGAGCCAGCCAGGCACCTCAAAGAGTTTTTTCTTTTATATCGTTTTTAACAAAAAGATAATTTTAAAAATTACTTTTGGCAACTGCTATGATCCAATAATGTTGCTTTCTGTTGGCTATCTTTTTAAACCCACTTATCTCAGTAATGGCCAGGATTTTTTTTTCTTAACAGGTGCAAACCTCTTACTTTTAGTAGACTAGTTTAAAACGATTACTTTCCCCATCTGATTAAGATAGAAGGGTCAGCGAAATCAGGCTTTGGAGGAGATTACAAATTATTTTCAGGGCAAAAGGAAGTATTTGTTTACAATGCCAAATTAGTGATGGGTAGTAACTGGGAATCCTATATTGTCTAAGTTCATTTATCCTGTAATCATAAACACATTAATGAATCTATAAAATACCAATAGTAGTTTTTTCTACCTACTTTATAGAGATGCTGGAAGGGGATGTTGCCTACAGAATGCATTCCTGTCTACAGATCAAAGGTGCCAAAAAGTAAAACAGAGTGAGCACTATTACCTTATTTATATCCCACAGAACCAGTTTGCTTTTAAGTTTGGCAAATTCATAGGCAGTTAGTCTCCCAATTCCGTGTCCAGCTCCAGTAATCAGGACGATTTCTCCAGTAACTGATTTTCTCTTCTTAGGAATGAAAAGCTTCAGAAGCGACTCTAAGCTGAAGATGATCAGTAAGGGCAGAAGCTGAAGACACTGCAGAAAGAATTTCATCCTTTTTGTTGCTGTGAGCTTTTGGTGTGTTTCCTTTCACCAATCACTCTAAATTGCTTCTGGAGGGTTGTTCCGTCCAATACCAGAGAGAATAAAAGCAAAAGCAAGGAAGGGCTCCTTTATCAGGGAGAAACAAACAACTCTGAAACCTTTCCTTCCGCTGGGCTGGGCTTCGTTCAGCCTTTCACAATTGGCTCGGGCTGCAGTGCGGAGCTGCTGCTCGCCAGCTCAGAAATCTGGGAGGGACAAAGTCCGGAGGAGGGCAAGGCTTCCCCTTCTGGTCCTATTTGACCCACTACCTCCGGGTCTCGAGAGCCGACCATCTACGCTTAGCTACCGCCTGCTTTCCTCTCAAAGTTACAAAGATAGCTGACAGTGTCCCTGGCCCAGGTCAGACGCTTCTTTGAAACTTGATGCCCATCATTAGCGAAGGGATGCAAATGTAGTTTCCTGTCTTGAAAGGAACGTGGAGAGAGGGGTCAGTTGTTCCATATCCTCCAAACCCGCCCCCAAAAATTATGCTGCCTCACATTTTAGTTTGAACTAAGCTCGGTTCCCGGAGAGCAGAGAAAATGTTGTCCTTTCAAGGACAGCAATAATCAAGGTCCAGGAAAAATCAGATCGTATCATAGGGGATTGTTTCCACAAGGAACACCAGTATATTTTTTTTGGATGACCTTTTTCACTCAACCTGTTAGAACTTGTGAAAAAAAAAATGTATATATATATATATATATATATATATATATATATATATATATATATATATATTACACTGGTAATTGCATCTTTATCCAGGTTAATAAATCATTGCCTCCAGAATGAATAACAAAATAGAAAATCACCTTGCATAAAGATTATCTATGTAATTTTTGGTTTAGTAGCCTATTTATATAAGTATTTTTAAAAATCCTAGAGATTGGTTACTGAAAAAAAAGACCCAACTCTGGGTTTCTGTGCAGTAAGAGCTTAATAATTGTCTGTTACATGCAGTTTTTCAATTCAGTTTTTGACAGTAATTGAATTTAGGCTTTTTGTGAGACACTATAGTACTTTGAAAAGAGGCTTCAGTCATGTCGGTGACAGATGGTCACTATTTATATTTATTTATGTTTATGTTTGTTTATGTATATGTATATGTATATGTATATGTATATGTATATGTATATGTATATTTAAGAAGCCGGAAGGGGTGCCTGGATGGCTCAGTAAGTTAAGTGTGGGGATTCTGATTTCAGGTCAGGTCATGATGTCACAATTCATGAGATGGCGCCCCGCAAGGGGCTCTGTGCTGACAGTGTGGTCGCTTGGGATTCTCTGTCTGCCTCTCTCTGCCCCTGTGTTGTTTGTGTGTGAGCTGGAGCACTGTGCTCTCTCTCTTTCTCAAAATAAATAAATATTTAAAAATAAATAAATAAGGGGCGCCTGGGTGACTCAGTCGGTTAAGCGTCTGACTTTGGCTCAGGTCATGATCTTGAGGTTTGTGAGTTTGAGCCCCGTGTGCGGCTGTGTGCTGACAGCTCAGAGCCTGGAGCCTGCTTCCGATTCTGTGTCTCCCTCTCTGTCTGCCCCTCCCCTGTTCACACTCTGTCTCTTAATAATAAACGTTAAAAAAATTACAATAAATAAATAAACATTAAGAAAATAACAGGCAGGAAGATCACAAGAAATTGAAGTTCACGGGGCACCTGGGTGGCTCACTTGGTTGAGTGTCGGAATTTGGCTCACATGATGATCTCTCTGTTCATGACTTCGAGCCCCACATCGAGCTTGCTGCTGTCAGTGCAGAGCCCACTTTAGATCCTCTGTCCCCCTTTTTCTACCCCTCCCCTCCTTGCACTCGCTTTCTCTCAAAAATAAACATACATTAAAAAAAAAAAAAAAGACTAAATTCTCCTTTGGTCCCACCAACATTTCCCTCTTGAGAGCAAAACATTTTCAGCAAGAAGCTAAATGCTTACCTACACATTTGTATAATGTCAAGAAATAATAAAAAAAAAAAAAGTGAAGTTCACAAAGAATTCACACTCCTATCTATCATCTGCAAGTTTTTATTATTGCCCTTAAATCCACATTTATGATAGTATAGAACGTTTACAGTTTCCAGAACTTTTTTCCACATATATTATCTCATTAGATTTTTTTTAAAGCCTCTTAGGAACTAGAGAAGAAAGCTATTTATTTCCCCATTTTATAAGTAAATAGATCAGTTAGATTAATTTTTTAAAGTTCCCACAGCAAGTAAAAGCATAACTGGGCTAGATGCAGGGTGAGGATTTGTCAAACGTTTTTGCCCAATACCTATACAAAGAAATCACATTTTACGTGTGTGTGTATTTACTTTCATATATGTTGACTTTCATACATATTCAGGCTCTTTCTCTAACATTTTCTATTGAGAAAATTGTATTTAAAGAGAACTGGGTAGTTTTGACTCACAAAGTTGACCAGAGCTTCCCTGGTGTAGGAAAAAAACCCAGTGTTTTCAAATAGTCACACCTGAATCCCATATGTGTATGTGACTTTACCTCCCTAAGGATGTTTCCTAATTTGTAAAATTGGGATGTTACTAATACTTAACCCTACAAGATTCTTGTGAAGTTCAAATGAGTTAACATAAAGCACAGTATTCTATCAACTGTATGTAAGTTATAATTTACACTAATATAATTATAATGTGGATGGTTTTGTGAGTGATAATTAGCTACTAATTTGACACAGTGGCAAAGTGTGATTTTATATGTTTGTGGTTTTTAAAAATGCCTTTCATTGGGAGAGTTTAAAATGTTTTCTGTGTGCAGCATCTTAATTTCAGGCTACCCTTCTAGCTGTTGAAATGGCATTTGAAAAAGTGAGGGAAAAAAAGGTAAGGATGTGGAGCCCTTCAACGATGTTTTGAGCAACGATGTCTTAAGTAGGCATTATGCTAAGTGATTCACATATGCACACTTCATTTTATCTTCCCAACAGTCCTAAGAAGTAGGTTTGATGAGATGTCTATTATATGCATAAAGAAACAAAGGATGACCTGAGCTCACAGTAAGAATGGAAGAGTTGGAATTTAGACCTAGGCCATTATCACTATGTTATATTTCCTTCTTTTTTAGGGCAAAGAAGAAAAGCTAAGCCAACCATAAATCACTTTGAAAATTCAAAAGAATCAAAACTCCTACTACTCATAATACTTCCTATTATTCATAACTCCTACAACATTCATAACACCTCCCTCTCATACCATTAGGTAACTTAATCCCTAATAGGCATTTGAGCACAGCTATTAAAACAAGGATTTAAAAAAAATATAATTTATTGTCAAATTGGCTTACATACAACACCCAGTACTCATCCCAACAAGTGGCCTCCTCAATGCCCATCACCCATGTTCCTCTCTCCCCACCCCCCCTTCAACCCTCAGTTTGTTCTCTGTGTTTAAGAGTCTCTTGTGTTTTGCCTTCCTCCCTCCCTCTCTGTAACTATTTTTTTCCCCTTCTTTTCCCCCATGGAATTCTTTTAAGTTTCTCAAGATCCACATATGAGTGAAAACATATGCTATCTCTCTTTCTCTGACTTACTTCACTCAGCATAATACCCTCCAGTTCTATCCATGTTGCCACAAATAGCAGGATTTCATTCTTTCTTATTACCAAGTAGTATTCCATTGTATATATAAATCACATCTTCTTTATCCATTCATCAGGTAATGGGCATTTAGGTTCTTTCCATAATTTGGCTACTGTTAAAAGTGCTGCTACAAACATTGGGGTACACCTGCCCCTATGCATCAGCACTCCTGTATCCCTTGGATAAATTCCTAGTATTGCTGTTGCTGGGTCATAGGGTAGGTCTATTTTCGATTTTGAGGAACCTCCACACTGTTTTCCACAGCGGCTGCACCAGTTTGCATTCCCACCAACAGTGCAAGAGGGTTCCCGTTTCTCCACATCCTTGCCAGCATCTATAGTCTCCTGATTTGTTCATTTTAGCCACTCTGACCGGTGTGAGGTGGTATCTCAGTGTGGCATTGATTTTTATTTCCCTGATGATGAGTGACGTTGTGTATCTTTGCATGTGTCTGTTGGCTATCTGGATATCTTCTTTGGAAAAGTGTCTAAAAACAAGGATTTTGAATTCCTGCCATTTTTTTTTATCAGCTATGTGATACCTGGTTAATTATTTACCCTCTCCTGAGGACTCAGTTACTTCATCTGTAAAATGGGTATAATAGCAGCTTGGTTGAGTAAATGAGATATTTAAAAAGCATAGAGCATGACACCTTACATACAAATATACTTAATGAATGATAGCTATTACTGTATCTTAACCAGCCATCAGTAAGAGGTTTATGTTTGCAAGGCTGGCTCTGTAGAATGCTAGTGGATTCAGAAGGAAAGGTCGCTGTACTTATCAATTATATAGGCCAATAAAGAACAGTCACTTTTCTTTTTCCCCGTTATTCTAAAGAACACTGAGGAAGAACACTCAGAAATGATTGCCAGACTGTGCTAACGGAGGTAATTCCAATAGTTTTTCAGTCATTGTGGGATAGAAGCCTTCATACTTGGTTCTGAGGTCTGAATTTTAGAGCTGGAGGGTGTCAGAAATTAACTTGTCCAAGCATATTTTTTAAAAAAGTCATGAATCTATGAATTCAAAGTAATGACTATATCTGATTTAAAAATGGTTCAAAGGTGCAGATAATAAAAAGACACAGTTCTGAGTCCCACCCTTGTCTAATTCTTCAGATGAACTCCTTAAAAAAATTTTTTTTTACATTTATTTATTTTTGAGAGACAGAGACAGACAGAGCACAAGTGGGGGAGGGACAGAGAGAGAATGAGACACAGAATCTGAACTAGGTTCCAGGCTCTGAGCTGCCAGCACAGAGCCCAACACAGGGCTTGAACTCACAAAGTGTGAGATCATGACCTAAGCTGAAGTTGAGCCACCCAGGTGTCCCAGATAAACTACTTTTAATCTATTTAACTATCTCTTGCAGAATTGATTCCGTGCCTCTAATAAAAGCTTACAGTGTCATTTCTTGGTTAATCAATAGTAGACATTTAAAAAAATTTCTTTTGTATTTATTTATTTATTTTTGAGAGACAGAGAGAGACAGAGCACCAGCGGGGGAGGAACAGAGAGAGGCAGACACAGAATCTGAAACAGGCTCCAGGCTCTGAGCTGTCAGCACAGAGTCTGAAGTTGGGCTTGAACTCACAAATCATGACATCATGACCTGAGTTGAAGTCAGACATTCAACTGACTGAGCCACCCAGGTGCCCCAATAATAGACATTATTAATTGATTTTCTTCTATGACAGCTGAGGATGTAGCTCACTTATTCCTCCCCTAATACCCTTCTCCTTATATATTCCCAATATAAATTATGTTATTATCCTTACTACTTTTGTTTGGTTATATTTAAAACTTTTACACTTTTTATGTCTTATTTATGCCACTGTATGATGAAACTTTCAGTTTCCCATTCTGTAGAAGGAGGGTAAGCCCTATTCTTTTCCTCAGGAGTCCATTCCATTTCTACCTCCCAATTTCTAATACCTGGTTTACTTTCATATTCTCAGGACTTATCATGCTGACTTTCTATTTTGTAACTGTAACATTTTCTGTGCTTGGTCTATGGTTGATTCTGAAAGGTAAAAGTCAAAAGATAGTATTTACATTCTTGTGACTAAACAGTGGCCTTCGTTAGCAAAAGGCTCTTACTAGAGTAACTGGGACAGACTGGATCAGAAGAAATCACTGTCATCTCGAATCTATTCACCCTTGGCCTTTATGAAATCTGAGGCAGCATAATGTTAAAGCAAAAACTCTGAAGTTAGGTTGGAATCCAGCTCTGTCACTCTCTAGGTGTGTGATTTTGAACAAATCATTTAAATTCTTTGTTTTAATTTCCTTCAGCATGCATTAACTTATTAAGAGACAGGACTGGTGGGTGTGACGTTTCCACTGATTCAAAGAACACAAATGATATGAAGAAAATTCTTGCCACAAGCAAAGAAAAAGACGAAAGTAGGCTTCTTCTGACCCAGGGGTTTATGGAAAAGGAGAGATAATAGCAGTGAAGGTAAGTATTAAGAATGCGGGGCGCCTGGGTGGCGCAGTCGGTTAAGCGTCCGACTTCAGCCAGGTCACGATCTCGCGGTCCGTGAGTTCGAGCCCCGCATCAGGCTCTGGGCTGATGGCTCAGAGCCTGGAGCCTGTTTCTGATTCTGTGTCTCCCTCTCTCTCTGCCCCTCCCCCGTTCATGCTCTGTCTCTCTCTGTCCCAAAAAAATAAATAAACGTTAAAAAAAAAATTAAAAAAAAAAAAGAATGTAATAACTTGACTTCGACTCCAACCCCTACCCCTATATTACAGTTTGTCCAGTTCCAACTTTTATAATACCTATTTCTCTATGTTGTGAGGAATAAAGTTTCGTACAGTATTAATGGCTTTCTGTCGCACTTGGGATAAACTCCTAATTCCTTACCACAGACCATTAAGCCTTATATGATTTGGCTCTTGTGTCAGGATTTTTACATAAAATAAACCCGACCATTGTAGCTTAGTCAACAGGGGCTCATTTTCCTTATTAACCCAGAACCACGTTATGCAGGACTGGTGCAACTACTTAAGGAAGTCATAAAAAACTCAGTCTCCTTCTTATACCCAATTCTGCCATCTATATGTGTGGCTTTTGTCAATAGGATCTCAAGATGGCTGCTCCTTCTCTAGGAAATGTGCCCTCCCTTCAAGCAGGAATAAAGGAGGGAGGGGAAATTGTGAAGGGTTACTAGTTCCTGCTAAATCAGCCAGTCTCTTTTGCCCAGGAAAATAATGGCCTTCCTAGAAAACCCACACAGTAGGCTACCGCATTCTTCTCATTGGCCAGGAAGGGTCCTGTGGCCCCTTTAGCTGCAGGGAGCACAGGGAGGTAAGTTTTTAACCGGACACATTTCTACATAGGACATGGAAGAAGGGAGAATGAATAAATGGGTATTGGGAAGCAGAGAGCTATGTCCAGCATATTGGCCCACCTCTCTGGCTTTACTGCAGATCACACTTTCCCCAGTTTACTACTATGCTTTAGCACATTGACATTTCTGTTCCTTGATTATGGCCAAGCCCTTTCCTGCCTTAGAGATGTTGCACTTGCAGTCCTCTCTGCCTGGAATGCTCTCTACCCAGCTTTTCCAGTGGCTGGCAGCTTCATGTCCTTAGGTGTCTCTCAAATGTGACCTCCTCAGAAAAGTCTTTGCTGACACATTTCTCCTGTAATATAGTTACTCCAGCCTCAATTATTATTTTACACAGTAAGTTGTCTACTTCCTTCATAATATGCAATTCCTAGTTGGCTTAGTTATTTATAGTTGATTTATCTTCCCTAGAAAGTAAGTTTCATGAGAGCAGGACCTTGTTCATCTTGTTCCCAACTTTATTCCTGCCACCCAGGGCAGTGCTTGGTAAACAGTAATTAATCCATAAATATTTGTTATATAAAGAAATGGATAGAAAAAGGGGGAAACAGTTGGGATTTTTTTTTTGAAGTTTTAAGCTTATTTGAGACAGAGAAAGAGAGAGAGAGAGAGAGAATGTGAGTGAGGGGCAGAGAGAGAGGGAGAGAGAATCCTAAGCAGATTCCACACTGTCAGCATGGAACCCAAAGAGGGGCTCGAACTGTAAGATTATCACCTGAGCCAAGATCAAGAGTCAGACACTTGACTGAGTCCCCCAGGCGCCCCAACAGTTGGAATTAATAATCACTCTTATTTTTAGCATATGTAAAATTGATATCGGTAATTACATACACTGCTTTCCTATTTCAAAACATTCATTAGGTAGCTTAGTTGGTAAAGCTTCTGACTCTTGATTTTGGCTCAGGTAGTGATCTCACAGTTGTGAGATCAAGCCCTGTGTTGGGCTCCACGCTGAGTGTGGAGTCTGCTTGGGATTCTCTCTCTCCCTCTCTCTCTCTCTCAAAATAAATATTTTAAAACATTCTTTATTGAGGATCTTTTGCCTGTCTAACTATTGTAAGAAGCCCTTAGAGTTGGTATGTGGTTACTACATTAAAAAAAACAACAAAACCTTCACTTCTCTCTACTTAAGTTCTAATGATACCCATTTAATTTGGGATGTGGATAAATGGATGGTAATGTAAAACAGTAAATATTCGAGATGGCATTTGGGTTCTACCCAAGAGTGGACTACAGGGCATGCTCACTACTCTAGCAGACTCTAGTACATGTCCCTGCAGGAAGGAACCCTGGAGACCCACTATCTGAGCTAATTATGGTACAGTCCTAGTACCAAGAAGTTGGTTTTGCTTGCATAGTTGTATAGTTCTTTAAGCTAAGTCTGCTCCAATCTCTCCTTAAGGAATGTAGAGGTAGAGGGGTGCCTGGGGGGCTCAGTCAAACAACTGACTCTTGATTTCAGGTGAGGTCATGATCTCAAGTTTTGTGAGATCAAGCCCTGCATCGGGCTCTGTGCTGGTAGTGTGGAGCCTGCTTGGGATTCTCTCTCTCCTGTCTCCCTGCCTCTCCCTAAAAAAAAAAAAAAAAAAAGGAATGTGGAGTTAGAAAACCAGAGCTTGAAGAACTTTCTATGAGAATTCCTTCCTGTCTCTTGTTCCTGGTCAGAGGTTTTGCAGCGCACTGCCTTCTCTTCTTCTTAATGACATTTCAGAGGGGCTGAATCTTTTAAACAGAGCTTGACTAATTACATTTCCAGTTTAAGCAGAGTTTAATGGCTGTCAATGACAAGTAGGGCAAAATTTATCCGACCAGAGGAAGACATGTCCAGATATTTATTTTTTAAAAAGCAAACACACTTTAATAATAGTACTAGAAGAACTGCCAAAAAATAAACAAACCTAGATACTAGTTAAAGCAATAAGGACACATTTTATTCAGTAATACTATTGCATGAATGAACTCAACTTCCCTGAAATAGAAGGCTGGAGGGTGCTAAGGGAAAGACACTGAGGGGTGTTAAGGGGCTGAGTTGATGATTCATGTGAGTAGGCCACCTGAGATGAAAGAAACTTCTCTCTTTACCATAAAAGGCAGCAGTGCAAGTTGAAGAAAGATGCCCACTAAAGTTAGGCCCTTATCCTTTCACAGGCACTGGGAACTAACACAGAGTTATCTCCCTGAATGACTGCATTTCAAAGTGAAGATTTCTCAGGTCCTCGAAGAACAGTTCTGGCTGGTAGATTTATACATCACAAAGGTCAGGAAAAATATTCCTAACTCCAAGTCTAAAGAAACTGCTCTAAGAGAGGGGTCTAGGTTACTATTTGCCTATTGCAAGGTTTTTTCCTGGAACAGTCAATTCTCCTTAGCTTTTCCATGCAGGCATCTTAAGGGGGTCTCGGATTATCCTGGGGACAAAGCCTTAAACTGCTAGAAGCCATACTGGTTTCGCTGAGTCTCTTAGTGTAGAGGTTGTGATGGAGCTGTTATATGCCAAGAGTTCTGCATTCTGTAGTCATCAGAATACTTGTAAAAGTTTGATTAATCTGGTTTTTCAGACAAAACTTTACAATGTGTGTCTATACCACACCATTGAGATTGTATGTTATGTACTTAAAAGTTGACTATTTGCCACATTAATAAAATAATGAATATAAAAGATGAAAGCCAGATTACAAACTGTTTTAGACAATCTGAATCACCAATTTTCAGCCTGGCAGTTTAATTGTTGCCCCTTGTTTGTGCGGGGTGTTGCCTTGTATTCCTGCTCCAAGCTACGTTCTTGGCTCACAGCTGGTTTACTCTTCCACAGGTTTGCTAAGGTCACATCCGGCAAAGCCTTGTCAAACTTAGCATTTGCAGTCAACAACTTGGTGAAAAAGGAAGAGAAAGCCTTAGGTGGAGTGCGAATCTCTTAACTACCTCCTTTTCGGGCAACCACTTATTATTCAGATACTAGGTCCCCGATGGTTCACTACAAGAGCTGCTTGTAACTCCTTCCAGCCGATTAAAAAAAAAAAACAGGTAGACAACGTTCAATCCCTTTTTTTACTTTCTGCATTCCTCTCCCGCCCCCGTTCCAGCTCCCCATCTTCTTTTGTTTTCTCCTTTTTCTTGAGTTTTCCGGGTACATTTTCCCTCCGCCCAGCCCCAAGTACGCCTGCGCACACGGAGACGTCAAAGATCGCGAGCGCTGCAAGGTCGGCACTGTAGTTGCTTTACGGCGGGGTCGTAAAGTGCTGTTACGCACTTGGGACGCCACTGGGGTCTGCGTCGCTGCTACCCAGCGGCAGGCGCTGGGAGTGACCAAGCGCTCTGCTGGTTTGGTTGCCTGCGTCTCACTGTTGGAAGTGGGGGATTATTTGGGGAGGGATCCTGGTTTTGTGTATTTTTGAGAAGAACGTAGATAGTCCTTTCTTGGAACGGGAGAGCGGCCCGGTCCTAGTGCCCGCTAATACTAGGGGCTGTGGAGCGGACGGAGGTTGTGGCCCTACCTGAGCGTGACCTCGCTCCGCGAAGCCGCCCGCGGGGCGCTGATGGCCGAACGCATTCTGGGAAAGACTTTAGCCACGGTGTCTCTCTCTGTGGCCTTGGCCTCTGTGACTGTCAAGTCCTCGGGCTGTTGCAGCATTCCGGCGTGCAGGTATTCCCCCTCCTAGTGCTGCTGGCTTCTCCTGAGCCCTTGCGTTTGGGTGGGAACCAGCGTCCAGTGCTGCGGATTCCATAGGCTTTACTTGCGTCCAGGGTTTTTATAGTTGTATTTACGTTTTCAAAAAGGCTCCAAAATGTTTTATCTGCCTTTTGAGGAAAACTAGTGGTAGTGATATTTCTTGGTGTCTGATATTGAAACTTGCCATCCTGCCTAAGCCACCAACGTTATTGTTCTCCGAGAGTTTGGATGTGGTGGTGTCCCGTGTCACTTTTTTTCGGATTAGTACTTAAAATATTATTAAAATTAATACATGCATAAAGCTTAAAGAAGTGAACAGTAGAAATGGTGTAAAATGAAAAGTATAAGTTGTCATTCCTCCCTTCCACCTCTTATTTCAAATGTAGATATCTTTATCTACCTCTTTTTCTTGTTTTGCCAACTCGATAAATTTAGAGTTTTTTGTATCTCACACTGCCTCCTACGTTTTTTGTTTTTTTTTTTTCTTCTCTTAATTCATTCTTCAGTAAACACCGTGTCCTAGGTATTATATTAGGCACATAGTAATGAACGAGTTTTATGAGGCTGTCCCTCATTAAAAAAAGGAGTGGTTTTAAAAAAAATTCCTGTTTGGCATGTCATGTTTCCTTTTGGCACAAAGAAATTCTCTTATATTCTCTCCCCGCCCCAGTTTTGTCTTGTCCCTTTTTCTCTGGAACTCCTGTGATAGTTGTTGGACCTTCTGGATTGAATCTCTTCTCTTTTTCTCTCATTTTACATTCATCTTTTTGTACGATGTTCTTAGCGATTTTACTCAAATTTATCTTCCAGATAACTAATTCAGATTTAAGTCCTGTGCATTGTTAGTCATTTCTTCTATTGAATTGTAAATTTTGACAACCTTTTTTTCCCTGTAATTGCTCTTTTTAATAGCAGCCTTTTCTTATTTTATGGATATAAAAGTTTTTGAATCTATAAAAACAGTCATCAAAATAAAAAAAAAGTATCTTCTGTTTCTTGAATTATCTGTTATAGGTCATGGTTCTGTTAATTTTCAGTACTTTTGCCTTCTGTTTTTTCTCAAATATCTGGTGGACACCGGTTTTTCACTTATATTTTGATTCATGTAGGTAATAGATATTATTTTCTCTAAACGGGATGATTGATAGAATATTGGTGTCATGTGCCAGGGCACGTAGACTGGAAGGTTTCAGTTGAAGGTGTGTGAGCAGGTAACAGGTGGACAGGCTGGGAATCCTCCTCTTTCCCGTTTCTTCCAGACTAGCAAATTCTCTGCTGAGCATAGCTGCCTTAACTTTATTTCCTAGTGTGAACTGTAGTCCTATTAAGCCTAAATTGGTGCTATGTTCTCTAACACCAGTATTCACAGTAGAGGTCCTAATCTTTCATTTTAACTTTTGGCTTTATCCCAGGGGCAAACGTGACTGTTGCTAACTTGTTATTTGGGGAAGGAGGACTGATTTCCATGTTACTGTCCCGCTGCCCATGACATTTGGGCCCACTTATTTCAAGCCTAAAACCTCTCAGCCCTCCTTTTATAGGAATGGCATCTCTCATTCACCCTCTTGTTCATATTTTCAAATATAATTTGTTTTACTTTGGTTTTTGGTCAGTATGAGTCCATTTACTCTCTATCTTCCTGAACAATTTCTTATTCACTGGTGATATCCTATTCTCTCTCCTACCGTGGGTTTTGTTGCCTTTTATACATCTTTATCACTTTTCAGTAAGTTTTGGGGAGGGAAGGAATAAACATCTATGCTTTTTATAATGTAACATGGGTCAACCAAACTCCTATTAAAAAACATAAAATTAAAAAAAAATTACAAAATATTCTAGTTAAAGACAAAAAAATCAAACTGTACATTTTTTATAAGACTATTATTTACTTTTGAGAGACAGAGAGAGGGGGGGAATCCCAGGCATGTTCCATTATATCATCATCAAGCCCCATGTGGGGCTCAATCCCATGAACTGTGAGAGCATGACCTGAGCTGAAATCACGAGTCAGACACTCCACTCACCAAGCCACCCAAGTGCCCCCAAACTATATTCTTTGGAAGTGATGAATACTGTTTTTGATAGATGCTGCTAGAACAATGTAAAATTGCTTGGCAATTATTTTGCATTTTTATAATGCTGGGAACCCTAGGTGAACTGGGCTATATCTAAAACTAGTGACTAATTACTGACTTTCAAGAAAAAGCCAAAAGTGAAGCCAACAAGTACGTGTTCAGTGTTGGTATCTTATATTGCAAGGCATTCTGGAAGAGATGTAAGACATTTATCATTGAGAATTTTACCACTCTTAATTTGGGCAAATCCAGAAAGTCAGAATTTTGCAGTTGATTTTTGTGATTTGCCTCAATGGTTACAAATGTCTATTTTCTAGAAAAAAGTGATAGAACATAAAGATGTAGGGAGTGCTTTCAAATTTTCCAACAGCAGCTATCAGTGACATGTGGAGAACAGTGTGTATTTTATTCCTGTGAAGACTTAACAAATGTGTAAGCTAAAAATGAAGTCAGGATACTGTAGCCTAATCTTAGGAGCCTGGAATTCGAAACCAACTTGTTTGGGATTGGATCCTGATTCTGCTATCAGTTGTGTGAGCTTGGTAAATTTATGTAGTCTTTCTGGGCCTTAGGGGTCTTATTTCTAGAATAAGGTTAATAGTATCTAACCTTAGAGTTGTGAGGACAAATGAGTATATATTATAGCACAAGAACAGTAACTTGCACATAGCATGCACTATATACATTTAGTTACTATCATGGCTATTAGTATTATTGTAAATTTGCTTTTTTTCAAAGCACCATATCAATGTTGTATTTCTTCAAGTTTGACCATTTTGGGAACTTTTTTTTGCTTTGTGAAATGAACTTTATAAGCTACTGAATTCTCACGTGCTTGGTCAGGTGTATTTCTTGCACCAATTCATTTGTATAATAAAAGAACCTAGGCTGTATATGTATATATTACATTTATTCTTGTTCTGTTTCCTTTTGGTGTATCATGTTTAAACTGTGGATATAGTAGCAGCTTAGCACTTCTCAGTGTGGTAAGATAGAGTCTGAATTTTTACTGTTTTTTACAAGTTTTTAAAATTAAATTTGTTTTGGAAAAGTAAACAATTAGGCATGTAAGTTTCTCTTGTCAGAGTGGGTAGCAGATTTGTGCTTGCTGAACAGAGAGTCTCATACTTGGGAAAGAAATTTGGTACTTGGTTGGCATAGACTGGAACAAAATCAGTGTTTCCTGTTCAGCATCTCATCAGTACTCTTACTTTACCCCTGAACCATGAAAAGTAACTAATTTTATAACAATTCATTAGATACTAGGGCTCCATATGTAAAGTTTTGCCTTTTTTTTTTTTTAAGTTTATTTATTTTGGGACTGAGAGAGAGAAAGAGCATGTGTGTGCACAGGGGAGGAGCAGAGAGAGAGGGAGAGAGAATCCTAAGCAGGCTACCCTCAGCATAGATCCCTGAGATCATGACCTGAGCCAAAATCAAGAGTCTGAAGCTCAACTGACTGTGCCACCCAAGCACCCCATATAAAATTTTGCTTTTTAAAACACACATACCTGAAATCTGTTTGCCATTTTTGGTAAATACATGTGTTCCGTATCTGTTCCCTTTTATTGAGTATGAGTTTAGGGTGGGTGAGGAAGATCTTATTTTGAGAGTTCATTGTTTGGATTTCCAACGCTGTGGCAACTTAGGCATGTACAGGTCATCATAATCTGAAAATAATGATTCTACCACTTTTGTTTTTTTAATTTTCTTTGTAAATGTTTTATTTATTTTTGAGACAGAAAGAGAGCATGAGCAGGGGAGGGGCAGAGAGAGAGGGAGACACAGAATCCGAAGCAGGCTCCAGGCTCTGAGCTGTCAGCACAGAGCCCAACGCGGGGCTTGAACTCACGGACTGTGAGATCAGGACCTGAGCTGAAGTCGGATGCCTAACCAACTGAGCCACCCAGGGGCCCCATGATTCTACCACTTTTAATAAAATTAGTCACATGTCAAGTATTCTCCCACCTCACACTCATGAATAGACTTTTACTGTTTAAGTTTTCCCTGATTGTTGGCTGTTTGACAGTACTTCACAGATGCAAGGTGAGCGTAAGATGAAATAGCAATTGTTTCAAAGTTTTTAAGTGGGATAAACGAAACAGTTGAATTACATATAAAGCTGTAGACTAACAATATGAAAGAAACCGTTTAGGAAGAAGAAAAGCTTGATAGTTTCTTAAAAAAACTAAATATACTCTTAGCATATGATCCAGCAGTTGCCCTCTTTGGATTTATTCAAATGTGTTGAAAAATTTAGATCCACACAAAAACTTGCATACTTACGTTTACAGCTGCTTCATAATTGCTGAAACTTGGAAACAACCAAGATGTTTTTCAGTAGGTGTGTGGATAAATAAACTGGTATACACAGACAATAGGATATTACTCAGCTCTGAAAAGAAATGAGCTCTTAAGCCATGAAAAGATGTGGAGAAACCTTAGATGTACATTGCTAAGTGGAAGAAACCAATGTGAAAGGGCTACATACTGTGTGATTACAACTACATAAGGTCTTGGAAAAGGCAAACCACTGGAGACAGTAAAAATATCCTTGGCTGCCAGGGGTTGGACAGGTAGGGGTGAACTGGCAGAGCTCAGGATTTTTAGCACAGTGAAACTATTACACTATAATGGTGGATTCATGTGATTATACATTGTTCAAACTAGTAAATGTACTGAGAGAATGAAACCTAGTGTAAACTGTGGACTTTGGGTGATAATGTGTCATTGTAGGTGAATTGATTGAAACAAATCTACTCTTCAGTGGGGCATGTTGGTAGTGGGGCAGGCTGTGTGTGGGTGGGGGGTAGGTATAGGGGGTGGGGCTGAGGATATTTAGGTGTACTTTGGCTCAATTTTGCTGTGAACCTGAAACTATTCTAAAAAAGTCTATTTAAAAAAGGGCAAGTAGGACCCCCTTGGCTACTTCTTCAATTTACACAGAGACAGGTAAATGGAAAATAAAACACATACCGCTCTTGTTAAAAAAGGTTGACAGAGTCTGGGCGCCTGGGTGACTCAGTCCTTTAAACATCTGACTCTTGGTTTCGGCTTAGGTCATGATATCACGGTTTATGAATTTGAGCCCCACATTGGGCTCTGTGCTGCCTGTGCGGAGCCTGCTTGAGATTCTCTTTCTCTCTGTTCCAACTTCTCTCTCTCTCTCTCAACAAATAAACTTAAAAAAAGTTGACAAAGTCAGTGAAAGGATAGTGTTTCAAACAAGAATGGTGTATCAAAAGATTGATTAAAGGAGGTCTTGGGGAAATTTTGATGAAGGCTTTTAATATTTTTGCCAAAATTATCCCTTATGATTTGACTGTGAAGGTAAAAGCAAAGGTTGCTATATTATGCAGTTACATAAGTTTCTTAATTATTTTTTTATTTTTTTGTTCTAAGGCTTAGTGTATAGATTTGGTTATAACTTATTGAACTATAATGTTGACATTTATTTTCATAATTTAAAATTTCATTAAAAAAATTTTTTTTTTCAACGTTTATTTATTTTTTGGAACAGAGAGAGACAAGAGCATGAACGGGGGAGGGGCAGAGAGAGAGGGAGACACAGAATCGGAAACAGGCTCCAGGCTCTGAGCCATCAGCCCAGAGCCTGACGCGGGGCTCGAACTCATGGACCGCGAGATCATGACCTGGCTGAAGTCGGACGCTTAACCGACTGTGCCACCCAGGCGCCCCAAAATTTCATTTTAAAAGGTGAAGCTACATATTCAAACTCTTTTTCACTACAGTGAAAATTTGTTTGGTCTCTACTTAAGTGGCCTTCCTCTGTTACTTTCATGTGAGGAAGGACTTCTATGGTTGGCGGGGCATTATGCCAAACAAGGGATATAATGTTTAGCTAAAACAGGTGTGCTCCTTGTTCTCCATTTGTTTACAGTCATGTGGCACCCTAACAAGTGTAAAATCACAATCGTAATTCAATGAAGAAAAAGAAAATAGAGCTCTGATAGCATGTAGCAGGGAGAACTTATTTCTCCTAGTAGTTAGCAAGGAAGACTTGCTTGAGGAAGTGAACTTAGAAGTTCACTGAAGGAAGAATGTAGGTTAGTAAGGTAGAGGAGGAAGCTGTTGCTGGTCAGTATTATGCCCAGAATTCGTGATCCCCAAAGACCACCAGGGAGCCGAGTCTGAAGCAAAAGCAAAGAGCCTTTATTCGAGCTAGCTCGAGCTCAGTCCCCTACCTGCACCGACGCAGCGGTGAGATACCAGGGAGAGAGAGCGAGTTTCAAAAGGACAAAGGTTTTATTGGGGCCTGGGGGCAGTTGGTGAGGTAATGGCTGTGGCCTCAGCTGATTGGCTGGGGAAGGGTCCTGGGGAAGGGTCCGAGTCCTGTTAGGCAGGTGAGGGGGGGTTACTCAAGGGGAGGAGGTGTGGTCAAGGTGAAGGACACAGAACAAGATGGAGTCGGCCGGTGTAGGCCCCCCCTTTCAGTCAGGCCATGTATGGAGAGGGAATGTGGGCGTTTTTAGGCACTGACAGGTCATTTGGCAAAAGCACAAAGGAGCAAGGTGGAGGGTGATAGGCAGTCCTTGTAGGTCAAGTTAAGAATTTAATTTTTGGGGGGGGTATCTGGGTGGCTCAGTCGGTTAAGTATTCGACTTCGGCTCAGGTCGTGATCTCACAGTTTGTGAGTTCAAGCCCTGCATCAGGCTCTGTGCTGTCAGTTTAGAGCCTGCAGCTTGCTTCGGATTCTGTGTCTCCCTCTGTCTCTTCCCCTCCCCCACTCTCTCTCTGTCAAAAAATGAATAAATGTTAAAAAATTTTAAAAAAAGAATTTAATTTTTTAAATAATTTTTTTCTATGCAAATATAAATACATAAATTGACCTAAATGCATAAATGTGATCACTCGTACTTCCTTTTACTGGTATGTTTGGGTAGTTTTCTTTTTCTTTCTTTCTTTTGCTCACTTCCTTTTCTCCTCTCTTTTTCCTGTTGTTAAAAAGCAGAATTCAGCTAAGTAAATTGAGAGATCTAATAGACTTAATGATTTGTGAATTGCGCAGCATGGGGTCTAGCAATTAGAGGGGAGTGGGAAGGTGTTAAAATGGAAGGTTTTTATAGAAAGGAAGTGGAGGCAAGAAGGTTATTAGCACAAGAAAAGGATTGTTCCAGCCTAGGTTGCTTTTCTTTTGGGGGTAGAGGAGGGGGTGTTACTTTGAGGATTACCTCGTCTACCTTTGGGAGACAGAGAGGGCCCAGGTGTCAGATTACCTCATTAGCTGATTAGACTGGTAAAGACTACATTTTTGGTGGAGGTTGAAGCTGCGATTAGATTAGGTATTAAGACTCAGTTTGAGGACTTGGCCTAAGTGACACCATTTTGGGCCAGTAGTTTTCTTTTTAACACTTTCTTATCCCTTCTTCCAAACCTCTTCCCTTTCAGAAAAAGGGTGAAGGGGAGAGCCACCCCCCTGTTTTCTTCCCTCCACCTTTTCCCTCCTTCCCTTCTTCCTCCCTCCCCTTTACTTGTCTTTCCTTCTTCTACCCACATTCACACCACATTCTCTAACCCATATTAAGAACTTGATGATATGGATCCTTTTATATTATTCCCATGCTCGTGAAACAAATAGTATAGACATTTGCAGTAGGCAAAATAATGGCTCCTAAAGATGTCCACATCATAATCCCTGAGACCTGTGAATACTTTGCCTTATATAGCAGAGAAGACTTGACACATATGATTAAAGTTAAGGACTTTGAGATGGAAAGGGTATCTTGGCTTTTCCATGTGGGCACAATCTGATCATGAGTTAAAAAAATGGAAAAATGTTTCCAGCTGTGGTCAGGGAGGACTATACTGAAAAAGGATCAAAGAAAGATTTGTTGTGTGTTTTGAAGGAGGAGGGAGGGAACTGTGAACCACAGAATAGGGGTGGTTTCTGGAAGCTGGGAAGGGCAAGCAAACGGCTTTTTCTCTAGAGCCTCCAGAAAGGAATCCAGCCTTGACAACTTGTTGATTTAACATTGGGTGCCAAAATGATGCCGTTTTAAGCGTTGGGGTTCTGAGCGTATGGCCAAGAAAGAATTCTTGAGACTTCTGTGCAAAAAGGTGATTTTATTAAAGCACAGGGACAGGATCTATGGGTGGGAAAAGCTGCCCCAGCATTGTGAGGAGAGACTGATTATATACTTGGGAATTGGGGGAGGTAAAGTCAAGGGAAGTTCCCAAAGGGATTTTCAAATGCTCAAAAAGACTCAAAGGATACTGGAGGCCTAGATTGTCCTGCTGAGGTTATTTTTCCCTCTAGCAAAGCCTTAACATTAAGATGTAGGGAGTTCCTGGAGAAATGTTATACTCTGCCTGCCTGAAGTAGTTGTTGATAGGCTGCAGGTTATCAGGAAATTTAATTTTATCTGCCATTTCTTTCTGCCTTTGTTTCCCACATCATTGTGAGACCTGTGTCTGACTTATAACCTGTAGAACTGTAAGATAATAATTTTGCATTGTTTTCAGCTGCTGAGTTTGTGGGAGTCTGTTATGCAGCAATAGAAAACTAATAACATTATGTACATACTCTTAATTAAATATGTACTTATTTTTTGTTACTGTTTTTTAAAAATGGGATCATATTATACATACTATTCTCCGTCTTGCTTTTCCTTTTCAACAATACCTTGTGAAAATACTGACAAATTACTTTATGTCATTATTTTTAATAGCTACTTAATGTTTAATCCATGGTGTGGCTCTTCTAAACCATCCCCATATTATTACGCATTTCTTTTACTTCCCATTGAACACTGCTGAAATAAGCATCTTTTATATATAAAACTGTTTTGTTGTTGTTGTTGTTTGTGGGATAGATTACCAGGAATGAAATTACTGGGTTGAAGGATATAAACATATTAATCATTGTTGCCAGATTGCTTCTGAGAAAGTCAGTAACAGTTCACATCTCTACCAGCAATATTTGGGAGGTGGTGTTAACCTTTTTGAAGGTTTGTCAGTCTAGTTGGTAAAAAGAATTTAATGTTACTTTAATTTTCATTTTTTCATTGCTAGTAATTATAAATCATCTTTTTAAACAATAATCTTTTAATGTTTCTTGGCTCTTGGATCTGCTTTTCTGTAACTGTTTAGTCCTGTAATTTGCCCAATTTTCTATTCCAGTTTAGCCTTTTCTTGCAATTTGTAACAATGCTGTATATTATAGATATTAATCCTTTGAATGTCATCTGCATTGCAGTCTATAGTTTGCCTTTCCCCTCTGTTGATTGAGTCATTAGTGCACAGCAGTTCTTAATTTTGATGTAGTCCAATTTATCTTTTTCTTTGTTGCCTGTGCTTTTGGTTATATCCAAGAAATTATTGCCAATTTTAATGTCATGAAAGTTTCCCTGTATGTTTGCTTCTAAGAGTTTTATAGTTTTAGGTTTTATGTTTGGGTCTTTGAACATTTTGAATTAGTGTTTGCATGTGCTATAAAGTAAGGGACAATCTTCATTTGCAGGTGCGTGTCTCATTTTCCCAGCACCATTTGTTGAAAAGACTGTCCTTTCCCGTTGAATAGTCTTGGTGCCCTTCTTGGATATCATTTGACCATATGTGTGAGGTTTTATGTGTGAGTTCTCTGTTCTATCCCACTGGTCTCTATGTCTGTCTTTATGCCTGTATGATACTGTTATCATTACTGTAGCTTTGCAGTAAGTTTTGAAATTAGGAAGTATGGCACCTCCATCTTTTTCTTTTTCAGGATTGTTTTGGCTATTTGGGGTCCCTTGTTCCTGATCTTAGAGAAAAAGCTTTCAGTCTTTGACCATCACTTCAAAAAGTTGTGGGCTTTTCATATATGGCCTTTATTATGTTGAAGTAGTTTTCTTCTAGTTTGTTAAATGTTTTTGTGAAAGGGTGTTGAATTAGGACAGACTTTCTGCATTACTTGGGATGATCATATGTTTTTTTCCTTCATTCTGTTAATGTGTATTACATTGATTGGTTTTTGTATGTTTAAAGATGCTTGTATTCCAGGAATAAATCCCACTTAGTCATAGTGTATAATCCTTTGAATGTGCTATTGAATTCTGTTTGCTACTATTTTGTTGAAGATTTTTGCATTGATATGCATCAAGGATATTGGTCTGTAGTTTTCTGATAGTCTCTTTGTCTAGCTTTGGTGTCAGAGTAATAATGCTGGCCTCATAGAAAAAACTTGGGAAGTATTCCTTCCTCTTCACTTTTTTGGAAGAGTTTGAGTTTTAATTCTTTAAATGGTTCATAGAATTCACCAATGAAGCCATTGTCTTTCAAGCTTTTCTTTGTTGGAAATAAATAAGGTTTGGTATCACCTTTTAAAATTATTCATATAACCCTTTCAAGTTTCACCACTTGCCTACACTTTTTTTTTTCTTTTTTGGTTCAAGAACCAATCCAAGATCACTGATTGCATTTAGTTTTTCTTTTTCATGTCTTTTTAGTCTGCATCTATTTGGAAGAGTTCCTCTGTCTTTCATGATGTTACCAGTTGAAAGAGTACAGACATTTACTCTGCAAGTTGTCCCTTGACCTGGATCTGTTCTATATTTCATGATTAGATTCTGGTCATATATTCTTGTGAGGAGTACCTCAGAAATGATCACTGTGTACTTCTCAGTGTATGGTGTCAGGAGGCACAGGATGTTGACTTATTTCACCATCCTATCACATTTTGTTTGTCTTAACCATTTGTCTCAAAGTATAGTGAGAGCAGGGGAAGGGAGCTGTCATCAGTTCACCATGTTCTCAGAATCCTTTTTCCACTTTAGATGTCATCACTTAGGGTCATTAGGGAATTTAGCCTTTATTTTAAGAATAATGAGAAGCCATTTAAGTTTTTAGGCAGGAGAAGACATGAAACATTTTTGTGTATGCTGTGAGGTAGAGGTTCAGTTTGTTTTTGTATATATTTTCTACTTATTTCAGCTCTGTACCTTTTTTTCTTTTAATGTTTATTTATTTTTGAGAAAGAGAGCAAGCACAAGGAGGGGAGGGGCAGAGAGAGAGGGAGACACAGAATCTGAAGCAGGCTTCAGGCTCTGCACTGTCAGCCCAGAGCTGGACCTGGGGCTTGAACCCATGAACCATGAGATCACGACCTCAGCTGAAGTCAGAGGGTTAACCCACTGAGCCACCCAGGCGCCCCTCAGTTCTGTGCCTCCTAATGTTACTTTAAATTTTATTCTGACGTTTACAATTTGTATATTTATTATAGTCTGACTTCAAGTAATATTACATTACTTCATGTACAATGTAAGAACCTGGCAACCTATATTTTCATTATCTTGTCCTTTGTGCCATCTTTGCCATACATTTTATACGTGTGTTAGACTGTAGACCATTAAAAAAAAATGTATTCCCTCACATCGACTTACAGTTTTCTTTTACATTTGTTTTTATGTAATTTTCACGACAAACTTCTCCAACTTTTGTGCTAACAAAAGTAAACCTGTTCCTTTTTCTCAGCTAAAAGAAATTCAGTGAGTAGATTCAACTAAGATCTAGCAATATTAAAAAAAAATTTTATTTGAAAATAATTTTCTCAGATGTTGGGCTTCTATACTTTGAAGTTCAAAAGTATGTTTTGGGGTCTTTGAATTAGGTTCTTTATTTTTTAATTTTAATTTTAAAAAATGTTTTAATGTTTATTTTTGAGAGAGACAGAGCATGAGTGGGGGAGGGGCAGAGAGCAAGGGAGACTCAGAATAAGAAGCAGGATCCAGGCTCTGAGCTGTAGGCACAAAATCCAACATGGGTGTGGACCCGTGAACCATGTGATTGTGACCTGAACCAAAGTTGGATGCTTAACTGACTGAGCCACCCAGGTGCCCCATAGGTTCTTTATTTTTTCTATTTTGGTATGTATGTAAAACATTTTTCTTTTCTTTTCTTTGTTTTTTGATTGGTTTTTTTTTTTTTTTTCTTTCCAGAAACTCATTTTTATCCTGTGGGTTTCATCTTAACTCCAACATCATGTCTAGTTCTAATGGTGCTAAAGAGAATTCGCACAACAAGGCTCGAACATCTCCGTATCCTGGTTCAAAAGTCCAACGCAGCCAGGTTCCAAATGAGAAAGTAGGATGGTTTGTTGAGTGGCAAGACTATAATCCTGTGGAATACACTGCTGTCTCTGTCTTGGCAGGACCCAGGTGGGCCGATCCTCAGATCAGGTGAGCAAACTAGTCAGTGTTAGCTGGTAGCTGGGTGTAAGACGGAGAAGATAATGATTGTATTTGTAAATTACCATTTTGATAGCTGAAAAATCATTTTCATCTAGTGCTTGACTTTGTTATAAAGCAGTTTCCAACATTTGGCTGGGATTCTTGCTAAAGCTAGACAGTCCATGTTTGCTTATTCTTTTGGGAGTTTTATGATCCTTCCAAAAAGGTAAATCTATTTTACTATGGAGATTTTTGTTTTATGAGGTGACAAGTAGTGGTATCTGTTTTCATTTGTTCTGTTTAGGTTATCAGTAGAACATCTCTTATTGTTATTTTCCACCATAGCTAGACTTGTATTTGAAGTAGTGAAAATATTTTTCAGAAATTTTTCAGATTACCAAGAACAGCATGATGATAAAATTGGAGTAATGTGATAAAATAGAAAAGGGATAAAGAAGAAAAAAACTCAAGCAAAAATCCTTTGACTAAATTCATAGAAGTACATTGATTCACATTTTCTATTTATGTTCCTTTTAATGAATACGTAGAGTGTTTAAATGTACTGAGTATGAACTAGGTACTGTACTAAACGTTTTATAAACATTATTTTATTCTTACAACTATTCTGGAAGATAGGGTTGTTATTTGTGCTTTATAGAAAAACAAAACACACACAAAAAATGGAAGCACACTAAGTTTGTCCTTTACATATTGTCACAGAGCTGCTAGTAGATGGTATAGTGTGGACTTGAACTCAGTCTGACTCCAGAATTCATGCTCTTAATCACTCTGCTAAGCTGCTACCCTAATTTTAGAACAGCTTTACAAATTTGATTCCATGGGAAAATTTATTATAAATGCCTCGAGGCATAATTTAGTCAAGTAAGTAAAAACTGTTGCAAGTTGGATAGATCCAGTATTAGTTCTAGGTTAAACTTTACTATGGACTTATTGCTGTGACTAGATTTTGACATACAGTTTCCCTATTTTGTTCAAAGATGTGTTTGTCATTTTGTGATACTACTTGGATTTTAATTAATCATGAAGCTAATCTGTAGAGAAATTTGTAGCTTTAATAAGTTGCATTTTCCCCATTTTGAGTATTTACATATTTGCACATACATTATACATATACATTATACACAAAATTGATGTTGGTAGGGGTGCTATATAGTGTAAATAGAGGAAGATTGCATACATTTTCTTATTTTTCATTCAGTTTAATTTTTAAGAGTTGAATTTATATCACCATCTAAAATCAAGCTTTACTACCAATATTAATATTTCAATTATGATTATGTTCATGTTTTTTTTTTTCCTCTGGTGAATTTCTAGAGTCCCAAGAGCATTGTAACCCTGGCTGTATGATTTCATGATTTTTACCATTTAATTATTTTTTATTTGTGTGTTAGATGGAAGATTGGTTAGAAGTTTTGAGAGAGTTTTTGGATCATTCAAATTGGAAATTATTTCCAAAATAGAGCAGAAATATTTCTATGTTCTCTTAACTGATATTAAAGCAAGGAAAAAAGTGAAACTTCTGTCAGAACCACCTATGAATGATGTAGTGCTATACAACTCTTTATTCACTATCAACACAGTTATATCAGTGATTTTGTAATGGTGAGGAAAGTAGTATATTTATGTCTACTTTGAAAATAAATATTTTTTAAAGTTGATTTTGAGAGAGAGTATGAGCAGGGGAGGGGCAGAGAGAGAGAGGGAGAGAGAGGATACTAAGCAGGCTCTGCACTGTCAGCACAGAGTCCGACATGGGGCTTGAACTCAGGAACTGTGAGATCATGACTTGAGCTGAGATCAAGAATTGGATGCTTAACCAACTGAGCCACCCAGGTGCCCCAAAAATATTTTTATTGAGGTATGACAAATGAAATAAAATGCACACTTAAGTGTGCAGCTGTAGCTCAGAACAACTTTTTATTTCTATAGCTGTAACTACCATCCAGATTAAAATTCAGAACATTTCTAACATATAACATTGATTTTAATCTAGATCATAGTTATTATGAAGTTTTGGGGTAAATTCACAGTTTTGTGGATTTATTTGATGAAAATATTAACCAGTGTACATTTGAGGAAATTAAAATTACTTTGAGACCATAAAAACATCAAGATATCACAGAGAATATTATTTCTGGAACCACATCGAACCATTAATTGCAATATTGTGCCCACAGACAATTCTTCCATGCTGATAAATGATGTAGACTTTTTTTGTACCGTGTGGGAGGAACTGTGGTTTCTCTGCCTAGTCCTTCCCAGAGGGATTATAATACACATCCTTGTATTGTAAGGTGTTTTGGTTAACTTTTTTCTTTTTTTTCCAGAAACTGTTTTGAAGGACTAAATGGAGTTGTAAATGAAAACTAACTCTTAAAAATTTTAGTTTCAGGGATACTTTATTATAAATAACAGGCTGACTGGCGTTAGTAAGCTGTTGGTAGTATTGGGCCATTATTTCTTATTTTGCTTTGGTATTCTTATTACAGTGAAAGTAACTTCTTTCCCAAGTTTAATGAAAAGGATGGGCATGTTGAGAGAAAGAGCCAGAATGGTCTATATGAGATTGAAAATGGAAGACCCAGGTAGGTACTGGGGATGGATATCTTACAATAAATAGGTCTTCAAAAGGTAGAAAATGTAATTAACATTTATTGAGTGTTTGTGTGTGCCAGACAATGTACAAAAGAATTTATATATGTGATCTGATTAAATCATTACAATAACCCTGTGGGTGGATATTTTTAGTTCCATTTACAGATAAGGAGAGAGAATGTAAGCAATTTGCATATAGTAAGTGGCAGAGGCAGTATTTGAGTGCATTTTTTTGTAACTCCACTTTGAAGGTAGAAATAATTAGTTGAATAAATTAACAGAGGAAGGATTGAGAATTGTATGTTTATTAGTTCTTTATTAAATTTATTAAATTAGTGCCTTAAACTAAGAATTTACCCAAACATGTAAGAGTAAAAATAAAAATAACCCAGTAATTTAACATCAAGATTCTTTCTGTACTTTTAAAAATGATTTTTATACACAACTCCAACAATTTCCATTTTCCTTATTATAAAAGTTAGGAAAAAATGTAAAAATTAGCATGCCCCAAATAAAACAAAGAAGGATCAGATTCTGTAATCATGGTTTTTATCTTGCAAAAATGTTGCAACTTGTGTTCTTCCTTCCTCAAGGACAAGGCAATGATCTGTCTTCTCTCACCACAACCTGGTCCTTCAGTTTTGCTAACTCTTTCTTTGGTCATAATTTCACTTTTCTGTCTTTTTAAGTCAGACCTTCTTTGCATTTGACTTATTCCTTAGGTTCTTTTCTGGATAAAAAAATATGTTAAAAGATATTTATCCATGAAAAAGAATAGGCAGCAAAGGCAAGCTAGCATGTTGTTTTAGTCAAGAGTCTAATGGAAACAATTCTAGCTTACCTTAGTAAAAAGTGAACTTTAGGGTTATGGGGTCATCTCAAGCAGTCCGAAGTGTAAATGCAGCTAACTTTAGGTAGAATTGAAAATGTCTCTGCTTTTCTTTCTATGTTGCCTTTTTTTCTCTTTCACTGCAAACAACTTTCTCTGCTTCTCAGACTATAGGGTAGTCTATGTGTCTTTTCCATAGTTTCTGATTTACCAGTTATAAGCTTGGTCATCTATAAAAATGAACTTTCACTCTTTAAATATTGGCTTTGATCATTTGTGTTCGGGGATGTATACTTATTTGGAATAAAACATAGTTGCTGGCCACCCTGCCCCTCCTCCTGTGAATTTGAAAAGTAAAATTACTGTCACCTGGGCAGGTGCCTTGTCTTAACTGAAAGTCTTGCTGATATATTTTTGGGTCTAGTACAGTATAAAAATTCATTCAACTTGAATAACAGTCACAAGGAAGACCAGAATAAAAACAGATGGCTGACAGGGAAAATTTTGGCTGTTTGTGTATTTACTTTCATATATTGGGAGGACAAAAGATATAATCTTAAAAAGATAAGATTGTAGATTAGGGCATTTTACTGGGACATAATGAAAGTTGAACATTTAAGGAATATTCATTGGAAGAAAATTACTCAGGCCTGAGTGTTGCTATGTTCACCTGACAGACTTTTTAACATTGGGTTGTGCTATTGGTTAAATAGTTGGCATTTTTATAAAATTGTTTTCTTTAAAACTTGAATTTTGGTATATTTGAAATCTTGAAATATTGAATAATACTACCTCATTATATGCTACAAAATATATATTATTGGTAATAAACATCCAGAACCCACTGAGAAAACATTTTCTTTAAAAAGTAACAAAAATAATGGGAAGGGTTGTATGAGATGAGAGTAAGAAAAGGGGATGTTGAGAAAGTGAAGAGAAATGTGGGTATCTTGAATGATAAATCATCATTGTTGTAGAGCTAGAGGATCATTAGGTGCAGACCATTCATCTGCCCTGTTGTAAGAGTCCAGTAAGGTGTTAGTTTGTGTTCAGTGAAAACTGAAACAAATTCTCTTATAGAACAGCTTCAGAAATGAGATCTTCCTCCTGGATCAAGCCCAAAGCTTAAGACATGCACAAAAGAAAAGTTAAATAACAGCATAAGGAAATGTGTGATTTTAGTGGCAGATATGTGATAGCGTTGCTGGATTTGGGAGGAGATACTATTTCCCTCTTATTGCACTTACTGCCTTCTTTTGGGCCATGTCAAGTTGGGTTTAAAAAGATGAACATATTCAGTTGATTTTCTATATTCTTTTCCCAGAAATCCTGCAGGACGGACAGGACTGATTGGCCGGGGGCTTTTGGGGCGATGGGGCCCAAATCATGCTGCAGATCCCATCATAACCAGGTAAGAATGAAAAAAAACATTGCAATAGCAAAGAGCCAGGTGATTGGAGAAATATGGACTGTAACTATGTGTTTATACACACACACACACACACACACACACAAACGTATGTATGTATATGTACACATGTATAAATATATGCGTGTGTATACATATATGTATATGTGTATGTATATGCTCATAAGTGCAAACACTGGAAATGTATATTAAAAATTTTTTTTTAATGTTTTTATTTATTTTTGAGACAGAGAGAGACAGAGCATGAGCAGGGGAGGCGCAGAGAGAGAGGGAGACACAGAATCTGAAGCAGGCTCCAGGCTCTGAGCTGTCAGCACAGAGCCCGATCTGGGGCTCGAACTCACAGACTGTGAGATCATGACCTGAGCTGAAGTCAGACGCTTAACTGACTGAGCCACCCAGGTGCCCCTTGAAATGTATATTTTAAAGGGTCTTGATGTGAAATCATACTGATGTGATACAAATGTAAAGTTGTAGTTTTATATGAGTAGGCTAGGCATTATCTGAACAAAGTTAATTCACATAGTGAATTTACTGAACATCTGTTTGTTCTCAAAATTGAGTAGGTGCTTTGGAGGATATAAAAAAAATAAAAGAATTCTATGTTTCAGCTCCCTATCACAGAAGAGCTATGGCTTCATTTGTAAGATGAAAAATATGAACTAAGAAAACGTGTCAAGGTACAATGGCTGAGACAGTCTGATTTAAAAATTAGATTAGATGTGGGTTGTGATGACGGTAAACTGGAACACTGAAGAAAGGCATTATGAAGTAGGCAGACTTGAGCTGAACTTGAAGCTTGGATAGGGGGACAACAGGAGGCCTAAGAAAAAAAGCTTATAGTAATATCTATTAGAGTTTTTTTTTTAATATGAAATTTATTGTCAAATTGGTTTCCATTCAACACCCAGTGCTCATCCCAAAAGGTGCCCTCCTCAATACCCATCCCCCACCCTCCCCTCCCTCCCCTCCCCCATCAACCCTCAGTTTGTTCTCAGTTTTTAAAAATTTTTTTTTTTTCAACGTTTATTTATTTTTGGGACAGAGAGAGACAGAGCATGAACGGGGGAGGGGCAGAGAGAGAGAGGGAGACACAGAATCAGAAATAGGCTCCAGGCTCTGAGCCATCAGCCCAGAGCCTGATGCGGGGCTCGAACTCACGGACCGCGAGATCGTGACCTGGTTGAAGTCGGACGCTTAACCGACTGCGCCACCCAGGCGCCCCTGTTCTCAGTTTTTAAGAATCTCTTATGCTTTGGCTCTCTTCCTCTCTAAACTCTTTTTTTTTTTTCCTTCCCCTCCCTCATAGACTTCTGTTAAGTTTCTTAGGATCCACATAAGAATGAAAACATATGGTATCTTTCTCTGTATGACTTATTTCACTTGGCATAACACTCTCCAGTTCCATCTACGTTGCTACAAAAGGCCATATTTCATTCTTTCTCATTGCCATGTAGTACTCCATTGTGTATATAAACCACAGTTTCTTTATCCATTCATCAGTTGGTGGACATTTAGGCTCTTTCCATAATTTGGCTATTGTTGAGAATGCTGCTATAAACATTGGGGTACAAGTGCCCCTATGCATCAGCACTCCTGTATCCCTTGGGTACATTCCTAGCAGTGCTACTGCTGGGTCATAGGGTAGGTCTATTTTTAACTTTTTGAGGAACCTCCACACTGTTTTCCAGAGCAGCTGCACCAGTTTGCATTCCCACCAACAGTGCAAGAGGGTTGCCGTTTCTCCACATCCTCACCAGCATGTATAGTCTCCTGATTTGTTCATTTTGGCCACTCTGACTGGCGTGAGGTGATATCTGAGTGTGGTTTTGATTTGTATTTCCCTGATGAGGAGCGACATTGAGCATCTTCTCATGTGGCTGTTGGCCATCAGGATGTCTTCTTTAGAGAAGTGTCTATTCATGTTTTCTGCCCATTTCTTCACTGGATTATTTTTCAGGTGTGGAGTTTGGTGAGCTCTTTATAGATTTTGGATACTAGCCCTTTGTCTGATATGTCATTTACAAATACCTTTTCCCATTCCATTGGTTGCCTTTTAGTTTTATTGATTGCTTCCTTTGCTGTGCAGAAGCTTTTTATCTTGATGAGGTCCCAATAGTTCATTTTTGCTTTTAATTCCCTTGCCTTTGAGGATGTATCAAGTAAGAAATTGCTGCGGCTGAGGTCAGAGAGGTTTTTTTCCTGCTTTCTCCTCTAGGGTTTTGATGGTTTCCTGTCTCACATTCAGGTCCTTTATCCATTTTGAGTTTGTTTTTGTGAATGGTGTAAGAAAGTGTTCTAGTTTCATCCTTCTGCATGTTGCTGTCCAGTTCTCCCAGAACCATTTGTTAAAAAGACTTTTTTCCATTGGATATTCTTTCCTGCTTTGTCAAAGATTAGTTGGCCATACTTTTGTGGGTCTAGTTCTGGGGTTTCTATTGTATTCTGTTGGTCTATGTGTCTGTTTTTGTGCCGATACCATGCTATCTTGATGATTACAACTTTGTAGTAGAGACTAAGGTCTGGGATTGTGATGCCTCCTGCTTTGGTCTTGTTCTTCAAAATTACTTTGGCTATTCGGGGCCTTTTGTGGTTCCATACAAATTTTAGGATTGCTTGTTCTAGCTTCGAGAAGAATGCTGGTACAGTTTTGATTGGAATTGCATCGAATGTGCAGATAGCTTTGGGTAGTATTGACATTTTAACAATATTTATTCTTCCAGTCCATGAGCACAGAATGTTTTTCCATCTCTTTATATCTTCTTCAATATCCTTCATGAGCTTTCTATAGTTTTCAGCATACGGATCTTTTACATCTTTGGTTAGGTTTATTCCTAGGTATTTTATGATTCTTGGTGCAGTTGTGAATGGGATCAGTTTCTTTATTTGTCTTTCTGTTGCTTCATTATTAGTGTATAAGAATGCAACTGATTTCTGTACATTGATTTTGTATCCTGCGACGTTGCTGAATTCATGTATCAGTTCTAGCAGGCTTTAGGTGGAGTCTATTGGATTTTCCATGTATAATGTCATGTCATCTGCAAAAGTGAAAGCTTGACTTCATCTTTGCCAATTTTGATGCCTTTGATTTCCTTTTATTGTCTGCTTCCAACACTATGTTAAACAACAGCGGTGAGAGTGGACATCCCTGTCGTGTTCCTGATCTCAGGGGGGAAAGCTCTCAGTTTTTCCCCATTGAGGAGGATATTAGCTGTGGTCTTTTCATAAATGGCTTTTATGATGGTTAAGTATGTTCCTTCTATCACGACTTTCTCGAGGGTTTTTATTAAGAAAGGATGCTGAATTTTGTCAAATGCTTTTTCTGCATCGATTGACAGGATCATATGGTTCTTTTCTTTTATTAATGTGATGTATCACATTGATTTGTGAATGTTGAACCAGCCCTGCAGCCCAGGAATGAATCCCACTTGATCATGGTGAATAATTCTTTTTATGTGCTGTTGAATTCGATTTGCTAGTATCTTACTGAGAATTTTTGCATCCATATTCTTCAGGGATATTGGCCTGTAGTTCTCTTTTTTTGCTGGGTCTCTGTCTGGTTTAGGAATCAAAGTAATACTGGCTTCGTAGGATGAGTCTGGAAGTTTTCCTTCCCTTTCTGTTTTTTGGAATAGCTTGAGAAGGATAGGTATTATCTCTGCTTTAAATGTCTGGTAGAATTCCTCTGGGAAGCCATCTGGTCCAGGACTCTTACTTGTTGGGAGATTTTTGATAACTGATTAAATTTCTTCAGTGGTTATGGGTCTGTTCAAGCTTTCTATTTAATCCTGTTGGAATTTTGGAAGTGTGTGGGTGCTTAGGAATTTGTCCATTTCTTCCAGGTTTTCCAGTTTCTTGGCATATAATTTTTCATAATATGCCCTGATAATTGCTTGTATTTCTGAGGGATTGGTTGTCATAATTCCATTTTCATTCATGATTTTATCTATTTGGGTCATCTCCCTTTTTGAGAAGCCTGGCTAGAGGTTCATCAATTTTGTTTATTTTTTTCAAAAAAACAACTCTTGGTTTCATTGATCTGCTCTACAGATTTTTAGATTCTATATTATTTCTGCTCTGATCTTTATTATTTCTCTTCTTCTGCTGGGTTTGGGGTGTCTTTGCTATTCTGCTTCTATTTCCTTTAGGTGTGCTGTTAGATTTTGTATTTGGGTTTTTTCTTACTTCTTGAGATAGGATTGCAATGTATTTTCCTCTCAGGACTGCCTTCGCTGCATCCCAAAGCGTTTAGATTGTTGTATTTTCATTTTCATTTGTTTCCATATATTTTTAAATTTCTTCTCTAATTGCCTGGTTGACCCATTCATTCTTCAGTAGGGTGTTCTTTAACGTCCATGCTTTTGGAGGTTTTTTTTTTAAAGTTTTTTTTTTTTTTTAACGTTTATTTGTTTTTAAGACAGAGAGAGACAGAGCATCAACAGGGGAGGGTCAGAGAGAGGGAGACACAGAATCTGAAACAGGCTCCAGGCTCTGAGAGCCTGACACAGGGCTCGAACTCACGGACCTCGAGATCATGACCTGAGCCGAAGTCGGCCGCTCAACCAACTGAGCCACCCAGGTGCCCCGATGCTTTTGGAAGTTTTACAGACTTTTTCCTGTGGTTGATTTCAAGCTTCATCGCATTGTGGTCCGAAAGTATGCATGGTATGATCTCAATTCTTGTGTACTTATGAAGGGCTGTTTTGTGACCCAGTATGTGATCTATCTTGGAGAAGGTTCCATGTGCGCTCGAGAAGAAAGTATATTCTGTTGCTTTGGGATGCAGAGTTCTAAGTATATCTGTCAAGTCCATCTGATCCAATGTATCATTCAGGGCCCTTGTGTCTTTATTGATTCTGTGTCTAGATGATCTATCCATTGTTGTAAGTGGAGTATTAAAGTCCCCTGCAATTACCACATTCTTATCAATAAAGTTGCTTATGTTTGTGAGTAATTGTTTTATATATTTGGGGGCTCTGTATTCGGTGCATAGACATTTATAATTGTTATCTCTTCCTGATGGATAGACCCTGTAATTATTATATAATGGCCTTCTTTATTTCTTGTTACAGCCTTTAATTTAAAGTCTAGTTTGTCTGATATAAGTATGGCTACTCCAGCTTTCTTTTGACTTCAGTAGCATGATAGATCGTTCTCCATCCCCTCACTTTCAATCTGAAGGTGCCCTCAGGTCTAAAATGAGTCTCTTGTAGACAGCAAATAGATGGGTCTTGTTTTTTTTTTTATCCATTCTGATACCCTATGTCTTTAGGTTGGAGCATTTAATCCATTGACATTCAGTGTTATTATAGAAAGATATGGGTTTATTGTCATTGTGATGTCTGTGGGTTTCATGCTTGTAGTGATGTCTCTGGTACTTTGTCTCACAGGATTCCCTTTAGGATCTCTTGTAGGGCTGGTTTAGTGGTGATGAATTCCTTCAGTTTATGTTTGTTTGGGAAAACCTTTATCTCTCCTTCTATTCTGAATGACAGACTTGCTGGATAAAGGATTCTCGGCTGCATATTTTTTCTGTTCATCACATTGAAGATTTCCTGCCATTCCTTTCTGTCCTGCCAAGTTTCAGTAGATAGATCCATCACTAGTCTTATTGGTTTCCCTTTATATGTTAAAGCATGTTTTTCCCTAGCTGCTTTCAGAATTTTCTCTTTATCCTTGTATTTTGCCAGTTTGACTATGATATGTCATGCAGAAGATCAATTCAAGTTATGCCTGAAGAGAGTTCTCTGTGCCTCTTGGATTTCAATGCCTTTTTCCTTCCCCAGATCAGGGAAGTTCTCAGCTATGATTTCTTCAAGTACACCTTCAGCACCTTTCTCTCTTCCTCCTCTGGAATCCCAAATATCGTATATTATTGCGTTTTATAGCATCACTTAGTTCTCTAATTCTACCCTCACAGTCCTGGATTTTTTTATCTCTTTTTCTCAGCTTCCTGTTTTTCCATAATTTTATCTTCTCATTCATCTGTTTTCTCCTCTGCCTCTTCAGTCCGCGCTGTGGTCGCCTCCATTTTATTTTGCAGCTCATTTATAGCATTTTTTAGCTCCTCCTGACTGTTCCTTAGTCCCTTGATCTCTGTGGCAATATTCTCTGCTGTCCTCTATACTTTTTTCAAGCCCAGCGATTAATTTTATGACTATCATTCTAAATTCATGGTCCATTATATTGGTTAAATCATTTTTGATCAGTTCGTTAGTTGTTGCTACTTATTGGAGTTTGTTTTGAGGAGAATTCTTCCGTTTTGTCATTTTGGATAATCCCTGGGGTGGCATGGAACTGCAGCGCACTTCCCCTGTGCTGTCTGGAGTAACTTGTGTTGGTGGGCTCGACCTCAGTCAGACCTGCTGTCTGCCCCCAGGCCACCGCTGGGGCCACAGTCAGAGTGGTATGTACCTTATCTTCCCCTCTCCCAGGGGCAGGACTCACTGTGGAGTGGTGTGGCCCTTGTCTGGCCTACTTACACACTGCCAGGCTTGTGGTGCTGCTTCGATGGGATCTGGTGTGTTAGCCAGGGTGGATCCGCAAGGTGCACAGGGGCGGGAGGGGTAGACTCAGCTCACTTTGCCTTCGGTGGTCCGCTTTGGGAGGGGCCCTGCGGCACCGGGAGGGAGGCAGACCCATCAGAGGGATGGATCCACAGAAGCACAGCCTTGGGTGTTTGTGTGGTGCAAGCAAGTTCTGTTACGGGAACTGGTTCCCTTTGGGATTTTGGCTGGGGGATGAGAGAGGGAGATGGTGCTTTCCAGTGCCTTTGTTCCTTGGCAAGCTGAACTCTGTCCTGCGGGGCTCAACAACTTTCCCTCCCATAGTCCTCTAGCTCTCCTCCTGTCCGAGGAGAGCTGTTGACTTATGACATTCCAGATGTTAAGTCCCACTGACTGTCAGAACACACTCCGTCCGGCCCCTCTGCTTTTGCAAGCCAGACTCGGGGATTCCACCTTGCTATGCAGGCTGCCCCTCCGCCACCCCGGCTCCCTCCCGCCAGTCCAGGTTGTGCACACCACCTCTTCACCCTTCCTACCCTCTTCTGTGGGCCTCTTGTCTACGCTTGGCTCCAGAGAATCCATTCTCCTAGTCTTCTGGCAGTTTTCTGGGTTATTTAGGCCGATGTGGGTGGAATCTAAGGGATCAGCAGGACATGGTGAGCCTAGTGTCCTCCTATGCCGCCGTCTTCCCCCTCAAAATCTTCCATTTGAGTATTGAGGGACAATGAAAGGATCAGCTGGTCGAAGCAGAATATTTTGTAGAATAGTGGGTAATCAAACATGTAATTTTTATGCAGTTTTATTGTGGAGAATATTACAATAACAAAGTTCAGGAGTGTTAAGGGGAGCCCTTGAAGATTTCGGAATAGGGGACAGGCATTCTCTTCCTGAGGTAAATCTATCTGGTAAGCCACATCATATTCAGAAGGCCCCTTCGTAAGCATGAATCAGAATAAGGAAGGCAGGTGAATCTTAGGTTTAGATGGACTTGACCATCTTCATAGGAATCATCTTTTCAGCACGTCTGGAATATTCTGTCATCTCTGTCATCCTTTTGATTTTTTTTTTAGGATTTCTTCACTGACCAACTCCGTCTTCACAAATAATTGTCACTTTGCTTTAAATAATGCAAATACCCTCAATATTTTTATTTTTTAATTTTCATATTTTGAGGGTCTTCCTTTCTTTCAGGAAACTTTTTCTCTGATCTGAGATCCAGTAATGATTTCATAGGTTAACTCTAAGAAAACAGCTTAATTCCCTTATTTTCAAGTTACTGGAAGAGGCACCAATATTTGTCCCATCTTGTTCTCCTTGGCCTTTCAATTTCCCTGACAAAAGAGGTCTTTACCCCACAGCTCACTCCAGTTTTCTCCTTCCATCCTTTCTTGCGTCCTCCTGCCCAGCCATCTACCTATCTTATGTATAGATGCTTATGTATCTACCTACCAACCCACGTATCTATTTAAAATTCCTTTAGAGGGGCACCTCGGTGGTTCAGTTGGTTAAGTGTCCAGCTCGATTTCGGCTCAGGTCATGATCTCATGGTTTGTGAGAGATCCTGCTTGGGATTCTCTTTGTCTCTCTCTCTCTCTCTCTCTCTCTCTCTCTGCCCCTTCCCCTTGTGCATGCATGCTATTTCAAAATAAATAAATAGACTTAAATAAAATTACTTTAGAAATTTTATGGTTTAAATGGGAAGAGTTAATATACTTTTAATGAATGTAAATAAAAAATATTAATGACAGTATCAGTTTTGTTTCCAACTTTGGTAAGGCTGGCTAAAATCAGGAAGGTGTGAAGCATTTGAAGTAGAAATGCCAGTAAGGGGACAAGAAGCAGAAAAGGGAAGCTAGACACTTGGAAGTTAGCCTTTCATTAGCTTATCTTTATCTCTGGTGGGCCAAATACATGGGAGTGTATGTGGTGATTGGGTTGCATTGTTTTGAAATAATAGACTTTTTGAGCTTAATGCGGTCATTATACAACAGCTTAAGCAATAGCTGAAGACTTTGAGAGGGTCCAAGGGTATGGAAAAGCCCACAGATGGCAGAGTCTAGCTTTCACCTGTACTGTTAGGTTGATGTTCTTTATTACCTCAGTAATGCATATATTTAGCTATGAGTTGGTCTAAATGAGTGAGTGGCAGCGGAAATGGAAGGAAGAGAAGAATGTAAGATGTTAAAAAGGAAGCATCAACGAGGCTAAAGCACATTGTTAAAAAGTATTGCTCTCCTCTGCTAGGTGCTGTCATCAGTTTTTCCATTTGTTTCTCATACAACTCCTCAAAGTAGATATTAACATCTCTGTTTTATAGACCTGAAAATGAAGACTCACTGGGGTTAAGTGACTTGCCTAAATGTTTATGTCGATCTGAAATTTGGGTCTGTGGTATTTGGCTCCAGATATTATACTTTTTCTCTTTTATACCAGTTTTTCACTAATGAGTAATCATAAGCATCATCTAGGCACTTTAAAGATTCCATTCCCTTTTCTTTCAAGTACTTCATGATTCAGAACAGCTCTGTATAGTGTAGTTTAACAAATGCTCCAGGGAAAGTGTTAAATGTTTCTGTTCTCTGGGACCTCTCCTAGAGATTCGGTGGGTACAACTATCTGATGTTCCTTTAGATCCTTTAAAGTGAAAATGAGGTGGGAAGTGTTGATACATTACTGTGAGTAAAGTCAGATCCATAGTTAGTGGTATTCTCATTTTCTTTCCAGTTTTGGTGAGACAGGAAGGTGTGAGCCATCAAGTGGGGAGGGAATATCAATAGTATTTAGAAATAACCTTTGGCATTTAACAAATGTTAATGAGGTTCATTAATTAAAATATACATTATTTCCATTATATCAAGGATTTTGTTTTAAATTCGGCAATAATTTATTTGATGATAAGGTTTTGGAGTGATGGGGATTGGAGCTAATGGTCAAGAAAGAATTCTTGAGACTTCTTCAGTGCAAAAAGGTGATTTTATTAACACATGGGGTTAGGACCCGGGGGCAGAAATTGCTGCCTTGGGACCTCTGAGGAGAGACTGGTTATGTACTTGGAAGTTTGGGGAGTAAAGTGGGGGGGGGAGGGAGGGGGAGTTTCCAAAGGGATTTTCATATGCTGAAGAAGACTCACAGGATCCAGGAGGCCTAGCTGTTGTCAGCTAGGTCATTTTCCCCCTCCAGCAAAGAATTCACATTAAGACAGCAGGGAGTTCCTGGAGAAATGTTATACCCTACCTGCCTGAAGTATTTGTCAGTGGGCTGCAGGTTGTAAGGAAATTTAACTTTATCTGCCATTTCCTTCTGCCTTTGTTTTCCTCATCATTTGGTATTTACAATAAGGAACAAAAGAAGAAACTACTCTGCTTGGTAGTTCTTAAATGAGTGCCTTTGGGGTAAAATCTGAGAAGGTAAACAGGTTATGTGACTGTTCATCATCAGTCTGGCCCTCTCTAGCCCGGCAGCGCCTCGCCCCCAGTCCTGCTTCTCCCTGTGCTGCAGCCTCAACTGGCGGCATGTCTGTCTTGGTTTTCCCAGCTTCTCTAATGTGATGTATATATAGTAGGTGCTGGTAAGTGTGTGTGAGTGTACAGAGCATCTTTCACCTTCACACACCCTCCTCTTACCCAATTAGTGTAAACATTCTGTTTGTTTGATTTAAGTAGACAGTATGGTGATTAAGAGTGCAGATTCTGGAAGCAGATTGTCTGGGTTCAAATTTTGGTTTATACCACTTAGCTCTGCAGTCTTGGACAAGTTTAATCTACTCTGTGCTTCATTTTCCACATTTGTAAAATAAAGATAATAATGCAACTACTTTATAGGGTTGTTTTGAGACTTAAATGGATAAATACATGAAAGACTTAACAGTATCAGGTACATAATAAGTGCTATAGAAATGGGCCTTAAGAAGTAAAAGTACCACGTCTACCTTCATTCCTGTTCTCAATCTTGTACCTGGATCATGGTGATGGGGTTTTGGGGTGATGGTGAGGTTCAGAACTCATGGCCAAGAAAGAATTCTTGAAGACATCTTTGGTGCAAAAAGATGATTTTATTAAAGCACAGGGACAGGACCCGTGGGCAGAAAGAGCTGCACTGGGGTTGTGAGGAGTGACTGGTTACATACTGTGGAGTTGGGGGAGGTAAAGACAAAAGGGAGGCCTCCAGAGGGACTTCAGTGTGCTAAAGAGGACTCCTAAGATACCTGAGGCCTTGCTGTTGTCAAGCTAAGCTTGTTTTCCCTCTAGTAAGGCATCAACATTATGACTGCAGGGGGTTCCTGGAGAAATGTTATACTCTGCATTTGCTTCAAGTATTTGTCAGTGGGCTGCAGGTTGCAGGTTATAAGGAAATTTAATTTTACCTGCCATTTCCTTCTTGCCTTTGTTCCCCACATCACTGTGGAGGGGAGGGTGATATTAGGGGCTCCAGGAAACTGAGTCTAGGTTTCAGAAGATTAGGATATTGATAAGATTGCCTTTTTCTTGTAATTTACTAAGGTATTTGTAAACTGATAGAGACTCCTGACCTGCATGACTGTGATCTCTAACCATTTGTTTTCTTTCCTTTCTTTTGTTCTTGGGCATCTAGGAGTGCCTGAGGAATACCACACATATCCCACTTGGGGGTGGGGGTGGGGTATGCTAGCTTGTACTTTGCTCTCAGCTTGCCTTATACTTCCTCATCAGTGGTAACAGTCTTCTAGCCTCCAGTCTTGCTTTCTTCCCAACCAGCCTCCACACTTTTGTCAAAGTGAGTGAGCTTTCTAAATACAAATTGCTTATGGTTTTACCCTGCTTAAAAATATTCTTTGGCTCTCTAAGCAGATGAATTTGATGAATTCTTTGCCTACTCATCTGACCTCATCATCCTTCTTTCCCTCTGTGGTGCCCATGGTGCCAGACCCCACCTATAGATTCAGTTTCTTGAACATATTATTTTATACCTTTGTTTCTTGCTCATGTCATACCTATGTCTGGCATCCTTAAAAACAGATGCTGTCTTCTTGTACTAATTATTCTTTCATTTCTATTTACTGTCCTCATCAAATTGTCACTCTCTTATAATTTATTCACTTACATGTCTAGCTCCACCCCTAGACTATGAGCTCTTTCAGGGCAGGAATTATGGGTTAGATATGGTAGTCAACCACTATATAAAGAAATTTGGAAACTTATTTATTTATTTATTTATTTATTTATTTGCAGGAGGGGGGAGAACTATTTAAACTCATTTAATTTCATTGATTCTAATTCAAAGCAATGATTAGATCATAGGCTTTCTTTTTTGGTTTAGTACTAGAGGTTCAAAATCTTTTTCTTTGCCTAAGATAGTTTTAGAACAATTCTTAAAATTGGGTGTGGTGGGGGTAGAGAAGGGAAAGGGAGATGTATCAGCATATCTGGGCAAGAGGCTATGGTTAGAAAAAGTGCATTCTTGGGGCGCCTGCCTGGCTTAGTTGGTAGAGCATGTGACTTTTGATCTCAGGGTTGTAAATTTGAGCCCCATGTTGGGTGTAGAGATTACTTAAAAATAAAACCTAAAAAAAATCTTTAAAAAAAAAAGTTCGTTCTAAAATTAACATAAGCATGATACTTTTTTTTTTTTTTAAGAGAGCTTGAGTGGGGGAGAGGGACAGAGTGGGGGGGGGGAGAGAGAGAGAGAGAAAATGAATGAATGAATCCAAAGCAGGCTCCACACTGAGTGTGGAGCCTGATGCAGGGCTTGATCCCATGCCCTGGGATCACGACTTGAGCTGAAATCAAGAGTCAGATGCTCAAACAACTAAGCCCACCCATGTGCCCCAATTTGATACTTTTTTAAAAACTAAAGGATAGAGTGAGGTTTTTGTGGTTTTTTTGTTTTTGTTGTTTTTTAAGAAAGGGCATAAAGATTGAGAAGCACTACTGTTGAGACCAGCTGAACTTGTATTGTGTAATCTCTGTTTTGATAACAGAGTGACCCATTAAAAGGAAATATTACCAGATCTCTTATATTAAAGTGATTCTTAAAAAGGATCCTTCGACTATGTTTTTAAGTTTGATGACCCATCCTCTAAATTCTGTTCTTTTAAACTTTTTTTGACAATTCTTTAATAAAAACTACTTATATTCTGAATTTTTATTACAGAGAATGTCTTTTTTGGAAAGTAGACATCTGACTTGGTTTGTAACAGTGCTCAATACAGAATATTTTTTTTTTTAAGTTTGTTTATTTTTCAGAGAGAGAGAGAGAGAGAGAGACACACACACACACACACACACACACACACACACACACACACACACGGCATGAGCGAGGGAGGGGCAGAGAGAGGGAGACACAGATCCAAAGCAGGCTTCAGGCTCTGAGCTGTCAGCACAGAGCCCAACGCGGGGCTCAAACTCACGAACTGTGAGATCATGACTTGAGCCGAAATCGGACGCTTAACCAACTGAGCCACCCAGGCACCCCAGGATATTTCTAATACAAAATAATTTTTTTGGTAAAACTAGCTGAGAGGTGAATTTATAATACTCTTGTTATAAAGAAAAATACATCGTTATAACTTTGTCTCAAGTTTGACATAGATCCTTATTCTTCAAAATCCATTATGATTTTATATTACTATTTACAGGTGGAAAAGGGATAGAAGTGGAAATAAAATTACCCACCCTGTTTCTGGGAAAAACATCTTACAGTTTGTGGCAATAAAAAGGAAAGACTGTGGAGAATGGGCAATCCCAGGGGTAAGAATTAAAATTAAATTAAAGTTCTTTTTAGTTTCATTTACTGCAAGGTTATTGTATATAGATCTTTATCCTCCATTTATTTTCCATTCCTTCACACTTCACTTAGTAATTCTTTTGTCATTTATCACTGCAATGAAGTCTGTCAATAGCAAGTGTAGGATAATACATCAAGGCTGTTAGAATTTGAGTCTAATTATAAAGCCGTTGGAAAAGAACATGGACTTTGGAGTTAGACCTAGGCTTGTACGTTGGCCTTCCCACTTTGAGCTGAGAATGCAGAATTCAGACACTTACCTTAAATTTTTAAAATTTTTATTTTTTAAGTAGTCTCTCCACCCAGTTTGGGGCTCTAAATCACACCATTGAGATTAAGAGTTGCTCTACTGACTGAGACAGCCAGGTGCCCCAGAACTTTCTCTTTAAAATTTACATAATTCTATCTACTTCATAGGATTAGTAGCGGTAGCATATAAAACACCTGGCATAAAGTAGATATTCATACATGTTGGGTCCCATCTCAGAACTCAATCCCTACTTCCAAGTCCAAGGTAAGACTGTTAGCATTGGTTTATTGAATTTTCATTAACTTTAGACATAAAAAAGATAATTCTTGTTACTTTTCCTTGTAGTTAAAAAAAATTTTTTTTAATGTGTATTTACTTTTGAGAGAGAGAGAGAGAGAGAGTGCGCAAGCTGGGGAGGGGCAGAGAGAGGGTGGGGACAGAGGATCTGAAGTGGAGGTAGAACTCACAAACTGTGAGATCATGATCTGAGCCGAAAGTCAGATGCTTAACCAACTGAGCCACTCAGGCACCCCTCCTTGTAGTTTTTAAAATTTCTGTAGTATCATCAGGAACAGTTGTACCTTTGTTGAGTTCATTTCAGTGGTAAATTTGAAGTGGCTTTTTGAAATGTGTATGTGTGCAACAGAGGGTTTTATATTTTATGCCATATTGTGAAATGAAGATAATTTGAAAAGAGGATGATTCTTACACTGCTATCTGCAAGAATGGTTGTTTTTTTTCTTTGTAGGATAAAAATGGATTGGAAATAAAAATCCCAGGTGACTGTAATAAAAGCTTAGGTTAATTATTATGAGCCAAATTGTCAAACTTCACCCATGCTTAGTGTAAAACACGGTAATGATTTCATCGTAGGATTTTATATTTTTGTCATCTGAAATTCTGATCAGTAAGGAAGTGGTTGTCCCTGATGTCATATTGAAAACCATTCATCTAATCAGTATATTTTGAGATCTGTTTTTTGTCAGCTGATATATTAGACATTGAGAATATAACAGAGCAACATAAACATCCCTGTTTTCTTGGAGCTCACATACCAGTGGGGGAAACAGATAATATAAAATATGTTATTGTATGTTTAAAGGTATAAATATTAAGGAAAAAACTAAAGCAAAGAAGGAGACTAGGAAATGTTTGAGAGTTTGCAATTTGAGATTAGAGTGGTTATAAAAGGTCTGAGAAGGTAACATGTAAGCAAAGATTCGAAGAAGGTGAATGAGCGATGCATGTGGGTATCTAGGGAAAAGCATGTTGGACACAAGCAATAGCAGGTGCAAAGGCCTTAGGTGGGATTTGTTTGGCATGTCCTAGACACTGATTCAGGAGGTCAGTGTGGCTGGAATGGGATGGACAATGGGGAAATTTCGGCTTGCTATATTCCATCTTGCCTCCAGGCCTTCCTTCCTTAGCTTGAGTTTAGAAGATACCAGGAAAGGAGTCTTATTGGCTCAGTTTACTATTGGCTAACCTTGGACAAATTACTGCAAATACATGAGATACCCTGATTGGCTACTTCTACTAGAATCAAATGGTTTAGAGAAGAACATATCACAGGAGAATGGGAATCATGATTATGGCCAGGTAGAACAATGTGTCTACTGCATCACCCAGGAAATATTTGTTGAATGAATTAAAGCTTATTACTTTTTTTTTTTTTTTTTTTTTTAAATAATGTGGCTATTAGGGGATGGTGGACCCAGGAGAGAAGATTAGTGCTACACTGAAAAGAGAATTTGGTGAGGAAGCTCTCAACTCCTTACAGAAATCCAGTGCAGAAAAGAGAGAATTAGAGGAACAGTTGCACAAACTCTTCAGCCAGGAACATCTAGTGGTAAGAAATGGTTCCCATGAAGGATTTTAGCCTCACAGATTAGTGAAAATTCCTTAAAAGTTCACCTGGAAATCTGATAGGTAAAACCTGTGTATTTGAAATACATATTCATAGAAACAAATTATAGATCTTCACTGTGAATAGATTTCTGCTTAAACTTTTATAGCCCAACTTTAGGTCAGTTACATTTATTAGAATACACTTTTTTCCTCTTAGTTTTTCTTTAGACTAGATGTGAGCCAACGTGACACTGAACACACCCATCCATCTGGAAACCTTTTAAAAAAACTTACATAAATTTAGCTCTTTTGAGAGTACGTTTACATTTTAAATTATGTTATTCAGAGTTTTTCTGGTTGATAACCATTTAAGTCTTATGTTTTGTCTACATACCCTTTGTGATTTAAAAAAAATCACCTTATAAAGTATATGTGTGCTGGTAATAAGGAAAAAGAGTTTCTTTTTTGCTGGCTTTTGTTTGAATTGCTTTGTTTTCTTTCTAGAATTAGGATTTCTTATTTATTTATGTTCAGTCTTTTGGGGTCACATTTGTGTTAGATGGCTAGATCCAAATCTTTCCCTATATTAATAGCTTAAGTATTAGTCTTTACTAAATTTATTTATAGATCTTCTTTTTTAAACTAAAAAAATCTATCTTTGTATGTCTGAAACTATAATCACAGAAATTATATATACATATATAAAATATACTTATATATAATCGCAGAAAAATACTTATAGAGCCTTTAAAAAAGTCATATGGCCCAAATAAGACTATTCTCAAATTATGAAATTAGAGTCTGAAGAGTTGAGGGTTTTGTGAATTTTAAAGCTGACCTTGAGAATACTTATCCTAGGAAATTTAAAACAAGCATGTGGAATGTTACATGAAAGTTTCTATGATACTTACATTTCACTTGTGAAAGGTGAAATAAGGAGTCACTTATTATCAAGGGGTTTTAAAATGGAGCTGAGAGGCCTTTAAGAAGGTGGGACTTCCTCACCAGGTGGAGCCCTGATCTTTTAAACTGGGCTAAACCGCAAATACTCCAAAGACTCTACACAAACACCTGCAACTTGCTACAAAAGGGACTTGCTTAGTGATAGCCTTAGCAACCAATTATATTCACTCAAGATTAGTTTTCTGCAGCAATACCAGTCAAAATTCTTTGAAAACAACTTATACAAGCATTCTCTTTCCATCTTAAAAACCTCTGACTTTGCTCCCTAGTGGGACACTGGGTTGCTACCCACATCTCTGTACTCAGATTTGCAGTTCTCTGATCATAAATAAATGCTTAATTATTGCCTCCTGACAATTTTAGGTTGGCACTTTTTTCTTATTGTAGTAAAAAAAACATGACATATAATTTACCATCTTAACTTTATAATGTACAGTTAATTATATGCACACTGCTTTGTAATAGGATATTTACATTTCTGATGTAGCAGGCATCTGCTCCGCCCATTCGTGTTTGACTGTACACTTTTTTTGTCTGCTTCCTTTTAAAAATAGATATATAAAGGATATGTCGATGATCCTCGAAACACTGATAATGCATGGATGGAGACAGAAGCTGTGAACTACCATGATGAAACAGGTAAACTTGTGTTTATTAAACTGACTTGATAAGAGGCACTCTGGTTTTTGTGGAATGAATTGTCATCAAAGAGCAATTTCCTTTTCTTTCTTTTTTTTTTAAAGTTTATTTATTCTGAGAGAGAGCATGAGCAAGCAGGAGAGGGACAGAGAGAGAGGGGGAGAGAGAATCCCAAGCAGGCTCTGTGCTGTCAGCAAACCATGAGATCATGACCAGAGCCAACACCAAGAGTCGGCTGCTTAACTGACTGAGCCACCCAGGTGCCTTTCTTCTTTTAGAAAGAGAGTGCAAGCAGGGGGAGAGACAGAGAGAGAGAGAGGGAGGGAGGGAGGGAGGGAGGCAGGGGATCTCAAGCAGGCTTCATGCTCAGCATGGAGCCCAATGACGGGCTCAGTCCTTCGACTCTGGGATCATGACCTGAACTGAAATCAAGAGTTGGCTCCTTGACTGAGCCTTCCAGGTGCCGCAGCATTTGCTTTTTTAAAAGCTCTTGAGGGGCGCCTGGGTGGCGCAGTTGGTTAAGCGTCCGACTTCAGCCAGGTCACGATCTCGCACTTCGTGAGTTCGAGCCCCGCGTCGGGCTCTGGGCTGATGGCTCAGAGCCTGGAGCCTGTTTCCGATTCTGTGTCTCCCTCTCTCTCTGCCCCTCCCCTGTTCATGCTCTGTCTCTCTCTGTCCCAAAAATAAATAAACGTTGAAAAAAAAAAAAAAAATTTTTTAAAAGCTCTTGATAAGCATTGCCAAATTGTCCTACAGAAATAGTCTATTTACATTCCCAACAGTGATTAAGAGCTTTATTTTTAATTTTTTTGATAATTATAAAGATTTTAATAAATATATTCATTTGTAAATATAAATATTTTCATTTATGATTTCTGGTTTGGTGTCATGGTTATTTATTTGGGGGGGGGGCGCGGGGGGAAGGGGCAGAGGGAGAGGGAGAAAGAGATTCCCAAGCAGGCTCCAAGTTATATGCCCAGAGCCTGATGCAGAGCTGGATCCCATGTTGTCTGTGCTATCAGTGAACCATGAGATCATGACCTGAGCTGAAACCAAGAGTCAGACACTTACCTGACTGAGCTGCTCAGGCACCCACATGCTTATTATTTTTTTTTTTTTTTAATTTTTTTTTTTTCAACGTTTATTTATTTTTGGGACAGAGAGAGACAGAGCATGAATGGGGGAGGGGCAGAGAGAGAGGGAGACACAGAAACAGGCTCCAGGCTCTGAGCCATCAGCCCAGAGCCTGACGCGGGGCTCGAACTCACGGACCGCGAGATCGCGACCTGGCTGAAGTCGGACGCTTAACCGACTGCGCCACCCAGGCGCCCCTGCATGCTTATTTTAGAAAGGTCCACTTAAGAGTGTAAAATGAATTGCCAGTAATTGTTTTTCTTTTTTTTACATTTAAATCTCCAATCCCTCTAGAACTTGTTTTGATGTAAGTTTCATACTCATTTAATATGAACTTTTTTTTTTTTTAAAGCTAAAGCCAATATTCTTACTTTTTAAAGAGAAAAGCTTCCTTACTGGTGCCTCTACTTAAAATTTAGCAATGTGGTTAAAATTTGGGCATTTGGAAAATTTGGAAGCTTCTAGTTTTTAATTCCCTGGGGCACCTAATACACTAATGATTTAAATTGTTTTCAGTAAGAATACTTGAAGCTACAGAGTTATGTTGAAAAGGACATAAATAAATGAATTACTTTCTCTTGGTGATGTTGTGCTTTGGCAATAGGTGAGATAATGGATAACCTTACCCTAGAAGCTGGAGATGATGCTGGAAAAGTGAAATGGGTGGACATCAGTGATCAACTCCAGCTTTATGCCAGTCACTCTCAATTCATCAAACTCGTGGCAGAGAAACGAGATGCACACTGGAGTGAGAACTCTGATGCTGAGTGTCGCGGGTTGTAGCCTCATCTCTGTGTCAGCCAAGTGCAGAAGAGCACGTGCTGAAAAGAAGGCGGTACCACAGAGCTCATAGGATAGATAAGGGGGGCGGTCACTTGGAAATTATTTCATTCACTTTCTTTTTTTTTTTAATTTTTTTTTTCAACGTTTATTTATTTTATTTTTGGGACAGAGAGAGACAGAGCATGAACGGGGGAGGGGCAGAGAGAGAGAGGGAGACACAGAATCGGAAACAGGCTCCAGGCTCCGAGCCATCAGCCCAGAGCCTGACGCGGGGCTCGAACTCACGGACCGCGAGATCGTGACCTGGCTGAAGTCGGACGCTTAACCGACTGCGCCACCCAGGCGCCCCTCATTCACTTTCAAAACTGTTTGCATTTAGAAAGTTTTAATCAGAATAAAATTAGTAAATATGATGAAATGCAACACATAATTTTCTGCTTTCCAGTCAGAAGAAATATAAACATATTTTTTATGTATTCTATTTAAGCATTGTTTAAACCAAATCGAAACAGCTGATGCTCTTTGAAGAACCATAACCTGAATAAAGATAAATTTAGGGTCAGCCATTACTTCTGCCTTCCATGTTCTTTCTTTTCTTTTTTTCCTGTTGATCTAGGGTCTGAAGGATGTTTCTGGCATAAATATCAGGCTCCTTTAGGAGAACACTGCCAGTGTCTAACCTGTCTTTAAATTATTTGCTTTATGTGATCTTGTTGAAGCTGATTTAAAAAATGAAAACCTTGTTTTGACTTCAGAATTACCAGTTTATTGAGGAAATTTCAGTTTATTGAGGAAATTGATCTTGTTAATAAAGATCAATATCAATGAACAGCTCGTGTTCTCATTTTTTAAAAATTCTGAATTTAAAAATATGTCCTGGAAATTAGTAATTTAAATTGATGTATTTATTTCACTCTACTGTAACTGTATGTATCATAAATAAAGTAAAAATACATGTTCAGGGGCACCTGGGTGGCTCAGTTCGTTGTGTCCAACTCTTAATTTTGGCTCAGGTCATGATCCCAGGGTTGTGAGATCGAGCCCCATGTTGGGCTCCACACTCACCATGGAGCCTGCTTGGGATATTCATTCTCTCTCTCTCTCTCTCTTCCTCTGCCTCTCTCCTCCACCCATGCTTTCTCTAAGAAGTAAAATAAAAATAAAAATAGATGTTCAGAAAGGATTGAAATGAGAGAGGGCAGCCTTTGAGAGTTAAACATATTATTTGTTAGGAAGGGAATAAGGATTGGAATAGGTTTTTGAGAGGCCCACCGTTAACATTATAATTCCCAGATAAAGGAAAGAGTTGTTGATGTTCTAGATACTTAGGGAAGAAGAATGAAAATAATACTTGTCGTAGTGGGCATGTGTATCACATCCTGGCTAAGATATTTATTGAGAAAATCCCATGATATTTACTCCTGTCAACCTTGAGTAGGGACCATCATAATTCCGTCTTCATTCTAGTTGGGTTACAGATGGGGCATCTGAAGAAAAGGAGGTATAAGGGATAGAGACATGGTGGTTTCCTTTTCTTCACATATTTGAAAAAGGTATTAGGCTTATTCTGTAGCTTGAGAACAGAACTTGGGCTAATGTAAATCAAAAGTCCCCTCAACCCCTGCTAAATTTAGTGTCAAAGCTACTTTTACTTTGGTGGTAAACCTGAACTAAACTGACAGGAAGCTTTTTCCTCATTAGTGCGACTTGAGGTTTGCTGAGAAACATTAGAATGTTTGATTTCCAGATGCTGTTTCAGACCCCTCTGGAAGAGTTACAAGGTTTAAGTATGGTATTAATTTTCTAAAATCCATAAAATCCTGGTCCCTGGTATGTAATAAGGGACTTGTGCTTGACCAGGATGACCCGCTCACTAGCTGAGGGGTAGGATGGCCTTCTCCCAGAATCAGAGTTGGATTCTACTTTTACTGTTTGGCAGGAAGAGACTGCTTTTTCCTGGCACTGAATAGAATTTTTAAAGCTGCTTACAAAAGCTCTTGAGAAAGTTTGAGCAATTCCCTGAAGGTCAACATTTACTTACATCTAATAGTGTTGAAACATATAAATTGACATTAGAAAAGATAGTAGGTAATATTTTATTTAAAGAATGATTAAAGCACATGGTCTATTGATAATGAATTCTTCATGGCATTTTAGAGTTTTCTCTGGAACATTTCTAAAGTATGCAAAATTATAAAATAGAAGTAATCTTCTGATAAGTGTTATAAATATCCAGCATCATCTATAATAAGAAAAACCATATTAAAGTTTTAGTTGAAGACCTTTCTGGAGGAATATTTGCTCCTATATCATTAGGTGATATTGATGCCATATTTGCTTTTCTTATATTTTAGGTATAAGGAAGAATACTCTGAATACTTTTTATCTAAAAATATTTTACTATTTAGTAAAATAGTAATAACAGATACCATTTACTGAGTATCTACATTATATCATGCAATCCTCACAACAATCCTATGAAGTTAGGTGGTATTATTTCCATTTCACAGGTGAAAATGATCCTTCTAAAGATTTTCCCAAGGTTATTCAGTAAGGGACAGAGCTGGGATTTGAATCCTGGTCTGCCAGGTTCCGAAACTTATTCTGTATTGTCTACTAAGGTCATGAAGCTTTGATGATTTGTTGTGTTAAGTCTGCAGTTTGGAAGATTATATATTATTTAAGCAGTACTCACATTAACAGTAACACACTTAATGGTTTATGACTTGACTTTAAGGTCACAACTGATTTAACTAGCATCACTGTAACTGTTTGCATAATTTGAACCCAAAGAGAATTTACTTGATAATATCTGAACCTAAGGATATGTGGTGGCAATTCGGTGTTGTCTTGCCAGCATTTCAGACTCAAATGGAAGCATATGCTAAACTTGTATAGTAAGAACATAACAATCTAAAACCTGAATATTTGGCACTTGAAAATTCCAACCACTTGTAGAAGCTAAATGCTATATTTTCTTACAGTGTAAGAAACGGTGGTTGGTATTATTTTCTAACATATTTGAGGTTTTAATAAACTGATTTAAAAATACATCATTTGAAGGAAGCATTTATAATTTAAGTAGGCTAATTACTGCTTTCATCAGTATACCTTTCATCATGCTATTAATTTATCAATATGGATGTGACCTGAGACTATTAAACTCCTAAGATAAAAAAAAAATTAAATATATAGTAGTACTTGAAAGATATTTTGAGATTTTACTAACCTTAGTATATAACTTCTGACATAGGAGGGAGAGAATTATCTCTGCCAAAATAAACAATACAGATTACAGTTATTATATGAAGGTATTCTTGCCATAATTTCTTCTTTGCTTCCACTCACATCTCCCATCTTATGGTCATTTTATTGCTGATGGGTTAGTATTCATACAGTCATGTGTATTGGCAGATAGAAAATAACACGATCCTGTTACATCTTAAATGGTGATAAATTGAATCCTCAACTGGGTTTTTCTGCAACAAAGCACTTCGCTTCTCCCACTTGGCCTTTGATGGCCTGATAAGAGCATTTGATGTGGTAAGAAATACTAAGTAAGCATTTGGGGGCAATGAAATGTATAAGGAGGAAAACGGGTGAAATCCAATTTCTTTCTCAAAATTGGGACTCAGAATATTTTGACTCATTAGCTTCTCTCAAGGTAGATTAACATTAATTTATATATAATAATTTTGATTGACATTAATTCAGATATTTAAAAAAGGAATATATCTTTTGTATGTATTTTCAATTAGCAATAATCGTGCCTTGGATAAACCTCATTGGCTATGATACACCCACTGCCCAAAGCTTATCTTTTGGGGCGCCTGGGTGGCGCAGTCGGTTAAGCGTCCGACTTCAGCCAGGTCACGATCTCGCGGTCCGTGAGTTCGAGCCCCGCGTCAGGCCCTGGGCTGATGGCTCAGAGCCTGGAGCCTGTTTCCAATTCTGTGTCTCCCTCTCTCTCTGCCCCTCCCCTGTTCATGCTCTGTCTCTCTCTGTCCCAAAAATAAATAAACGTTGAAAAAAAAAAAAAAAATTTAAAAAAAAAAAAAGCTTATCTTTTGTATATATTTTAAAGTGAGAACAAACTTGGATGAGAATCAAAGAAGTCTCAAGATTTGTAGCCTCTCCATCCAGCAAGCTGATGCTTTGGTGTTAAGGAGATGTTTTGCCTTGCCTTGAAATGAGGCCATTTCTAGATTTGGTAGTTTCACAGCAGACTTTTCTCACTGCTTACTATGAATTGTCCATAAAACAAAAACAAGCTTGAGGAAAAATTTACTGTTTGAAATTTCTTAACATTGCATATACTTCGTAGGCTGAAATTTTGTCAAATACCATGGCATTATGAAAATACCTTTTTAGACCTGCAGAAATTCTGATCTAAATTGTTTAGAGTTTATAACTCAGGAGCTCTAATTTGGGTAAGTCAGTTGGGTTTGATTCTGCCATATATTTTTATAGTTGAGGAGAGTTATTCTTACCTTTCCTGATATTAAATGTCACTTGTTTTTATCAATATAATCATAGAAATAAAGTCTTACCCCAAAGAAGCCCTAAAAGATAAAAAAAAAAAAAAAAAGACATTACCCTCAGTCCATTAAATAGGTTTATACTTTATAATAACTTAAAAATTAATATGAGGGGCGCCTGGGTGGCTCAGTTGGTTAAGCGTCACACTTCCGCTCAGATCATGATCTCGTGGTTTGTGAGTCTGAGCCCCTTATCCGGCTCTGTGCTGACAGCTCAGAGCCTGGAACCTGCTTCAGATTCTGTGTCTCCCCTCTCTCTGCCCCTCCAGTGCTCATGCTTTGTCTCTCTGTGTCTCTCAATAATAAATAAACATTAAAATTAATATGAACTTACCTCAAGTTCATTCAGAATAGAAGTGATTAACTGAAAGAAGAAAAATCGATCAATGCTAGTGCTGTTAATGGGTTTATTTTCTAACATATTTGTAACTTAGCACACATATAAGCTAGAAGATTTTCTATATGAAAATTTGTTTTTATTGAAAAATGAGTTCCATTTTATTTAGAGGTTTATTTACATGATATAAGATTTTAAAATGAATGTGCAATATCTAGATTTAAATTCCCTTAATTCACAGAAATATTGTAATTGTATTTACTGTATCTAAAGAATAAAAACTTGAACAGTTAAGAAACTCACCGTGTACATATCCATGCAAGTGCTAGGTTTCTTGAAGTATGAAAATTCCCTATGTGAATGATACTTGACCCAAAATTTTAGGACAACTATAAATACTTGGCTTCAAGAGTTTGTTTACACAAGCGGTGTCACTGGAAAAGTATTGCTTTGTAGCTTCCACGGGTCCTTCTGTCGTAACAGACTGGCAGCTTGCTCAAGGAATTGACCAGTGAAAGAAAGTGAATCCCTTCGTATTTGTAGAGCTGTCCATCCCGGTGTGTATGCAAGAATATGTAAGTCAAACACTGTCCCAATGTTTGCTTAGGCAAGAACAATACCTGAAGTGGTGTTTGTTTCTTAAGGGTGACTCTTCCTGCTTTCTGACTTAACTAGGATTCCTGGGAGAATCCTGGGCTATGAAGGTATGGCAGTTCTAGAAGTTATTCTGTCAGAATTCTTTCCAGGATATAGGTTGTGGCCAAGAGTACTTCTAAAAATTTTCCAAAAAAGAAAGTATAAATAGGTATTAAGTGTCCAGATCTGGTAATGTGAATGAGTATCTGAGGAGTATATTTGCACTGGAAGAGACTTGGGAGGTAAACCGATACCTTTACCCAGGGTCACACAGCTAATTTAATTGTAAAAGAGATTTAAATCAAGAGAGAAATTAGAATCTAAGAGAGGTTTGAATCTAGGCTTTCCAACCACAGGCCAGTGCTCTTTCTGCAAGTTTTTTTTTTTTTTTCAACGTTTATTTATTTTTGGGACAGAGAGAGACAGAGCATGAACGGGGGAGGGGCAGAGAGAGAGGGAGACACAGAATCGGAAACAGGCTCCAGGCTCTGAGCCATCAGCCCAGCGCCTGACGCGGGGCTCGAACTCACGGCACGTGAGATCGTGACCTGGCTGAAGTCGGACGCCCAACCGACTGCGCCACCCAGGCGCCCCTGCAAGTTTTGATATAAAGGTGAACTTGCCAATTTTGTAATCGTTAATGATTAATCATTGAAGGCAGTTTCCTAAAACATTTTTCGTTAGAAATATGCTAGAATTTTTATTGTCTGCCATTTGGAAATGGACTATAACATTGCTTAAACAGAGTGGATTATGGGAAGAGCACTAGCACTTGAACTCAAGAGACTTAGGTTCTTATTGATTAGACTCAGAAGCTTGTTTGGTCTCAAGTTTCTGGGACACTTAAATATTCCTCAAGATGGTTGGCTTTAAATAGTCTCAAATCCTGAAAAATTTTATCTCCGTCACACGAATGATTTAGGCCTGAGTTTCTGACATTTTTACAAAATACTGCCATGTCCCTGATTCTAAGATACCACCAATTGTAAAATGTACCATTTTAAGTGATAGTATTTTAAAGAAAAAAGAAATCTTAGAATAAATGTATCTGTTGTGAGATGTGTCTTGATTTCAGAAAATGTTTAAGTATGAAAAGTATGTTTTTAGATACGGAAATGGAATTTTTCAGTGTTATCTTTTGTAACTCCACTCAAGTATTTCTCCTCTGTTTTCATGAACTAATATTCTGAATAACTTACTGTATCAATAAAGGGCCTTATTAAAAAATTGAATTGTGTGCCTTTCATCCAAAAAAAAAAAAAAGCAGCATTATCTATTGGAACTTAGCTTTGATAATCTTTAATGTATAATGTGTTTATGCTAATGCTTCATTAGTGAAGAAATAATCAAGTCTTTTTCATTTCTCCAAAAGGAATTTATTCTGTAAGTCTAAGTCTTTTGACTCTTCACTTTCACCCTCATCAGTGATGGAAAAGGTTGTTTTGTCAATTTATAGTTTGTATGAATTGAATAATGAATGTAGAACTGTTTGTTTGTAGAATGTAGAAATGAACTGAGATTGTTTTTTGACTTTGAATTTAACAGCTGTGATTTATTTTGTTTCGAAATGAGTTAGACTAATAAAGACAGAAATTTTTATGATGAGCTGGCCTATCTTATAAAGGGAGTTGAATGTAATATGTTTATGAACTTTATAGATTAACAGGGCAGATATATTTACCGTTATAAGATCATTAAGTGTCAGGACCTAGAATAAAGGAAATGTAGTTAAATAATCAGGGAGTTGTAATTCAGCATTTTAACTATCTTTTCTATGTTATACATTTTATATTACCTTGATTAATGAACACATGCTTTTTAGAATTCTTAGATTTCTAAAATTATGGCATTAAGATTCATATTCACTAATATAGTACCCATCCTCCCTTCAAACCTATATTTCTGGAAGCATATAGTCCACATTTTCTTTTGTGGTCTCCAAACATAGCAGGGACTTCTCGGAAAGATCATTAAACTTAGGCTCACTGGGTTGGAGCAAAGACTGTATTTTAGGATCACTTCCTTATGAAAGAAATACTTTAATAATGTCATTCCCTATCATTGTAATAGTATCATTTAAAAATTTAGTAACAGTATGCTATAATATATACAACATATTTTTTGGTTTGTGACTAAGTCAATCTCGTCATGTAATTGTCCCTCCATTCAGCAAAATCCTGTAAAAAATGAAATCCTTTTATAACACGACCATAACCTTAAATCTAGTTCAAAGGATTCTAGGACAGATTCCATTTCAATAAGATGTATTTTTCTCTCATTAATGGCAGATGTGAGCATAAGGTTTTAGAGGTAAAATGGGCTTTATAAATAATTCACTGATTTATACTTTCTTAAAGGAAACTTTAAGTATAATTACCTGATTTGGATAATAAGGAAAAGGAAAAGGAATCGGAATCTACAAAAAAAGAAAACAAGTGAAGTGTGAATAAAACAATTGTGTTTTACCTTTTTTCCTAATTTACTTACCCTTCCATCCATCCATCCATCCAGTATTTATTGAACAATTATATGCTCTCAACGAGCCCACCTTCTACTTGGTGAAGCTTAGATTCTAATGGATTTTAAATCTTTTTTTTTTCTCTCTCAAGAGATATGCTTCTTTTGCTTCATTAGTCAAATCTAAAGCCAAAAGGAATCTGTTTGATGTGTTTGATAATTCTTGCAAATTCACCACCAGTTTGTCTACAGTAGTTGATTCTTTGCTTGCTTAATACTACTCTGCCATCTGGTGGAAGGAAGAGTTTCCACTTCAAATGCTAGGGATTCTTTACTGCCACACAGATTTACATAAGATGTTAACAGAGACTCTTATATTCTAATTATAAGCCAAAACTTCAGAATTTTTCATTAATTTAAAAAAATATTTCTGGATTTCAGCCAAAACAACAACAACAACAGCAGCAACACCACCACTACCACAAAAGGGAAACAATGCCCCCGCCCCTTGACTAAAACCAAAATGACTAGCAATTAATGATAAATGCAAGTAGTCAGAAATTTAGTGGCTAGGATTCAAGTAGGATACGTGAAAACATTAAAGGGAAAGACTTCCACTGAGGACCTCAACTTTAGTGACAAATTTCCAAAAGCCTACTTAAAGTTGAGAAACAGTTTGAAATTAAATACAAGCAAAAGGAAGGTGCTTATTACATTTAGATATAACACTATGCAAAATCATGTTTATTTTAAAAATAGGTGGTAGACAAGAAGTTAAGCCAGATGCTATTTTAAAATGTGTGTGAATTTTTCACAGAATCATTGCTTAAATACTGTCCAAATTTAACATGTCTCCAATCTGCGTTGCAACCTCATTGTACTGATCATTCTTCTCCCAAACTGCCATGTCCTCAGGTCCCTCAGATACATTTGCTGTTCCCTCTGCCTGCAGTGCGCCCCCCCCCCCCCCCACCCCATGATCTGGCTCAGATAATGTCTCCTCTGTGAATGAAGTCTTTGACCCACAGCCTAAGTCAACTTTGTATTTGCACCTAGAAGTACTTACCAAAATACATTTTTACATTTATGAATCTTTTTCTCATCAGACTGTGAACTTATCTCATAATTTTTGTATTTCTAGCACTCACTATAGACCCTATCATGCAGTAGACACTCAGTAAATATCAATTGAATGCTATCTGTCTGTACAAATGTAAGTATTACATATAAAGTGAAGGAAATTCTATTTGTATATTTAGCACTGTTCTGGGCTTTATTAAAAGATGGCCAAGAATCCAGACATTAGGAGAGATTGGAGAGGATCCAGCAGAAAGAGCAAAATAATTATACTGTTTGACCTGTGGGAGAAAGCTGAAAAAACAAAAACTTTTTAGAAAAAAGTAAGTAGCAAGATGATTTAGAAAAAGAACAGGTATTATAGAAAGAGTTTAGTATATCCTTCATGAAGTGCAACTAGGCTCATCACAGTCAAAGGAAATTCAGTATAAACACCTTTTTGATGGCAAGTATAGAAGGACATTGAAAGAAGTCACCAAAAATTTTGGGGAAAATTTGCTAGCTCCTTGTCACACTCCACCGCAGGCTGTGCGGGGAGAGGGTGTGAATAGCTCGTGCCTGGCAACATGTGAAAGCCCCAAATTTTAAATTTAATAACTATCATCTAACTAATAAGTGGTTTTTTAATTTGTTTGTTTGTTTGCAATTTGAGAGTCCCCAAACCCATGTTTACCAAGGGCAGTTGTGGAGGTGGGGGAAACAGGATCTGAGGAAAAAATGATGGTCCTTGTGGCGGGTAAAAACCAAATCTCTGAAAAAAAGAGACATGATGCCAGTCATTTCAGACAACTGTAAACTTTTAAAATGATGAACATGTCATTTGAAAAAAACAACTAGAAGTTTACCTGTCCACTGGAACTTCCTCCAGGTGGTTCAAGCTTGTAAAACAGCACCGGCAACAAGGTAAAGCAACATATGGCAAGACATTATTTATTACAAAGAGATTTGATGAGAATAGGTAACAAGCCACTATTGAGCGTTACGCTGGTCAGTGGTATACCTTCACTTCTGAAATGAAAAGCAGTTGTGTATCCAATGGGGAAAGGTTGAATTAATTTTGTCCAGTGATTTAGAAGGTGTACTTTTGGCTTTTAAACTTATTTCCAAATGATGTTTTTATTTACATTTCTTAAGAGTAATTACATGTTGCATGCCTCTTTATCTTCGAATCAATAATGATCTCAATTTCATTCTCAGCATTTAGAAGTTCAAAGTGAAGAGCATGTAGAAATGTAAATTTAAATTTGGAATCCCCAAACACAAAGTTTGAAAGCTCCCTCACTTTGAAAGCTCCTTTGTCAAAAAATGTGCAGGAAAGAGGATTTCTTGTCTACTTGGTGCCCTCCATATTCAGACTGTAATCGACACAGATCACACTCAGAGATCTCATTTGTATAGATGTGGAAGGCACGGCTATAGTCAGCATGAGATGGTTTGGGGTAAAGGCATTATAATGAAACCCAATTTAAACTACATAACTAAGACCCAGGTCACTGTGGAATTTGAGTTCTAGCTTCCTAAATTTATTTGAGAACTTCCTGTTTTCCAGTTAGGACTCTTATGTGCTTTAGAAACATTTTTATTATCTTTGCACTACTCTGAGGTAGTTCTTATGACTCATTTTATAGACATGGGTTAGTTCCTTGCTCAAGGTCACGTGGTTTACAGATGCTATGTGGAACTGAGATTTGTGCTGAGAAGACCACTGGGCTGAGGAACAGTGATAAATTCCTGATTCTATAACTTTCTTGGACTCTACCTTTCTCTTTTGTGAAAGGAAAAGATACAGGATATGCCTCCTAGCCCAGAAATACTATCTCTAGAATGGAAATGGAGTGGAAAATGGAGGCGATGTACTCACAGGGATGGGCAGAGCAGCGGCAGTGCTCAAAAGGCCAGCCAAGAGGAGAACTTTCATTCTGAAGGAAGAGTCTGGAATTAAAGGGTTAGAAGATTTTTAGTTTTTTCTAAGTCCCATTCCTGTTGTAAACAGGCTGCTTAGTTAGAGGTATTGCAATAGTGGTCAGGCTAAATTATGCCTCAATTCAGGTTTTGTAAGCCTAGAACAGAGCTTTAAAAAACTTTGGATGCCTTTAGACAAGACATGCATTCTCTGGCTCATAACATTGCATACACTTCATACACTTCCTTATAATCTCATAGTTCAACATACTTGTTTGGCCCCTGAAGTTATTTGAATTTGCAGTCTCTACCCACCAATCTCCACCACCACTGTTGCATCATGCTTAGTATTGGGGACATATCACCAGTGGCTCAAATGAGTTTTTTTTTTTTTTAATTTTTTTTTTTCAACGTTTTTTATTTATTTTTGGGACAGAGAGAGACAGAGCATGAACGGGGGAGGGGCAGAGAGAGAGGGAGACACAGAATCGGAAACCGGCTCCAGGCTCCGAGCCATCAGCCCAGAGCCTGACGCGGGGCTCGAACTCACGGACCGCAAGATCGTGACCTGGCTGAAGTCGGACGCTTAACCGACTGCGCCACCCAGGCGCCCCAAGTTTTTTTTTTTTTTTATAATATACACATAAATCCACCTTAAGCTTCTACCCCCATGAGACTTACTAGACCTTTGCATAGCCTGGATGCTGTTACTGACAATTATAATTTCTCAAGGAGAAAATGATACGGGAAAAATCTTGTAAGGCAAATGGGTTGGTAGAGAATAGCACAATATGAGTGGATTCAATAAAACAAGTAAATCAGTGTGGTCTTTACTGGTCAGTAGATTCTGAAAGCAAACATTTTTATGGTCTTAAATCACATTTAATTCAAATTAACTTACCGTATGCATTTCAAACCCAACCACTGTACTCTGGAATTAAATTTTGAAAGAAAAATCAAACCCATCATATTCTCATTAAGATTTGTCCCCAGCATCGGAAACAAGGTATATCTCTTTATAAAAGTCACTAATATAAAAGTCAACTAATTTAGATGTATTTTAAACTCAGCTATGACTTACCTTCATGCTATTTTACTTTGCCTGAATTTGGGCAACTTACCTCCCTTTTCCTTCTTTTTCACGTTTCTCCTTTATGTTTTTCTTCCTTTTGGATCCAAACCCTTGAATTTTTTTGTGTGATAAGTGGGCCTATTAGAAATCATTAAATTACTCAACACAAGAATATTTTAACAGTCTTCTACTTAGTGCAATAGAATCAGTCCAAATTATATTGTATGTCTTTGTAATTACCTTTGCTTCAAATGGCCCTCAGAGCAATGAATTCAAGGAACAGTGTGATCTTCTAGAACTGTATACCCATCTAGTATTTAAGCCATATTACTAATACCTTTATGGTCATGGGCAATATGAGTCACAAGGTTTAAAGCTAAACTGAATAACTGGTTGCAGACTAAGAACTCCAACTCCTCAGGTATCTCACACAGAGAGAGGCTTAAAGACGGATTACTGAGAAAATAACTTCATCTCCTCAGTTGGGATCAGAGCAACATCTTTATCACAAATAATCCACAATTAAAATTTGTGGCTACCAAGAATATTACAGTGTTTCTACAATATATCATCTAGGGCAGCTATACACAAGGGAGACTTAATGGACAGAAAAATTAAAGGTTCTAGAACTTTCTATTTTAAATACTATTTATTATTTCAAAATGAACTTACTTTCAAAGAAAACATTTTAAATAAACAGGTAGTGTCTTTAGAATTAAAATCATTTTGGGGCACCTGGATGGCTTAGTCAGTTAAATGTCTAACTTTAGTTCAGGTCATGATCTCACAGTTCCTGAGTTTGAGCCTTGCCATTGGGCTCTGCACTGATAGTGTGGAACCTGCTTTAGATTCTTCGTCTCCCTCTTTCTCGGCTCTTCCCCTGCTTGTTTGCTCTCTCTCAAAAATAAATATTAAAAAAATAATTAAAATCACTTTTCACTATTCTAAAATGTTTAAAAATGGCAATTTAGGTCTAATCACCTCCAAATATAATTTCACCATTCCTGACAAATTCACAAATTTACAATTGTTATTGGTTAAGACCTCATGACATTTCTTTGCAGCTACACATAAGAACGTTTTGAATTTTGGAATAAGTTCCAAAATTATTTCCCTAGTTGGAAAAATTATAAATACTTATATTTTGATTAATCAAACTGAACTTAATTATTTTGAAATGACATGGTGTGATACGGTCTAAGAACAAGTGACTCAGAGCTAAGAAAAGACATAAATAAAATTTTGAGGTTAATCAGAGAAAATTTTTCTGATAAAAAGCATACTCTTCCATAAGTTCCTTCAGATGAAATTCCTTGAGGTACCTTGTCTCAGTGACTATCAAGGCTCTTAACAACAACAACAGCAACACATTTTTGATTATTTGAAAAAAATAACAAAAGGCAATTGCATTGATATCTTTCATTTTAGATAGGAAAATATGTTAAAAAATTAAAAAAAATAAAACATAAATAAAATAATAAAAAATAAAAAATAATTTATTTCCTTATAGATATTGTAAGTAGGATATAGAAGTTGACAGATTCTTTTACTGCCTTGTTTCAGACCTTAGGAAAAACTCTATTACGGTATCTTTTATTATTTTTGTAATCTAGCCTGTACTGTATTAATAGTTACCAAAAAAGAGTCCTAATGAAAACACAAAGTTTCTCTTATGACACAATTTCTTGCTATAAAATTGCAGTAGTAATATTTATCTCTGACTACACTGAACATTAAGATACTTCAGAGCTTTCTGTCTGTGTTGTCTTTACCCTTATTTTGAGTATATGAGACACGCAAAAAATTTGCAGGACCTCCACTTCCCGTAACACACACTGACAGCTGCACAAGAGCTAGAACCAGATGTACCAAGCAGTGCATAATCATCCACATTTTAAACTGAATTTGGTAAAGAGCACTTGGATTTATTTTTTTCTGTTTGAAGTTACATTATGACAAAGGACATTAATAAGCATCTACCATTTAATAACTGAATATTTGTTTCCCACAGGAAACATCTCTCCCAACCATACTCCTGCCTTTTTTTTTTTTTTTTTTTTTAAGTAGTAGGGTCTAGGGAAGCACAATTATAATTTGAAGTGTGAGCCTTGAGTTGGTCTTTCACATATAGCTGTTTAAATAAACGACTGGAAATAAACTTGAGTAAGCATTTGGATTTTTATTAGGATATTAAGATACTGAAAGTAATGCACATTAATGACAAAAGAGCATTATTCCACTTTCTTGAAGTGTACATGATATTATGAACAAAACGAATGTAGTATTTTCTTCAAGTTTCATAATTAGGAAGTATCTCACAAACAGATGTAGAGAGTGTTCACAAACAGCATACAGGATTTTGCATATGTAGATTTTATTTTAAAGTTTAATTCCAAAGTTAATGTTAAATGCTTAGTGCATACACTGTCAGCAAGCCATTACTCTTATTGTCATCTCACACATGCAAAAGTTTTGCTAAATATAAATCTACAAGTATCATGAATGCATATATTTTCAGGAGTGGTCAGGACAGAGAAGGATGCTGGAATGTTAGAATTCTTTCAAATCTTAATTCAAAACAGGAGATTTTCATCTATGTCTTCTGTAAAAAACAAAAACAAAACAAAACACATTTTTAGAAAACAGCCAGAGTTGTAATATAAACAAACAATGATAGAACTGGGGGATTAGAGAAACTATCTAATAAGACTTACAGGATAGTTCTCAAACCTGATAGGGCATCAGTGCCACCTGTGAAGCTTTTATTTATTTATTTATTTTAAAGTTTACTTATTTATTTTGAGAGAGAGAGAGAAAGGGAGGGAGGGAGGGAGGGAGGGAGGGAGGGAGGGACATAGGGAGGGGCAGAGAGAGAGGGAAAGAGAGAGAGAATCCCAAGCAGGTTTTGCACTGTCAGCACGGAGCCCAACATGGGGCTAGAACCCATGAACTGCGAGATCAGGACCTGAGCCGAAACCAAGAGTCAGACGCTTAACCAAATGAGCCACCCAGGCACCCCATCTGTGAAACTTTTAAAAAGATACCATATGGCTTCACTTATATGTGGAATCTAAAAAACAAAAAGAACAAACAAAAAGCAGAAACTGATGGCTGCCAGAGGGGAGGGCATGGGGAGATGGGCAAAATGGGTGCAGTGGGAGGTACAGGCCTCTAGTTATGGAATAAGACACAAGCATAAAAGGCAGAGCGTAGAGAATATAGTCAGTGGTATTATAATAGCGTTTTATGGTGACAGACAGTAGCTATACTTGTGGTGATTACAACATAACGTATAGACTTGTTGAATCACTATACTGTACACCTAAAATTAATGTAACATTGTGGGTCAACTATACTTCAAGTAAAAAAAGATATACTCTCAGGCCTTACCCCTGGCCTCCTGAATCAGAATCTCCAGGGGTGGGCCAATGGCATGTATACATCTAGAAACTCCACTGGTAGTTCTAAATGTAGGGTTGAGAAGCACCAATAGAGACCTAGCCAAGAAATGCCAAGTATACTAACCTATAAAGGTTGCTAAGATATAACAGAAATAAATAGAAGTATAGGGTCAGTTAAATCAAATTTCCAACCAAGTAATTGTAAAAGAACTTGTTGCCACACCTTTGGACGAGAGAACATCCTTTAGGGGATATAAGATCACTCTTACCGGTATGGCCCACCCTCACTCAAGCATTGTTGAACAAATAGTTAAACAGATTAACTTGAAGCATACGAATGACTACACTGTCTGGGACACCAGGTAATTTTCCTGCTCAGTGTAAGTCTTACACAAGAGTAGGAAAGATTATGAACTTTGGTATATTTCCTTTGAACACTGGCTTCATTTGTAAAATGAATATTTTAGTCTCATTATTTATAAATTTACTTACTGTTGCGCTCACACTTTTTGCCTTCTTTTCATTGTTTGGATAAGAGATGTCCTTCCTTAACTTTAGGCTAATCCTCTGCCTATGCCCAGGATCTCTTCTGGCCTCAGAAATTCTCCCCCTAATTTTACTCTTTTGTTTTTCTTTCTTCTTTTTTAATTAAAAAATTTTTAAAAATTAGGCTCTGCAACATAGGGCTTGAACTCACAACTCTGAGATAAAGAGTGGCGTGCTCTACTAAGCCAATCAGACAGCCGTGTTTTTCTCATATCCTCAATCTTTCCTTTTTTACTGGACCCTTCCCATGAACATGCAAATATGCTGCATAGCCAGCCTTGAGTGCATGGCACTATGGGGACCATCAGTAAACACCTGTTGAATGAATGAATGAATGAATGAATGAGTGTTCAAGCTTATTTTATTCCCAGAAATGCTTCCCTCAACTTTAAACCCCTTTTTAGTTCTTTCCTGTCTTCAAGCAGCCACTCTTTACCCTTTCTCATCTATTGTTTCTCAACCTATGGAATCTGGCCTCCATCTCTACTGTTCCATCAAAGTTGCTCTTACTAAGGCCACCCAGGATGCCCTTATTTCTATGTAAAAGGAGTGTTCTTAGTTTTTTATCTTACTTGACGTCTCAGCAGTATTTGGCACTGTGATCTCTTCTTCCTCTTCAAATACCTCCTTTGAAATGGCACAATCCTGTTTTCTTCCTTCCTTTCAGGAGACTTCTCATTCTCCTTCATGAACTCCTTCTTTCTCCTCTACCCATTATTCTTGGTTCCTTGGTGTTCAACCCTAGACCTTTTCCCACGTGGCTCAACACATTTTTGTGGGGGAATTAATTCCCTTCCATAGCGTTAATTACTTTCCGTATGCTTGTAATCCTCAACTATGTACTTACATTCCAAAATGTTGCCTTGAAAAGCTGACCCATGTATTCATGTATCTACTGTTCATTGTCTCCCAAGTACTTAAAAGTTCACATCATAAATGGAAGTTATCATCTTCCCAAAGTCGGCTTCTGTGCTTGTGTTTTCTGTCTCTGTTCCTCTGTCTCTTTGCCTGGCCTGAGCCCGGAACCTGGGTGTCATATTTCCCTTTGTCTCTATCTCTCAACTGTCTGTTCCCTGCCCCCACATATTTCCTAGCAAATACTTATTATTTCTATATTATATACACCTTGAATATGCTTACGTTCTTGAATATATCATGTTTATATTTTTAAATATTATCTTGAGTGTGTTTCTTTTTCTTTTTCCCCACTGTAACTGCTCTAGTTCAAGTTCTAATCAACTATGCCTGGATTTACCACAGGCAAATCAGCCAGTTCTCTGGCTTCTCCACCATGTAACCAAAAGAATCTTTCTTAAGTACAAATCCAGTGAAACCACTCCCTTGTTTAAAACACTTTGGTGATCCTCCAGTACTTTTAGGATAATGTCTTTAACTGGCTCAGTAGGACCTGCATGATCTGACTCGTTTGCCTATGAGTCTCAGTTGGAGGGTTTTTCTCAAGATTAATGTGGAATGGTATGTCATGAACACCAAATAAATATTACTCCTCTACCTTTCAATTAAACCCCACTTTTACACAGAAGGAGAATGAGACTTGCTGAGGTTAAGTGGTATGCCCTAACTCACATAGCTAACTCATGACAGAGCTGGATATTCGAGCACACCTAGCCCAGATAAAAGGCAGTTAAAATTCAGAATGGCCGTGGCTAAAATTTATCTTGTCCTTTCATGGATTTCCCAGCCATGAGGGAAGGAAGGGCACGCTTACAAATAGAGATTTTGTTGTGTTTTGTTTTCCCTAGCTACAGCCCAAAGCAGTAACTTGTTTGGTTGTTCTGACTGAATATTAAATATCTGCTTTCTTGGTTTACTATGTGAGAATTCTTTCCCTCCTTCAAAATAATGTAATCATGGCCAAACCACAGTGAACAAACAAGACCATTAAGAGCTTTTGGAGTTGCTGAACTTCAAGCCCTTCCTGCTCCTCCCAGACAACCACCCAGCACAGAGCCTGAGTGAGCCTACATGCTGAAGAGCTGCCAGAAGTTTCAGAGGAACAGTGAAGCACAACTGGTTTCCTTAAATAAATGGAATCTGTTCAAACTCAATCACTCTGTTAAAATCAAGTGCCATATAAAAGGGCACACACTGGGGCGCCTGGGTGGCTCAGTCGGTTAAGCGTCTGACTTGGGCTCAGGTCATGATCTCACGGTTTGTGAGTTCGAGACCCGCATCGGGCTCTGTGCTGACAGCTCAGGGCCTGAAGCCTGCTTCGGATTCTGTGTCTCCCTCTCTCTCTACCCCTTGCCTGCTCACACTCTGTCTCTGTCTCTCTCTCTCAAAAATAAACATTAAAAAAAATTTATAAAGGGCACAATATATCCTGTCCCAGCTACGTTTCCCCCTTTTGATAATGGTGGGGTGGAGGGAGTGGGGCAGCTGTACTCGGGTACACTTTGTCTTTTTAACATGGGAATTAGGAAAGTAGTTTTAGCCATTTTGGGGAATATATTTGAATTTATAAGTACTGTACTTATAGAATAGACGTTAGAAGGGAAATTGGTATTATTTATATGGGTTGGGGTCTTGACAGCTTATTCATTTCCTATTAATGCTAATAGGGTATAAACAATATGTCACAGCTTCTAAGACCTCTTCTCACATTATAGCAGGAGTTGGTCTGTGTGACCAAATGAATATGGCAGAAGTATGTCACTTCTGAGATTAGGTTACAAAAGACATTATAACTTAAGTCTTGGGTTCTCTCTCTCTTTTCTCTCACAGATGCCAAGCTGTGAGCAGTCCTATGGAGAGGACCACATGGTGAGGAAATGGAATCTTCCAACAGTAGCCATGTGGGCGAGTTCAGAGGAGATCCTAAGATAGAACTGTCCAGATAAACAACTCCTAGATTCCTGATCCTTGGAAACTGTGAACTTGTAAGCTTCTAAGCTTTAGGGTAATTTGTTATGCAGTGATAGGCGACCAATATACAGCACTTGGTGCTTACAAAAATATACATTCTTTGCTCCTTACAGTTGTGCTTATTTCACAGAATAATATTGTAGAGGCAAAGAGCTAACCCTTTCTGCTTACCTATTTATCAGTAAGTACTCAATACTCTCAGCTCTTTCTTTATAATTTCAAGGCATTCTACATATCATGAAGAATATATATATATACACACACACACACATATAATATATATAAGAATATATATTACATATATAAGAATATATATAATAAATATATTAATTTTTAAATGTTTATTTAATTTTGAAAGAGAGACAGAGTGTGAGTGGGGTAGGGGCAGAGAGAGGGGGACACAGAATCCAAAGCAGGTTCCAGTCTCTGAGCTGTCAGCAGAGTCAGACGCAGGGTTCAAACCCATGAACCATGAGATCATGACCTGAGCTAAAGTCAGACGCTTAACTCACTGAGACACCCAGATGCCCCATTAAGAATATTTTTAAAGTGAATGTCATACAAGTTGCCTCCTTTTAAGACATTCTGACCTTTGATGAACTTACTTTTCATGATTGGTTGGCTGCACATTCATCCTACTTGTATGTTGTGAACATAACATATAAAACCTCTGCTTTAGAGGTTGTTTACTGTTGATTTACATTGTGCAAGCAGTTTTGAGTGCTCATTTTTTGAGAATCTTTCAAATCTTGATTATTAAAAACATGCTTGCTAATAAAAATCAGCTTTAACTTAGGAAAACAAAAGGAAGTATGTTAAGACATAGACTGGCAAAACAAATATCTAAATTTAAGTTCCTCCATCACAGGGAGAAAGAAAGAACCCTCTGATTATTATTATTTTTGCCACTGAAGATGCAGTAATAGATTGAAAGCATAATATCTGGACACAACTTGTGATATGAGGCCCTATCTTTAGTGAGTTGGTAACGAATTCTAAGATTTTTCTGACATCTCCCACTGGCAGAATCAGACTTACTGTTTTACTCTTCACATATGACTTTTTAAAGTTGGGACCAATAGTCAGGTTAAGAAATGACATAAAATCCCTCCTTCTTCAGAAGGGTAGCACAGCTCTCTGGATTGACATCATTTTCTCAGGCTTAGCCAACTGCTAAGAACTCAATGTTGTGATCCCCTAAGTATTCCCACTTTTATTCTCTGAAAAAAAGAGTATCATCAAGGGAAGTATGAAGTAACCTTGCAATGACAGCATGTGCCCTGAGGAAGTCCTACCTGGGATGCTGCCACCTTGCTGTCCCTAGGTGTCAATCTGAGCACATAGCAGGACCTCTCCAGGAGGGCTGCAGGCCTTGGTGCTCTCCTGGAGAAGAGGATACCCCTTTCCCTGACTGATGATGAGTTTACCTTCTTTAATTCCAAAGCAGTGGCCCCACTCCTTCAGGGTGATGTGCTTATCTTTGTTGGGATCACACTCCTCAAAGAAACGAGTTATGCAGTGTTCCATGGGCACCAGAGATGCTCGCAAAGGAGCAAGCTCAGAATGTGTTAAGACTCTGCAATGAAATAAACGGTGGTGTATTAATGGCCAGCTTGTATATGAAAGTTAACTCTTAGGATAACTAAGGCATTTTTCTTCCACAAGATTGCTAGGAATGCCAAATAAATAGTACACTCATGAAAAGGTGCAAAATTATGGGTAAGATACACAGCACTTGAGATGTCACAAAGTTTCTTTCCTCACTGGGAAGTACTCTCCTGCCAACTTAAATTTATAGGGATGTGCCTCACCCCCCACCAACAATCATGTTTGTACAGCCTGACTCTTACCCACTGACCATTACCCAATTGTACATATCCAGGTGTAAGCACTTGACCTAAGCTGGGCCAATCAGAACATCTTGGGAATTCAGGATTAAGAATGAGAAGGAATTTAAGGAGTCTCTGCTACAGGCTGGGTCCTAATATCTAAACTTGGGAAACATGGTGTGGCCATATTGTGCTATCTTCAAAGCAGTTTTGTGTTTAGACACCTAACTACATTTGTTTGGCATGTCAGTGTTCTAAAACAGAGGTGGAAACTTCCTAGATTTGTTTAGAAGTATCTTTGTATAGATAATTAGACATTCTATCAGGGAGATGACCTAGTAATGTGAAGGTTAAGAGTTTTTACCTGTCCATAGGATGTTGGTCAAGTTCACCAAACTGCCAGTGCACAGGATACACATACATGTGGTAGTTTTTCTTAAAGTCCCGTAAGAGAAGGTCAATGGAATGGTCCCCAGCCAACAGCCTCTTTTCATCCAGGTAAATCTTCTTGACCTGGGATTAGGAAGGGAGAAGATCATCAGAGAATCAGACAAATGTAATGTAATTATCACTGGTAAACTTTACTTGAAGAGTAACAGTGACATGACAGAGGAAAACAAGCCCAGGCCATCATGAGACCGAATGAAATCCTTTCTAGTCAACACTATACAGACTTTCTTATTTCTACATAGAATAACAGCCAACTAAAAAATACAACCTGTGGTTTTTAGAAGATATTTAAGTATTTTTGATCTTTCTTTTAACCGAGTACTGTTCATCACATTCCTTAAAATTATGAGAAGGTTTTAATGAAAAGGCCTGAAATGACCTAGGCAAAATTGTTGGTTAGTGAAAAGTCCCAATCACCACATTGGCATACTCTTAATTCTCTAAGTATTTCTGTCCAGTGTCTGATCAGAATCAGCTGTGGTGTGACACCATTTGGTCAGCCCCATTAAAATTTCCCTGTTTTGCATCTAACGCTCTCAAGACTTTCACTATGATGTATTAAAAAGAGAGGATAGAAATTATTTCTGGGCAATGCATATAAAACTCTCAGCTTATGATGTTACTCATGAGCTAACTGGAAGCATTTAGAACAGAACTACCCATCTCCATGGTCACATCCACCAACTTCTCTCCTTGTTATCATGGATGAACTTCCTGTGCTCTGAATATAAGCCCAACCCTTCACTGGTGCTCAGAAGCCTACCCCTTTCCATCTCCTCAAAACCACCCTATGGCAGTTGGGTACCTCTTCTATTCCTTATTAGTTTTTACCATCTTTACTGGGGTCCTACCAGAAGCACACAAACATCCTCTACTATCTCCCACTGGTAGATGGGATTCTTGAACTCACATTCCTGTCTGGCTGCCACCCATTTCACTTTTCCTCTTTCTAGCAAAATGCCTTGAATATATTGTCTATACTTGGTGCTTCCACATCCTTCCTCCTATTCTCTTTTGAACCCTGTCACTCAAGCTTTTCTTCTCTCCAATCTGCAGAAACAGCTTCTGTCAAGGTTAACTCTGTGACCACCACATGCCAAATCAGTGCTCAACTCATTCCTCATTTTACAACCTGTAAGCAGCATTTGACACAGTTAATGCACACCTTCCTTCTTGTTTAATTTTTTCTTCATAGCATGTTTCATTCCACCTGACATACCTTATATATTTGCATATTTATTTACATGTTTATATATTTGCATGTATGCTCATATTTGCAATATGTCTATAAACACACATGTGCGTGCACACACACACACACACACACACACACACATTTGTTCAGAGTCTCTTTTCCAAGGATGTTAGCTCATGAAGGCAGAGATTTTTCTTTGCTTCATTGCTGTATCCCCATCATGTAAATCAATTCCAGATACACAGGATGTACTCAATAGCTATTTGATGAGTGCATTTTCCCTGAGAACTTCTGGAATGAATATTCTGCACTTTTAAATCTTAATATATTACTGACATTGCAAATAAGGGATTTCTCTTATATCACAAATCTGTCTGGTCTATGAGGGCAAAAAGATGTATTAAAAATCTTTAAAATTTATTTAAATTTATTATTAGATTTAAATAATATGTTTGGGCCTGAATATATAAGTGCTGAATGGAGGTTCCCTTTGCTCAACCAGGATTTGCTCTGGGGTATGAGGTGAAGAGTCCTTGCTCAGGCCACTGCCCTTTGGACAGGAATGGGGTGGTTTGGCCATGTCTCAAACCTTGTGGCATGAATGGTGACCACTACTGTTCTGTTACTGCATGTGAACTTAGCAGGTGTGGCGAACCAAGTGGGCTCTTGCTGATATGCAGGGGGAGGTAGGCCCCCTCCTCCCCTCAACACACATACCCTTTTTCCTTAGGCTCTGTACATAGACACTTGGGTAGTTGACCTGTGGATAACTTACTTTATTTCTCTGCTTCTCATTTAGATATCCACCGTGTTCAGGGTTTGGCTCATAAAGCTGCATGAGAATATTCTTGAGCCAGTCTCTCATCCTTAGGGGAAACTGAGTCACTTCAAAGTCTGTACAAATAGGAATAGCTGTTCCAAGCAGAAAGAAAATAGATTTTAATCTTTGGATCTTACTCCTATCTTATGGCACGTCCTCATAACAGAAAGCTTAATAACATCTGGTGACTGACAGTACGCTCACTGTCCCACTGTCACAGCAGTGGGTCCTTACACCTGGCGGCAAAACAGAACTGCCTGTGGTGTTTTCAAAACATACCAGATTCCAGCTTCCATTCAAAGACATTCTGATTTGATTGGTCTGGGGTAGAATGTGGGCATCAGGATGATTTAAAAGTTCCAAAAATAATTTTTTATTATTATTATTTTTTCTTAAAAAAATTTTTTTTTAAACGTTTATTTATTTTTGAGAGAGAGAGACAGAGCATGAACAGGGGAGGGGCAGAGAGAGAGGGAGACACAGAATCTGAAACAGGCTCCAGGCTCTGAGCAGTCAGCACAGAGCCCAACGCGGGGCTCGAACTCACGGACCGTGAGATCATGACCTGAGCCAAGGTCGGACGCTTAACCGACCAAGCCACCCAGGCGCCCCCCAAAAAATAATTTTGATATGCAGGTTTATTTGATATGCAGGTTTATTTTGATTTTGGTTTATTTGATATGCAGGTTTATTTATTTGATATGCAGGTTTATTTTGATATGCAGGTTATTATTTGATATGCAGATTTATAGGTGGAGGGTAGAGGCTGCAAGAACTATTTATCAGGAGAAAAGACAAAAAAGTGGAAATTAGATTAACCTGTGGTAACAATGTTAAATCTCAGTGATTTAAAAGAACAAAAACTTTTAAATTTTTTTAGTTTTACTGAAATATAATATACATACAACACTGTTTAAGATGTACAGCATAATAACTTGACATCCATATGTTGTGCGATGACCACCTCACTATCACCTCACTAGCTACAAAATTTTTTTTCCTTGTGATGAGAACTTTTAGGATCTACTCTTTTAGCGACTTTCAGATATACTCTACAGCAGTGTTAATTACAGTCACTGTGTTGTACATTCAAGGCCAATACAAGTTGACAGGAGGGCTCTGCATACAGGACCACACATATGCTAGCTCTTAAATGCAGCTGCCCAGAACTCACATGGATGATTTTTGCTGAAATTTCACTGGACAAATCAACTCATATGGTCACATCTAAGATCAAGAGGGCTGAGAAATTTAATACTCTTGTGTGTCAGGAAAGACAGGAGAACTGGAAATATTAGTAAGCGCTGCTAATGTGGAGAATCACTTAGTGATAAGGAGATCCAAACACAATTGAGAGTATTTGGGGGGAAGAAGAGCATTAAAAAAAAACTTCTAGAAGAATATATTGTCATAAAACTTCTTGGCGGAGACTTAACGTACATTGGAAAAAGGACAAGTAATTTAGCAAAATTCCAATGATTCATTTCAATTATTAAGTGGTAACATTATCATAGTAATTCTGAACCCTGGCTGCACCTTAGAATTGTCTAGGTTACTTTAAAAACAAATGAAAAAGCAATGTTAAAGCCCCAACCCCGTCCAATTAAATCAGTCTCTTTTAGTTAAGGCTGGGGAATTATTCTTTTTATTTTTTTTAAGTCTCTCTAGAAGATTTTAATGAGCATCCTAGGTTCAGAACTACATTAGCCTTTTTCCATTTGCATGTGGGAGTCTGTATATAGATTATTCAGATATGCATAGATTCACCCCAAATCCTCTCAGCAATGGTGGTTGGCAAGAGTGGCAGAATCTTACATTTGCAGGCTCCAAAATAATCCAGTTGTAGCTGGTGCCCTTTTTTGGTTCCCTCCAGTTTACATTTAGTAGCAAACAGATGACAGGAGCTGGCATAGGTCTGATTGTCAGTGCCACAAACCTAGGAAAGACAAGCATGAGAAAAAGCTCATGTTTCTTTAAAACTTTTTTTTGAAAAAAATTTTAATGTTTATTTTTGAGAGAGAGAGAGACAGAGCATGAGCAGGGGAGGGGCAGAGAGAGAGGGAGACACAGAATTTGAAGCAGGCTCCAGGCTCTGAGCTGTCAGCATAGAGCCTGACACGGGGCTCGAACCCACGAGCCTTGAGATCATGACCTGAGCCAAAGTAGGATGCTTAACTGACTGAGCCACCCAGGTGCCCCTTGAGCTCATGTTTCTGAATGTACACTAGGAAAATACTCTGCTTCTTAAAGCTCATAGGCAGACTGATCAGTTGTGCTGAGCCAGGTAAGTGAAGTTATTAAAATCATAACTGCCTATTTGCTTAAAAAAATCAACTAAATTATACCAATGGTGATGACAATCTAGCTCTAGATAAGTTCAGTAGAATGCAAACTGCAGACTTTTCAAGGATACAGTGAGTTTTAAAATGAGTTCTGGGGGCGCCTGGGTGGCGCAGTTGGTTAAGCGTCCGACTTCAGCCAGGTCACGATCTCGCGGTCCGTGAGTTCCAGCCCCGCGTCAGGCTCTGGGCTGATGGCTCAGAGCCTGGAGCCTGTTTCCGATTCTGTGTCTCCCTCTCTCTCTGCCCCTCCCCCATTCATGCTCTGTCTCTCTCTGTCCCAAAAATAAATAAATGTTGAAAAAAAAATTTAAAAAAAAATAAAATGAGTTCTGAAGATATCAATGCCATTATTACCTTTTCAAGGTACAGCTGAAATTCCTTATTTTTGCTGGCATTTGTTCCTATTCAGTATTATTTCAAGTATTAGATGATAACTTGGACATTTTTTTTTGACAAACATTTCAATTGCAAGCCACTTTCATCCAAATCACTAACTACTTGGGGCCCCTTAGAGACTATTTTGTAGAATACTTACTTGGTCAAGGAGTTTTGAAGGAGGACAAGTCACTGAATCTTGGCAAACACAGTGGGGTTTTCCCTGCTGGTCAGCTTTACAGATGTGTCCTCTTTTACACTGGAAGTTCATGCAAGAATCTGACAGGAAAGATTGAACAGAAAGCATGAGCAAAGCTAAACTGAGTATGTAACCTCAAATTTATCTAGACATGAGCTCCATTTTCACTAATTAAAGAAAATTTGGGAAAATATTAGAAACCATTCTAATGGACATCTTAATGTTCAGATGGGACCCTCTGACATCAAACTGTGTTACACAATAGTCTAGATTTTCTGGGCAGTTTGAATTGGGAATATAAAAAGAACAAACAGCTCTTCTTGGCCTGCCTACAATGGTCATAGTCTGAAGTCTATAATTTAAGTTTGTGCAGGTTGGTCAGAAGTTAATAAGTCATGAAAATTTTGTGTTGAAATTTAAAATCTTTGTGATTGGGGTATGCCATTGGGAATTAGGTCTCAATTAAATACAGGATCTAAATTCACTAGTAATTTATGGATTTGAGAAAAAATAAAGTAGGAGCACCTGGGTGGCTCAGTCGATTGGGTGTCCGACTTTGACTCAGGTCATGATCTCGCAGTTTGTGAGTTCAAGCCCTACAATGGGCTTGCTGCTGTCAGCACAGAGCCCACTTTAGATCCTCTGTCCCTCTCTCTCCCTGCCCACCACACCCCCATCTCATGCTTTCTCTCTCAAAAATAAATATGACGTCAAAGAGAAAAAATAAAGTAGAATGAATTCTTCTCAGAAGCATAGGATTTAGGAAAGAAGAATTCTAGCTTTCATACTATTACAAGCCTTCCAGTTTGTAAACACATTTGCCCATAGTTGTGTATAAAATGTATGCTAGAGAATGTCAATAGTTTATGAGAACATTTCTGTGGGGAGGATGTAAGAGAGGAAAAATTCTGAGAAGCAGTGACAAATAAATGATGGAATGGGGATAGCCTAATGCGGCCATTCCATTTCTTCCTTGATACAGTCATGAGCAGCTTAGCCTGGACTCACCAGTACCATGTACCATTCTGTTGTCTTCATATGAACTTTCACCTTCATTTGGTAGGCTCTCTGTTTTCTTGGCCTTTATAACAACAAGAGCAGAAGCTGAAGTTTATTTACAGGAAAGCCATTACATAATTTATATTTCCACTGTGTGTACCTTCACAAAGCTTTTCATACCCAAATCATTTCAGATCTCAAAATGATACCAGCCATAACTGTGGAAATAGACAGTAACCCTTTGAGAATAGGAGCCATTTGTTTCTTCCTCAACTGGATTCAGTGCTGTATCTCTGGGGATTATTCAATAAAAGTTGGAACTAACATCAGGAGCAAAGCTGGGACCTCCCCTTTGGATTTTGGAATGGTAGAAATGTAGTATTATCATGTGATTCTATAGTTAAGACACAATTACATCAGTAACCTCTATGGAGCTGTTAATAAAGGTTTCTTACCAGGTTTCTAAAGTGTAATAAAACTCCTACCTTAAAATGGCAGGAGAGTTCTCAGTAATCAAGGTCACTATTGACCTTGGCCACCAAAAGCTGTGTCAAGTCCTCCTAGTGAGTGGCTGCTGGCGTTTTGCCTGAAAGCTCCAAATGATTAAACAACCAATGACGATATGCTTCTTCCCTACTCCCACTCTGTTGCAGTTTCCTGATTATCATTTTGGTGTGTATTTACTTAAAATTGAAGCTGAAGTCTTTATTCTTCATCTCTATAGCTAAATCAACAAACATTCCTGGATTTCTTATTAGAGACATTTTGCTAGACCTTGGTGATCTAACCTGAATATTACATGGCATCTACTCTTAAGACATTAGAGCAGTAGTTGTTAGTGTTTCCCATCCCTCATATCTGTCAGAATTTACCATTTTGGTTAGCTCCAGGCACTTTCAACTGCCTGTATCTGCATCTCTGTACCTGGAAAACCATGACATCTATTTGGCCTGCTCAAAGGACAGACTGAAAGTGCTAGGGAATTAACACCTCTCTTAGCAATTCTCAGTCTGTACAAATGCCCCAGCTCCCTCATTCTCCAAATGGGGTAATTCAGAGGAATGTGCTTTACATGGCTTTAATGATATACCTTTGATTAGCTTCCTTTCCTTCCTGATATCATGTCCCATTCCTCTTTGTTCCCTGAACTTCTCAAATAAACTACTTAAATCCAGGCTCTGCTTCTAGGGGAACCCAAATAAAATAGGCACTTTCAGCCTGGTGATGGAGAGCACAGGAAAATAAATAATTTTAATACATTTTAGTAATGTACTGGTAGAGATAGGCACGGGAGACTGAGAGCACAGAGAAAGGTCATGGCTATTTCTTTATAAAGCTAAGTGCTCTATCAGACAAGCATCAATGTAAAGAATCTCACCCCTTGGTATTCTCCAGGTTCACTGGCATCTACATTCCCATTTTCACGTGCTCTTTCTTTTTCTCTTTCTCTTTCCTCTTCATATTTGAGGTGATAGAAAATGGACTGAGATCTTTCAGCCTCCATGAAGGCCTCACTTGGGATGAATTCGTAGTCATCAGTTGCATCGTGTCTGGGATCATCACCACCATCATCATTAGCCCCATGATTTCTGGGCATGGTGTTACCATCACCAGTAGGCTCCACGAGCAAAGCCTCAGAAACAGTCTTTTTATCCATCTCCTCATGGTTGCTGGTAACTTCAGGTTTTTCTTCTTGGCTCTGCCATTCAGCATCTTGGCTGTGCTTAGTAATTTTTGATGCACTTTCCTCTTCCATTTCTGCATTGGAACTGTCTTCTTCTTGTTCTTGGTTACCCTGCTCAAATTCAGCTTTCTGCATTTTGCTTACTTCAGTTGGTTCACTGGACTTTTCCAAAACATCATCAGATTTGGTACTATTTTCATCCTCCTTGCTATTAGAATGCTCCTTGGGAAATTCTCTCTCCCTTTCTTTGTTATTGTTGTGGGTACTGACTTCACCTGGCTCTTCTTCCCCTTCCTCTTCTCCATTGGGGATATTTGGATCCTGCTCTTGGTTTCCTTGATCATTTACATCTTGGCTATGTTTGTTGCTCCTGTTCAACTGAGAATGTAATTCATTCATTGGTTGTTCTTGTTTTTTTTCTGTTTTTGTGATGCTTTCTTGTTGGTTAATATCTACAATGGAACTAATATTAGGAGCAAGGAAATCAATGTTCTCTGGGCGTTTTTTCTTTTGAGGCTCATTCGTATCTTCTTTTAGGTCCAATGTACCTTCAGATGGTATGTACTCCACATTCTCACTTAAGTCACTTTCACTCTCCTCTTCATCCTGTAACCCGAGCTCTTGGCTATAACTCTGGTCCTGATCTGCTGACTGGTCCTGGCTTTCCTCCTTTGGCTTTAGTACTGAAGATTTTTCAGCCTTACAAGAAAAAAAAGTTTACTCTTGAAACAATTGGTAATGGAATATCTACATCATATTTTAATTCATAAGCTAACCTTTAGTGTTCATTATTTTTTTCACATAATATCAGGTAAACTCATATACAATGTTCCTGACACTTTATAGTTGCAAGTTTATAACCTGAATTTGAATTTTGTGGCATGAAATTATATAGCACCTTGGCCAAAGGCATAAAACTCACTAATTTTCACAGTTCTTTTGATAATTGGAGATCACTGATACGATAATCATCTTTTAAAAATTAAGCTGAGGTGAGAATGAGGTAATATCCTTAACTATGCTTTGAAATTGAGACCTTTGGAAAAATTTTAAATTATAATCGCATAACCATGTTACTTTTACCTTATGGTCGGGATGGTCTTCTACAGGCACTGCAATTTCCTTTTCATTTTCTGCATCTTCAACCCTTAACATGGGGATTGCAGTGTCGTTAGGTGTTACTAACACTTCAGCCTGTTGGATGGAACTCAAGGAATCAGCAGTTGGTTTTGGATGATTAGACAGGAACCTTGCATTTGTCTGAAAAAAAGTAGAAATTGGCTCATGTTATTCACGTCTAGATGCTGATGTCTAAAATTTCTAGCTACTCCTTTATCGTCATCATTCTTAGTAGCACTATGGTTCATACATAACATCAATTAAAAAATACTCTCTAGAATTTTTAAGAATACAAGCAAATGGCTATATTATAATCTTAGGTGAAAACAGACTCCCAAACATATTTAAGAAAAAGTTATGTATGCAGAGACTGGGTGAAAATAGAGCAAAGATTATTTCAATAATTGTCACCTTTGAGGTTTGGAATTATTTTCTGTGCTTTTCAAACTTAAAAAACATTCATACTCTATAATTTTAAGAACTGTTGTTAGCAGAAAGTCAAAGTCAAATTAAATTTACCGAAGATATAACTCTGTACATTTTCTTTTTAAATTTTTATTTAAATTCTGGTTAGTTAACATACAGTGCAACATTCATTTCAGGAGAATTTGGTGATTCATCACTTATGTACAACACCCATTGCTCATCATAAGTGCCCTCCTTAATATCCATCACCCATCTAGCCCATCCCACACCCACCTGCCTCTAGCAATTCTCAGTTTTTTCTCTATAGTTAGGAGTCTCTTATGGTTTTTCTTTCTTTTTTTTCCCTTCCCATACGTTCATCTGTTTTGTTTCTTAAATTCCACATGAGTGAAATCATATGGTATTTGTCTTTCTCTGACTGATTTATTTCGCTTAGCATAATACACCGTAGCTCCATGCATGTTGTTGCAAATGCCAAGATTTTATTTTTTTTTGATGGCCGAGTAATATTCCATTGTATATATAAACCACATCTTCTTTATCCATTTATCAGTCTATGGACATTTGAGCTCTTTCCATAGTTTGGCTATTGTTGATAATGTTGCTATAAACATTGGGGTGCATGTGTCCCTTTGAATCAGTCTTTTTGTATCTTTTGGGTAAATACCTAGTAGTGCAGTTACTGGATCATAGGGTAGTTCTATTTTTAAATTTTTGAGGAACCTCCATATTATTTTCCATAGTGGTTGCATCAGTTTGCATTCCTACCAACAGTGCAAGAGGGTTCCCCTTTCTCCACATCCTTGCCAATACCTGTTGTTTCTTGTGCTGTTAATTTTAGCCATTCTGACAGATGTGAGATGGTATCTCATCATAGTTTTGATTTGTATTTCCCTGTGATGAGTGATATTGAGCATATTTTCATATGTCTGTTAGTCATCTGGATGTCTTCTTTGGACAGATGTCTATTCATGTTTTCTGCCCATTTCTTAACCGGATTATTTGTTTTTTGGGTGTTGAGTTTGAGAAGTTCTTTAACATTGTACATTTTCTTAAGTTAAATTTTAAGTATTCACTGATAAATAGCAGAAAAGATTTAAACCTTATTCAATTATTTATTTTCTTAACACTAGCAGCCTTATATTCATCAAGAAATCTTATGATAAATAATTTAACATAGAACTAATTCAAAAACTGTGTGAAATAGTACACTAAGTCTAGTTAGGAAGAACAGCAATGGAGTATTATTTCAACTAGAAGGATGGCTCTATTTCTAGCTAGACTGAAGGCATAGATGAAGAACTGGCAGTGATACATGATGGAGAAGTTTAACAACTGACCTAGAGATTAAAGATCTTCCTTCAAGTCTTGACTCTATCAGCTATCTATCTGTCATTTGACGAATTGTGAATCCCACCCTATCATCTGTCAAGGTGAAGTGAGCAGAAATATCAAGATAAGTTTATGTATATTAGTCGTTTGTAAATTATAAAGTAACCAAGTGAAAACTGACTATTGCTAGAAGTAATATCCTACAGTGGTAATACTATGAACTGTCCAATACTGTAAGCAGGTATTCACTACAAATCTTTCTTACAGAGATGCTAAGGATACTCATGTCAGGCAGATCAAGGTATAAGTACAAAACCAGATTTTATTTGCATCGACTTGTCTTTACTCTATTAGCACATTCTGTTGTACCAATTGTATAATATAAGGAAAGGCATGGAGTTCAGGGTTCATTTTAGATGTGGTTTGCTCTCTTGCTTATCACCTTTTCAACTAAAAGGAGTAATAACATTTGAAAAAATTTCCAAAGAAGCCATTTGTAAGGGAGAGAGGATAAAGAATGGTGGCCAGTTTGGCAGGTTTCCAGCAAGGGCATTATGGAAGGCAAGGGATGGAGGAGATGTTCGGCTTATTAGTAGAGAACTGCTCCCCCTCTGCACCCTTCCTCCTCTGCTCTCCCTCTCCAAGCTGAAAGAAATGCAGAAGGACAGCAGCTTATCTTCTTTCAGAAATTTTCTGCAATCAAACTCTGTTTTATTATTATTCCCACATCTATAACACCATACCCTCTGGAAATGTGTGGAATCCCTGAACCACACAGAATCCACTTACTTCCGTACAATTCAGTCAATCTGGGAAAATGACACAAGATTTGTAAGAGGTAAACCCTATGGGAAGATATTTAGCTTTTTAGTGTTTGACTGGATCTACATAACAAATTGTCCCCAAAAGAAAACCTTTAAAATGTGTCTATATGTAGATGTGTTATTCAAACATTTGGTTCAAAAGCATTTTTGGTGCCTGTTTATATACTGGGCAACAGCTGCAAGGGAAAACACATTTTTAGGAGAAAACAATGGGTCTGTGGGAGCTTCTTTCAGTGCTGAACATAATTTATCCCACTTTTGTAATTGCAGAGGACATGTATAATTTCAGCTGGAGTAGCTCCAGCTACTAAAGCACAATTCCTAGGAGTGGCCATAAATTCTGTTTTCTAAGAAATGCTTGCTCTGGGTGGCATGATGCTGGTCTTTGCGGACACATCTGTCAACCAAATGTTAGCCACCAGCTATCCAAAAAACAAGGACAGAATCTTAGACATAGTAGAGACGGAGGAAGAGAAGGGATGAGAAAAATTACTTTGTCTACTTAAAGGAGATTGATTCCTCCATTTGGCAAAAAAGAAAAAAAAATGGCATAAATCCTTTAGCTTGATTATGGATGATATGGATCATTTGGGAGACATCTACATGATCATCCAAGCCATTAAAAACAACATTAAAACAACAACAATAATAACTTTCAGGTTATTTTAAGGCTGCTGACATGGTCTCAAATGATTCTGATTTGTGTGTGTCTGATTTACTGCTGTGTGAATGGTGGTGCCAGGATATCTGATCGTGAAGAAAAGAATGTTCTAGTTCTGTCTATTATCAGCATGTTGGCTTGGAAAGTACCCCCTCCCCAACCACCCCCAAGGACGAGTTAGGAGCCAATTTATGATTATCATACCATTTCCTGGCCCTAACCCACTGGTTCTTGTTTTATTACAGACTCAGAATTGATCAGCCAGTATATATTTGATCTTGAAGAAAATGCTGCTAAAGAGTATGGGTGTGCATTCCCAAGACTTCTCATACTAATTTCTTAGGTTTCTCATACTAAGTGATAAACTTCCAAAGGAAAATTTATTTCTTCCCATTCTCTTTGGCATTTGGGTCCTGGAAGATCCCCCTTCTAGTAAATTATAATCAACATTTTCACATTTATATTTATTGTATCTTGTAGAATCTGGTAGTTCTGAAGGAAATATTCTTTCAGAAAGTATTTTATATCAATATTTTGAGTCATTCATTCTCTGCTTGGGAAAAAATAATATTAAAACAAAAAAGAGAATTTCAAACCACTATATAAACACATTTTCTTTTAAATGGGGGATTTCTAAATTAAATGTAGAAAGGAGAGATGTAATAACAGAAAAAAGGGTATTTACCGGTATTGCAGTTGCAGTTCCCAAAATGTATAGGAGAAAAACTACAGTCTTCATGCTTTCTAGGCCTGCGAATGAAGAAGATAATTAGCAGTGGTGGGTAAAAGTTTCCTTGTGAAAAATTAAAAGATAATCTTCTTAGCAAATAATGAGCTTGATACTGACCTTTGTATTTAAACGCGATTACTGTCTTTACAGTAATGCCTTTACAGACATGTGAACTAACATGTCTGGAAAGACAGATTTAATGACAGTTTTTATCCAGTTGTGTCTGTGAGAATGACTCCTTGATTTTTTGGCCCAGCTGTGTTTGGGCAGCACCTATCTCTGTTTTTGACTGTGTTTCCATGAATAAAGATGCTATGCAGATTTAAGTCTTAAGATTTGTGAGTGTTCACAGTAAAGATAAAATTGACAAAGTGAAGTAATATAGTTTGTCAGGTTAGGATAAAATAGCCTGCCTCTTTGGTGGTGGAGAAACCCATACATTCAATGCAGAGTTTTAGGAATGAGACATTGTACTGCCTAAAGTGGTCATCAATGTTCAGCTAATTTATAAGTCTCACATTGCAATCTGTGGGATGGTGGTAGCCTGCAGATGGGTTTGGTTTGGCAGGCACTGTGTATTTTATTTTATTTTATTTTATTTTATTTTATTTTATTTTATTTTAATTTAATTTTAATTATTATTTTAAGTTTATTTATTTTGAGAGAGCGAGCGAGCGAGTGAGCGAGCAGGAGGGGAGCGGCAGAGAGAGATGAAGACAGAGAATTCCAAGCAGGCTCCATGCTGTCAGCACAGAGCCCGACATGGGGCTCAAACTCACGAACCGTTAGATCATGACCTGAGCCAAAACCAACAGGTGGACACTTAACTGACTGAGCCACTGAAGTGTCCCAAAGCATTGTGTATTTTAAACTAGCATTTTAAAATTCAGAGGTTTCATGCAAAAACTCAGATTTGCAGTTTCTCTTGAACCAGTGGCCTTTTAGCAACAAAAGGTCTTCATGGCAAAGCCGGCTGGTTCTGAGTAGAGACTGTCCTTTGTAAGGGATGCTGGCATTTGTACCTGGTCTGTTTCACTTGTTATTTGCCTCGAATTTGAGTTTCGTTTGTTCCAAATGAACTTTTTCAGTTTAGAGATGAGGCAAGCAAGGCTCAAAGAGGCTAAGTAAATTGGCCTCCAGGGGAATTTTCTTAAAAGGAGTGAGCTGTATACATTTCTCTGCAGAGTATCTCTAAGCCTAGTAGTCCAACTCCCACTGGTATTAGGAACAGAGTTTTTAGTCTTTAAAAGAGATTCTCTGGATGCCTAGAAATAGTAGATGTCTCTTTTAAGTTATTTTTTGCAATCATAGTTTTATACATAAATGTATAAATCTATAGAGCTTTAAAAAATATTTTGAGGTTTATAAAGAAAGTGAGTTCTCCTACTGAAATAGAAATATGTGTATATTTCTAAACAAATACTTAAATGGATATTTAAAATAAATATATATTTAAAAATACATTAATGTCAAACATTCTGTGATTTAATACTGTAACAGCTATCACTTCACACACACACACACACACACACACACACACACACACACACACATGCTCCCTTCCTAAAATAATTACATCACAATTGCTATTTAAATCACTATTTAACATTTATGACAATGTGCATACTCTTCATAGCTGAGTCAACTAGTAATTTCCTGTGTTGAATCATACTTACATTTATTTCTTGAACAATATTGTGTTTTGTCTAGCCCTAGAAATTGCCTCCTCTTTTAATGTACTTTTCCAGGTACATTTATTCTTCCCAAATTGTCCAACAAAATTTAAAAGTTCATTTTAATATGCTAACAACAATGACTACCACAACAGAACAACAACAACAAACCCATAGGGGATCCCCAAGCCCCATTTTCCTCACGGACATGTCCCTCCCAGGTGTTGGCTCTCTTGCTCCATTTGACAGAAGCCCCCCTCCTCCCCCTCCCCAAGCAGCTACCCTGCTTTCCTCCTGGGATCTCTAGTTACCACCACCCTGGGGATCCCCTTTGCTCTTTTCTTGTGTTTGAGTTCTTGCTTCCTGGATCCCATATATTTTTCTATCTTGGTGTTCTCCCTCATTTTTATGGAGCACATACTCCAGAAGCTTCCTGAGAAACAGTATATAGGAGACAAAAGTTTTGAGACTCTGCATAGCAAGAAAACATGAGTATTTCATCCTTCACTTGATAGACAGTTTGACCGGATACAGAATTTTAGATTAGAAAAATTATTTTAACGTTTATTTATTTTTGAGAGAGAGAGACAGAGAGTGAGAGCAGGGTAGAGGCAGAGAGAGAGAGAGGGGGGAACAGAGTTTCCAAAGCAGTCTCTGCTGCTGAGAACAGAGAGCTTCATGAGCAACTTCAACTCATAAACCATGAGACCATGACCTGAGCCAATGCTTAACTGACTAAGCCACCAAGCTGCTTCTAGATCAATTTTTTTTTCTCAGAATTTTAAAACATGATCCATTTTCTTTAGTTTCTGGTGTTGCTAGTAAGAGCACCAGTGTTGGTTTTTCCCATTTTTTAAAAATGAGAACTGTTTTTTTTCTTTCTGTAAGCTTTTAAGTTTTTGTCCCAAGTTTTAATATTTATCTCTAGTATTTTAAAATATTACCAAAAAAACACACACAAAAAACCAAAACAATAAAATATTACAATATCTGCCTTAATTTGAATCCTTTTAAATTTTTTCTTTTCAACGTTTATTTATTTTTGGGACAGAGAGAGACAGAGCATGAACGGGGGAGGGGCAGAGAGAGAGGGAGACACAGAATCGGAAACAGGCTCCAGGCTCTGAGCCATCAGCCCAGAGCCTGACGCAGGGCTCGAACTCACGGACTGCGAGATCATGACCTGGCTGAAGTTGGACGCTTAACCGAATGCGCCACCCAGGCGCCCCAATTTGAATCCTTTTAAATTTACTTTAGGCACTCATTAGTCTCTTTGAATTTGGAAATTCAACTGTTCTGAGAGATTTTAATATGTAATTCTTTGATAATTTTTGTCCCTCTAGTTTTTTGTATTTTCTTTCTGGAATTCATAATAGTTAAATGTCGACTTTTGGGATTGGTTTTCTAATTTACTTACAGTTTTTCTTCTTTTTTTCCATGGTTATATTATTTTTGGAAACTTCCTTAATCTTTTTTTTTTCCTTAATCTTTTTAAAAAAAATTTAAACGTTTATTTATTTTTGAGACACAGAGAGAGAGAGACACAGCATGAGCAGGGGAGGGACAGAGAGAGAGGGAGACACAGAAATCTGAAGCAGGCTCCAGGCTCTGAGCTGTTAGCACAGAGCCTGATGCGGGACTGTGAGATCACGACCTGAGCTGAAGTGGGCTGCTTAATCGACTGAGACACTCAGGCGCCCTGGAAACTTCCTTAATTTTATCTTTCATCTCTACTATTGGTTTTTTAAACATTTTTTAAACATATTAAAAACATTTCAAACATTTTTAAACTTTCAATTTCTGATTTCCTGATGTTCCCCTCTTTAATATTATCCTCTTCTGTGTTCATTAGTGTGATATACTCTTATCTTTTTGAGGATATTAATTAAATATTTTAAAATTTTCCTTTGATTCCTGCATTTTCTGTTTCCATATTATCCCAGTTTTTCTTGTATATTTTGGTCTTTGATTTTTATGTTAAAAGCTTTTCTCGAATGTCCAATGTCTTTGGTTGTATGGTAATATTTAGTAGCAAGTCACTACACAGCCAGTTAGACATTTCATGGGCAGGGCTTGACACCTTGGAGAGCTACCTTGGAGGGGCTGAGATAGGAACCTAACATTTTTGATGTGGTGCCCTCAATGTCATTGTCAGATTTTTGTTCTTGGAGAGATTTTTTTTCTAGAGAAGATCTCCATACCTCCAACCCCAGGGAGTGGGTAAAAGCTTGGTTGCTACATTCTGTGAGGTGTAGGAGTGAAGGGACTGGAGGTCTCTCAGTGCAATATGCTGACTCTCACTCCCCAGATTTCTGTATGGCACCATATCCTCCCCCATCCCCACCGCCTGTCCCTATGGTGCCTATCTAGAGCCCAGGACCAGAGAATAACCTTCCCTTTTCGTTAAGGTTGAAATGGGGAGTCCTCTGGCAGTAGACACAGAAGGAAAGATCTGACATTTGTTTATCTGACAGGCTTTCCATCAGTCCTCCTGGTTTCAACCTCTCCCCTTACCTCAACTTTCAAATGACCTGGTACTTTCCAATTCTTGAAACTTTTCTGGGTTTTGCAGTGTGAACTGTCTTCTTTGTCTATGGTACCCTTCTCTGAAAATCCTTAGATTTAAGCTTTCCCTATTCTTCCAACTGCTTGCTACCTTCTAAAAATTTGCTGGAATCTTTTATCTTGTCACCTCCTCTTTTTTCTTTGTTATTGTGAGTTTATATTATTATTTCTCTTTTTCTATCATTATACTGGAATTTTAGCAGGGAGTGGCAATATGTTTCATTACCCCATTTCGGTTTTTTAAATCTTTATTTTTGAGAGAGAGAGAGAGAGAGAGAGATAGCAAGTGGAGGAGGGGCAGAGAGAAGAGGGAGATGCAGAATCTGAAGCAAGCTCCAGGCTCCGAGCTGTCAGCACAGAACCTGACGCAGGGCTCAAATGCATGAACCACAAGATCATGACCTGAGCTGAAGTCAGATGCTTAACCAGCTGAGCCACCCAGCACCCCTTCATTACCCCATTTAATCAACAGATTATTTCCATTTCTTCATCAGATTTATATCCCCATTACTACCACTACTACTGTTATTACTGCTGCTGGTTCGAGGACACATAGGAATTACTATGGGTCTGTGTTCTAACTTCGCTAACAAATAGAGATTTTATTGAAGAAAAGGAGCCTACAGGTACTAGCACAGACTTCCTTATCATGTTAGAAAAAATAAAAACACTCTTTCACCTATCCTCCTATTCAAACCCCCGAGGGTGGGCCGCCCAGACTAGGGAACAGTGTGTTGGAAGAACGGAGATTAAATCTTGGGGGAAAAACTCAAATCACATATAACCTTATAACACCTTAAAAAAACTAATCAATTCCATGTTTAATGAAAGTAACATGTACTCAGCTTGGAGACTTAAATTTAATTCCTCTAATGGACCCCTCTGAAAATGACTGTACATAATGTCAGAAACTCAGAATACTGACAGTGGCATGTGTGTTCCATTTATATCTTGAAATAAACATTTAGAACTAGTAATGATGTGTAACAAATACTGGAAGTTTATATTATCAAAGTGCCTTGTGTTTATCAAACAGATTTACAAATGAGATATTATCTTATTTGACCTTTGCAACAACCCCATGAAGTGGGAGATGAAGAACAGGACTAGAAAGGCTATGACAGGATAGGCTGGAAGTTGGAAAGATGTTAAGAAGGGAATCGGGCTCAAACTGAGCTTTCCTGGCTCCAGCTCTGGTGCTTTTGTAGCAATTTTGCAAATAAAGACCTCTACTTTACCTCTTACACACAGATGTAGGGAAGGAGGAAAAACAAAAAAAAACAAAAAAACTTGTGAACAGTACTGGGAAAAATTTGGAATTCACTTTGAGTTTTTAAACAAAGCATTCCAAAATGTTAAGGTTTAATATTTTGCATACTTAGTAAATACATTTTTTTGTGTTGAGGAAAATAAGTCTTATCATAGAAAGTTGGTTGGGTTATTTGATATCAAAAGTCCCTTTCAATGCTTTTTTAGTTGAAACAAGGCAAAAACATAGAAATTCAATTTCCTTTGAATGAAGAACATGTTTAAATAAAAATATATAGCAACTCCCTCTACCCCACATTCTAACACTTCAGGGATATTGAAAAACACCTTGGAATCAAAAAAAGCATGTAACTGTCAGGAAAGCTGAATTCTGGCTCCAACACTGTTCTTAACTGGCTAAGAGGCCTTGGATAGCTTACCCTTTCTTAGATACAATTTCCTTAAGTGATGAACAATGAAGCAGATGACCTTGATGATCCTTTAGCTTTAGTATTTTATAATTCTAAAATTGAAGATAATTCTATGAATTTCATGAACCATAAACTGCTGCTTTTTTCTGTAAACTACTAAATCCACTGAAAATATATTCATGATTTTATTGTATCAAAATTAAATATATTATATTATGGTATTTACTGCTTTGAGCATATAAGTGGTATCTATTTCCTATCTTTATTATTGATGATAATTTAAAATATTTTATTCTCTCAGTGAATGCTAATGTAAAAAGTCATTGAAAAATGCAGTTTCCTTCCTCCATATTCAGAATTTAGCATTCATTCATTTTATCAGATTTATGAAACTAAATCGTTTATATTTTATTAAAAAAATTAAAAAAATTTTTTTAAGGTTTATTCATTTTTTATTTTATTTTATTTTTTTTTTTAATTTTTTTTTAAACGTTTATTTATTTTTGGGACAGAGAGACACAGAGCATGAACTGGGGAGGGGCAGAGAGAGAGGGAGACACAGAATCGGAAGCAGGCTCCGGGCTCTGGGCCATCAGCCCAGAGCCTGACGCGGGGCTCGAACTCACGGACCGCGAGATCGTGACCTGGCTGAAGTCGGACGCTTAACCGACTGCGCCACCCAGGCGCCCCAAGTTTATTCATTTTTTAGAGACAGAGACAGAGCATGAGTTGGGGAGGGGTAGAGAGAGAGGGAGACACAGAATCCGAAGCAAGGCTCCAGGCTCTGAGCTGTCAGCACAGAGCCTGATGCGGGCCTCAAACCCACTTGTGAGATCATGACCTGAGCTGAAGTCGGACGCTCAAACAACTGAGCCACCCAGGTGCCCCTATTTAAAAAATTTTTTTAATGTTTATTTATTTTTGAGAGAGAGAGACTGGGAGAGGGTAAGAGAGAGAGGGAGACACAGAATCTGAAGCAGGCTCCAGGTTCTGAGCTGTCAGCACAGAGCACGATGTGGGGCTCGGACCCATGAAACGTGAGATCATTATCTGAGCTGAAGTCAAAAGCTTAACTGACTGAACCACCCAGGCGCCCCTATAATCATTTATATTTTAGATCAGCCTATACTGTTTAATAGAATAGTTTTGGAAAACTGTAAAAATATAAAAGAGTACAGTTTAAAAAAATAGTACATTTAGTGCAGGGATTCTTTATCTTGGCACTGTAAACATTTTGGGTGGGTAATTCTTTGTGGTATGTAGGATGTTTACAGCATCCGTAACTTCTACCCACTAGATACCATAGCAAGTCCCCTCTTCTACCCACTAGATATCATAGCAAGTCCCCTACCTGCCACCAGCTATGACAACCAAAAATGTCTCCAGATATTGCCAAGTATCTCCTGACGATAAAATTGTCCTGACTGAGAACTACTAGTTTGGTAGAAGGGGAATGGTGCTTTGGTGCTTTGCCGACTATGTGATCTTTGGCAAATTACTTAAGCCTCTAAGCCTCAGATTCCCCATCTAGAAAAGGGGATAATGTCTGTGATGGTTAATTTTATGTGACAACTTGACTGGGCTGCAGGATGTCCAGATATGCCATTAAACATTATTCCTGGGTGTGCCTGTGAGGTTGTTTCCAGGAGATATTGGCATGTCTATAGTATATCTATAGCATATCTATAGCAGATTTATAGCATAGATCTATAGCATATCTATGCTAATACGGCATACGCTATCTAATTCAGTTTTGTGAAGATTAGAAGAAATAATAGTTGTAAAACTGCCTGATACCCAGGACACTCAATACATTTTTATTATTTTTTCTCTCTTCTTTCATAAAAGTCAAATTGTGATTCTTTTTATTTTTGAAGGAAATAAATTGTTTATTAAACCAAGAACCATAAAATACCCAGGAGTAGACCTAACCAAAGATGTGAAAGATCTGTATGCTGAAAACTATAGAAAGCTGATGAAGGAAATTGAAGAAGGTACAAAGAAATGGAAAAACATTCCATGCTCAAAGATTGGAAGAATAAATATTGTTAAAATGCCAATACTACCCAAAGCAATCTACACATTCAAATTGTGAATCTTGAATAAACAACTCAGAGCCTCAGAAAATAATATAAGTTTTGCTGTGAGGTCAGAATATTTTTCCAGTGGAATATTTAAAGTCTCTTTTGCCTACACATTTACCAAAGTTCCTTTTAACTTCAGTTTTTCCTACATTCATCACAAATGACAATGAAATTAGGCTAAGAGACTGTTACCACATTTTCTTATAAATAATAGCAACATAAAGAGTAAGCAAGAATCATCAAAAGTGTTGTGGGTTTCAAGACTAATTTCCTTTGATTTTAGTTTTTATAGCAATATGTATAGTTAAATTTGAGAAAACATTGCCCTTTAACTTGATCATAGGATCTCATAAATTCCCTTCACTTTCTTGAATCTAATGCAGCTGAACGAATCAAGAAGAAACACATGTCCAGTTGGCCATAATGTGCATCACTCATTTACTCTTTTATCCATTAAGTGCTTACTAGACACTGCCTAAGCACAAGGCCACATAGTTGTTGTTTTTTTTTTTTAATGTTTATTTATTTTTGAGAGAGAGAGAGAGAGAGAGAGCAAGCAGGGGAAGGGCAGAGAGAGAGGGAGACAGAATCCCAAGCAGGCTCCATACCATCAGCACAGTGCCTGATGCAGGGCTTGAACCCACGAACCATGAGATCATGACCTGAGCCCAAACCAAGAGTGGGATGCTCAACCGACAGAGCCAACCAGGCACCTCTGTTTTTTTTTTTTTTTTTTAATGTTTATTTTTGAGAGACAGAGAGAGATAGAGATCGAGCGGGAGAGGGGCAGAGAAAAAGAGAGAGAGAGAGAGAGAGAGAGAGAGAGAGAGAGAGAGAGAATCTGAAGCAGAATCCAGGCTCTGAGCTGTCAGCACAGGGCCTGCCACAGGGCTTGAACCCACAAACCACGAAATCATGACCGGAGCCGAAGTTGGATGCTCAACAGCCTGAGCCACCCAGGTGCCCCTACAAGGCTACAAAGTTTCTCTTTGAAGAGTTAAAAAGGAGGAAATCAAGGAAATCAATGATTTAGTATAGTGTGATGTCTACCTAATGCAACAGAAACAGAGATAAGAAGCATTTAAAATTAGATAGTTAATATTACTAACATTTACTAAGTCTTAGGTGCTAAGTTATAGACACTGCTCTGAGGGCTTTGCACATAATACCTCTTTAATCTTCACAATGATCTTATGAAATAGCATTTTGTTTTCATCATTTTACTAGTAAGGAAAATAAGGTTAAATAACATGTTCATGGTTACACAAGTGGCAGAGCCATATTTGAGACCTGGCTGTTTAGTTTTATGTCTGTGTTCTTAACTACTATGCTAATTTGCTCTTCTATAGAAAAAGCTTTCAGAGAAAGTAATTCTTGACCTGATATTTGGAAAACCAATCAGTGGTAGTTTGCTGTCTCAAAGATGGAAAGAACCCGGAGAGTCGAAACAGTATAGATGAAGGTCCAGGGACATAAGATAGCAAACAATTTGAGTCACTAGGGTGTTAATAGGGGAAGTAGAAGGAGATAAGGCTCAGAAACAAGGCAAATCTTTGTGCTTTAAACAAGGAATTCCAATTAAAAAGCTATGAAGTCTCAATGGATGACTGTAAGCTGGGGAGTGGTATAATCGGTTTGTATGTTAAAAAGGGAGACAGACCAATGTGGAGACAGACCAGTACAAAGACTTACTAAAATGAAATTGCAATATCACAGTGAGAAGTGGACAGACCTTTAAATTTTGGCTGTGGTCTTGGAAATGGAGAAGGGATAGATCCAGCTTGTACTGTCTTGTGAGAGCCAACTGTTAAATTTCTAGGAGTACTGGGAACTATAAACAAAGCCACCACTAAAAATTACATTATATACACTTAATTATATTAAAAACAAAGGAAATAAATATTCAAAACTCATCACTTCATACTCATTTTACTACATTTTGCTGTTACTTACTCTCAAGGTTATTTATGCCTGTTATATCTGTAGGTGGAAATATTTTATAATGTGTGCTACCATGCATCTCTTCCCAGTTCTGTTCAGTGATGTCATGTCTGACATCAGTAGCTTGAAAACAGCCATGGTGGGATGATTATAACATGAAAATCATCAAATGCCACCCAACAACCTCTCTATCCCCACCCCATCCTGCCCAAAGATGGTTATTAAACATTTACCACTGGAGACTTCTGAGAACTATTTAAAGGCAGAACAGGTAAGCATTAATGACCAATTGGACACTGTGGGAAGAAGAGGAGGAAAAGTCCTGGGTTATCACATTTATAATTTGGGCAGCTGGGTAAATTTATCACCAAGCTAAGGGATTATAAGAGAAGGATCTGGTTTTATTTTTGTTTTTTAACTTTTTAATGTTTATTTATTTTTGAGAGAGAGAGAGAGAGAGAGAGAGAGAGAGCGAGCATGAGTAGGGGAGGGGCAGAGAGAGAGGGAGACACAGAATCCAAAGAAGGCTTCAGGCTCTGAGCTGTCAGCACAGAGCCCAACATGAGACTTGACGTACAGACTGGGAGATCATGACCTGAGCTGAAGTCAGAGGCTTAACTGACTGAGCCACCCAGGTGCCCTGGGGAGGAGAAGGATCTGGTTTTAGAAGAAAGATGATGAATTAGTTTCAGACTCATTGCATTTGAGTAGAGACATACTTGGATAAATAGCTGTGGAGGTAAGCATAGAGCTTGGGGCTAAAGTAGAGTTTTGGATGCTATTACTATCAGAAACCATACAGTGAGTAGAGCAGAGGGCAGGAGCCACAACCCTGGTGAGTAAAGACCATTAGGTAACATTAGAGGATTAGAAAAGGTAAAGGTACAAAGGATGAGGGAAAGGAGAGTCACATAAGAAAAAGAAAGTATTAAATGTCATAGAGAGGTCAAAGTAAACAAGGCCAGTGAATTATCCATTGCCTTTGCAAATACAGAAGTTATTGGAGAGTGGAGGGAGAGTAAGTTTGGTGCAATAGTGTTGGTATAGGCCAGTCTGCAGTGACTGGAGACTGTATAGACAGTGATGTGATGAAGACAATGAATGTAGATTACTTGTTTAAGATGGTTGGCTGTGAAAGGAAGGTAAGATGGTAGCTAAGGGGGGACATGTGGTCACAGGAAATTTTTATTTGTATTTAAATGTGGTCATTAAAGCATTTTCTATGCTGAGGGGAAAGCATAAGTAACGAATGAGAAGAAAAAGGGAGAAAGGAGATTTGCTAAACAATGATAACCCCAGTGAACCACAACTTCTGGGCTTTATGCCCTGTGACTTTGGCCTTGGTCTTGTGACTTGTTTCAGCCAATGGAACATTAGCAAACATGATGCCAGCAGAGGTTTAGTAAGTACTGGCATATTGGGATTTGTCTTTCTATGAAAGTCATTTACCATGCTGTAAGACAGTTTGGGCTAGAGACAAGTTTGGACCACTGCATGATAAGTGGCCACATAGAACCCTGGAAAATGACAGACTATCTGGGATGGTTTGGCCCCAGCTGAGTTCCCAGCTTGTCTGGAGACATGTGAATGACTCCAGACAAAAATCACCAGAAGAACCACCAGGGTGAGCCCAGTTCAGATTGCAGAATCATGTACAAATAAGGGGATTGTTTTAAGTCATTTAGTTTTGGGTTGGATTATTACACATTAATTGATAACTGAAATGGAGAAAACAGAGAAGCTGCCCAAGTCACTGTGAAGACAATACTGCACAGTGATTAAAGACACAGGCTCTGACACAGGCCTTCTGGGCTCACTACTTAATTTGCATAATCTTGGTTAAATTATTTAGTTTTGGGGCGCCTGGGTGGCTCAGTCAGTTGAGCATCCAACTTCAGCTCAGGTCATGATTTCAAGCCCCACATCGGGCTTGCTGCTGTCAGCCTGTCAGTGCAGAGCCCACTTTGGATCCTCTGTCCCCCCTCTCTTTTTGCCCCTCTCCTGCTTGCGCGCACATGTGCGTGTGTTCTCTCTCGAAAAATAAATAAAACATTAAAAAAATTTAGCTTTTTTGAGTCTCAGTTCTTCATCTGTACAACGATGAAGTGAGATGACAGAATCTCAGGAAGCCTTTGATAAATATTTGCTGGTCTAATATTAAAGCACAGGTGGAAGGTTTAATTTTGAAGAGAAGAGGGATTCTTTGTTCTTTCAGACAGAAGGGAGGAAGGCTTAACTATAAGGATATATTGAGGCAAGGCCCCAGGAATTCATGAGGTTGGACTTAGCTATACCTTTTTTACATTTATATAACATTTCACAGTGATAAAGTACTTTCTTTATACTCTCTTCATTTGATCCAATAAAGAAAGGAAGTAGACAACATTTAACTATAAAGAACCAGAAGCTTAAAGAATCTGAATTACTTTGCTAAATGCAAGGCTTAAGAGGTGAGCAAGGACATTTGCAATGACACGGGTGGAGCTAGAGTGTATCATGCTAAGCAAAATAAGTCGGAGAAAGAGAAATACCATATGATTTCATTTATGTGGAATTTAAGAAACATGAACATGGGATAAGGGGGCAAAATAGAAGGAAGCAAACCACAAGAGACTCTTAATTATACAGAACTGAGGGTTGATGGGGGGAGGTGGGTAGGGACTGGGCTAAATGGGTGATGGGTACTAAGGGGGGCACATATGAGCACTGGGGTGTTGTAAGTGATTAATCACTAAATTCTACACCTGACACCAGATTTACCATATATGTTAACTAATTAGAATTTAAATAAAACTTCAAAAAAAAAAAAAAAGAGGTGAACAATTAGAATGCACTGCTTTGGACTCTGAATTCAAGATTCTCAAATGGCTGCGGAACTGGCTGCAGACAAGAAATCAGAGATTCGGGCATTGCGCCCTGGCTCTGCCAAGTACTAACTACTACTTTTGAGCAAATTACTTAATCTCTCCAAACTTCATGTATAGAATGAAAATAACAATTCCCTGCAATGTCAAAGAGAGCCATTGAGGGGCACCTGGGTGGCTCAGTCGGTTAAGCATCTGACTCTTGATTTTGGCTCAGGTCACAATGCCACGGTTTATGAGTTCAAGCTCCGTGTCGGACGGCACGAAGTCTGCTTGAAATTCTCTCTCTCTCTCTCTCTCTCTCTCTCTCTCTCTCTCAATAAACAAACAACTTAAAAAAATGGGAATCATTGAGGTGGAGAAGCTCTTTGCAAACTCTGAAGTAACAGGCACATGTAAGTAATTATTATTTCCATTGCCCTGCCTGGTGCATCTCATCAATATTATTATAGTCATTTATGTCTTCTATTAAGTATGACATAAAGGAAATGAATCTTCAGTGTTCCTTTGCTTTTTCCCTCCATTGTTCCCTGTCTTCTTCTCCTTGGTGATCTCAAACTGCCCAGGAGACCTAGTTCCAAACATGTTTATGTTTAGTTCACTCATTAAAAACAAAAACAAACCTGTCCTATATAACACATATTTAAATTCTAGTTTTCTACATGCTTCTAATCCATACTTAGGAGAAAAGGATATTCCTGAACTAATGTCTTCCTAGCCTCAGGTAAGAGGTATTTTCACATTGGCTTTAGCCCATAGGAGGCTACCACAGTGCTGAAAATCTTGGCATAGCTGTGGGAAGACGTAATAAGACTTGGAGCGAGTATAGAGTTTGTCACATGACCTCTGTCAGCCAACTGTGCAGGTTTTTTTACCATCAACTCAACATCTCCTATGTGATCCCTGATTATTGACTGTGTCCAGGATGGAACTATTTTTTAAGGGTCTCATGTTTATTTCCATCCTGAAAAAACAAAATATGAAGACAGAATATAGCTGTGTCATTTAGAATGACCAAAGTGGGAAATCACCCTGAATTTTCACTTTTTTGTTTTGTTTTGTTTTGTTTTAAAGTAGGCTTCACATCCAGCGTGGAGCCCAATGTGGGGCTTGAACTCACTACCTGAGATCAACAGCACTCAACAGACTGAGCTACCCAGGCACCATTCAAATTTTCACTTACAAAGCAGATAACAGTGTTATCTTCTAAAGACTGGACCTCGTGGAACAATCTAGTATCCAGAATGTAGAAGGCCTCGAGTTCTTGTGCTGTGTCCTATGTTGTCCTTCAGGCCAGTCTCTGGGCATTTTTGTCTCACTGAGCTAATTGTATTTGCCACACACTGATCAAAATAATTTCACAGCCTTTAGCTTATTTTAAGAACTGAACAAATGTGCTGATTTGTATAAATAAGACAGAATAGAGAACTTTCCTGGAAAATGAGAGATATTTTGAAAATAACTGTCACACTGAAGACTACAGGGAGGCTTAATTAGCTGATGCTTGCAAAGTACTTTGAAAATGAAATTCATGATGTCCTTGCTAAGTATGATGAATACCATTTAATCTTGGATAAGTAAAAAGTCACATATTTTGAGGCATTCAAATTTGGTGTGCACTGTCTACAAAATGCAGAATGTCCTTTTCGTAGAAAGAACAAATAAAACTCTTGGTGAAAAATGAAGAAATGAGACACATTTTTGAATACAAAGTTATTAGTCTTGAAGACTTAAATATGGAGTGTTGATGTGAAATTAGATCGTTATTTAGCCCAACTGAATGAGTCTATCCAGAGACATTGGCATGGCTAAAAGAACACTGGTATAGAATTGGAATCTAAGTTCCAGACCTGAACTGCATCTGCCAGCCAAGAGACTTTTATTTTTATTTTTTTAATGTTTTTATTTATTTTTGAGATACAGAGAGACAGAGCATGAGCAGGGGAGGGGCAGAGAGAGAGGGAGACACAGAATCCAAAGCAGGCTCCACGCTCTGAGCTGTCAGCACAGAGCTTGATGTGGAGCTCAAACTCACGGACTGTGAGATCATGACCTGAGCCGAAGTTGGATGCTTAAATGACTGAGCCACCCAGGCGCCCCACCAAGAGACTTTTTGTCAAGTCACTGGTTTCTTCATCTACAAAGTAGGAAAAATTATAGTACCTTTCCTATTTACCTTCTAGGGTTGTTTTGAGACCCAATGTGACCATATAGTCATTTGATGATTTCACCTGTAAAAAATGAAATGAAGGGTATCATTTCTTTACAACATTCATGAGGGAAAAATGGCTTAATAACTCCAATAATTAATGCTTCACCGAGACTTTAACTCATCCCTTTAGAGTTCTTAAGTGTTTTCTTTCTTTCCTTTGTACCACTGTTTCTTTTCATGGGTCTGAAGAGGTTAGAGATGAGAGGTGATAAGGAACTTTGAGGCGAGCCTTTTTCCTCTGTTAGGAGCAGAGTGTCTCATTACCAAACTTTCAGGAGAACCTCATTTGGAATTTTAAAAGATGATAGCTAGACTGCATTTTATAGGAATGGCCTTTCTGGGGAAATGTAGAATTTGACATTTCATATGCCTGAAGTTCTTCTACTGGCCAGCCCATGCAGCATGGAAACAAACAGCCAGATGAAAGAAACATTTAGCACGGCAGAAACAGGTCTCCCCATTAAGAACCAAACATCCATGAATGTCAACAGCTTACATGGGTAGCTGTTTTAAGACCATTTCTACCATTTCTTATTTAATACACATAAACATTACAGTACAGTGAAGATGACTGTAAATTCTTTGCTGTTCCTCCTGTAAAGAGGTGGAATCTAATTCTCTTCCTCTTAAATATGGACTGACTTTAGTTACTTGACCATATGATTGAGGCAGAAGTGATGTCTGAGGACTCTGGAGTTTGGCTCATAAGAAGCTTTGGCATTTTGACCTAGATCTCTGGGATATTTGTTTTCGGAGGACTGATCTTCTTAGTAGGAAACTCGATCCACTGAAGACACTGTTCAATGGTGCCTGCAGATTACAGCTTTCCATCTGTCTTTGCAAAGGCATAGCATATGTGAGCACAGCCACCTTGGACCCTCCAGAGTAGCTCATTTGCTATTTCAGTACCTCTGAGTGACCTGCCCAAACTCCACACCCACACAAGCTTGAGACATTATGAAATGGTTATTGTTTTAAGTCACTAAGTGTGCAAGCAGCAATACATAATCGGAATATTAAATATCTTGAGTGAAATAGCATTCAGGTATAGTCAGTAGTAGTAGCATCACTTATCTTCACCCAAATATAGTTTTATTGAAAAAGTAGGCTTTGGGGCATCTGGGTAGCTCAATTGGTTAAGCATCCAACTTCAACTCAGGCCATAATCTCGAGGTTCATGAGTTTGAGCCCCGCCATCGTGCTCTGTGCTAATAGCTCAGAGCCTGGAGCCTACTTCAGATTCTGCGTCCCCCCTTTCTCTGCCCATCCCCTGCTCGCTCTCAAAAATAAACATTAAAAAAAAAGAAAAAGTAGATTTTTATCATTGACTATTATATATAATAATATACTAGCTTTTATTTTTTGAGATTTTACTATATGCCAGGTACTACACTAAACGTTTCATCTATGAATCATCCATGTATTCCTACCTATTGCCTCACCTCTACCTCAAGGCATATCCATTCAGTGAGAGCTTCCTGAGCTCTGGACCACTGTGACCAGTCATGGATGAGGAGTCATGGAAGATGGAACTATTTTTCAGGGACATTCTCAAAGATTTCTCTCTCTCTCCAGCTCAGGAGAAATGAGTACATTCTCCCTCTTCTATAATGTGTAATTGAAAGATTACTTTAATTATTATCTAGAGGATCTCACAGGCTTATCTTAGGCAAGGCTGTGCAATAGCCATGTTTCCACACCTCTTCATCATTCCTCTCAGATCTCCTCATCTGATTGTACCACTCATCACTCACTAATCTCACTGGGTCTCATTTCATAACTCTGTATAGGATGGAGCCATGGAGGCTGTGCTCTTTTCTTTTCCTCAGGCATTTGCCAGCCCTTCTGAAAGTTTCCACTGTTGCCTATGTTAAAAATGATTCCAACAGGCTAAGAGAGCATGAAGATCTGAGCAAACATGGTGTCTTTTTTTTTTTTTTTAAGATTTTATTTTTAGGTAATCTCTACACTCACATGTGGGGCTCAAACTCAACAACCCCAAGATCAAGAGTCACACACTCCACTGACTTGATGCCATTGTAAACATGGTATCTTGAAATCAGTTACAGGTTTTTACTGACCTATAAACAAGGTCAAGTCTTTTTTATTTTTTTGAGAGACAGAGAGTGTGTGCAGGGAAGGGGCAGAGGGAGAGAGAATCTTAAGCAGGCTCCTTGCCCAGCGTGGAGACCAACATGGAGCTTGAGCTGAAATCAAGAGCTGGGTGCTTAACTGACTGCACCCAGGCGCCCCAAGGTCAAGTCTTCTGACTTTAGTAAATCTCAGGCTATGATTCCTCTGGTTCCTATCATATCATATAGATGGTATATATAACTGAAGCTGAATCAAGTATAGTAAAAATGCTTTGCTTTTGGAGCTGTTTGAGAATGGTGTAGTGGGAGAAATTATTTTGGCCATATTTATTTTTCTTTGCTCAAATAATATTATGATAAATGTCCTTTTATTTCTTCTTTCTCTGTGCATGCAGGGTTTTCTCATACTTATTTTTTTCCTGCCCTCATCTTTTTGTATATCATTTGGGGTAATAGATACTTGAGTGTGGCCAGAGGTGGATATACTACAAAGCTAAGAAGCTTAAGCTTTAGAGCTCCTCACTTGAATGGGCTCCTTACAAAGTCCTACACTTAATTTTGATTTTTCTATTTGGAAAAAGAAGTCCCCACACATACAGCAAACTTTTGGTTCACAAATTCTGAATCTACTCCTGAGTATGACTTACCTGAAGGCTTGGGGCATTTGTCATATTGCAGACTTAATAATATCCGAATGGTTTGCTTCATGTTGTTAATGGCATGACAATTCACCTTTTGAAGCCTAGCCCATGATGTGATCAGACATATTATTCCTATTCTTTTTCTGCCTTTAGTTCTTTTCTCTATCTGTCCCCCCTCCTCCCAGTTTATTTTATTCCCTACGTCCCTGGAATTATTTTCCCCTGAATGCCAGGTTCTTAACTTTCTGCTCTGACTATTCTTATTTGAATTTCCCTTATTAGTTAAACTCTACCAGCATAATATAAAACCTCTTTGGATTCAATGGAAAATGTCTCCCTTTTGTTAATAGAGTAAGTTGGTTGTTAAGCTCTGCTAGTTGGGAGAGGAATTTCAAGTGCTTTCAGCTTTGTGAATGTACCAAGAACTATTCACTGGGGTAGTTCTCTTCCAGGATTAAGAAAAACAGTAAATCATACCTAAGAGCAGTTCCAAGTAGCCTCATTCTCATGGTGTTGGGATCTGCTGGGGAACAATGGTGGGCTTTGATGAGTAGTTCTTGTGTGAACCACTAATGAAAGCACTCACTCCAAGTAGAAGTCCCTCCAGGATTCAGCACATGGTTGAAGCTTCTCATGTGCTTTGGCGAGGTCCAACACATTAAACAGGGAGAACAATTGCTTGCCCCAGTGGTGCAATGTTATTCATTACCTGTCTTCTCTGAAAGAAGCAGATACAATAACCCTAATGAATTTTATGGTTGAGATTTGAGGAATTCTTTGAAAATAGGGTGAAAAACCAAAGCATATTTAGGCCTTCAGAGAGGAAGCTCCAAAAGATTCATTTAAGCTAGGAGAGGACACAGCTGGTCTACAGCTGTTTTCTACCTCTCCCACACTGGGAAAAGATTCTTTCCCCCCAGAATCTAGAAACCTTCCATTTGTTCCTCCAGATGCACACCATATCCACTCTCCACTCTTCTCCACCCTGAGCTATCCCAGGGCCTGTGAATTGCATCATCAGGTTCTCTTGCCTGATGGTTTCTGTTGGGTACAGCCAGTGGAGTGCACTGCAGGAGAAATTTGGGCGAAGGAGGAGAGCAAAATCAAGGTATACATTTTTTCAGTGCCCTCTCTGTGACTATGTCCCTCTCCTGAAGGTCATAGCCCCTCTCACCTCCCAGTGATCCTCTCCATGCAGCATTTTCTGTCTGGGTTCAGAAAATGCTCCCTCCCATGGTATGAACAAATTTAGTTCTTATCAGTCTGTTCTTAGAACCCCTTGCAGGTTCTCTATACCCTGCCCACACCTTGATAAATAATCCCATTATACATTTTCTCAAGTCCCCAAATTCAATTTTTTTGGCCTGGATCTGTCATTTCCTTCCTGAAACCTTGACCACACAACACTTGATTCAAAATTCAGGATTCATGGGTTTGGATATTTTCAGATCCTTTGCCAACAAAGCTGCCTCCTGCTCCCCAGTGCTGCCCTGTTTCAAGTCTGTCCAACAGTTGCTGTGGGGATCCACTTGGAACTTTTGTTGGTATGAAGATTATTTGATGCTAAGGGCATTTGAGATTAAACAGATGCAGAAAGAAACCTTCTTGGAGCTTCCTTCATCTGACCAAAAGCAGAAACTTCTGAGAAATGAGACATTGCCATGAATTCCCTCTTGAGGGCAGATTGTACTCCCAGGAGAGAGACCAAGCAAGAGTAAACCTACCACAAATTCCTCTCCAGGAGAGTTTTGTGGCCACTTATACTTGTATAAACAAACATTTTCACAAAGTTTCTTATCTCCAGTTTGTTCTAAAAACCCTTGTCTTTGCTAAGAAATCTTTTGTCCTTCTCACAGATGCTGTTTCTTCCCCTACTCCTTCCTTTCCCCTTTGAAGTTAGCTATCTATATAAACCTTAAACTTGACCTGCTTAAGGAGCCAGCTACTTTTGTTGGCTTCTGTGTGCATATGAATGAACTTTTTTCTCCTGTTAATCTGTCTTTTGTCAGTTTAATTTGCAGACCCCAAATACTGAATATAAGAGGGTGAGGAAAAGCTTTTTCCTCCTCTACATTGCCTTAGCTGGGGCACAGTTTTCTTTTTCTTTATGTTTATTATTGTTAATTTTTGAAGTAAGCTTCATGTCCAGTAGGCTTCAATCCAGTCAGCTTCATGCCCAGTGTGGACACTTAACCAACTGAATCACCCAGGAATCGCCATGTTTTTCTCTTTAAATGTAGCATAGCAGTCCTCATCTTTGGAGAGAACCCAAAGCTACAAGGTATTCAAATGTGATCAGCACTCAATAAAGATGATTTTGCTGATAAAATCACAAATTTTGAAGGGTGAATCAAGGAGTTTTAGAAACAAATATGGACAACTAGGTCTGGGAGTACCTATGGTTTTTTCACTTTATAGTCCTCTCCCATTTTTCTTGTCATGCAGTCTCTAGAATGTTGACACCAGGATTAATCTGAAACCTTAGAAAGTAAGTTAGTCCCTCTGCTCTTTTCCCCTCCATTATGCAGTCTTTTCTATGCCAAAGGAAATCCAACTCATTAGTTCAGTCTGACTAAACATTTTAAACACTGTTCTAAAACCATTGTTTTTGGGTGGTTAGTCCTGGAACATGTAGAAATTTGCCTAATCAAAAGTAGTCTAATTAGCCAAATTGAAACAAAGTTGTATTTTGGATGAATAATACTGTACAAGGGAATCTGTTGTTAATTCTTTTTGGACAATGACTATTTTTGGTTTCATGACACTAAAAACGTACACACCACATTCAATAACTAGGCTACAGATCTTTAGAGCTATTAGCCCTATTATCATGATGCTGGGAAGTGTGAGGTGAGTCAGCCACCTCCAGCCATGACTATAACCTTAAACCTTACTGTGGCCACCATCCAAACACAGAGGATTTGAGAAAAATAAAACAAAGAACCAAACATATAGTAAACATAGGCTAGATTTTTGTCCGTTACCTTGTGGGAAAGAAAAGAAGTCAATCATATCCAGAACTCAGACTATAGTAACCTTGTATGTTTCTACCCAGAGTATTTTTCGAATTATAAGAAAACATTTGGTTTTGAAATCAATCACTTTAAATTGTTTTCAGATTACAAGGGGACATCAATCAGTTGATTTTATCAGTGAGCTAATGCTGTACTCCTTCCCTCCCCCCATACCTAAGAAGCTACTAAAATGCAAGATCACTGGGAGTACCAAGGTTTAAACCAAAAGCATTCTTAGTTTAAAACAAAAGCCTGTAGTATGTTCCTTTACCTATATTTTAGGAAATTACTGAAAAGTTTTCCTGGAAAGAGCTTAACTTGCACTCCACTGTGAGGTCCTTGAAGGCTACTATTATGTGCTAAAATTGGGGATCAAGAAAGAAAAAGAGAGGGAAAGAAGACACTTGGGGTTCAGCATTTGTGTTTTGATTCTTCTGAATTCCAACAGAATGATGCATTGATTTAGAGTTAGTTCAGAGTTGTTTGGTCCTCAATGAAAGGTTGAGAAAACCCTCTGAACTAATGGCTTGAGAGTTAAAAATGATCCAGTGGGCTAAGAGAGCATGAAGATCTGAGTAAACATGTGTCTTAAAACCAGTCAGAGGTTTTCACTGACCTACAATTACATATATATGTGTATGTATATATATATATACATACACATATATATACATATATAGAGAGAGCGAGAGAGAGAGAGAGAGAGGGAATAGATGATTAGGTAACTGAGGTTGAATCAAGTATAGTAAAAATGTTTTGCTTTCAGAGGTATTTGAGAATCTTTAAATGGTGGATTTTATACTTCTTTATATAAAGTACTTTATATAAAGTACTTTATATAAAGTACTTATATTAACTTTATGGGCGTAGCACTTTATCTGAACCTAGGGTGAACTTTATCCTGTTAAAAAAACCCACTACTCCATACATATCTGATTAAAAACCTATTAGATAACTGGATGCTCCTTCTAAATTGCCCATGTTTTTGGATAAGCTGAAAACCTGGATTTTATATTCTGTGACTATAGTGATTGTGTAGACTGATAGATATTCGAATGTGGTTAAATTTTATTGTTCCAGCAATTATAGACTTATGCCAGGTACTTGTAAAATAGTATTTTCACAAATGACTATTTTGAGAACTGTCTCTGTTTATCTCATTCAGGTTTCAGGAATTTGGGTGACACTTCTGTAAGCAGCGCTGCAGTTTCTCATTATCCTCAAGTGAACAGGTGGCTGACAGGGTGGCATAGGAGGTCAAAGATGTCAGGAACAGATTATAGGAGGATATTAGATTAAATAATTCACTACTTTTTTTTGTTGTTCATTTAACATATTCCAAATTCAATAAAAAAAAGTCATCTTGCTGATGATGAGGGACCATAAGGCAAGCAGAGGGCAAAGCACAAGCTAGCACCAATTCCAACCCCCTCCCCCCTCCCCCAGGGTGGGATGTATGCTACATTCTTCAGGCACTCCTGGCTGCCCAAGGACAAAGGAAAGGGAAAGAATACCAATGGTTAACTGATAGAGGTCACAATCATGCAGGACAGGAGTCTCTATCAGTTTACAAATATCTTAGTGAATTATAAGAAAAAGGCAATCTTATCAATAGCTTAACTTCCAGAAACCTATAGACTCAGTTTCCTGGAGCCCTTAATATCACCCTCCCCTCTATAGTGACTCGGGGAGCAAAAACAAGAAGGAAATGGCAGGTAAAATGAAATTTCCTCATAACCTGCAGCCCACTGACAAATACTTGAGGCAAATACAGAGTATAACATTTCTCCAGGAACCCCCTACCATCTTAATGATAATGCTTTGCTAGAGGGAAAACAACCGCAGCTCGACAATAGCAAGGCCTCAGGTATCTTAGGAGTTCTCTTTAGCATATCAAAGTCCCTCTGGAGGCCTTCCTTTTGCCTTTACCTCTCACAACTCCACAGTATATAACCAGTCACTCCTCACAACCCCAGTGCAGCTCTTTCTGCCCATGGGTCCTGTCCCTGTGCTTTAATAAAATCACTTTTTTGTACCAAAGATGTCTCAAGAATTCTTTCTTGGCCATTGGCTCTGAACTCTCATCACTCCAAAACCCCATCACTGAATCAAAAATATGTGTCTGGAGAGAGGCTCAAAATTTGCTTTGGTCAACTAATGGATGCTTGAGAAAATCCCCAGAAACTCCAGCATCAGATATGAAAATATTTTTCCTTCTTATGAGAATGGGAGTAGTAATAGATTATGACCACTGTTCCTACTCAAGCAAGTGAAGGTCACTGCAACCTTTCTGCATAGTTGCCTAAGAGAAAGCAGAACACAGTCATACTCACTGCTTGAAGCCCCTTTATTTGGCTTCCTTTTGTATCAAAAAGGATTGGCTTTCACCATGGGAGAGGTTGTAATTGGATTTTACCATGAAAGGAGGTTGTAATCAGATTTCTCAGCAGGTCTACAAGCTCCCTCCCTGGAAAAACAAGGAAAAGGGCCTGGTTATCCTTTCCTCTAGCTGGGAAGGTAGCCCAGCTAAGCTTGAAGGGATTAATGAAAGGCACAGGCAAAGTAGGCCATGTGTGTATCATCCAACCCCATATGATGGAGCGAAGACCTCTCTGGCCTCTAAGACCAGTGTTTGGTCCTTTAGATTGAGGGTGGAAAGCAGTGCATGCGATAGGTAAATATTGCTTGGACACTGCATTTGGTGTGGAACATTTCTAAAAGGAACCCTCTGACACTCGGTCTATCTTTTGATGTCTTGCGATTTCTATCTCCCAGAGAAAGGAAGGGCACCTAAAGTCTGGCACTCCCGAGAATATCATCCTCCATCTAGATTTAAGAGTGAACTTATACAAACTTACCAGAATATATTTTGGGTACTCTGATTCGTTTTGAGTTCTTACCTGTAATTGGTTGCATTTCAGTTTCTAGGGTATTTTCTAGAAGTTTAAATTAGAGTAAGATTGGGTCAGAGTAGATTTTTGTATTTGATTTCTTTTTAGTTTCTAAAGTTTTTTAGAACACTAAATAAATTTATTACTTTGAAGCACTAATTTAAATTTAAACTTAAAAAGATAAGTCTTCTTTTAGAAGTTCTGCTGTCATCTTGCTGCTTAAATCTACCTACTGTAACCATTTTTCTCCACCTGGCACTTCTCGTGTCACTACCTCTTCTTTTTATATCCCTTCTCTTTTCTTTTCTCTTAAGCATTAACAAGCTCTCTGACCAATGAACTAGTGTAAACAGCTATCCATTCCTCTAAAAGGAGGAACAGGCTTGGAGTCTATTCTTTTCTAGCTCTTCTATTGGTTATGTAAATGACTCCTTGGAAATGTTAGTGCTGGGAGTTATTGTTTGAAGTCTTTTTAACTGAACTTCCCTCTTGTTGCCTGGAGTTACCCAGGCAGCTGAACTGCCCCCTTTCTCCCTAGATGTTGGCTTCTTCTTAGGCAGTCCCAGCCAAACTTACAAGTCTTCCTCCTTCCCTTCTAGGCCAAGGAAACTAAACAAACGTTGCTTCAACACTTTTGGTTTTCAAGGCAGATTATGATTACTTGATCTGTTCATCTTACCTTGTCTAAAGTCCAACAAACTGAGAAAGACACACCATATATCCTAGGAGAGGTTTGCATTGACCATTTTCCCTATTTTTCTTCTTACTATTGGCATATCATTTCTTAGAGTATGCACATCCATGCTTCTAAATAAGGCTAGGTATATCTTCTGTTGGATTCATTTATATCAGAGGAAGCCTGTAGGCTGCTATTTTTAGTAATTATTTTAACTGTGGAAAAATTTCCTTTCAGGGAAATGTAGTAAACAAAATGATTATCATGGTTATTTCATAATCAATCACAAACAGATCATTTTCCTTCACCCTGTCTTTACATAATAGTCAAAGCTTTTGTTATTAGAGAGCAAACCCTTTAGTCACATTTTGGCTAACATATACATATTGTTACCCGATCCAGAGTTAACACTGATGCTTCAGGGCTTTTAAAGTATTAATGAGTCTCTTAGGAGAGCTCTGAAGTTTGACATTAAAGTCATCTGAAGGATTAAAAAAGATGTTCTTCTATTTTGAGTTCTCTGCTGAGTCACCATCTGACATCAAGGTGACCCAGCCCGGTGAATGATAAAGATTTTCTGGAGCTTTGACCTTCAACTCACCGTCATCCTTCCTAACCAAACCTACTACAATCATGTGGGGCCGAGTGAGGGATAAACATGGTTTATGTCAGTTGGGGCACTGAGTCCAACCTGGTTTTGACAAGAGTTCAACATGAATCAAGCAGATAATAAAAATGCTTAGTGATCAGGGAAGAGGGTATTGTGGAGAGTTGCTTAGGATCTGCATCTCCCATCGCTCTGCTCTTTGCTCTCAGAGGAGCTGGCCTTCTCTGTATTCCTCAAATAGACCATGATCTCACTTGCTGCAGGGTCTCTGCACAAGGTGTCACACTGTTAGAATTCTCTTGCCAGCACCCACTTGCCCCAATCACCACCTACACACACACACACACACACACACACAAGCATACACAAGCACACACAGAGACATCACAGAGTAACATCTATTTAGCCTTCAGATCAAAACAGCCATCAGTGACCTTCGGCAGAGGTCAGGCTCCTTAAACATACTTTCTTAGAACAAAGGTGCTTTACCCTCTTAACACTTATTTCAGCAGATGATTATATACAATACAAATTCAAATATACTGTGACTTTTTCATCCCCCAAATTATGCTATAAAAAAGAGGGATGTGCTTTATATTTTAGTGCTTCCGAGATCTCTCACATTAAAGACCACTGTCTCAATGACTTCATTTTGAACAACAAAGTACTGTTTCAGGAAAACAGCCTGAAATGATCTCAAGCAATGCTTATTTTTGTCATGCTTAAGATGGTCATCTTGACAATAAAAAAGGAGGTAAAGATATTTAAAGCAGATTTAGTAATTATTTGTGAGGTATGACTTCATTATTGCAAGTGTTAAAATCGCAGTTTTAGAAAACCACACTTTACAAACTCAAGTGTTTTCAAATAAGCCTTGAAAGAGGGCTGGAAAAAACAAAGAAGTAATAAATAGAATGAGAATTTATGCTTAGGGATCCAATTTGCAGCATCCACAGATTTTTAAGAAGTGTGTTATAAACAACTTGCGGAGGACTGATGATGCATTAGTCTGTACTAGATAATTACAGAGTGGATTCAGTGAGTAGATCTTAGGTATCCTCTAAGTACATATTACAATTTACTACCCGTTTGTGCATTTAGGTTGGCCAAGGACTTTGGCTGAGAATCTTGTCATTAGAAAAATAAAGATGGCTTTGTATTCAAGGTCACCTTATGTTTGGGCATAAGGCATAAGCACTTTTTATTAATGTGATGATTTACTTAATGACAGTCTCCCTAACTACACAGTAAGTGCCACTAGAGCACAGCCCTCTCTATATTCACTCCTGCAGCATCTCTGGCATTCCTCATGGTATAGAACATTGAAATGCATGAGTCGTTCAAGACATAAGATTATTTATTGACATAATTGCATGGTCTGGAAAACACTGGAGAGACTAAAACACTAAGATGCTTTAATGCAAAGCATCTTAATAAAAGATGTTTTAATAACCTTTTACTCTGTTAATCAAGATGAGAATTTTCTTTATAAATGTAAAAACACTTATTTATTTTTCTTTAGAAATTCAATGGTTCACATTTATACAATGATAATTCTGATGCCTATATTCATTACAGTTTACTCATTGGGAAATTCCAAGTTCAAAACAGCTAGCTCTGGGGCACGTGGGTGGCTCAGTCAGTTGAGCTGACTCTGATTTCAGCTAAGGGTCTTGGGATCAAGCCCTGCATTGGGCTCTATGCTGAGCGGGAAGCAGAGCCTGCACTCTCTCTCCCCTCTTTCTGCCCAAGCTCTCTCTTAAAAAAAAAAAGCTATTTCCATCAAAGTTGGACATAGCGATGACAAGTATTAAAAGACTATTAAAAGTATTACAGAGTATGAAAAGAACTACTACTTACTGAGCACTTACACACATCATTTCAGTTAATCTGACAATGAATTAGCTGTTACCCCCATTTAACAAATAAGGGATATAGGGGCCTGGCAAGCCTAACAGCTAACCTTGACCACTGGTCACATACTGTAATGAGAGCCTTACACTATCTCATTCAATCTCCACAACAATTTCATGACTATTCTTATCTCTGTTTGCAGATGAGAAGACAGAGGCAAAGAGTGTGTAAGGTAAAACACTAGAGAGTGCCCGGATGCAAGTCCTGGTAGACGCCCCAGAATCCCCCTGGATAACCACTGTACTGTGGTGCATTGCGAAGATGGGAGGAGCCGGCAGGAACTCGGAAAATGGATTTATTCTGGGCTGTGCAGTATGTGCTTTGAAGTGAGGTTATTTCTATCTCTCTTCCTTTGCCTTCCCAGTAGTTCTCCCCCCCGCACTCCAGAGTAAACTGGTCACTGTTTTAGTAGCTTTCTTGTTCATTTTCTTAACACCTATTCATCGAATCTCTAAAGAAAACATTTAGCTACTCCAATTGGTGTACATAGTTGGTTGCATAATAGGAAGGAAACAAGCCAAGACTGGAGACTTCATTTCTAAAGAAGGATTTTAGAGCAGACTAAGAGTTATTTCACAGAGTGGGTCATGAAACTCAGTCTCTCTATACCCTTTCATCGCTATGACGACAGGCTGCTCCTGCTACATGTAGCCAGAAAAAGCAGCTGACATTTCAATGCTAGGAGCACAGGGGGAGAGGTTTACAAAAACAAAAAACAAAACCCAAACCCTTTCGTTTGAATTTCAGTTAGAAAGGAAAAAATACCCCTGGAGCAAGTCAAAACCCCTATTCTTGCCTTTAGAAAAGATAAGAAAGGAGAAATGTTGGGGGCCTTCTCCCCTGTCCAACTAGGCCAATAAAACAGAATCAACTGCAAAGCAGCATTTCATCTCACTCTCTTAATGGCAATCTGAAACAGAAAACTCCCTTTGGTTTCATTTGACTTGGTCCTTAAGAAGAAACTAATTGAGGGGCGCCTGGGTGGCGCAGTCGGTTAAGCGTCCGACTTCAGCCAGGTCACGATCTCGCGGTCCGTGAGTTCGAGCCCCGCGTCGGGCTCTGGGCTGATGGCTCAGAGCCTGGAGCCTGTTTCCGATTCTGTGTCTCCCTCTCTCTCTGCCCCTCCCCCGTTCATGCTCTGTCTCTCTCTGTCCCAAAAATAAATAAACGTTGAAAAAAAAAAAAAAATTTAAAAAAAAAAAAAAAAAAAAAAAAAAAAAAAAAAAAAAAGAAGAAACTAATTGATGAAGCAGTAAAGACTCACAGTAATAAATACTTCATGTTGAGCACCCCCCCCCCCAGGGGAGTACAGTAGATTCAGATTTATTTTTCCATTCCTTTGGATAAAAAAAAAAGACAATTCAAAGAATATTTCCTTCTCAATCCCCAATTCTGTTATCAGAAAAATCATTTCAAGTGTATAACTGAATACTTTCTCACGCTGTGCCACTCTGCCAGGTGCTACACTTGGTATTTTAAAAACATCTCATTTAACTCCTACAACAACTGCATTTGTGGGTATTATTATCACTGCTTGCTTAATAGATGGGTAAACTAAGAAACCTTGAGGGAAAACCGAGAGTAAATTCCTTTTTACAGAGTTCCAGTTGGGATACCTAGGTAGGGTGGTGTTTTCATTATTAGCTATGATTAACTGATTGCTTCATATGCACCAGGCATAGGGGTTTTCTTGACTTAATTATCATAACAAATCTCTGAAATGGCAAATAATTTTATGATCCTCATTTCCACAGATGAGGGGACTGAGGCTCAAAGACTCATTTGTCCAAAGTCACAGATCCTGGTAAAGCCCAGGTATAAGCCACGTCTGTGTGTTTCCAGAATTCATGATCTTACTTTATTACACCATCTCCTACAATTATTAGAGACCGCACATTCTGTCCCCCAGAGTTCTGTGTACCTTTTGATGCCCAACACAAAAACCAGGCCCAGGTGGTATTACCAGTGCAAGCTCAGCCTTTGGCAGAAGATGCCCTGTGGGCCTTGTGTGAACCAGACCCCAGCTTAGCTGGGCATCTCTTGGGCAGCCAGGTCTACTGGGGAAGTTCTCCTGGATTTATGGGGCCCCTTTCCCCTTCACTGAAGGCTGTTCCAGAAGGACATGTAAAGGAAAAGGGCACCTGAAGTCTTTTAACAGCAGTTGTTTATGTTTTTCTTGGTGGAAAAAGCATAAACAAACAAATGTTTGTATACTGTTATTAAATGGAATAAAAATAATAGTCAAGAGAAAATGAAATGAATAGTGTTCTGGAGTTGTCTAGAGACATCACTGTTCATTTCATTCTTGTCATCACTATTTATTTTTATGTAGTTGATAAGTGAAGTTGCACATGAGAAAGTACTGGGGATTGAACCCCAAAAGACCTGGAGAAGAAACCTCAGGAATTGCTAAATAGGTGCACAGAAATTCCATAAAAGGAAAAAGGCAAGATTCATGAATAACATGTACGCATTCTTTTTAAAAATTTGGGAAGTAGCATTAGTTGATTGGATGATAAGTAGATGAAACAGACTGATTGCTCTTCTTTGCTAGATCTGGTTGAATGAATAGAAATATAAACTTAAATCTTTCCTAAGAGGGGTGTCCTTTTTTTAAACAGTCATGGTTAACAATAGTCACTACCACCAAAGTTTAGATGAATAAGCTCCGAACTCAAAAAAAGTTGGTATCCAAGAGAGAGGGGAGAATTTATTAAAAAGATTTTTGCTGAGTTGGATCGAGTGAACATTTCTATTCAGTGCAGTCAGGCAGTGGGCCAGAGGAAAGCTCAGACACAATGCCAAGGTGACATATTTAACCTCTTTGCAGATTAAAGGCAGTGCAAAAGAGACAGTCTTTCCTCAGTACCGCTTGGTTATAGTATCAACAGCACCCATCTACAGTTGAAAGGATGGTTTTCTCCTGCAGGGGGACCTCTAATACCTAGGAGGAATGAGTGAGCATGACGTACATTATTGTTTTATTCTAGTAGAGCCAGAATGATAATACCGTATGATATAGGATTTGCCATAATCTCCTCAGCTCTCTGGTTTCCCTACCTCCTTCCCTCCCCAAGTAGGACATCATCAGGAATTAGAGAAATTTTATGTGTGTGCACCTTAAAAAACAATGGAGGGAGACAAGAGACAGCTAGTCATAAAAGTATAAAAGGGAATTAGGAAAGGAATAATAGTCATAATAACTAAAAAACAATAAAAGAAGATTATGGTAGTGCAGCAATTTTCCTGCCTTTTGGAAAAGCAAAATGTTCCATGTCTATACTGCTGGTAGGTACACACTGGGACAGTGGTGGTGACGAAATAATTTCAGATAATTTAAACATGGAAAACATACATGTTACTTTTATTTGAAAGTTCTTTTTTAAACTACTTCCCTTATGATTTACTTAATACACTCAGTAAAATATTTCTATAAAACACATTTCCAGATTCAGACTTCACCAAGATCTGAATGCTAATCTGGCCAACAACAGTTCTACATTTGTGTTCTTGGTCTTCATTAAAACCATCATTTATTACTACTAACTATATAATCTTGAAGAAGAAAAGGAAACATGAATACAAGAGTTAAAATTTCTTACTAAGTAGCTTTTCTGTAAATCACACAAAAGTTTTTTTTTTTTTTTTTTTTTTTTTTTTTTGTAAATAAATGGCTTTGTCCTAGGAAAAAAATATTAGACATCTTCATTGGATCATGCAGTGTAGTATAACAAATGCCATTAGATGATACAGTAAACTTATTAAAATTTACCTTCAGGTAGGTGGCTGGACCCAGAGCCTCGATACAGAATTGCAGTTGAATCCTCTCTTTGCACACAGCCAAGAAATAAAAGTTTGACAAATACCCAATACACTTTAAAAAATCTCTTCCCTCATTAGCTCTGCTTCTCTGCCCAGACACACATTCGAGTCTGTTGGAGTTGAAATTCTGCTGCTCTGTCAACTAGTCAGGGTCTGAGGTGACAGACAAATGTGGAGGTTGGCACTGGGGGTATTTCAGGCTGTCATCGTTTTTGTTGCAGATTCCTGCAGCTCTCCGGCAGGCTGGCCTCTCCGAGGGCGCGAGGAGCTTTCCAGGCAGTGCAAGCCAACAGGGAAAGAGCTCATTCTGCCAGAGAGACTATGGGGTTAACAGTCCTCCCCTCCAGCTCTTGTTCTCAGAAGCTAATAACTTGGCCAGAAGAGAAGCACGTGGCTCTTCATGCTTTTTTTTTTCCCCCTTTTTCAAATAACTCTAAAAGCAAGCAGGATCCCTTTTTTGGGGATTTTTTATTTTAAGACTTTGAAAAGAAACTCTACTGTTGTTTCTTAAAGGAAATTGAGGGGGGGTTAAGGAAGGGGAGAAGAATAATTGCAGCAGATGCATTTTTAAATTTTTTAATTGGAAACTGTCTCACGAATATACTCTCGATTTTAATCATAGCAGGGTACTTCAGATACTTCAAACTTTCTTTAAATGACCTTCAGGGATTTATGTATATATGAAGCATCACTCATTCATATTATAGATCACTTGTATGCTGATTCAGAAACCTTTGCGGTTCACAGACTATTATTCTCCCCACACAACTCCCTACTAACCGCTCCCCCCTCCCCCCCCCCCATAGAATGACTGATCTGTTAAGAAACTTTCTCATGAAATAGACTGGCGTTATGCATTTATTTTTGACTTGGCATTCTGGTTGTTTGTTTGTGTCTAATCTGTTCTACTGCTACTCTCACATTTATTGTACATTTATTATGTGTCAGACACTATGCTAACAGTTTGTTATGTGCATTATTTCAGTTGAGTCTCACACGTTTATATGAGGTGAGTATGCTCCCATTTGAGGGTGGTGTAGTATTAAGTGGTAAAGTCTGCATGTTTTGAGGCCACACAGCTTGAGTTTACATCCTGGCTTCACCACTTCCCAACTATATGACCTGGGACAAATTATGTAACCTCTCAAAGCTTCAGTACCCTTATCTATAAGATGGGGGATACAAATATGGGGATGAGAATAATATCTATCTCAGGCAGTTGTTCTGAGTTTTAGGTAAATACAAATGCACAGAACACCTCCTGTCACCCAGCAGATGCTCAAATGTTAACTATTGTGGTTTATAGGAGGAAACCTAGGCTTAGTAGCTGAGTGATTTTTCCAGAGTCTCCAGCTCGTAAAGGTAAAGAGTGGGATTCCAACCCAGCTACCTTGGCCAACTGCTATGCTTGTGTTACTCAAACTACAGGCTATAATACCTCCTTCTGAGTGAGCTGTGAGTTCCTTGAGGGTAGAGATGTGCTCCTTCTTCCTGGCACAGTGCTTTGCAGACTGTAAATGCTCCATTAACTTCAAATGAATGGTTATAATTTAATTTATATTTTCTACATTTATGCCAAAGTCAGGCCAAAAGCAAAACAATGACAACAAAACTAAACAAACACCCCACCTACAGTTGTAGGCAAATATGTCCTCAGACAACTGTCTCTAGCCACTTTAGGAACATTTGCCCTATTTATTTGTCAGAACACCACAAAAGAAAGGTAACAATAATTATCTCTGTTTTGCAGTTGGGGAAATTTGGAAGCAGAGGAAACTGGGCAATTTGCCTAGGAACCGAAAACAAGTCACCGCGCAGCTGGGAAGTGTCTCACGACTCTACCATCAGGATTACTTGTTCCTAACGGCCTTTGCAGGCACAGGATGAAATGACGTGATGTCCTTTTGCCTCAGACAATGGGATGTTTTTCCTTAGCCAAGGTCTAGGGTGTAAGCAGTCTCCTCAGAGGCAGGATCAAAGGAGTGGTCTGTGTTCAACTTTGCTTCTCTGCCTCTGTGCACATCTGGGTCTGAGAGGTGGAGGAGACAGAGGCACCATTTTTCCAACAGTTCCCGAGGGCCACGGGGATGAGGTACTATTGCAGGGTATGTAGGATAAGCATTTCTAAAGATTTTCCCTGGTTTGGCTATGGAAATTTTCTCTGGAACCCAAATATTGACTTCTTATTCTAACCACATTCCCTATTTATTTGAGATAGCTTTATGAGATTGATTTCAGGTAATTACATCAATTCACTGAGAATGTAGGGAAAGTTTGAGCTAGAGGACAATGGAAAAAAATGTGCTCAACAAAAATACTTTTTTCTAATACTAAAATTGATATTTTACATTTCTATGAAATGATCGAAGTGAAATTTCTTAAGGAATCTATATGAACATAAAAATAATTTGCTTAATGCAAACTAGATCTCTTAAATGAAAATATGCGATTTATATCTTAAGTGTAAATATATAGCTACAGAGTTCATTTGTAGGTGGCAAATCTTGAGAATTTTGACTGTGTTTCTTATAACTAGATAACAGAGTATTATTTTTTTTAATAAAAAAAAACTTTGAATTTACAATGTCTTTTAAGTATGGCTTTATTTTAGGAATGTTCATGGGCAGATATCCAAACTCTTATTGTTTCTAAGGCTGTCATTTCTAAAATAGTTTACAGTGCATGAAGCTGAAGACAATAAACCTATAATATCCACCTAACAGATGGAGCTGTAGATCGGATTTAGAAACTCACCCAGCATCTTGGGGTACTTGGGTGGCTCAGTCCATTAAGCATCCGAGTCTTGATTTTGGCTCACATCATGGTCTCGGAGTTTGTGAGTTCGGGCTCTGTGCTGACATAGAGCTCTGCGCTGACAGTGTGGAGCCTGCTTGGGATTCTCTGTCTCCCTCTCTCTCTGCCCCACCCCCCTCAAACAAAACAAAACAAAACAAAACAAAACAAAACAAAACAAACAAAAGCCAGAGAAACTTACCCAGTGCCTAAATGTGACTGGAGAACTTTGACAAATAAAGAGCATATCAATTACTACATATGAACTGATCCATATAACATCAGCATTGGTCAAAAGGGTCTCACAAAAGCCAACATCAAAGTTTTTTTTTTTTTTTTTAACTAAGTGCTAAGTGCTAAGATTCCTTTTGAGAATCTGACAAAAGCTGTGGGCAAGCTCCTAAAATACATTTATGAATTACCCACCCCCCCCAGGGGTTCCATGAACTTAAGAACCTCTGATTTAGGTAAACAGAGAACACATTAATCAATCCTTAAGCACTGAATAAGCTTTTCTGGTTTCTGAGTGATGTGAGAGAAATACAGTTCCTGACTATTAGCAGTCTAAGACACAGGACATGCATTCATTGTCAGAAAGGAGCATGATTCCTGTGGAGTAGTGGAGAGCTCCAGGTAGGAAGTGAGTATGGATGAAGGTAGGAAGTGCAGTGAAAGCAGAGTTTCAATAATTATTTTGTCCAGGACCTGGCCTGTAGGACTTTCCTCCTTCCATGTATTAGTTTGCTAAGGCTATCGTAACAAAATGGCACAGACTGGGTGGCTTACTTGCCTAACAAAAATTTATTTTCTCACATTTCTGAAGGCTGCAAGTCCAGGATCAAGGTGCTCACTGGGGTGGTTTCTTCTGAGGCTTCTCTCTTTGGCTTATCGATGGCTATCTTCTCATTGGTGTCCTCACATGGATTTTTCTTTATGCTCACACAATCCTGGTGACTCTTCCTTTTTTTAAAAGGACATCAAGGGGGCGCCTGGGTGGCTCAATTGGTTAAGTGTCCGACTTCAGCTCAGGTCATGATCTCACGGTCTGTGGGTTCGAGGCCTGCGTAGGGCTCTTTGCTGGCACTTCAGAGCCTGGAGCCTGCTTCCGATTCTGTGTCTCCCTCTCTCTCTGCCCCTTTTCTGCTTGCTCTCTGTCTCTCTCTCTCTGTCTCTCTCAAATAATAAACATTAAACAAATTAAAAAAAAAAAGGACACCAGGGGCTCCTGGGTGGCTCAGTTGGTTAAGGACTCTTGATTTTGGCTCAGGTCATGGTCTCACAATTCATGGGATTGAGCCCCATATCAGGCTCCACATTGACAGCTTGGGATTCTCTCTCTCCCTCTCTCTCTGCAACCCCCTCTCCCAAATAAATAAATAATATTTAAAAGGATACCAGTCATATTAGATTAGAGCTCCATCTTTAAAACCTCATTTACCTGAATTACCTCTTTAAAGGCTCTATCTCCAAATTCAATCACATTAGGGATTAGGGCTTCAACATGTAAATTTTGGGGAAGACACAATTCAGTCCATTAACACCCTGTTATCTTTCATACCTTTATATTTAATTCCCTAAGGTTTTACTTCTGGGACCCATACTCATTTCTCAGTTCTGGCTTAGCTACTGACTTCTTGTGACATTCCCCTACCTCCCAGCACTACCATCATATCCTGGCCCTGAACCATTTCAGATCTCTCAGCTGTCTTGGTCATCAACCTTTTGGGTCAATTTCTGACCATGGGTTTTTGCAGGACGTTAGCCATCCTTTCCCAGCCTGGCTCTTCTATGGGCTTAGTCATACTCTCTATCTGGCCTCCAGCAGAGGCGTGACTTACGGAAACAATAAGCAAGAGAATAGCAAAATATGCGTAGTATTTTGCTAAATATAATGCAGTTAATGTGATTAACTGCTATTTTTCTCATAATAACTTTCAAAGCAAAAGGAATAAAAATAAAAGGAGAAAGACTGGCTAGGGTGAGGTGAATTTTATGTCAGTCTAAGCAGTTTGGCTTTTATTCATTAGGTAAAAGGGAGCTCTGGAAGATTTGACCCATTTAAGGTTAGGTAGAAGAGGATGGAACAAACATAACATACTGTATCCAGCAGGCACTTGACTGGCTTAGTTGGTGGAGCATGCGACTGTTGATCTTGGGGTTGTGAGTTCGAGCCCCATGTTGTTTGTAGAGATTACCTAAAAATGAAATCTTAAAAAAAAAATAGTAGCTATCAGGATAGGTTGAGCCGCAATAACAAATATCCCCAAAACATCAGGGACTTGCAACAAAGGTTTATTTTTCATGCATGCTACATGTTTACTGTAGGTCTATTGGAATTGCGTTATACATTGCCTTCATTCTGGGATCCAGGCTGATCAATCAGTTCCCTTTGACGAAGAAAGAGAAATATGGCAAACTACGCTTAGTTTTAAAGCTTTTGCCTGAGTGTGATACATATCACTTCTGACTACATCTCATTGACCAAAGCAGGTCATGTGGCCACACCTGAGATTAACAGCGTGGGGAAGTATATTCTTCCTACAGAGAAGAGGAACTATAGTCAAGAAAACCAGAACGTAGATTTTAATCAGAATGGAAAAATAGGATAGCCCACTGAAAAAAGTATTAGGAGAAAGGAAGAAAAGAGAATAAAGGAGCAGAAGTGAAGTTAGAAAAAAAGGGGAGAGGATAAAAAGGGCAAGGGAGGAAGAAGAGAGGGGAAAATAAGAGGCAGCTCTACAGAAGACACAAATAAATAACCAAGAAAACTGAGACAACAGAAATAAAAGGGGTTAGATTAGGTTAGAGAAATACCAATCAGATGGTTCTATGAAGTTTTAAGAGTTATATATTAGTTTTCTAGCTCTGTCATAACAAATTACCACAGATTGGGTGGCTTTAAATAGCAGAACTTTATTTTCTCAAAGTTCTCGAGATAAAAGTCTGAAATCAAGGTGTCAACAGGCATATGCTCCTTAAGATGGCTTTAAGGAAGAGTCCTTCCTTGCCTCTTCCTAGCTTCTAATGGCTCCCAGAAATCCTTGGCATACGTTGGTTTGTAGCAGCATTTTATCAATCTCTGCATCCATCCTCACATGACTTTAGTCCCTGAGTGTCTCCTCTGAATCTCTGTGTCCTATTTTCTTTCTTTCTTTCTTTCCTTTTTTAAATGTTTATTTATTTTTTAGAGTGAGAGAGAGGGGCAGGAGGAGAGGGGCAGAGAGAGAGAAGAGGCACAGAATCTCAAGCAGGCTCCAGGCTCTGAGCTGTCAGCACAGAGCCCGACGTGGGGCTCAAACTCATGAACTGCGAGCTTATGACCTGAGCTGGAGTTAGACGCTCAAACGACTGAGCCACCCAGGGGCCCCTGTCCTATTTTAAGTATACCAGTCATTGGATCTAAGGTCAGTTCAAATCCAGTATGACTTCATCTTAACTTAATTACATCTGCAAAGACCCTATTTCCAGGGGTGCCTGGGGGGCTCAGTCAGTTAAGAGTCTGACTTTGGCTCAGGTCATGATCTTGTGGTCTTTGAGTTCAAGCCCTGCATCAGGTTCTGTGCTGACAGCTCAGCGTGTGGAGCCTGCTTCAGATTCTGTGTCTCCCTCTCACTCTCTGCCCCTCACCCACTCACACTCTGTCTCTCAAAAATGAATAAATGTTAAAAAAAAAATTAAGGGGCGCCTGGGTGGCTCAGTCAGTTGAGCGTCCGACTTCGGCTCAGGTCATGATCTCACGGTTTCTGGGTTCAAGCCCCATGACGGGCTCTGTGCTGACAGCTCAGAACCTGGAGCCTGCTTCAGATTCTTGTGCCCCCAACCCCTGCCCCTAACTCACTTGCCTCTGCCTCTCTCCCAAAAATAAACATAAAAGAATTTTAATAAAAAAAATAAAGACGCTATTTCCAAATAATGCCCCATTCACAGGAGCCAGATGTTGAGACTCAAACGTATTTTTTTGGAGGGAACACAATTCAAGCCACTACCAGGTGGGTTGCAGATGTGACTCTAAACTGGGTGACCAAAGGAAGGAGGAAAATATGATTAGCGGTAAAATTCATAATGTAAAATAATTTCAGAAAGAATGTATGAGACATTATGTAAAGCAGAAAATGGTGCCCTAACAGCATCCGCATGCTTTTGCAATATCACATTTCATTTTATTACTTCCTACAACATCCCTGGGTGGACAGGTAATAGAAAATGGCTAAAGTCCGATTAAGTAAAATAAATTCTATGAGACAAGTAACAAATGATCTGTGATTGGTTTTTATTCTTCCCTGCTGACATTAACAAACCTGCAAAAACACATGTAACTCCTATTTGTGATTAAATTCTAATCTCTGTTCTGTAGGTTCAGTTTGAACTTAGTTTCATGCACTACTGAAAAATCTGGACATGTACTGAGGGATGAATGGGGTGGGCCCTTTAGGAGGAGCCAAGGATTTTTTGGGAAAGACTCATTCTAAGGGAATAGGAAGCTAGGCAGACAAGATTAGCTCAATTATATAGCCAGGGGAGTGGTGGAATACAAGAAGATACTGGGGGGTTGGTTCTAGACCACTGCAATAAAGCAAATATTACAGAGTAAAGCAAGTCAAATACTTTTTTTTTTTGTTTCCCAGTGCACATAAAAGTTATATTTACCCTATGCTATAGTCTATTAAGTATGTGATAACATGCCTTAAAAAATTCATATACATTAATTAAAAAATACTTTATGGCTAAAAAATGCTAACCATCACCTGAGCTTTTGGTGAGTTGTAATCTTTTTGCTGGTAGAGGGTCTTGTCTCAATGTTGATGGCTGCTGACTGATTAGGGTGGTCATTGCTGAGAGCTGGGGTGGTTGTGACAATTTCTTAAAATAAGACAATGATGAAGTTTGCTGTGATTAATTCCTCCTTTGATGAACAATTTTTCTGTAGCATGTGATGCTGTTTGATAACATTTTACCACAGTAGAGATTCTTTCAAAACTGGAATCAATTCTCTGAATGCTGACACTGATTTATCAACTAGGATTATGTAATATCCTAAGTCCTTTGTTGTCATTTTAATAATCTTCACCGTAGATTCTTTTTTAAAAAAAATTTTTAAGGGTTATTCATTTTCCAGAGACAGAGACAGAAAGTGAGGGGGAGAGGGGCAGAGAGAGACAGAGACACAGAATCTGAAGCAGGCTCCAGGCTCTGAGCTGTTAGCACAGAGCCCTACGCGGGGCTCGAATTCATGAGCTGTGAGATAATGACCTGAGCTGAAGTTGGATGCTTAACTGACTAAGCCACCCAGGTGCCCCAGTAATCTTCACAGTAGATTCTATCTCAAGAAAACACTTGTGGGGCACCTGGGTGGCTCAGCTGGTTAAGCGCCCAACTTCAGCTCAGGTCATAATCTCATGGTTTGTGAGTTTGAATCCTGCCTCGAGCTCTCTGTTAGCACAGAGCTGGCTTCAGATTCTCTGTCCTCCTCTCTTTCTGCCTCTCCATCGCTTGTGCTCTCTCTCAAATAAACATTAAAAAATAAAAAATAAAAAAATAAACCACTTGCTGTGCTCATCTATAAGAAGCAACTCCTTGTTCATTAAAGATTTACCTTGAGAGTGCAGCGGTTCAAAAAAAAAGGTTTGTGAAAATAAGAAAAATTTTATGAGAATTACCAAAATGTGACACAGAGACAGAAAGTTGTTGGAAAAATGTTGCTGATGTGATAAATGGTAGCTTTGAGTTGTGGTCAAGCATGGTACAATGTATAGACTTGTGGAATCACTATGATGTACACCTGAAACTAACGTAACATTGTGTGTCAATTATACTTCAATTAAAAAAATGGTGCTGACAGACTTGCTCAACACACGGTTGCCACAACCCTTCAATTTGTAAAAAAAATGCAGTATCTGCAAAGTGCAATAAAGTGAAGTGCAATAAAATAAGGTAGGCCTGTATTTTATTTCCCTTAGTTTGTGTGTGTGTGAGTGTGTGTGTCTTCAATGTTCTATTTTCTATTTATTTATTTATTTATTTATTTATTTATTTATTTATTTATTTATTTATTTATTTTATTAAATTTATATCCAAATTAGTTAGCATATAGTGCAACAATGATTTCAGGAGTAGATTCCTTAGTGCCCCTTACCCATTTAGCCCACCCCCCCTCCCACAACCCCTCCAGTAACCCTCAGTTTGTTCTCCATATTTGTGAGTCTCTTCTGTTTTGTCCCCCTCCCTGTTTTTATATTATTTTTGTTTCCCTTCTCTTATGTTCATCTGTTTTGTCTCTTAAAGTCCTCATATGAGTGAAGTCATATGATTTTTGTCTTTCTCTCACTGACTAATTTCACTTAGCATAATACCCTCCAGTTCCATCCACGTAGTTGCAAATGGCAAGGTTTCATTCTTTTTGATTGCCGAGTAATACTGTATTGTATATATATGCCACATTTGCTTTATCCATTCATCCATCGATGGACATTTGGGCTCTTTCCATACTTTGGCTATTGTTGATAGTGCTGCTATAAACACGGGGGTGCATGTGTCCCTTCGAAACAGCACACTTGTATCCCTTGGATAAATGCCTAGTAGTGCAATTGCTGGGTCACAGGGTAATTCTATTTTTAGTTTTTTTGAGGAACCTTCATACTGTTTTCCAGAGTGGCTGCACCAGCTTGCATTCCCACCAACAATGCAAAAGAGATCCTCTTTCTCCGCATCCTCACCAACATCTGTTGTTGCCTGAGTTGTTAATGTTAGCCATTCTGACAGGTGTAAGGTGGTATCCCATTGTGGTTTTGATTTGTATTTCCCTGATGATGAGTGATGTTGAGCATTTTTTCATGTGTCGGTTGGCCATCTGGACGTCTTCTTTGGACAAGTGTCTATTCATGTCTTTTGCCCATTTCTTCACTGGATTATTTGTTTTTTTGGTGTTGAGTTTGATAAGTTCTTTGTAGATTTTGGATACTAACCGTTTATCTGATATGTCATTTACAAATATGTTCTGCCATTCCATTGGTGGCCTTTTAGTTTTGCTGATTGTTTCCTTCGCTGTGCAGAAGCTTTTTATTTTGATGAGGTCCCAGTAATTCATTTGAATTCATTCAAATTCCCCAGAGGGATTTTGCTTCTGGAGATGGGTTGAGTAAGAAGTTGCTGTGGGCAAGATCAAAGAGGTTTTTGCCTGCTTTCTCCTCACCCAGCTTTCAATGAATGCAAGTGCATCCTGGAAAGAGGGTGAGGCTCTGGGTTTAAATGGAACAAGCCATTTAATCAAATCTCTTGAAAATCCAGGGCATAAGCAGCTTTGCTTTCATACCCATGTGACTCAGTGCAATGCAAGCCCAGTAGGCTTCAGTGTATGGATGACTCCAGAGCACACAGAGTTACTTTGGCATCTCAGTGGCACCAGCCACAAGTAATAGTACACAGTGTAGACCCTCAGGGGGATGGTGGTAGTGATGCTGACTTGCAGTGACAGTGCTCAGCAGAGGCAGAGTCCTGATAAGGTCGGATCAATGATAGTGATGCCCTTTAGAGGTTGTGGTGTCTGGAAAACGTAGTGGAACCCAATGGGGGTAGAGGACATGGCTGGTGAGAGGTGGCTTAATCATGGGCCTCAGAGCAGGGCTTCTGATCTCATACAGCTTTCCAGGCAGTGACTAACCCCCGAGGAGCCATGGCAAGAGATTATGGAAATGGGAGACATTATGTGATTAACTGGGAATCTAGGAACAGATGAGAAATCTGGGAGATAATGATTGAGCATAACTTAGTGATGAAGAGCTGAGTTTAAAAAGTAAAGTTGAAAGTCAAAGAAGTAAAGCTGCAGTGGCTTGAGAAAGGAAACAGGAGATTTCTTCTGAAATTGTTTCAGATTATTCTCAGGTTAATAAAAATCTATACCTGTTTTTATGTGGCCCAGTTCATGATATTCTTGCACCTGTTTAGCAGATTTTCATTTAGTGGTTATGAGTTCTGTCTTTTTGTATTCTTGAAGTCCTTCATCATAATAACAAGAAATATTTTTTCTTTACTCTTTCCTCCCTCCCTTCCTTCCCTCCTCTCTTTCTTCCCCGTTCCTTCCTTCCTTTTCCTTCTTCCCTTTCCTTCCTTCCTTCCTTCCTTCCTTCCTTCCTTCCTTCCTTCCTTCCTTCCTTCCTTCCTTCCTTCCCTCCCTCCCTCCCTCCCTCCCTCTGAGAAGTTGTTAATCAACATTGAAAGATTCCAAAAGAACCTAGTCTAATGGTACTTGGCTAAGAATATGGAATGTCAAATGCATTATCAAGGTGCAAGACACCTATATCTGAGTTCCAGCCCAAAGAGTTACATTTAGGTACATATATCCATAGCTTTGATTCAGAATTGGTAAATTCTAAAATGCCTGTCTTCTCGTACCTCCAATCTTTTGTGCCCACTTCCTCATCAGGTGCTAGATTATCAAAGGACATCAGAAAGACTTGATAGGATCTTGCTAATCACTGATGCCATTGAATACTACTAGAAATAAATTCGACTACCTCTCAATCTAGATGACACCAATCAAGCCCTCAGAGGATGGAACACATGTTCAAAATACTTCTTCTCTCTGGAGGAAGTAGTAGAGAATTGATGAGTCAGACAGACCTGAATTCAAGCCCTCGCTCTGATGCTTCCTACTTGTGTGACCTTGGACAAGTTACTTAGCCTCTCTGTGTTTCCATGTCCTCTTTCATCTTTCAAATGAGCATGATAATAATGCCTACTTCACAGGGTAATTTCAAGGAAAAGAGATGATGTTTACATAGTGCTTCGTCTAATGCATGCCTGGACTAGGGCTCAGTAAATAATAATAATAAAAAGATAATGATGATGATGATTAAGGCCACCAATAAGAAAGCCAAACACTGCTAGAGATTGTCATGGAGCCTCCTACAAAAAGAATTAGAATGCCTCCTCTTTTCACATGAACTGCTAATATCCTCTGTGAGGGATGAAACACATCCTTTTAGTCAAGCTCTGCAAACACAGCAGCTGCTCACATCAATCCCTGGAGTCCTGTGCTGTTGTCTTTTCTCAGACAGAACACTCATTGAGTTCGGGGGAATTTGGGCTGGCCATGCACGAGCAACGTGAGCTAGGTTAGCCGCACTCTCACTCTGACCTCACACTGGGAGAGACACAGAGCCCAGGCTATCGAAGCACCTGGTGTTCAGATCTCTTGTCTAAGTTGAGGGGCAGCTGGATGTCTTCATGCTTCTGTGCATTTGACTTGCAGGATGTGTCTTGTTCACCAACACTGAAGTTTGCACTCAGGCCTTCTCATGGGTGAGGTCACTTTGCTGGTATTAGCCAAAAACCACCCTCTTCCAAATCTGTCTGATGTTTTTTTGGCTGCAGTGCTAAGTTCCCAGAGCAAGACGGTTTAGACTAAGAAGTACGGCTTGTGTAATGAAGTAAGTGATCCTATTCTGGAAATTTGTTCTGGTGGTTGTGTTTTCTTCATGGTTTTGAGCAAGGACATCTGTATTTTTGTCAATATTTTGGCTATGAAAAGTACTGGGTTTGTTACAGAGCTTTCGTGTGGTCTGTACACATGAGCATTGGTGATGCTGTGACTGAGGCTCAATCTCTCACAAATGATAAGCAAGCAGATTAGAAATGGTTAGAGTCTACACTGGCATTAACTGGTTGGCAATTCAGATGGAGATAAAACAAATGACTTGTTCAATGTCCATTCTCTCTAGTATTTCTCAAATATTCTTTTCAATATCACTCTCCCAAGGGGTCCTTTGAACTTTTTTCCTGTGTCCCCTCTCCATGCAATTGTAATACCACAGATATTCTGTATATCCGGTTATGTACTATACCCATAGCTATGTTTTATATATTAAAAAAAGGATGCTTTTGTCCCTCTAATGAGCCAATTTTGCCCCCTTGACTAATGAGCCTAACTGACTGAAACACATCTCATGCTTAAAAGTACAGTTTACTGTGGTGTAATCAATTGACTATCAGAACTTATGGTTGGAGAAACTGAGTCATTCCTATTTTTCTGTTGAACTCTATATAGTATTTATAACAGAATTCATTACTCTAAAAACTTTTATGGAAGAACACACACAGAATAACTTTGGAGACATTATAGTTGACTTTCTGAGGAAATCTAGTCAAAATTTTCATAATTTTTTTCCATCCAATTCAGCACTTCTCATATTGTATGTTAATAGTTGGTGAGATCGAGAAAAAATAGCAGGGGAAAGATCTCTTGCAAATGTCCTTCTTCTTATCCTGTGATCATATTCCTGATGAAAGTTCTGGTCTCTTCACATCCAACTGTTGTCTCCCTCTGGACAATGCAAATTTCATTGCCACAAATGCAATTGCCCTCATGGATCAGGAAGGTCACATATACTAAGAAAGAAGGTCAGAAGTAGGAAAACCACACACCCCAGACAATGATGACTGGCACCTGACACCAGGCCTTTGTGTTAGGAAGACAAGAAGGAGTCCTTGGGACTTGGGAGCTGGAAAATATTTGGTCCACGGAAAGATGGTAGTTGTTACTCAACTCCTGTAGTCTTACTGTCATGGGGAAATGACAGTCTGCTGTTGCCAGATCATTTTAGCATTTTAAAAAGAAGCCAGAAATCTGAAACTTTCTGTGATTATTAAATATTGCTCAACACTTTTTAAGCCAAATAAAACAGGTCTATGAGCTGGATTGAGCCACAGAACACTAATTTTTGACCTCAGTTCCAGATACTTCCTCCCTTACCAATCCAATCCATCTTGAAGAGAATTTTAAAAATTTAATCATCTCAAAGCGTAATTCACATCACATCCCTCTCCTACTTAAAAGCTCTCAATAACTTCTCACTGCCCACCAAGTCAATTCTAAACTCACGAGCCAGTTGTTTAAAGCCAACTGCCATGTTATACATTATCTTGCCATTTACTTAACTGAACACCAACATTTTCTTTTCTGCCTCTATGCTTTTCCTTACGTGGTTTCCTCTGCTGGAAATTTCTATGCTTAAACCCTACCAATGCTTAAAGGTCCAACTTAGATGCTTCCTTTCCAAGAAGATTTCTCTGCTATTTCTGATAGAAGTTATTCTTTATCAGGGTGCCTGGGTGGCTCAGTAGGTTAAGCATCTGACTTCTGTTCAGGTCATGATCTCATGGCTCATGGGTTCCAACCCCGCATTGGGCTCTGTGCTGACAGCTCAGAGTCTGGAGCCTGCTTCGGATTCTGTGTCTCCCTCTCTCTCTGCCCCCTCCCCTGCTCATGCTGTCTCTCTCTCTCTCTCTCTCTCTCTCTCAAAAAATAAACATTAGAAAAATTAAAAAAAAAGTTATTCTTTCTCTGAACTTCAATAGCATTTTTTAAAAGAATTTCTTATTGTGGTAAAATATACACAAGATGAAATTTACCTACTTAACCATTTTTAAACCTACAGTTCAGTGATATTAACTGTGTTTATAATGAGCAACCTTACTACCATCTGTTTCAAGAACTCTTTTCATCTTGTAAGGGTGAAACTCTGTACCCATTAAACAATAACTCCCATTCCTCCCTGCCCCCACCCCTGGCAACCACCATTCTACTTTCTGTCTTTATGATTTTGACTATTCTAAGTACCTCATCTGAATGGATCATACAGTAATTGTCTTTTTGTGACTGCTTATTTCACTTAGCATAATGTCTTCAAGGTTAACCCATACCATAGTATGTGTCAGAATTTCCTTCTTTTTCACAGCTGAATAATATTCTGTTGTATGTATATACCACATTTTGCTTATCCATTCATCTGTCAATGGACTCTTGGGTTGCTTCTATGTTTTACTTATTGTAACTAATGCTGCTGTGAACATGGGTGAACAAATATCTCTTTGAGATCCTGCTTTCAACTTTTCAGTATATACCCAGAAGTGGAGTTGCTGGACCACAGGGTAATTTTACTTAATTTAAAAAAAAAATTTTTTTTTTCAACGTTTATTTATTTTTGGGACAGAGAGAGACAGAGCATGAACGGGCGAGGGGCAGAGAGAGAGGGAGACACAGAATCGGAAACAGGCTCCAGGCTCTGAGCCATCAGCCCAGAGCCCGACGCGGGGCTCGAACTCACGGCACGTGAGATCGTGACCTGGCTGAAGTCGGACGCCCAACCGACTGCGCCACCCAGGCGCCCCTTACTTAATTTTTTTTGAGAAACATACTGTTTTCTACAGTAGCTGTACCCTTTTACATTCCCAATAACAGTGCACAAGGATTCCAATTTCCCCACATCCATGACAACATTTGTTATTTTCTTTTTGCATAGTAGCCATCCTAATGGGTGTGTGGTAAATAGTATATTATCTGAAAAGGTGCTTGGAATATCTGATGCAGAATAAGTGCTATATCCATATCTGTCCTGCAGTAGAATGTGTTGGTTCCGAAGAAGCAGCTTATCAACAGCAAATTAAAGTTTTTTTCTTTGGCATTTATCACTCTTCATCACATAATATAGATATGTATATAAGTCCCTTCTCCCCTCCCAGGTAATATTTTAAGACAGGGATTATTGTTTATATCACTATGATTCCCTACAGTGGCAAGTACTCAATAAATATTTGTAAAGTGAGCATTTGTGATGTTATTGATTGCTTCATCCACCAGATCATTCCTCCTCACACTTCCCCAAAGTTCCAAATCTACAAAAGTGCTACTTGAGGGGGACCAAATTGAGATAAGGCATATATAATTAAGGAAAGGTAATGTGCAAGAAATGATCAGGTCTCTCATATATTTGCATTAAATCCTCTATCATTTCAGATGTTGAGCCTTTAAAACCTTTTTAAATGTTAATCATTAAAGATTTAATACAAAGTCTAATGACTCTTGTTTGGAGATGTTGCTAAACATCCTGACAATTTTTAAAAACTGGTCTGACATTGAGAAGGATTAAAGAATGACTGATTCTCAGGTTCCTGACTTGAATAAAGGAATTTGATTTCTCATTTGCCTTTCTACACTCCTATGTATGAGCTGGTATACTTCCAAGTGGCCACAAGAGGGGAGTATCAACCACTGTCATCTTTCACAAATGAGTGACCTGATGAATCATTCTTTCTCCAGCTGAATGCATGCTTGATTCTGAACAGTCAATTAAATAATCATACTCCTTTCAGCTGATTGTCAAAGAATGAATGGGGGTTTGCTCTTTATGTGTTCACAGAGCATATAACCTTCAACTTCCAGCTGTCTAATCAAACCATAATACTAATTAAAAGAAATATTTCTGGAAAGGGTCTGAAGGACATACAGTCCCTCTCTCTCTCAATTCCACTAATGTTATTTCACCTTTGCATTAAACCAGACTCTGAGAAAATTGTGTTCTTTAATTACCTTGTTTTGCCCCATTTAGAACTGTTTATATGACGAGGGGCACCTTGGGTGGCTCAGTTGGTTAAACAACTCTTGCTTTTGGCTCAGGTCATGATCTCCCTGTTTCGAGTTCAAGCCCCATGTCAGGCTCCATACTGACAGTGTGGAACCTGCTTGGAATTGTCTCTCTCCCTGCCTCTCCCCCCATTCACATGCTTTCTCTCTCAAAATAAGTAAAAAACTTTTAAAAAAAGGAATGTTTATAATGAATTGTGATAAGCCTAGGATAACATGCCAAATCACAATTTGATATAATCACTCGAAGAACGTATAAACTACACACTGAAAAGTATTATGAAGGAGAGTAAGCTTCATAGCATGAAAGTGTGTAACGGGAATACTGAATTTAATTGGGAAGAAGTGCTCTTTGAACATCAGGATGAATATAAGTTACCTGAGTGAAAGGGGATGGGGCACAGACATTCCTGCTCAGAAGGACACAGTGTGCATTCAGCAGCTGGAAGAATTCCAGGGGGCCTCAAGTACAGGTAAAGATGAGGAAGGTATGGAGCAAGGCTTGAGAGGGCAGTGAGGTTTTGGTGGCTTTACCGAGGCTTCTGTGTTACCCTCTATCTCTTGTCTATGTTATCCTTTCCTAATAAACATATTTTTGTGGAACAAAATGGGGTATAAATTAAAAGTTATTATTCTAGGTTGCATTACAAGCTGGCTCCATCAAACATTACATGAAAACATTTTCCCACATATATCACCACCAAGGCTTGCTCAGGTCCACTGAGGCTCATTACAGACACAGGTGTGCTGGCCCACTCTGAGTGAGCCTGTGGACTTGAGAACACAGACTGGCTTTGCTCTCATGGCATCTGGAGGCTCATGCTATTCGTGCTTTGCAGCACATCCAGATCAAGAGTTAGGGTCTTCTTTAGACATTAGGTTTACTGACAATTTATAAAGAACAAGCCTGCTTTCTGGTTCTGTAAATACTACCATTAGTTAGTTCTTAAAAACACTTCAGGAATAAACAGGCCGAGTGAATAAAAAGGCGGTATTTTATATCGCTTTTTGATTATAAACCTTCATTCTGTGAACTCTGCTGAGGATTAGAATGTGTTGGTTAAAGATTCCTAGAGGAAACCTCTATGGTTAGGCAATTTTGCCTTCATCTGTTGCTTTTGTTCTCAGTATTAAGTTGAAACAAGGCCTTAATGAGGACAACACAAAACATATCAATGCTGCTTATCTTTTCTATGCCCGAAAAAGGCCGATTTCTGGGCCCTTACTAGTTGTAGTAAAACACGTTCCATTAAGTAAGAGTGGTTACAAGTAGGGTCACTTATTCATTGTGCCTTAACCAGACAGAGCTCTTTCTCGATGCTTCGAATCACACCAGACACACTATTGCCACAGGACTTTAGCACTGGCTGCTCCCTCCACTTGCTCTTCCTCTCTGTAACCACAAGTCTGACTTGTTCACCTCCTTCTAGTTTTGTACTGAATGTTACCTTCTCAACGAAGCTCACTTGATCATCCAACCTATTTAAAACTGGTGGCCCCTTGGGGCGCCTGGGTGGCTCAGTTGGTTAAGCCTCTGACTTCAGCCCAGGTCATGATCTCACCATTGGTGAGTTTGAACCCCGCATTGGGCTCTGTGCTGACGGCTCAGAGCCTGGAGCCTGCTTAGGATTCTGTGTCTCCTTCTCTCTCTGACCCTCCCCCACTCACATTCTGTCCTCTCGCCCAAAAATAAATAAACATTAAAACTGGTGGCCCCCTTGAACTCCTGATTCTTTTTTCTCTATTTTAGGGGTTGACAAACTGTGGCCCATTGGCACACAACCATCTTCATTTTTTAATATCTTGATTGTGGCCAATTCTGCCCTATAACAGCAGAGTTGAGAGACAATGTAGACTGCAAATTGCATGGTAGGTTTTTAATAACTGTTGAATGAATGAATGAAGGAATGAATGCATATAAAGTGCTCCAAAAAGATTAATTATGGTCATTATTATTTCAGTATATCCACAACTTTTCAAAAGGGAAGGATATATATTACCCCAGCATATATTCCCAACGTAACATGTAGACAGTTGTGACTACCACAAGACTTCCTCACCTATGGTGGGAAGCGTGCTTTTACGGGTTTGTCTCTAAGCCTTATATACCTGCCTACTTCCACTAGAACACCTACATGATCCTAAAATAAACACCAGAGGAAAAGGCTTTTTTATAAAAGTAAACATCTTTTGCAGCTCTAAGACATTTGGCTTTTGTTGGGGAAGTACTATTTTCAGGTTCAGACAGAAGAAGGTCTATTTTTACACTATAGCCAGACAAGACTTAACTATTGAGCCAAATGGGTAGGTGCATTTTCAAACTATGTCTTTATTTCACTTAAAAGAAGAGGGGAAGGGATAAGCTCACCTTTTGATCAAGGAAATAAAAGATTCAACCTTCCAGTTCCTTCAGTAATTGATAAAATTTTTTTCCATGTGGGTTACAGTTCTTGAGCACATTAACAAACACCAATTTATATAGTCTCTTGTCTATGCAAAATATTCACAAAGTTACTGCAAAGGCATTAAGGTTGGAACCCATGGAATCAGAATTCTGAAAATCTATTTTTTATTTCTGCTTTTTAATTGCTACTTCAGTTATAGTTTCCAAAAGCACAGGTGTATCAGCCTCCTTATTGTTTTTAGATAGTTTTGGTGGGGGGTGGTAAACATGAACTAAGAGTTAGGTGTGGCAGAAGTGGATCTTCCATGATAGCCAGCCTCAACTGGGGATGATTTTGCATTTAGCAAAATCTGGAGATATTTTTAATTGCCATGACTGAGAAGGTGTTACTGGCATGTTAGTGTAACAGCATCAGACAGGGGTGCTTCTAAACATTCTACAATGCCCAGAACAGGTACCCCTGACTTCCCAACAAGGAATTATCTTGTTCAAAATGTGAGCAGTGCCAAGGTTGAAAAACCCTGCCCTATAATATAGTTAATACTTTTCCTTTCCCTTTCTAAGCCATTTGCTTTCTTGCTGCCTTAGTGATGTCATCCTATGCAACCTAGGATTAATAACAGGTGTCTATTTCCTTTATCACTGGGAGAAGATAATGACTGTCCAATAGTGCAAATCATTCAAGCATTAAAAATCCCTAAGGAAGGGAATTATTACTACTTATTAAGATTAAATAGTATCTCTAGATTTCATGGCTATATTGATTCAGGGCTGCTTTTTTAAAATTTAAATAATTTAGAGAAGCTTAAAATGTCTAGTTAGTGATCCCCTGTGGGGTCATAGAGAGAAGGTCACAGAACAAAGGGTGCAGAAATCCCTGTAAAAAAATCCATAGCCAATGTGTTTCCTCTTCTAGGTCTCTTTGTGGCTGTTCTATTCCAGACTGTCTCCCCTCTCTGGATCCCTGCCTCTGACCTTTCTGGCTTCTTCCTCTTCCTAAAGGATAGTTTTGCTCCAACCTCTTATTCATTTCCCCTTAATTTGCTGAGTATTTCATCAACGATCTTGTTTTACTCAAGCATTCCCTTGGGGTCTCACCCTTCACTCAAGTAGCTTACTGCGTTTTTCCTGAATATAGTGTCTTAACAAGATAAATTTGGATGAAAAAAATATTCTCTTCTAAATAAATATAAATCTAAATATAAATATTTCCCCTTGAATACTTAATAATTTTATCTCATATAGCCCTTCTTAATTAGGAAATGGATAAATAGTAATTAACATAAAAAAGAAAACCAGAGCAAAGAATTACTTCATTTATTTTAATTTGGGGCTAAAAAGAGAACACTGTGGCTTTAAACAAGGTTCCTAATGTCTAAGGCACCTAAATCCTTAAATTGTTATTGGAAGAAACTGTGTTTGTTTTTTAATTTTATAAAAGTCTTGGGTTCATGGTGACAGAGGGCTGGCATAGTGGTAGTGGCTGCTATATAAATGGAGGACCCAAGTGGTAATCTTGAAGGGTCAGAACACCCTATCTTCAACACAGATTATCTTCTCACAAGAGTTTATGCAAACTAAAAGAATATTATGTGCACTTCTACATAAATGTCTAATAGATTTTTAAGGGGAGGTTAGTGATTAGGATATAACACAAGGCTCTTCTACTCAGCAAGTTGGAAACGTGTTAGATGTAGAAGATTGAGTTGACTAGGCCACTGGTCCACCCCATTATGTTATTTCTTAGGTTTCTATATGTTTTCTTAGAAGAGGAGAAATATTTTGTCTATATCAATTAAATTTAAGAGAAAATGTAACTTATTTTCCATTTGCACCCAATTTAACATCCAAAATCCTTGCATTGGTTTATAAGGTCTAGAGGATATGGCTACCTCCATCTTGCTAACCTCATCTCCTACTCTCCCCTCACTCACTTACTCTGTTCTAGGACTCTGCCTCCTTGCACTTCCTCAAACTCTTCAGACACTCTCTGTCTCAGGACCTTTGTACTTGTTCCTTATGCCTGGAATGTTCTTTCCTAGTTTATCCACTTGCTTTCTTCCAAACTCAAGTCTTTGCTCTACTTTTTTCTCATTGATCACACTATTTCATATTTCAAAACACACCTTTGCTTTCTCCCCTCAGCTTTGTTGATCCTTCTTCCCTACTCAACTTTTCTCTGGTTTTACACAGTATTAATAACAAACTAACAAACGAAATAATGTACTCATTTATAATGTGACTTGTTTATTTCCTACTTGCCTCTGTTAGAATATTTCTCAAGGGCAAGGACTTTTGTCTGTTTTGCTCCCCAAAATATCTCAAGAGCCTAGAACAGTGTCTGGCTCATAGTAGCCATTCCATACATATTTATTGAATAAATGAATGGGTTGGTTAAACATAAGCAGGGACAGAGAGCTCTAGTTATGGCAGTGGTCTCTGTGAGGAGGTTGCAACTCTCAAGAGGGCAGCTTGTAGACACCCTAAAACAAGGACAGAAGGAAGACAGAGGTAGGGGAGAGGGGGTAATGTGTATTGTATTTTACAATCTTTTTCTAGGGTTGGCCTTGCTCATGGATATCTGAGGAATAGGAAAATTCTTGGATATAGGTGCTCATAGGCAGCTGTTTCCAGTGTATGTAAGTGTTGTGTGCGTGCGTGTGTGTGTGTGTGTGTGTGTGTGTGTGTGAGAGAGAGAGAGAGAGAGAGAGAGAGAGAGAGAGAGAGAGAGAGAAAGAGAGAGAGAAAGAGAGAGAGAGAAAGAGAGAGAGAGGGGAAGGCATTGCAATAGTATGGCTAAGAAACTTCCTGTCACTCACTTGACCTCTCATACCTTCCACCTCCATGCACTCAACCAGCATGCTGATACCTGCAGCGTGCCATCTGGTTTTATTTTTATAGTCAGACAAAGATGACAAACTCAAGACATCTTTGGATATAACCTTAAATACCTCTCAGGGCCACAGTGAGACAAAACAACTTCATTTTTACCAGACACAAGACAAAGATGACTCATCAGACAAAACAAATCTAGTTTTACAAACCCACCTGCTCACTCCTGGGAAGCTGTTTTAATGTGATATTCCAGTGTGCTCCAGCTGAATTAGAAGGCAAAATGGAAAGTTTATTAGAAGACTAAAAGGTCACGTTAGTTTATGCTTTCTTCCCCAGTATGAGGATTCTGCTAGTGATCACAGCTCTGAGCATGAGCTCTGAATTACGAATCAGACTGCCTGGGTCTAAATCTCATTCCATTACTTAAATGGCTATGACTAAAGTTATTTAGTCTCTTCATCCTCAGTTTTTCCCATTTGTTAATAGTATTGTGAGATTATCGTGAGAATAAAATGAGCTGATATATATGTAAAGTGTCCAGCAAGGCTGAGCAAAGGGTATCTCTTAGGCATACTGTATAATACAGGCAGTCAGATTGCCTATATTAAAATCCTGGCTTTACTACTTTCTTGCCTTGCAACTTGGGGCAAGATACTTCACATCACTTTGCTTCAGCTTCACTTTTAAGGGAAAAATTACTGCAAAGGAGAATTCAACAAAACAGTTTAGGAAAATAACTTCTGAAACACCTGACACACAGCAAGTGTGCAATAAAAGGCAACGGTTATTACTCTTACCACTACAATTACTACCACTACTATTACTGTTACTGCAACCACAGCTGATGCTGCTACTACCATATTAGCAATGTGAGAAGGCTGGAAAAAAACCCATAAACTTTTACTCTCATAGAGACTTTGGTTTACAGATTTTGAAGACATTTTCTCTCACCTTCCTATCCATATTCCTTTGTTTATCCCTGCAGTGCATTTATCAAAAGAAATTGGTGAATGTTATCAAGATACCAGAATAAGGGGATGCACTTCAGATTCTAGACTCTAGAAGTAGGCATGGAGTTCCTTGGATTATAATTTGAACAGCATCTTTGAGGGCAAAAGTCCCTGTTTTCCGGTTCATTTTATTTGGAACTTGACATCCTGAAAATAATGGAAGGAACAAGGAGCTGGCTGTAACTGAGGAATAACTGGTCACTCTGGGAGAGGCAGAAAGTTCTCTATGAATATCTGTTTTGTCTTTCTCTAATATTAAAATTCCTGAGTCATAGTTGGGCACTCTGATTTTTAGTTGGAGACTCTATTTCCCAGATTTATTTGTAGCTAGCTGTGCCCTTATGACTAAGTTTCTTGAAATAGAATGGCAATAGAAGTGATATGTACGACTTCCAGGTTACACCTTAAAAGAAACGAGTAATACACATGTCTTCTCCTTTATTTCCTCTCACTACCTGGGATGTACACATGATGGAGGGTGTTAGAACATCTGCTTTAGATCCAGAGATGGAAGGTTCTTAATGAGGATGGCACAGATACCCTCCCAACATTGGATTGTCTTATCTCTGAACTTTCACATGAGAGACAACGATAAACTTCTATATTGTATTAGCTGCTAGACTTCAGGATCTCTAAGCCTGTAACTAATACAGCCAAAATAACTCAATAAAAATGGCACTCTACACAACCACAATCATAAAGGAAGACAATGTCATACTGCTTGAATGTAATGAAAACATTTTCAGAAAGGAAATACCTCAGTCTTTGAGGTAGATCATTTTATTTTATTTTTTTTATTTATTATGTTTATTTATTTTTGAGAGAAAGAGAGTGCGAGTTGGGGAAGGGCAGGGAGATGGAGACATAGAATCTGAGGCAGCTCCTGGCTCTAAGCTGTCAGCACAGAGCCTGATGTGGGGCTCAAACCCATGGGTGGCGAGATCATGACCTGAGTCGAAGTCAGATGCTAAACTGACTGAGCCACCCAGGTGCCCCATAGGTAGATCATTTTAAATCTAAGAGACTACATTAAGTTTTGAACTTCAATGCATTCTCCAAGTCTTTTTCTCATAACAGTTATGTCTGCAATGGTACCAATTACCAGTGCTCTTTGGGTTTGTGGTTAGATACTCTTTTGTATGGTTAGAATTCAAACAAATGCTAATGTTATTATCTACATTGCCTTTATTTAGGGTTTTAACGTATTCAGTTCATGGATTAGAGTGATGCAGACACCAAAGTAAAATAGACCCTAAAATTTAGGATAAAAGACAACTATATTAAAATGCCAGTAAGAAGTTGATACAATCACATCAGGGAATGACATGCTCAAGACTTACAAGCCTGAATCATTTACTGTATGTACTGCTTTTATGTTTAACAAAATCTTTAAAGAAAATTACATGCTAAGGTTGTGACTGATTGTTCAGAAGTTTAGAATTATCCTCTGATTTAGTAGTTTACTGCTCTATGAGAGTGAGTTTAAGCATCCTTAGGAAGTCAGTATTTTAACTTATATATATATAAATAAATTATATATAAATATATATATATATATAAATGTGTATATATATATATACACACACATACACATATATATATATACACATTCAATAAATATTAAAGTATATTTGACACAAAATACTACATTAGTTTCAGGTATACAGCATACTGATTTGACAACTCTATACACTATGTTATGCTCACCACAAGTGTAGCTACCCTCTGTCACCATATAGCACTATTATAATACCGTTGACTGTAAGGAAGTCAATTGTAAAATGTAATAACTGAAAATTAGTACAACTGGGAATTGGCATGTTAATGGAAATTGAAAGAAGCAGGCTCATGTTGCAGTGTGAAATCCAAAAAAAGGTAAGTGACTCTGCGGTAGAAGGGAGATTAAAAGTAGACCTTTTTCTTCCACACAGTCATGGCCAAAGGATGATTTCATCTCACATACTGTGATTATGATTCATCAGGGAATATCTAAAGCGAAGGGAGCCTTTCATCAGGCTAGCATAGCTTAATAAAAATGCCTGTAAGAACATCCACATCCTGTCCTTTCCTTCTGTAAACATTTGCTCTGAGGTTTGCGCTCTTGGATCGACCCACCATGCCAGAGGAAATGGGTACCCTCTCTCTAGGCCAGGTTTGCCTGATATCGTTACAACTAATTTTCTAGCCTGCAGATAGATCTTTTAGAAGTTCTTTTGACGTGGCTCAATGCCTATGTATCTTTTTACTTCTAAGTCAATGAGTAAATGAAAGTTTCTGAATATTTAGATCTGGGACCAGATCATTAATCTCATCCATTAGATTCAGTCTGGAATAGCTATCCTTGAGTTCATACCATCACATGTATTTTTATGCTAATTTTATTTCTGGGGGAGTACTATTCTTAATAATTTAAACAGTACTCAATTTTAAATCAGACAAAGGAAAGACAGGTAATATTGATCTTAAAAATAAATGATTACCCCACTACGCACTAAGTAGCCTGAGGGAAAATACTGATTTAACACCAAATGCTGACAAGAATACAGAGGAACTGGATCTTTCACACATAGTTGGTCAAATACAAAGGCAGACAATTACTCCAGAGAACGTTTTGCAGTTTCTTAGAGAATTAAACATATACTTAACAATCTAGCAATTGCCCTCTTAGACATTTATCCTAGGAAAATTAAAACTTACTCTCATAAAAATCTGTATACAAATTTTTTTTAGCAACTTTAACTGTGATAGCCCTAATTAAAAACAACCCAGATGTCCTTCAAAAGGTGAATGAATAAACAAACTGAGGTAAATCTATACAATGGAGTACTATTCTGAAACACAAAGATATTATTTATATACACATCAACTTGGATAAATCTCAAGCCATTATGCTCAATGAAAAAAGCCTAACTAAAATATTAGTTACTACATGATTCCACTCTTAAAATAGCAAAATTACAGGAATCAGATCAGTGGAGAATAGATCAATGGGGTTAGGGATGGGGGAAGAGGGAGGTATGACTAGGCATCGTGAAGGAGTTCAGTGGTGATTAAATCTATATGCTGATAATATTTCATAGAACCATACAATGGGAGTGTATGTGAAAACTAGTGAAATTTGAGTAAATTCTATAGTAAGAGTATTCCTGGTTTTGATAATGTACTACAGTTAAGCAAAATGTTAGTTTTGGAGAAGCTGGGTAAAGGGTTCATGGGACCTCTCTATACTATTTTTGCAACTTCTTGTCAATTTATAATTATTGCAAATAAAAAAATTTGAATTGATTATATTAACTCACCAAGTACTACAGTTTACTTTTTAATCTACTTATTTTATTTTATGGGAAGTAATGCAAGGAGGAGCAAGAATGTCAAACTGCTTTAATCAGAACAGTTCTGCTTTTTATCTGTTTATTCCTATGGGAAGATTTCTTATGTAGACACAGTTCTTGGGATACAGTCTGAAAACCACTTCTAAAAAGTTATAGACATTTCTTGAGACAAAACCAAATCATGTACAATAATTTAGTTTTTAATCAAGAAAAGTAGGTATGCTTTAGAAGGCATTTTGATTATTATTTATGGTAACAAAGAGTTATAGCTTCCAAGGGAAGCTATTATAAATAGCCACATATTTTAGACATGGTATGAGACCTGGTTTGTTTGTTATGAAATTACAGATGCTGACGTTAACCAGAGCTAACATGCTGCTTGTTGCATTGCAGGGAAATGAAATTGTTGGTGGACTTTTCCTAGAAGTCATTTAAAACTGGCAGTTAGCTGGTAGAGCAGTGATTTTTCAATCTGAGATCCAGTTAGGCAAGACAAGAACGGCTACAAAACTACTCAGCTTGGCCTAATGTAGGATTTGTTGCCAATATAAACTACACCTCTAAATATTCAAAAAAATCTTTATTTGCTCCCATGAAATGTTGCCCTCATGCAGGTATTTTGGACAGCAGAGCAGTTTGAGGTGGTTGACAGCTGCCTCATACAGAGATGTTTCTTGCGGCACCTGTAGAGGCAAAGCTTTCCTGGTAGGATCTGACCAGATGTGGTTTGGACCCTTCACTCTACATGCCCAACATACCTACCCAGAGCCCCAGTAAGTTTCTTACCCCAGTGACCAAAGCCTGACTACAGCTGTGGTGCTTAGACACGGCCTCTGGGGTAATTATAGGGTTGGCTTTGTGGTTGTCTTCCAGGAAATGGCAAATACCACTTGCCTTAGTTGGTCCCGGCAGACTTCACTCGGGGACAACAGGAAACAAACTCCATGTAAGGGCATCCTGTAGCAGCTGCTACTTTTTGGCAGCTGGAAGGTAGACATGTTCTCTTTCACCATCTCCGTTTCCCCTTCCTAAATCAATTTGAGGCTTGTATGTATACAGTGATCCTTAAAAGGACCTACACTGGATAATTGCTTTTGACCTTCCTCCACTTACTCTGACTCTGAGAATGTTTTTGCAGCTAACTTTTTCAACTCTATTATCTTACTGCCAAGTGTCCTGGAAAGTTCTTCAAAGAGTTTTCTCTGCTTTCATCATTTAAGAGAATAGTAGCTTTATTAGCTTGGGGCCAAAAATGGATTTAAAAAATATAATTAGTTCCCAAAATTAAACTTACCAGCTGCAGAAACTCAACTCTTCTCTGAACTGTTAAATTTGGATGCGAACTGTGAAACTGGAGCAGGAGCATGCTGTTTGATGGGGGTGGGAGGGGACAGGTCACATAGGGTCTTCTCAGGTGTCCTCACCATCTCTTGTCCTTGGGTACTTGTCCCATTTCCCTACAGCAAGAGGAATTTGATAGGGTGTTGTATGTGAAAGGAAGCCATAGCAGGAAAAGTTTTGGAATGCCATGGAGTATTACATGGCCACTAAAAATAATTAATTTCCAGCTAATCCAAATGATTTTCTGCAATTTCCACAATAATTCAATTATTGTTGTGTGAGGAAAACAAGATACAGAAGAGTGTGATACTATATGTGGTACACAGAATTGGTCTCTCTTGCTTGTAGGTTATACATTTGACAGGTGCAATAGTTAAATTAGCCGTGGTGAACGGGAGCATGTATTGGGCATATGCATAGTCTCTCTCCCTGAGACAAAGGTATTTCATCCATTTTCCCATTGTGCTAGCAATGGGTGGCTGATGAGAGGATGAATAATGTCACCTGGCTGAGTCATTTTTGTCTACTTGGCTGTTTGGTACCCCTTCCATGTTGGTTGATCTTGGGTAGGTGTTACATGTTTTCAGGCTCTTTATACTTCATGCTCATTCTCTAATGTTCAACTATCTGCCTACTTCCCAGGTTTCCTTTTTCCTGATATTCCAGTCTTTCTCCTTATAGGCCCATATAGTGGGTTTAAGTGTTTCCCCCAAATTCATGCCTACCTGGAAACTCAGATTGTGACCTTCCTTGGAATTAGCATCTTTGTAAATATAATTAGTTAAAAATCTTGAGATAAAATCATACCAGATTTAGAGTGGGCCCGAAGTCCAATGACTGGGGCTCTTATAAGAAGAAGGGAGGATACTGAGAGGTGCATGGAGAAGAAGGCATTATTGACAATAAAGGCAGAGATTGGAATGATGAGTCTACAAGCCAAGGAATGCCAAGGATGGCTGTGATTACTGGAATCTAGGAGAGGCTTGGTATGGTTTTGTCCTTAGAGCCTCCAGAAGAACTAACCCTACTAACACCTTGATTTCAGATTTCGGGCTTCCTTGAACTATGACGGAATAAATTTAAGCTGTTTAATCTGCATGGCAGCTCTAGGAAATGAGCATAGTCCCTGACCAGCTGGCCAAGCATCTGCTACTATCCAAGAGTCCATGTATATTCTGACCTTTGGTGGTTTCTTTCTTCACACAAAATGGATAATTAGGTATACAGCCCTGAAGCTCTGCCTACTGGGTGATTTCCCTTATCACTATGTTTCAAGGGTATCGCTTAAACATTTATGACAGCTAATTTCTATCATACAATAAATTTGACATATTAAACTAAAGACTTCTGACATGAAAAGGTATCCTTAAGAAAGCAAAAAGATAAATGAAGACAAAATATTTGTAACACCTTGGCAAAGAACTGATAGCAAGAATATATACAAGATATCTATAAGGTAATAAGAAGACCACAATGAGATACCATTTAAAACCCAATTAGTTAACTGAAGAAGTCTAATATAATCAAACACTGAAGATGATGTGGATAAGTGGACTGGCTTGTACTTTGCTGGTGGGAGTACAAATTGGATGAACTACTTTGGAAAATAATCTGGCATTATCTTTTAAAATTGGAGATTCGTGGGGCACCCGGGTGGCTCAGTTGGTTGAGCGGCCTATACTTGATCTTGGCTCAGGTCATGATCTCACGGTTTTGTGGGTTTGAGCCCCATGTTGGAAAAAGTAGAAATGCCCATGCTCCCCACGTACTGCTCCTCTAAAGTAAGAACCACTGATACAAAAGAATTTAGAGAAACAACTTAATAGTTGAAGTGTTGGAAGTATAATGGAAGCATTCCCAAGTTCTCCAACCTCCAGAATTAACTTTTTCTTTAATTTACAAACCAGTGATCTAAGTCACATTCTGCATACAATGGGAAATCCAGAACCTTCTCCAATGATCCTGTGATTTGCTGTAAAAGAGATTAATGTTCTTCCAGACATTTGTTACTGAAGTTTCCTGCTTCTGCAGAATTCTGGATCCCCACTCACTTGTATTCTCACTCTACTGTGTGAGTAGCCCTCTCTGTGCTTACTTTCTCTTCATTCACTCAAGTACCACTAATATATTTCACCTCCACTCCTGGCTCTCCCTCTCCTTTACTCTATCTCATTTTTTGCCCTAGAATGTATCATCATCTGGAAAATTATATATTAATTTCATGGGGACAGAGACATGGTCCGTTCTATTTGTTCCTACATCCCTAAGTGCTATTCCACATGCAGAAGGAACTCAATAAATATGTGTGTGATGAATGAATGATTGAAAACTTTACTATTATTAATGATATTTATTTATTTAATCTATATAGCAGACTTTTACTGTGAGCTTTGGATAATGGAGGTTACTTAAATCAGATCTCAGAATAGGAAAACAATTTAAAATGAAACGCTACACATCTCTTTTTTCCTAGCTCCCAGATCATTCTCAACAGGGAATTTCTCACAAGCCTTTCTCCTTAGGCCATGTTTGTGATCTTCTTAGGCCTTCTTTCCCTTGACCTTTTAGGCCTTATCTTGTCCCTCCTCCCATCTCAGGTCCAGAGCTCTTCTTGCTTCCAATGCTGATTCAATCAGCAATGTACCTACACAATCAAAAGTCCAGTTGTTGTCTTTCCAATACTTGGTGCGTAAAATTTGATTAATCATAATCCTTGGCCCTTGACACGGTCTCAACCTTGGTCCAGGCCTGGACTTTATTTATTTATTTTTTTGTTTAGTTACACATTTGTTTATTAAATAAATACCTGTATATGCACCACGCAGCATGAAAATGAGAACATTCATAATTTCTAACATGTACCTATATTTTCCTCCCTATTTTATACCCTGCCTCTCTACAGAAGTTTTCCAAGTACCTCTGATTCCTGACAATCCCCTCCTCCAATCCCTCCTACCTCTGTTGGTGAACATTTCTTACATACAACTGTGCCTCCTAGTTTGGTCATCCCAGGGTAGCCCAAATAATCTCAGGTTATACAACTGTAACAAAGTAATAAATAAATTTTTTTATTGACAACATATTTAATTTAAAAAACCCAGAATTTGTTTAAAAACAATAGTGTTGTTAAATGAAATGTGAGAATCCTCAATGCCTTAATTTGAAAATCACTCCATTAGAGTCTTTTTTAAAAATCAATTTTTGTTCCTCTTTAATAACAGCTCCATTTTTCCTGACATTGCTTGTTTCCAATATATTGGAACTGAAACTGGACAAAACAGTTAGATGAATTAAAAGTCTCTTCTTTGATCTTTCTCTGTGTGTGTTTAATTTACTGAATGTTTACCACATGCCAAGAATCATCTTAAGCACATTGTATGTATTATTTCATTTAATGTTCACAATATCCCCATGAGTTACATGCATTAGTATCCCTACTTACAAATGCTCACGCAACTAAGTACAGTAGTTTCGCCACCAAGGTTGTCTGACTCCTGAGCCCATGGCTTCAATTCATTTACAATACTATCTTTAGTAAATACCAATATATTTAATAGAAAAATGTCCTAACATCACTCAACAGGAATCAAACTAAAACACATGAAATACTTTTTCTCATAGGAAAGTGTAGTTCCTATTGATTCATCATTTTAAACTTTCTTGTTAAAATGCTTCAAAAAAACACTACCTTTAATTTTCAAGATCTTCCAAGTTTATGATGATCAGCTCATGAATGCTAGAAGAAAAGATGATTCATTGCTGCCCAAATTAAAGTGCAGCAGGTTCTTAGTGAAAACCTAAGTCCCGGGTTAGTTAAGGACTAAATCTAAATGCCACATAGAATATGTCCTTTTATTTTTAGGGCTCCAGGAAGCAAAGATATCCAGGTACTAGAACATTACAAACACTCAGTAGGTTTTGCCAGACAGCATAACTTAAGCATCTTATTTTTAGTAAAAAAGAACTCAGTCTTCGTGCCCTACAAATGTCATATAGTTTGCTTTCATACCATGTTCTTTCGTCTATGGTTATTACTTACTTCTTAGGTACACAGATAGAAACTTTTGCTAGCATGGAATGAAACTTTTCCAAACTCCTATTTCCTTTCCTTACCACATTCCATAGTAAAACAATAATTTTTAAAAAAAAAAATATCTCAAGTTGCTTTTCCTCTTTCTACAGCTATTTTAGTATTTCCAGGATTTCAAAGCATGTGTTTACACACTCCCCACCCCCTACAATCCCTATATTAAAAAAAAAAGTTCTGTGAGCTCATAATTTCTCTATTCTGAAGTTTTCCCCGTAAGTTTTGTAACAGAGTTATCCTTAAGGACATAAATAAGATAGGCTGTTTACAATTAGTTAAATTCAGGTAGTTCTCTTTCGTCATTAACAGTCTCTAGTATCCCTGACATCGATGCTATGAAACTTCTAATCACCAAGACATTAAGAATTGGGTCCCCCAAGGCAATGTAGATCTTGTAGATTTTATTTCATTTTGAAACAAAACAAAAATTTGACAAAAACCACTAACCCTGTGATGCATGCTAACTTAATTCCATTCTGTTAAAACAATGCTGATTGGGGCCCACTGAATTGATTTCACAACCCATAATGAGTGATGACCCACCCTTTGTAAGTCAAGTGTCCCAAAGCGTGGCATCCCAGGCATCGCGGGACTGTGGCTTTCAGAACCTGGACCATACGTCAGAACTACTTGTAAAACTGCAAAAGTATGAATACCCAGTTCTCACATAGGACTTATTAAATCAGAATAGCCAGGGAATTAAGAGGGCAGTTTCTGAAACTTTTCACTTGACAGATTTGGGAGTACAGTTGGACTGGGGGAGTGACAAGAATGAGTTCACTTGTCACTAAGAAGTGAGATCAGTGAACTGCAGGGGTAGATCCAGGTTTGGTGGAGCATGAAGGTTGTACAATTTTGGAGTCCTTTTTAAGAAACAGTACAAATTAAGTAGGAAAATAAACATTTCTGTAGAATGACAAAATAAAGCACAATAAATTACAAATAGTATTTTATCTATTTATTAAGTTTTTATTTAAATTCCAGTTAACATACAGTGCAATATTAATTTCAGGTGTAAAATTTAGTGATTCATCACTTCCATACATCACCCAGTCTCATCACAACAAGTACACTCCTTAATACCCATCACCCATTTAACCTATCTCCCCATCCACCTCCCCTCCAGCAACCCTCAGTTTGTCTCTGTATTTAGGAGTTTGTTTCTTGGTTTCTTTTTTCCCCCCTATGTTCACCTGTTTTATTTCTTAAATTCCACATATGAGTGAAATTATATGGTATCTGTCTTTCTCTACTTGACTTATTTGGCTTAGTATCATACTCTCTAGCTCCATCCATGTCATTGTAAATGGCAAGATTCCATTCTTTTTGATAGCTGAGTAATATTCCATTGCATATATATACCAAATCTTCTTATCCATTCATCAGTCAATGAACACTTGGTCTCTTTTCATAATTAATAAAATTGACAAAACCCTAGCCAGACTTATCAAAGAGAAAAGGAAAAGGGCCCAACTAAATAAAAATCACAAATGAGAGCAGGGAAATAACACCCAGTACCACAGAAATACAATTACAGTAAAACCTTGGATTGTGAGTAACTTGTTCTGTGAGTGTTTCACAAGATGAACAAATATTTCTAATAAATTTTAACTTGATAAATGAGCCATGTCTTGCAATACAAATAGCACATGATGCCAAACATGACATGATCACAACTGAGCCAATGGTTCTTGAAATTCGCTTTGATATATGAGTGCTTTGGATTACAAGTATATTTCCAGATTGAATTATGCTCACAAATCAAGGTTTTACTGTATAAGAGAATATTATGAAAAATTATCTGCCAACAAATTGAACAATTTGGAAGAAATGGATAAATTCCTAGAAATATATAAACTACCAAAACTGAAACAGGAATAGAAAACTTGAACAGACTCATAAGCAGCAAATAAATGGAATCAGTAATCAAAAATCTCCCAATAAACAAAAGGCCAGGGTCAGATGGCTTCCCAGGGGAATTCTACTACATTTAAGGAAGAATTAATACTTATTTTTCTCAAACTATCCTAAAAATACAAATGGAAGGAAAACTTCCGAACTTATTCTCTGAGGCTGTCATTACCCTGATTTCAAAACCAGACAAAGGACTCCACTAAAAAACAGAACTATAGGCCAATATCCCTAATGAACATAGAAGCAAAAATTCTCAACAAAATACTAGCAAATCAAATCCAAAAGTACATTAAAAGAAGCATTCACTATGATCAAGAGGGATTTATCCCTGGGCTACAGGGGTAGTTCAATATTTGCAAATCAATGTGATACACCACATTAATAAAAGAAATGATAAGAACCGTATAATCCTCTCAATAGATGGAGAGAAAGCATTTGACAAAGCACAACATTCATTAATGATAAAAACCCTCAAAAAGGAGGGATAGAAGGAACATACCTTAACATCATAAAGGCCATATACAAAAAATCCACAGCCAATATCATCTTCAATGAGGAGAGACTGCAAGCTTTTCCTCTATGGTCAGGAATGAGTCAAGTATTTTCACTCTCACCTCTATTATTTAACATACATAGTACTGGAAGTCTTAGCCTCAGCAATCAGACAACTAAAAGAATTAAAAGGCATCCAAGTCAGCAAGGAAGAAATCAAACTTTCACTATTTGTAGATAACATGATACTCTATATAGAAAACTCAAAAGTCTCCACCAAAAAATTGCTAGAACTGATACATAAATTCAGTAAAATCACTACATGCAAAATCAATGTATAGAAATATGTTGCATTTCTATACACCAATAATGAAGTAGCAGAAAGAGAAATCAAGGAATCAATCCCACTTACAACTCCACCAGAACTAATAAGATACCTAGGAATAAACCTAAAGAGGTGAAAGACCTGTCCTCTGAAAACTATAAAACACTGATGAAAGAAACTGAAGATGCCACAAATAAATGAAAAAACGCTCCATGCTCATGGATTGGAAGAACAAATATTGTTAAAATGCCTATAATACCCAAAGCAATCTACACATTTAATGCAATCCCTATCAAAATACCACAAGCATTTTTCACAGAGCTAGAACAAACAATCCTAAAATTTGTATGGAACCACAAAAGACCCCAAATAGCCAAAGCAATATTGAAAAAGAAAAGCAAACCTGGAGGCATCACAATTCCCGACTTCAAGTTATATTACAAATCTTATTTTTTTAAAGTTTATTCATTTATTTTGAGACAGAGAGAGAGAGAGAAGAAGAGAGAGAGAATGCATGCATATGAGTGGGGTAGTGGCATAGAGAAAGGGAGAGAGAGAATCCCAAGCAGGATCCAGGCTGTCAGCGTGGAGCATGATGAGGGGCTTGATCTCATGAACCATGAAATCATCGCCTGAGCCAAAATCAAGAGTCAGACACTTGGGATGCCTGGATGGCTTAGTCAGTGGAGCATCTGACTTTGCCTCAGGTCATGATCTCACCATTCTTGAGTTCAGGCACCACATCAGGCTCGCTGATGTCAGCCTGTCTGCGCAAAGTCCACTTCTGATCCTCTGTCTCCCTCTCTCTGCCCTCCCCCCTCTTATGCTCTCCCCAAAATAAGTAAATATTAAACAAACAACAAAAGAGTCAGACACTTAACTGACTGAACCACCCAGTTGCCTCAATATATTACAAATTTTAAAAGGCTGACAAATCTCATGAACATAAACAAATCCATAAAAATATTTTTACTAATTAACTGTATTACATAGCCTCTTTAATACTTTCTACATTATATTTATTAGATTCATAATATAAGTTATGTTTAGAGAGAATAAAACAACTGTTTGGCCTTTCCTTCAATATTGTTGGATTGAAGTTTATTATTTATTAAAAATTTTTTTAATGTTTATTTATTTTTGAGAGAGAGAGAGAGAGACAGAGAGAGAGAGAGAGAGAACACAAGCAGAGGAGAGGCAGAGAGAGAGGGAGACACAGAATCTGAAGCAGGCTCCAGCTCTGAGCTGTCAGCACAGAGCCAGATGCAGGGCTCGAACCCATGAACTGTGAGGTCATGACCTGAGTCAAAGTCTGATGCTTAAGTAACTGAGCCACCCAGGTGCCCAAGTTTATTTTTTATTGATGATAGCTGAGAAAAGTTTCTTCCAGCTTTGCAACTTGTTATTGAAAAATGTCATATAAAACTGTTAGATTGTTGTATTAATTTGCTAGGGCTGCCATAGCAAAATACCACATAACAAAAACAACAATATGTTTTCACACAATTCTGAGGCTAGAAGTCCAAGATCAAGGTGTTGGTAGGTTTGGTTGCTTCTGAGACCTCTCTCCTTGGCTCACAGATGGCCTCCTTCTCTTTGTGTGCTCATGTGGTTGCCCCTCTTTGTTGTTTGCATCCTAATGTCTTCTTATAAGGGCACCAGTCATACTGGATTAGGGCCCACCCTAATGACTCCATTTCAACTTAATTACCTCATCAAAGGCCCTATGTCCAAATATAGTCACATTCCGAGGCACTGGGGATTAGGGACTCAATATATGAATGTTGAAGGACTACAATTCTGCCTGTAACATTGTGAACTTTGAGGAAATATCTCTCAACTTTCTTTCATTTATGAGCTGAAAGATTTCAGTACATTATATTTTTTCCTGTGCAGTGATTGATTGTTAATACTTTGAATTGGTGATACATTAACTGGTTTGGTGTCTATGTGTTCATTATATTGATTTGTTGTCATTATCTTTGTAGATGTCAAATCAGGAAGAAGAAAATTGAAAACATTTTCCAATGATTCACATCTCTTCATTATTTAGATTTTCAAACAATCTAGGCAACTACATATTACTACTATTTGAAATTTATTACTTTCCTTTAATTATTTATTGCTTTTGGTATATTCTAAAAAAGATTTTACAATTTCCTTCTCAACACCAAACTAATTTTAATTTATTTCATTCTTATCTTTACTGCTTTTCTTTTAAAATCCACTAGTTTTTATTTAACCTTTTAAAATTTATTAAATAAACTTAAATTACAAAAGAAGCTATACTTTATATAAAACTAAATCAGGAGTTTACAATTTCATACCGTTTTTAAAAAACTAAACTTTTTGCCAGATTGAAATTGAGCTTTATCAAGTATGCCATTTTCATAAAAAAGAAAAAATAATGTATGGTGTTTTAGCAGCTGTACATGCTGCATCACTGAGTATATAATTTTGACAGGCAAGAGCTTCCGTTTTGACAAGATATACATGATAATGGAATCCTCCACTACCATTTTGCATGTCTGGTGTTCAAAACTAACTTTTGCCTCCATACATTTCAGTTCTGGTTCTCACTGACAACCCAGATGCTTCCGGTGCCAATTGCAATATGAGAGGCCCATTTCTTAAACTGGCTCTGTTCATGATGCTGGGTGAGTTGGCACAGAAGGTGGTAGGGGTATTCCTGGAAGCCATTTCTACAATGGGACAGCTAGCAATAACTTTACTATATATGGAAATGACTGTAAACCACATAAATATATCCCACTTAACTCAAACTGAATGCATCTCCATTTCACATTTCACTTTAACTAGATTTGAAAAGTGCCTGCATCAGTGGACATAAGGAGAAGCTGGAGTGGAAAGAGATAGAAGTATTTATGGATTGTGGTTAAAATTTCTTACTTTTTCAGATTTTATGAAATCATCTGACCATGTAAATATGGTCAGGGTTCTGGAAGGGGTTGTACAGGTGAGGGCTCTGAACCTTATGTTTCTTTTTTTGTCTTCGTGAAATCTAACCTTGGCGAAATGTGTAGGAGCTCTGCTGTCCCCATACCATAAATGTCATGTGAGGTTTCTACCTAGTACAGTCGTTCCCCAGGACTTGCCTTCAGGTTAGTATTATTCCTGACAAAGTTTTCAATATTATAAAATGAAAGGAAAAGGAAAGACAGTGTGATATATCTCTATCTATCTATCTATCTATCTATCTATCTATCTATCTATCTATAATGTCATGTAGAGTTGCCCATGGTTCTCTCTTAAGAAAGACTGTCATCTTTTAATGAGAGTACATCCCTTCTATTCAGTGTTAAAAATAGCCTTCCTTATTTGAAATACTGGTGACAATAGAGAGTTAATTTTAAGTTTGCCAACTTAGGTCAGTCTCTGTATGTTCTGGCTCTGCTATCACAGATTCCTTTGCTTTCAGCATGTATAGACAGGAGGAAAGAAAACAAAAGATTGCATGGGCATGGAAAAGCATTTGCCTGTTTTGCCACATTCCTTTGATCAGCATTCAGTCCTATGGTCTCACTCCAGATGCATGAATAACTAGAAAATGTGTGTGCAGGAAGGGAATACATCAGTGAACCACAGCATTTTCTGGATTCTGATAAAGTTTTAAGCAGTAGGAGTAAGACATGATTATGTTTTTAGGCCTTTAGTCTAACTATGTCATTATCTTTTATCATATAAGATGACAACCTCAGTATCTAGTGTATTAGTTTTCTATTGTATAACAAATATCACAAACTTCATGGCTTAAAATAACAACCAGTTTTTATCTCAAGTTCTATGGCCATGGCTGAATTCTCTGCTTAGGGTGTTACAAGCCAAAATCAAGGTGCTGGCAGGAATGCATGCTTTTCTGAAGGTTCTGAGGAATTATAACTTTCAAACTCATTCAGGTTGTTGGCAGAAGTCAGTTGCTTGCAGGTGTAAGACTGAGGTTCTGACTTCCTTGCCTTGGTGGCTGCCTTCAACTTCAAGTCAGCAATGGTGCATCAAATGCTTCTCTTGCTTTAAATCTCTCTCCATGTCTTCTGCTTTCAAGGTCTCCATGGTTGCCTTGGGCCCACCCAAGTCATCCAAGATAACCTCCCTATTTTAAAGTCAACTGATTCAGGGGCGCCTGGGTGGCGCAGTCGGTTAAGCGTCTGACTTCAGCCAGGTCACGATCTCGCGGTCTGGGAGTTCGAGCCCCGCGTCAGGCTCTTGGGCTGATGGCTCAGAGCCTGGAGCCTGTTTCCGATTCTGTGTCTCCCTCTCTCTCTGCCCCTCCCCCGTTCATGCTCTGTCTCTCTCTGTCCCAAAAATAAATAAATGTTGAAAAAAAAATTTAAAAAAAAAAATAAAGTCAACGGATTCATAACCTCAATTATACATACAGTCCCTTTTGCCATGTAAGGTAATATATTCATGTGTGTAACACCAGGGGACAAAGGTCACAGGAGTCAACATTTTGCTTCTCACACTGAGAGTATCTTGCAATCTTAGCCTTCCTTCTTCTTTTATTTATTTTCTAAGTACACTAGGTCCTAAGAGACCTCCAGTACCTTGTCAACCTTTCAGCCTGAAATACCAAATGTCATCAGGTTTTTTCCTCTGCGCAATTTCAGGTGTATGCAGAGGAGTTGGATAGTGTGTCTAACTATTGTATGGCTGGGTGTAGAGGGGACTGGAGGGGGTGGGAGGGGTCTGGTGCTATCAACGATGGGGCACTAATGAACTTGATTCTTCCCTATTCTAAAAAGCAAACACATTGTGCTGTGGAGCTGGTACATTTTCAATTCCACTCTCACTCTTATCCTTATCCGTGGGGCTGTGAAAGTAACAAAAAATAAAATAATCCAAAAATAAAGACCCTTTTGCTAATACTAGAAAAGACTATTCCAGGAATTCTTTTTTTAAAAACTCATGTTCCACATACATTCAGATCCTGAGGTTTGCAGTAACTTGCAAACCTCATAGTCCAAGGTATTGAATATCATTGATTTTTCTCCTCTGTCCAAGTCCAGTTCTATGCAGAAAGTGTACTAGGTACACATTTCTGGCATATTTCCAAGCAAGTTGATTAACCAATTTGCAGTTCTCATAGGCAAAGATGTGTTACACACTTCTTTGTAATTCTCAAGGAGCTTTCCAAGTTGCCATTAACATACTAGCAATTCACTGAATTATTGTTGGGTGAAAGGATGAGTGAATGAGTGAAAGAATAAAACTAAGTAAAGCGTAGTTCAACCATTGCAACATTATAAGCTAAGATGGTGATGTAGGAAGACTCTAAACTCCCCTTCTCCACAGAAAATACCAGATTACACCTATTAATAGAACAATTCCTTCTAAAAAAAGAACTGAGGGCTGATTGAACAGCTACCGAACAACCAAAGACAAAGAAAGGCAACAGAACACCAAGAGACACAGAGTCATGGTAACAAAAAGAACCCCCATCTCTAATGCTTCAAATGGTAGTGGGGAAGGATGGTACTGAGGGACCGAGAACAGATCCCTCTGTCCTTGGGCAAGAAAAAACCCATGGTTTATAATTTTTTTTTTTTTAACGTTTATTTATTTTTGAGACAGAGAGAGACACAGCATGAACGGGGGAGGGGCAGAGAGAGAGGGAAACACAGAATCGGAAGCAGGCTCCAGGCTCTGAGCCATCAGCCCAGAGCCCGACGCGGGGCTCGAACTCGCGGACCGCGAGATCGTGACCTGAGCCGAAGTCAGACGCTTAACCGACTGAGCCACCCAGGCACCCCAAAACCCATGGTTTAAAAGAGCAACTGGCATATAAAAGACACAACCCTAGAACTCTGCCAAATAGTGGAAGACCTACAGGAAAGGTCTCCAGGTTACAGGCACTAAAGAATGACATGGTTTATGTTCCTACCCCACTTTAAAAGCCTGGGGCACCTGGGTGACTCAGTCAGTTAATTGTCCCACTCTTGGTTTTGGCTTAGGTCATGACCTCACAGTTCATGAGTTTGAGCCCTGTATTGGGCTCTGCACTGCAAGCATGAAGCCTGCTTGATATTTCTCTCTCTGCCCCTCCCTGCTTGCTCTCTGTCTCTCTCTCTCAAAATAAATAAACTTTAAAAAATTTTTTTCAAGAATTTTATGTTTATTTATTTTGAGAAAGAGAGAGAGACAGAGAGAGACAGAGAGAGATGGGAGGGGGGTGGGGGTGAGGGGGAGGGGCAGAGAGAGGAGACACAGAATCCAAAGCAGGCTCCAGGCTCTGAGCTATCAGTACAGAGCCTGACATGGGGCTCACACTCACAAACCATGAGATCCTGACCTGAGTCAAAGTCAGATGCTTAACCAACTGAGCCACTCAGGTGCCCCAATAAACATAAAAAAATTTAACAGCCCAGAATGGAGCAGGGTCCAGACACCATAACAGGCCAGTCCAGCGTCTGGCTGTTGCAGGGAGCTCATGACTTCAATGAGCCCAGGGTCCATAAGCCCACACCAGCTCTACATGCACTGGGGCACACACATACAAAACCGACACAGTTTAAAAGGGCAGAGGAATGCTTTCCCTCTACTTCAAAAGCCCAGACTGAAGCAGGGTCTGGCTGCCATAATGGGTGGGTTTGGGTGCCATAATTGGAGGGAGGGTCCAGACACCATAACTGGTGAATCAGATCATCACAGGGAGCTTGTGACCTTAGCAAGCTCAGGATCCTGAGGTCCACACCAGCCTTGGTCTCATTGAAGCACAGAAAAAAAAGCCACAGTTTAACAGAGTCAACGAACTGTGGGAAATGTTTCCTCTCTTCCCACCTTAAAAGCCCAGACCAAATCAAGACCAGACCAAGGTCTGGCTCATCATAAGCTTGTGACCTCAGTGAGCTTAGGGTCCATGAGCCCATATGAGCTGCCTTGTGGTGCTGTGGTACAAAAAATAATATGTGGTTTTGTGTGTGTATATATGTTTAAATTTTTACTGTTTTATTTTTTTACTTTTTAAAATTTTTCTTGTTTTTCTTTTTTTCTTTTAGTTTTGTTTTTCTTTTTTCTTCTCCTTTTTCTTTTTCATTTCTTTCATTATTTTTTTCTTTATTATTATTCCTGTAAAAAGCTATGGTTTAAAAGAGTAACTAGCATATATAACCAAGGGTCCAGCCAGCCAGCAGTCACCAAGCACTCAGAGTCTGCACAAAGGTCAACATACACGAGACCATTCTTTCAACTTTAGGAGAAGTGGCAGTTTCGCCTAATCCACAGAAACAAACAGAAAATCAAGCAAAATGGGGGGAGAGAGAGAGAGACTATGAGCCAAAATAAAGAATAAGAAAAAAAGCCTCAGTAAAAGAATGAAATGAAATAGAGATAAGCAATATGCCTGGTAAAGAATTTAAAGTAATGATTGTAAACATACTCACTGGACTGGAGAAAAGAATGGGAGAACTCAGTGAGACCTTTAATAAAGAGATAGAAAAGGGGCACCTGTGTGACTCAGTCAGTTGAGCGTCTGACTTCGCCTCATAGTTTGTGGGTTCAAGCCCCACATCGGGCTCTGTGCTGACAACTCAGAGCCTGGAGCCTACTTCAGATTCTGTGTCTCCCTCTCTCTGCCCCTCCCCCTTCTCATGGTCTGTGTCTTGCTCTCTCTCAAAAATAAATAAACATTAAAAATAGAGATGGAAAATATTAAAAAGAACCAATCAGAGCTAAAGACTATAATAACTAAAATAAAAAACACACTAGAGGCAATCAACAGGTTGAGGATGCAGAAGAACATATCAGCGATCTGGAAGACAGGGTAATGGAAAGCACACAAGATGAACAGCAAAAAGAGAAAAAAAATTTTTTTTAATGGGAAAAAATATCTCTTGGACAACATTAAGCAAACAAACATTCACATTACAGGAGTCCCAGAAAAAGAAGAAAAATTATTTCAAGAAATAATACCTGAAAATTTCCCTTACCTAAGAAGGAAATAAACACCCAAATCTAAGAAGCACAGAAAGTCCGAAACAAAAGGAACTCAAGGCCAAATCATGGCACATAATATTCAAAATGCTGAAGGTTAAAGATAGAGAATCCTAAAAGCAGCAAGACAGAAACAAAAATTACCTACAAGAGAAAACCTATAAGGCTATCAGATGATTTTTTAGCAGAAATTTTGCAAGCCAGAAGGGAGTGGCATGATATATTTAAAGTGTTGAAAGGAAAAATTTACAACCAAGAATATTCTACCCAGCAAGGTTATCATTCAGATTTGAAGGAGAGATAAAGAGTTTCCCAGACAAACAAAAGATAAAGGAGTGTATCACCACTAAAGCAACTTTACAAGAATGTTAATGAGATCTCTTTAAGTGAAAAGAAATGGCCATAATTAGACATAATTATAAGAAAAGTGTGAATAAAAAGACATAAAATAAAATATGACAACATACACATAAAATGTGGAGAAGAGAGTAAAAAGGGAAGAGAAGGGGGAAAGAAAAAGAAAAAATCTTTTTAAAATTTTGTTGTTGTTTTGTTTGTTTTTAGAATGTGTTTGAATTTAAATGACCATCAAATTAATATGGACTGCTTTTTTTTTTTTTTTTTTTTTTTAAATTTTTTTTTTTTAACGTTTATTTATTATTTTTGGGACAGAGAGAGACAGAGCATGAACGGGGGAGGGGCAGAGAGAGAGGGAGACACAGAATCGGAAACAGGCTCCAGGCTCTGAGCCATCAGCCCAGAGCCCGACGCGGGGCTCGAACTCACAGACCGCGAGATCGTGACCTGGCTGAAGTCGGACGCTTAACCGACTGCGCCACCCAGGCGCCCCTGGACTGCTTTTTACTTAGGATGTTATATAGAACCTCATGGTAACCACAAAACCAAACTCATGATAGACCCACAAAAAATAAAGAGAAAGACAAATAGAACACTATAGATACCTACTGATCACAAAGAAAGAGAACAAGAGAAGAAAGGAACAAAGAAGAATTGCAAAACAACCAGAAAACAAATTTTTAAAATAGCAATATGTACAAACCTATCAATAATTACTTTAAATGTAAATGACCTGAGATTCCTGGGAAGATGGTGGCGTAGGAGGACGCTGGGCTCACCAAGTGTCCTGCTGATCACTTAGATTCTACCTATACCTGCCTAAATAACCCAGAAAACCGCCAGAAGACTAGCAGAACGGGGTCTCCGGAGCCAAGTGCAGATGAGAGGCCCACGGCAGAGGGTAGAAAGGGTGGCGAGGTGATGCGCGCTACCCGGACTGGCAGGAGGGAGCGGGGCGGAGGGGCAGCCCGCCGGCCAAGCAGAGCCCTCGAGTCTGGCTTGCAAAAGTGGAGGGGCCAGATGGAGTGTGTTTGGACAGTAAGTGGGACTTAACATCTGGAAGGTTATAAGCTAACAGCTCTCCTCGGAGAACGGGAGGGCTGGAGGACAACGGGAGGGAGAGATGTTGAGCCCCGGATGACAGAGCTCAGCTTGGTGGGGAGCAAAGGCACTCGCCAGGGCCATCTCCCTTGCCCATCCTCCAGCCAAAATCCCAAAGGGAACCAGTTCCTGCCAGGGTACTTGCTTGCACCACGCAAACACCCAACGCTGTGCTTCTGTGGATCCATCCCTCCGGTGGGTCTGACTCCCTCCCGGTGCCACAGGGCCCCTCCCAAAGCGGATCTCCGAAGGAAAAGCAAGCTGAGCCTGCCCCTGCCGCCCCTGTGCACCTTGCTGATACACCCCAGCTAATATGTCAAATCCCCAGCACCACAAGCCTGGCATTGTGCAAGTAGCCCAGACGGTGAATCCTGCCCCTAGGAGAGGGGAAGAGAAGGCATACACCAGTCTGACTGTGGCCTCAGTGGTGGGCTGTGGGCAGACATCAGGTCTGACTGTGGCAGCCACACCCACCAACGCAAGTTATTCAAGCCAGCACAGGGGAAGTGCCCCGCAGTTCCGTACCACTCCAGAGACTATCCAAAATGATGAAATGGAAGAATTCCCCTCAAAAAAACATCCAGGAAATAACAACAGCTAATGAACTGATCAAAAACAATTTAAACAATATAACAGAAAGTGAATTTAGAATAATAGTCATAAAATTAATCGCTGGGCTTGAAAACAGTATAAAGGACAGCAGAGAATCTATTGCTACAGAGATCAAGGGACTAAGGAACAGCCAGGAGGAGCTAAAAAATGCTATCAATGAGCTGCAAAATAAAATGGAGACAACCACGTCTCGGATTGAAGAGGCAGAGGAGAGAATAGGTGAACTAGAAGATAAAACTATGGAAAAGGAAGAAGCTGAGAAAAAGATAAAAAAATCCAGGAGAATGAGGGGAAAATTAGAGAACTAAGTGATGCACTAAAGAGAAATAGTCTACGCATAATTGGTATTCCAGAGGAGGAAGAGAGAGGGAAAGGTGCTGAAGGTGTACTTGAAGAAATCATGGCTGAGAACTTCCCGGATCTGGGGAAGGAAAAAGGCAGTGAAATCCAAGAGGCACAGAGAACTCCCTTCAGACGTAACTTGATTCGATCTTCTGCATGACATATCATAGTGAAACTGGCAAAATACAAGGATAAGGGAAAATTCTGAAAGCAGCTAGTGATAAACGTGCTCTAACATATAAAGGGAGACCTATAAGACTCGTGACCGATCTCTCTACTGAAACTTGGCAGGCCAGAAAGGAATGGCAGGAGATCTTCAATGTGATGAACAGAAAAAATATGCAGCCAAGAATCCTGTATCCAGCAAGTCTGTCATTTAGAATAGAAGGAGATAAAGGTCTTCCCAAACAAACAAAAACTGAAGGAATTCATCACCACTAAACCAGACCTACAAGAGATCCTAAGGAGGATCCTGTGAGACACGGTACCAGAGACATCGCTATAAGCATGAAACCTACGGACATCACAATGACTCTAAACCCATATCTTTCTATAATAACACTGAATGTAAATGGACTAAGTGCTCCAACCAAAAGACATAGGGTATCAGAATGGATAAAAAAACAAGACCCATCTATTTGCTGTCTACAAGAGACTCATTTGAGACCTGAGGACACCTTCAGATTGAGAGTGAGGGGATGGAGAACTATTTATCATGCCACTGGAAGTCAAAAGAAAGTTGGAGTAGCCATACTTATATCAGAGAAACTAGACTTTAAATTAAAGGCTGTAACAAGAGATGAAGAAGGGTATTATATAATAATCACAAGGTCTATCCATCAGGAAGAGCTAACAATTATAAATGTCTATGCGCCGAATACCAGAGCCCCCAAATATATAAAACAATTACTCACAAACATAAGCAACCTTAGATAAGAATGTGGTAATTGCAGGGGGCTTTAACACTCCACTTAAAGAAATGGATAGATCATCTAGACACACGGTCAATAAAGAAACAAGGGCCCTGAATGATACATTGGATCAGATGGACTTGACAGATATATTTAGAACTCTGCATCCCAAAGCAACAGAATATACTTTCTTCTCGAGTGCACATGGAACATTCTCCAAGATAGATCACATACTGGGTCACAAAACAGCCCTTCATAAGTATACAAGAATTGAGATCATACCATGCATACTTTCAGACCACAATGCTATGAAGCTTGAAATCAACCACAGGAAAAAGTCTGGAAAGCCTCCAAAAGCATGGAGGTTAAAGAACACCCTACTAAAGAATGAATGGGTCAACCAGGCAATTAGAGAAGAAATTTAAAAAAATATGGAAACAAACAAAAATGAAAATACAACAGTCCATACGCTTTGGGATGCAGCAAAGGCAGTCCTAAGAGGAAAATACATTGCAATCCAGGCCTATCTCAAGAAACAAGAAAAATCCCAAATACAAAATCTAACAGCACACCTAAAGGAACTAGAAGCAGAACAGCAAAGGCAGCCTAAACCCAGCAGAAGAAGAGAAATAATAAAGATCAGAGCAGAAATAAACAATATAGAATCTAAAAAAACTGTAGAGCAGATCAACGAAACCCAGAGTTGGTTTTTTGAAAAAAAATAAACAAAATTGATAAACCTCTAGCCAGGCTTCTCAAAAAGAAAAGGGAGATGACCTAAATAGATAAAATCATCAATGAAAATGGAATTATGACAACCAATCCCTCAGAAATACAAGCAATTATCAGGGAATACTATGAAAAATTATATGCCAACAAACTGGACAACCTGGAAGAAATGGACAAATTCCTAAACACCCACACGCTTCCAAAACTCAATCAGGAGGAAATAGAAAGCTTAAACAGACCCATAACCAGCAAAGAAATTGAATCAGTCATCAAAAATCTCCCAACAAATAAGAGTCCAGGACCAGATGGATTCCCAGGGGAGTTCTACCAGACGTTTAAAGCAGAGATAATACCTATCCTTCTCAAGCTATTCCAAAAAATAGAAAGGGAAGGAAAACTTCCAGACTCATTCTATGAAGCCACTATTACTTTGATTCCCAAACCATACAGAGACCCAGTAAAAAAAGAGAACTAATACTAATATCCCTGATGAATATGGATGCACAAATTCTCAATAAGATACTAGCAAATCGAATTCAACAGCATATAAAAAGAATTATTCACCATGATCAAGTGGGATTCATTCCTGGGATGCAGGGCTGGTTCAACATTTGCAGATCAATCAATGTGATACATCACATTAATAAAAGAAAAGATAAGAACCATATGATCCTGTCAATCAAGGCAGAAAAGGCCTTTGACAAAATTCAGCAACCTTTCTTAATAAAACCCTTGAGAAAGTCGGGATAGAAGGAACATACTTAAAGATCATAAAAGTCATTTATGAAAAGCCCACAGGTAACATCATCCTCAAGGGGGAAAAACTGAGAGCTTTTTCCCTGAGATCAGGAACAAGACAGGGATGTCCACTCTCACTGCTGTTGTTTAACACAGTGTTGGAAGTCCTAGCATCAGCAATCATACAACAAAAGGAAATCAAAGGCAGCAAAATTGGCAAGGATGAAGTTAAGCTTTCACTTTTTGCAGATGACATGATATTATACATGAAAAATCCGATAGACTCCACCAAAAGTCTGCTAGAACTGATACATCAACTCAGCAACGTCGCAGGATACAAAATCAATGTACAGAAATCAGTTGCATTCTTATACACTAATAATGAAGCAACAGAAAGACAAATAAAGAAACTTATCCCCTTCACAACTGCACCAAGAAGCATAAAATACCTAGGAATAAATCTAACCAAAGATGTAAAAGATCTGTATGCTGAAAACCATAGAAAGCTTATGAAGGAAATTGAAGAAGATATAAAGAAACGGAAAAAAATTCCATGCTCATGGGTTGGAAGAATAAATATTGTCAAAATGTCAATACTACCCAAAGCTATCTACACATTCAATGCAATCCCAATCAAATTTGCACCAGCATTCTTCTAGAAACTAGAACAAGCAATCCTAAAATTCATACGGAACCACAAAAGGCCCCGAATAGCCAAAGTAATTTTGAAGAAGAAGACCAAAGCAGGAGGCATCACAATCCCAGACTTTAGCCTCTACTACAAAGCTGTCATCATCAAGACAGCATGGTAATGGCACAAAAACAGACACATAGACCAATGGAATAGAATGGAAACCCCAGAACTAGACCCACAAACGTATGGCCAACTAATCTTTGACAAAGCAGGAAAGAACATCCAATAGAAAAAAGACAGTCTCTTTAACAAATGGTGCTGGGAGAACTGGACAGCAACATGCAGAAGGATGAAACTAGACCCCTTTCTCACACCATTCACAAAAATAAACTCAAAAAGGATAAAGGACGTGAATGTGAGACAGGAAACCATCAAAACCCTCGAGGAGAAATCAGGAAAAGACCTCTCTGACCTCAGCTGTAGGAATTTCTTACTTGACACATCCCCAAAGGCAAGGGAATTAAAAGCAAAAATGAATTACTGGGACCTTATGAAGATAAAAAGCTTCTGCACAGCAAAGGAAACAACCAACAAAACTAAAAGGCAACCAACGGACTGGGAAAAGATATTTGCAAATGACATATCAGACAAAGGGCTAGTATCCAAAATCTATAAAGAACTCACCAAACTCCACACCCAAAAAACAAATAACCCAGTGAAGAAATGGGCAGAAAACATGAATAGACACTTCTCTAAAGAAGACATCCGGATGGCCAACAGGCACATGAAAAGATGCTCAACGTCGCTCCTCGTCAGGGAAATACAAATCAAAACCACACTCAGATATCACCTCACGCCAGTCAGAGTGGCCAAAATGAACAAATCAGGAGACTATAGATGCTGGAGAGGATGTAGAGAAATGGGAACCCTCTTGCACTGTTAGTGGGAATGCAAATTGGTGCAGCCACTCTGGAAAACAGTGTGGAGGTTCCTCAGAAAATTAGAAATAGACCTACCCTATGATCCAGCAGTAGCACTGCTAGGAATGTACCCAAGGGATACAGGAGTGCTGATGCATAGGGGCACTTGTACCCCAATGTTTATAACAGCACTCTCAACAATAGCCAAATTATGGAAAGAGCCTAAATGTCCACCAACTGATGAATGGATAAAGAAATTGTGGTTTATATACACAATGGAGTACTACGTGGCAATGAGAAAGAATCAAATATGGCCCTTTGTAGCAACATGGATGGAACTGGAGAGTGTGATGCTAAGTGAAATGAGCCATAGAGAGAAAGACAGATACCATATGTTTTCACTCTTATGTGGATCCTGACAAACTTAACAGAAACCCATGGGGGAGGGGAAGGAAAAAAAAAGGAGGTTAGAGTCGGAGAGAGCCAAAGCATAAGATACTCTTAAAAACTGAGAACAAATTGAGGGTTGATGGGGGGTGGGGTGGGAGGGAGGGGAGGGTGGGTGATGGGTATTGAGGAGGGCACCTTTTGGGATGAGCACTGGGTGTTGTATGGAAACCAATTTGACAATAAACTTCATATTGAAAAAAAATGTAAATGACCTAAATGGACACAGAGTGGTGGGACAGATCAAAAACCAAGAACTATCTACATGCTGCCTACAAGAGTTTTGCCTCAGATCTAAAGATGCATAAAGATAGAAAGTGAAGGGATAAAAAAAATATTCACCAAGCAAATGGAAGTGAAAAAAAAAAAAAAGTCCAGGGTAGCAATACTTACATCAAACAAAATAGATTTTAAAACAAAGACTGTAACAAGAAGCAAAGAAGGGCATTACATAATGATAAAGGGATCAATCCAACAGGATGATATAACACTGAACCCAATACTGCAGCACCTAAATACATAAAGCAAATATAAATAGACATAAAGAGAGAAACTTATGGCAATACAATAATAGTGGAGGAGTTTAACACTCTACTTAAATCTAAGGATAGAGCATCTATACAGAAAAATCAATTAGAAAACAATTTGGTTGAATGACGCTTTGGACCAGATGGAAGTAACAGACATATACAGAACATTCTACCCCAAAACAATAAAATGCACAGTCTTTCCAAAGGTACATGGAATATTCTCCGGAACAAATCCCATAGTATGCCATAAAACAAGCTTCAGTATGTTTAAGAAGATTAAAATCATAACATGCATCTTTTATAACCACAATGATCTAAAGCTACAAATAAATCACAAGAAAAAAACTGGAGAAAATGCAAACATGTGGAGACTAAACAACATGATACTAAATAACCAATGGGTTAATGAAGCAAATAAAAAATCCAAAAAATACATGGAGACCAATGAAGATGAAAACACAATGGTCCAAAATCTCTGGGACACAGCAAAAGCAATTCTAAGTGGGAAGTATAAAGTAATACAGGCTTTCCTCAAGAGATAAGAAAAAATTCAAACAATCTAACTCTATGCCTAAAATTACTAGAAAACGAATAAAGTCCAAGGTGAGTAAAATAAAGGAAATAATAAAAATATGAGCAGAAATAAACGATGCAGAGAGTAGAAGAGGAGGAGGATGAGGAGGAGGATGAGGAGGAGGAGGAGGAGGAGGAGGAGGAGGACTAGGACGAGGAGGAGGAAAATGAAGGAAGGAAGGAGGGTTGGTCAATGAAACCAAGAGCTGGTTCTTTGAAAAAATAAACAAAATTGACAAACTTTCAGCCAGACCCACCAAAGAAAAAAGTGAAAGGACCCAAATAAAATCAGAAACAAGAGAGAAGAAGCAAAAATTTATACCACAGAAATTCAAAGGATTATAAGAGAATACTATGAAAAATTATATGTCAACAAACTGGACAATCTAGAAGAAATGGACAATTCCTAGAAACATACAATCTTCCAAAAATGAACCAGGAAGAAATAGAAAATCTGAATGGACTGATAACAAGTAATGAAAATGAATAAAAAAACTACCAAAAAATAAAAGTCTAGAACCAGATAGATTTACAAGTGAATTCTATCAGACTTCTAAAGAAGAGCTAACCTATTCTCAAACTATTCCAAAAAATAGAAGAGGAAGGAAAACTACCATACGCATTTTATAAGGCCACAATTACCCTGATACCACAACCAGGCTAAGACACCACACACAAAAAACTACAGGCCAATATTCCTGATGAACATAGATGCAAAAGTCCTCAACAAAATATCAGCACACCACACTTCAACAATACATTAAAAAGATCAAGTGGGATTCATTCCTGGGATGCACATGTGGTTCAATACTCCACATCAACAAAACTAAGAATAGGAATCATATGATCAACTCAGTAGAAACAGAAAAAGCATTTCACAAGATTTAACATCATTCATGATGAGAACTCTCAGCAAATGGGGCTAGAAGGAACATACCTCACCATAATAAAGGCCATATATGAAAAAAACACAGCTAACATCATCCTCAATGGTGAGAAACTGAGAGCTTTCCCTCTAAGGTCAGGAACAAGACAAGGATGTCCACTCTTGCCACTTTTATTCAATGTAGTACTAGAAGTCCTAGCCACATCAGTCAGACAAGAAAAAGAAATAAGAGGCATATGTATTGGTAAAGAAATTGAATTGTCACTATTTGCAGACAACATGATACTATACATATAAAATCCTAAATATTCCACCAAAAAACTACTAGAAGCAAAAAACAAATCCAGTAAAGTGGCAAAATACAAAATTAACAACCAGAAATTAGTAGCATTTCTATACACTAACAATGAAGTTTCAGAAAGAGAAATTAAGACAACACCATTTACAACTGCACCAAAAAAGAATAAAATACCTAGGAATAAACTTAACCAAACAGTTGAAACGCTTGTACTCTGAAAACTATAAAACACTGATGAAAGAAATTGAAGATTACAGAAACAAATGGAAAGATATTCCATGCTTATGGACTGAAAGAATTAATATTATCAAAATGTCCATATTACTCAAAGCAATCTATAGATTCAATGCAATCTCTATTAAAATACCAACAGCATTTTCCACAAAACTAGAAGAAATAATACTAAAATTTGTATGGCACTACAGAAGATCCTAAATGGCCAATGCAATCCTAAGAAAGAAGAACAAAGCTGGAGGTATCACAATTCCAGATTTCAAGCTATACTTCAAAGCTATAGTAGTCAAAACGGTATGGTACCAGCACAAAAAACAGACACACTGATCAATAGAACAGGATAGAGGTCCCACATTTATATGATCAATTAATCTATGACAAAGGAGGCAGGAATACGCAAGGAAAAGATGGTCTTTTCAATAAATAGTGCAGGGAAAACTGGATAGCTACATGTAAAAAAAAAATGACACTGGAGTACTTTCTTACCCCATATACAAAAACAAACTCAAAACTGATTAAAGACCTAAATGTGAGACCTGAAGCCATAAAAATCCAGGAGGAGAACATAGGCAGTATTCTCTGACATCAGGCACAGGACAATTTTCCTAGATACGTCTCCTAAGGCAAGGGAAACAAAAGCAAAAATGAACAATTGAGACTAAAAAGCTTTTGCACAGCAAATGAAACCATCAACAGACAATCTACCAAATGGGAGATATTTGTAAATTATATGTCCAATAAGGGGTTAATATCCAAAAGATAAAAAGAACTCATACAATTCAACCACCCAAAATACAAACAATTGGATTAAAAAATGGATTGGATTTTAGATTTGGATCATACAAAAAAATTGGATTAAAAAACAAAAAATTAAAAAATGTTCGAGAGGACTCGAACAGACATTTTTCCAAAGAAGACATACTGATGGTCAACAGACACACGGAAAGATGTTCAATATCACTAATCATTAGGTAAATGCAAATCAAAACCACAAAGAGAGGGGCACCTAGGTGGCTCAGCAGGTTAAGCCTCTGACTTCAGCTCAGGTCATGATCTCGTGGTTAGTGAATTTGAGCCCCGCATTGGGCTCTGTGCTGACAGCTCAGGGCCTGGTTCAAGTTCTGTTTCTCTCTTCCTCTGCCCCGCCCTTGCTCATGCTTTGTCTCTCTGTCTCTTTCTCATTCTCAAAAGTAAAAAAAAATTAACAAAATATATACATACAAACCATAATGAGATATCACCCTACGTATCACCCTATACCTGTTACAATGGCTAATACCAGAAGACAGAAACAAGTGTTGGGAAGAATGTGAAGAAAAAGGAACCCTTGTGCAGTATTGGTGGGAAAGTAAATTGGTACAGTACTATATGAAGGTTCCTTGAAAACTTAAAAATTAGAAATACTGTATTATTTAATAATTCCACTATTGGGTATTTACCCAGGAAAAACAAAAACACTAATTTGAAAAGATATATGTACCCCTATGTTTACTGTAGCATTATTTACAATATCCAAGACATGGAAGCAAAATAACTGTTCATCAATAGACAAATGGATAAGGAAAATGTGGCATATATACACAATGGACAATTAGTCATAAGAAAGGATGAGATTGTGCCATTTGAGATAACATGGATGCACCTAGAGGGTATTATGCTGAGTGAAATAAGTCAGACTAAGAAGACAAATACTGTATGATTCATAAATGGAATCCAAAAAAAAATGAATAAACAAATAAAAAGTAGAATCAGAACTATAAATACAGAGAACTAATAGTTGCCAGAGGGGAAGGGGTTGGGGGTTGGGCAAAATGGATAAAGGGGAGAGGAAGATACAGCCTCTAGTTATGTAATAAGTCACAGGAATAAAAAGCAGAGCATAAGGAATACAGTTAAAGATATTGTAATAGTTATGTAATGGGATAGGTAATAGCTATACTTGTGGTGAACATAGTATAATGTATAAACTTGTCAAGTCACTAAGTTGTACACCTGAAAGTAATGTAACACTATATGTCAACTATACTGAAATAATAAATATACACATACACATTAGAAAAAGATCATATATTGTGGCCAATGTGGGTCATAAAGGTATCACTACTAGAAGAAAGAGCAGGTTCACATCATGTATTTTGACAGTACTTTCTCTTGTTATGTCTAAACTCCAGAATCACTTTTTGTTTAAGGGACTTTTTTGTGTTTTATGCCACTAGTTTATAAGTTTTAAGATGGCATCACATAAACTGCTTTCCAAAGAATAGTATTTTCATAGAAAAACAGTGTTTTCATAGACAGATAATTATAATTTTTGCATCTGTGTTTCAAAACTAGACACACAATTTGACTCAAAGTTAGAGATTTATGTCAAGAGGTAATCACACAAAACTAAATCTAACCTGCTGTTACTTTCTGTGGCAGGGAATAAGTATCTATGCACTACTGATCATTTCAGTCGAAAAACATTTGTTAAAATAATGTGTATGGCAATATAAGTGGCTGGGTTTTTTTGCCTTTTATCAAATTGCCTTACAACTCTATCAATATAATATACTTACTTTTACATTTTTAAATAATTTATTGTGAAAGAATCCCAAACTTATAGGACAGTTGCCAGAATAAAGAACTGAAGGGTCTCTTTCACCTACATTCTTCAAATGTTTCTATTTTATTGCATAATATTACTGTACAATATTTGCTGCCATCACTCACACTCCATTATCATTAATCTGTTTCTGAATATTTGGAGAGAAAGATGCAGAAATGCTCCATTACCTCTAGACACTCTGGTGTGTATTTCCTAAAATTAATGACACTCATATAAATATGTCAGTATTGGTACAACACAACTGTCTAATCAAAAGACATCATCCAAATTTTGCCAAATATCTCTTTTTCCTTTTTGACTCCAGATGCTACCAGGAAAATGAGTTGCATTTAGCTGTCTTGTCTGTTAAGACATCTTCCATTTGTTCCTACTCTTTATCTGCCTTTCACATGCTTGACAGTTTTAGAGTAGAAGCCTTGAATTTTATAGGATAATCTTCAATGGGGTCCATGTGATGCTTTCATGACCAGACTCAGGCCACGCATTGTTAGCAGGGTTACTGCTGAAATGATTCTGTGCTCTTCTCAGCATGTTACATCCAGGGGACATGATATTAACTCATCCTACTGCTGGTGGTGTTAATCCTGATTACTTGCCATGTTGCTCTCTACCAGATTTCTTGACCTTAAAGTCATTATTTCCCCCTTTGCAACAGATTAGTATTTGGGGTATATCTTGTACCTCATCCAATTTCTGCCCACCAGTTTAATTATCCACTGACAGTTTGTTTCAATCAACCTTTATAATGGTTGCAAAAACAGTTATTCTCTATTTTCTACATTTAATAGTTGACATGTTTTAAGAAAAACATTCTCTTCTATTTATTTATTTATTCCTTTATACCTGTATTGACTCATGGATTCCTATTTTATTACTGGTTGTAATCAGTTACTACTATTATTTATTTTGATGTTCAAATTGTCCCCAGATTGGCCGGGGGGGGGGGGGGTCCCAGGCTCCTGTGCCCCTTTGACATATCCTCATCATTCTATGAGTATTTACACACTTTCTGATATAAAAAGATATTCCAGGGTCATTCTGTATTTTATTTGCCTCATTGTTAGAACCAATGATTTTTCCAAAGTGCTCTGATTCTTTTTGGAGAACGGTATTTAGAAACCAAAATGTAGGTGCCTGGTGTGCTCATTACTCCTGGAGTATCATTGCTTCCAGGTTTTCTTAGTAGACAGAACTAGGCTATATAAGTGTGTGTGTGTGTGTGTGTGTGTGTGTGTGTGTGTGTGTGTGTGTGTGTGTATCCATAAATATTTCTATTTCCATGTGTATATATGTATTATAAAACAGTAAGTTCACATTGTTACCTCTGACTCTAATCCCATATGTCAAGGTTTTTCCTAACATTTCCCCCTTCCTATGTTCAAATACCTTTTCTGGCAGTAAGAAACTTGGCTCTTATTTTCCCCAATATGCTTACTCATTTTCTCAGTGTAATCAATTCCCAACTAAATCAGTCATTTCCTCCTTCTGCTACCTCAGTCTCCTTACTCCCTATTGTCTTATGCCCTTGACCAATACACCTGTCGGCCTATGCCTCCCCATGATGCCCCAAACTCTTTGCTGCACTAACCCTTTCAGCCATCTTGCTGACTTCTTCACAGTGGGAAAGGGAAGGGGAAGGGACAAGACATTGCCTTTTAAATTTCATTTCACAGATTTTACCTGGTACCAATCTGGCCAAATCCCATTCACTTTCTATTGACTAAATTTTGATATTTTTCAGTTAAGGGTCCAGGATATTTTGAACAAATATACATGTTTCATATTATTGATAATGATGGTTATGGTTAATCATAGATAACAATACTTTGGAATAAAAGTCATAATTGGCATTTTATTTATGAACAACCTTGATTAAGGAGAAAAAACCCAAGGGAACATACAAAAGTTAATACAATCAAGATGTTGGAAATAGATGATGAAGGAAGGAAAAACAAGAATAGGAATATAAAATCGAGCCAAAAAAATGAGTTACAAAAATGTTTCACAGACTTCTTTGGATTGAGCCAGAAAAGTGACTCTAGGTTTTCTTACCCATTCCACCAACTGTTTGGATCTTGAGTCCACTATTCACTACTCAGGTTCTGAATAAAGCACTTAACCTCTCTGTGCCTCAGTTTCCTCATTTGTGAAGTGGGGATTGTTGTGAGAATTAAATAAATTAATTCATGTAAAGCTCTTATTGCTTAGCACATATTTAAATCCTCAAAAGATCTAGCAATTGTTATTAGTTGGGATAGGGTTACTTTCTCCAGTTTATACAAGGATAAAGCAATCTAGAGGCCTAGAAATTTAATGTGCTCCTCACAATTTCTCAATATCACTTCCTCAACCAGACAGCAGATACCTGGTCATAGTTACTTCTAAATTGAAGCTTCTGTCCTCAATTTTGAAGTGTACCTATTGAGTATAACTGATTAAAGATATATACCGTTTAGTTATCAAGCAAAAAGGGGCAAAGTTAAAAAATTCTTAATAAAATTAAGAATCTGGGCAATTCTCTTGCTTTATGTCAGCAGATATAGCAGGAAGCCTCTTTCCTCAGAAGAGAACCTATGGCTATCTGAAAGTGTCTGCATAAAAACTTGATGGAGACCTCAAAGCCCTATGTCCTAATGTGACAGATCCACAAGAGAGAGTCTGAAGGATAATTACACCAATTGTCTGCCTCATCCATGAAAGAAACAATGGCTCAGAATCTGAGGAGAAGAGCATCTGAATGAAGACCTACTTGGATTTTCTACAGGATGTATCCAAGTAGTAGACCCCAGGGTAGGGTCTCTTGGTATCATTCACTTGTACCTTGGATGATGTCTATAAAAATTTTACCTGTTTACCTGTTTACCTTTTCATCTAGATAGTAACTAATCAAGAAATCTGGTCCTACCTTAAAATTGCTCTTACTTCATTATATAATATTGAACATATAATACACATAATATATACAGAAAAGCTTATTTTCTTATTTTTATGAAGCTATTTTCTTAATTTTTTAATGTTTATTTTTGAGAGAGAGAGAGAGAGAGAGAGAGAGAGAGAGAGAGAGAGAGACAGTGTGAGCAGGGGAGGGGCAGAGAGAGAGGGAAACACAGAATCCAAAGCAGGCTCCAGGCTCTGAACTGTTAACACAGAGCCCAACATGGGGCTTGAACCCACGAACCGTGAAATCATGACCTGAGCCAAAGTTGGACACTCAACCAACTGAGCCACCCAGGCACCCCTTTATGAAGCTATTTTTTGTGATTAAAACGTGTAATTCAAACTTAAAGTTTAAAAAATTATTTATGAAGAATATTCTTTTCTGCTATTTTGTAGTATGCCTGCTTAAAAGTCTGATTTGCTGCGGTGCCTGGATGGCTCAATTGGTTAAGTGTCCAACTCTTGATTGTGGCTCAGGTCATAATCTCATGGTTCATGGGATCAGGCCCTACATCAGACTTCATGCTGATGCCTGCTTGGGATTTTCTCTCTCTCTCTCTCTCTCTCTCTCTGTGTCCCTCCTCTCCTCATGCTCTCTCTCAAAATAAATAAAGTTAAAAAATTGATTTGCCAGCATTAGTGCAAATCAGAATTATTTTAGAGATGTGATTTTATGTTGTGCTGATTAAGTCAAACTGTACACTGTGATCTTGTGTCCTTTTACTATTTCCATCCTCTGACATGATTTTAGATACTGATGAAATACAGCCCTGATGAAAACAGCATCCACATTTCTGAATAATGAATCAATCCTGTCCTGATTTGCAACTTGGGCATGTTGGTGACATTAATTATCATACATCTTCAAACTCTGAGGATGACTGTGGTATAGCTTCCTGCCTTTTCAAACATAGAAGCCATCAATTTAGACAAAATACAGACATAATTATGGCCCTGAAAACCAGAAAGTTTGGTAAATTTCCCTTATGACTGAGCACTGTGACAATACTCCAAGTGAAGACCTAGGCCCACCAAACTTAAATAGCTTTCTCTTGTGGGGACTGATCCTCACCCCAGCCTGTCTCTCACAGAGGACACATCCTTTGATATCAGGGAGGGGGTATTCTATAGCAAAAGAACTAAGCATTAACTTAAGCTTGTATAAAATAATACCTTCCTTGAATACATGTATCACTGAGATATTGGTTTATATTTTCTAACTTTGACAGTGTTTTAACTTTAAATGGGAATAATTTACTTTGTAATGTTCTTTGGTATAGTCTCTTCTAAACATTTTGTGCATGTGATGTCAATTTGCTATAATTTTCCCTGTCCACTGATTTGGTGTCTACATCTATCCTCTCTCTGCCAACTTTTTCCTGTTACCACCTCCACACCAGAACAGAGGAAGGCTGCTGTCCCAGTAGAGGTACACAACTCACTAATTTTTTTTTTAATATTTATTTTTGAGAGAGACAGAACATGAGTGGGGGAGGAGCAGAGAGAGAGGAAGACATAGAATCCAAAGAAGTTTCCAGGCTCTGAGCTGTCAGCACAGAGCCTGATATGGGGCTCAAACCCATGAACTGTGAGATCATGGACCTGAGGCAAAGTCTGATGCCCAACTGACTGAGCCATCCAGGTGCCCCCAGCTCACTAATGTTCTGTAGGTTGTAGCAGTAGGAGTAGCAGCAGGAAGTGGGGGTTTAAAGAAGAACATGGAGTCAGCAGACTGGAAAATACTACCATATTCTTTTACTTAGTTATCTACCATGTGAACCATATCAGAACTAGGCTATAGAATACTTAGGTATAATTACCTTTTTCATAGTAAAAGGGAAAATATTATATCCACAATAATAACTAATGCACTTATAGTCCTTTTCTGTTTACAAAGTATTTTCACGAGCACAATCTTGTTTGATTCTTACAATAATCCTGTGAGGTAGGCATAAAAAGCATTATTATTATTCACCCTTTTGCCAGTGAAATTGCTGAGGCTCAGAAAAGTTAAATGAAGTTAGTATCAGATCTCACAAGTACAGGGCTCAGTTCCATAAGACCACCCCCATTTTGAGATTCCAACTACAAGTTCCAGGCTTCCCACACTTCTAGCTGACTGGCTATAAATCAGGGGTTCCCATAACCTTCTCTTCAGGTTTGATAATTTGCTAGAACTGTTCATAGAACTTTAGGAAGGCGCTTTACTTACTGATTTATTGTAAAGACACAACACAAGAATGGCCAAATGGAAGAGATGTGTAGGGGAAGGTATAGAGGGGAGAGGTGTTGGAGCTTCCATGTCCTCTCTGGGTTCACCATCCTCCCAGCACCTCAACTTTTTTCTTTTACTAACCTGGAATGTCTCTGAACCCTGTCATTAGTGGTATGTATGGAGGTTCTATTATGTGGGAATTATTAATTAAATCATTGGCCATTGGTGACTGAATCAATCTCTAGCCTCTCTCCCCTCCTTGGAGGTCAGGGGGCAGGAATGGTTTATAATAAACCAGTAAGTAAAGTGCCTTCCTAAAGTTCTGTGAAAGGTTCTAGCAAATTATCAGACTTGAGGAGGAGGGCATGGGAAATAGTATAAGAACACTTATTTGAAGGGAGATAGGCACCCCCATATTTATAGCAGAATCATGCAAGTGTCTATCAATAGATGAATGGATGAAGAAGATATGTATATGTATGTACACACACACACACACACACACACACACACACACCATAATGTTATTCAGCTAGGAAAAAAAATCTTGCCATTTGCAATGATGTGGATGGAGCTAGAGAGTATAATGGTAAGTGAAATAAGTCAGTCAGAGAAAGGCAAATACCATGATTTCACTCATGTGTGGAATTTGAGAAACAAAACAAATGAGTAAAGGGAAAAAAATGAGAGAGAAACAATCCAGGAAATATTCTTAACTATAGAGAACTGATGGTTACCAGAGAAGAGGTGGGTAGGGGACGGGTTAAATAGGTGATAGGGATTAAGGATGAGCACAGGATGATGTATGAAATTGTTGATTACTTTACTGTACACCTGAAACAAATGTAACGATATATGTTAACTAGCTGGAATTAAAATAAAAACTTAAAATAAGTTTCAACCCTCTGATCATGCTTTGGTCTTTCTGATGACCAGCATCCATCCTGAATGTACCTAGGAGCTCTGGTCACCAGCCATCTCATTAGTATACAAAAGGCACTCTTGTCATTCTGGAGATGCCAAAGGTTTTAGCAGCTGTGTGCCAGGAACCAAGGACAAAGACCAAATGTATATTCTTATTATTACAGGTATACAAAGTTTCTCTATTATTTCTTACAACCTCATGTGAATCTATTTATATCCAAACAAAAAGTTTACTTAAAAAAATCCATTTGTCATTTGCTATTTGTAATACATTTCAATGAGAATCTTTCTGATGTAATAATAGAATGACCTTTTTTAATTAAATTGGACAATTATAGAGCAGGCAAAGCTCTACATTATTTCAGAATGAAGAAACTGAGGCCAAGGGAAAATTAAATAATTGCTGCTTTGGTACCTGAATATACCTATATACAAAATACTTTAAGTGGATAGAAGGAAACTGACATTTATTGGGTGACTATTTTGTGGCAGACACTGTGCTAAAGGGTTTTATATACAAGATCCTATTTACTTCCCAAGAATTCTTATAGATATTATTCCCATTTTACATCTGAAGAAATTGAGGCTTGTTGCAAGTCATAAAATTAGAAAGCAATAGAGCCTGCATTCAAACTCCCTGTGATTCCAGAGCAAGTGGCTTTTTGCTATACATTTTCAAACTTTTCTTACTATAATCCACTATTAAAAATAAATATTATAGTATAGCCCAAATACATACACAAACAGAAATAAACCTTTGTCAAATATCTTCACTATGTATGATGTCCTGTTCTATTTTTTCCATTAAAAATACACTAAAATTGATTTTATGATTCATTAATGGGTTGTGACCCACAGTTTAAAAAACACAGCAAGCTATTTTCCCTTTCTTACGACCATTCCATTAATATTTTGGAAGAATCCTTCTTTTTCAATGTTAAACAACAGTCTTCTTTTCAGCTTTGCTTAGATCTCACATACCCAAATTAAAGGGGATGTTGTCTTAGCCTTTGCTTCTTTAAATTCGTAATAGCTCATGTAAAACACTGTAGCATGATTCTTCTTGTGGTCTTAGGCACTTTGGACTCCCCTCCCCCTTCCTCTCTCTTTCTCTTCCTGACCACATCCCTGTGAGGGGGCAGAGAGACCCATTAAAATCGAACCCTGTCATTTTCTGAACTGATGGTTGGTTTGTTGTTTGAGGAGACTCCAAGGACATGTCTATAAGAGGCAAATGTAGGCAAGTTATCCACTGATTTACATTTGGTTTAAAACCTTCTCTGAGTGGGTGGGTTGGGTGGTGGTAGAGGTGGGGTTGGGCTATGTATCATTTACCCTGGCAATACTCCATGGGACAGGGTGTACTTGGGTGGTCTGACATTCCTAACTCATCTTCTGGTGGATGTCATGATGTATCCATCGGGTCATCTGTATCAACCATTCACAACTCTTCCTTGGGAAATGGTCTGTCAGAACTTTCAATTTCTTGGCCCACCATAATCCCGGAAACACCACTGGTCTGTCAGTGGTTATGTCAGATTTTTATAATCGCTGTCATTTATTTAGGCTTCTAGGTCAGGAACTGAGTTAAATACTTCACACACATTCTCTTATTGAATCTTCAGAGCAGCCTTGTGATGAGAATGTTATTACAACATTTAATATTAGCAGAAAGGCTAGGTTGGCAGGTGGCTTTTGTTCAGTAGACACTTTGAAGGGGAAGGGAGGGTTGACTTAGAAAATGTGATGAGAAAGGAAGTAGTAGAGATGATCCTTACACACATGCACACATCAAATAAAGATTTGAGGGGCTTTGGTGTCTAAGCTAGGTCTGTCCTGCTTTCCTCTTTTTCTGGCCTTGATTATCTGGGCTATGTTACCATCTGTTTCAGCCAAAATTGCGACAATTTAAATCCTAGAATTTTCTGTCCTTGGCTTTTCTCATTTAGAAAAGAAGATTGAAATTGGCTCTCAGATCTGAGGTTATTTTGTAATCACAGAAAGCTTAAGCTTTCAAGCAGAAGAGATTTCAGTTTGTTGGGCACTGGTTCTCAGATACCAGTGCACACAGGAATAATCAAAGAAGTATCTTAAAATTCATATTCCTGAGCTCTACGAAGACACATTCTGATTTAATAGGTCAGAAGTGGTTCCCTGAAATCTACATTAAAAAAATTAGATTTAACAATTTTAATCAAGATGATTCAGATTCAAGTTATCTAGGAGCCACATTTGGAAAAATGCAAATTTTAGATACTATAAAATATATGTAGGAGTAATCTACTTTGTAGGCCTGCCTCTTTCTTAGTCCCATCTTTACAATAGTCATAGATGTCTTCAAATGTTTTTATTAAAGACAATAATATTTATTAATAACCATGAACACAGAGAGTTAAAGTATCCTCAGCCACATAATCAACCAAGATTCAAGTTTCCTGCACAAATGCGAGGATCAGCAAGGAGGCTGGAAAAACTGCTGTCTGTGGCAGAGACTATTAGTGTTCTTCCATATCTGAATGCTCCGCCACATTTCCTAGCTTCCCTTGGAGTTTGGTTGGCCCTGTGACTGACTCCTGGCCAGCAGAACATGGACAAAAGTAAAGAACCACTTCTAGACTTGATGTCTAAAATATCCAGAACAGTCTTTTATGTTCTTTGTCTTCTCTTCCCCATCTTCAGAAAAGTAATGCCAGGGTGACCTTGAAGCTGCATATTGGTAGAACAAAATGGAAACAGCCTAGGGACATCTGGATGGCTCAGTCGGTTAAGTGTCCAACTTTAGTTTAGGTTATGATCTTACGGTTCGTGGGTTAGAGCCCCGTGTTGGGCTCTGTGCTGACAGCTTGGAGCCTGGAGCCTGCTTCAGACTCTGTGTCTCCCTCTCTCTCTACTCCTCCCCAACTCATCCACTCTCTCTCAAAAATTAACATTAAAAAATTAAAAAACGGGGCGCCTGGGTGGCGCAGTCGGTTAAGCGTCCGGCTTCAGCCAGGTCACGATCTCGCGGTCCGTGAGTTCGAGCCCCGCGTCGGGCTCTGGGCTGATGGCTCAGAGCCTGGAGCCTGTTTCCAATTCTGTGTCTCCCTCTCTCTCTGCCCCCTCCCCCCCCGTTCATGCTCTGTCTCTCTCTGTCCCAAAAATAAATAAACGTTGAAAAAAAAAATTAAAAAAAAAAATTAAAAAACACAGGAAACAGCCTTGGTTCATGAGTCTTTGCCCACAGGAGAGCTATCTGGCCTGCACTGAATTGAGACATGAACAAACATAAGCCTCTAAGTTCTAATCTGCTTATTTATTGGAACTTATTCATTCTGGCAACATACTCTACTATATCCTGACTAATACACTGCTATGTTATTAAAAACGAATTAATAATCATGATAGAAATTCTTCCTTTATTATATCAGAACAGACTAATTTGGACTAAATTGGGCTAATAACCTAGCAGAACAAAGCTGGGACAATCTTGCCATTGCCCCTTCAAACCAATATCCCACACAGAACTGTTCCAGCCAAATATTTGCTGAAAGATATTAGCCAGTCTTATTTAGCATGCAAAGAATAATTGTCCGCTTTTTCACCTATGAAGTTTCTGGCCTTCTGCCTTAAACTTGATCACAAACCATTCTTTTCTTTACTGCTTCATTTATAAAAGGTTATGAACTCCCTCAAATTCAAAAGAAAAATAGTGTCCATGAATTAAACAGTTCTTACATTCAATGGCTGCTATATATCCAATGGGAAAATAGAAACTAACATGTATCTGAAAGGATGAAAAATAATAAAAAACATGCAGTACTGATACCACTTTTCAGATTTCATCAGAATGCAATCATTTAACTTGTCCCATTATTTTTCCCATAAACACTGAATACCACCTTTATTTACAATCTTAGAAAAAACTGCTGTTCTTTCTGTGCTAGAACAGTGTTTCCAACTGCTAATCATAATCTATTAATGGGTTATAAATTAATGCAGGGAGTTCAGACATTTGTAAGTATTAAAAGGAAATATGAGAGATTATCAAAGTGTGTCACACATAGTAAAGGTAAGTAATATATTTCAGGAAAACTGATTCTGATATAAATACACACACACACACACACACACACACACGCAGTTGATTCTTCTTATCAAGGTAGTTATGTTCTGTTCAGTTGCCTTAAACACTGAACCATTGCTTCTAGTGGATATATTGGGTTAGATTCCTATGAACCATGGGTCACAACATTTTCATCCACTGATCAATACATATCCTTGTTTTCTGTGTGTTTCTATTTCAAGACACTCTACTAATATATATTGATTAATTAACATTGAATTAATGGATGACAGCACTATACCTCATGCCTTAATGAAGTTCACTGAACATGTATTTTCTCCATGTGACACATCACATCCCTCTTATATTTTGGAACACTAGATACCATTTCAGTACTGTGGTTGGGGACAATTTTAAACAGCAAAATCATAAACAGAAAGTACAAAATACTAAAGTGTGGCATTAAATAGACCACAGAAAGGACACTTATTTACAGTATGACAGCTGAAACAAGAACTCTAAGCATTACATTTTTTGACCTCAGCTAGGAACTTACATGTAAGACAACTCAATTTTTTTGTTTCTCTGTGCATGCTCATGTCCTCAACTGACCATAAAATGACTGTAATATTGATTTGGGTGTTATAAATAAACATCAGTGAGTTGGTGAATTACCAAATATGGAATCTTTCAATAATCAGGATTGACTATCAAAGCTGTTATATACTGAAGCTTTTGCATAGAAGGGAAATAATTAACAAAACAAAAAGGCAACCGACTGAATAGGACAAGATATTTGCAAATGATATATTAGATAAGGAATTAATATCTCAAATATATGAAGAACTTACAAACGTAACACCAAAGAACCCAAACAATCTGATTAAAAAATGAGCCGAGGACCTGAACAGACATTTCTCCAAAAAAGACATACAGATGGTCAACAAACATGAAAAGATGCTCAACATCACTAATCATCAGAGAAATGCAAATCAAAACCACAATGAGATACTACCTCACACCTGTCTGAATGTCTAGTATCAAGACAAGAAATAACAAGTATTAGTGAGGATGTGGAGAAAAGGAACCCTCGGGCACTGTTGGTAGGAGTGTAAGCTGGTGCAACCATTGTGGAAAACAGTACAGAGATTCCTCAAAGAATTAAAAACAGAATTACCACATGATCTAGTAATTCCACTAGTGGGTATTTACCCAAATAAAAGAAAAACACTAATTCAAATGACATATGCACCCCTATGTTTACTGCAGCATTATTTACAATAGCTTATGGAAGCAACCCAAGTGTCTATCAATAGATGAATGGATAAAGAAGATGTGGTACACGTATAAAATGGAATATTTCTCATCCAGAAAAAAGAATGGAATCTTGCCATTTGCAATGACATAGATGGAACTAGACAGTATTATCCTAAGTGAAATAAGTCACTCAGAGAGAGACAAATACCCTATGATTTCACTCCTATGAGGAATTTAAGAAACAAATGAGCAAAGGGAAAAAAAGGAAAAAGAGAGAGGTAAATGAAGAAACAGACTCTTAAATATAGAGAACTGATAAACTGATGGTTACCAGAGGGGAGGCAGGTGGGGAGGATAGGTTAAATAGATGATGGTGATTAAGGAGAGTACCAGGTGTTGTACAGAAGTGTTGAATAACTGTATTGCATACCTGAAACTAATATTATCCTGTATGTTAACTAACTGGAATTTAAATAAAAACACTTATACCTTAAAAAAAAAGTCATAATAATGTTGTATGATGACAGATAGTTACTACACTTATTGTGGTGAGTGCTGAGTAATGTACAGAACTGTGGAATCAGTATGTTATACCCCTAAAACTAATATAACATTGTATGCCAATTATACTTAAAAAAAAAGCTGTTGGATATTAAAAGTTTGCTTTAACTAAAATAATTTATGAATATATTTATATTAATTAATGCCACAAAGTTTATATATAAATGTTAATACAATAAAAATACTATAGGTAAGACATGCAAAGTATGTAACATAATAGGTAACTGACAGAAAACCACTGATGATATGAAAAATGGAGACTCCTTAGGAGCAAATCACCTGTGTCCTTCATGGAGCCTTAGCCCAATGCCTTTCTCTACAAATTTGCTATATATGAATGGTAGCCAAAGGTGGTACAACTAGTCTTGGAAGAGTTCTATTTCAGACTGAAGTAGCTGTTCATATCCAGAAAAGTTCAGTTGTGGCAGCTTTATCTAAACAATTCTATAGCATAGTCCTTCCTAGTTTGTTTTTCTCCTCTGAATTGGTCTGGGAGGTGATAGGATATGAGATTAGGAATTCCCTGCAACCTACTAAGGCTTATGAATGCTTGTGCCAGAGTGTGAGACCACTGATTCTCCTCAGATTTCTGACTGTCATTTTTTGAAAAGAAAAAAATAAAATCACAAAATGACCACTTGGAGAGCAGACTATCTTCTTACTGAATCCAACCTAGGGTTGCCAGATTTAGCAAATGAAAATACAGAATGCCCAGTTAAATTTGAGTGATTTCTAATCACCTATGCTAATATAAATTGAGATAAAAGACAAAATATTGCATGGGACAGAATTATACTAAATTATTTGTTGTTTATCTGAAACAAATTTTAAAAATATCTAAACTACATACCTCTTTCTTTAATCATATTTCCCTCATGATTTGATTGTCTTTAACAGTTATTTACCTTGCAAAATTTACTTATAAAATTTTGCATTACAGTCTATGTTTAATTTGCATTGTGACATAGTTTCTACAGTGGTCCATGGAAAATTTTTTAGTTTCTTCTTGTCCACTGAACATTCATTAATGGAAAAACACATTCAATATTAGTATTATTAACTGGTATGTACTGTCATAAACTTTTAGAATCACTTTTTAAATTTAGTTTGTTGAAGCACATAATACCATCTTCTACCATATAACTTAGTTTTTTAATCTTCAGGATTATATTCCATTGATTGATAAATGACTTTTGAAAATGTTGTCCACTGACAAAAGCATTGTTGTCAATGTTTGTTCCTTTCTTCAACATTGCACATGATAATTCCACTTGCTCCCATGCTAGAAGAGTATTTAGAAACATCCATATAAAAGAATAAAATCCTTCAAGGGATTAAATCATATAACAAAACAGTCATGACAAGTGTCATAATAATAATCCATTTCAAGTCAGAACTTCTTATCTTGTTCATAAGTAATATCCCTTTTAAGAACAGTCTTGACACTTGAAGGGATAAATTTTTCTGTAATTCTTTAACATATTCCACAATATTCTTTTTTTTTTTTGAATTAATTTTTATTTTATTTTATTTTTTATTTTATTATTTTTTTTATTTATATATGAAATTTATTGTCAAATTGGTTTCCATACAACACCCAGTGCTCATCCCAAAAGGTGCCCTCCTCAATACCCATCACCCACCCTCTCCTCCCTCCCACCCCCCATCAACCCTCAGTTTGCTCTCAGTTCTCAACAGTCTCTTATGCTTTGGCTCTCTCCCACTCTAACCTCTTTTTTTTTTTTTTTTTCCTTCCCCTCCCCCACGGGTTCCTGTTAAGTTTCTCAGGATCCACATAAGAGTGAAACCATATGGTATCTGTCTTTCTCTGTATGGCTTATTTCACTTAGCATCACACTCTCCAGTTCCATCCACGTTGCTACAAAAGGCCATATTTCATTTTTTCTCATTGCCACGTAGTACTCCATTGTGTATATAAACCACAATTTCTTTATCCATTCATCAGTTGATGGACATTTAGGCTCTTTCCATAATTTGGCTATTGTTGAGAGTGCTGCTATGAACATTGGGGTACAAGTGCCCCTATGCATCAGTACTCCTGTGTCCCTTGGATAAATTCCTAGCAGTGCTATTGCTGGGTCATAGGGTAGGTCTATTTTTAATTTTCTGAGGAACCTCCACACTGCTTTCCAGAGCGGCTGCACCAATTTGCATTCCCACCAACAGTGCAAGAGGGTTCCCGTTTCTCCACATCCTCTCCAGCATCTATAGTCTCCTGATTTGTTCATTTTGGCCACTCTGACTGGCGTGAGGTGATACCTGAGTGTGGTTTTGATTTGTATTTCCCTGATAAGGAGCGACGCTGAACATCTTTTCATGTGCCTGTTGGCCATCCGGATGTCTTCTTTAGAGAAGTGTCTATTCATGTTTTCTGCCCATTTCTTCACTGGATTATTTGCTTTTCGGGTGTGGAGTTTGGTGAGCTCTTTATAGATTTTGGATACTAGCCCTTTGTCCGATATGTCATTTGCAAATATCTTTTCCCAGTCCGTTGGTTGCCTTTTAGTTTTGTTGGTTGTTTCCTTTGCTGTGCAGAAGCTTTTTATCTTCATAAGGTCCCAGTAATTCGCTTTTGCTTTTAATTCCCTTGCCTTTGGGGATGTGTCGAGTAAGAGATTGCTACGGCTGAGGTCAGAGAGGTCTTTTCCTGCTTTCTCCTCTAAGGTTTTGATGGTTTCCTGTCTCACATTCAGGTCCTTTATCCATTTTGAGTTTCTTTTTGTGAATGGTGTGAGAAAGTGGTCTAGTTTCAACCTTCTGCATGTTGCTGTCCAGTTCTCCCAGCACCATTTGTTAAAGAGGCTGTCTTTTTTCCATTGGATGTTCTTTCCTGCTTTGTCAAAGATGAGTTGGCCATACGTTTGTGGGTCTAGTTCTGGGGTTTCTATTCTATTCCATTGGTCTATGTGTCTGTTTTTGTGCCAATACCATGCTGTCTTGATGATGACAGCTTTGTAGTAAAGGCTAAAGTCTGGGATTGTGATGCCTCCTGCTTTGGTCTTCTTCTTCAAAATTACTTTGGCTATTCGGGGCCTTTTGTGGTTCCGTATGAATTTTAGGATTGCTTGTTCTAGTTTCTAGAAGAATGCTGGTGCAAATTTGATTGGGATTGCATTGAATGTGTAGATAGCTTTGGGTAGTATTGACATTTTGACAATATTTATTCTTCCAATCCATGAGCAGGGAATGTCTTTCCATTTCTTTAAATCTTCTTCAATTACCTTCATAAGCTTTCTATAGTTTTCAGCATACAGATCCTTTACATCTTTGGTTAGATTTATTCCTAGGTATTTTATGCTTCTTGGTGCAATTGTGAATGGGATCAGTTTCTTTATTTGTCTTTCTGTTGCTTCATTGTTAGTGTATAAGAATGCAACTGATTTCTGTACATTGATTTTGTATCCTGCAACTTTGCTGAATTCATGTATCAGTTCTAGCAGACTTTTGGTGGAGTCTATCGGATTTTCCATGTATAATATCATGTCATCTGCAAAAAGCGAAAGCTTGACTTCATCTTTGCCAATTTTGATGCCTTTGATTTCCTTTTGTTGTCTGATTGCTGATGCTAGAACTGCCAGCACTGTGTTAAACAACAGCGGTGAGAGTGGGCATCCCTGTCGTGTTCCTGATCTCAGGGAAAAAGCTCTCAGTTTTTCCCCCTTGAGGATGATGTTAGCTGTGGGCTTTTCATAAATGGCTTTTATGATCTTTAAGTATGTTCCTTCTATCCCGACTTTCTCAAGGGTTTTTATTAAGAAAGGGTGCTGGATTTTGTCAAAGGCCTTTTCTGCATCGATTGACAGGATCATATGGTTTTTCTCTTTTTTTTTTGTTAATGTGATGTATCATGTTGATTGATTTGTGAATGTTGAACCAGCCCTGCATCCCAGGAATGAATCCCACTTGATCATGGTGAATAATTCTTTTTATATGCCGTTGAATTCGATTTGTCCACAATATTCTTTAAGGGTTGGAGGACTTCAGTAACACTGTTCTTCTTTCAATTTGCATAATCCTATTACTAAAGAGATATTGAAAGTATGATCAAGAAATAAGTAGGCTTCGGGGCGTCTGGGTGGCGCAGTCGGTTAAGCGTCCGACTTCAGCCAGGTCACGATCTCGCGGTCCGTGAGTTCGAGCCCCACGTTGGGCTCTGGGCTGATGGCTCAGAGCCTGGAGCCTGTTTCCGATTCTGTGTCTCCCTCTCTCTCTGCCCCTCCCCCGTTCATGCTCTGTCTCTCTCTGTCCCAAAAATAAATAAACGTTGAAAAAAAAAAAAAAGAAATAAGTAGGCTTCACTCAATGGATTATTTTAATTTGGGAGTCTTTTCTTTAAAATTAAAGTATGATTTAAGTGCTTCAAATAAACTGAGGATTTTCTTAAATGACTTTGTTCAAAATAGCCAATGGATTCTAATCTAAATCCAAGAGAACTGAAGATTTCTGAATGTCAATAATATCACAAAAATATTATTATTAAAAAAGCCTTCCTAAGATTTTATATTTTAGAGCAGTGTTACATAGGAAACAGTTCAATAAAAAATTGGGCAAAATATTTGAACAACAGTAAGGAACTACTGCTATCTAAAACAATATGGATGAATCTCAAATGTATTAAGCTACGTGAAAGAAGCCAGAAAGAAGGCTATATATTGTATGTTTTCATTCATACAACATTTTGTATAAGGCAAAACTGTAAAGACAGAAAACATATCAGTGACTATACTGTTTTTCTTAACTATTTATTTTTCATCTATCCATGTTGAGATGTAGAGTTCTAGTTCATTTCTTTTTAACTGCTATATAGTTATATAATTATATATTTTAGATTTAAAAAAATGTTTATTTATTTTGAAACAGAAAGAGAGAGAGAAAGAGAGAGGGAGAGAGGGGGAGAGAGAGAAGGATGGGAGGGGCAAAAGAGAGGGAGAGAGAATCCCAAGCAGGCTCTGTGCTATAGGCATGGAGCCCAACATGGGGCTTGATCTCATGAACCATCAGATCATGACCAGCCCAAAATCCAGAGTCAGCTGCTCAACTGACTGAGCCACTCAGGCACCCCAGTTATGTTATGCATTTAAAAATATATCATTCTTCATTCATCTAGTCCCCTAGTGATGGACATTTAGGTTGTTTCTGGGTTTTTTTGCTAATATAAGAAACAGCAATGAATATCACGGATCACATTTATTTTTAATTTATATTTTAGTTAGTATACAGTGCAATACTGGTTTTAAAAGCAGAATTCGGTGATTCATCACTTACATACAACACCCAGTGCTCATCACAAGTGCCCTTCTTAATACCCATCTAACTCATCTCCTACCCCCCTCCCTCCATCAACCTTCAGTTTGTTCTCCATCATTAATAGTCTCTTATATGTTCATCTGTTTTGTTTCTTACATTCATCATGAGTGAAATCATGATATTTGTCTTCTCTGACTTATTTCGCTTAGCATAATACATTCTTAGCTCCATCCATGTCACTGCAAATGGCAAGATTTCATTTTTTTGATGGCTCATGTTCCATTGTATATGTAAACTACATCTTCTTTATCCACTTGTCAGTCGATGGACATTTGCGCTCTCTCCATAGTTTGGCTATTGTTGATAATGCTGCTATAAGCATTGGGGTGCATATACCTCTTCGAATCTGTATTTTTATATGATTTGGGTAAATACAATAGGGAAACTGCTGGATTGTAAGGTAGTTCTATTTTTAGTTTTCTGAGGAACCTCTATATTGTTCTCCAGAGTGGCTGCACCAGTATGTATTCCCACCAGCAGTGTAAGAGCATTCCCCTTTCTCTACATCTTCACCAACACCTGTTATTTCTTGTGTCGTTGATTTTACTTATTTTTCTTTTTTTAAGTTTATTTATTTATTTTGAGAGAGAGAGAGAGCGAGAGTGAGAGCGAGAGTGAGAGAGAAAGAGAATCCCAAGCAGGCTCCACACTGCCAGTGCAGAACCCAATGTGGGGCTTGAACTCACAAATTGGGAGACCATGACCTGAGCCAAAACCAAAAGAATGACACTCAACTGACTGATTCACCCAAATGCCTTCTCTTGTGTTTTTAATTTTAGCCATTCTCACAGGTATGAGATCATATCTCATCGTGGTTTTGATTTGTATTTCCCTGACGATGAGCAATGCTGAGTATCTTTCATGTGTCTGTTAACCATCTGGATATCTTCTTTGGAAAAGTGTCTATTCATGTCTTTTGCCCATTTCTTAATTGGGTTGTTTTTTGAGTGTTGAGTTTGAGTGATAAGTTCTTTGTAGATTTTAGATACTAACCCTTTGATATGTCATTCGCAAATATCTTCTCCTATTCCACTGGTTGCTTTTTAGTTTTGTTGATTGGTTCCTTTGCTGTGCAGAAGCTTTTTATCTTGACATCCCAATAGTTCATGTTTGCTTCAGTTTCCCTTGCCTTTGGTGCTTGTCCACATTTTTTTTTTTTAAAATGAGAACTTTTTTTTTTTAATGTTTATTAAACATTAAATGTCAGCACAGAGCCCAATGTGGGGCTTGAACTCACAGACTGTGAGACCATGACCTGAAGTCAGACGCTTAACCGAGTCACCCAGGTGCACCAAAAAAATGAGAACTTTTAAGATCTACTCTCTTAGTAAATTTCAAATATGCAATACATTATATACTGTAGTCACCATGCTATATATTACATCTAGAAGTTTGTACTTTTTGATCCCCCTTCACTCATTTTGCCTATCTCCCCTGCCCTCTGCCTCTGGCAACCACCTATCTCTTCTCTGCATTTATGAGCTAATTTTGTATGTTTGTTTGTTTTTGTGTTTTTTAATTCCACATAAGATCATATGTTATTTATCTTTCTCTGTCTGACTTATTTCACTTAGCATAATGCCCTCAAGGTCCATTCATGTTGTCACAAATGGTGATATTGCTTCCTTTTTTTATGATTGAATAATATTCCATTGTATATACATACCACACTTTCTTTATCCATTAATCCATCAATTATGATTACTAGATTAGGACACTTAGGTTGTTTCCATATTTTGGCTAAGTAATGCTGCAATGAACATGGGAGTGCATACACCTTTTTGAGTTAATGTTTTTGTTTTCTTCAGATAAATACACAGAAGTGGAAGTGCTGGATCATATGGTAGTTTTATTTTTAATTAAAAAAAATTTTTAATGTTTACTTATTTTTGAGAAAGAGACAGAGCGTGAGTGGGGGAGGGGCAGAGAGAGAGGGAGACAAAGAATCTGAAGCAGGCTCCAGGCTCTGAGTTGTCAGCACAGAGCCTGACACAGAGGTCAAACCCACAAACCGTGAGATCATGACCTAAGCTGAAGTCAGATGCTTAACTGACTGAGCGACCCAGGCACCCCTATTTTTAGTTTTTTGAGAACCTTCCATACTGTTTTCAACAGGGGCCACAGTAATTTACATTCCCACCAACAGTGCAAGAAGGTTCCTTTTCTCCACTTCCTCACAGCATCTGTGTGAGAGATTTGGGAGTAGGACCGAGAGACTGGGAAGCAAACCTGTTAGAAGACTTAGCACTCAGTAGGAGAGAGAGAATGAGGGCCATTAGACTTTTGTTTTCCCCAAATACTAGTAATTATAGTACTGAATAAAATAAGTGCCAAAGTTTTGGGGTCTTATTTAAAAGGAATCACGGTGCAAATAATCCTAGGAACATTTGGGCAGTGACAAGGAAAGGGCTCAGACTTCATAAATAATCATGAAATTCATAATAGCTCCCCTTATTAGGATTTATGTGTGTGTGCTGGACACTGAGCAGTTTTCCATACATTACTTCCACAAAGTCATCATGAAGTAGGCAATTAATTCAGTGCAGTGGCTAAAAGCCATGTTCAAAGGTCAGAAAATCTTGGCTCTGTCACTTACTGGTTGTGCCAACTTAGGACCCACTTTCTTAATCCCTATGATGTGGATAAACAGTGTTACCATGTATGATCATTTCAAGGACTACATGAGATAATGGGCTTAGATTATTGTGTATAGGGCATATCGTGTTCTAAGTGCTCAGTAAGTGTTAGGTATTATAACATAATTTTGCAGATGAGGAAACTGAATCTTAGAGAAACTAGGTTTCTTTTCCAAAGTCACAGAGTAGGTAACAGGCAGCAGTTTGACCTAGATATATCTGACTTCAAAGTCTCTGATCTTAATCATTACTTTTTACTAGTTCTCAACATCTGAGATACAGGTCTGGAGGTGATAACATATATGCCCATGAAAAGAGAAAAACTGATTTTTTTTTCACGACAAGAAAATATTATGTGATGTAGCAATTGTTGTATTCTCAGTCATAAGACAGTGGACGCTAAGACTAACCAACAGACATGTCTGTTACTTGAGGTTCGATTATAATACTCTCATTAATTAAGGTATTTGAGAGAACGTTATGCCAATTGTAGACTTGATGGAAATGGAATAAGGAATCCAGAAGAAATGGTTACCACTTTTCAAAAAGCTATTTTTTAAACTCAAAGTATAATTAACAGTGTTATATTAATTTCAAGTGTACAATATAATGATTCAATAATTCTACTATTGGGCACATTACTCAATGCTCATCATGGTAAGTGTACTCTTAATTCCTTTATCTATTTTACCTATTCCTCCCACCCACCTCTCTCTGGCAATCACCCATTTGTTCTCTGTATTTAAGTCTATTCTTTTGTCTCTTTTTGTTTGTTCATTTGTTTTGTTTCTTAAATTCTGCATATGAATGAAATCATATAATATTTGTCTTTCTCTGATTTGATTTACTTAGGATTGTATCCTCTAGGTCCATCCATGTCATCACAAATGGCAAGATTTCATTCTTTTTTATGGCTGAGTAATATTCCATTGTGTAGTGTGTGTGTGTGTGTGTGTGTGTGTGTGTATGTATACATATATGCGTGTGTATATGTATGTGTGTGGATATATTACATCTTCTTTATCCATTCACCTATTAAAAAATTTTTTTTGTTAATGCTTATTTATTTTTGAGGGAGAGACAGAGCATGAGAGGGGGAGGGGCAGAGAAAGAGGGAGACACAGAATCTGAAGCAGGCTCCTGGCTCCGAGCTGTCAACACAGAGCATGATGTGGGGCCAAACCCACAGACCATGAGATCATGACCTCAGCAGGAGTCGGATGGTTAATTGACTGAGCCACCCAGGCACCCCCCATTCATCTAAGATGGACACTTGGGTTGCTTCTATATTTTAGCTATTATTATTATTATTATTATTATTATTATTATTATTATTATTAGCTATTATTGTTAGCATTATTGCTGCAATAAACACAGGGCTGCATATATCTTTTTGAATTACTGTTTTCATTTTCTTTCAGTAAATACCCAGTAATGTGGAATTACTAGGATCATGTGGTGATTCTATTTTTAATTTTTTGAGGAACCTCCACACTGTTTTCCCCAGAAGTTGCACCAGTTTACATTCCCACCAACAGTGCAAGAGGGCTCCTTTGCTCCACATACTCACCAACACTTGTTGTTTCTTGTCTTCTCAATACTAGCCTTTCAGACAGGTGTGAGGTAACATCTCACTATGGTCTTGATTTGCATTTCCCTGATGATTAGTGACTTGGAACATCTTTTCATGTGTCTATTGGCCATCTGAATATCTTTTTTTGAGAAATGTCTATTGTTTCTCTGCCTATTTTAAAATTGGATTATTTGCATTGTGTAAGTAAGTTCTTCATATTTTGGATATTAACCCCTTACCCACTATATAATTTGCAAATATCTTCTCCCATTCAGTAGGTTGCCTTTTCGTTTTGTTGATGGTTTCCTTTGATGTGCAAAAGCATTTTATTTTGTTGCAGTCCTAGTAGTTTAATTTAGCTTTTTTCCCCTTGCTAAAAGAGACGTATCTAAAAAAATGTTTCTATAGCTGAAAACTATAGTTGTTTCTTAAAAAATAATATTGTACCAATTTCCAACTGCACTGGCATTAATTCAATATTGGGCAGTTGAACTGGACATTTTGTCTTTTAAGTTTCTACTAATCATAAATGCCTGGTAGTGATGTTGTATACCTGCCCATATAGACAGAACCCCTATTCAAGTCCCTTATGATACTGTTTATCCAAATTTAGGCAGATAGTTCAGAGTTGTAGAGTAGCAACTAGGTTAAGGGTTTCATTTCAAACTCTTAGGAACAGAATAACAATTCTAATTAAGGTATTTAGATAACTTGCTTAGTTACTAAACCGATGTAGATTTCTGAGTTTAGATCTTAACTTTTAGTTAATTGTTTGGTTTTCACAATAAATTGGGTTTTATGTTTCCCTTTGGGATGCCCTTATTAACACCACAGTTTTAACTCCTTAATTTACAAGATTTGAAATATGTTAATTACTTTTTCCCCAATAGCTTTACTGAGGTATAACTGACGCATAATAAACTGCATATATTTAAAATGTATATTTTGATAAGTTCTGATATATGTATATAACTGCGAAACCATTACCACAATTAAGATAGTAAAAAGTATCTATTAAAATTTCCGGGGTGCCTGGGTGGCTCAGTGGGTTGAGCGTCCGACTTCGGCTCAGGTCATGATCTCACGGCTCGTGAGTTTGAGCCCTGCGTTGGGCTCTGTGCTGGCAGCTCAGAGCCTGGAGCCTGCTTCAAATTCTATGTCTCCCTCTCTCTCTGCTCCTCCCCTGCTCATGCTCTGTCTCTCTCTCCTTCAAAAATAAATAAAAACATTAAAAAAAAATTTCCTCATGACCCTTTACCATCCCTTCTTTCTACCTTTCCCCCAGCCCATGAAGACACTGATCTATTTCCTTCGCTATAGATTAAAATGTATGGTAGACAGAGTTTTAAGATGACCCCTAATGATCCTTCTGCTTATATAATCCCCACTCCTTTGAGTGTGAGGAGAATGTGTAAATATGATGATGCATCATTTCCATGACTACGTCTCATTATGTGGCAAAAGGGATTTGACAAATATAATTGAGTTTAGTAATCAGCTGACCTTAAGGCAAAGAGATTATTTGGATAAAGCTAACCCAGCCAAATGAGATCTCTAAGAGCAGAGGTATTTTTGGCAACTTGTTAGGCAGCAATAGAAAACTAGTACAGATTTCTGAACATGGAAGTGGGGTGCTGCTATAATTCCTAAAACGTGGGAGTGGCTTTAGAATTTGCCAGTGGGTGGAGGCTGGAAGACTGTTAGTAGAAATATAGATGTTAAAGTCATAGCTGGTGTGGTCTCAGAAGGAAGTAAGCAAAGCATTACTGGAATCTGGAGGAATGAGAATTTTTGTTATCTTCATGGAAGATATCTTAGCAGAACTGTGTCCTGCAGTTATGTGGCAGACTTGTAAGCAATGAACTTGGATATACAGTTAAGGAGATTTGTAAGCAAAGTGTTGAAGATGGGGCCTGGCTCCTTCTTGTTGCTTATAGTAATATGCAAGAGGAGATAAATACATTGAGAACTGTTAAAGAAAAATGAACTAGCACCTGACAGTAACTGAAAAATCTCTGCCACCCCAATAGCAAAAGATGCTAAAATTAAGAGATTCACTGCCGGGAAGGCATGATCTAGAAAAAAGACTGAGGGTATGACTCTACAATCCTTTGCTGAAACCCAGGAAAGTTATCCAAAGATCAGAATATTTGCAAGAGTTTAAGAGGGTTCTTTGTGGATCTTTTAACTCAAACCAGAGGTCCTCTAAGAAGTTTCAGGGCATTGTCCTTTAGTCATCTTAGCAAATGCCAAAGGTACAGAAGGGATTATGTGGAAAGGTCTGTGGATATGACATTTGTATGACTGAGTGAAATTCATGGAAGGCTTCCTGAAAAATTTGTATCAGTGGAGACACTGACGGCTTAGATTAAAAGGGACAGAGAGAGTATGAAATGAAAAGAGGCTGCTTGGGGAAGGTGTTTAGCTATGAATTTAACTTCTTTAATAGATGTAGAGTTATTTATTTCTTCTTGGGTGAGCTCTGGTGGTTTCAAGGAATCTATCCATTTCTATAAATTGTTGGATTTATTGGCATAAAGTTGTTCTTAGTATTCCCTTTTTGTCTTTTGATGTCTATAGAATCTGTAGTATTTTCATCTCTCTCATTCCTTATATTGATAATTATGTCTTCTCTCATATTTCTCTGATTAGTCTGATTAGAGTCTGATAAATCTTATTAAGCTTCTTAAAAATCCAGCTCTTGGTTTCACTGATTTTCCTCTATTATTATTATTATTATTATTATTATTATTATTATATTTTTATTTTGCTGATTGTAGTTCTGATTTTTTATTTCCTTTTACTCAATTTGAATTTAATTTTTTTTAGTTACTTAAGGCAGAAGTCATAGTCATTGTTTTGAGACCTTTTTCTTTTCTTCTTTTTTTTTTTTTTTTTTTTAATTTTTTTTTTTTTTCAACGTTTATTTATTTTTGGGACAGAGAGACAGAGCATGAACGGGGGAGGGGCAGAGAGAGAGGGAGACACAGAATCGGAAACAGGCTCCAGGCTCTGAGCCATCAGCCCAGAGCCCGACGCGGGGCTCGAACTCACGGACCGTGAGATCGTGACCTGGCTGAAGTTGGACGCTTAACCGAATGCGCCACCCAGGCGCCCCTTTTCTTCTTTTTTTAAATGTTAATTTATTTGAGAGAGAGAGAGAGAGAGAGAGGGCTAGAGAGAGCACATGAGAGCAGGGGAGGGACAGAGAGAGAGAGAGGGAGAAACCCAAGCAGGCTGTACATTCAGCACAGAGCTGGACAGGGGGCTCAATGCTACAACCGTGAGATCATGACCTGAGCTGAAATCAAGAGTCAGATGTTTAACCAACTGAGCTACCCAGGCACCCTGAGACCTTTTTCTATCCTAACACAGGAATTTAGTGCTATAAATTTCCCCCTAAGAAGTGCTTCAGTGACATCCTGAAAATTTTGATCAATTGTTCTGTTTTCATTTTTATTTAATTCAATATATTTTGAATTTCTCTTTGGTTTCCTCTTTTACTGATTGGTTATTTAGAAGTATGTAATTTGGTTTCCAAATATTCAGATTTTCCAGAGATCTGTTACTGATTTCTTTCTTTTGTTACTGACTTCTAATTTAATTCTTTTTGGGTCAGTAACCATACTTTGCATGGCTCAAATTCTTTTAAATTTATTGAGACTTTTTGGGGGGGCCTAGAATACAGTCTATCTTGGTAAATCTTCCACCTGCATTTGAAAAGAATGTTTATTCTGCTATAGTTGGATGAAGTGTTCAATGGATGTCAATTAGATCAAGCTGGTTGGTATTTCTCTTTAAATCTTATCAGCAATGATTTTTCTGTACTAGTTCTATCAGTTATTGAGATCATGTTAATTCAAGTCAAAGGACAAGGAAGAGAGGCTTAGTTCACTAATCTCCACTGGTGTCTCTGTGTGAGAGAAGGTATTGAGTTGCTCCCAGGAGTGACTCAGGACTCCTTAAAATTTGGTTAAGCCCTTTAAGCTATCCATATAAACATGCTGTCTAAATAAAAACAAAGTGCTTGTTATGAAGACACAACTTCATGGCAAATCCTTTTTCCATTCCCTTCATTCTCTTTCAACATTATTGTTTTCCCTGTAATAGTTCTATATATAAATCCTGAACTCACCACTGTTAGGTAGTGGTATATTAGTGCTTTTATGTGGTTCACATCCTTTGGTATTATAACATAAAGAAAAGATTGGAATATTCCTGAAAGTTCTGAAGAAATATACAAAGAGACCTAGATTGTCAAGTTTTTGAACACACAGACTAGATAAATGGTTTAGGGATACCTGCATTATGGTATACATATGGGGTTCAATAGAATGGCGAGTTCAGGGTAGCAAAACTTTCTGCTAAAAATAGTATCTGGTTTTCTATTTTGTCCTTCACAGCTAACACAAATAACTGAGAGATAACAGAGCTGAATATATTGTCTGTATGTACTTTTGCATATCCAGGTATCTTACAATAATTTTGGTATTTTGAATATCTATTTTTAAAATTTAGTTTGAATACTAAACTGATCCATTCTTAAACCTCACATAAGTATTTCTTTAGGTCAGAGAGATTGCATGACAGTTACTATTTATATATGCTAAAGACCCCTCAGGCAATGTCAGGCTGTTGCATGTGGACAGTTTCTTGAATTATAGCACAGAAACTTTAATACCTACCTCAGGAATGATAGGAGTCTTAAATAGGTAGTCATATTTACTAAAGAAACCTAGAGTTTTCTTAGATTGCCAACCTTAGTAAGACAAGAAATGCCAGGGTGACAGAGTTTAAGTGGCTCTTTTCAGATATGTTACACTGATTCTCTATATTTAAGATGCAAAACAGCCTTCCAGGAGCTATTTAATTAAGTGAAAGTAAGTCTGGTCCCTTTGGAACCGAATGGTTCAGTAAGCAAATACATATCAGTATGTGAAGGAAGTGGGGGAAGTTATTATGTGCTTCATAGACACGGTGACACTTTATAACCCCATATCAGGGATCCTAAACAGTGATTGGCTGAGAAAATTATCAAACTGAGTTTAAATTTCAGCAGGTACAAAATTGTCACGCAAAAGTCCAAGACAGTGAGCCACTTTCAGTCTTCAAAGAGAAAGATAAGAAATCCTGGATTTTCAAAGTCCCTTTGAAGGCTTTTAAGGTAAGATGAAACATCCTCTTTACTCAGAACCAACAGATTCCTGTAGAAATTTGAATTTCAGAGAAGAAGCAGACTTGACTTTAAGAAGTGAATAATCCTTATGATTAGATTTTTCCCCTTCTCTTTTGATTTGACAAATCAAGACTATGTATTAAAAGATAGCAGAAAATTATGTGGTAGGGATGGTAATTCCATCTAGAAAAGTATTGCATCACTGAAAAACAGGAATTTTTTTTTTACAGCCACTGTGTTAAAAGTATCAGTTGCTGATAGTCAGAAAACGTATATAGAAAATGAAGCAAATATTTTAAATCTAAAATATTAACAACAGAATGAGTGATTAGAATACTTTACGCACACTTCATGAAAGCTCCATTACTGTTATTTTTATCTAGACAAGCCATCTTTAAGAATCTTGAATCTAAACACATTTTTTTTAGTCTCACCAATGCAATATAAGATGTGATGAGATTTAATAAAAAAGGAAAGAAACAATCTCTTCCTCTCAAACAGTAACAATAGTGACATTTAAACACTGATTCTGTTGGGAAATAAACGTCGATTTAGGAATTTTATTCAACACTTTATGGTACATTTACTTCAAAGTCTGGCTAATCCACTCAGTGATAAGCCCCATGAGGGTAGGGCTCATATCTATTTCCAGGGCTGAGTATCTGGCCCACATTAGGTCTTCAAATGTTGAATGAATGAATGAATGAATGAATGAATGAATGAATCCCAGTTTACATTTAATTTTTTGGTCCCTAAAAAAATCAACTTTCCGCCTAAAAGATTAGTTTTTTTTTTCTTGCCAATTGACATTAGGGTTTTCAAAGCTAGATTAGAATACTTCTACTTAGGATATCTGGAGATTCCGACCTCTATCACATACTTTTTCTGTTTCACGGTATCATAATAGGTTTGGAAAATGAAAGAGGTTTCAAACTGACAAAACTAGGGCCATTTCTATAGCAGTCTTTTGAGCTATTCACTCACCTGTGGATACAGTGGCAAGCATCATGGTGCACTGTGCAATTGTTCTGGCATGGACCTGAAAGAGACCCAAAGTAGTCAGGTTGCTGGACTGCAGTTTAGAAATGGGATGCACATAACCCTGATGTTCACTACAGGTACCTTTCTAGGACACCATGGTTCCTCCAAATCACAGTGTATACCAGCCTTCTGCAGTCTATGTAATAATTAGGTTTGGTACTGCAAAGTACAGTGTAACCCCTGCTTACTAAACAGCTGCCCTTTAACATCTATGCCCTAGAACTCTGTATTATACTTGTCCTGAGGTCACCTCAGTTTCATTTTTAATCCACAGTATTTTTAAAGGAGGTCTAGCTATTCTTGGCTTTCTACTGAACGGCTATAAGAGTAAGCCTTTTTTTTCTCCCCGAAACCATGTCCTCTCTCCTGTGAGGAATTGCCAATAATTCTATGACGGTTGACATTCACTGAGGTTTTATTATGTTTCCACTATCAACATTAAATTCAATCAAAGCTATCTTACGACATGTATTACCATAGTCTATAAACCCAGTGGGAGTTCATGAAATAGGAGTAAAACTTTTTCCCTTTCTATATAGCATCATTACATCAAAAAATATAATTTTCAGTAATAGCAATTTAAATTTTTGATTCACATGTACTACACAATGTCTATTCCAATCTATCTATCTATTAATTATACCATTTCTGAATGTTAATTCTAACATGAATAAAGGATCATGTTGTTAGAAGTTCCACATAATAACTGCTATCATTTATTAAGGGATTGCTAACTACCCAGAACGGTACTAGGCTGTGCTTATACCAGTAAGTATTTATTCACCAACAATTTTTAAAAACCATCTTTTTCTGTACTGAGTGTTGGAATACAGTGATCACCAAAACATTCTCCTAGGCCTCAGGAGCTCTCAGTAGATCAGGGGAACATATATATAACCAGACTATGCTCAAATAGTACAATATGCTACCAGTGAAGTTTGCAGAAGCTACTAGGCGTAAAGAGGATAGAGATATCAAATGCCCTTTGACTTTGAGTCAGAGAATGCTTCTCAGAGAAGATTCTTCTGCTAAGGTAATTGGGATAATCCTAAAGCACAGGTATTATTATCCCAGATGGAGGAAATAAAGGTTTAATAAAACTATTTAAATTTCTCAAGCTCACACATCAAGTAGCAAAGGGAGAACTTTAATCCAGGTCCCTAAATCCAAACTCCATGTTCCTTCCACTAGCCAAGGCTCCTTGATGCTACGAAGTTCTTTCCTTTACAGTCTACTATTGCCACTTGTATGGATTTGGTGTGGGGATGATAAATAATTCATCCTTTAAGCATAATCTTAGATTTAGTTAATACTTAAATAAAACTATTCAGAAGAAATGTTATTACCATCAAGAACAGCAAGACAAAGTTACGGTTATGCCCTTTGCAACTACACAGCTCTGTCCCTTCATTGGCACAGGCAGAAAAAAATCTAGTTAGCGACCTCAGTGCTAAGCCTGATGATGCTCCCTGTATGACTCTGTGAACATTCCAGATATGTTCTGGAACACTGAGTTGTCATAGCCTTCTTCTTGCCCAGGAAAAAGTTAAATGCTTCTTGACCAAAATAATACCTTATTATTAGTGGTTATCATCTTTTGCTTTATAAGTAATTTCATGTTGTTATTTTTTTTCTTTAAAAACAGGTTAATATTCCTAAAGAAAATGAAGATAATTATATATTTTTGCATTTGGTCAGCAGCATGGGCCATTCCAGTAAGTATGTGTTCCTCAGAAAACTCTCCTTACTTTCCTATCTCTTTTAACCTAACATCAAATAATATATATTTAAGATTTTGCAGATAAGTTGTGTCTAAATATCTAGATTTGCATGAAAGACTTTAACAAGATATTTTTGGGGGTCTCCACAAATCCAAATATGCACTCCAATTCATGCTCCCATTACTCAAATTGAAACTCATGTCTTGTCAGATGGATTATTACTTTTAATTGTTTTTTTTAACGTTTATTTATTATTGAGAGACATGAGAGAGACAGAGCATAGGCACTGGAGGGGCAGAGAGGGGGAGACAGAATCAGAAGCAGGCTCCAGGGTCTGAGCAAGGTGTCAGCATAGAGCCGGACATGGGGCTCGAGCTCACAAACCATGAGATCATGACTTGACCTGAAGTTGGACACTTAACTGACTGAGCCACCCAGGTACCCCGAATTATTACTTTTAAAATTCATTCAAATTAGGGGCACCTGGGTGGCTCAGTCAGTTGAGCATCCTCAGTCAGTTGAGCATTTCGGCTCAGGTCATGATCTCGCCATTCTGAGTTCCGGCCCTGTGTCAGGCTCTGTGCTGACAGCTCAGAGCCTGGAGCCTGCTTCAGATTCTGTATCTCCCTCTCTCTCTGCCCCTGCCCCACTCAAGCTCTGTTTCTCTGTCTCTCAAAAATGAATAAATTTAAAAAAATTAGAATAAAATTCATTCAGATTGTAATCCCTTCAGTAGCACGTATAGTAAAATTGTAACAATAAAGAGAAGATTAGCATGGACCCTGTACAACGATAACACACAAATTTGTAAAATTCATTGAGATTAATTTACATTCAATGCCCAAAAGTCATGGAGACTTTAGCCATCTTTGCTCATGCCCTATCAATTTCATTCTAATATCAATGAGGCCTGCATTTTTTAGGAAATTTTCAAGAAATGAAAACAGGAAAAAATCTGATTTTTTTCAACATAGGAGAAAATGTTTCACTCATATACTTTTTTTAATGCTCCTTGGGGAAAATTTGGAATATACAGATAAACACCAAGAAGGAAAAAGTTAGGAAAATTAAACCATTTGTAATTGTATTAGCCAGCTGCTAAGGGTAACATTTTGGTATGTTTTCATAATATCCAGCACATCGGTATTTATGTAGTTGAGAATTTTCTCAACTATTTCAAATGTACTCCTGAAGGACATAGAAGTAGCATATTACTAGCTTTTGTTTCTGCCCTGGCTCTTGTCAGACCTGCTATTTTCTTGGAGGTTTTGGCCAGGTTATACTTAAGGTGGGTCTTGTGCTAGTGTGGGAGGCTTGTACAGAAACACCACAGGTCTATCTCCTCATTTTTATAAGAGACAATTCTCCTGAGATAAGTAGTCTGGTTAGTACTTCAATAAAATTGGTAATACCATTGTGAAAATTATCTGTATGCCTAGTTAAAATTCTACATAAACTATGAAACAAACCACTTTTGTTTTCTACCTGATTAGATCACATTTTGGCCTTTGTGTTCTATATTTTTTTTCTTTATTTAGGGGAAAATGTGTGTCTGTGTGTGTGCACACATGCATGTGTGCATGCATGCATGGACACAAAATCAGAATGTTTTCAGTTTCCAATATTTTCATTTTGGTAGGTTCCTCAAATCAAGCCACTGGAGAGACATGCTGTTGACAAATCTGTGAATGTAAAACTTCTAGAGAGAGCAAAAGTGCCAATACAGGTATAAGATATAAAATGTGTTTCTAAGCTGTTCTTAAAATTCTATTAACTTCCAGAAAACTGATGCTCATCTTTTCAGTTCGTTGTGCTTCAAGATGATATCTACAACTTACTTTGAATTGTTTCTCTTCTCCAGGATGAGTTAAATGCCAATGACACCAACAAAGAAGGTAGTGTCCCCCATGAAAATGAAAGAGGAAGGCAACAGTATGCTGAAGATGGTTACAAAGGAGAAAAAAATGGCTCTGAGTGGGGAGAAGTAGAAGGGAAAAGTTCCTCTACACATTCCATGTTAGTAAATGAAGAGGGGAATACTGAAGATCAAAATGGGGTCACAGGAAAACCAGAAACATATGGTTATGATGGGATACATGCAAAAGAAGGTAGCACCACAGCAAATGGCATTAGGGGACAAGTAAGCATTCTCGACAATGCTGGAATTGTAAATGGGACCAATGTTAATAGAAAAACTGATAAGAATTCAAACAATGGAGATGTTGGAGATGCAAGTCAGAGTGAGGATGCCACTGTTGTCCAAGAAGATGGACATCAAATAGATGGAAGCAGTAACAGTACAGGCCATGAGGATGAAATAAATAGGAATTCCTGTGGAAATGAAGGTAATACAAGTGAAATAACACCTCAGAGAGAAGGTGAGAGAAATGGGAATCAGGAAGGAGTAACACCAGGGGGAAGTGGAGCTGGCAATGGAGAAGATGCTGGTCTGGATAATTCTGAAGGGAGTCCTAGTGGGAATGGGGCAGAGGAGGATGAAGACAAAGGCTCTGGTGATGATGAAGGTGAAGAAACCGGGAATGGAAAAGAGGACACTGGTAACAACAGCAAGGGCCAAGAGGGTCAGCCTCATGGAAAAGAAGATAATGATAATAGCTTAGGGCAAAATTCAATTAGTAGTGAAGATGATGACCCTGAAGACAAAGAAGATCCCCATGACATCGATGGAGACAACACTTCCAAGAGTGAGGAGGATTCTGATGGTATTCTCAAAAATAAAGATAGCCAAATAATAGAAGACATGCAAACACCCAATCACAGAGAAAACAAAGCTGTGGAAAAGAAAATCACTGATGAATCAGAGCCAAGTGCTATTGGGAAGAGCCAAGATAAGGTTAGTTTGTGAAACTGATTTCCTTCAATGGCAGTTTAAATTCTCCCTCTCCATTCACTGATGGTAACATAAAAATAAATCGTAATAGGCGCTCATCTCTTTTTGCACCTAAGCTACGTGAATATTTAATGGGAAAGTTAGAGTTCTTACTAGACTTTGATACAGAACAATTTTTAAAAGCAGATACTTCTGAAAATTTGACTGCAATTTTACAAGTCTAATACTAAATAACTGATTCACCATGTAACTGTTCACACAAGTTCCTACTGAGTAAAAATGCAAACGGGTTGTTTTATAATCTAAATACCAGAGTTCTCTCATGTGAATAAAGCACATTTTCACAAATAGAAGTTTATGAAGTATTGGAAGCTGAACTTCTGTTCCTCTGGTTACCTTCCCCAGTCAGTCTTCCTCAGACCAATGCAGTTTGGCAGCATAACACCAACTAACCAATCATTCTTTTCTTCATATTTCCACAGGGAATAGAAATTGAAGGTCCCAATAGTGGCAACAGAAACAATATTACCAAAGAAGCTGGGAAAGTTAGTGAAGATAAACAGGGTAAAAGACAACATGTAATGGTCATGGGCAAAGGAAACGTCAAGACACCAGGAGAGATTGACAACATACAAGGACCTGGTCAGAAATCAGAACCCGGAAATAAGGTTGCACACAGCAAAACAGGTAGTGAGAGTACTAGTGATGGATATGACAGTTATGAGTTTGATGATGAATCCATGCAAGGAGACGATCCCAACAGCAGTGATGAGTCTAATGATAATGATGATGTCAATTCTGAAGGTGACAATAACAGTGATAGCCGAGGAGATCCTGGTTATGACTCTGATGAATCAAAAGATAATGGCAATGACAGTGACTCAAACGGAGGAGATGATGATGACAGTGACAGCACATCAGATGCTAATGATAGTGACAGTAATGGCAACGGTAACAATGGGAGCAATGACAATGGCAAACCAGACAGTAGCAAAGATAAATCAGACAGTGGTGACAGCAGTGACAGTAGTGACAGCAGCGACAGCAGTGACAGTAGTGACAGCAGCGACAGCAGTGATAGTAGTGACAGTAGTGATAGCAACAGCAGTGATAGCAGCGACAGCAGTGATAGTGACAGCAGTGACAGTAGCGACAGCAGTGACAGCAAGTCAGACAGTAGTGATAGCAGTGACAGTAGTGACAGCAGCGACAGCAGTGATAGTAGTGACAGCAGTGACAGCAAGTCAGACAGCAGTGATAGCAGTGACAGTAGTGACAGCAGCGACAGCAGTGATAGTAGTGACAGCAGTGACAGCAAGTCAGACAGCAGTGACAGCAGCGACAGCAGTGACAGTAGTGACAGCAAATCAGATAGTAGTGACAGCAAATCAGATAGCAGCGACAGCAGTGACAGTAGTGACAGCAGTGACAGCAAGTCAGACAGCAGTGATAGCAGTGACAGCAGCGACAGCAGTGATAGTAGTGACAGCAGTGACAGCAAGTCAGACAGCAGTGACAGCAGCGACAGCAGTGACAGTAGTGACAGCAAATCAGATAGCAGCGGCAGCAGTGACAGTAGTGACAGCAGTGACAGCAAGTCAGACAGCAGCGACAGTGGTGACAGTAGTAATAGTAGTGACAGCAGTGACAGTAGCGACAGCAGTGACAGCAAATCAGACAGCAGTGACAGTAGTGACAGTAGTGACAGCAAGTCAGACAGCAGCGACAGTAGTGACAGTAGTAATAGTAGTGACAGCAGTGACAGTAGCGACAGCAGTGACAGCAAATCAGACAGCAGTGATAGCAGTGACAGCAAGTCAGACAGCAGTGACAGCAGTGACAGTAGCGACAGCAGTGACAGCAAATCAGACAGCAGTGATAGCAGTGACAGCAAGTCAGACAGCAGTGACAGCAGTGACAGTAGCGACAGCAAATCAGATAGCAGCGACAGCAGTGACAGCAGTGACAGTAGTGACAGCAAATCAGACAGCAGTGATAGCAGTGACAGTAGTGACAGCAGCGACAGCAGTGACAGCAGCGACAGCAGTGACAGTAGCGACAGCAAATCAGATGGCAGTGACAACAGTGACAGTAGCGACAGCAGTGACAGCAAATCAGACAGCAGTGACAGTAGTGACAGCAGTGACAGTAGTGATAGCAGTGACAGTAGTGACAGCAGTGATAGCAGTGACAGTAGTGACAGTAAATCAGATAGTAGTGACAGCAGTGACAGTGATAGTAAATCAGACAGTAGTGACAGCGGCAATAGCAAATCAGATAGTAGTGACAGCAGTGATAGTGACAGTAAATCAGACAGCAGTGACAGCAGCAATAGCAAATCAGATAGTGACAGCAGTGATACTGACAGTAAATCAGACAGCAGTGACAGCAGCAACAGCAAATCAGATAGTGATAGCAGTGACAGCAGCAACAGCGACAGCAGTGACAGCAGTGATAGTAGTGACAGTGACAACAGTGATAGCAGCGATAGCAACGACAGCAGTGACAGTGACAGCAGCGACAGCAGCGATAGTGACAGTGACAACAGTGATAGCAGCGACAGCAGTAGCAGCGACAGCAGTGACAGTGACAGCAGTGACAGCAGTGACAGCAGCGACAGCAACAGCAGTGATAGCAGTGACAGTGACAGCAGTGATAGCAGTGACAGTGACAGCAGTGACAGTGCATCTGATAGTAGTGATGAGAATCACAGCAAGAGCAAGGCTGGTAATGGCAACAATGGAGGTGACAGTGATAGTGACAGTGAAGGCAGTGACAGTAATCACTCAACCAGTGATGACTAGAACAAAATAAAAACCCACAAGATTTTTTTTTTTGAAAAGTCTAGTGAGTAATTTACAGGAAATGAAGATTTCTAAGGAAGGAAAGAAAGGGGAGACATAAACAAAAGATGTAAACATTCACAGAAACAGTGAGAGAAATAGTCAAATTGTCAGATTTGGAACCAAGTTCCCACACCCTCAGGAGAGAATCTGAATGCATGATCTTTGGTACGTGCATGTTAAAACACATTCTGAAAAGATTCTGTTAAAAGTACATATCTAAACATAAAAGAACAATTAAAATATTCTTTAATACTTTACATAGAAACCTCAAGTAATCACGTACTACATGATAACTTTAATTTAAATGCCAAGTGCTTCAGGGAATGTAGCAAGTAAACACATCTTAAAAACAACCTGTGGCATTGCTTTAATCTTTCAGTAATTATACATTCTGGATAGATGGTCTGCTTACTGCTGAGTAAAAGATGCTGTTACCATGATATTCAGCTTGGCTACGCATTCATTTGCTTGTTCTAAGGAAGAAATAAACTTGTAACATGAATAAGAAATGCAGCAACAACTGAACCTATCTGGACCATGGGAATAATCTATCTCATTATTGAATGGAATAATTACAATTAGAAAAAATTTAAAGAGTGCTAGTCAGAAAATAATTCAGAGGCTGGTTTACATAACAAAATCTGATGTACAGTATTTCATTCCTGCAAAGCACTGGAAATTTAGCATAATGTTCCTTAAACTATTGACAAAATTGATGCAGTACTTAGAACAGTGTCTTGCCTCCAGTAGCACTCTCCAACTATTAATATATAAATGATACATGAATGAAGGACTCTTAAGAGCGGGTTCACTTTTTGAACTCTATGTTCAGAGCTCTGTTAAGTGGAATTAGCATTTTTCTACTTCAGTCTCACCAAGTCAAACTTGGTTCACATTTCCCTTTTAAACCCCTACATGTCCAAACTCTCAGATCAGACCCTGAGACTCCCTTCTCACTGTTAATCTCTTTAATAAAGTCAACAGTTGCTGGTAGGTAATGCTTTGTAAATTACTCTTCTTTGAGAGTCATATATGCAACTATAATCTGAGCATGGATTGTTCTACTTTTGTATGAATGAGGGTAATTCTTAGTTTTGAGGTAAAGCCCAAACCCTGCAACATGAGGATCTCAAAGATGTATGCAACTAAAAGTGTGCTATTTAAGAGGGTGGAGACAGAATTTATCACCCAAGCTAGGAAATGTTTGAAAGTGAAGGGGGTGCTATCAATAGTCACTTGGCAACAGGAGGTGTAAATTGAGATTGTTCAGGAATACTGGGAGATGCAATAAACATAGCCATAGACCTTTAAGGTATTCTTCAAGATTTAGTACCATGATTTGTAACTTCCCTCTTTTTCCATTTAGGCAATTATTTTTAGATTTGTCTAATCAAAGGTAAAAATCTAGTAGCGAAGTTCTGAATGAAACTTCTTTGATGCTAATTTTCAACCAGTCATCATTTGACAATTTATTTCCTAATATTACGCATATTTTATAGAGTTTCAGTAGGTTTTGTTTCTACCTTCTTTCTTCTTTAATGTAAGAGTTTCTTAGGTGAGATCAGCATTACAAGGAATACTGCTGAAGGATTTAAAAATACTACTATTCATAAACTATTCATACTCATAGTACTGTAACATTTCAAGTCCCTACTATATTATAATCATGTAAATGACTCCAAACTTCTTTCCTTAAAACATGTTCTAGATTTTTAATTCCTTTAGGCTTCAGCTTTTTGTCTTTTTTTAATTTGTAAAGTGTGGCTTCTAGTACCTGTCTCACCTATTTTTAAAGGTTGTTATGAGCATTAAGTCAGGCAATGGATGTGAAACTCTTTGTAAATTATACAAGATATGTAAATTAAAGAGAATTAATTTTGGTGTTACAATAAACCTCTATTTATATGACTATTCACAAGGAAAACTCCCTTAATCTTAATGGGTTTACAAGTCCTTACTCCTTACATCACATTTTGAAGATTTAGCTATTTTTAATTGAAAAAACAACAAGTATATGCACAAAATAAAAATTTCAAACACTATGAAAAGGTATAAATATATTAATTCTTCCTCATCCCAGATTCCTAGTCCTCTACTTCTCTTCCTTGAGGCAATTCCCATTACTAATAACTTGTGAAACTTTCCAGAAATATTCTATGTACATATAAACACCCATGTTCCCTCCCCCCCCTTTTTTTTTTGAGAGAGAGAGAGAGAGAGAGAGCATGTGAGTGGGGAAGATGGGCAGAGGGAGATAGAGAATCTTAAGCAGGCTCAACACTCAGTCTGATACTGAGCTCCATCCCATGACCCTGGGATCAGGACCTGAGTTGAAATCAAGAGTTAGCTGCTCACTCGATTGAGCCACCCAGGTGCGCCATGTATGTTTCCCTTTTAAAAACACATGGAAGTGGGGTGCCTGGGTGGCTCAGTCGGTTAAGCGGCCGACTTCGGCTCAGGTCACGATCTCACAGTCCGTGAGTTCGAGCCCCACATCAGGCTCTAGGCTGATGGCTCAGAGCCTGGAGCCTGCTTCCGATTCTGTGTCTCCCTCTCTCTCTGCCCCTCCCCCGTTCATGCTCTGTCTCTCTCTGTCTCAAAAATAAAACGTTAAAAAAAAAATAAAAAAAAATAAAAAAAAATAAAAACACATGGAAGTCTATTATACACAGTGTGCTTGTATTACTCTTTTTAACCTAAGAGTATGCCTTGAATATTGGCTCACAGCACAGAGATTGACAACTTTTTTTCCCCATAGTTGTGTTGTATTTCATTTTTTGAACTGCCATAGATATTTAATCTGTCTCTTTTTTTGAATCACGTCCTAAGCATTTCTGGTACGAGAGTCCCTGCAGGTAAATAGCCTAGGTTAATAGCTCAAGCTGGATAAATTCCCAACCAGTTCTTATAAAGACTTCACCTTGAGGGGCGCCTGGGTGGCGCAGTCGGTTAAGCGTCCGACTTCAGCCAGGTCACGATCTCACGGTCCGCGAGTTCGAGCCCCGCGTCGGGCTCTGGGCTGATGGCTCAGAGCCTGGAGCCTGTTTCCGATTCTGTGTCTCCCTCTCTCTCTCTGCCCCTCCCCCGTTCATGCTCTGTCTCTCTCTGTCCCCAAAATAAATAAATGTTAAAAAAAAAAAAAAAAAGAAAAAAAAAGACTTCACCTTGAGAAGTATATGGGGGATAAAGGAGATGCTCAGAATCTAGGGCTGATGTCAAAAATAGTGAAGGAAGACTATGATCCTGATTTTCTTATATAATATTTACATTGACCTCTGGAACTTTGAGGCAAAAATAAAGGTGACCCTCTAAAAGGATGTCTCAAGAGTAGATCTTTCGAATATAAGAAGTTTGATATTAGAAAACAATATCTATTTTGTGTTATTTTCTGGAATAAGATTAGTAAGCTATCTGCTAATATTGCCCATGGGAGCAGTATTTTTTAAATTACTTTTCACTTAGTAGGTCATGAAATCAATTTAATGACTCATGCCTTACATTTTGTAAAATGAAAGAATAAAAAGGAAAAATTTAAGAGCATTATAGGTAGTGTTTTATGAAACCTAACAATATTTGCCTCTACATGCATACACACACAATATGTCTAAGTATGCATACACTAAGACATGATTTAAAATATCATTCTGACTCGCTGTAGTAAAAAAAAAAAAAAAAAGATTTGAAAGCCATTGGTTTAGAGAAGCATTATAAAACATTATTGCTGCTAGAAGTCATTTCATATTCACTTTTCACATTCACTTTTCTCTTTACAAACCTGTAAGTTTCTTCCCCACTTTTTAAGCAGTGGTCTAATAAGAAAGAAAGAAATAGTGGTATATGTATAGGGGGGTGGGAAGAATGGTGGTAGGGGGATAGGTTTTTGGATTTATTTGTGCTACAGTAAAAGACCTGAGGTAACACTGTCATCTTTTCAACAAGAGGCTATCATGGAAGTGATGGTGACTTTGCTGAGGATTCAAGATTTCTTTTTGATGGCATGGGTTACTTTGTACCTGACTGAAGATGAACGACCTTAAAATTGGCTCTCAGCAATCATTTTATCCTCTCCACTTAACCTAGGAATTCCTTCCACACCTGCTCACACCACAAATCAGGGAATGCAATAAGGGTTTTGTTTGTTTATAAAATATAAACTTAAAAAAGATTATAAAAAGATAACCTTTAGAGAGTCATACCTACCCATATAAATACATTTTAAATTATTAACTGAAAAGGGATTTCCCAGAAGTCAAAATTGCTTTATGGTTTGTAATGGAAGTTCTGAAAAACTTTGGACCAAAATAGCTAGGAACAATTTTCCTCTCCCTAAAAGGAGCAGGAACAGAATAGAATAGTTCAGTCATAGATGAAAATATCATTGTGTTCTCACAGTGGTCCATTCACTGCTGCTTGCAAGCAAATCCTCTAGAGGATGAAACAAGTCAACAAGATGTTCCCAACCTCCTCCCTCTGCACAGGGACCTTGGGTTCATATGCTAAAAAATAGAAGTCAATTCCTACAGGGCTCTCATATAGCTCAGAAAAACAGTCTAAAGTGTAAAGATCACAATATGTTGGACTCTGTGTGTTTTCTAGTAGTTAGCACAGTCCCAGCTCTGCTGAAACACTGTATTTACAGAGAGCTTTCTCAGAAGGTGCTTCTCTTACTCCCAAGTCCATTATTTTGGGCTTTGCCACTGGCTATATGCCTTCTTCTTTTACCCTTTCCTTCTTTTCCTCCCTAGTAGTTTTCTCTTCAAAGAGATGAAGAAATTGTGGCAAGGAAATGCTTTGTCATTTGCAGAATTTAGTTCCTGGGTGTCTCCCTGTGTGAGGCCCCAGGCAAACCCCACAGTCAGGGACTGCCAGGCTTGAGCTTATATCATGGCCCTTTCCCCCTGCTCCCACCTTTCAGTTGCAACTAGCTGGGACCTAGCTCCGATTCCCTGGTACTTTCCTCACTTGAATCCACTGAATCTTTCCTTCCTATCCCAACTTCATCTCCCTATCTTCAGACCAATCTGAACTGAAGGCAGAAAATACTTAGGCTGTAACAGACCAACACTTGGCACCAAAGCACATTTACTTCTTGTCAATATTATCCGAATATCCCAATTCCAGTAAGCAGACTCTTTTGTCGTCCCCAAATGGCAATCCCCTTTAATCCTTCTAACTGGGCTTCTGCATAGCTTTCTCCTCACATTCTAGTATACTGACCAGAACTGTCCTAGCCCAATCAGCCTAAGATCACCAGCAAACCTGTTGTCTGACACAATGAGGCTTACTGACCCCATGTGAGGAAGGACGCTGTATGTAAGAGCAACCTCCAGTATCTTGGCAAACAAAGAAAAAGAACGAACTATTACAGGATCTTGGGAAAGGGTGAAATTTAGGTGATATTTAAATGAAACAGTGTTTAAGAGGCTCAAAGCAAAGCAGGATTGTGGCTAAAGGATTCATCATCAGGTCGGGAGTGTGAAGTAGACCCAGGCTCTGGTGTCCTTGGAAAGTGCAGGTAAGATGGATGTGGACTGCTTATTCAGAAACCTCTTATCTGAACCTCCGCATCTAGGCTGTAAATTGAGAATGATTCTCTGTGTCCAAGGGCCTCAGACCCCTTAGACAAGAGTGTTTTTTTTTTTAAATTTTATTGATATAATTTTAAACACCAGAGTCTCTAATAATCTATAATTTTAGGGAACAAAGTTTCTCAGAGGTTAATAAAGCAGAAGTAACTCACAGTAGAGGGTTGTTATGTCATTTTACAGTGTCCTTGAGAGTGAGATTTTTTTTTTCCGTTAAGTTTTCAGCTGGCTTTATCTGTGTCTACTCTTTCCAGCCCAAGCTAATTTTTACCTTCTTAGAAGGTATATTTCTGCTAAAACCAAGACTCTGCTTATCTTGCTAGCCTTTTCCCTACTCTCAATGGCTGACTGCTCTTTAAATATTCCCATTCTACATCACCACCTTTGAATAAAAAAATTTTTTTAATGTTTTATTTATTTTTGAGAGAGAGAGACAGAGACAGAGTACAAGTGGGGGAGTGGCAGAGCGAGAGGGAGACATAGAATTCAAAGTAGGCTCCAGGCTCTGAGCTGTCAGCATGGAGACCAACGTGGGGCTTGAACTCATGAACCCTGAGATCATGACCTGAGCCAAAGTCAGACACTTAACTGACTTGGAGCCACCCAGGCACCCCTAAATCACCACCTTTGGACTTTACATCACTCCTATGATTTCTGCTTCTTTTTTGCTGATTACTCTTTGTACCCTGAACACACACTGTTATTTCCTCTTAGTCCCAGTGTTTTGCACACAAATTGCCCCGTTTAAACCCTGCAACATGGCACTTCTCCACTGCCATTTCTCACTGCCTCATGGAGACAGGGAGATCTACGCTCTGTCTCCTCCATTTAGCTATTAGAGGCCTTCAATTGTTTGAGTTCTGGTAGTTAACAGTTCTCATCTCTAACTGAACTTGAGGCCTCTTCTGGAGGTCAAATCGTTGTGCATTAACTTTGTAGATGTTTTCTTCTCAGAAATCTAACTCTAGGTTTCTGAGGTTTGAGTCTTCATTTTTTACGTATGTCTCCTCGCCTTTTTTGGTTTGTCTGAAGAACAGTTAAAAGACTGATGTTTATAACTGGTTCTGGCTTTTATCTTTTGGTACTCAAATTGTCATCAGTCATTATCTGCCAGTTGTTAGGATTGAATTTCATTTTCAAGAAAGTAGTTAAAGAAATGCAGCCATTTTGTTCAGCCAGAGAATCTTATCATAGTCCTCTTTTCCATTCTGACTAGACCCAGGATAAACAAGATAGGAAAACTCCTACAAAAACAATCAGAAAAAAAATCCACATTATGCTTCATGGCTCTACGCTTCAGAAAAAGACTGCCACCTTGAAACAAAATGGCTGTTGATAAGTAAATTTACTCTCAACTTATCAGATAGGTAAGGAATAGTTCAGTAATATTACTGTTGTGAATACATAAATTTAGATAAACATCTTCTTCCTTACCTCTTTTACTTATCTTCAGAGGAGTGTTTGATGGAGAAATGTCCCAATCCAGGATGTCTATAGCTAGAGCTTTGGCAACACCATTGACAACTTTAACTTTTTAGAACTTTGAAATAGTCTTATCCACTTGTAGGTGTTTACAGTATCCACATCAATGCTAATCAAAACCTGGCCAGTGGAGTAGTTACAACGTGTAAACTGTTTTGTTAGACTTTAGAAGGACAGGAATTGAGAATAAGCAATTTATAGCAACGTGACATTGCCATGAAATCCAAGTGTGATCATTTTTCTAGTAATTCATTTTCACTGTATTTATATAAGCATAAATCCAGGAAATATTTGGGAATGGATATTAAGGATGTGGGATAATAGCAGAAGGAACATAAAGTTGAATCAGGCCAAAGTTATTGATATAGGCTAAGCAGAGATTCTACATTTGATATTGCAGTTCAATGAGTTAGAAAGTGCTCTAAGAGTCTGACTTGTTGGTTGATTGAAACATGGACCAAAAGGTGGCAAACCGTGAGTGAATTGGAAATGCCTGACCTCTCTTGATTTGATGTAGAGGAAGGGATTTCAGGGAGATTGAAATTTTAGAGTGGATTTGTCATTTAAGATCTACTTGCCTATACTTGGGAGAATCTAGAAGACATAAATCTCATCAATACTTTGAGAAATACATTTTTTAGGGAAGCCCCAGCATCACTGAAAAGCTCCACGATTGCTCTTATCTATAAGCCAGACCTTACAGTGGGAATCTCAGCTATTCAATTTGAAGCCTAAATGCAATAAAGGTAACTGGATCCCTAAGGTGGCAGGGGCCAAATGGTGGCACTCAACTGCCAAAGGTAAGGTGGGTATGGTTACTGTATTGGACAGCAAAGTCAAAATAGCAACTGGAATTGTCTGACTTGTATAGATGTATGGTATTGGCTAGTTAATCATGGTGCTCCTAGAAGTGAAACTGATGGTGAGCCTAATAAATTCTTTGTCTGTATAAGCAGAAAAATTCTATGTCAAAAGTCTAATTCAAATAATAAAAACAAAGATTTACAGTCCCTCAATCAATTTCCAGACTTGAAACTGTTTATAGATCTAGAACTCCTTGAGGAAGGACCTTAAATACACTACCAGAAACTTATACTGTTGATCTTTCTTCTAACCTTCCCCAAAGGGGCCTATGGCCTTTTACCAGGCCTGTACATCACTGGGGAAAATAAAGCAATGAGATATTGTGGGGACTACAGGACACTGGCTCTAAACTGACACTAATCCTAGGAGACTCAAAATGCCACTGTGGCCCATCAGTCAGAGAAGGGGCTAATGGAGGTCAGGTGAACAATTAGCTCCGGTCCATCTCATAGTGGGTCCACTAGGTCCTCAAACTCATTCTCTGATTATATCCCCAGTTGCAAAATGAGTAACTGGAGTAAACATACTAACAGATGGCAGAATCCCCACACTGGTTTCCTAACCTGTAGAGTGAGGGCTTTTATAGTGAGAAAGTCCAGTGGAAGCATTAGAACTGACTCTACTTAGGAAAATAGTAAATCAAAAGTGATACTGAATCTCTGGAAGATTACAGAGGTTAGTGCCACCATCACAGACTTGAAAGATGCAAGGGCGGTGATTCCCACCACATCCCTATGCAACTATGAAGTTGGTGGTGACTCCAACTTCAGCTGCTATACCAGATGTGGTTTTATACCAGATGCGGTTTCATTGCTTGTGCAGATTAACACATCTGCTGGTACTTGGTATGCAGCACCAATCTGGCAAATGCCTTTATCTCCATCTCTATCCATAAAAACCACCAGAAGCAGTTTACTTTCAGCTTGCAAAGCAGTAATACACCTTCACTTTTTATCTTCACTATACCTATCAACTTTCCAGCCCTATGTCATAATTTACTTTGTAGGAATTTTTATTGCTTATGCCTTCTAGAAGACTTCACATTGGTCTATTACGCTGATGCAACTCATGAGATTCTGCTGACTGGACTAAGTAGAAACGACTCTAGATTTACTGGTAATATATTTGCATGTTAGAAAGTGAGACATAAATCTTACTAAAATTCAGGGGCCTTTTACTTCTGTGGACTTTCTGGGGGTTCAGTGGTATGAGGCATGTTGAGATATCCCTTCTAAGATGAAAGGTAAACTGTTGAATCTGGCCCTTCCTACAACTAAGAAAGAGGCACAAGGTGCAATGGGCCTTTTTGGATTTTGGAGACAATGTATTTAATTTTGGGGAGTGTTACTCTTGTCCATTTATTGAGTGACCCAAAAGCTGCTTGTTTGACTGTGGTCCAAGAGAAGAGAAGGCTCTGCAACAGGTCCAGGTGCTGTGCAAGATGCTCTGCCACTTGGTCCAAATGATCCAGCAGATCCAAAGGTACGTGAAGTTTCAATGGCAGATAGGGATGATGTTTGGAGCCTTTGGGAGGCCCCTACAGGTGAGTTGCATCATAGACCTTTAGGATTTTGAAGCAAAGTCCTGACATCATCTGCAGGTAAGTACTCTCCTGTTGAGAAACAGCTCCTGGCCTGCTACTGAGCCTTTGTAGAGATTGAACACTTGACCATGCGTTACCATGTTACCACATGACATTAGCTTCCTATCATGAACTAGGTGTTACCTGACTCATGAAGCTATAAAGTTAGGCATGCACAGTGATACTTCATCATCAAATGAAAGTGGTATATATGTGACTGGCTTGATAGAGTGGTAAAATGGTCTTTTGAAGACTTAGTACAATGCCAGCCAGGTGGCAATAAGTTGCACTTGGGCAAAGTTCCACAGAAAGCTGCATGTGCTCTGAATCAGTATCCAATATATGGTGCGGTTTCTACTGTAGGATTCATGAGTCTAGGAATCATGGAAGTAGAAATTGGAGTGGCACCATTCACTATTGTCTCTAGTGATCCACTGGCAAAATTTTTGCTTCCTGTAACTGTGACTTTATGCTTTGCTGATCTGGAGGTCTTAGTTCTAGAGGGAGGAATGTTTCCACCAAAGAGACACAACAATTATTCCATTGGACTGGAAGTTAATATTTCTGCCTGGCCTCTTAGAGCTTCTCATGCCTCTGAAACAGCAGGTAACAAGAGAGTTATGGTATTGGCTGGGTGACTGATTATGATACCAAGGTGAAATTGAACTACTACCCCATAATGGAGGTAAGGGAGACTATGTCTGGAATACAGGAGATCTGTTAGGGTGTCTCTTAGTATTACCATGCCCTGTGATTAAGGTCAATGGAGAACTAGAACTACCCAATCGAGACAAACTATAAAAGACAAGTATCAGATCTTTCTTTCTCTGACATATCTCGCTTAGCATAATGTGCTCAAAGTCTATCTATGTTCTCAAAAACGGGAGGACAAGCCAGTCACATTCCTTTTTCATGGCTGAATAATATTTCATTGTGTATATGGAATCTTTTCCACATCTTTTTTATCCATTCATTCACGATGGGCATTTGGGTTGTTTCCGTATCTTAGCTATTATGAATAATGCTGTGATAAACATGGAAGTGCATATATCTTTTCAAAATCCTGTTTTGAATTCCTCTGGGTATATACCCAGAAGAGGAATTGCTGGATAGTACAGTAGCTCTGTTTTTAATTTTTTGAGAAATCTCCATATTATTTTCCATAGTGGTTGGGCCAACTTACATTCCCATTAACAATGTATAGGGGTTAACTTTTCACCACATTCTTGCCAGCACCTGTTATCTCTTGTCTTATTAGATGGTGTCAGTGAAGGTTTTCACACATTTCTATCATGACTGCTACTGGTCTGTCATTGACAATAAGATGCATCTTAAAAGGCTTATTTTCAGATTCAGCTACTCTTTTCCAGGAAAACCTTTTTCCTTTTGCAAACTAAGAGTTGACTATTTTGCAGTTTTTTCATTGGTTGGCTCGTGGAGAGTTGTAAAAAGGAAGTCCCAAGTAGGACAACTTGGAGAACTGATGCTATGGTCTATTCTAAGCATCATTTAAGATTGGCAAAGAAAAATGAGGGACATGATGTACTCAGTGCTATCCGTTTTTATTCTACTAGCAATTTTCTCCAAGATCAGAACATTCTGAGGTCTCCAGATTGGAAAAGAATCAATTTCTGCAGCAGACTAAAATCAACCTTTTTCAAATAACTAAGTTGTGGTATTGTTAAATTCCCAAAGTCTCCAAATAGCAAGATGCAATTTTCAACTGTTCTCACAAATAGGAAAATTAAATTTTTTTTTATCCACTCCCAAACCTCAATACAAAGAATTAATTTAACTACCATTATGGAGAAGAGAAGTATTTTTAAAAACTCAAAAAATTCTGGTGTAAAAATATTACAAGCACTTGTTTACTTAAGATTAGAATGGCGAAACTGCATCAGGAACTCAGAGGAGCTGACCTTAACGATCACATTCAATATTAATTTTCTAAAAAAAGAATATTTATCTAAAAGACTATATATATATACACACACACACACACACACACACTTACATATATATACATATGTATGTATATACGCACTTACCTAAAGACATAAAACAAATGTACAACTTTAACAAAATTTACAAAGCAAATGTGTATGTAGCTACCAAGTTACAAAACAATACTGCTTAGCTCCTCAGGAGCTTCTCCCACACCTCTTCCCCACCTCTATCCCCTTCCTGCTCCCAAAGGCAGCTCTCATCCTAATTATGTAATCACTTCCCTGCTTTTATGCATTCTAAAATACTATCATTATAGTTTTGCCTACTTTCAAACATTATATAAATGATATCATACAATATGGCTTCTTCTGTTTTTGTATTCTTTAACTCAACATTGTTTTTCATTATACATATTAGTATATATCTTGTTTTTGTTTTTTTCATCCCCCCCACCCCAAACCCCTCCAGCAACCCTCAGTTTGTTCTCTGTATTTAAGAGTTTCTTATGGTTTGTCCCTCTCCCTGTTTTTATATTATTTTTCTTTCCCTTTCCTTATGTTCATATGTTTTGTATCTTAAATTCCACGTATGAGTGAAATCATATATTTGTCTTTTTCTGACTAATTTCGCTTAGCATAATACACTTTAGTTCCATCCATGTTGTTGCAAATGCTAAGATTTCATTCTTTTTGATCTCTGAATAATATTCCACTGTATGTATATACCACATCTTCTTTATCCATTCATCAGTCAATGGACATTTGGGCTCTTTCCATACTTTGGCTATTGTTGATAGCACAGCTATAAATATTGGAGTGCATGTGCCCCTTTGAAACAGCACTCCTGTATCCTTTGGATAAATACCTAGTAGTACAATTGCTGGGTCGTAGGGTAGTTCTATGTTTAATTTTTTGAGGAACATCCATACTGTTTTCCAGAGTGGCTGCACCAGTTTGCATTCCCATCAGCAGTGCAAAAAGTTCCTCTTTCTCTGCATCCTTGCCAATATCTGTTGTTGCCTGAGGTGTCAATGTTAGCCATTCTGACAGGGGTGAGCTGGTATCTCATTGTGGTTTTGATTTGAAAGAATTGCCTACTCTTCCTCTAAATCTGTGCTGCACCATGTGGTAGCCACTAGCCATGTGTTAACTGAGCATTTAAAGTTAAATTAATTAAAATTAAATAAGAGTAAACACTCAGTTCCACACTTCCTTTGGCCACATTTTAAGCTCAGTAGCCATGTACAGCTACTGGGTACCACACTGAACCATCTAAATATAGAACATTTCCATGATCCCAGAAAAGTTCCTCCAGGGCCCAAACTATAACTTATTCATTTTATGTCTCATGCCCACCACAGTACCTGACACAACAGGCTTTTGACAAATGTTTCCTGAACTAGAGGAGGTTTACAGTCCAGTGGTGAAAACAGAAAACACAACATGCTATTAAATGAGGTTTCAAAGGCTGAGAACATTACAATAGGGGCTGATATAATAGTTCCCTAACATCCTAAAGATGTGAAGAGGCAGCTCATCTATGTAATGCAGACCTAGAGACTATGAAACAAGATGACCCACTTCCAGCTTATAAGGGAGAGAGAGGAGAGGAAAGGAGAGATTTTTTTCTGGAGAGAGTTGCAATACACTTGCATTACCCCTACTCCCTAATCACAAGGTAAAGGGGGGATAAGGAGACAGTTGCTTTCTCCTCAAAATATCCAAGTGAGAAAAGTATTAAGAAGACCATTTAAACAGCTTGCTGGTGGAAACTAAAGACTTCAAAAGTACATAAAATCCCTGCTCTGTCATTTGTTGACTATGGGACACTGGGCAAGCTACCTAACCTCTTGAAATTTCAGTTTCTTCATTTGTAATTTTGAATAATGAGAGTGCTTATTTCATAGGGTTAATGTAAGAATTAAATGAGTGAACCAATGCAAGGACCCATAATAACAGCTTATTTAATTTTATTTGAGTTGGATGTTCTGGTTCACAAATTCCTTTTACTGCATATCTTTCAACATATTTTTTTTTCAATGTTTATTTATTTTTGACGGGGGGGGGGGGGGCGGGGAGGGAGACAGAGCATGAGTAGGGGAGGGGCAGAGAGAGAGGGAGACACAGAATCTGAAGCAGGCTCCAGGCTCCGAGCTGTCAGCAGAGCCCGACGTGGGGCTCGAACTCACAGACCACGAGATCATGACCTGAGCTGAAGTTGGATGCTCAGCCAACTGAGTCACCCAGGTGCCCCTCTTTGAACATATTCTTAAGCTCAGAAGCTTTTAGCAGACAAGCAGAAAATCTAGCTATCCACTAACCATGTGTGCTCTTTCTTCTACAATGGGGAGAGTTGTCTCTGGGAGGCACTTGTCCAGCTCAAGACCACATCCTCTGCACTTTTGCATTCAGATATGGCCATATCATTCATTATCATGAATGGAGTAAATTCCACTGATGGAATGTGAGTGAAAATGATATGTAATAATTCTAGGCAGTATTTTCCTTTTTTTCTTCCTTTACATATTCTACCTTATCCACTGCTGTTTTGCCTTAGGTAGCAGACAACTGAGTTATTAATTATTTTAAGCTAATGGTAGGCTATTATTTTATTATTTTTTTTCCTTTTAGCTTCAATCCCCACACTCTATCTCTTCTCCATTCCTCATATTCTGCAGGCAGCTGAAATCTCATATTTTGCTGTATGTCTTTTAACGTAAGGATAACTTAGAAAACTCTGTTGTGTTGTTTTGGGTATGTGTTTTTTGAATTCATACAAAAAAATATGGTGCTAGAAGTCTTTTTAATACATATGTATAGATTAAGGAACTGTATTATCTATCAGAGCCTATTAATTCTTTAAGATGTGATGTTATATTGTATTAATACTTTGCATGTGTTTTTTTTATTGGTAGAATCTAAGGTAGTTGCCAGTGCCTAGAACAGTTTCTAACACAAAGAAAATATAAAAATCAACAGCTGAGCAAATGTTTGACAAATATACAAATGCAAACTTAAAAAACCTAATTGTTTCAAAGAACAAAACACTAATGTGAAAAGATATATTCACCCCTATGTTTACCGCAGCATTATTTATAATTGTCAAATTATGGAAGAAGCCCAAGTGTCCACTGATAGATGAATGGATAAAGAAGCTGTGGTGTATATGGACACATACATACAGACACATAGATGCATGATGGAATACTACTCAGCCATAAAAAAGAATGAAATCTTGTTATTTGCAATAATATGGATGGATCTAGAGAAGAAATGCTAAGTTGAAATAAGTCAGTCAGAGAAAGACAAATGCCATTAAATTTCACTCATACATGGAATTTAAGAAACAAAAGAAATGAACAAAGAAAAAAAGAGACCATCCAAAAAACAGACTCTTAACTATAGAGAACAAACTGATGGTACCAGAGGGGAAGTGGGTTGGGGGATGGGTGAAATAGGTGAAGAGGATTAAGAGTACACTTACCATGATGAGCACTGAGTAATGGATAAAATGTTGAATCACTATATTGTACACTTAAAACTAATATAACACTGAATGTTAACTATATTGGAATTTTAAAAAAGTTTCATTTTTTCCCCAGAAAATAACCTTACTTTACCTAAATTACATGTTTTAAAATGAAAACAAGATACTAATTCATAAGAATATTGCCTGGAGAAAGATGCCACACTATTTAGTGTGTTTTATTTCACCCATTTAAATTCAAAACTATAATATCACATGAGTAAGGAAGAAGCGATAATTGTAATCTTTAATTTATGTATCTTATCAGGACATCTTATTGAATGCTCATTGTGTTGAGTTTGCATTTTAATAAATATAATTCACATACAATAAAATGATCTATTCCATCTGCACTTCATACACTTAAATTGTATAGACTGTCCTTTAAATTTTATTTTTATTTTTATTTTTATTTTAGAGAAAGAGAGACACAGTGTGAGCAGGGGAGAGGGCAAAGAGAGAGAATCTTAAGCAGGGTCTACGTTCAGCACAGAGCCCAATGTGGGCTCACTCCCATGAACCTAGGATCATGATCTGAGCCAAAATCAAGGGTCAGATTCTCAACTGACTGAGCCACCCAGGAGCCCTCTACTTTAAATTATTAAGTAATGTTTCTAATAATCATAATTTTGTAATTTTTATAATGTTACCCTTTAATTATAAAAAATCTGAGTTTAGTATTGATAACATAAAATAAGGAAACAGATTTCCTAGACAATAAAACATTTGATAACCCTATGCATGCTGGAGGCCTGGTTAAGTATCAGGCATAATTTTTTTCCATAACTTTTTAGAATGGAAAATTTCAAAATATATAAAATTAGAGAAATAGTATAATATAATTATTGTCCATACTTAGCTTCAGGGGTGATTAATTCATGGAAAAGTTGGTTTCATCTGTTTCCCTACCCACTTATCATCTTTCACTTATTTTGAAGCAAATTCTAGACATCATAGTATCTCAGTATCTTTAAGTTAAGAATGCTTAAATACAATAGTCCCATTATCATGCTAATAATAATAGTTCTTTAAAATCATAAAATTTCAAGTCAGTGTTCACATCTCCAATTTTTTAATAAATTTCATATTTTCCAGCATGTTTTTTGGAATTAGGATACAAATAAAATTAATACATTATTACACATGGTGGTTGCTATGTCTCTTAGGTCTATTTGAATCTACAGGTTTCTCTCTCTTGCTCTCTTAACTTGAATTTAGTTGTTGATGAAATCAGGGTGTTTGTCCTATAAATGTTCCCAGTCGGGGTTCTGCTGACTGAGTCTGCAATTTGATTTGGGTTTGCAAAGTGATGGTGTTCTAATTATATCCTTCCTTCTTCATTCATGTCTATAAAGAGAAACTTCCTCATCTGTTACTCAGTGGCATAGTTCATAAAGAAACACAGAATAAATGTTTAATTATCTTCTTTTATATAAAGTTTTAAAATAATGAATTTTGTAGTGATCAGGATGAGAAATTAAGAAAACAATGCCTCTCACAATTGCATCAAAATGATTAAAACACCTAGGAATAAATTTAAGCAAAAGGGCGAAAGACCTGTACTTGAAAACTATAGAATGTTTATGAAAGAAATTGAAGATGACACAAATAAATGGAAAGACACACTATATTCATGAAATGAAATAATTAATATTGTTAAAATGTCCATGGTGCTCAAAAAAAATCTACAGATTCAATGCAAACCCTATCAAAATATCGATGGCATTTTTCACAGAACTAGAACAAATAACTTAAAATTTGTATGGAACCAAAAATACCCTGAATAGCCAAAGTAATCTTGAGAAAGAAGAACAAAGCTGGGGTTATCATATGTCTCTCTGATGTCAAACTATATTACAAAGTTATAGCAATTAAAACAGTATGGTACTTGCACAAAACCAAACACATAGATCAATGGAACAGAATAGAATTTAGAAATAAACCCCATGCTTATGCAGTCAATTAATCTTCAACGGAACAGCTAAAATACAAAAGAATGAAACTTTCTTATACCATATAAAAAATAAACTCAAAGTGGATTAAATACATGCAAGACTAGAAATCATAAAAATCCAAGAAAACATAGGTAGTATGAGACATCAGTCTTAGCAATATTTTTTGGATCTGTCTCATTATACAAGGGCAAGAAAAACAAAAGTAAACAAGTGGGACTACATAAAACTAAAAAAAAAAAAACAAAAAAAACTTTTGCATAGAGAAGGAAAGCAATAAAACATAAGGCTTCCCTCTGAATGGGAGATATTTGCAAATAATGTATCTATTAAGGGTTAATATCCAAAATATGTAAAGATATATGAACAATTATTTTCACTGCAGCATTATTTATAATAGCCAAGTATGGAAGCAACCTTAGTGTTCATCAATAGATGAATGGATAAAGATGTATATACACAATGGAAGATGTATATACACAATGGAATATTACTCAGCAATAAAAAACAATGAAATCTTGTCATTTCCCCGAACATGGATGCAGCTAGAGGGAATTATGCTAAGTGAAAAGAATCAAAGAAAGGCAAATATATTATTTCACTTATATGTGACTCTAAAAAATAAAACAAACAAAACAGAAATAGACTCATAGATACAGAGAACAATCTGGAAGTTACCAGGGGGAATGGGTTACAGGGACAAAATAGAGGAAGGGGACTAAAAGGTACACACTTCCAGTTATAAAAGATAGGACATGGAGAAACAATGTATAACATAGGGAATATAATTAATAATACGTAGTAATTTTGTATGGGGGCCAATGGTAGCTAGATTATAGCGATCACTTCATAATGTATATAAATGTTGAATTACTATACTGTACACCTGAAACTAATATAATATTGTATGTCAACTACACTTCTGTTAAAAAAAATAATGAATTTGTTAGCATCTTCCAGTGTTGGGCAATTAGGAGTTTTTTGTATTGCTTTGATTTTGGTATTGTTACGAATGCTTCCTTCTGCTTACTCATGCATAGGGCTTGCTTTGGCAGAACATGTACTGCTTACTCCTGCATAGATAACGTAGGTCTTGTGGTAGTTGGCAGTTTGTCCTCAGCCACTTTGTTTGGAGTTTGTGGGTATAACCTATCATGTAGTGTTGTAACCGGTCTCCAAAATGGCCTGAACCTTTCCTCTGTTCCCTGCACATTCATTCTGATCCTCACACCAAAAGGCACAGACTTTTTCTCCTTCTGAATCTGGGATGGCCCTGTGACTGATCTGGCCATAGAATATAGAGAGTGATATTTTGGGCAGCTCTTGGACCCCAGCCACCATGTGAGAAGGCCAAGCCACAAAAAGAGGCCATGTAAAGGAGAACTGAAGTGTTCAGAATAAGAGTTTCAGCTGAACTCCCGGAAGACAACCATATGAGCGAGTTATCTTGAATTCTAAAACAATGTCCTATAACATCCTCCACCAAAATCTTCCCAGGATCAACTCTGACATATGATTAAAAGGTTCTTATATGATAGACCTCAGTCAAGACCCATGAAACCACCTGGGAGTGTAACTGAGAACCAGAACAGAACATTGGGAATTTATAGCTTCCTCATATTAAGTCTGGTCTTCTAATCAACCTTATATCAAAGTAGACTCCTTTCTCCTCATTTTCTGCCCCCTCCCACCTCACTGAGTTCACAATGAATAAGTTGAGAATTCATATATTTGACATTTGTTTTCTGGATAAAGTTGCATACCCCAATTCTCTAGAACCAGCTTGGTAGGAGTATCAACTAACACTTCCAACAGCCAGGGGTGTCTGAGTGGTTCAGTCAGTTAAAGCGTCTGACTTTGCTCAGGTCATGATCTCACTCAGGTCATGTTCTTGCAGCTCGTGAGTTTGAGCCCTACATCGGGCTCTCTGCTGTCAGCGCAGAACCTGCTTCAGATCCTCTATCCCCCTCTCTCTCTGCCCCTCCCTGCTCATTCTCTCTCTCTCTCTCTCACTCAAAAATAAACATTAAAGAAAACTTCCAAAAGTCATCAACATGTTCAAAAAATTAGAGTGAGTCACACAAACTAATAGATTGGCCCATTTTAAAGCAATCTATTAAGTTATTCATAAAAGTCTTTATTGAGTATTTATTATGACTCAGGAACCTAGGTATTAGGGTCCTGGATATACACCAGTAAACAAAGCAAATATCTCCACTCTTGAGGAAGTTAAATTTTGGTAACTTATATTCTTTAAATAGTTGTTCAGTGATCATCCCATTGTTACTTAAGCATTCTCTTTGGGAGGTGCCAACTCACTTCCAGCTCCCTCCAACAATCTTCAGTACTCCCCTGAAGCGTCCTGGCAATTACTATTTTATCTGTTTCACTACATTTTCAGTAATGGTAGAGTCTCCTGGAACTTGATTTTTCCATATGCCACCCATCTAGGCTTCCCTTTATCCAATTCTGATTTCAAAGAGTCACCAGAGTTATTTTTTATAACCATTTTTTAATGTTTATTTTTGAGAGAGAGACAGAGAGAGAGCGAGCGAGCGAGCAGGGGAGGGGCAGAGGGAGAGGGAGACAGAGAATCCAAAGAAGGCTCCAGGCTCAGAGCTGTCAGCACAGAGCCCAATGCAGGGCTTGAACTCATGAACTGCGAACTGCGAGATCATGACCTCAAAGTCGGATGCTTAACTGATTGAGCCACGAAGGAGCCCCAGAGTCACCAGAGTTAAATCCAAAATGTGGCAAGAAGTTGGAGGGAATAATGAAGTGTTAGATTTAAATTATTTTTGGTTAAAAACAAAAATTACTTAGGGTGGTAACTTAACATTTTCAATCACCACAGAATTCTGTAAGTAATGCTTCATTAGATTACCAAGAATTTTGGACTTTTGTGTGTATATAGGGGTTAGGGAGATGGGAGGAAAAGGAGGTAAGCAGTAGAGGTTGTTAAAAGATAAGAAGGGAGAGGATAAAAGCTTATATTCTCAACACCATCAATTTAGGCAAATCTAGTATTTTAGAAGCTTCTTCATGTACAACCTGGAAATGTACATTAACAGGAAACTTTCTGCCCACTCCTTGCCTCTCCTTTTCCCATCCATGTGTCTGCTGGGATCTGTCAGTAGGTGGAAAACATTGTCATTGTTTATAATGCTCATAAGCCTTCATGGATGTGAATGACATATATTTAGAAATCAAAATAAAGCTTTAGGAAGATCTTCAATTTAATGGAAACTAGTCTAGTCATTTGGGAACCACAAGAGCTTTTTAGGGAAAATCTGCCTCTGCAAGTTGGAGGAAGTGTGGGTGTATTGGAGTCCCGGTGACACCTTGTGATGTCAGTCACCCCCTGCCTGAGGTTGATTGGCTATGAAAAGCTGAAGCAGAGTTTAAATTCCTGCACCATCAGAGAAGTGAACATCAGAACATCAACACAAGAGTGGCTTCACTGGGCATAGATTTCCTCTGTGAGAACTTCAGACTCATTGTTGAGACTTTTGGGGAAAAGTCTTTGTGAACTGAAGAGGGTAAGAAATTTTCATTTTTGAAAAATTTTAAAATGACTTCTGCTATGTTTGGAAAATGTTAAACATGTATACATGTTGAGAGGCATTATGCCATTCAGAAGAAAGATGGGGAGAGCTGAGCCTTGGGTTAAAATGATTCCCAGTTTTGTGCCTGATGTTTATGCCACAGCAAATAATGATATTCAAGTGACATGTTAAGTCAATAGAACCAGATGTTCTCTATATTACTCTAATTAGACCTCTGCATTCAGGAGGCCTATGGAGAGTCATTTTGAAGATTAGCTTTAATTAGCAAAACAAAATTTTACATTTAGGTTTTATGGATATAATGACGTTCATGGCCTACAAAACATTATGAAAGAATCTAAAGTAGACTAGCAGGACTTCCAAAATATAGTCTTTTAAATTAAAATCATTTAATGCTATTCATCTAGATAGTATCCAATAATATTCATTATGAACTGAGTAACTGAAAGAAGATGCTAAGACTACTGAAATAAACCAAGGATGTGATAATTACAATGCTTTTGTATTGTCTACTTAGGTATTTGTGTTAGCATGATGCCTTGCAAACAGAATGCAATAAAATGTTGAGTATAACTATCTTTTAAAAACATTTTCTAGCGTAGAAGACTTAAGAAATATATATTCCAATCCATGTGTATTTTTATTTACTGCATTTATTCCACTTCATCTATATCAGAAGTGTCTGTCTTCCATAATAGAAAATGGGAATTGTGGTCAGGCAATGCATTCTCTGTTACATCTAGAAAATCCCACATGTAATAGCAGTACTTCAAGCAACCTGTCTTTTCTTTAGGAGCAATAGCTTCTAGTGAACCATACTTTCTGTTTACCTGAGGGCCAAATGCACTATCCTACTTTGATGTGGTTGGTTGGTTAAAATGTGTGAACAGTTTTCTAAGGGCATTAGTCCACTTACCTACCCCAAAATGGTAATGTGGACCAATGTGCCTCAAATGCTTAGACACCTTCCAAATTTGAATTTGAATTTTAGGGCACCTTGGAGTTATTTTATTGTGGTTGAAGGCATATGATGTGGGATTGTAATTGACCTCAAGACAAATATAATTGGAAGGATTTGATATTTTTATTGCCTTATTTGTTTGGTTCTCTGAAATCCTGATATAATCATATCCTGGCCAAATTCCATTTTATTTTAAAAAAGTAATAATGAGGGGCACCTGGGTGGCTCAGTCAGTTAAACGTCCAGCTCTTGACTTTGGCTCAGGTCATGATCTCATGGTCTGTGAGTTCAAGCCCCATGTCAGGCTCCATGCTGACAGTGCAGAGCCTGGTTGGGATTCTCTCTCTCTCCTTCTCTTTCTCTTCCCCTCCCCCACTTGTGCTTTCTCTCTCAAAATAAATAAATAAACTTAAAAAAATAAAATAAAAAATAAAAACACTAATTGAAAGCCTAAATTAGGGTTAAAGATCTGACTTCTTTTAATGCTTGATGGCAGACTATATATTCTATGAGAGGCAACTTCAGCTCTTACAGGACCCCAGGCTGTCTTTTATTTTTGTTCAGGAAATTATTGCTTTAGGTCAGGGTGCTAAATGGTATTTCTAGAAGCACAAGCAAGTTACTGCATCTTTCTTATGTTTCATAATATTCTATCCCTAAGAAACTTGAACACTGGAAACACATACTTTCTTTGCAAAAATACACAACATTCATTAGTTTAGGGCATCCCTTAAGTTTTTTTTCCTATTTAGATAAAAGAGAATCAACAAAACAAAACAAAAACAAGAGGAGAACTCTATTGGCCTTTATCAAGTCTGGAATATTGCTAGCTTTCAGAAGAATATCAGAGATTATCACCCTACTCAAATTTCACTTTGAAAATTAAAATGGTGAACAATCTAATTTTCATTCGACCTGTGACACCAAAACCATTAGCATGTAGTTATTTTGAGAATATCACATTTAAGGGAAATGTTCCTTAAAAAATGAAACTATGAACTTAAAAAAACAAAACAAATCAAAAAACAAAAAAACTTTGATTGTGGGAACTAAGGGGAAATAGAGTGGAGGAAAAATTTTCCTGTACTCTTGTAGGGTCTCCAGCTGGGTTTAAGAATTAAACTGACATAAATCAGATTAGCTGGAGAAAAGCAAACATGTTTCATTAACATTTTTACATCTCCATGAGAGCCTTCATAAGAGAATGAAGACCTGAAGGAGTGATCACAGAAGGCTTTTCTACCTTTTAGATAAAGGAACAATACACCTGTAAAGAACTGACAAGACAAGGGGCTTTGGGCTGGGATGTAAATTACAGGGAAGTGATTAGGAAGACAGGATTAGTTTAACAAGGTTTGTACAGATTTCTCTCAGCCTTAACCTTTCTTCTCTCAGGATGAGAATGTCTTCCTTCCTCTTGGTATAGTGAAGCCAACTTTCACATGGGAGTTTCTTGCTTTCAGGAAGATAAAGGAGGATCAGAGAATCTTTCTTGCATTTGCTGTTTCCCAAAGGCCTTTAGCTCAAAATAATTTTTATGTCAAGGAAGCATATTTGGGGATGCAAGATATTCCGGTTTCCTTCAGAAGTAATATCTTTTTGAATTAGGTTTGTTTTCGATGGAGTTGAGCATTTTCATATGTTTTTCTGTTAATTTTAGGTAGAGGATTTGAAAAAGAACTAAAAATATCAAAACACAAAGACTAATATGAACTATGCTGAATTAGAATAAAGAAAATAACACAAATGAAGAACAACTATGTTGAAGTGAGATAATGCTCATGATATAAAATGGGAGAATCTATTGGACCATTTGAGCTGAAAGTAGAAATGAGCAACATTCTCAGTTTCCTTCGGATTTCTACTGTTTTCTTGAATAAATTAAAAAATAAGATTAGAGGACTTCTAGAGCTCAATGTTACAGACATTATTCAGCATATCCAGACATTAGTCAGCAATGTATTCTTATTTCTTAGATCGGAGATTAAAATCATTCAGAGTATCTTAAAAACAAAAGTGAAGTCTGAAATAAACTTGCAGGATTTTGTACAAAATGTATGGAAATCCATCTGACTAATTTATTAGGGCAACTACAAGGCTAACAAGTGCCGGGCAAATTATTTTTCCTTTAGATCATTTCAATAACCTTTTGCATTAGCATGTAGTACATCTATTTTTAGATACAGAACAAGTTGTTTTCCAAACCACCAGCTCTTGAGGTGTGAAATGAAGCCACCCTTCAGGAAAATACAGTTTGATTTGGCATGTTTCTCTCAGCATAATTCACAAGTACATCCCAAAGCTCTAATCTTCCTGAGATCCTTCAGTAATGCAAATGACTGAATTTAGTCATTTAAATGAAAGAATTTAGTATAATCTATGTATAATATATGACCAATTGTAGCACAGTAGATATTAAGAGCTTTCTGGAGCTGTACTATGTAAGCTGCCATAGTAAACCTCTGCAGATCAGGAAGACAAAAGGCAAAAACAATCTATGTTGTCTCAATATTATTTCGAAGTTATAAATGTGACTGAGAAGCAATGTGTGCATGTATATATGTGTGTATATAGACAAATGCTGATGACCTATCGATGGTTATCAGTACATTTTGGTTTAGGTGTATATTTGCCAGGTTGCTGTGCCACAATAATGTGCATAATTATCATAAATGTGAATTGATCAGAAATTTCTCGATTCCTCTTTCTTTACTTGTTCCTCTATTTGTCCTATTTTGTGTGTTAGGGAAGAAGCATTTATAGACCTTCTCACTGAAGTATTTCCAATTTGTCTCTTAGAAGTGAGGTTTCTTTTTAACCGGTTTACTGAGATATAATTCAATATATACTTTACACACTTGAAGTGTACAGTTCATTAACTTTTAGCCATTGCATAGAGCTGTACAACCTTCAGCAAAATCAGTTTTAGAACATTTTCATCACCTCCAAAATTCATTCCTTAACCTATCACTCTCAAACTCTCCTCTAGTCCTGGGCAAACACATCCTTTCTATCTCTATAGATTTGCCAATTTGGGACAGTTCATACAAAAGGAATCATACAATATTGTGCCTGGCTTCTTTCACTCAGTATAATGTTTTCAAGGTTCCTCTGCTTTGTAGCATGTATCAGTACTTCATTCCTTTTTATGGGTGAATAATATTCCATTGTATAGATACAGTACTTTTTATTTATCTATTCATCAGTTGATGGACATTTGGATGAGTTGTGCTTTTCAATAGGAAGAAAATGTCAAAAAGTTAAAGCTATATTTCTTTAGCATTAAGAAAAACATCTTCTGTCCTTCATCACAGGCAGAGTTGCCACTGCCGGCTATGAAGACCAGCATCCTGCTTTTGTTCCTTTGGGGGTTGTCCTGTGCTCTCCCAGTAAGTATCATGGCAGAGATATATGAAAAAAGGCCATTTATACCTAAGATTCCACAATTTGCATTGGCTATAAGCCAGATGGCTGGCTCTAGATGAAAACAGTAGTTTCTTAGGAAGCTGTTTTCTTTAAAATATCATCTGAATTATTCCTTATGCTGTTTATTCACATATCTAGGATTCTCATTTTTCTTCATCATCAATGGTTCTCAAAGTGTCATCCTCTGAGCAGCAGCAGCATCAAGTAGGATTTTGTTAGAAATATAAATTCTCAGGTCCTGCCTCAGACCTACTGAGCTGTACTCTCTAAGGATGTGGCAATTTTTGGTTTAACATGGCATCTAGGTGATTCTGATTCATGCTAAAATTTGACTATCACTGCTCCTAAGTGTCCATAGCTACTGCCTTGGAAATTTCTCTGTGGGCTAACCATGTATACTAAATTTTCCAGGTAGCCAGGTATCATAATACTGAATCTGAGAGCTCTGAAGAATGGACGGTGAGTAGAAATAAGATTAAAAAATATTTTTAATTTAATATAATAGTATAACCAAATTGGCTCCACTGCAAATGTTGAAACTGCTAATGATTTAATGAATACCTTAATCTAAGATATAGGGCTATAATTTCTAGTTCATATGAAAAAAATTAGTTCATATAATGCTTCGACTTCAACTTAATAGTATAATTTGGTAAGGAGGCATTTTTTCCATTTAGCTTTATTTTCATAACGGATGTATGCAGTAGCAGAAGGGGATGGATGACAGTGAACCAAGGCTGCTCTTTGGAGTGCCAGCTGGCTCAGCTGGTTAAGCGTCTGACCCTTGATTTCAGCTCAGGTCATGATCTCACCGTTGATAGACTGAGCCCCATGTCATGCTCTGCACTGGGCATGCAGCCTGCTCAAGATTCTCTCTCTCCCCCTCCCTCCCCTGCTCATGCTCTCTCCAAAAAAAAAAAAAAAAAAGACTGCTCTTAAAGGATTAGGACGAGAGATCTGTTTTACCAGGAGTTGTCTGGAAGGCAAGAGGTCAAGTCTTAGAAAGTGAGAAGAGAAAGAAGAATGAGAGGATACCAGAGTCTCTGGAATAACACCTAAATGTTGATTGCGTGTTGACTCTGAATGGCTCAAGAACCATTGCCAGGCTGTTCTGTGCTTTACATGAAAACACTGAGACACAGGGAGTAACCTAGTCTGTCTAGGCTACACTGTTAGTAAGTGTTAGAGCCAGACTTTAAACCCAGGTCACCCTGGCTCCAGAACCCACATTCTCTATCAGGGTGTTATATCCCTCTCAGGAAGGGGCCAAGTCTAGAAGGCCAGTAGGTTCTCAAGATTGAAACTACAAATAATGCTTAAAATTTTATGCTAAGTCAGAGTGTTTTGCTCATAACCTTGTTTCCTGCTGGCTCTTGCACATGATGCAGCTTGGGCACAACACTATTAGTGGTGGCCAGATAATGTCAGAGGCTTGAGATGGGGTCCTGCCCCTGCCTGAGATTAGAATAGACATTGCAGGATTTCTTATATGAACTTTCATCAGAGATGTCTTTCTGCTGGTTAATTGAAAAGTAGCCACTGCAGATCCTCCCTCTTATTCAACCAAACACTCTAGAGTACCGCAAACATTTGGCATGAGAAAAATACCAATGTCTTGCTCCCTTTCATCCCTTAATTCCAAATGATAACTGACAGAGTTATCTCTGAGAGCCTGCCATTGTGCCTGCCTGCAGAGTCACAGGGCAAAGACTTAGAGTGATTATATCTCCTTCCTCTGGGGAGATACCCCTGCCTAGCATAGCTGAGAGGCTTGTTAAAGACATGTTGATAGCAGCTCCAGTGCTGTACTCTGCAGCTCATAACCATCACTTAGCAGCTTGGAACCAGGAGGGATTTGAGGATTTTGCTGTGCTTGAGGGAAAGGGGGAGTGTAGATGAGGAGAAGGCACCAGGATTAAAAAAGGTGAAATAAATCAGAACTATGCCCTGATTAAGTTTCAGACTTAGGTTTTTGGTTGTTTTTTTTTTTTTTTTCTTTTTTTTCCTCATGGAGGTGATCTTATGTGATTCAAGAAATGTTTAGTGGCTTTCTCAATTCAGTTTTATCTACTACTGAATTTTATGAAGTGATGTTCTCAAAATGCATTGTTTCTTTATATCATACTGAAAAATTCTCAAGATGTTTCCAATTTCATCCTCACAGCAAGTCTGTGGAGTATGCACAGTTGTTGCTAATATCCTTAATTTATAAATAAGAAATTGACATTGGACAGGTGAAGGGAATTGCTCAAATTCACAGAGTGACCAAACATTGCAGTTTACCCAAGACCTAGGGGTTTCCTGGAATATGTGAATTTCAGCACTAACATCAGACAGTTTGTTTTCAGGGATAAAACCAAAACCAAGGAGCTAATTGAGACTTATATCTAGGTTCTAAGCTTCAATGCTGTTTTTCTTTCCTATGTTACATTTCATCCAGGTTGTATGAACAAACAGCTTCAAAGAAAGTATATTTTTTCTCTAAGTGAAGTATCAGAAACACAAAAACCTTCCCACAAGATCTTTTCCAGGCCATTGGGTCACCTCACATTCACTTTTTTTTTTTTTTTTTTTTGCCATTTCACCATAAAATGTCATACCTCATGTAAATGTAAAATATATGACAAGAAACTGAAAAAAAAATCCCTTAAAATGACTTTAAATATTTGCAAGACATGGTCCATCTGTGAAGGAGTAACTTGTTTTTCTTCCTTTTTTTACAGGGTCATTTGGCTCAGACACCAACACCACCCTTGGTAACTATCTTGTTCATTTTTTTGGTCATAAACATCTCATAAAGTAAATTTACTTTAACACTCTTCTCATCACCTTAGGCCATTTGGACAGCAGTAAATCCAAACCGCAAGCAACTGATGTATATCATATATTTTTCTTTCCTTGGGAATTACTAACAGGAAAAATAAACAACTTCTTTTTCCTTTTAGGAGAGCAGTGAGTCATCTGAAGAAAGTAAAGTTAGCTCAGAGGAACAGGTAATTAAACAGACCTTTCTTAACTTTTCAGACTACTTAGGAGTTGAAGGAAATGATGTTAGATTAAATTACCTGGCAACAATTCTAAATGTAATATTTTCTAACCTTTGGTTATGCTAGCTAAATAGTCCCAGAAAATAAGAAAAGAAAAATGAGTGGGAGAATTCAGATGATCATTCCATATATATCACTGGGGCCAGAATGTAGATATTGTGGCTCATAGTTAAAAAGAATACACATACAAACACACACACACACACACACACACATACACACACACACACACACAAATGGTCATAAACCATGATAGACAAGTAATTGTTCATTTATCACTCTAAAATGTTGCTTTTATAATTGGAGTAGTTCAGATCAGGCAGAGAAAGCCTTCTGGCTCACATGAAGAACTTGCTGGGTCTAGAGACCTCCTCCATGTTAAGTATCTTGTTGGAGGAGAGAATAGGAAATCCCTGAAGAAAGTTTAATAAAACAGCTTCTTTAGTAATGACTTGTCTGAACAGTCTCAATGGTGATTCTGGAATGAGAAAAGCTGACTTAGTTTATAATTATATCCCTTTAATAAAAAGCTGGCTTTCTTTCTCTTGCGTGCACACTTTTTTTTTTTTTCATTTTTCTAAGACTAAATGTCATTACTTTTTTGGCTCTTCTATTATTTTGACTAAACTCAAACCTGTGGGGCTCCAGAGATTCCAGGAACCAGGTTTCTCCCTGAAGCTTTGACCCATGTTGCACTCTACCTTCAACCAGTTAGAGGATGAATTATTTGGTTTTTTTTTTTTTTTTTTTTACCATTATTTACTAAAGGTTTGTCAAAGCAACAGTCTAGAAATTTACAGGCATAGAATTGGGGCCGTTTTCTGGAGATGTGATTTATTGCCTCCATATTCTCTGAGCTCTCAAATGAAAGTAATAGTCCCAGTTTGAGAAGTGTGCAATATGTGCCATTGAATTATGGGAACTAAAAAGATGGCTTAGTTCCAGCACACCAGTGTAAATCTAGCAATGGGAAGACATATCATCATATTGTACTCCCAAATGGAAAGTCAGACATTGATCAGTAGGGGCAGGTGGAAAAATAAAAAAACAAAATTGGCAAGGATGCTCTGCTATGGGGTATGGTAGAGAGAACAGATTTTTCTAGAGCATAATGAATGAAGACTCACTATCTTTCCTTGTCTGTGTAGAGCATACAATTGTTCGACTTATGGGGATAATCTCTCTGAGCTCACACTTAGAATAAGCTTCCCTGGTGGTCTCACTAGTTGCAGTCTTTTAGCTAAGCCTTCTACGGGCAACTCTGCCTGTGTGGGTGAAGTATAAATACGGTTTGGGTGAGATGTATATCTTACTATAATATTTTACTATCATTTTAGCTAAAGGTTTCATTATACTGCCCTAGTACATTTTTCCCCCCAGAGTTGAGAAAAAAATATTTGGGTCTTTTAAAAATCACCCAATATTTTTTAAAACTCTGTTTTAAACCAAACAATTTAATGAGTATTACAAACCATCTCTTTAATGTACAAAAAAAATTCTGAGAGTTTCTTCCCGGGATCAGACTTACAATATGATTTGAGTTTCATAAATGTGATTTCTATAAAGGTTTTTTAGAAAATTTCTACAGCATTGAGTGAACTGTGTCTATATAAAATGGAATGACTTGAGTTTCAACTCCTCTTCCTTCCTCTTTAACCTCTGGTAGAGATGTTATTGAGCAGTAAAACTGATCATGGGCTAGAAGGAGGGACATAAGAAGAAGAAAGTAGGAAGAGCCTAGATAATACCCTCTGTATCAGCTCCTGGAGTACTGACATGTTTGTTAACCCCAAACTCCAGGCCAATGAAGACCCTAGTGACAGTGTTGAATCAGAGGAGGGCCTTGATGATCATCAACATGTGCATAGACCAGCTGGTGGCCTCTCTAGGAATGGAGGAAAAGAAGGAGATGATAAAGATGATGATGAAGATGACAGTGGAGATGACACTTTTGGTGATGATGACAATGGGCCAGGACCTGAAGAGACACAAGAAGGAAACTCCAGACTCAAAAGTAATGAAGACTCGGCTGACATCACACAATCCAGGGAAGACAGTGCACCGCGAGGGGAAGACAGTGCCCAAGATACTACCAGTGACAGCAGGGACCTTGACAGTGAGAATGAGGTGAAGAGCAGGTCTGAGGGAGGTGGCTTTGCTCAAGATAGTGAGAGTGAGGAACACTGGGTGGGAGGTGGCAGTGAAGGGGATAGTAGCCATGGGGATGGCTCTGAGTTTGATGATGAGGAAATGCAGAACGATGATCCAGACACTATCAGGAGTGAGAAAGGCAACCTCAGAATGAGCAGTGCTAGTGTCGAATCAAAAGGAAAGAGCGATGAGCAAGCAAGCACTCAGGATTCAGTTGACAGCCAATCAATGGAGTATCCAAGGAGGAAAATTTTTAGAAAGTCCCGCATTTCTGAGGAGGATGACATAGGTGACCTTGATGATAGCAACATAATGGAAGATGTCAAGAGTGACTCCACAGAAAACACCAATTCCAAAGATGTTGGCCTCAGCCAATCCAGGGAAAACAGCAAAAGTGAATCTCTAGAAGACAGTGAGGAGAATCAGTCTCAAGAAGACAGTCAAAATGTACAAGACCCCAGCAGTGAATCTAGTCAAGAGGTTGATCTGCCATCTCAAGAAAATAGTAGTGAATCTCAGGAAGATGTAGTGAGTGAGTCCAGGGGTGACAACCCAGATAATACCACCAGTTACTCAGAAGATCAGGAAGATAGTGACTCCAGTGAAGAGAACAGCTTGAACAATCCCTCTAGTTCAGAAAGTGAATCAAGAGAGGAGCAAGCTGACAGTGAATCCAATGAAAGCCTCAATGACAGTGAATCCAAGGAAAGCCCAGAGTCCACTGAGGACGAGAACAGTTCTAGCCAGGAAGGCCTCCAGTCTCACAGTGCCTCAGCAGAGAGCGAGAGTAAAGAAAGCCAGTCCGAGCAGGACAGCCAGTCTGAAGAAGATGAGGTCAGTGATTCTCAGGGCAGCAGCAAATCAGAAGAAGACAGCAACTCTACTGAGAGCAAATCAAGCAGTGAGGAAGATGGTCAGTCAAAAAACACTGAGATAGAAAGCAGAAAATTAACAGTTGATGCTTATCACAACAAACCCATTTGGGATCAAGATGACAATGACTGCCAAGATGGCTATTAGCATCAGCATCACTAGCTTTCCTAAGAAGTGGCTCTCACATACAGGAGTCTTGGGGGTTGGGGAATAGGGAAATCATTATAACTATAATTTATTGATGTTTTTATCAGAAGGACAACCAGAGGCCATTTCTTTCTGAAAGGAAATGCTGGATATTATATTTGTTTCTAGAGTGTCACCAATTTATAGGGGTTTAAATACTGTCAAATGATACCAGAACACACTCAATGAGACTGGAAGCAAGGAAAGATGTACAGCTTCACAACTGAAATAGTTACTAACTCATTAACATAACAGTTATTGAGGTTCTATTACGTACCAGGTACTGTGCTAGGTGCTGGGATATAATGAAGCTTAAGGCTTGTTTCTTGCTCCTGAGGAGCTTATAGAGGGATAAATAAAGTTCAAAAGCTAAAGAGGGATACATATGAGGGAAACAAGAATTATAACAATGCAATGTGGTGAGTGCTGTAAGAGGCATGATCAAAATACATGGAAGCACAGAACATGGGACTAACTGCCTTGGATAATCAGGGAGGGCTTCAAAATAGGACACTAGAGTTGGAGCACTGCATAAGATTTCTCCATTGAAGACAAGAGAATTCTGTTTATCCTTGGGATAAGCAACAGTGAATCCTATATGATGAAATATTTAGTTTGTGAAAACACTTTCAAATTACAGCACAGGAGGTATTTTGGATAAACAAAACTTTGTTTTGATGCTTTTTGCGGAATTCCCATGAACACTGCCTCACTCACAACTGGTGATATGATATGGAAGGCTGGGTGGGAAATAGTAGAAAGAGATCCCTCTTTGAATAGATAGATAACTTTTAGCTTTATTTTTTCCCTAAAGTCAGTCTATGTGCAATGCTGGAAAACTGTTCTCTGAGTCTTTTACATATGTTGCACATAGCGAAATTGTGTACATAGAATTCAATTGATTTTTGCCAAATATCTTTTGAAATGTTACCTCAACATAAAATATGTTTTGTAATAAAGACAATAATATCTAGAAGAAATGTGTGCTTATTTTATAGTGATATTAATTATTAGGAAACATCTGTATTAAACAACTCTTCCTTTAAAACATTAAAGAGTACTTTCCTTTCTTCCATTAAAATAAATGATTTTCCTAAATTATTTCATGAAAATTTTATTTATAATTTAGGTAGAATTTTGATAAAATTACTTTATGTGTTGCTTATATTTTATTAAATATACCTGTTAGAGATAAGGAAAAAAGAAAATGAAGCAAGCTCTCAACATTGCTTAAGGCCATGCCAAAAGTTCATAATGTTTGGGTTTAACATTAGTTCTTGCTGGTATCCCAGACTGTTATTTGTGTAAACTCTGGAATCTACAGGGAAACATATTTCTTTTATTTTTTAATTATTTGAAAGAAACTACTGTACATCAGCACTTTTACTTTTCAAATGTGTCCATTGGAATACATCAGAATTCCCCTACAAATTTATTAAGAGAATCAGGAAGATTTTCTAACCTTCAGTCTGACCCTCCCCATCCTTCCATAAGCTCAATTCCCTTACAATGTCAAAGCTGAGAATATTAGAATATTCTCTAATCCTATCTCCTGAGATTTTAATTTAGTAGGTCTAAAGTGAAACCCAGAATTCTGTTTTTAAAAGGATCCCAGGAGTTCTGATGCAAGCCCATCCACATACTTGTATTTGAGTTCTCTAGCTCAATGGATTAATTAACTGGTTCTAATTAAATTTCCAAGGGTGTACATGCGAGGAAGTAATTAACCTCTTTAGAGAGTTTAAGAAGTTTTGGGACAACTGAGGTAAACTTTGGGGAGTGACTAAGAAAACAGGGGACAAGCACATTCCAAGCACAGGGAACAAAAGAGTAGATGTACAAAATTGTTCATGGCATGTTAATGTATGACAAAAATATCTAGTGTTACCAAAGCATTGGGAAGAGAGAAGGAGAAAGGGGAAGTGATAAGATAAGAGATTGCTGGAAAGGTGAGCTGGGATCCAACATGAAGGTCTCTGAATGCCAGATTAAGGAGAACAGGCTCATTAGTGAGTACCTGCCTAGAGCTAGGTTTTCATATATGATATACATATCAAAAACATCTTTGACATCGATATTATAATTTCTCTACTCACTTTAAAAATATATATATAACAAATAGGAGCAGATGAAACACAGAAAAGCTAAGTTAAGTATCCTACTCCAAAATCCAAGAAATAGCAGAGTCTGATTCCATTTCCGTTCAATGATGACTGAAAATTTTAAGCAGTGAGCATTCATGAATATATGAATATGGTCTTATCTGCTTGAAAAATGAGCAAAGAAATGCTATATTCTCTAGTTTCTCTCAGCATGTAAAGAACCTAAGAAAGTGACTGAGAAAGTCACTTTCTAATGGCTTGTTTCCCTAAACCTGTTATTTTGAGAGTCACATTAGTGGAGAATTCATTCTTACTTTCCCTAAAGATTCCCATTAAAAATTTATATGTATATATATGTATATATATATAAAATATATGTGTATTTTCAGACCGAAGATTACTATTGAAGATTTTGTAAAAAGAAATGCCATGGTATGTTGGAGAAACTAGCAATACTGATGTCCAAAAAAGGAAGCTTATACTGAGCTCTTTAGCAAGCATGGCTTAATGTGAAGAACTCATTCAGCCTGGAAGCCACTGATTGCCACAAGGCACTAGACACTGGCTTGTATTGCTGATATCACTGGCAATGACTCTAGATGCTGCTAATAATACTGGTACTACTGATTCCAGCTGTCACTGCTGCCAGAGACCATTCTCCATGAGCCCTGCTTCACTGTATCACAATGAAGTTCTCAATTCAAAGTCCATGATAGATGCATAAAATTGTCAGATCCTACACTAAATGCTTATGTGCTAGTAAAGGGACCCTAGAAAGAAAGTATCTTCATTTTCAGTTTCTACAACACAAGATGAATTTTATCTTTTAACCAGACATGTAAGGTGGTAACGTATGTGCCATATGTAAGAGGAGGTTCAGATGCTGGGTGAGCAAAAAGAATGAAAGATGTCCTACTGATGGGGAGAAGATCCATGTCTACACCCAAAGGGAAGTAAGTAACATTAATGCCATGGGAATGACCAAGTCAACTTCCATGGCTGTGAGTGAGATCCACATTGGTGAACATAAGAGAAATAACACTAATACCAAAGGGAATGTATGGAACACCAAGGGAATTTCTCATGAAATACAGGGGAACTAACATTTATTGAGCAGACACTATGCTCTAACTCTGCACTAGGTGTCTTACTTTGGATCAGAGCTATAAGAATTCCAATGATGGGCTAGACTGGAGGCTATCCTCCTATATATAGTAAACGAACTCTAAAACTGAACTTCATGGAGGTTATATCCCTAAACCCCCTATAATTATTTGAAATGCTGATACATGTGGGTAGAAGATCCACAATTTTCATCAGATTCTTAAAAGAGTTTATGACTAACCTGCTAGAATCCAGTCAAACAAATAAAAGAAATAACACTGACATTCATAAGATCTGCCTGGATTTTGTTTTGTGAAACTATTGTTTTCTGTAAAAATCTAAGTCAGTGCTGAGGAAAAGCTGGGAGTAGAGCTTGATTCATGTTATATGCATTACTTGCTATGGTTAGCAGCTAAAGCCATGTAAGAAGGAAGATTATGTACCATAAAATATCTTTTTGTTCAAGAAATATTTTTTTTAGAGAGAGTGTGTGCACATGCACATGCATGTGAGCAGTGGGGGAGGGGTACAGGGAGAGGGAGAGAGAGAGAGAGAGAGAGAGAATTTTAAGCAGGCTCCACGCTCAGTGTGGAGCCCAACACAGGGCTCAATCTCACAACCCTGAGATCATTACCTGAGCTGAAATCAAGTTGGACGCTTAACTGACTGAACCACCTAGACACCCCAACAAATACAATTTTTAATGGAAGTATAACTGACATGTAACATATTAGTTTCAGGTATAGAACATAACAGTTCAACATTTGTATACACTGTAGAATGATCAGTAAGTCTAGTTACCATCTGTCTCCATGCAAAGTTACAATTTGTTTTCTTGTGATCAAACTTTTATTCATTTTTTTTGTTAAATGTTTATTTTTGAGGGAGAGATTGACAGAGCACAAGTGGGGAAGGGGCAGAGAGAGGAGAGACAGAATCCAAAGCAGGCTCCAGGTTCTGAGCTGTCAGCACAGAGCTCCATGCAGGGCCTGAACTCACAAACTGGGAGATCATGACCTGAGCTGAAATGATGCTTAACTGACTGAGCCACCACATGCCCCATGAGAACTTTTAAGACTTACTCTTTTGGCAACTTTCAAATGCGCACCACAATGCTGTTTATTACATTACAGGACTTATTTTAAAACTAGAAGTCTGTACCTCTTGACCCCCTTCACCTATTTTGCCCATTGTACAAAACAGTGCCCTTCTGGCCACCACCATTCTGTTCTATGTAGGTATGTATGTATGTATGTATGTACATACTTATTTATTTTTAAGATTCCACATAGAAGTAAAATCATATGGTATTTGTTTTTATCTGTCTGACTTCATTTAATATAATACCCTCTAGATCAATCCATGTTGTTGCAAATGGCAAGATTTCATTCTTTTTTTAATGTCTGAGTAGTATTCCATTGTATATATACACCACATCTTCTTAATCCAGTCATCCATTGATGGAGATTTATGTTATTTCAATATCCATGCTATTATAAACAATGCTGTGATGAGCATAGGGATGCATATATCTTTTTTAATTACTATTTTCATTTTCTTCAGATAAATGCCCAGAAAAGGAATTAATCATATGGCAGTTCTATTTTTAAGTTTTTGAGGAACGTCTATACTTTTTTCCATAGTGGCTGCACCAATTTACATTCCTACAGTTTATGAGGGTTGCCTTTTTTCCATATCCTTGTCGACACTTATAATTTCTTGCCTTATTGATCACAGCCATTCTAACTGATACGAGGTGATATCTCACTGTGGTTTTGATTTGCATTTCCCTAATGATTAGTGATGTTGAGCATCTTTTCATGTGTCTGTTAGCCATCTGAAAAATGTCTGTTCAGGTCCTTTGCTCATTTAAAAAAATTTTTTTAAATGTTTATTTATTTTTGAGAGAGACAGAACGAGCTTGGGTGGGGGAGGGGCAGAGAGAAGGGGAGACACAGCATCTGAAGCAGGCTCCAGGCTCTGAGCTGTCAGCACAGAGCCTGATGCAAGGCTCGAACCCACTAACTGTGAGATCATGACCTGAGCTGAAGTGGGATGCTTAACCAACTGAGCCACCCAAGCACCTCTAGATCTTCTGCCCATTAATCAATTTTTTGCTTGTTTGCTACAGAGTTGTAAGTGTTCTTTATATATTTTGGGTATTAACCCCTTACTAAATATGTCATTTGCAAATAATTTATTACATTCAGTTAAGTTGCTTTTTCATTTTCTTGTTAGTTTCCTTTGCTGTGCAGAAACTTTTTAGTTTGATGTAAACCCACTTGTTTATTTTTGCTTTTGTTGCCCTTGCTTTTAGAGTCAGAATCAAAAACTCATTGTCAAGACCCATGTCAAGGAGCTTACTCCCTATATTTTCTTCTAGGAGTTTTATAGTTTCAGGTCCTACCTTCAAATCTTTAATTCATTTTGAGATAACTTTGTGTATGGTGTAACACAGTAGTCTAGATTCATCCTTTTGCATGTGGTTGTCCAATTCCCCAACACCATTTACTGAACAGACTGTCCTTTCCTAATTGTATATTTTTTTCTGGCATTAATTAATTGAACATCTGTGCCTGGATTTATTTCTGGTCTTTCTATTCTGTTTCATTAATCCATGTGTCTATTTTTTATGCTAATACCATACTGTTTTGATTGCTCTAGCTTTGTAATATAGTTTGAAATCAGAGAGACATATGATAATTCCAGCTTTGCTCTTCTTTCTCAAGACTGCTTTGGCTATTCAGGATCTTTCATGGTTCCATACAGATTTTAGGATTTTTTTGTTCTATTCTTCTGAAAAACGCCATTGGTATTTTGATAAAGATTGTACTGAATTGAGGTGGCTGGGTGGCTCAGTTGGTTTAGCGTCTGACTTCTGCTTGGGTCATGATACCATGGTTTGTGAGTTTGAGCCTTGCGTCAGGCTCCTTGCTGTCAGCACAGAGCCCAGTTCAGATCCTCTGTCCCCTTTTCACTGTCCCCCCCCCCCCCCATTTAAAACATAAATATTAAAAAATGAAAAAAAAATAGATTGTACTGAATCTGTAGACTGCTTTGGGTACTATAGACATTTTAACACGAATTCTTTGAATCCATGAATACAAACTATCTTTCCATTTATTTGTATCTTTTTCAATTTCCTTTTAATTTTTGTTTTTACATTTATTTATTTCTGATAGAGAGAGACAGAGTTCAAGTGGAGGAGGGGCAGAGACAGAAGGAGACACAGATTCTAAAGCAGCCTTCAGGCTCCGAGCTGTCAGCACAGAGCCCGACAAGGGGCTTGAACCCACAAACCGTGAGATCATGACCTGAGCCGAAGTCGGACGTTTAACCGACTGAGCCACCCAGGTGCCCCTTTTTCAATTTCTTTCATCAATGTCTTATAGTTTTCAGAGTATAAGCCTTTCACCTCCCTGACTAAATTTAGTCCTAGGTATTTTATTCTTTTTGATATAATTTTAAACGAAACTGTTGTCTTAATTTCTCTTATAGTTTTAGTATATATAAACACAACAGACTTTTGTATATTGATTTTGTGCCCTGCAATTTTACTGAATTTATTGGTTCTAATAGTTTTTTTGGTGGAGTCTTTAGAACTTTCCATATATAATATCATGTCATCTACAAATAGTAACAGTTTTACTTCTTCCTAATTTGAGTGACTTTTTTTTTCCTTGTCCATTTCTCTGGCTAGGACTTCCACTACTATGTGTAATAAAAGTGGCAAGAGTGAGCATCCTTGTCTTGTTCCTGATCTTAGAGGGAAAGCTTTCAGCTTTCACCATTGAGTATGATGTTAGCTGTGGGCTTGTCATATATGGCCTTTATTATGTTGTGGTACATTCCCTCTATACCTACTTTGTTGAGGGCTTTTGTCATAAATAGATGTTGAATTCTCTCAAATGCTTTTTCTACTCTATTGGAATGATCATATGATTTTTACCTGTCATTTTGTTAATGTGGTATATCATGTTGATTGATTTGTAGATGTTGAACCATCCTTGCATCTTTGGAATAAATCCCACTTTATTATAACACATGATCCTTTTAATGTATTGTTGAATTTGGTTTGCTAATGTTTCATTGAGGATTTTTGCCTCTGTGTTCATCAGGGATATCTGGCTGTAATTTTTGTGTGTGATGGCCTTGTCCGGTTTTCGTATTAGGATAATGCTGCCTCATGAAATGAGTTTGGCAGTATTACCTCCTCTTCAATTATTTGGAAGTTTGAGAAGGACAGGTATTACAGCATCTTTGAATGTTTAGTTGAACTTACCAGTGAAGCCATCTGGTCCCAGGCTTTTGTCTGATGGGAGGTTTTTTATTACTGACTCAATTTCCTTACTAGTAATCAATCTATTCAGATCTTCTGTTTCTTTATGATACAGTCTTAGAAGATTGTATGTTTCTATAGATTTATCTATTTCTTCTAGGTTGTCCAATTTATTGGTATATAATTGTTCACAATAGTCTCTTGTGATCTTTTGTATTTCTGTGGTATCAGTTGTTAACTTTTATTTGACTCCTCTCTTTTTTTTCTTGGTGAATTTTTCAAGGAACTAGCTCTTAGTTTCATTTATCTTCTCTACTGTCTTTTTGGTCTCTGGTTTATTTCCACTCTGATCTTTATTATTTCCTTCCTTCTACTAACTGTGGGCAACCAGAGCCATGTGATCAAGGACTGTTCTCTGTGTGGACTGTGTGTGTCTGCCAACTTAGTGGGGTAGTGGAAGAGCATAGGGCTGGGGTGCTCCCACTGGCTTTAGCAGAGTAGCAGGAAAATGCAGTGACTGTGCATGTCCCAAGTGCCAACAAGGAAGAAGGATTGTGCAAAAATGGCACTGACCAGCACCTTTGCCCCTAAAGAGAGTCCTAACAGACCGCTGCCCATCCAGTAGACACTTTAACATTATCAAATGAATCTCCTTCACATATAATATAGGTGCTTTTTAAACTGCTGCTTTTGCACTGGGCGCAGGGCTAGTGAATCTTCAATGCAAGCCCTTTAAGAACAGTATCTCAGTACCTCAGAGCTCTCTGGGTCTCCTGGACATAAGCCTCATTGCTTTTCAAACTCACATGTCTTTCTGGTGAGGTCCCAAGAATGGAGGTGCCTGATGTGGGGCACGAATCCCACACTTGTCAGCGAAAAGCTATGGGTTTGTTCGATCCCTCTTAATTGTGATCAGAGGTGGGGTTTTTGGTGAGACTGCATCTTTGCCTCTCCTACCCATCTCAATGTGGCTCTTTTATTGTTTGTTGTGAAGGAGGTTTCAGCTACTTTTCAGGTCTTTTTCAGAGGGACTTGTTTCATATGTAGCTGTAGATTTGGTGTGTCTGTGGGAGGAGGTGTTTCAGGACCTTCCTATGCCACCATCTTGGACAATATTCCCTCAAAGAGATACAATTTTTTAAACTTAAAAAAAATTAAGTTAGCTAACATACAGGATAGTATTGGTTTCAGGAGTAAAACCCAGTAATTCATCACTTACATATAACACTCAGTGCTCATCTCAACAAGTGCCCTTGTTAATGCCCATCACCCAGTTAGTTCATCCTCCCATCCACCTCCCTTCTAGCAACCCCCAGTTTGTTCTCTGTATTTAAGAGTCTCTTATGGTTTGCCTCCCACTCCACCTTTATCTTATTTTTCCTTCCCTTCCCCTATGTTCATCTGTTGTGTTTCTTAAATTCCACATATGAGTGAAATCATATGGTATTTATCTTCCTCTGTCTGACTTATTTCACTAAGCATGACATACTCTAGGTCCATCCACATTGTTGCAAATGGCAAGATTTCACTCTTTTTGATCGCTGAGTAGTATTCCATTGAATATATGTATGTGTGTGTATATACACACGCACACACACACACCCCCCACATCTTCTTTATCCATTCATTCATCAATGGACATCATTTGGCTCTTTCCACAATTTGGCTATTGTTTATAGTGCTGCTATAAATATTGGGGTGCATGTGCCCCTTCAAATCAACATTTTTGTATCCTTCGGATAAATAATACCTAGTAGTGCAATTGCTGCGTCGTAGGGTAGCTCTATTTTTAATTTTTTGAGGAACCTCCATACTGTTTACCAGTGTGACTGCACCAGTTAGCAAGGAATAAAAATTTTACATTTCTTAAATGTTAATAGGAAACATAATAAAAATAAATATTCTCTAAATACAATTTTAAACCATATAGTTCCTATGTATTCCAATTATATTTAGATTCTGTGTAGTATGCAGATACTGTAGAGATTGAGAATTATCCCAGTGCCCATTCTCCTCTTCTTTGTGTTAGTAACAGAAATCTTTGGTTTTCAATTAGGTACATAGGTGTTCCGTTCTCCTTCTCAGCGTCCTTGCAGCTAGGCACGCACATGTGGCTGAGTTGTGGCCAACAGAACATTAACAGAAGAGGTGTGCTTTGCCTCCTTCCTTTCCTCTCTTCCCACTGACTGGAAACTGGCAGCTGTTGAAATAGCCTCTTTGTAACAAAAGGCACCCTCCTCTTAGTTGTTTCACGAGAAAGAAATGAAGTTCAATCTTATTTATTTATTTATTTTAATATATGAAATTTATTGTCAAATTGGTTTCCATACAACACCCAGTGCTCATCCCAAAAGGTGCCCTCCTCAATACCCATCACCCACCCTCTCCTCCCTCCCACCCCCCATCAACCCTCAGTTTGTTCTCAGTTTTTAACAGTCCCTTATGCTTTGGCTCTCTCCCACTCTAACCTCTTTTTTTTTTTTTTCCCTTCCCCTCCCCCATGGGTTTCTGTTAAGTTTCTCAGGGTCCACATAAGAGTGAAACCATATGGTATCTGTCTTTCTCTGTATGGCTTATTTCACTTGGCATAACACTCTCTAGTTCCATCCACGTTGCTACAAAAGGCCATATTTCATTTTTTCTCATTGCCACGTAGTATTCCATTGTGTATATAAACCACAATTTCTTTATCCATTCATCAGTTGATGGACATTTAGGCTCTTTCCATAATTTGGCTATTGTTGAGAGTGCTGCTATAAACGCTGGGGTACAAGTGCCCCTATGCATCAGTACTCCTGTATCCCTTGGATAAATTCCTAGCAGTGCTATTGCTGAGTCATAGGGTAGGTCTATTTTTAATTTTCTGAGGAACCTCCACACTGCTTTCCAGAGCGGCTGCACCAATTTGCATTCCCACCAACAGTGCAAGAGGGTTCCCGTTTCTCCACATCCTCTCCAGCATCTATAGTCTCCTGATTTGTTCATTTTGGCCACTCTGACTGGCGTGAGGTGATATCTGAATGTGGTTTTGATTTGTATTTCCCTGATAAGGAGCGACGTTGAAGTTCAATCTTATTTAATCCACTGTATTTGGGGATCTCCTAATTATAGTAGCTTAATCTATATTCTCACTAACATGTACGTAGCAGTGTATAATCAGAGACTATGTGAATATAATTTTAAGTGCATAGTATTTTAGATTTCTTACCAGAAACACTGGGTAATCTTTCCTTTACTTAACTGAAAAAAATGTGTTCTTTAATTGTGCTCTCATGATATTTTTATGTGTACTCCATAGGCTTTTATATTATTTAAATAAAATTAACTTTTAGACTATAAATTATTAATTTGATATAGAAAAAATACACAATAGAGTCAGTTAAAATAAATAAAATATTTAGCCTTTGCCAACATGGGTAATGAAGAAAATGCCACAGTGCATAAACTATTCCTTGAGAACAAATGGTAGTTATACCAATGTTTCATGAAACTGCTAGAAACCATTTGGTAAATTTCCACATCAAGGACTAAAATTATTGGTCAAATTTTCACTTTGAGACATTGATTATTCAAGTACAATTTGCAAATCCGGCTATTGTGAATGAGTGTAATGAAAATGAGGTAAGGATGTAGATCTGCTTCTATTTCATTGTAAGCTGTCTACTGGTTCTCAGCCCTGGTTGCACATCACCTGACTAGTTAAAAAAAAAAAAAAAAGTCTTTACTTAGACTCCATACCAGAGATTCTGACTTAAGAACTGGTCTAAGTTTGGGCTTTGACACTGGTAGTTTTTGAAGTCCAACATAATTCTAAAGTGCAGCCAGCACTGAAAACTCCTGTGGTAATATAATAGCTAATATAATATGATCGTAACTGGGCCATTCTTGGGTCCCATTTGTAGGTCTAATATTGGAAACAAAGCACTAAACAAACTCCAATCCCATTTTATATAATGAGTTGAATTCTTACATCAGTTACACAGACTTCTCTGCTTCCTCTGTCAACACATAAATAGGCCCAACAGTTGAGTAACTGGAGCATATAGTTATCACCAACTTACAGATGGGAACTGCTCAAGACAATAAGTTATCATAAAATATGTAAGGATATTTTTGCTTTTTGGTCAACTGCCCATTCCAAGGCCAGTCAGAATATAACATCTCTTGAGTTTCACTCTCATTTGCTTTCTATCAACATTTATCTTGTCATCATAATTAATCTTGCTTAAGTTCATGAATGGTTTCCCCCTGTGCTTGCACTGGGGGGATATATATATATAAACAGATATAACAGATGGAAGAAATCAGAGCAGGAGAAATATCTACAGACTATATAGATCTCATGGTGAGACACACAAAGCATAAATCCTGGCTTTCCCTTTTTGGCACAGATTATAACTATTATTTTAAGGAACTGAATATAAATGTAGTGTTTGGTCAAAGACTTTACTTTGTAACTGACATGAAAGAGACCATTACCATTCTGTTCTGTAACACAAGCTATCCTTTATAAATTTTAAGTGTGGTAGATTTCCTGGAAGTCCCCCATGGGAAAGAAGGAAATTAACAGAAGGGAGGGTGCAGGAAGCCTGACTGGGATATTGTTGGGTCCATATCCACGTCCACCTCAAACAGAACTTCAGAGTTCTCTCATCTTCTTGGGGTGGTTGTTTCTCTACCCCATCTTGCCCCTCCACAAGTCGATATAAAGCTAGGGTAAGGAGTTTACATAGGTAGAGAAAGGATAAACTTTGCTATGCTTTAAAATGGTGACAATATTAGTAAAAGAAAGTTTTGCCCTTAAATGTTTCACTCCAAGGATGGACCTCAAAGTATCATTTGTCCTTTTTCCTGCCCTACACAGGACTTGAAGAATATGAATTACTCTCTCCACTTACCGTGGCTTCAGCTTCACTAAAGGGAAAGCTTGAAGGAATCAAATGACCCCAAGGGATAAGAACGGAGGTGATAAAATAATGGAGGTTATAAAAGGTGAGAAGAGGAGAAAGAACAGGACAGAAAAGAGGCAGCTGAGAGAAAGGACCTTCTTACGTCCATGAGAATTGGATTCCCTATGGGTTGGTAACTGTTGTGAGGGGCAGAGTAAAGAACTGTTTTCACTGTCTCCTAGAAACTGTGTACTTGAAAGGCAATGTCAAAATTTTCTTTCTGAGACTAGACTGTACCTTCCTGACTTTTCAAATATTAAGGAAAGGAGCAAAGGGATTGAAGCAATTCTGAGGGATTATGGCAAATTGAAGTCTGACCCACATAAGGTCAGAGGCCAAGGAAAGGCTGTATTCAAATAAGTGGGACATGGGGCACCTAGGTGGCTCAGTCGGCTGAGCATCTGACTCTTGATTTCGGTTCAGGTCACGATCTCATGGTTCATGAGTTCAAGCACTGCATCAGGCTCTGTACTGACAGTGCCCTTCCCCCACTTGCATGCTTTCTTTCTCTCTCTCTCTCAAAATAAATAAACTTAAAAAAAAAAAGAAAGTGGGACAGAATGCCTCACAGGTTGGCCAAAACTACATTCATGTTGTTCATAATCAGATACAGGAGTACCACAGAGAAAATGCAAGCATTTACTAGCCCCAGAATTTCACCCTACCATGACTTGACATGAAGAGTTCCATCAGTGGATACATAGCTTGATATCCTGGCCACCACTCTGTAAGTATGCATATTTTCCATAGTTACAATTATAGTGATTTATAACTTTCTCATTTAATGTATGTCTTTTTAATGTTCTATAGTTTTCAAGTTATCATAAATTACTTATATATCTTCCTTTCTTATATATCTTACATATATATAAATTACTTATATATCTTCCTTTCTTCTTTTTGCCTTTTATTAAGGGAAATGAAGCACTGAAGAAGTTCATGCAAATACCATTTTGCTACTTATCAACCTTAGATTATCCACTCTCAATTTATTAAAGACCAATCCTTACCAAAAGCAGAAGTGAAAAATCTTTCTGGCTAGATACCTTTTAATTTAACTACATATACTTCTCCTCCCAGTCTGAATGGAGAACCACATGTATCTTTTTAACCTCCTTCTACTGCAATAAACATATACCAAGGCTGTAAGTTGCTTAATTTAATGGCACCAACTAGAATAAAAATGTAAATTACTCAACAAGAACAGCAATTCCTAATATGCATCATTCCAGAGTTCAGATCTGAGAGTCATAACTGAACAATAGCACTGTGACCTAGAAGATAAGAATTATTATTAAATACAACTGGAATTTATGTTTAAATTTCTTAAAACAAACAAACAAACAAACAAACAAACAAACAAAAAAGGATTCTTTAAGGTAGTTTCAAACCCTGGAGTTCAAGAATATTTCAATAGATAACCCAGCTCTGCAAATTCTCTAACTCCCAGCAGGTGGCAATGTTGCTCGTTGTTGTGGTCCCTGAGAAGCTGAAGAGTGGAATTCAGAGCATAGGTGAATGCATCAAGCTCAGACAGAAATGTGGGCAGTTCTTGCATTACAGAGATGCAATCCCTTGTTTGCCACTAATAACGTTTCAAACTATTTCTTATACTGTAGTTAGCTTTACCTTCGAAAAATGTAACTATCCGCGCCCCACCCCCCCCAACCTCTCCAGTGGAACTGCACATTAAGAACAGGGAGAGACAGGAAGCAGGAAGAATAATTAGGGGACTCCCACAATGTTTAGTTAGGGCTATTTAAATTACTAAAGAAATTTAAAAAGGAATTCATTAGAAGAAAGTCAAAGGACCGGAATGCAGCAGGCCTAAGCAACTATGTTAAGCAGGAAGGTGGCCACGGCCAGACTTCTGTCTCTGACTTTTGTCTCTCCTGTGAATTTGATTCTGTCTCTCCCTCTTGAAGACAGGGGCTCTCTCTGTGGGGGCATAGCCCAAACTTATATTTTCTGCCACCACAGAAACTTACTTTTTGTCAGCCACAGGGAAAAGATTTATTGGCCTAGTCTAGACCAAGCACCTGAGCCCAGTGGAAAAGGATCAAATTGTTTAAAACGGATGTGCCCTAATGCAGACAAAAGAAGCAGGTCAGTTTCTGGGAGATAGGGGTTGAGCTGCACAGACCTAATAATGCATCTAGTACATAGTGAGGCCTAGGCTTAAGGTAATGGTAGAGAGTAACCATGGTAATGTTGAAGGAATAATGAAAAGGGACATGGATAAGGAATAATCTGTAGAACATGGAGAATGATTAGAGAAGGTGAAAGGATACATCAAAAACAAACAAAAAACAAAACCCAAAACACCTCAAATGCAACAGTTCCACACAAGAAAATAGAGAAGTAGGATACTGGGGAAGATACTGATGATGACAGTGACTTGACACAGACCATCTGAACTGGCTGGAAAGTCCACTGGTATCACTGTAGCAGATAAGAATATAGGTCAAGAAAGGATTTAAATTTAGTTTTTTAATTTTATATAACGGTTACATTATTTTTGAGAGAAAGAGAGACAGAGCGCAGGCAGGGGAGGGACAGAGAGAGAGAGAGGGAGACACAGAATATGAAGCAGGCTCCAGGCTCCAAGCTGTCAGAATAGAGCCTGACATGGGTCTTGAACTCACGAACCGTGAGATCATGACCTGAGCCAAAGTCTGATGCTCAACTGAGCCACCCAGGTGCTCTAAATTTAGTTTTTATATACTCAGATTAATGGCTTGCGAAACTGCTTTAAATTTCAAAACTTAATTCTCTTTTTTTTCTTTTAATATATGCTTATTTTTTGAAATATGAAATTTATTGTCTAATTGGTTTCCATACAACACCCAGTGCTCATCCCAACAGGTGCCCTCCTCAACGCACATCACACACTCTCCCCTCTCTTCCACCCCACAACAACCCTCAGTTTATTCTCACTTTTTAACAGTCTCTTATGCTTTGGCTCTCTCCCACTCTAACCTTTTTTTTTTTTTTCCCTTCCCCTCCCCCATGGGTTTCTGTTAAGTTTCTCAGGGTCCACATAAGAGTGAAACCATATGGTATCTGTCTTTCTCTGTATGACTTATTTCACTTGGCATAACACTCTCTAGTTCCATCCACGTTACTACAAAAGGCCATATTTCATTCTTTCTCATTGCCACATAGTATTCCATTGTGTATATAAACCACAATTTCTTTATCCATTCATCAATTGATGGACATTTAGGCTCTTTCCATAATTTGGCTATTGTTGAGAGTGCTGCTATAAACATTGGGGTACAATGGCCCTATGCATCAGCACTCCTGTATCCCTCAGGTAAATTCCTAGCAGTGCTATTGCTGGGTCATAGGGTAGGTCTATTTTGAACTTTTTGAGGAACCTCCACACTGTTTTCCAGAGTGGCTGCACCAGTTTGCATTCCCACCAACAGTGCAAGAGGCTTCCCGTTTCTCCACATGCTCGCCAGCATCTATAGTTTCCTGATTTGTCCATTTTAGCTACTCTGACCGGCGTGAGGTGATATCTGAGTGTGGTTTTGATTTGTATTTCCCTGATGAGGAGTGACGGTGAGCATCTTTTCATATGCCTGTCGGCCTACTGAATGTCTTCTTTAGAGAAGTGTCTATTCATGTCTTCTGCCCATTTCTTCACTGGATTATTTGTTTTTCAAGTGTGGAGTTTGGTGAGTTCTTTACAGATTTTGGATACTAGTCCTTTGTCTGATATGTCATTTGCAAATATCTTTTCCCATTCCATCGGTTGCCTTTTAGTTTTGTTGATGGTTTCCTTTGCTGTGCAGAAGCTTTTTATCTTCATGAGGTCCCAATAGTTCACTTTTGCTTTTAATTCCCTTGCCTTTGGGGATGTGTCAAGTAAGAAATTGCTGCGGCTGAGGTCAGAGAGGTCTTTTCCTGCTTTCTCCTCTAGGGTTTTGATGGTTTCCTGTCTCACATTCAGGTCCTTCATCCATTTTGAGTTTATTTTTGTGTATGGTGTAAGAAAGGGGTCTAGTTTCATCCTTCTGCATGTTGCTGTCCAGTTCTCCCAGCACCATTTGCTAAAGAGGCTGTCTTTTTTCCATTGGATATTCTTTCCTGCTTTGTCAAAGATTAGTTGGTCATACTTCTGTGGGTCTAATTGTGGGGTTTCTATTCTATTCCATTGGTCTATGTGTCTGTTTTTGTGCCAATACCATGCTGTCTTGATGATTACAGCTTTGTAGTAGAGGCTAAAGTCTGGGATTGTGATGCCTCCCACTTTGGTCGTCTTCTTCAATATTACTTGGGCCATTCGGGGTCTTTTGTGGTTCCATACAAATTTTAGGACTGCTTGTTCTAGCTTCAAGAAGAATACTGGTGCAATTTTGATTGGGATGGCATTGAATGTGTAGATAGCTTTGGGTAGTATTGACACTTTAACAATATTTATTCTTCCAATCCATGAGCACAGAATGTTTTTCCATTTCTTTGTATCTTCTTCAACTTCCCTCATAGGATTTCTATAGTGTTCAGCATACAGGTCTTTTATATCTTTGGTTAGGTTTATTCCTAGGTATTTTATGATTCTTGGTGCAATTGTGAATGGAATAAGTTTCTTTATTTGTCTTTCTGTTGCTTCATTATTAGTGTATAAGAATACAGCTGATTTGTGGACATTAGTTTTGTATCCTGCAATATTGCTGAATTCTTGTATCAGTTCTAGCAGACTTTTGATGGAGTGTATCGGGTTTTCCATGTATAGTATCATGTCATCTGCAAAACGTGAAAGGTTGACTTCATCTTTGCCAATTTTGATGCCTTTGATTTGCTTTTGTTGTCTGATTGCTGATGCTAGGACTTCCAATACTGTGTTAAACAACAGTGGTGAGAGTGGACATCCCTGTCACATTCCTGACCTTAAGGGGAAAGCTCCCAGTTTTTCCCCATTGAGGAGGATATTAGCTGTGGGCTTTTCATAAATGGCTTTTATGATGTTTACATATGTTCTTTCGATCCCGACTTTCTCAAGGGTTTTTATTAAGTAAGGATGCTGAATTTTGTGAAATGCTTTTTCTGCATTGACAGGATCATATGGTTCTTATCTTTTCTTTTATTAATGTGATGTATCACATTGATTGATTTGCGAATGTTGAACCAGCCCTGCAGCCCAGGAATGAATCCCACTTGATCATGGTGAATAATTCTTTTTATGTGCTGAATTCGATTTGCTAGTATCTTGTTGAGAATTTTTGCATCTGTATTCATCAGGGATATTGGTCTGTAGTTCTCTTTTTTGCTGGGTATCTGTCTGGTTTGGGAATCAAAGTAATGCTGGCTTCATAGAATGAGTCTGGAAGTTTTCCTTCCCTTTCTATTTTTTGAAACAGCTTGAGAAGGGTAGGTATTAACTCTGCTTTAAATGTCTGGTAGAATTCCCCAGGGAAGCCATCTGGTCCTGCACTCTTTATTTGTTGGGAGATTTTTGATAACTGGTTTGATTTCTTCACTGGTTATGGGTCTGTTCAAATTCTCTACTTCTTCCCACTTGAGTTTTGGTAGTGTGTGGGTGCTTAGGAATTTGTCCATTTCTTCCAGGTTGTCCAGTTTGTTGGCATATAATTTTTCATAGTATTCCCTGATAATTGCTTGTATCTCTGAGGGATTGGTTGTCATAATTCCATTTTCATTCATGATTTTGTCTATTTGGGTCATCTCCCTTTTCTTTTTGAGGAGCCTGGCTAGAGGTTTATCAATTTTATTTATTTTTTCAAAAAACCAACTCTTGGTTTCATTGATCTGCTCTACAGTTTTTTTTAGATTCTATATTGTTTATTTCTGCTCTGATCTTTATTATTTCTCTTCTTATGCTGGGTTTGGGGTGTCTTTGGTGTTCTGCTTCTGTTTCCTTTAGGTGTGCTGTTAGATTTTCTCTTTGGGATTTTTCTTGTTTCTTGAGATAGGCCTGGATTGCAATGTCTTTTCCTCTCAGGACTGCCTTTGCTGTATCCCAAAGCGTTTGGATTGTTGTATTTTCATTTTCATTTGTTTCCATCTATTTTTAAATTTCTTCTCTAACTGCTTGGTTGACCCACTCATTCTTTAGTAGGGTGTTCTTTAACCTCCATGCTTTTGGAGGTTTTCCAGACATTTTCCTGTGGTTGATTTCAAGCTTCATAGCTTTGTGGTCTGAAAGTATGCATGGTATGATCTCAATTCTTATACACTTATGAAGGGCTGTTTTGTGACCCAGTATGTGATCTATCTTGGAGAAGGTTCCATGTGCACTCGAGAAGAAAGTATATTCTGTTGCTTTGGAATACAGAGTTCTAAATATATCTGTCAAGTCCATCTGATCCAATGTATTATTCAGGGCCCTTGTTTCTTTATTTATTTTCTGTCTAGATGTTCTATCCATTGTTGTAAGTGGAGTATTAAAGTCTCCTGCAATTACCACATTCTTATCAATAAGGTTGCTTATGTTTGTGATTGTTTTATATATTTGGGGGCTCCCATATTCGGCGCAAAGACATTTATAATTGTTAGGTCTTCCTGATGGATAGACCCTGTAATTATTATATAGTGCCCTTCTTCACCTCTTGTTACAGCCTTTAACTTAAAGTCTAGTTTGTCTGATATAACTATGGCTACTCCAGCTTTCTTTTGACTTCCAGTAGCATGATAGATAGTTCTCCTTCCCCTCACTTTCAATCTGAAGGTGTCCTCAGGTCTAAAATGAGTCTCTTGTAGACAACAAATAGATGGGTCTTGTTTTTTTTTTATCCATTTGATACCCTATGTCTTTTGGTTGGAGCATTTAGTCCCTTTACATTCAGTGTTATTATTGAAAGATATGGGTTTAGAGTCATTGTGATACCTGTAGGTTTCATGCTTGTAGTGGTGTCTCTGGTCCTTTGTGGTCCTTGCAACAGTTCACTCACAGAATCCCCCTTAGGATCTCTTGTAGGGCTGGTTTAGTGGTGATGAATTCCTTCAGTTTTTGTTTGTTTGGGAAGACGTTTATTTCTCCTTCTATTCTGAATGACAGACTTGCTGGATAAAGGATTCTTGGCTGCATATTTTTTCTGTTCGTCACATTGAAGATTTCCTTTTATTCCTTTCTGGCCTGCCAAGTTTCAGTAGATAGGTCTGCTACTATCTTTATGTGTCTACCTTTGTATGTTACAGCCTGTTTATCCCTAGCTGCTTTCAGAATTCTCTCTTTATCCTTGTATTTTGTCAGTTTCACTATGATATGTCATACAGAAGTCGATTCAAGGTATATCTGAAGGGAGTTCTCTGTGCCTGCTGGATTTCAGTGTCTGTTTCCTTCCCCAGATCAGGGAAGTTCTCAGCTATGATTTGTTCAAGTACACCTTCAACACCTTTCTCTATCTCCTCCTCCTCTGGAATCCCAAATATGCATATTTAATTGTGTTTCATAGTATCACTTAGTTCTCTAATTCTCCCCTGATACTCCTGGACTTTTTTATCTCTCTTTTTCTCAGCTTCCTCTTTTGCCATAATTTTATCTTCTAATTCATGTATTCTCTCCTCTGACTCTTCAATCTGTGCTATGGCCGCCTCCATTTTATTTTGCAGCTCATTTATAGCATTTTTTAATTCCTCATGACTATTTTTTAGTCCCTTGATCTCTGTAGCAGTAGAGTCTCTGCTGTCCTCTATGCTTTTTTCAAGCCCAGCGATTCATTTTATGACTATTATTCTAAATTCTTATTCTGTTATATTGCTTAAATTGGCTTTGATCAATTTGTTAGCTGTCTCTACTTCCTGGAGTTTCTTTTGAGGAGAATTCTTCTGTTTCATTATTTTGACTAGTCCCTGCGGTAGCTCCACACTGCAGGGCACTTCCCATGTGCTGTCTGGAGAAACTTGGGCTGGTGGGCAGGGCCACAGTCCGCCCCGATGTCTGCCCCCAGCCCACTGCTGGGGCCACAGTCAGACTGCTGTGTACCTTATCTTCCTGTCTCCCAGGGGCAGGACTCACTGTGGAGTGGTGTGGCCCCTGTCTGTGCTACTTGCACACTGCCAGGCTTGTGGTGCTGCTTTGATGGGATTTGACCAAAGGCATATTAGAGGGGTGGATCCGCAAGGTGCCCAGGGGCGGGAGGGGCAAGCTTAGCTAGCTTTGCTGTGGGTGGTCCCCTGTGGGAGGGGCCCTGCAGCACAGGGAGGGAGGCAGGCCTGTCGGAGGGATGGATCCACAGAAGCACAGCATTGGGCGTTTGAGCAGTACAAGCAAGATTGGTGATGGGAGCTGGTTCCCTTTGGAATTTCCACTGGGGGATGGGAGAGGAAATGGCTCTTGCCAGCGCCTTTGTTCCCCTACTGAGCTGTCTTTTGGAGACTCAACAACTCTCCCTCCTGGTATCTTCTCGCCCTCCCTGCTCTCCAAGAGCAGAGCTGTTGACTTTTAAAATGACAGATGTTGAGTCCTGCTGGCTGTCAGAACTCACACAGTCCAGTCCCTCCACTTTTGCAAGCCAGACTTTGGGGGCTCTGCCTTGCCGGGTGGGCTGCCCCTCCACCACCCCGGCTCCCTCCCGCCAGTCTGTGTAGCATGCACCACCTCTCTGCCCTTTCTATCCTCTTCCATGGGCCTCTTGTCTATGCTTGGCTCCAGAGAGTCCATTCTGCTAGTCTTCCGGCGGGTTTCTGGGTTATTTAGGCAGATGTGGGTGGAATCTAAGCAATCAGCAGGACAAGGTGAGCCCAGGGTCCTCCTACGCCACCATCTTCCCTCCTAAAACTTAATTTTCTTAAAGCCAGATATGAACTGGCTTCCTTTTTCTGGCAGAAGCACAACAGTGAATCATATAACCTTAAAAAAGAACCAAAGAGTGGCTATTTTCTTTCCAGGAGCATTAGCTCTATTGCTAGTAGGCAATTTTTCCCACACCCAGTGTCACAAACTATAACATGAATCATAAAGATATGTAATACTCAAAAAGGGAGACTAAAAGGGTCCCTTTAAGTAGTGAAAATATAATGAAGCCAGGATTTCAGTCCAATATTCTGCCCTTTTCTTTGTAAAAGTACAGACAGCATGGAGGACTAAATCAAGGAGTTCCTGATTCAAGTCTAATTTGGCTCCCTTGAACTCTTCACCTCTGTATTTAACTTTTTTAAGAACATTACCTCGATAAATGGATGAAGAAGCTGTGGCATATATATACAATGGAATGCTATTCAGCCATAAAAAACAAGGAAACTCTACCATCTGCAATTATACAGATGCACCTTGAAGACATTACACTAAGTGAAATAAGTCAGAGAAAAACAAATGCTACATGATCTTGCTTATATGTGGAATCTCAAGAACAGAACAAAATAGCAAACACAGAAAAAGAGATTAGATGTGTGGTTACCAGAGCCAAGAGGCAAGAGGTAGGAGGAGGGCGAACTGGAGGAAGGTGGTCAAAAGGTCAAAAGTTTTTCCTTCCAGTTATGAGATAAATAAATACTGGGGATGTGATATACAACATGATGGCTACAGCTAACACTACTGTATGACATACAGGAAAGTTGTTAAGAGAGTAGATTCCAAGAGTTCTCATCATATGGATAATTTTTTTCTTTTTGTTGCATCTATGCGATATGATAGTTGTTAACTAAACCTACTGTGGTAATCATCTCACAATAACTGTAAATCAAACCATCATGCTGTACACCTTAAACATATACAGTGATATATGTGAATTATTTCTCAATAAAACTGGAATAAAAGGAAATAAAAACAATAAATATTACCAATATTATTCAGACTAAGAAATAAGAGATAGAAAGGAATCATCACTGTATGCAATGTGAAGATATACTAAATGTCCTATATATTCTATTAAAATTGAAAGAATTGATGTATCGTTATTGTTGCACTAAAAGATCTTGCGGTTTAGTAGAACGAAGGCACTAAAGAACTTGATCCAATGCTCTATTCCAACAGAAAGGCACTATGCTATCTTGAGCATTGACTTGCTTCTACATCACAATTTACTATTGCTGCATGCATTGTGAAGTCTCACCTGGTATGTGGTAAGCATTACTCATTCAGCCCTTCCTTCAAAAAGCATTAAGTACCTAGCTTAATGCTAGGGAGGGTTTGGTCCCATCATGCCTACATTTCTTTTGTTCAAAACCATCCTATTTTTCTCCTTTACTCTTTTGCTCTTATGCGTTAATTTTATATCCTAAATTGGTTCCCACAAAGGTGAGTTTACCGATTTGTACCACCCACTTTTCCTTTAACTCTTTTAATGTCTATTTATTTTTTGAGAGAAAGAGACAGAGCATGAGCTGGGGAGGGGCAGAGAGAGAGGGAGACACAGAATCAAAGCAGGCTCCAGGCTCTGAGCTGTCAGCACAGAGCCTGACATGGGGCTCGAACTCACAGACCACAAGATTGTGACCTGAGCCAAAGTCGGACGCTTAACTGACTGAGCCACCCAGGCACCCCTACTTTAAATTTCTCTTCCATTTCCTACTCTGTCCTTGACCATCCTAAACATGTATTTATTTTGTTGTCACTACAGAAAATATTTCAGAACATGGGATAATGTTTTATTATTTGAAGGTGCCTTTAGACTTTAGAAGCAGAAATTTAAAACCTCTAATATTATCTATTGCTGAGTAACAAATCACCCCAAATGTACAGGCTCACAACAAAAATATTATCTTATAGTTTCTGTTGGTCAGGAACCTGGGCTTGCCTGAGCTGAGTCCTCTGCTTTAGGTTAGGGGTCTCACACATCATGACAAAGGTATGAAGCAGTCACCTCAAGTCTGAACTGGGGAAGGATCCACTTCCAATCTCACTTGTGTGGTAGCATTCAGTCCCTCACAGGTTGTTGCTCTGAAGGTCTTAGTTCCTTGCTGGCTGTTGGCTGGAGGCAACGCTCAGTCCTTAGTCTTTCCTTACCTGTCCTTATATATCTTCTTTGCTGAATTACCTGCTATTGCCCAAATTTACCATGCATTTTCTTTTTTTAAATTAAAAAAAAAATTAATGTTTATTTTTGACAGACAGAGCATGAGCAGGCAAGAGGCAGAGAGAGAGGGAGACACAGAATCTGAACCAGGCTCTAGGCTCTGAGCTGTCAGCACAGAGCCCAGTGCGTGGCTTGAACTAACGAACTGCGAGATCATGACTGGAGCTGAAGTCAGACACTTAACTGACTGAGTCACCCAGGAGCTCTGGCCATGCATTCCTCAATTTTGTGCCTTTCCACAGGATATGTTCTGTATTTGAAGAACTGTGTTCTCACTTTGTGCTTTTCCATGGGTTATTTTCTGTACTCTGTACTCCCTCTACCTCTTCACTCAGCAAACTCTCACCTACCTTTCAAAATTCATCTTAGTCATCTTTTCTATGAAGTTTCCTCTGAATTTCTTTTGCAAGAAAAGTGTTCTTTTGTTGGCTGGTGTAGTATCATAGACTATAATGGAATAGCTATTTACATGTCTGTCTGTCTAACCAGGTTTTTTTTGGCACTAATTATGTCTTCCTCATCATTGTATTCCTACTACTCAACACAGTGTTTGGCTTATAATACGTGATTAATTAATGTCAGAATAAAGAAGAAAGGAAACATGCATACTCTGGAAGCCTATTGTGTCAGTTCAGCCTCTACTCAAAAAGCTTCTTAAAAGGTGTAAGTTAGAAATAAAGGGAAAGAGCAATAGGATATTTGTATAAATTCAAATGGAAATTGAGTGGAAATTCAAATAGAAAGATTTGTTGTGTTGAATTTGTCTCTTTCTTATAAATCCTCAGTTGATCTCTTATGAAGGCAGGATGGCAGTTAGTCAACCACATGCCTTGGTTTGGGCTTAACATTCACAGATGCTGGAAAATCTACTTGCCATCATTTAATTGATAATCAAAGCATATGGCTTAGTTCAGCAACATCAAATCTCTACCCCTCTAGGTTATTAAATTAGATCATAAGAATACTAACTTGAGGGGCACCTGGGTAGGGCACTTGGGCACCTTGGTTGAGTGTCTGAGTTGACTGCTGCTCAGGTTGTGATCTCACAGTTTGTGAGGTTGAGCCCAGCGCTGGGCTCTGTGCTGACCACGCGGAGCCTGCTTGGGATTCTCTCTCCCCTTCTCTGTCTGCCTCTCTCTCTCTCTCACAAAATAAATAAAATTTTTTAAAAAAGAATACTAACTTGAATTCTTTGCTAATTCTTAAGGGTGGATATGTATTACATTACTTTTTTCTAGGTGTTCTAATTTTGTTCTACTACCAAACAAGACCACACATACCCTATGAACATTGACTATATCATTTGACCTTCATAGAATAACTTACTGAATGTATACAGGAAAGTTACATGCAATAATTACATGAGATGAAACTCACTCTCATAATTATTGTAAGGAATGCTGTGAAAGATAAAATTTCCTGTAGTCCACCTTATGTTGATTCATAGACAAATTGCTCTCAGTTTTCATTAACGGGAAACGCTATGCCTCCTGCACAACTGATTTATTTTAAACCTATCCACTTTGTGAATCCTGTAACCAGTAATGTTTCTCTCTCTTTTAAGCTATCAGAAAGTTTAGAGAAATACTTAGGGCCCAATGTTAATAAGTGCAGAGTAATTTATGACTTAGATTTTTAAATACACTAACTTTTCCCTTGGCTTTATTTTATTTTCCTCTTTTGTAGTGTCAGGGAAGAGCTAAACTAAATTAAATAAAAATGTAACTATCTTATTGGGCTTTTGTGGTTCTTTAGGGGGTAAATAATCCTCTACATACTTCAAAGTGAGTATAGATTTTATCAGCAGCCAGCCAATTGCAAAGCACATGAGGTAGAAACTTGTTTATCTGGAGTGTCAAGGACCCACCTCTTCCCAATTAGTTATTGCCACAATTTTCATATTTTAACTACAAGAAGAATGATCAAAAAATGACTTGGTAAAACATGTAAAAGAACAAACATGTTCTTTATAAACTCTCTCATATGTCATGCTTTATAGCCAGATAACCAAGATATCACTGACTTCATCCACTGTGATTTCCACCATACTGTGAGGATAGCGTGGATTGTAATACTGGATGGCCCTTTGCAGTCTGGTAGAAATTCACCATTAACCATGAGAGATGTGCCATAGCAACTTCTTCAGTTATTAGACTGCTGTGATTTTTGTTTTTAAATGAGTGATCATAAAGCAAATGCTTTGACAAAGATTCCATAGTTTGAATGTTTCCAGTGTTTAGATCCCTGGATAAATGATCCTCTACTGTTCTTCTATAGGTAATGAAATAAAATTTATTACATACACAGTATTCTAGGTGCCTTATATATTATTACACATTGTTTAATTTAATCAGCTCAATGACTTAATGAGATACTATTATTTTCTTCATTACAGATTAATAAGTTGAGGTATAAACAGGAAAGGAATTTACCCAAAGTCAAATAATGACTCTGGGTGTTAGATTTTAGAATATGTAATTCCAGAGATCATCTCCTTCCCACAAGAGCACATTATTTCTCTCAACTCATCCAGCTCCTTTCCTTCCTGTGGCATAAATAATCTTGGATAAGGGGAATACTGTGTGTGTGTGTGTGTGTGTGACTGTGTATGAGAACTCACATGCTCATGCTTATGTATGTATTTTGTGCAGTGACTCGATCAGAGTCCCAGCAAGTAGCAGATGTACTCACTCAAAAGAATTTAACTGAAGAGAATGTAGTAAAGAAATTACCTACAAAGGTACAAGCAGGGCTAAGGATCCCAAAAGGCTGGTGAGGTATACAGGGACTAGCAATAGTGGGACATCATTGTCATTCTTAGGTCTGAAGGCTCCAAGGGAGAGTGTTTTGTTACCAGAGCCTACTGAGATCCTGAGCCACCTGCTTATGGAATTTCTTTGTTCTTTATGCATACCTGGTCTCCTATACCATTTCCATGTAATAAGAGGACAATGTTCTACAAATCCAACTTTATGTTTTCTGGAGCAGATAACATCAGTTCATGACAGGAAGATCAGGTTACATAGTTGCCTCGTGTGCCAGGCATTTGATATCTTCCAGTCCTAGTGGCAAACCAGACCTCCTGCTCTTCAAATATGCTAGTGCTACCTTTACTAATGAAGGTCTTGGTGCAGAAGGGTCTCCTAAACCTTCTGGACAATATCATTAGAGAGTGGGTGAGCAGATTGAACATAATAGGTACCTTCCAATATTCTCATATCTTTAAGTCTTATCTTACACTCCTTTCTCTAAAGTATGTCAGAGAAATTCTGGCATCTCAGCCATATTATCTATAGCCATTGAGTCAAGGATTAATTTAAAAACATAAAACTACAGGCATCATTGCCAAATGCTTGCAGCAACACATTAAATTCCAAATCTCAGATGTGTGCATCCATATTGACAAATTTGGTTCAATCCAATGTATATTTCATTCTCCTTGTTCTAAAACCCTAGGAATCCATTTCTATGCAAGGTCTCGGGAATTGCCACCACAAATTAGTAGACCCTACAAATTTCCTACAAAAGACCCTATGATTCCTTTAGTGTCTGTGCTATCTCCTCTGGGAGAAGATCTTCTCTACCTGGACTACACTGGTTTCTACTATGGATCTGGAAGCAAAGCAGGTGGTAGGAGGACCCTGAAGAGAATCAGTACCCCTTCTTGAAAGAAAAAGCTATCATTAAATTCTTTGAATTATTTTATGCAGGGGAGGTCTGTTCCCATAAAGAGAGTGAAAATCTGCTTCAGTTGGTAAGGAAGATTCAGAGAGATCAGGTTTCTGAGTTCTCGGTATGGTCTGTTTCTGCCCAAATGTTCCCATTCTGTTTCAGAGTTCCACTTCTTCCCAGCCAAGGCCCTCACCTAGTATCATTTGATAAAATTGCTTATATAACTGTTTTTACAACTCTGCAGCCTATACAGTCAGGTCTTGGGTAGGATCCTTAGCAATGTTTTTCTTACAGCTACATGAAATAAGGATTTTTTTAAAAAGACATCATAGAGGCATTGTGATGCACCCCTCAAACCTTTCCTGGGATTATGCCTAGTACCACACTTTGTCAGTCTGTGGTCAAGGAGGAAACAGATGGCACCCTTAAAAAGATGTAACTGAAAATAATGAAAAGATTTTTTTAAAGTTTATTTGTTTATTTTGAGAGAATAAGAGCATGCAGGGGAGGGGCAGAGAGAGAGGGAGGAGCAGAGACAGGGAGAGAGAAAATCCCAAACAGGCTCTGCACTGTCAGCATGCAGCCTGACGTGGGGCTTGCTCCCACAAACCATGAGATCATGACCTGAGCCGAAATTAAGAGTCAAATGCTTAACTGACTGAGTCACCCAGGTGCCCCTTAATGAAAAGATTTTTTTACAGAGGTAGGGACATGGGTAAAATACAGAGATGGTGAGGTAGTCACGTTTTTGCAACAGTGAGAAATTGTTACCATTCATGGACTTGAAGGGTCCACAGGAGGGAATAGTGTTGCCAAACCTGGGAAGAGATTAAACTGTCTGAGGCTCTCTGACCAGGGGCTCCCTGGTAGGCTTTGGCAATAACAACAAGACATGGGGCAGGGAGAGGGGGCAGATTAATACCCTGACCTCTCCTCTCACCATTTGATCTCCTGATACGCTGCTTCCCATTGGTCAAAACCAGATGGTAATAGAGCAAGGATGATGCCGAGACTATTAATTATAGACAACTTACTGCTCTTCCATTTCTAGGTAAGACAAAATGGAGAATATGGCTACTTGAAATATTTTGCTAAGGCAAAAGCCTTCCATTCTGTATGTGGAACATATTTTAGGTACACTCTTAAATTATTAAACCTGATATATTTTCATCAAAGTCTATTAAAGTTCTTAAAAATCTGCAATATTGATACATTAATATAATCTTTCTTTGATAGATTAATATAATCTTGAAGGACAATACAGAATAGAGAAGCAGGAGAACGTAAATAAACCTCTAGGGAAAAATCTATTTTAAAATGAGATCTGACCAAGTTACAACTCTGAATTAAATAATCTTACTAGAACTTTGATCTTTTTACCATTACTTCCTTAAGGGGGAAAGCTTAGGAGAAAATATGCATTTGAATATAAACATGAAAGGCTTCATATTGCACTTAAAATGCTCATGTATTTAAGGGAGTTAAGATATACAAGTTGGGAGAAAACATGTTTTGAATTTGATTCATGTTTGAAAAACACTTCAAGAAGGTCACCCTCTATAATCCAACAAAACCACTTGTAACAATAGTAATTATAATAGGTTATTGCAAGTACCTCTTTTAAGTCTCTCATCTAAATATAGATCTATGCTGTTTTTCTTTAACCTTGACTGACAGACACATTTTGATGAGGTGGAGAGAAAAACTGATTTGGAAAAGATTAAAGAGAAAATGTACATCTGGGGTACATCTCCTCAGACAGATGAGGAGAGTATATTTCCACTTGGTACTTCTGCTTTATAAATAAAAAATTACACTTATTAGCAAAGTAATATGTATTAAAAGGATAGGATAAATTAATTTGGAAACTCAAATTACATTTTATTATTCAATATTCTAATATTTGTGACTCTACTTAAAACAGTGATCTTGGGGGCGCCTGGGTAGCACAGTTGGTTAAGTGACTGACTCTTGATCTCAACAGAAATAAGCAGTTGTGAGTATGAAAGCATAGGGTTTCTATCCCAGATCTGTTTTATACTAAACACAGGAGTAATATTTCCATTCTTGCCTGCAAAATGGGGCTCATACAGTCTAGCATGTTGTGTCTCACTCATACAATTGTTCAAAGGGTTAAGAAATACAATATTTTTAAATTTAGAATTCTAGGTAAATAAATAAGAAAAAAAATAAAAAATAAAAATATAAATTAATTTTTATAATAAAAATAAAAAAATAAAAATAAAATAAATAATAAATAAAAATAAAATAAAAATAAAAAATAAAATAAATAAAAATAAAAATAAAAAAATAAAAATAAAATATAAAAAAATAAAAAAACAAATAAAATAAAATAAAATAAAAAATAATAAAAATAAAAAAAATAAAAATAAAATAAAATAAATAAAAATATAAAAAATAAAAAAACAACAAACTGAGAGGGCCAAGATGGCAGAATAGCATGGAAATTTTTTTTGCATCCCTCATCCCTGAAATGCAGCCAGATCAACACTAAACCATCATGCATACCTAGAAAACTGCTTTGAGGATTAACACAACAATCTGCACAACCTGAACCACAGAACTTGGCAGTTATGTCGTGTGGAGAGGTGAACTGGAGGAGAGAGAAGGCACACAGGGCAGGGAGCTGTTTCTGCTTACAGACAGAGGACGAAGATGGGGGGTGAATATGGGAAAAACACCTCCCCTCCAAAGCAGCTAGAGAGAAAAAGGAAAAGTAGAAACAGCTATGAGGGACTGAACAAAGAAAGGGAGAAAGGAGAGGGTTTAAATTCCATTAAGACTCTATAAACAGGGAAGTGCAGGGTCTGAAACTCGGCAGCTTGCTACCTGGCAGTGCTCTGGTGGGAAGGGCAAATCCCCAAGATCAGATGGCCAGAGGCGGTTCCCCCGCTGGGAGGACATTTGGTAGAGGCAGTGCAACCACCCCACAGGCAAAGGTCCTAGCGGATTCCGTAGAACTGCCACATTCGCTGGTGTTGGAGAAAGGATGTTAAGGGGGAAGCCGGGCACCAGACGTGTGTTGTGATTTGCCATAATCCCTGAACTGCTGCTGTTACACCACTGTGTGAAGTTTTTCTGGGGTGGGCTGGTGCCCAGCTGCAGTCTCTGGGAATCAGTAGCAGCATGGTCTCGTAAACATTCCCGGGGGGGGCCAGCACCTGGCCATTGCTCAGCAAGACCCTTCCCCACAGGGTCAGAATGGGTCAAAGCTGCAGTCCCTCAGATGTGAGGGGTTGGCAAACAGCCACATCTGAGATAAAACTCTGGAGGGAGGAGCTGCCTAGCAGACTGACAGCTTGGTCACAGACAGTGTAGAAGCAGGGAATGGACGGAAGTCAGAGACAAAGGAGGGGTGCTTGACTGCAGGTTAGGGAGAGCCCAGGGTTCTGCTACTAAAGACTGGGTAGCTGAGTGATGCCATTTTTACCCCTCCCACACATGTGCATACATGCCTACAAGTGCCACACCAATCCACCCCAGTAAGCTAAGCAGCACAATCTAGTGGAGAACAGAGTTGTTACAGTAAGCCCCGTCCAACTGGGCCAACCGTGCTCTTGAGGAACACCACAAGTCTCTCTTCCTGCACAGTTTATGGACTATAAAGTACTTCATAGTTTGACTTCTAGGGGAAACTGATGTAATTTCAATCATATTTCAATCTGTTCACTGGTCCATCTATTCATTTTTTTTCTTTTTCTTGTCTTATTCTTGAATACAGAAAGAACATTTATTTTCATTATCCATTTTTATTAAAAAGATTTTCCTTTAATTTTTTCTACTCTATTTTTACTTTTTTGTAATTTTTAAAAATTCTATTTTACTTCCATCATTTCATTTTATTCTATTTTATTGTATCCATTTTTTCAAAATTTCAAATGTTTTCCTTTTTTTTTTTTTCCTTTTCTTATCTTTCCCATTTCCTCTAATCTATCAAGCTTCTTTCAACAACCAGACCAAACACACCTAGGACCTAGCATCCTTTATTTGATTTTTTTGCGTTGTTCTTAATTTTTTAATTTTTATTTTTTTTACTTTAATTCCTTTCCTTCCTTCAAAATGATGAAATGAAGGAATTCACCCCAAAAGAAATAACAGGAAGAAATGACAGCCAGGGACTTAATCAACAAAGATACAAGCAAGATGTCTGAACCAGAATTTAGAATCACGATAATAAGAATAATAGCTGGGGTTGAAAATAGATTAGAATCCCTTTCTGTGGAGAATAAGAACTAAAAGCTAGTCAGGATGAAATTAAAAAACGCTATAGCTGAGCTGCAATCTCAAATGGATGCCACAGCAGAAGTGGAGCGACAAATCAGCGATATAGAGGACAAACTTATAGAGAATAATGAAGCAGAAAAAAAGAGGGAGACTATGGCAAAAGAGCACAAAATGAGAATTAAAGAGCTCAGTGACTCATTAGAAAGGAATAACATCAGAATCATAGGGGTCCCAGAAGACGAAGAGAGAGATAAAGGGGTATAAGGTTTACATGAGCAAATCATAGCAGAAAATTTTCTTAACCAGGGGAAAGACACAGACATCAAAATCCCGGAAGCACAGAGAACTCCCATTAGATCAACAAAAACTGACCATCAACAAGGCATATCATAGTCAAATTCAAAAAATACTCAGGCAAGGAAAGAATTATGAAAGCAGCCAGAGGAAAAAAGTCCTTAACCTACAAGAGAAGAAAGATCAGGTTCACAGCAGACCTTTCCACAGAAACCTGGCAGGCCAGAAAGGAGTGGCAGGATATATTTAATGTGCTGAATTGGAAAAATATGCAGCCAAGAATTCTTTATCCAGCAAGGCTGTCATTAAAACTAGGAGGAGATAAGAAGTTTCCCAAACAAAAATTAAAGGAGTTTGTGACCATTAAAGCAGCTCTGCAAGAAATTTTAAGGGGGACTCTCTGAGGGGAGAAAAGATGAAAAAAACAAAACAAAAACACAAAAAGATCAAAAGCAACAAAGAATAGCAAGGACCAGGGAACACCACCAGAAACCCCAACTCTACAGGAGACATAATGGCAATAAATTCATATCTTTCAGTACTCGCTGTAAACGTCAATGGACTAAATGCTCCAATCAAAAGACACGGGGTAACAGAATGGATAAGAAAACAAGATCCATTTATATGCTGTTTACAAGAGACCCATTTTAGACTTAAAGACACCTTCAGATTGAAAATAAGGGGATGGAGAACTATCTATCATGCTAATGATCGCCAACAGAAAGCCAGAATAGTCATACTTATATCAGACAATCTAGATTTTAAAATAAATACTGTAAAAAGAGATAAAGAAGGGCATTATATCATACTTAAGGGGTCTATCCACCAAGAGACCTAATAATTGTAAGCATTTATGCTCCAAACGTGAAAGAACCCAAATACATAAATCAGTTAATCACAAACATAAACTCATTGATAATAATACCATAATAGTAGGGGACTTCAACACCCCACTTATAACAATGGATAGATCTAAATAGAAAATTAACAAGGAAACAATAGCTTTGAATGACACACTGGAACTGGATGGACTTAACAGATATATTCAGGGGGTGCCTGGCTGGCTCAGTCAGTTGAGCATCCGACTTCAGCTCAGGTCATTATCTCATGGCTTGTGGGTTCAAGCCCCGCATCAGGCTCTGTGCTGACAGCTCAGAGCCTGGAGCCTGTTTTGGATTCTGTGTCTTCCTCTCTCTCTGCCCCTCCCTTGCTTGCGCTCTGTCTCAAAAGTAAATTAACATTAAAAAAAAAAATTTAAAAAACAGACATATTCAGAACATTTCATCCTAAAGCAGCGGAATACACATTCTTCTCCAGTGTACATAGAACATTCTCCAGAATAGATCACATACTGGGACACAAATTAGCCTTCAACAAGTACAAAAGATTGAGATCATACTGTGCATATTTTCAGACCACAATGCTATGAAACTTGAAGTCAACCACAAGAAAAAATTTGGAAAGATAACAAATACTTGGAGACTAAAGAAAATCTCACTAAAGAATTAATGGGCTAACCAAGAAATTAAAGAGGAAATTAAAAAGTACATGGAAGCCAATGAAAATGATAACACCACAGCCCAAAACCTCTGGGATGCAGCAAAGGCAGTCATAAGAGAGAAGTATATAGCAATCCAGGTCTTCCTAAAGAAGAAGAAAGGGCTCAGATACACAACCTAACCTTACACCTTAAAGAGCTGGGGAAAGAACAGCAAATAAAACTCCAAACCAGCAGAAGACAAGAAATAATAAAGATTAGAGCAGAAATCAATGCTATCGAAACCAAAAAACAGATAGATTTAGAAGACAAAATTGATCACTGTAGAACAGTTCAATGAAACCCAGAGATAGTTCTTTGAAAGAATTAACAAAATTGATAACCCCCTGCCCAGTTTGATCAAAAAGAAGAAGGGAAAGGACCCAAATAAATAAAATCAAGAATGAAAGAGGAGAGATCACAACCAACACAGCAGAAATAAAAACAATAATAAGAGAATATTATGAGCAATTGTATGCCAATAAAATGGGAAATCTGGAAGAAATGGACAAATTCCTAGAAACATATACACTACCAAAACTGAAACAGTACGAAATAGAAAATTTGAACAGACCCATAACCAGTAAAGAAATCGAATTAGTAATCAAAAAAATCTCCCAAAAAACAAGAGTCCGGGGTTGGATGGCTTTCCAGGGGAATTCTACCAAACATTTAAAGAAGAGTTAACACCTGTTATTTTAAAGCTGTTCCAAAAAATAGAAATGGAATGAAAACTTTCAAACTCATTCTATGAAGCCAGCATTACCTTAATTCCAAAACCAGACAAAGACCCCACTAAAAAGGAGAGCTACAGACCAATTACTCTGATGAACATGGATGCAAAAATCCTCAACAAGATACTAGCCAACCAGATCCAACAATATATTAAAAGAATTATTCACCATGACCAAATAGGATTTATACCTGGGATGCAGGGCTGGTTCAATATCTGCAAAACAATCAATGTGATACATCACATCAACAAAAGAAAGGATAAGAACCACATGATCCTCTCAATAGATGCAGAGAAAGCACTTGACAAAATACAGCATCCTTTCTTGATAAAAATCCTCAAGAAAGTAGGGATAGAAGGATCATACCTCAAGATCACAAAAGCCATATATGAAAGACCCACCACTAATATCATCCTCAATGGGGAAAAACTGAGAACTTTCCCCCTCAGATCAGGAACATGACATGTCATGAACATAATGTCCATTCCCACCACTGTTATTCAACATAGTATTGGAAGTCTTAGCCTCAGCAATCAAACAACATAAAGAAATAAAAGACATCCAAATCGGCCAGGAGGAGGTCAAACTTTTACTCTTTGCAGATGACATCATCATCAAGGAAATACAAATCAAATACAAATACAAATAAAAAGCACAATGAGATACCACCACACAACTGTCAGAAAGACTAACATTAACAACTCAGGCAACAACAGATGTTGGCGAGGATGCAGAGAAAGAGGATCTCTTTTGCACTGCTGGCGGGAATGCAAACTGGTGCAGCCACTCTGGAAAACAGTGTGGAGGTTCCTCAAAAAATTAAAAATAGAACTACCCTACCACCAAGCAATTGCACTACTAGGTGTTTATCCAAGGGATACAGGTGTGCTGTTTTGAAGGGGCACATGCACTCCAAAGTTTATGACAATCTTATTGACAATAGCCAAAGTATGGAAAGAGCCCAAATGTCCATCAACAGATGAATGGATAAAGATGTGGTGTGCTTTTTGTGTGTGTGGTTTTTTGGTTTTTTTTTTTTGTTTTTTTGTTTTTTGTTTTTTTGCTCAGCAATCAAACAGAATGAAATGTTGCCATTTGCAGCTATGTGAATGGAACTACAGGGTATTATGCTAAGCGAAATTAGAGAAAGACAAATATATGACTACACTCATATGAGAAATTCAAGATACAAAACAGATGAACAGAAGGGAAGGGAAGCAAAAATAATATAAAAACAGTGAGGGGGACAAAACATAAGGGACTCAAATTTAGAGAACAGAGGGTTGCTGGAGGGTTTGTGGGGGGGGATGGGCTAAATGGGTAAGGGACATTAAGGAATAATCATGGTTGCACTATATGTTAACTAACTTGGATGTAAATTAAAAATAAATTAATTTAAAAAAATTTTAAAAACCTGTCATTCCATTGTTTTTGGTTTACATTATTTCTGGCTTATATTATTTCTGAGAATCCAGTGGATATTCTATTGTTTCTTCCTGCATGCAGTGTATCTTTTTCTTATGGATGTTCTGAGATTTTATTTTTAATTTGGTTTAAAGCAATTGTGCTATAATATGCCCAGATGTGGTTTACTTTGTTTGTCCTGCTTGTGGTTCATTCCTCCATCATGGCCAGAATGGGAAGTTGGGAGTTTCAAAACTAAGTTTTTAGATGTTCACCTCTTACTGAGGAGATGATTATAAGTGTCCTTGGAGACATTAGTTATTTGGTAATAGACAATGTTCTCTGTGGGTTATCCTCCATCAAATTTGAAGACTTCTTTCACTATTATTTCTTCTAACATATTTTTTCCCTGCCCAACTCTCTCTTCTTCATATGTTGGATGACTTTATAATACTCAACTGGTCACTGAAGCTCTTTTCACTTTTTTTGTCAGCCTTTTTTCTGTCACTGTTTCAGTCTGCATAGTTTTTATTTACCTGTCTTTTGCAGTATACAAACTGCGTTTAGAGCCCAATTCTCCCAATTAAAAAAATTTCAGGCATTTTTTAGTTCTACAGTTTCCATTTGTTTCCTCTCTCATTTACTTGCTGAGTTTCTTCCACCTGTTTACTCATATATTCATCTTTGTTCTTAAACTTTTGACTATATTTATAATAGCTGCCTGAAGTCTTTGTTAATTCCAACATATCTATCATCTGCGAGTCTTTCTATTGCTTCCTTCCTCCTATTTTGGTCACATTTTTCATGTGCCTAGTAATTATTAAATTTTATGCTGGACAATGGAATGCTTTTGTTTAGATTCTGAATCTATCTTCCTATAAAGAATGTTGGGTTTTACTCTGGCAGAGAATTAATTTACTGGCAGCTGCACATGTTTCTCCTGAGGCTTGGTTTTAAGATTGTTGAAGTGTTCCAGAGTATCCCTTATGCTAGGGTTGGAGCAGTGCTACTCCTAAATTATGACTGTTCTGGTTGTTGAAGTGGACTGTCTCCCAGCACTATGTATTTTCTGGTGTTTATACTCAGCTCACATTCCCGAAGTAGCTGCTTCTTACTAGGCTTCTTTGAGTTTGACCATATGCATGCACAGATTTTAAGTCAGAGGACATCTATGTAGATTTCTGCGGTTCCTTCTCTACTAAGCTCTCTTACTTATGGTACCCTGATATGCAAATTCCAGCTGCTTCAGCAGTCCCAAACTTCACATTCTGTTTCATATGACCAGCTATTTCATATAGCTGCTTTCTGTTCAGGCTCCATTTCCCTGGACAAATTATGGATAGAGCCAGAAGTTGGGATTTTTCAAAACTCAGTTAATTTCTTGTTCAATAAATGATTGAATTTTTTTCCAAGACAGTTATTTGGTGACTGGACAATATTCTCCATCACAAAAATATATTTTATTGAGGAGTTTCTGATGCCAGGAATTATATTACATGCTTTACATACATTTTCTCACTTAAATCTGCAAATAAATCAATGAAGGATATGTATTCCTATTAGCTCTATTTTAGAACTGAAGAAAATAAAAAATAGATTGTAACAAAGACTTGCCCAAGAATCTGTGTCTGATGATTGGTAGAGCTACAAATTTAACCCAGGATAGTAACTCCGGAGAAAACTTAAAAACCATCCTGGCTTGATTGTTCTATTTCTAAATAAACTGCTTATATGACTAAAATGGTTCTTCCAGTAAAAATTGTTTATTTTTCACAATGGAAAATACAGCATTCTGTATGGGTTCGCTACCTCTGAAAAGCCTGGTGGATGTATGTAATGGTTCCAAAATCATCTTTATATACCCCCAAATACCCAAGAATAAGGAAACTGAAAGTCCTGCATTTGATTTTTTTCTAAAGGGAAAATAAATTGATTTCCTTAAACTGTAATAGGAATGAAGGAGAATGGGTGGTTTATTATTTGTCAAAAAAAGTATAAATACTTTTTTAAAATTAATACTTGATTTTTAGAGCAGTTTTAGGTTCACAGCAAAATTGAGCACAAAAAACCCAGAGTTCTCACATATCCCCTCCTAGCACACATGCAGTCTTCATCATCAACATCACAGATAAAACATATGTTTCATTTCTTCTGCATCGCTCCCAAATCATCAGCCTCATTCTAATTCCCGAAACTGGAAGAAAAACTTCATTTTAGCATGGGAAATCAATCTATCTATCATGTGTCTTTCATCTATTTTTATCTCTCATTTTCCAAGAGACATAACCTGTTCTCTCAGCAGATTTAAGATTTTGAAAACAAAAGCCAGGAAACCATGTTCCAAACCTTCCTTAAGGGAAGGAAGCTGCCTTGATCCACATGAATAGGGGAAGAAAAAAGAGGAAAATGTGTGTAAAAACATGAATTAGTACTAAGAGAAAATCCCCACTATAGTTGTTTTCTAAAATTAACTTGGATCATGACCTTTTACTAATTATAATTCTCCACTGTCTTCCCTTGCCAACTCCCCAGCCTCTGACATTCCAGCAAACATCTTAGGCTCTCTTCACTCAGTGCCATAACTCCTTAATAGGGGTACATACTTCTTGCAAGTTGGATTTAGCCAATACATTTACAGACTCACCTTATGCCAGGCTGAAATTTCTGTTTTACATTGACACATTTTTGGGTCGTTAATGCTTTCAATTCCCTCAGCTTGGTATCTTCTATACAAGCTGCTTTCCAAACTTTCATCATGAAAATCCCTGCTCACTCTTCAAGACTGGAGAAAATGCTAAGGAACAGTATTTCCCAGGAATCTTCTCCTAGCATCTTAGGTGTCTTGGTAAATTTTTGAGGTACATGTAACTCTACAATGTGCTCATACATAACAGAAGGCTCTCAGTAACTGAGACTCCACCCTCACACCCCCACTGCCAACCTCTGTTCTCATCCCAGATCACTTCTGGCCTAAGCTTCATTTAAAATACATATAGTTATACCTATCACTACTTTAAATGTAAATAGACTAATCTTCCAATCAAAAGACATAGGGCAGGTGAATCAATAAAAAACAAGACCTATCTATATGCTGCCTAGAAGTAGCTCACTTTATACTTAAAGACACACACAGACTGAAAGTGGAAGGAAGGAAAAGATATTCCATGCAAACGGAAATGAAAAGAAAGAGTAGCAATATTCATATCAGACAAAATAGACTTTAAAACAGAGTATAACAACAACAACAACAAAAAGAGCAGTACATAATGAGAAAGGAGTCAATCCAAGAAGAGGATATAACCTTCATAAATATTTATGCACCCAAACCTAGAAGCACCTAAATATATAAGGCAAAGAGAAATTAAGAAACAAGCCCATTTATAATTGTATCAAAATAAAATACCTAAAAATGAATTTAATGAAGTGAAGGAACTATACTCTGAAAACTGTGACAATGATGAAAGAAATTGAAGATGGCACAAATAAATGGAAAGATATTTCATGTTCACGGACCAGAAGAATTAATTTGTTGAAATAACCATACTATCCAGCTATAGATTCAATGCACTTCTTATAAAAACACTAAAGGCATTTTTCACAAATCTAGAACAAATAAAATTTGTAAAATTTGCATAAACCACAAAATATCCTGAAGAGCCAAAGCAATATTTAAAAAGAAGAATAAATCTGAAAGTATCATGCTCTCTGATTTCAAACTATATTACAAAGCTAGAGTAATCAAAATAGTATGGTACTGGCATGAAAAAAGACATATAGAACAATAGAATAGAATAAAGTTGGGCACCTGGGTAGCTCAGTACACTGAGTACCTGACTCTTGATCTCAGCTCACATCATGATTTTGTGCTTCATGGGATCAAACCCATATTGGGCTCTGTGCTGACAGTGCAGAGCCTGCTTGAGATTCTCTCTCCCTCTTTCTCTAACCCCTGAACATGTGCACACACATGCACGTGTGTTTTGTATTTCTCTCTCAAAATAAATAAATAAACTTAAAAAAAATAGAATAAAGGGCCCAGAAATAAACCCATGCATATATGGTCAATTAATCTCTGGAAAAGGAAGCAAGAATATACAATGGGGAAAAGACAGTCTCTTTGAAACATGGTATTAAGAAAACTGGACAGCTACATGCAAAAGAATGAAACCCAACCACTATCTTTATATCATATATAAAAATAAATTCAAAATGGATTAAAGACTTGATTGTAAAACCTGAAATAATAATACTCTAGAAGAAAATACAGGCAGTAAGATCTTTGATACTGGTCTCAGTAATGTGTGTGTGTGTGTGTGTGTGTGTGTGTGTGTGTGTGTGTACTGCACGAGTCTCCTCAGGCCAGGGCAACAAACACTAAAATAAACAAATAAGATTGATTACATCAAACTAAAAACATTCTGCACAGTGAAGGAAACCATCAACAAACAAAAAGGCAACCTACTGAATGGGATAAGTTATACATCTGATAAGAAGTTAATATCCAAAATATATAAAGGACTTATACAACTTAACATAAAAAAGCCTGATATATCATTCTGGGTGGATATATCTTTTGTGGGGGCAATTCCAACCACTAAAAATGCCTTTTTAAATGAATGAGTAAATGAATGAGTAAATGAATGGAAGGGAACAAAAGAACTCTATGTATACATGTATTTGCATGCATTAAAAAGTAGGTGTAGGACTTAAATAGACATTTGTCTAAAGAACATATGAATGGCCACCAGGTACATGGTAAGATGCTTAACATCACTAATTTTCAAAGAAATGAAAATCAAAACCACAATGAGATATCATGCATACTTATCAGATTGGCTATTATCAAAAAGACAAAAAATAACAAGTGTTGGTGATGATGTGGGGAAAATGGAACCCTTTATACACTGTCAGTAGAAATGTAAGCTTGTGCAGCCACAAAAGAAAACAATATATGAAGGCTCCTAAAAAAACAAAACACAGAACTACCAAATGATCCAATATTTCCAAAAAAAACCAAAAACACCAGTTCAAAGAGATACATGTACCCCTATATTTACTTCAGCATTATTTACAATAGCCAAGATCTGGGAGCAACCTAAGTATCCATGGACAGATGAATGGATAAAGAAGATGTGGTACATATATACAATGGACACTACTCAGTCATAAAGAAGAATGAAATCTTGCCATCTGCAACAACACAGATAGACCTCAAGGGTATATGCAGTGAACTAAGTCAGACAAAGAAAGAAAAACACTGTATAATTTCACTCATGTGGAATTTAGAAAACAAAGCAAAACAAATAAAAAGCAGAAACAGACTTATAGATACACTAAACAAACTATTGGTTACCAGAGTGAGAAGGGGTTTGGGGTGGGGCAGGCAAAATACATGAAGGGTATTAAGATATGCAAACTTCTAGTTGTAAGATAAGTAAGTCATGGGGATGTAATGTACAACATGGGGAACAATCAATATTGCAAGAACTTTGTATGGCGATAGATGGCAGTTAGACTTGGTGTGGGGAATCACTTCATAATGTACATTTGATATATAAATATCAAATCACTATGACATACACCTGAGAAAAATAGAATATTGTACGGTATATCAATTATACTTCAATTAAAAACTTTTTTTTAAGCTGGAGGGGCCAACAGGCCGGAGAAGTAGGAGGATCAGAACTTCCCACATCTCCCAAACAAAGAAGGGTTGAAGCCAAAGGACTTTGAACCCCAAGAGTCTGGGAGGAAAAGAGAATGAGTCACCACCAGGGATACATTGAGACAACCTGAGGGGTCATAGGTGCATGACTGCGAACTGGGAGAGAGAAAACGAACGGAGGGGAGGGATTCTCTTCTGCGGAGAGACAAAGGGCAGAGAAAGAGCGGCTGGGGAAGCATAGCACTGTACCTGCACACGATGAATACCTTGGACAGGGACAGAGAAAGATCCAATCTCTAATTCCCGGGCTTTCTCCGGACTGAGGCCGGCTGCCCAGATGGCGCACCTGGGGAGAAGGGGAGCCAGCCCGGGCTTGGTGGCTAGGTCAGGGGCACAGTACACAGTAGGAGAAAGCGATCCCCTCCCTGGAGTACTGCGGGACAGGACAATGCCTTTCCAGGGATCACATATCAGGTGGTGCAGAGCTGCGCTTCCCCAGTACCAGGGTGTGCTGAGCGGAAGTTTGAATCCCAGCCAAGTGCCGGGACACGGGAGTAGGTGGAGCAAGACAAACCTCCTCATTTGCGCACAGGGTACAGTGAGGATGGCTAGTACAGAGTGGTTTTGGACACCGCGTCTGTGGAGGAGAGACTGGGGGGGGGCACCATTTTTCTCCCCACTAGCACCAAGGTGGGGCCTCAGGTATCGGAGGAAGTGGGGGAGGTGCCCATGGTGAAGGCAGGACCTTCAACACCAAACCACGCCCCTCCGTGCCTGGTAACTGGGTACGGGATAGACGGCCCCTTCTTCAGACAAGCGCTGCTGTATTGCCAGGTTTAATTCTTGGATAATTCTTGTTATATATTCTTCCTTCCTTTTCTCCTTCTTATCTCTTCCCTCCTCTAGTCTGGTTACTCTGGCTGTTGGTCTAAGTAGACATATTTAATACATTCTCTTGATACATGTTCTACATCCCCTTCTTTACTCTCCTTTCTCTCTCTCTGGAATAATTAAACCCTATAGTTTCTCTGTCTGGGCAACTTTATCTTTGTTTCTTTTCCCCCACCTCCTTCTTTATTTTCCTTTCTCTCTCTGGATTAAGCCGTTTAGTCTCTCTGCCTGGTCAATGTTTATTTTTTCTTTTTCTCTGCCTCTGACATTTCTCTCTTTGTATGTGCTCTTCCATCGGCACCTCAACCCTGTTCTTTACTTGTAGCTGGTGTCTCTGGTTTTTTCTTTTGGTTTGTTTTTTTCCCTTTTTCTCTCTCTTTTTTTTTTTTTTGGTGTGTGTATTTGCATGTTTTTGTTTTCTGTTTGTTTGTTTGTTTTCCTTTCCAGGGCTACATCAAGCAACAAATCAAAGCACATCTGGTGGAAGGTCCAAAACATCATGAGTAGGCACATAAAATAACCAAAGTCACAACAACAGAAAGCAAGTAACACTCTCCAAGAAACACCTCTTGAAGGGCCAGGCCATGGACAGTGTATGATTCCCCTTTAATATAGCAGTGCTCGTGGGTGCAGAGCACATAATAAGCTTTTAAAACACATACGGGACAGAAAACTAACCAAAATGATGAAAGGGAAGAATTCTCAAAAGAAATTCCAGGAAGAAATTACAGCTAAAGAATTGATCAAAACAGATATAAGCAATATAACTGAACAAGAATTTAGAAAAAAATGGTCATAAGATTAATCACTGGGCTTGAAAAAAGTATAGAAGATAGCAGAAATCTATTGCTGTAGAGATCAAGGAACTAAAAAATAGTAATGATGAATTAAAAAATGCTATAAATGAGGTGCAAAATAAAAATGGAGGCAGTCACAGCATGGATTGAAGAGGCAAAGGGGACAATAGGTGAATTAGAAGATTAAACTATGGAAAAAGAGAAAGCTGAGAAAAGAGAGAGAGAAAAAATTCTGGGTCATGAGGGGAGAATTAGAGAACTAAGTGATTCAATGAAATGGAATAATATCTGTATCATAGGAGTTCCAGAAGAAGAAGATGAGAGAGAAAGGAGACAAAAGTGTACTTGAACAAATCCTATCTGAAAACTTCCCCAATCTGGGGAAGGAAACAGGCATTGAAATCTAAGAGGCACAGAGAACTCCCTTCAGATGTAATTTGAATCGATATTCTGCACAACATCTTATGGTTAAATTGGCAAAATACAAAGATAAAGAGAGAATTCTGAAAACAGCTATGGATAAACAGTCCTTAACATACAAGGTAGACAAATAAGGTTAGTAGCAGACCTGTCTACTGAAACTTGGTAGGTCAGAAAGGAGTGACAGAAAGTTTTCAATATGCTGAATAGGAAAAATATGCAACCAAGAATCCTTCATCCAGCAAGACTATCATTCAGAATAGAAGGAGAGACTAAGGTTTTCCCAGACAAAAACTGAAGGAATTCATCACCACTAAACCAGCCCTACAGGAGGTCCTAAGGGGGACTCTGTGAGTGAAATGTTGCAAGGGCCACAAAGGACCAGAGACATCATGATAAGCATGAAACCTACAGATAACACAATGACTCTAAACCCATATCTTTCAATAATAACACAATGTAAATGGACTAAATGCTCCAACCAAAAACATAGGGTGTAAGAATGGATTAAGAAAACAAGACCCATCTATTTGCTGTCTACAAGAGACCCATTTTAGACCTGAGGATGCTTTCAGATTGAAAGCGAGGGAATGGAGAACCATTTATCATACTACTGGAAATCAAATGAAAGCTGGAGTAGCCATACATATATCAGACAAACTAGATTTTAAATTAAAGGCTGTAACAAGAGATGAAGAAGGGCATTATATAATAATTACGGGGTCTATCCATCAGGAAGAGCTAACAATTATAAATGTCTATGCACCGAATTCGAAAGCACCCAAATATATAAAACAATTAATCATGAACATAAGCAATCTTATTGGTAAGAATGTGGTAATTGCAGGGGACTTTAATACTCTACTTACAACAATGGACAGATCATCAAGCAAAAAATCAACAAAGAAACAATGGCCCTGAATGATACACTGGACCAGATGGACTTGACAGATATATTTAGAACTTTTCATCCTTTAGCAGCAGAATATACTTTCTTCTTGAATACACAAGAAAGATCACATACTGGGTCATAAAACAGCCCTCAATAAATATAAAAGAATTGAGATCATACCATGCAACTTTCAGGTCAATGCTATGAAATGTGAAATCAACCATAGGGAAAAGTTTGGAAAACCTCCAAATACATGGAGGTTAAAGAACATTCTACTAAAGACTGAAGGGGTCAACCAAGCAATTAAAGGAGAAATAAAAAAATATATGGAAACAAATGAAAATGAAAACACAACAATCCAAATCCTTTGGGATGCAGCGAAGGCAGTCCTAAGAGGAAAATACATTGCGATCCAGGCCTATCTCAAGAAACAAGAAAAAACCCAAATACAAATCTAACAGCACACCTAAAGGAAATAGAAGCAGAACAAGAAAGATACCCCAAACCCAGCAGAAGAAGAGAAATAATAAAGATCAGAGCAGAAATAAATAATATAGAATCTAAAAAAACAGTAGAGCAGATCACTGAAACGGAGTTGGTTTTTTGAAAAAATAAACAAAATTGATAAACCTCTAGCAAGGCTTCTCAAAAAGAAAAGTGAGAGGACCCAAATAGATAAAATCACAAATGAAAATCAAATTATTGCAACCAATCTCTCAGAAATACAAGCAATTATCAGGGAATACTATGAAAAATTATATGCCAACAAACCGGACAGCCTGGAAGAAATGGACAAATTTCTAAACACCACACACTACCAAAACTCAAACGGGAAGGAATAGAAAATTTGAACAGACCAGTGAAGAAACTGCATCAGTTATCAAAAATCTCCCAACAAATAAGAGTCCTGGACGAGAGGGCTTCCCTGGGGAATTCCACCAGACATGTGAAACAGAGTTAATACCTATCCTTCTCAACCTGTCCCAAAAAATAGAAATGGAAGGAAAACTTCCAGAATCATCTTATGAAGCCACAATTACTTTGATTCCCAAACCAGAGAGAGACCCAACAAAGAAGTAGAACTACAGGCCAATATCCCTGATGAATATGGATGCAAAAATTCTCAACAAGATACTAGCAAATCGAATTCAACAGCATATAAAAAAAATTATTCACCATGATCAAGTGGGATTCATTCCTGGGCTGCAGGGCTGGTTCAATATTCACAAATCAATCAATGTGATACATCACATTGATAATAATAATAAAAAAAAAAAAAAGGATAAGAACCATATGATCCTGTCAATCGATGCAGAAAAAGCATTTGACAAAATTCAGCATCCTTACTTAATAAAAACCCTCAAGAAAGTCAGGATAGAAGGTACATACTTAAACATCATAAAAGCCATTTATGAAAAGCCCACAGCTAATATCCTCCTCAATGGGGAAAAACTGGGAGCTTTCCCCTTAAGGTCAGGAATGTGACAGGGATGTCCACTCTCACCACTGTTGTTTAACACAGTATTGGAAGTCCTAGCATCAGCAGTCAGACAACAAAAGCAAATCAAAGGCATCAAAATTGGCAAAGATGAAGTCAACCTTTCACATTTTGCAGATGACATGATACTATACATGGAAAACCCGATACACTCCATCAAAAGTCTGCTAGAACTGATACAAGAATTCAGCAATGTTGCAGGATACAAAATTAATGTCCAGAAATCAGCTGTATTCTTATACACTAATAATGAAGCAACAGAAAGACAAATAAAGAAATTGATCCCATTTACTCTTGCACCAAGAACCATAAAATACTTAGGAATAAATCTGACCAAAGATATAAAAGATCTGTATGCTGAAATCTATAGAAAGCTTATGAAGGAAATTGAAAAAGACACAAAAAATGGAAAAATATTCCATGCTTATAGATTGGAAAAATAAATATTGCTGAAATGTCAATACTACCCAAAGCAATCTACACATTCAATGCAATCCCAATCAAAATTGCACCGGCATTCTTCTCAAAGCTAAAACAAACAATCCTAAAATTTGTACGGAACCAAAAAAGACCCCCAAAAGCCAAAGTAATACTGAAGAAGAAAACCAAAGTGGGAGTCATCACAATCCCAGACTTTAGCCTTTACTACAAAGCTGTAATCATCAAGACAGTATAGAATTGACATTAAAAAAAAGACACATAGATCAATGGAATAGAATAGAAAGCCCAGAATTAGACCCACAAAAGTATGGCCAACTAATCTTTGACAAAGCAGGAAAGAACATCCAATGGAAAAGACAGCCTCTTTAGCAAATGGTGCTGGGAGAACCAGACAGCAATATGCAGAAGAATGAAACTAGACCACTTTCTTACACCATTCACAAAAATAAACTCAAAATGGATGAAGGACCTGAACGTGAGACAGGAAATCATCAAAACCCTAGAGGAGAAAGCAGGCAAAAACCTCTCTGACCTCAGCCGCAGCAATTTCTTACTTGACACATCTCCAAAGGCAAGGGAATTAAAAGCAAAAATGAACTATTGGGACCTCATCAAGATAAAATCTTCTGCACTGCAAAGGAAACAATCAACAAAACTAAAAGGCAACCCATGGAATGGGAAAAGATATTTGCAAATGACATACTGGATAAAGGGCTAGTACCCAAAATCTATAAAGAACTCACCAAACTCCACACCCAAAAAACAAATAATCCAGTGAAGAAATGGGTAGAAGACATGAATAGACACCTTTCCAGAGAAGACTTCCAGATGGCCAACAGACACATGAAATGATGCTCAATGTCACTCATCATCAGGAAAATACAAATCAAAGTCACACTGAGATACCAATGCGCACTGGTCAGAGTGGCTAAAACGAACAAATCAGGAAACTATAGATGTTGGCGAGGATGTGGAGAAATGGGAACCCTCTTTCACTGTTGGTGGGAATGCAAACTGGTGCAATAGCTCTGGAAAAGAGTGTGGAATAAAAAATTTTTAATTTTTTATTCAAAAAATTAAAAATAGAACTACCCTATGATCCAGCAATGGCGCTGCTAGGAATTACCCAAGGGGTACAAGAGTGCTGATGCATAGGGGCACTTGTACCCCAATGTTTATAGCAGCACTTATAGCAGTGCTTTCAACAATAGCCAAATTATGGAAAGAGCATAAATGTCCATCAATTGATGAATGGATAAAGAAGATGTGGTTTATATATACAATGGAATACTACTTGGTAATGAGAAAGAATGAAATCTTTCCATTTGCAGAAATGTGGATGGAACTGGAAGGTATTAAGCAAAGTGAAATAAGCCAGTCAGAGAAAGACAGATATCGTATGTTTTCACTCATATGTGGATCTTGAGAAACTTAACAGAAGACCATGGGAGAAGGGAAGGGGGAAAAATATTTACAAACAGAGAGGGAGGGAGGCAAACCATAAGAGACTCTTAAATACAGAGAACAAATGAGGTCTGATGAGGGATGGGGGAGAGGGGAAAGTGGGTGATAAGCATTTAGGAGGACACTAGGGATGAGCACTGGGTGTTGTATGGAAGCCAATTTGACAATTAATTATATTAAAAATAAATAAATAAATAAAATTAAAATTTGGTAAAAAATTAAAAAAAAAACTTTTTTTAGGAGAGAAAAAAAGAATATTCATTATTAAATGTCTGTTTCATGCAGGTAAGATTCTATCCAGGACAAGAGGATATCTGGTTCACAGATTACCCCTTTCAGCAATACACTTTGCACATCAAAGATGTTCAAAGATACTGTGTTAGATTCCTAGGGCTGCCATAACTAGTTACCACAAACTGGGTACAACAACAGAAACTATTTTTCACAGTTCTAAAGACCAGGTGTCTAAAATCAAGTTTCCCTCTGAACGCTCTGAGAGAGAATCCTTGTTAGCCTCTTTCAGCTTCTGGTGGCTCCCGGCATTAGTTGGTTTGTATTTGAATAACTCCAATGTCTGCTTCCATGTTCACACAGCTTTCTTCTGTGGTTTCAAAGGACACCTGTCATCAGATTTAGGATCCACACAGATTATCCAAGATGATCTGTAAAGACCTTTTCCCAAATAAGGCCACACTGATAGGTTCTGGGTGGGTATATCTTTTGTGGGGGCCACAATTCCAATCGCTAAAAATGCATTTTAAAATGAATGGAGGAGCGCCTGGGTGGCTCAGTTGGTAAGCATCCGACTTCGGCTCAAGTCATGATCTCACGGTTTGTGAGTTCAAGCCCCACGTCAGGCTCTGTGCTGACAGCTCGGAGCCTGGAGCCTGCTTCCGATTCTGTGTCTCCCTCTCTCTCTGCTCGTCCCCCACTCATACTCTGTCTCTCTCACAAATAAACATTAAAAAAATTTTTTTTAAATGAATGGATAAATGAATAAAAGGGAAAAATGTATGGGGTGTATACATGTTTGAATACACAAAAGATGAAGACAAGCATTACTGTTTTGTTTTTACATCTTCGTTACCTTCTATTTGTAAGTTCACTTTGTAGATAATACGTCTTGCATCTACAACAGCAGCTTGTCGCTCTTCATGTTGACAGAATTGTTATATTAAATAACATAGCAGTTCAAAACTGAAAGTTGTTAAATGAAAAGACACAATTAGGAAATGTATAACATATATATATAACTATACTGCTTTCCTTGATATTTTTAAAGTATGTTTTAAATCCATTTCATGTATGGAACCACAAAAAACCTTGTGGCCAAGCAATCCTGAGAAGAAGAGCAAAGCTGGAGGCATCACAATTTCAGATTTCAAGATATACTACAAAGTTGTAGTAATCAAAATAGGATGGTACTGGCACAAAACAGACACGCTGATCAATGGAACAGACTAGAGAGCCTAGAAATAAACCCATGATTCTGTGGTCAACTAATCTATGACAAAGGAGGTAAGAATATGCAAAGGGGAAAAGACTCTTTTTAATAAATGATGCTGGGAAACTCAACAGCTACATGCAAAAGGACAGAAACTGGACCACTTTCTAATACCATACACAGAAATAAACTCAAAATAGAGGACCTAAATGTGAGACCTGAAACTACAAAACTCCTAGAAAAAAACACGGGCAATAATTTCTTTGACATCAGACGGAGCAGCATTTTTCTAGATATGTCTCCTAAGGCAAGGGAAATGAAAACAAAAATAAACCACTGTGATCACATCAAAATAAGGAAACCATCAACAAAACAAAAAGGCAACTTTACTGAATGGGAGAATTATGTATCTAATAAGGGGCTAATACCCAAAATATATAAAGAACTTCTACAACTCAACACCAAAACCAGAAACAATCCAATTAAAAAAATGGAGACAGGACTTGAATAGACATTTTTCCAAGAAGACATACAGATGGCCAACAGACACATGAAAAGATGCTCAAATTCCTAATCATCGGAGAAATGCAAATCAGAACCACAATGAGGTACCACCTCACACCAGTCAGAATGGCTAGAATAAAAAAGGCAAGAAATAACAATTGTTGGCAAGGATGTGGAGATAAAGGAACTCTCATGTACTGATGGTGGTAATGTAAACTGGCACAGCCATTGTGGAAAAAGTATGGCATGGTGGTACCTCAAAAAATTAAAATACCACATGATCCAATAATTCTACTACTGGGTATTTAAGCAATAAAAATGAAGACACGAATTCAAAAAACAGATGTTCCAGGGGCACCCAAGTGGCCCAGTTGGATTAGCATCTGACTTTGGCTCAGGTCATAATCTCGTGGTCCATGGGTTTAAGCCCCCCATTAGGTTCTGTGCTGACAGCTCAGAGCCTGAAGCCCGTTTTGGATTCTGTGTCTCCCTCTCTCTCTCTGCCTCTCCCCCACTCACACTCTGTCTCTCTCTCAAAAATAAATAAACATTAAAAAAAAGTACAGGTTCCCCCACATTTACTGCAGCCTTATTTACAATAGCCAAGATACAGAAGTAACCCAAGTGTCCATCAACAGTCGAGTGGATAAAGATGAGGTGTACACACACACACACACACACACTCTCTCTCTCTCTCTCTCATAAAATGGAACATTATACAGCCATAAAAAGGATGAGATCTTGTCATTGGTGACAACACGGTTAGACCTAGAGAGTATCATGCTAAGTGAAAAAAGTGCGAAAAACAAACACTTTCTCATATGTGAAATCTAAAAAAATTAATGAACAAACAGAAAACAGAACCAGATTCATAAATACAGAGAACAAACTGATGGACACCAGAGGGAAAGCGGGAGGGCAGATGGGCAAAATGGGCAAATGACAGTGGGACATAGAGGCATCTGGTTATGGGATAAGTGATAGGAATAAAAGATACAGTGTATGGAATATAATCAATGATACTATAAGAGCATTGTATGATGGCAAGCATAGTTATACTTGTAAGCACATCATAACGTATGGAGATGTGAATAACTATGTTATGTGCCTAAAACTAATATAACATTGTGTGTTAACTATACTCAAATTAAAAAAAAAATTAAACAATAAAAATCTATTTCTTATGTGGTCCTCTTTCTCCTCCTCAAATAAGACACAAATTGAGAGGCCACTACACAAATAGAATAGGGGTTTTCAAATAGGCATTTCTACATATAGTCACCTTGCTCTCAGTCCCTCAAAATAAAGTCTGCTTTAAAACACAGAGCTTGTAAGACTGACAGCTATTTCTTCTTGTGGAGAGTTATATTTGTATATTTTCACAAACAGAACAGGTTGGGAAGTTACAAACCTAGAAAAATATAATAAAAGATCCAGATTCATCTTCTGTTTGGTTTTAATATAGTCATTTTCTCTTTCCACTTTCAATGACTGAAAGATTTAATTTGAGTAATGCCACAGGAATGTGGTTTCAAGAAGGAAAAATGTTCAAATATTTACCTCCCTGTTCCTCACTTAAAAAAAAAAAAAAAGAATAATTTGCTATAATATATATTGAAATATTTTATGATGTTTCCTTCTTTCTGCTGGCACTTGTGTCCTTTCTTATTAAATAAAAATGTATTGAAATTTAAGTATAGTTCTCAAAGAGAACTCTAAGCAAAATACAATTGTTCCTTTGATGGATTTCAAAATAGCACCATCAAATATTGTTATGAACATAATAAAAAATTTAACATGTGTTTAGTTTCTCTTTACCCATCTGTGTGTGTGTGTGTGTGTATGTATGTGTGTGTGTGTGTATGTATGTGTGTGTGTGTGTGTATATATATATATATATATATATATATATATATATATATATATATATATATTGTTTTTTCATATAATTATCTCCTGAGAATGCATATTGAAGATTTTCTGAGAAGCTCATGGATTTTTATAGATAGCAAATTGTCAACATGAGGGCACCTAACTTGAAGTCTTTACTCTGGGGAGACACGGGCAGTAGGGTCATACGAACACTACAGTTAGTTGCTAAGATGGCAACAGACTGGAGAAAGAAGGTATGTATAATTACCATAGGTATACTTCTCTCTGTTTAGTTCTGAGCAGGACCGATGGGCCCCAAATCACGTTTTCTCCTAAAAGTCATGCATAGTGCCTTTATAGAATAGCTCCCCTTCTCTTTTCTTTAAGTCTGCCCTGGTTCTTCCATGAAACCCAAGAATCACAACCGGTCTGGCTGCCACCTCTTCCCTTGATGCTCAGGAGACACATGATTAACTGATCACAATATCCTTTATTGATAAGCCTAGATCTGGTCTCAAACACAGGTTTCTGGCAACCATTTTCCCTCTGAGAAACTGTACAAGAGATGAAAATGTTGCCATTCTTGCCCTAATTCATGACATGGGATCCTTACAGCCTGCCCCGCTCTTGCCATACTCCTTCCCCAAGGAGGCTGTATTTTGTTTCCTGTATTCTCCTGCTACAAATAAGAGTCTTGCTAAGAATCACAGTGCCATCACCTGTATGGCTTTAAGTAGTACCTACTTCCTGGTTTCCCTTTACCCCTGCCTGCTTGCCAGGCTGAAATCCCTACTATAGAGGCTTAGTTGGATCAGATCCGAGACGATCACATCTTTTAACCACTGCATCCTGGATTCCACTGTCAGGACAAGCCTCAGCATCTGTGTACCTTTTTGTTGTCCCTGGCCACCCTGCCCTGACTCCTGCTATGTTCCCAGTGACTAGAATTCTTGAGATCCAGACACATTTTGTTTCAAAAATATTCCTGCTAAAAACCCAATTATCAGTCCCAGTTGTTTCACTTACCATATGCATTTTTGTTAGGATTAAATGCAGTAATTCTTATGAGGTACTTAGCATGGTTCCTAGTATACAATACACACTCCATGAATGTTAGTTGCTATAGGTTCTGCTATCATAATAAGCATCATCACTTCTATTAAGATCTCCATCTCAATTCCAGAAAAATTTCTTTTGAAGCAATTAGGTACAGGCTTCAAGTGTCAGAGGCCCTCTGACCACAAATTGACCTAGGGACAAACATACCTAACAAATACAGATGGTCCCCGACTTAAGATGGTTCAACTTATGATTTGTTGACTTTATGATAATGCAAAAGTGACATGCATTCACTAGAAGCCATACTTTGAATTTTTATCTTTTCCTGGGCTAGCGATATATAGTACAATACTTTTGTGATTCTGGGCAGTGGTGGTGAATCGCAGCACCCAGTTAGCCACACGATCACAATATGCTTTCAACCATTCTGTACCCATACAACCATGTCATTTTTTACTTTCAGTACAGTATTCAATAAATTACATGAGATATTCAACATTTTATTATAAAATAGGCTTTGTACTAGATGTTTTTGCCCAAATGCAGGCTAATGTAAGCATTCTGAGCATGTTGAAGGTAGGCTAGGCTAAGTTATGACACTCAGTAGGTTAGGTGTATTCAATGCATTTTGACCCACCATATGTTCAACTTGTGATCATTTTATTAGGACATAACCCCATTGCAAGTCAAGGAAGAGTTGTATAGAGTTTAGTAAATATATGCTCTTAACACCAATTTAGATTTTTTTTTATATAACAAAATAATGCTCTAGGCCATTATCATTTATGTAAAATGAGTTCTATAAAGTTGTGTGACTTTTTCCTTCCATGAGTCACCATACTGTACTAGCCATACTAAGTTTAAAATTTGTCTCACATACTGAATAGTTTGCATGACCATAATATTCACAGTATCTTCTAAGATATTTGTTAAGAAGCCCATTATAAAAAGGAAGTCTTTTATAGTATTTGGATCTATTATGCTTGTCAGCTGACTTTAGATAACAATTTTCTAATCAAACATAAGACCAAATCAAACCCTTTATTATAGCTTTTTGACCAGCACCATAGATGAATGTGCCTCTCCAAAATAGGTGGAACTGCGCCAGCCAAACAACAAATGGGCATTGTCCTGAGGCGCTCAGACAAAAAGTCACATAGTTCAATGCCAGATGAACAGAACAAAGGCCGTAGAGAGTTGCCTGGGGTCACTGAGAACAGATTGCTTAATGAAGACATTTAGAGAAGTATTGCTGTATGTGTTTGGGTGTGCAAGTAGGTGTTAGAGGCATGTCCAATTGATTTGAGAAAACAAATATTGAATCACAATAAGCCCCAAAAATTAATATTTCCAGAAAAGATAGAGGTCACACTTTTTGAGGCAAGAATTAGTGCCTTTTAATAGAACAAATATGGCACATAAAGCTATGACTATACATTATTAAATGACAGGAGATTCAACCCTCCAGAATCCTAGAAACTTAGATCTAGTAGGAAATATGGGAAAGTTAATAGGAAACACCTCTGGAGATGAACACTGGTTAATTTGTGAGTGTTAGGACTATTAGGGGATTTAGTCTGCTCACTTTGTTCATCTATATTGTCTTCATATTACTTTGTTTTAAATTATAAGTTGAACGTATAAATGCATTCCCTCTGAGTCCATATTACATGTCTCATCAGAAAATATATATATTAATTATTAATTACATATAAGTTCTAACATATTTGTATATAATCTTTATATACATATTTGTCTATATTATCTTTCCAAGAAGGAAACTTGAACTCATCTAGACCGGTAGTTTTCATATCGTTTTTAGGCAAGGAACCCCTTCTTTCAGCAAACGCTTTGAGAGAAGCCCACTGTGAATCTGCTCTGGTTAGAGCCAGCTGGCTTTGAGGAAACCCCAAGTGCCCCTGACTGGCTGCCTCCCCGCCCCTCCCCCACTCGGTGGCTGGCTTTGAAAGGGACTCTGTGGAACCACCAGGATTCTCATTCTCAATGACAGGGATGTGAAGGGATTGGCTCTGGTTGATACTGCCCATCAGATGACACTTATTCAGAGCAACTTCCACTCCTCTGCACTAGGATAATCGTTTTCCAGATAAATAACTTGGCTAGAGGAAAAACCATTCATGTCTCTGGCACCTTAGAGCAACAGAACTTCTGTGGGATGATGTCAATATTCTATTTCTGTACTGTCCACTCAGAGAACTACTAGCCACTGTGGCACTGAACACTTAAAATGTACCTAGTGCAACTGAAGAACTGAATTTTTTATTTTATTTAATTTTAATTAAATTTAATAACCACATGTTATATGGCTGGAGGATACCATGTATCAGATAGCATAGCTTTAGAGTTTCTCCTTGTTCTATAGAGAGGAAAAAATGAAGATCACCACTAATTAAGGGCATCTCTGATTTAGATGTGCTTTATCTAAGGGCAAATTTCAGCTGGCAAACATGGAACAGACATGCACAGTATTATCATCAGTGTGAAGATACTTTCCATTTACAATGGGTTTATTGAGATATAATCCCACTATAAATCAAGGAAAATGTGTATTCAAATTAGGGCCCAGAGTAAAACAATAGTTGCCATTTACTGAGCTCTTTTTATGTGTCAAGCACTTTGCAAATATTATCTTACTTAACAGCAACCAAATTGGGTGAGCATTATAACTCTCATATTACTGATGAGAAAATAGATGACTGGAGAATCCCATGCCCAACAAAAACAATAGACAATGAAACTGAAATCAAACCCAGCCCTCCTTAACTCAAAACCCAATCTTTTGCCTCTGAACATGTTACTTCTCCACAAACAACCTGAGTTCTGGAAGCAGAACTTAATTTCTGGGATTCCAGCTAATCAGGTCAATCTTGTGGCCTGTTTATTTCGTGCTCAGCCTTATATTAGGTAATTCCTGAAACTTTTCTCTTACAACTTTACCTTTGATTCCTTCTTTCTCCTCTTCTAATCTCTTAGCCAGATTCCTACTCTTGGTTGTTCTTAGCCGCTCTGGTTCCAATGGTTGCCATTATCATCCCTAAAAGGGCAAATCAAGTTTAAATTCTCCATTTAGCCTACTTAGATTATTCCAGCCCACCTTCAAACTATTTTATTCTCTTCTTCAAATTCCTTTTACTCCCTCATTACTCTACATCCATTGCTACACAATTTTTCTTAATTACCCAATTGTCTCACTCATTTACTCAGTTATCCAACTACAATATGCGTGAATACACATTATGAATGAGACACTGAGTTAGGCAATGTATATGGAGGTATAAACAACCTATCTGAAATTACTTAAGGTAATTTTAGTAGGGAAGATAAGAAATTATACACATATATCTGTAGTACTGTGTTGAGTAAAAAAAAGCATTGTGATAAATAGAGCTAAAAGACTTCAGACAAGGGAAGAATTACTTCTATCTAGAAGGAAATGAGGAAGAGATGATTCTACTGAACTGAGGAAGAAGATTCTAGTAGAAGGTACTGACAGAAAGAGTATCCTAACTGGAAGGCATTGCCTGAGACACAGAGCTTGATGATGGCACTGTCAAGGAGTAACAAGAAACTGTGGTTTGACTGGACTTCAGTGTGTGTCAAGGAACGGTGTGGGGGTAAGGTACACAGTAGAGGCCCTTAAAATTGAATTGTGGGAGGGTATAACGATGTCATTGGGTAGGTAAAAGGGATCATAAGACTCTTTTTTAAAAAAATCATTTATTTTTTATTTTATTTTTTTAAATTTTATTTAAATCCAAATTAGTTCAAATATAGTGTAATAATAGTTTCAGGAGTAGAATTTAGTGATTCATAGCTTACATAGAACACCCAGTGCTCATCCCACAAGTGCCCTCCTTAATGCCCTTCACCCACTTAGCCCATCTCCCTACATACTTCCCCTCCAGCAACCCCTAGTTTGTTCTGTATATTTAAGAGTCTCATATGGTTTGCCTGCCTCTGTGTTTTATCTTATTTTTCCTTCCCTTACCCTATGTTCATCTGTTTTGTTTCTGAAATTCCATATATGACTAAAATTGTATGGTATTTGTCTTTCTCTCACTTGTTTCATTTAGCATAATGTACTTTAGTCCCATCCACATTGTTGCAAATGGAAAGATTTCATTCATTTTGATTGCTGAGTAATGTTCCATTGTATATATATATACCACATCTTCTTTTCCATTCATTAGTTGATGAACATTTGGGCTCTTTCGATAATTTGGCTATTGTTGACAGTGCTGCTATAAACACTGGGGTGTATGTGCCCCTTTGAATCAGCATTTTTATATCCTTTGGATAAATACATTGCAGTGCAATTGCTGGGTTTTAGGGTAGTTTTATTTTTAATTTTTTGAGGAACCTCCATACTGTTCTCCAGAGTGGCTGGACCAGTTTGCATTGTCACCAACAGTGCAAAAGGGTTCCCCTTTCTCTACACCCTCGCCAAAATCTGTTGTTTCCTGAGTTGTTAATTTTAGCCATTCTGATAGGTATGAGGTGGTATCTCATTGTGGTTTTGATTTGTATTTCCCTGATGATGAGTGATGTGGAACATTTTTTCATGTGTCCATTATCCATTTGGATGTCTTCTTTGGAAAAGTGTCTGTTCATGTCTTCTATCCAATTCTTCCCTGATTTACTTGTTTTTTGGGTGTTGAGTTTGATAAGTTCTTTACACACTTGCTTTTAATGTTATGGAAAAAAGGGTATCTGTGGGAGAGGATATTTTCAAAGTCGAGTTATCAGAACTGGCAGTTTAGATATAACCAGTAAGTCCAGGAAAACCAACAATTCACCCTCTGAATTCCTAGTCTGAATGAATGTAGAGGCATCCAGGCTATTCAGACCATGAAAACAAACAAACAAAAAAATCCTCTTCTATTTCCTCCCAGGATTCTCTCAGTGGAACTACGTACATCTTCCCAAAGCCAAGAAGAGGGGCTTGAAGAAAAGATTTGGGTATTAGTTTCTTCAAATTTGTTTCTTTGTGGAAGGCACCTTTTTTGAGTGGGAAGGGTCCTTTAATTGCAGATTTTGTGGAGAAGTGAATGGTGTAGAGGGCACTTACTTGATTTGTGGTCCCATGTGTCAGCCTCTGCTGGCTCTGAACTCTGAGGGAAATGTTCTCCACCCTGTAGAAGGGGGTGGAATGTTTATAATTTTTCCTACCTAAATTAAAATGTGCCTTTCTTAGACTAAACTCCTTACAACCAGTCAGTTATAAAATATGCTTTAGGTAAAATGAATTTCTGCCCAGATAATACTTTAGAAGTAAGAAGTAATTATAGAGATGTTTGGAACATTTATTTATAACTGTGGAACTTCGTGAAAACTCAAAGTTCTCTCAGGAGAAGTGGATGGGGTGTTTGGATCTCCCTATTTGCCAGCAAGAGTTAGCAAGCAGGTTGTGCTATTTGCAAATATATTCTTTTTCAGGGAGGAACTACGTGTTTATTTTTTGAGGGTCATTAATATTTTTTGCTTATTTTCGTTTGTCCAACTACCCTTGTTACTTGTACAGCAGAGTACTGTGGGTACGGAGAGTTTTCTCTACTTGAGAAACTGTCTGGTCTTCTCTTTTGGAAAAATAATTACACGAAAGTGTCCAACACAGATATTAACATTGGTGACGACTACCTCTGTAGCAATGTAAGGTCAGGAGAGATTTGTCTGAACTGAACTCATTGCATAAAAGACTATTTAGGTTTTTTTCTTTTTTTCTTTTTTAACGTTTATTTATTTTTGAGACAGAGAGAGACAGAGCATGAACGGGGGAGGGTCAGAGAGAGGGAGACACAGAATCTGAAACAGGCTCCAGGCTCCGAGCTGTCAGCACAGAGCCCGACGCAGGGCTCGAACTCACAGACCGCGAGATCATGACCTGAGCTGAAGTCGGCCACTTAACCGACTGAACCACCCAGGCGCCCCTATTTAGTTTTTTTTTCTATGCCCAGGAAGCACTATAGTTGCAAAATGAGTCAACATCCTGCAGCATCCCACAATGTATCAGGCCGAGACATTATATTTTCTTTCTTGTATGTGGTACTGTCTATAGTGTCTCCCTTCTTTCTAAATCTGCTCTTCCCAGACAGAGTTGGTCTAGAAGTTGTTTGTACTGAGTGGTTTTGAGGGGGGTTAAGAATAGCAAGTACAAGTACATTATTATTATTTTCAGCCCTCTCTTCAAAAAAATGCCACGCACAGTATGCATTTACTTTTATGAAGTAAAAATGGTAATTCCCGGTAGAAGCACACTGTGGAGGATGGGAAAATGATGCTTTGGTCAGGCTCAAGGACTGACTATAACATAACATGGGAACATAAAAGAGTAAGAAAACAATTGTCTAGCACTCTAACTTTAATGAGCTGACTAGACGGCACACGCACACCTTTCTTCAATGTTTTTGCAAACACAACATTGGCCTGATGACAGGGAATCTTTTAATAGAACTGATTTATCCTGACCATCTGTTTTGACTCTACACTTTGGTGGGGAAACTACTCTTATGGGGAGGTACTCCTTAACTGAGACACAGCAGAAACAAAGTTACTAAATAATAACCAAATCATCAGATGATGAATTTTATGCAAACACAACGAAATCTCTTTCAAGTTTTTGTAGTGTAGGAATGACATGTGTTTTAGGATGAGTACCCTAGAAACAGATCTTGAGAAAAGGATTTGAGTGGAATGTTGCTTTTGGGGAGGAAATCCTAGGAAGCAGAGGCAGGAGGGTGGCAAATTCAGACAGGAAAAGAAAGGAGTCAATAATGAAGTGTATGTTACCCAGCAACGTGCTGATGCAGGTAACTGGGTTCAGTTCCTCTAAAAACTCTCAGAGACCACGTGTAGCATGCTGAGAGTTATCCAAACTGAAGAGCAAAGAAGCTGGCAGAGGCTTCATCTTTCACTAACTAAGGACTGCCCTCTGGAACATTAACTCCCCAGTATTACAGCTTACCCTGAGCAACTGTGGCACCATGCTCCTGCAGCCCAAAAGATCCAGAGAGAGAGAGAGAAAGAGACAGTGAGGCAGAGAGAGAGAGAGACAGAGAGAGAGAGGCATTGTCTTTGGTTTACATGGGAAGCAGAGGAGTTCATGGGTTATGAGCAGATAGTATCTGCTGCAGAATGCTAATAACTTATTGACCCAAAGAATATAAAAAAGAAAAAGGCATCCAAGTTGGTAAAAAAAAAAAAAAAAAAAAAAAAAAAGAAGAAGTTAAACGGTCACTATTTTCAGATGGCATGATACTGCACAGAGAAAACCCTAAACTATGCCAAAAAACTATTAGAATAAATGAATTCAGTAAAGTTGTAGGGTACAAAATTAAAATATAGAAATCTCGGGGCACCTGGGTGGCTCAGTTGGTTAAGCAGCCGACTTCGGCTCAGGTCATGATCTCGCGGTGCATGAGTTCGAGCCCCGCATCGGGCTCTGTGCTGACAGCTCAGAGCCTGGAGCCTGCTTCAGATTCTGTGCCTCCTTCTCTCTCTGACCCTCCCCTGTTCATGCTCTGTCTCTCTCTGTCTCAAAAATAAATAAAACGTTAAAAAAAAATTAAAAAAAATTAAAAAAAATATAGAAATCTCTTGCATTTCTATACACTAATGATAAAGTAGTAGAAAGAGAAATTGAGAAAACAATTCCACTTACAATTATACCAAATAGTATAAAATACCTAGAAATAAACTCAACCAAGGAGGTAACAGACTGATATTCTGAAAAGTATAAAACCTTGGTGAAAGAAATTAAAGACAACACAAACAAATGAAAAGACATTCCACCCTCATGGATTGGAAGAACAAATATTGTTAAAATGTCCATACTACCCAAAGCTATCTACAGATTCAATGAAATCCCTATCAAAATACTAACAGCATTTTTCACAGAACTACAAGTAATCCTGAAATTTGTATGGAACTACGAAAGATCTTGAGTAGCCCAAAAAATCCTGAGGAAGAACAAAGCTAGAGGTATCACACTCCCAGATTTCAAAACATACTACAAAGCTGTAGTAATCAGAACAGTGTGGTACTGGCACAAAAACAGACTGTGCACAAATCAACAGAACACAATGGAGTGCCCAGAAATAAACCTAAATTTATATGGTTCGTTAATCTATGACAAAGGAGGCAAGAACATACAATGGGGAAAAGACAGTTTCTTCAATTTTCTGGGAAAATTGGACAGGTACATGCGAAAGAATGAAAGTGGACCAGGGTGCCTTCAGTGGCTCAGTCAGTTAAGCATCAAACTCTTGATCTCAGCTCGGTTCATGATCTCATGGTTTGGTTCATGAGTTCAAATTCTGCATCAGGCTCTGTGCTGGTAGCATGGAGCCTGTTTGGGATTCCGTCCCCTCTCTCTCACCCCACCCTACTCTCTGTCTCTCAAAATAAATAAACTTTAAAAAAAGAATGAAACTGGAACACTTTCTAGTGCCATATAAAAATAAAATGGATTAAAAACTCCATAGGCAGTAATTTCTTTGACATTGGCCACTGCAACATTTTTCTACATATGTCCTAAGGCAAGGGGAACAAGAGCAAAACTAAACTAAACTAAAAAGCTTTTATATAATGAAGGAACAAAATGAAATGGCAATCTACTGAATGGGAGAAGATATTTGCAAGTTACACATCTGAAAGGGTTAATATCCAAAATATATAAAGAATTCATACAACTCAACAGCAAACAAACAAAACCCTACAATTAAGTACCCAAACATTTTCCCAAAGAAGACATACAGATGGCAAACAGACACATGAAAATATGCTCAACATAACTATCAGGAAAATTCAAATAAAAAACACAATGAGATATCAGAATGGCTAGTATCAAAATATAAGAAATAACAGGTGTTGTAGAGGATGTGGAGAAAAAGGAACTCCTGTGCACTGTTAGTAGAAATGTAAACTGTGGGAAACAGTATGGAGGTTCCTCAAAGTATTAAAAATAGAAATACCATAGGATCTAGTAATTCCACTACTAGGTATTTACCCAAAGAAAATAAAAACAGTAACTTGAAAAGATATTTGCATCCCTATGTGTATTGCAGCATTATTTACAATAGCTAAAATATGAAAGCAACCCAAGTGTCTATTGATAGATGAATGGATAAAGAAGCTATGGTATATATTTTATAATGGAATATTACTCAGCCATAAAAGGATGACACCTTGCCATTTGCAACAACATAGAGAGATCTAGAGGGTATTATGCTAAGTGAAATAAGTCAAACTGAGAAATATAAATACCATATGATTTCACTTACATGTGGAATCTAAAAACCAAACAAATGAAAAGCGGAAACAGACCCACAGATACAGAGAACAAGCTGATGGGCGCCAAGAAGGTGGGAGGGGGTTGAAAATGGGTGAGGGGGAGTGGGAGATACAAGCTTCCAAATATAGAATGAGTAAGTCACTAGGATAAAAGGTACAGCATAGGCAATATAGTCAATAGTAATAGCATTGTATGGGGGTGGATGGTAGCTACACTTGTGGTGAGCACAGCATAATATATAGACCCATGGTTTCACTATGTTGTACACCTGCAACTAAGTATTACTGTGTGTCCACTATACTTTAATTTATAAAATACTAAAAAGAACACACATCAGGTTTATTGGAGTTTCATATAGCAGAGCAATGACTCTATGAAAAAAAAATAAAGCAAATGGATATACTGATATAAATGAGTGAATGAATAAACTGAAATTTTGTTGAGGGATGTTATATTTACATGGTTTCAACATACCTTCTTACAAGACACTTATCGATTACAAAAGGGCAAAGAGTAACTTTATACTTTGGAAGCCTGGTAAACCACCTTGATCACATAATTAAAGTTAACATGACAGTCATGAGATAAATCAAAACTATATGCCACCTGACAGACAATAAGAACACAGCATCACTTCTATGATCTGACTCTAATGTTGAATAAACATTAAATTCAACTTGAAGGACATGCTACAGTCTGTAACCTGCTCTGTAACTTTTAAAAGTATCAAGGCAATGAAAATGAAGGAAAAACTAAAGAACTGTTCCAAATCTAAGGTGTCTAAAGAGATGGGACAACTAAACACAACACGGGACTTTGGACTAGATACTTTATAAAGACATTATTGGGACAACTCAAAGATTGTAATACACTCTGGAGATCAGATATTGTGATATATCAGTGCTAATTTCCTAATATTGATGGTATTTTATGGTTGTATAGGAAAGCTATCTTGTTGTAGGAACCACACACTAAAGTATTTAAGAGTGATGGGGCATTTTTTGGCAACTTACTCTCAAATGGTTCAGGGTAAAACAGTCTTTTTTTTTTTTTTTTTTGCACCATTTTATAACTCTTCTGCAAGTTTGAGATTGTTAAAAATATAAGAGTTTCTTAAAAAATTAAATGGTTAAAAAATCAAGACACAATCATGTAAAAATTATCTACTCCACTTACCTTTCAAAGGATCTCCCCTTGATACTGGGTTGTCCCATCTAGACCATCATTGCACTTTAGTAAGGACCAAACCTGATAATAGGTACCAGAGTTGTAGCTGAGTTCCAATCTGACTGAGCAGCATTTTTACCTTGAATAGCTACAGAAGAATTCTCTGATGTTACTAACCATGCTGAAAATGCATTTCCTTCCCACATGTCTGTCTATAAACAGGTGAGAAATTCTCACCCATTCTTAAAGCAGGGTAAAAGAAATGAGGTATGGAATGTGAGTGATGCCATAGTAGATACCTGAATTTATAGGTGCAAGAATTTTTGTCAACATCTTTTGTTAATAAATAGCAAATATCCTTTTATACTAGGATATTAGTATGTGAGGGGAGTTCTTCACTTGATCTTAGCCAAAAGGCCGAGAAGCGATGAGAGGGGAGTTCTTAATACAGTTTACAATACCTAAAACTTCTCTCATTTTTTTATAGAAATAATAGATGTAGCGGTGCTTAGCATGATTTGCCTTTGTTTTTGTTGTTTTGTTTTTAAGTTTATTTATTTTGAGAAAGAGTGTGCAAGCAGAGAGAGGAGAGAGAGAATCCAAGCAGGCTCTGCACTGTCAGCACAAGGGGACCAACGCTGGGCTCAATCCCACGAACAGTGAGATCATGACCTAAGCCAAAATCAAGAGTTCGACACTTAACCTACCAGCCACCCAGGCGTCCCTGATTCGCCGTTCCATACACGTTTTGAAACTGAGCCAGATTGAGCAAGAAGGCAACAGGTATGTTATATTCCATGAATATGATGAAAAAAATACCTCTATCCATGTTTCTCAGATGCCAAATTGTGGTTTCTGAGGAGAATGAAATTCTGAGCAAATCCTTCTTGTCTCTGCTAATTAAGTGGGGTTTTAATATACCTAATTAGAGGGCTTTAAAATTAATTTCTACTGAATTGAAAGTGTTGTGGTTTTTTCCAGTTCATTAAATAAGCATCTGTGAACTGCCATGTCTGCCACTACCATCATACTAAACACATTATAACAAGCTGTACCAATACTGAAAGACCAAGTTAGAGGGTGAATCTATATAAGATTCTTCTCTCTGTTCTGACGGCACTGGCTACAATTTTACTATAACAACCCAGCAACTGGGTACATTTTATTTTGTCTACTCAGTATCTCTTTCCAAAGAACCGTCCCCTACAGGTCTCTCTCCATTCACGACTGCTGTCTCATTCTTGCACCATGGCCCTTGGTCATAGCTGACTGCCTTACTGAGTCATGTGACCTTTGCTGGGCCTATCTGTCTCTTCACCAGTAGCTGCGGGGGCAGAAGAGAGGCGCTCAGGCCTATAACTTACAAAATTCAAAGCTGTCATGGGTTACATTTTTGTTTTTGAAGTGTAGATTGGGAAATAGAAAATTGGGAGGCAGAGAGGACAAATGAAGCTAACCCTGCAGAAATGGACAAAAAGAGAGATGAAGAATATTTCAACAATTTTAAGTTCCAGGTTTAAGTTTGTTCCTAAGGCCCAAAAGCATTTCTGTCTCTGGGTTTTATCAATTATACCAATATCCTTCCAATAAATTTCTCATTTTAAGATAGCTAGATTTTGTTCACTTACTTGCAACCAGAAAGTATTCATTAGAAACTAACATAAAAAGTGGGGTGCTGCAAAAGACAGACCCTAGCATGTGGAGCTAGCTTGATGAGTTCGTGTGAGAGAAGACCTGAGAATTCTGCTGCCTCTTACATCAGAAGGAGAAACTGCAGATGTTGTGTGGAGGAGAGCAGGCAGCTAAACCATCCCACCTTCTCTTAGGACTCAGACTTCAGGCCCACTGAAGCTGGAGCAAGGAGGTCTCATAGCACCTTGGCAGGATGCCTCTGTGTTTAGCAACTGTAGGAAATGTTGCCTTCAATAAGAACTACAAAGAAAGATTAGCCCCTTCCGGAGCTGAGCCTGTTGGAAAGCAGAGAAGAGACATTGGGTTACGTGCACAGCCTGGGGAAGAAAAGCTACTTTCTGTCTGAGGCTAGCTATAAGACTTTTCAAAGCCTGAGATGATCAAAGTCCTGCTGGATTGCAACTACCAAATTCTCTGAGAGCTGAAAAATAGTAAGTGTGTTGTTGAAGAGAATGACGGATTTTTTGGTATTTGAAATAAAGATATGGTGGGGGAAGCTAGAAGCGTCAGGAAGCACTAATCCTTCAGAAAAGTCTCTGCTGAAAATACACTTCCAGTCAAAAGACTCAATGTTTCTCACTGATCGGCATGTGAGCAGGAAGACAGCCTGTGGGTGGGCACAAAACTCCAGGACAGATCAGCTTCACTTCATCACCACCACCCAAGCCTGTCGTGGAATCGTGAGGCTAATTCTGTAAAGCTTACAGCTAGCAGAAAGGGCAGACTGTTCATTTACATTGTGAAGAAGCCATGAATACAAAGGCCTGCTTCAACTAGAGACTCAAAGATTATGGGTGGGAAACCTTTCTGACATAGATATGTATCCTAAAAACAAGATAAACAAGCAGCTGACTACAGTTTTAAGGTAGATGGAGTGCAAAACAACCTCACACCTTGCACGTGGTAGACTTGGATTTCTCATCTCAAAAGTGACCTCCAGGGACCAATAGGATGTGGATTGTTAAGGCAGACTGGCCCTCCACAAAATAAATCCTTCTCTGTTCTCAGAAATGACCTTGAAACTGGACAAAAGAACTCATCTTAGCAGACATAGCCTGAAGCAGCCGGATTGGCTCAGTGAAGAACATGCTAATTGAAACTGTTATATTTTTAGAGATGGGAATACAGACAGAAAGAATAAATTATTTTACCTAAGATACTGGGCTATGAACACTGGTTATCTAGTTCCAGAAAATTCAACCGATGGCATATGCTGGTTCTATTTTGACCATTAAGATGAATCTAGAAGTTGAATTCTGGTCTACTACTCAACATGTGTAACACTGGGCAAGCTACTAAAGCTCTCTGTGTTGGTGTCCTCTCCTTTGAATCGGAAGGATAATAATAGTATCTTCTGGGGTAATTTTGAGGATTGCATGAAGAAATACATCTAAAGCCCTTAAAATAGTACTTAGTGCTGCTACTGTGTTGTCATTATTTATACTGTTGTCAAATTTTAGGTTCTGCATCAAAGACAGAAAGTGTTATTGCTGGGCCAAAGCTTCTGTATCCTTAACCAACCCTACTGTATCTATAAAAAATACATGTTGAGCCTCTTCAATGGTTTATGGCCAGGATTCAACCAACTATTATAAATTAGATCTCCAAATGGGCTCAAACAGATCAACAGATGATCACTAATTTAATTTTTCTTGATATCATTATAATTTTAAAATTTGTCATTGTGTTGCCTAGAGTACAATACCAGTTTCTAAGACTGTATTTTATGTAAAAAGCAAAGCATGGTCAAATAAATTTAATAAAGAATAAGCAAAATCAATGAGCTCTTGATTATAGGGCTATTTGGGGCCTTTCATATGCCAATATTCATTGTGAAATTCCAAAAGGGGAAAGGGTGAATAGCAGTTTTAAAAATGTGACAAATAGGGGAGACTGGGTGACTCAGTCAGTTGAGCGTCTGACTTCAGGTCATGATCTCACGGTTTGGTTTGTGAGTTTGAGCCCTGCGTCAGGCTTTTTGATGACAGCTCAGAGCCTGGAGCCTGCTTCAGATTCTGTGTCTCCCTCTCTCTGCCCCTCCACTGTTTGCACTCTGTCTCTCTCTCTCTCAAAAATAAATAAACATTAACGAATTTAAAAAATGTGACAAATATTAATTAGTGGATCATCTAGTACAATACTGAAGGAAACCAGCATCCTGTGGACCCCTGGATGAGTGAAACTCTTTGGAACCATTCAGGCCATGCAGGTCAAAAACAGCTGCAGCAGTTAGCACACTGGCAGCCATGAGCATAGCTGAATGAATCCCCTTCACTGGAAACCCTCCTTTAAGATGGTTGGCAGAACAATATTTAATTTTATTATAGCTTGGATTCTTCCTCTAAACCATTATTTTTTCAATAAAATAAATACTGTCTACAGGTGCTTATTTTTATAATGACCACCTTTTTTATTTCCAGGTGTTTCTGAGCTTGACAATTATACGTTTCTCTTAGTCACAAGAGTTGGTGACTACTAGGAAAATGAAAGATACTCTCTGCCTTCATCCATGCACCTCCAAGTTCAAAAAATACACTGAACCTTATTTTCTTCTGTAAGAAAAAAATGTAAAGTGTGCAACTTGAGGTGGTGAGGAAGGGGTGATGGTGTAATGAAGAAATTTCCAAAACTGGTAGGATGTTAGGTTTGGAAGCTTTTAAAAATACCCCAGCCTCACGAAACACTTCCAACATTAAAATATACAGGCAAGGGGCTTGAAATGTTTAGAAAGTTTCCCAGGTAATTATGGCGAGTTGGCCAGCAGACTGGCAGATCTTAGCGCCCAGTGAAGATTGGGCAGCACTTGAGGCCTCTGTCCCACGGCCTCCTTGAAAGTCGGGTTTATTCTTTTAAAAATTAAAAAAAAAAAACAAACACTTTTTTAAAATGTTTATTTATTTTTGAGAGAGAGAGAAAGAGACAGAGCGCGAGCAGGGGAGGGGCAGAGAGAGAGGGAGACACAGAATCGGAAGCAGGCTCCAGGCTCTGAGCTGTCAACATAGAGCCCGACATGGGGCTCAAACTCATGAACCGTGAGATCATGACCTGAGCCAAAGTCAGAAACTTAACCGACTGAGCCACCAGGTGCACTGAAAGTTGGGTTTATGTGGCACTTGAATCAGATTTACTTAAGAGTATTTTAAGTTTTTTTCTTTTGAGAATAATATAATGATACTCCAAAAAGTATCTCTGATTTTCCTTTTTTTCCCCCTGATTTTTCTTTCTATGGGTTTCTCATATCTGACCATGTTTTATATATCGATGTTTCCTTGGAGGTTTGGCAAATCACATTTTTCATACTTCATACTCTTTCAACAAATCTCATTAAGTCTCATGGTTACAATGACCACCAATAGGCAGATGGCTTCTTCCCAAAACTTCAGACTTCTCTATCCAACTGCAAGTAGGGTTCTCCACCGGGGTGTTCCATAGACATGTCAAATCCAACTCTTGCTCCAGTTCTCCTCATTCTGTGTGTTCTCTCTCCTCACTGGCAGCATTGCCACCCACTAATTATTCAAATCTGAATCATAGGAGCCACTATTTTATCCTTGCATAAGTTTAATCTTCTATATTCTGGCTTGATATTTCAAGTCCTGATATTTTCCCTCCTAAATATTTATCTCTATCTTGACTCTGTATTGCTTGGTGCTTAGGTTCCAGAATCTAGAATTCTGGCGAGGAACAAATAATAGAACGCTCTTGCTAGCCAATATCTGAATACTCATTTTTTGGAATATATGTTTATTAAAAAATACCTGCTGAGATAGAAACATCTGATTTACAACTGAACTTGTGAACAACCCATTTGCAAAATGAATACTGACTATACTAGTTTTTAACCCCTCAAATCAATAAATGTTTTTAAAATTTTGTTGTAAATATTGCTGCTTGGAAAAAATAGTTATAATTGGAATAGGATAAAAGAGGTAGAGAACTTCCTTTGGGTATTCTAAAATGAACTATCAGATTTTTTTCAAGAGCTTTAGAAGTTTATGGTTGTATAAAATATATCACCTCACTAGAACATTTGTTGTTTTTTTCTTTTTCTTTTTTTTTTTTTTTTTTTGCTGTTGTTCTTTTTTTCCAATGTATTTTGTATTTTCTGGATTAAATGACTGGTTTCCCTGTTGTGGTGGTGCTTGAACTGACTTCTAGTTATTGGGAAGTTAGAACTCACTGTATGCAGCAGGTACTAAAAATTGCTCCTCAAATACTCATTACCTACTATATGCCCAGGAGTAGAGAAGGGGGTTGACTGCAAAAGACCTTTAGGAAACTTTCTAGGGTGATAAAAATATCATATCTAGATTGCAGTGATGGTTCCAGGATGGAATGCATTTGTCGAAACACCTAACTGCACTTTACTGGATATAAGTTATACCTTAATAAGCCTGAAATTTTCAAAAGCTTCAGGTACCTTTAGGGCAGGCCTCTCACCTGGGCAAGGCCTAATGACCAGGAGAGGGAAACCAAAGCACAAGCATGTGGTAATTTTTAAAAGCTTCAGGTACCTTTAGGGCAGGCCTCTCACCTGGGCAAGGCCTAATGACCAGGAGAGGGAAACCAAAGCACAAGCATGTGGTACTGCCCATAAGCACAGTGGCAGGCCACAAGGCTGACTGTGGGCCTTGGGTCCTAATGCTGAGCCTCCACAGGCAGGGACCCTATTCCAGCAGAGGTAGCAGACAGTGAGCCCAGTCCCCCAGGGTGGCTCCTGGATGTTAAACTGTAGACCTTGCTTCTGAGAGCCAGCCACTACTGCAGACCACTGGCGCCTGGTAGGGTTTGAATCCATGCTCCCTGATAGCTTGTCTCTTGCATTTTACAGATACATATTAATAAAAGTAACCTAAAACAGATCAGTCATATTTGGGTGGGTTTGGGGGTTAGGCATGGATTGAAAACAGGAAGAAATGGGGAACACACACAGAGAATGAGAGAATATAAGAAAAAGATTCTTTGAAGAGAACATTATTTCTGAAAAATGCAAGAGAGTAAATGTGAGAGTCAGGGTTGCAATCAACTAAACAAGCGTATACCTGGCAGGAAGAAAACATTGTGCAGACTGTTCCCAAAGAATAGTACAGTCTGGTCATTTTCCAGCAGAGTGTGAGAGATGTGTACAGCAGGTTTTGCCTATTTTATTTTAGGTGCACAGTAACCAGGTATTAATTAGGCAAGAATATCTGTATTTCTGCAAGCATATGAAGAAACCTCTAAAACAGAATTCTGTGTGTGTGTGTGTGTGTGTATTTTAAATACTATTCATGTTATATCACCAAAAAGAAATTTTCATGGAAAGACTATAACAAGAATGAATAAATTTATGTTTAATACAGTGTAACTACTGAAGCAAGACAGGCTTGAAGAGAATGAGGTAAAATGATGCTTTAGACTCTGAAGGGTTTAAGATTGCCAGCAAACCACCAGAAGTTAAAGAGAAAGGCATGGAACAGATTCTCCTTTACATTCTTCAGAAGGGACCAACACTGTAGACACAGACACCTCAATCTCAGACTTCCAGCCTCCAGAACTATAAGGGAACAAATTTCTGTTGTTTAAGGCACTCAGTTTATGGTAGTTTATTCTGGCAGCCCTAGCAAACATTCTGGAGCTATGGAAAAATAGATGAGAGTAAGAGGTACTAGGAATTCTTAACAGGGGCTTACCACACACTAGTCACTTTAAAAAAAATTAATGTTTATTTTTATTATTATGAGAGAGAGAGAGAGAGACAGAGAGAGCAGGGGAGGGGTAGAGAGAGAGGGAGACACAGAATCTGAAGCAGGCTCCAGGCTCTGAGCTGTCAGCACAGAGCCTGATGTGGGGCTCAACCTACAACCTAGGAGATCATGACCTGAGCTGAAGTTGGACACTTAACCAACTGAGCCACCTATGTGCCCCTTTAATTATTATTTTTTATTTTTTCAATATATGAAATTTATTGTCAAATTGGTTTCCATACAACACCCAGTGCTCATCCCAAAAGGTGCCCTCCTCAATACCCATCACCCACCCTCCCCTCCCTCCCACCCCCCATCAACCCTCAGTTAATTATTATTTTTTAAATTTACACCCTAGTTAGCATATAATGCAATAATGATTTCAGGAGTAGAATCCAGTGATTCATCCCCTACATATAACACTCAGTGCTCATCCCAACAAGTATCCTCCTTAATGCCCCTTACCCATTTAGCCCATCCTCCCACCCACATCCCCTCCAGCAATCCTCAGTTTGTTCTCTATATTTAAGAGTCTCTAATGTTTTGTCCCCCTTCCTGTTTTTTTAAAAAATTTTTTCAATGTTTATTTATTTCTGAGAGACAGACAGAGACAGAGCACAAGCAGGGGAGGGGCAGAGAAAGAGGGAGACACACATTCTGAAGCAGGCTCCAGGCTGCGAGCTGTCAGCACAGAGCCCACCGCGGGGCTTGAACTCACGAACCCTGAGATCATGACCTGAGCTGAAGTCAGATGCTGAACCAACTGAGCCACCCAGGCACCGCTGCCCCCCCCCCAACCCCCCAGCCCCATTTTTATATTATTTTTGCTTCCTTTCCCTTATGTTCATCTGCTTTGTGTCTTAAATTCCACATATGAGTGCAGTCATATGATATTTGTCTTTCTCTGCCAGTCACTTTTCATAAAGGGAATTCGAGCGGTAACAAATTATTTTCTTGACTATCCCACATCCTGGAGGAGGTCTTCCTAGAAGAAACACCAAATGTTGTTCCTCCCTTCTTCCCCTAGCACTCTATAGATATCTCCATAACAGCTCTCATTGAATTGTATTGAATGATTTCTCTCTCCATTCAGCTCACCAGACTGGAGCACCCCAAGTGCAAGGACCATCTCATTCTCCTTTATACTTCTTAATTTCTAGCACAAATCCTGGCACATGATAAGTACTGAACACATACTAACTAAACAAATGAATGGAGAATGCACATAATTCAATGAGAATTTAATGTATGCAAGTTTTCCATGTCTTATAGTTAATATAATTTGATACAGATTAAATCTATTATTTGTCATGAAACAGAATGTCAGCAGCTGCCTCTCCAGGGGGGCATAGCAGCTCACTGTGGAACAGAATTCCTAGGCAGCAGGCTGGTCATGGGGAGCACAGTCTCTGAGCCTTATACCAGCTGTGTGAGGCTTGTGCCTGTTTCCCAGTCTGAAAACCAGGGATGATAATAGCACTGCCTACCTCACAGGGTTGTTTGGGAGTTAAATGAGCTAACACATGTAACAAATGCCTCTAATAGTGCCTGGCATAGTGAAAGCACTCAGAGTGCCAACTGGTATTGTGGTAAAGTGTCATCTGAAAATACTTCTAATGTCATTCAATAATTTATTGAATGTCTACTATGTGCCTGGATCACTGTGGGTAAAATGGGGGTACAGATTTGTTCTCACTGTTCATTGAACTGATAGCCTAATGGAGAAATCATTGGGCAATAAAATAATTGCAAAATAAATGAATAGTAAAACTTTGGTCATTGTTATAAAGGAGATAGCCAGTACTCTGAGACCACGAATGGGGGATTTAAGTGGTTGGCAGGGTTAGAGACAAGGAACTAAAATCTGAGGGGTCAGTAGAAACTGACTAGTTTAGATGTGGAGAACAGCAACCCAGGCTGAAAGAGCACACATTCAAAGGCCCTGAGGCAGTAAAGGTTTTGTGAGTTTAAGGAAGGGAAAGAAGGCCAGTGTGTCTGGGGTGCAGAAAGTTAGAGCAGCATGGTTTAATGAGGCTGTATAAAAACAAAGCAACCAGCTCACACAGAACTTTGTTATCCTGTCAGTCAGTAGCACAATGGAACCTGTGTGAAGTACTGGAAGTCAGTTGTGGGGATCAGCATGATTTTTATTTCGAAAATCATTCAGACTGCAGTGTGGAGAACAACTAAGGAGGCACACTGTGTGGATGTGGGTAGACTCCACTAGAGGGAGAGAGGATGATCGTCTGGGCTCGAGTAGAAATGTAGGGAAGCAATAGATTGAAGATGGGTGGTGATGGAGAGAGACTTCAAGGACCAGGAGCACGTTGGTAGCTTGTGCTGTGGTTACAAAGGGTCTCACTGACCGAGACTGGGCATACTGAAGAGAAACTGGGGGAAGATTATGAGTGTAATTTTGAATACACTGAGTAGTAGATGCCTTTGAGGCATCAGGTGAAAATGTTCAGTGGTCCATTGGGCATATGAGTTTATGGTGCAGTAAAGTTATATAAATATGAAGCAATCAGGCATCCATTGCACTGAAGGAAAGATGTAACAGAATATTTTGTGGGCTGACAATACCTCTTGGATTTCAGAGCTTATCCCTGGGAAAGAGATAGACCAACTGGTGTAATACATCATACTTTCTTCCCTTACAATTTCTACTTTGAGTCTCCAACCCATGGGGTGGCCCACTTAACCACAGTCAGAAACCTGGAAATTTCTCCAGAGCTATGTTTAAATGGGGATGGGGGGCTTGAGTGGTACCAGGTAACATTATGGGGAAGTACATGCTCTTCAATGTCTTCTGTATACACAACTATCCACAAGACACATTGTTTCTTTCTCTAGACCTTAGTCCGCAGAAGGCCAGGTTGCAATGTCACTCATGCTGCCCACATGATTCCTTCAAGTACAGCAACTTACTTTGATTTTTCCTTATCATACTTAAGAGACAAAAATTATTCTACTGCTTCTTACATGGTCTGCAGCACAGGAATCTAATTCTCTTTGGCTCACCAGGTCCAGATGTAACATTCAGCTCTTCTCTCATATCACCTCATCATGACTCTACTATGGAAAATAGGTAATACAAGCCCTCTGCTCTCAGGTACCTCAAATTTCTGGAGTCTTCCCACCTCATCAGGGATTTAAACCAGGAAGTGGAAAACAGAGTTTCTCACTCAGTCTCCCCAAAGCCTCTTAAGGATCCTGTATCTCTCAGGAATTCTTACCCATAAAATGGGTTAAAACAAGGTTCAACTCTGATTCCCACTCATAATTCCATCTTTCTGGATCTGACTCTGGATCTCTTCTCTGCATGTGTCTTATGGAATAGACTTCAAAACTATCTTGGTCTATACCAGAAATACTCCTGTTTCTCCTCAGGGTTATGGCTTTTGAAAACCAAAACAAGGAAGACTCCTTTTTCCCCTAGTACCTCATATGTTCCGTCTCAAGGAAACAAGCTCAGAAGAACTTAGCTCCTCAAACAGAAGTAAATGAGGGGACAAAACCAATAGCATTAAGATCATAACAGTGCAGTGGAGAGCACACCAATATTTTCAGTTTAAGGGGGTATCCCTTGTGATTTGTACTTCAGACATAATTGGTTGTTAACAATGTGAACCTAAGTTCAAAGTATTTTAATCATATAATATATAATGAAGTCTGCAGGTAAGAGGGTAAAGAGAATAATATAAGTATTAGAATATAGCACAATTTCTTTGGAATCCTTTAACTTGACTACCTTTGATAATCTACTGCAGTGTTTACTACTCAATGCTCTGACACTAAACTAGTGGGTAACTCTTTGGTTTTCAACGTCACCATGTGCTAGTAAAGTGAAAATGAATTTGCTTTATTAAAAGAGGACACAAAGGGTATACAAAATGTTTTCTATTATTATCTATAACATTTTTCTTCTCAAACCAACTTTAATAGAAACTACAGGGGAATTGATACTCTAGTATTCTATAAATTTTTTCCTAGAACTAGTATAAGAAATGCTAAGTAACATATCCCTTGATTTTGTGAAAGAACTCAATACAAGTGAACACCAATTTACAAAATTCCAAAACAATTAACTGAACAAAAACTATTCAGATCTTAATTTAGAATTTGCATCTTTGCTTTCTTTAGTATATATGCATTGCTTCCCTCAAATGTCTTTGATTTTTTAAAAATTCTTCCTAACATCCAAACATCTTCTAATAGGGTTACTTACTTAATTTGTAGGTCAAAATAATGTCATTCCCCTAATCTATATCAGAGAGGGACATGATGCCTTAAAAATAAGCACTAGCTAAAAAAACTCAGTGCCCAACTGTGGAGAAGAAAATATACTTAACACTAGCTAACTAAGATCATAGACATGGCAGCTCTTGATTTTAAAGCTTGTTATCTTTTCCTGTTATTTTTTACCCAATTAGAAATACCATGCTTCAATTTTATTTTATTTTTTTTATTTACTTGTTTTCTTTTTTAAAATTTACATCCAAATTAGTTAGCATATAGTGCAACAATGATTTCAGGAGTAGATTCCTTAGTGCCCCTTACCCATTTAGCCCATTCCCCCCTCCCACAACCCCTCCAGTAACCTCAGTTTGTTCTCCATATTTATGAGTCTCTTCTGTTTTGTCCCCCTCCCTGTTTTTATATTATTTTTGTTTCCCTTCTCTTATGTTCATCTGTTTTGTGTCTTATAGTCCTCATATGAGTGAAGTCATACGATTTTTGTCTTTCTCTAATTTCACTTAGCATAATACCCTCCAGTTCCATCCACGTAGCTGCAAATGGCAAGATTTCATTCTTTTTGATTGCCGAGTAATACTCCATTGTATATATCTATACCACTTCTTCTTTATCTATTCATCCATCAATGGACATTTGGGCTCTTTCCATACTTTGACTATTGTTGATAGTGCTTCTATAAACATGGGGGTGTATGTGTCCTTTTGAAACAGCACACCTGTATCCCTTGGATAAATGCCTAGTAGTGCAATTGCTGGGTCGTAGGGTAGCTTAATTTTTAGTTTTTTGAGGAACCTCCAGACTGTTTTCCAGAGTGGCTGCACCAGCTTGCATTCCCACAATTTTATTTTTAAGTCAGAAATAACTTCCCACAAAGAGAAAGATAACTCATTAACCTTGTGGCATTCCATGGAAAAGAAACTGTGGGCTACTCAAACCTTCTCTTGAATCTCTGGCTAGCCACAAAGCGAATCTTGGCAAATGGATGGAACATACATTTCCAAATTTGCCAAACAAACACAGAAACTGCCTAGAGTTTTAAAGGCCACTGTCACTATATTTCTAAAGCAAAAGAAAACCAAAACCAATCTAAGCTGAGCTTGGCAACACTGGCAGTCAGATTCAAAGATGTAATTGGCATATTCTTACCTTCAGTACACTTACTACAACATTCAATCACTTAATTTAGGTCCTTTTATTAAATTTTTATCTCTATAAGCTCCATGGGACAGTGTCTGCCTGGCTCAATGCTTTATTTACAGTATTAGCAAAGTAGGAGGCACATGACAAATAGAGCTACTAACTCTACATTCTACTTTTACCCTCACCTTATTGTACTGCAATTTCAGAGTGCTTCAAGAAAGTTAAAGTACAAGGAATTTCAAACTGAACATATTGATCTTAAACCAGCATTATCCCCTTCTCAGCCAAAAAGTCATCCAAAAACACCAAGTGAGCCAAAAACAGTATCACAAGGAAGGCAATTGTGAGAAGATAACACAGTGAGAGAACTAATTGATGACAGAATCTAGTTGCTATAGATATCATTAGAAAAATGCAAACTTTATACTTTGCAAAATGGATATGAACACCCTAAAATGTAAAAACAATACTCTTACTTTACAAGGATGTAGGAGGTAGCAGTGAGCTATAGCTAGAAGTCAGGGACCTCCTCTGCATTACTTGACTCCAGAAGCAGAGTAAGTATGGCTGAATGAAATTTCACACAGATAAGCCATGTTTTTGTTTGCTTGTTTTTGTTTTTTTAACCAAATCTTTTCAAAAATTAATTAATTAATTAATTAATTAGAGAGAGAGGGAGAGAGAACACACATATGCACAGGGGAGAATCAGAAGGAGAGGGAGAGACAGAATTGTAAGCAGGTTCCATACCCAACCCGGAGACTGACCCAATCCTTGATCTCACAACTGTGAGATCATGACCTGAGGTGAAATCAAGAACCAGATGCTGAACTAACTGGGCCACACAGGAGCCTCAATAAACCATGTTTTAAGGAAGCAGTGTTTCTCTATAGCAACAGGGAATAATACAACATATGAATTGAGAAGGAAAAAATACAGCATATCTTAATTGTTTGGTAAATAGTCACTGCTACATAAATGCTCTCATAATACCGAAATCAAAATACAAATCCCAAATATCCTGGAACAAAGTCCTGGCTTCTACCTTTCCCATAAACTTTCTTCAAAGAGCTGGTTCATTAAATTAACAAATAAATGAATAAAACCTTTAATAATAAATCAGTGAAAAGGATAAGTATAGAATCTATACAAAGAATTTACAAGGCAAAAAAACCTCCAAAAAGCAAAGAAAATAACAGATGAAGAATACGCATCAGAAAACTGTTACCACAAAACAGATAAATACTGTGAACAAATATGTTACCATTAATTTAAGTAAATGTAATGAGGTAATTGCTTTTATGAAGCAACAAAGAAAATATACAAAATACCATGGGAGAGAGAGAAATTTTGGATATGAAACATTAGCTGACATAGCTCAGGAAAAAAGAATAAATAAAAATCATCACAAAAATATGGCAAAGTTGAAAGGAACTTAGAAGAGATACTGTAAAAAACACAGTAAGTGACATAGAAGATAAAATGAGAAAAGAGGCAAGTTGAACCAGGAATTGAGAAGGATTAGAGAGAATATGATAGATACAGAAAATAAGCAATAGAGCATCAAGACACACATAATCATTAGTATCAAAGAAGAAAACAAAGTATGGAATAGAAAAAAATATTTAAGGAAACATTTTTTTGATATTAAAGGAATCTTGATCTAAGTATTGGAAAGGGACATCATGAGTTATAAAAAGTTGATTAAAAAATAGTCAACCCTGAAGGATATTAAATTTACTGGACTTTTAAAGAATCTTTTCGGTATTCAGGCAAACAAGGTAAGTTAACTTACACAGTGAAAAAAAATCAGAATGATCTCAGATTTCTTGATAACAAATTGTGTGCATACACACACATACATGCATTATAATATCAAGCAGTGGTAAATGCCATAAAGAAAAATAAAGTATGTGTACACGGGGGTGCTGTTGTTAAAGAATGACAAAGACAGAGGCATAATCTTTTATGGGATGATCGTGATCAGAAGAAGCTTTTCTGATAGAGTGAACAGACACCCAAAGGAAATGATGGCTCAAGGCAAAGTATATTGACAGATACTTAAGCAATGAGTCTTAAGCAAGGGCCTGTTTGACATTTTCAAGGAATGGCTAGACGGTAGTGTGACTGTGAAAGTGAGTGTGCAGAGTGATGGAAGAGGAGGGAGAGGCAATAGAGAACCAAACAACTTAGCACCGTAGGTCACTGTCAAGACTAGACTGCTAAGAAAGGTGAAAATCCTCTGGAAGGTTTTAGGCAGAGAGCCGACATGTTCTGGCATTTTTCAATCTATCTATTATAGAGTATAAATCTACCTGTCATTAAATATAAAATAGCATTTGGTGAAAAGGTTTTTTTCCTACTCTTAAATTCCTTCTGCCTACTCCTCCAAGAAATCACCATTAATAGTTTCTTATGAATTGTACCAGAGCTTCTCACACATAGGCAAGTCTATTTTATTGATATTTTTATCCTTCATTTTTACACAAATGGTAGCATCCTATACAAGACTTCTGTCCCATGCTTTTTTTATTAAAAGAATCTTATTATTTACATATATGATAACTTGAAAATCTATAAATCAGAACACAGAGAGTTAGAGGCACATTCTCAAGGAATGGATCACCTAACTTACTTAACTAGTATCTTACTGATGGGCATTTGCAGACAGTTCTTCAATGACTAAATTTGTATGTACATCATTCCAAATGTGTGCAAGTATATCTGAAAGATGAACTCACAGGAATGAAATCACTTAGTCAAAGGTCATGTTCATTTGTGATTTTGCTAGGTTCTGCTAAATAGCCCTTCACTGAAGTTGAAATAATTTAGCTTTTACCAACAGTAGCTATTAGAGAGAGAGAGAGAATGAATAACTAAAAAAACTTAGTATGGCTGGGAGGCAGCATTAGCAGGCTACTTGAAATTAATGGTCATGATAATAAAGCAAAACCAATCAGTGAAGTTTTTTTCTGGCCACATTTTGTTGAACAGATCAAGGGACAAAGTAGGCAGAAGGTGCATATAATTAGATTCGGGGTTTCACATAACAAATTCAGCCAGGTGAGAGTGGGGAAGTGTATATATATATAACACGTTATTTAAAATAATGGACTTTGGATTTAAACTGTGTAAGGAGGAACAATGTAAATCTGTAAGAAAGATTTAAAGAATTGTTGGGATTAGAGTATTAGAGAAAATGAGCTAGAAATCTAAGGGGTGATGGTCAGAGTGGGATGTATGAATAGGGCTTATGGAGGAACTGCAGTTATTGAGAATGAATAATAATTAGTGATAATAACGTCTATGCAATGACGATGGTAGGTCTCAGGTAGGGTGTAGGACACAACCTTTGGATATTTTTTCTCCAAGTCTTTAAAAAAATTTTTTTTTAATCTTTATTCATTTTTTGAGAGACAGAAACAGAGCGTGAATGGGGGAGGGGCAGAGAAAGAGGGAGACACAGAACCTGAAGCAAGCTCCAGGCTCTGAACTGATAGCCCAACGTGGGGCTCAAACCCATGGACTGTGAGATCATGACCTGAGCTGAAGTCAGATGCTTAACCAACTGAGCCACCCAGGCACCCCTGCTCCAAGTCTTATGAAGAAGGGAAAGGAAAATCAAACAGGACAGATGACAATACATGAAACATAAGAACAAAAATTTGGTATATGGAAAGCACATGGATCATAGGGGAAAAATGAACTACAGATCAGCCCAAAAAGAAACCAAATTAAAAGAGAGAGAGAGAGATTTACAGAGGCATACCTAAACATAGGAATACCAAAATGTTGGATGTAAAGATTGAAAATACACACAATGCCAAGCTAGTCCAGAGAGAAAGCTGGTACAGCAGTACTAATATCAAGCAAAGTAGACTATAAGCTGAAAACCATTTCTAGAGATAGACAAGGGACATTTTATCATAATAAAAAGACCATTTTTTCAGGGAAGATGCAACAATTCTGAATTTGTATGGACATACTAACTCAACATGAAATAGTACAAATTTTTAAATGACAGAACATAGAATCAATGAATTCATATTCTTAGATTTTAACATAATTCTCTCAGCAACTGAGAAGAAACAGATAAAAGGGGGGAAAAAAGGATTTTGAATATTTGAATAACAAGCTTAACAAGCTTAGTCTGACATATATAAAACCCTGTACTCAACAACTCTAGAAGAGATGATCTTATCAAATATATAAGGATCATTTATCAAAATTAACAAAATGTGGAACATGAAGCAATTCTCAACAAATTCCAAAGGACTGAAATCAGAGTACGATTTCTGATCATGGTGGAAATTAGCTAGAAATAAAAACAAAAAGAAAGCTAGAACATCCACATATTTGAAAATGAAGCAATATATTTCTAACTAACCCAAAGAAAAAATCATAGTAAAGCTCAAAATATTAACTGTAAAATAATGAAAATACTGTTTATTAGCTTTGAAAGAAATTTATAGCCCTATATACATATGGTAGAAAAAAAGCCTGAAAATTAATTAACCAGAATGCCAATAGATCTTTGTTTGAGATGCCAATGGGACATGGTGAGTCCTTTTATAATGGCTATATTAATGACTCCAAACATTAAGGAAAAGTTGGGTACACTGATTCCCTCAAATTTAAATTATTTTACTCCCATTTTTCAAGTATAGTTAATCTGAAACCTTCATTCAGCAGCTACACACCTAACTCCAGTTTACGCTTCATTGTCTTTTAAGATACATAAATGTCTTTCTATCCACTGGCTAAAAATCATTAGCAGGATTTTTATTTTTTTCCTTCTCTCTTAATCTGATTGGATTGTGAAAATCTCAAGGCTATGTCTGAACCTATTCACAGCATACTGCTACTAGAAATTTGTTCAATATGAGGATATGGAATGCACCATGCACAATTGGTATATTATGGAAGTATATTTTATTCTGTTGGTAACGTCATATTACCAATGTGTCATGACCCTTCCTTGTTTGGTTCTTACTCCTCTAGGATGGCAAAGAATATAAAAAATGAAACCACTGGGTGGCTGCTTGAGCACTGACCTCAGAACTAGTCCCAGAACTTGGGTGTCCACACCATGAAAAAATAAACACACTCCATCATTGTTGACACTAATTGTGTCCTTCACTTGTGTCTTCTTAGAAGAAAAGCCAAGAATGAAATTGCCATGAAGATCAAGCTCCTTCTCATCCCTGGGGGTGGTCTCTTTGGTACAGAGTTGAAGTCTAGTACTAGCTTGGTGTGGGATAGGTGCCCACAGGCAATGCCTGTGCTATTCCTAGTATGTGGAGTAGGAAGGAGAGATAATCCCCTGGGACATCTAGCATCCATGACTCAGCAGCAAATAATGTTCACAAAAGTTAAGAAAAGGTAAAATATACAAAAAATAGGCAAAGGGAGACTCAATAACATCACTCAGAATTTTCTTTTGACACACAATTATCAAAATGTCATCCCTCAACACAGCTTTATCAACTAAAAGATTTATAAATCATTAACTTTTTGAACATTTAGTCAGAGTTGGACTATTAATTAGTAAAATGTGTCATTGTTCAGTCACCAGCAGAGTAAGTCTGAGTACAGGCCCATTTAATTCTCACACATTCTATATCAGCTTTGTTAGTTAAAAAGTTGGTAAATTTCCACATCTAAGGCTAGCTTCATAGGCTTTCAGAATAAGCAGTTACAAAGGGCCCCATTTTCAGAACGTCCTTGTGCTTGAAGTCCCTGAACTAAGTTTGATGCTCTGCTGTCCCTGTCTTGAAATTTTAATGATTATTTTTATTTTAATTTTTAAATTTTATTTAAATCCAAGTAATTCTAATGCTTATCGAACAAGGGGATTCACATTTTCATTTTGTACTGGGTCCTGAAAATTATGAAGGCTGTCCTGAATATACTATCCTTTAGCTTTTATTTCTTAAATTTGTTCTTAGGTGAAGAAAAAGGATGTTATTTATTGAATAGCTCCTCAAAACTCCAGTACATTAAATCATATAAAGAGGGAATTTTTTTAAATCATATAAAGAGGGAATTTTTTTTAATTTTTTTTAATTTTTTTTTCAATAAATGAAATTTATTGTCAAATTGGTTTCCATACAACACCCAGTGCTCATCCCAAAAGGTGCCCTCCTCAATACCCACCACCCACCCCCCATCAACCCTCCCACCCCCCATCAACCCTCAGTTTGTTCTCAGTTTTTTTTTTTTTTTAATTTTTTTCAACGTTTTTTATTTATTTTTGGGACAGAGAGAGACAGAGCATGAACGGGGGAGGGGCAGAGAGAGAGGGAGACACAGAATCGGAAACAGGCTCCAGGCTCTGAGCCATCAGCCCAGAGCCCGACGCGGGGCTCGAACTCACGGACCGCGAGATCGTGACCTGGCTGAAGTCGGACGCTTAACCGACTGCGCCACCCAGGCGCCCCTGTTCTCAGTTTTTAAGAGTCTCTTATGCTTTGGCTCTCTCCCACTCTAACCTCTTTTTTTTTTTTTCCTTCCAAGAGGGAAATTTTTTAATAAAGGCAAAAAATTATGAAAATGCAATATAGAAACTAAATCTATTAAATCAAACTACTAGCAAAACAAAGAAAATGTGATAAAAATATCTAAGCTAAACGATAGCTAAACTTAAACATACTACTTTAGAATAGGATGGTTTACTATAGCCAAAAAAATTAAAGACAGAAAAATTGAGTATCCTTCCAGTAGAGGTTTACACTTTTCTGTATATCCATGGAACATTTGCAAAAATCAATTGTGTGCTTAGTCACAAAGAAAATTTTAAAACCTTAACTTGGAGATTTTATGGTTTATATTTGATTAGCATAATCCAATAAAATTATAAAGAAATAATGAGACACTCTCCCCCCCCCCCAAATTGAAGTGAATTAGGGCACCTGGGTAGCTCAACTGGTTGAGTCTGACTCTTGGTTTCAGGGCCCAGGTCATGATCCTATAGTTGGTGAGTCTGAGCCCCACATCAGGCTCTGTGCTGACAGTACAAAGTCTGCTTGGGATTCTGTCTCCCTCTCTCTCTGCCCCTCCCTTGATCACTCTCTGTCTCTCTCAAAAATAAATAAATAAACATTTTTTAAAAATTTGAGGTGAATTTGGGGCGCCTGGGTGGCGCAGTCGGTTAAGCGTCCGACTTCAGCCAGGTCACGATCTCGCGGTCCGTGAGTTCGAGCCCCGCGTCGGGCTCTGGGCTGATGGCTCGGAGCCTGGAGCCTGTTTCCGATTCTGTGTCTCCCTCTCTCTCTGCCCCTCCCCCATTCATGCTCTGTCTCTCTCTGTCCCAAAAATAAATAAAAACGTTGAAAAAAAAAATTAAAAAAAAAAAAAATTGAGGTGAATTTAAAAATGGGGAAAAGGAATAATACAAATTCTACAGAAAAACCCAGGAAACTTATTATCAATCTGCAAATGATGGCGAGCTTATTTACCAGGAACTGAAAAAGAAAAAAACCCCACACTTTTTATAAAAATGAATAAACAATGAATGTGAAGAAAATAATTATAGCATAGACTGAGATAAAGTGTTGGTAACTATAATAAAAATGGGCCATTAAAAGACAATACATGTGGGCAAGAAACATGTCTATTAACCAATAGAAAACCCAAATATCCCATAAATATGAAAAGATACTCAAATTTACCGGTTAGTGAATGTAATGGTTCTCTCAGAACTGATGGTAGAAATATGCATTGCTACTGCTTTTCTGAAAAGCAGTTGGAAACATCTGTTGAAATTTTTAAAATAATGTATATTCTTAAATTTAATACTGCTCCTAGAAACCTATCTTATATAAATTAAGCCAGTGGCACATAATGACATGTGTGTAAAGAAGTCTACTGAAGCTTCATTAATATTAGGCAGAGAATAAATAAATGGAAACAGTGAATTACCATCAACTGTGATATAAATTATGCCATATTCACACCATGTGATATTCAGTAAAAAGAATAAATCAGGGCTAAACAATTGACTTGAAGCGCTATCCATGAGGTATCTGTTATTGAGTAAAATGGCTGGTTCAACAGGTATTTGTTTTATAGCAATTTTTGTAAAAGGAAAATAAGAAAAAATTAAATGTATTTTTTTTTAATTTGTTTTTTCAACGTTTATTTATTTTTGGGACAGAGAGAGACAGAGCATGAACGGGGGAGGGGCAGAAAGAGAGGGAGACACAGAATCGGAAACAGGCTCCAGGCTCTGAGCCATCAGCCCAGAGCCTGACGCGGGGCTCGAACTCACGGACCGCAAGATCGTGACCTGGCTGAAGTCGGACGCTTAACCGACTGCGCCACCCAGGCGCCCCTTAAATGTATTTATAGTAGATAAATGTCTGTACATGATTTTATGACAACGGTGAAGAAGTAGAAGGATACATACTAAGATACTGTGAATAAGAGAACAACATATGGGAGGAGGGGAGCAGGTTATGAGTGTGAGGGAAGGGGAAAAGGAGAACCAAAAATGCAAAACAAAAAAAGAAAAAAAGACTGTATGGGGCGCCTGGGTGGCTCAGTTGGTTGAGCATCCAACTTTGGCTCCGGTCATGATCTCTCAGTCTGTGAGTCCGAGCCCTGCATCATACTCTGTGCTGACAGCTCAGAGCCTAGAGCCTGGAGCCTGCTTCGGATTCTGTGTGTGTGTCTCTCTCTCTGCCCCTCCCCTGCTTACACTCTCTCTCAAAAATAAATATTAAAAATATATTTAAAAATATATTTTAAAAATACTGCACTTAAAATAGCCAGCATTTATAATACAATCTGGTATTATACATTAATTTAAAATCATTACCATGTTTAACAAAACAAAACGAAGACCAGAACCTACTGCCTAAATGCAGGTCTTCCAGGAGAAATTCCAACTGTAGGCAGAATATGGCATTGAGTTCACCTGGGAACAATCCCAGCTCCCTGTCTGAACCCTTGCCTCATTTCTCCCTCATTTCCTTTTTCTGAGTTTTTAGTTCCAACATAATGTGGTTTAAATTTCCACAGATGGGTAGGAAATGGGAGTACCTCCAGGAGGCTGCAAATAGGGTGAATGCAAAAAAGGCATGAAGTGCTTATTGGTATGAAGTTTCCTTTTTGGGGTAAAGAAAATCACTATATAGATGTGTTGGCTGAATAATATTGTGAACATACTAAATGTTACTGAATTGTACACTTAAAAATGGTTAATTTTATTTAAGGTCAATTTTTACCTCAATAAAAAGGCATGAAGAACATTATGGACAAATATTTTGGGGTGCCATTTCTGAACTTAAGTCAGATATCAGTCACTTGGAAGCTTATACCAGATACATGTAGATAGGTGTGAGTTCATCCAATTTAAATATTTTCCAGTTTACCTTTGAAATTCAGTTTTTGGAACTTTCAAAGATATTAGCTCACATTCATGGCACAAACTATAGGAAAGTGATTAGAAGACACATAATCAGCTGATATGTCCTCAATATTCAAGAATACTGTGTCCTCTTGCCATATAAACTCCTCACTCATCTTTTTCTGCAAAGCATGCCTTTGCACAAGTGCCACGAACCCAGAAGCAGCTCTCCTGATACTTGGGTCTTGTAGTTCAAGTCCTATGTCTTAGCACTCCTGGTGATCAGACACACAGAAAGACCTATGCAAATAACTACAGACTTTGGAGGTGGGGCAGGGGGTGGGAGAGAGAAGAGCTCATATCCATGGCTATTGAAGTTGCTCAAAACAACCATGCTTCTACTTTACTAGGGAATAAACTGCACAAAAGCCTATAGAAATTTATACTTAGAATGGACATCTTTTCATCTATATGGACTCCTCCATTATGTTTTTTTTTAACCAAAATATAAATCATATAAAATACTACACAATATTATATTTAGGTCTACAACAGTAATTTGACAATTCTATACATTATGCTGTGCTCATCATGATTAAGTGTAGTTACCATCTATTAACTATGACGTATTACATTATCATTGACTATATTCCTATGTTGTACTTTACCTGTGTCTTATTTATTTTATAACTAGAAGTTTGTATCTCTTGATCCCATTCACCTGTTTTGCCCATTCCCCCACCCCATCTGCCCTGGCAGCCATCAGTTTGTTCTCTGTGTTTATGAATCTGTTTCTGTTTTGTTAGATTCTACATAAATGTGAAATCATATGGTATTTGTCTTTCTCTCATTTATTTCACTTAGCATAAGACCACTTAGGTCCATCTGTGTTGTCACAAATGGCAAGATCTCATGCATTTTTAGGGCTGAGTCATATTCCATTATACATATACACCACATCTTCTTTATCCACTCATGTATTAATGGACAGTTGGGCTCTTTCCATATCTTGGTTATTGTAAATTATGCTGCAACGAACATAAGGGTGCATAGATCTTTTTTATGTTTTGTGTGAATTAGTGTTTTGTTTTCTTTGGGTAAATACCCAGAAGTGAAAATGCTGGATTGTGCTGTATTTCTACTTTTAATTTTTTGAGAAATCTCCATACTATTTTCCATAATGGCTGCACCGATTCACATTCTCACTTACTAGTGCCTGAGGGTTCCATTTTCTCCATATCCTTGCCAAGACCTACTGTTTGTCTTTCTGACACTGACCATTCTGACAGATGTTAGGTCACATCTCCTCATGGTTTGGATTTGTATTTTCCTAATGATTAGTGATGTTGATCATCTTATCATGTACCTGATGGTCATCTGTTTGGAAAAAAGGTCCACCCAGTTTCTTTGCCCATCTTTAAACTGGATTGTTTTTTTTGGTCTTCAGTTGTATAAGTTATTTATACATTTTGGATACTAATCCTTTATTATATATATTATTTGCAAACATGTTCTCCCATTCAGTAAGTTGCCTTTTCCTTCTGTTGATAGTTACCTTCTCTGTGCAAAAGCTTTTGTAGTTCCAATTGTTTATTTTTGTTTCTGTTGCCCTTGTCTGAGGAGACAGATGCAAAAGAAAATATTGCTAAGACCAATATTCAAGAGTTTACCACCTTTTTTTCTTTAAGGACTTTAATGGTTTCATAGACCTTACATTTAGGTCTTTAATCAAGTTTGCATTCATTTTTGTATGGTGTTAAGAAAGTGGTCCAGTTTCATTCTTTTGCAGGTAGCTGTTGAGTTTTGGCCACCTACATTTATTTATTACATATTTTTGCCTCCTTTGTCATAAATTAACTGACTACGAAAACATAGGATTATTCCTGGGCTCTCTATTCTGTTACACTGATCTCTGTGTCTATTTTTGCAACAGTACCATCCCATTTTGATTACAGTAGCTATGTTTGAAATCTGTGAGTATGATACCCCCACCTTTGTTTTTCTTTAAGACTGGTTTGGCTATTCGAGGTCTCTTGTGGTTCCACAGAAACTTTAGATTTATTCTAGTTCTGTGAAAAATGCTATTCATATTTTCATAGGGATTGCATTGAATCTGTATATTGCTTTGAGTGGTATGGACATTTTAACAATATCAATTCTTCCAATCCATGAACACAGAATATCTTTCCATTTATTTGTGTCATTTTCAATTTCTTTCATCAGTGTCTTATAGTTTTCAGAGTATAGGTCTTTCACTTCCTTGGTTAAATTCATTTCAAGCTATTTTATTCTTTCTGATATAATTACAAATGGAATTTTTCTTAATTTCTTTTTCTACTAGCTCATTATTAGTGCATGTGAATATAACAGATTCTGTATATTAATTTTATGTCCTTCAGTTTTACTGAATTTGTTTATTATTCAGTTTTTTAGTAAAGCCTGAAGGGTTTTCTATATATAGTATTATATAATCTGAAAATTGCGACACTTTTACTTGTCTAATTGCCATGCCTAGGACTTCCAGTACTTTGTTGAATAAAAGTGGCAAGAGTGGGCATTCTTGTCTTGTTCCTGATGTTAGAAGAAAAGCTTTCAGCTTTTCCTCATTGAGTATGTTAGTTGTGGGTTTGTCACATATGGCTTATATTATGTTGAGGTATGTTTCCCCTATATCAGTTTGTTTCTTATCTCACCATTCTTAAACCAACAGTCAGACAAAATGGACAATTGCCTCTTAGAACAGTCCCTTCAGTGCTACTCACCTCCAAGCCAAGTGGATATTGTTTCCTCCCACACTGCATTAATTTTAAAATAAATCCATGTACTCCTACACAAATACTACAATAGCCATCACAATACTTCCTGGCTTTCACTGTACCCCAACGTCTTAAACACAGATGATTTCTCTGGAAAATTTTTTTTACACATGAACTTACTACAGTAAGTCTTTTTAGCAAGAAAATGTAGCTTGTGTAAGCTAATATAAGGGCAAAAATCAGTGTAAATAGAAAATTAAATACCATTTATTGATAAGTATCTCCAAACTGAATTCTTGGACTTTCTTCTTTTTCCTAATGTTTTTTTATCCTTGTGAGCCTCCTAATCCAGTTTTAATTCTATTAGTTAAAATCTTTTCTTTCTGGGGTACCCGGACTCAGTTGGTTAAGCAGCTGACTTTGGCTCAGGTCATGATCTCACAGTTCACAAGTTCAAGCCCCACATCAGACCCTGTGTTGACAGCTCAGAGCCTGGAGCCTGCTTCAGATTCTGTGTCTCCCTCTCTCTCTGCCACTCCCTGGCTCACGCTCTCTCTCTCTCAAAAAAAAACAAAAACAAAAACAAAAAAAAAAAAAAACATTAAAAAAAATTAAAAAATAAATCTTTTCTTTCCATACAGTTGTAACATCCTAGCTTCCATTTCCTTTCACCCCATTCATCCTATATCCACCCAATCCTAGATCCAATTTATTATCTGCTTTCCCCATTCTTATATCTGGGTTTTGAGTGCTTCTGGAAAAAATAACACAAAAGCATAGATTGATATCATTGCAACTCGTAAGTCTAATTTAGGTGCCTGTCCATTGTTGGAATTGGAGTTGGTTTCTTGGAAAACAAGGCACACCCTAGCTGAGGTTCAGGCAAAGCAGAAGCCAGGAATATTGTAGAGGAAGTCTGTTTGCAGAGAGGAGAAAAGAACAGACAAGGAAGAAAGATCACATAAAGAAAGAAATGTAGACTGAGTCAAAGGGACAGGGGGCTGCCTCTGAGATTCTAGTTATGCTATGTTGCTCTACATCTCCTTTTTTTTTTTAAGGTAGCTTGAGAAGATTTTTATTCCCTGAAAATATATTATTCCTTATAAAATATGGACCTAACCTTCCAGACACTTTGGTTTCTGCACCTGCCAGACTGACTATGCCCAAGTTCACTCTGCTGGATAACATGGTTTCCGTTGGTCACCACTTTCTCAACTCACTCATGCATTTACATTAAGATATAGTTTTTTAATGGGTCTAGTAATATTTTCTCATTAGATTTCAAGTTCTAAATTGCATCTTTTATTTCTTTTTATGCCTGTGAATGTACAGTCTAGAACTCTGTGACCGTATTCATAGTAGATGATCACTAGATATTTACTGAATAAATAAATTAATGACTCTTCATTATTAGTCTTCAGAAAGAATAATAGCAAGAAGCTCTAGAGTCTTGGCACTCAGAAAGGATAAGAGATGAGACAGGAGGAAACACGAATGAAAGAAATACTGGAATTATTTCCACCAAGATTCAAAGGAGGTACAGGAGGATGGGCTAACAGATTGAAGCATTCCAGAGGCCAAAGCATGAGGCAGGCGGGAGTGGTCTTCCAGCAATCTAGGTCCCCACATTTAATCTCCCCTTCTGACCTGCCATTGACATTCAAAGGGTAGCAAAATAAAACTGAGAAGAAATATCTAATTATATTTACATTTTAAAGGCAGGGGAAAATATATTTGCAGAACTGAACATTGTTTTACCAGTAACCTTACTACCTGCAATCTAAAAGACATTGCTTCAGTTTGTTTTGTTTGCTCTGCTTATTTCTGGAATTCTGGTTTCTCTTTAGAATAGCTCAGGGTGGAAACATGTGAATACTACTGAGTTATTAAAACCACCAACTACAGTCTTCACATTCAAATGTGGCAAATATAAAAGGTAACTACTTTACTAAGCTATGAACATAATATTTGGAGCAGAAAATAAGAGGAAAGACGACTCTACACACTTGCAAGAAATGCCTAAAAGTGATCCAACCTTTTGCTCTTTAAAGTGTGGGCATCTAAAGAGAAACATCATGGGGCCACAACTTCATTTGGTTAAATATATGGTTTTAAATACTAAGCTATTCATTTACAGGTTTCTGCTTAAATTTTCAACCACATTTTAAGCACAAAACTTAGTGGTTCATGAGTTAACAAGATACCACCAAAGAAAACATTGGTTCATGGGGTGTTGCTCTTGAGATCTTTGAAAACGTCAGAATGTAGTGGTACCCTCCTTCCCACAAAGTGACCCTTTAAATTTGAAAGGCATTGGTTTGGTAATGGTTGGTTTCAGGCTGCAGTGTTCCACAAACTGTCTTGTTCTTTCCCTATGGTCTGGGAATGATACGCCTCAAGGAATGGTGGCTGATATTCTTTTCATTTTCCTCCCTAATTTTCTCACTAAAATGTTTAATTAGTGAAAAGGCAACATATTTATAGATATAATAAAACAGTAGAGGAAGGGCTGTTTTAAATATATGCACAACATGTTACATTTAGATATACACACATATATATTTAAAGGATACTTTAAGTTCACACATGTGATTTAGGAAACTGTACTGTTACATTCCTGAGGACATAATGAAAGTGAAATGATATGTAAACAACAAATTCTTTGAGATGTTCCAAGATAAAAGGAATATATTATGCAAAAATTATAAAAGGTTTAAGATGCCAGAAATGAAATATAGTAAAGGTTTACAATAACAGACACTATATACTTTCATTTCTCATAAGGACTTTAAAATAGGTATCATAATCCCCAAATTAAAAATACAGAAGCTGAGGCTCAGAGAAGCTAAAATGAATTTTAATTCTAATAAAAGGTATGTGAATCTATGTCAACAATTTCTAAGTTAACTATTTGTTGTTACAACTTTTTTTAAAGGTGACAATTTAATGAAAATTAGTGGTGTAAAATTTTAAACAAGACTAATGTCCTGTAGTCAATTTTGGTTACCAAATTTCTTAATAGGAAGTCCCAAACCAGGAGTTATTGCAGGTTGAAAACTAAGGTCATACAATCAGGAGAAGAAAGGAAGAGGTAATGTGCTCCAAAGGGCTACAGAACTATGAAAAACATATATCACAAATAATGTGAGTATAAATGTTTTATATACTCATTCCATAAATCATGTAAGTAAAAATGATTAAACACAAAAGTTAATTTAATTTAAAGTGAGAATAGTATTCTCTTTTATTACATTTAATGCAAAAGTCCAATTAACAAGTACTATCAGTAACAACTGGCCACCTAAATAAATGAAAATGTAAGATACTAGAGAACAAAACTTCTTGGTTACACCTGAGATGCTTTAATACATTTCCTATGCTGGCAAAGCTACAAAAAGAAGGGAGATCTTCATTTTTCACACAAATTTGCAGCAGATATATTTCCAAGCTCAAATTATAGTTCAAGCAACATTTGTTGAACCTTCATGTGAGTATAAAGAAAGTTTTCATATTTCAACATTCACTGAATAAAAACTTTGAAGTTTTTTACTTCAGTAAAGATCAACTGAACTAAATTTTAATGGAAGCAACTGAAGCACTTCCATCTAACTTCCAATCTAACCTCCTATCTAACCTTCAATTCAAAGTGATTAATCTACAATGCAATGGTAAGCTGAAAGGCAAATACCAAGGGGCAAGTCTAAGAAAATTCTATAAATGTCTTCCAAGTAACAAATAAGCTCAATTAAAATAGTATGCTTATGGAATGATATCTATAAGCATGGTAAGACCTATCTATGTAAAAACACATTTTCAAAGATAAAAAATGCAGAATATCATTTCATTAACAGATGCACCTTTGCAATCAATTTCAATGAGGACACTAACACTGAATGTTTTATAACATTTAAAGGACATATGTGCAATTTGTATTTTAGGGAAAAAAAGACTTATTGGACACTGATGTGGATTTCTAATTTCTTATTCATTTTGAAATATTTTTTCTTTAACTATAGTATTTGGTGCAGCCAGAACTCTCAGCCAGCTATGTTGGAGACCAGCTCTACTCACCAATGTGCCTGCAGTAGTGATGGCTAGGCATTACAGCGAGCTCGGTTGGGGGCCAGCCCTACCATCAGCACACCCACAGCAGTAATAGCCAGTCACAGTAGAAGGGCACATATAGAGACAAGTAACATGCCTGATAGAGAATTCAAAGTAATGGTCATAAAGATATTTATGGTACTTGAGAAAAGAGTGGACCTTCAACAAAGTTGAAGACAACAAAGTGAGACCTTCAACAAAGAGAAAATATAAAAAAGAATCAGAGATGAAAAACTCAAATAAGTGAAATTAAAAATATACTGGAGGGAATAAATAGACTAGAGAAATCAGAAGAATGAATCAGCAAGTTAGAAAACAGAGTAATGGAAAGTAACCAAGCTGAACAGGAAAAAGAAAAAAAAACAAGAACAGGTTAAGGGAACTCAGCAACACCATCAAGTATAATAACATTTGCATTATAGGGATTCCAAGAGAAAACAGACAAAAAGAAGCATAAAGTTGATTTGAAGGGATAATAGCTGAAAACTTACCAAATCCTGGAAGGAAACAGAAATCCAGACACAGAAGGCACAGAGAGATCCCAACAAGATCAATCCAAGGAAGTCCACACTAAGACACATAGTTATTAACATGGTAAAAAGTAGCAATAAAGAGAGAATTTTTAAAGCAGCAAGAAGAAAGAAAACAGTTATATACAAGGGAAACTCCATAAGGCTATCAGATGAATTTTCAGCAGGAAAGAAGGGAGTGGAATGATTTATTCAAAGTCGTGAAAGGAAAACATCTGCTACCAAGAACACTCCACCTGAAAGGCTATCATTCAGAATAGAAGGAGAGATAAAGAGCTTCCCAGACCCAAAAAAAAAAAAAAAAAAAAAAAAAGTTAAAGGAATTCATCACCTCTAAACCAGCCTTACACAAAATGTTAAAGGGAATTCTTTGCCTAGAAAGGAAAGGCTATAATCAGGAGTAAAAAAATTAGGAAAGGAAAAAATTTCACAACTATATACGAACATAATAAAAGTAGTAGATAAATCACTTTTAAAACCAGTACACAGATTAAAGCACAAAAGCAGTAAAATCAATTGTATCTATAAAAATCACTCAAGTGATTTGCAAAATGATGTAAAGAATAACATCATATACATAAAATATGGGGGTGGGAGTAAAAATTCAGTGTTTTTAGAATAGGTTTAAACTTGAGCAATCATCAGTTTAATGTAGGCTGCTGGATGCATAAGATGTTATACATGAACTTAATGGTAACCACAAGTCAAAAAAGTGAAATAGATACACAAAAATAAAGTGAAAAAAATCCAAGCATATCACTAAAGAAAGCTATCAAACCATAAGAGAAGAGAGCAAGACAAAAAAGGAATGGAAAAGAAATACAAAAACAACTGTAAAATAAGTAACAAATGGCAATAAACATATCTATCAATAATTAATTTGGATGTAAATGGACTAAATGCGCCAACAAAAAACACAGAAAAACTGAACGGATAAAAATGCAAGACCCATCTATATGCTGCCTACAAGAGACTCACTTCAGACCTAAAGACAAATGCAAACTGAAAGTGAAGGAATAGAAAAACATTTACCATGCAAATTGGGATAGTGATACTCATTTTGGACAAAATAGACTTTTAAACTAAGACTGTAACAAGAGACAAGGAAGAACATTACATAATAATAAACTAAACAGCCCAATATAATGTAACAAATTTTAAATACTTATGCACCCAACATAAAGCACCTAAATACATAAAGTAACTATTAAAAGACAAAAAGAAAGAAATTTATAGTAACACAATTAATAGTAGGGTACTTTGACACCCCACTTACATCAATAAATAGGTCGTCCAGACAGAAAATCAACAAGGAAACAGTGGCTTTGAATAACATGTTAAATCAGATGGATGTAACAGGTATATTCAAAATAGTCCATCCTAAATAGCAGAATATACATTGTTTTCAAGTGCACATGGAACATGCCCAGAATAAATCATAAGCTAGGCCACAAAACAAGTTTCAATAAATTTTAAAAATACTAAAATCATATCATGCATCTTTTCCAACCACAAAAGTATGAAACTAGAAATCAATCTCTCTCTCTCTCTCTCTCTCTCTCTCTCTCTCTCTCTCTCTCTCTCACACACACACACACACACACACACACACACACACACACACACACACACATTCTGGAAAGAACACAAACATATGAAGGCGAAATAACATGCTACTAAACAATGAATGGGTCAACCAAGAAATCAAAGAGTAAATTAAAAAATACATGGAGACAAATGAAAACACCACAGACCAAAATCTTTGGATGTAGCACAAGTTGTTCTAAGAGGAAAGACTATAACAATATAGGCCTACCTCAAGAAGAAAAATCTCAAATAACCTAACCTTACACCTAAAGAACCCAGAAAAAGAAGAACAAACAAATCCCTAAGCCAGACGAAAAAAAGGCAATAAATGAAATAGAGACTAAAAGTGTCTCTTGACTATTTAAGAGCAGAAATAAAGGAGATAAGGGGCGCCTGGGTGGCTCAGTCGGTTAAGCGGCCAGCTTTGGCTCAGGTCACGATCTCACGGTCCGTGAGTTCGAGCCCCGCGTCGGGCTCTGTGCTGACGGCTCAGAGCCTGGAGCCTGTTTCGGATTCTGTGTCTCCCTCTTTCTCTGTCCCTCCCCTGTTCATGCTCTGTCTCTCTCTGTCTCAAAAATAAATAAACGTTAAAAAAAAAAAAAAAGAAAGAAAGGAGATAAAGACTAAAAAACAATAGAACAGATCAATGAAATACGGGACTGTTTTTTTTTTGTTTTTTTTTTTTAATTTTTTTTTTTTTCAACGTTTATTTATTTTTGGGACAGAGAGAGACAGAGCATGAACAGGGGAGGGGCAGAGAGAGAGAGGGAGACACAGAATCAGAAACAGGCTCCAGGCTCCGAGCCATCAGCCCAGAGCCCGACGCGGGGCTCGAACTCACGGACCGCGAGATCGTGACCTGGCTGAAGTCGGACGCTTAACCGACTGCGCCACCCAGGCGCCCCTGTTTTTTTTTTTTAAATGATCAAGATTAATAAGTCTTTTGATAGCCTGATCAAAAAAGAGAGAGAGAGAAGATTCAAATAAAATCAGAAATGAAAGAGGAGAAAGAACTAACGCCACAGAAAAACAAAGGATTAAGCCATTATATTGTGAAAAATTATATGCCATAATATGGACAACCTAGAAAAAATGGATAAATTCCTAGAAATATATAATCCCCCAAAGCTGAATCTGGAGGAAAGAGAAAATCCGAACAGAAAACTTGCTTGCAATGAAATTGAATTAGTAGTCAAAAAAATTCCCAACGAACAAAAGTTGAGGACCAGAACAATTCGCAGGTAAATTCTACCAAATATTTTAAAAAGTTAAAACCTATTCTCAAACTATTCCAAAAAATAAAAGAGGAATGAAAGTTTTTAATTATTCTATGAATTGGAGGCCAGCATTACCCTGATACCAAAACAAGGTAATGACACTAAAAAACAAACAAACAAAACTACAGGCCAATATCTCTGAGCAACATAGATGCAAATATCTTCAACAAAATATTAGCAAACTGTTTTCAATGATACTTTCAAAAAAATCATTCATCCATAATCAAGTGAGATTTATTCCAGGAATGAAACACTGGTTCAATATTCGCAAATCAATCAATATGATACATCACATAAATAAGAAAAAGGATAAAAACTATATGATCGTTTAAATAGATGCAGAAAAAGCATTTGACAAAGTAAAATATCCATTCATGATAAAAACCCTCAACAAATAAGTTTAGAGGGCACAAACCTCAACATAAGAAAGTCCATATATGAATAACCAACAGCAAACATATCCAATGGCCAAAAACAGCTTTTCCTGTAATATCAGCAACAAGTTAAGGATGTTCACTCTCACCACTTCTATTCACATAGTACTCAAAGTCCTAGCCACAAAAATCAGACAAGAAAAAAAAATAAATAAATAAAGGGCATACACATTGGTAAGGAAGAAGTAAACTTTCACTATCTGCAGATGATATACTATATATAGAAAATCCTAAAGACTCCACCAAAAAACTAGTAGAACAAATACATTAATTCAGTAAAGTCACATTATACAAAGTGAAAATACAGAAATGTGTGCATTTCTATACACTAATAATGAAGCAGAAGAGAAATTAAGAAAATAATTTCATTTACAATTGCACCAAAAAGAATAAAACACCTAGGAATAAACTTAAGAAAGGAAGTAAAAGACCTGTACAACTAAAACTATAAAACACTGATGAAAGAAATTGAAGATGACACAAACAAATGGAAACATAATTCCATGCTCATGGATTGGAAGAATACGGTTAAAATGTTCATAGCAGTCTACAGATTCAACATAATCCTTATCATAATATGAATAGTGTTTTTCACAGAACTAGAACAAATAATTCTAAACTTTGTACAGAGTGACAATAGACTTCAAATAACCAAAGCAATCTTGAAAAAGAACAAAACTGGAGGCATCGTAATTCCAGATTTCAAGATATACGACAAAGCTGTAGTAAGCAAAACAGTATGGCACTGGCACAAAAATAGGCAGATTAATAAAACAGAATAAGCCAATGTGTATAGGGTAAATTAGTCTATGACAAAGGAGACAAGAATACTCAATAGAAAAAAAGACAGTCTCTTCAACAAATGGTGCTGAAAAAACTGGACAGCTACATACAAAAGAAAGAAACAGGACCATGTTCTTAGACCACATACAAAAATAAACTCCAAGTGGATTAAAGACCAAAATGTGAGACCAAAACCATAAAAATCCTAGGAAAAAATGTAGGTAGTAATCTCTTAGACATCAGCCATAGAAATATCTTCTAGATATGCCTCTTTTGGCAAGGGAAATAAAAGTAAAATGAAACTACTGGAACAATACCAAAATAAAATGCTTTTGCACAACGAAGGAACAATCAACAAAACAAAAAGACAACGTACTGAATGGGAGATGATATTTGTAAATGATATATCCAATAAATGGTTAACATGCAAAATACAAAACTATTTATATAACTCAACACCAAGAAAACCAATATAAAAATGGGCAGAGAACCTCAACAGACATTTTTCCAAAGAAGACATACACGTGGCCAATGGACACATGAAAAGATGCTCCACATCACTTATCATCAGGGAAATGCAAATTAAAACCACAATGAGATACCACCTTAGACCTGTCAGAATGGCTAAAATCAAAAACACAAAAAATAACAAGTAGTGGAGAAGTTATGGAGAAAAAGGACCCCCTGTACACTGTTGGAGGAAATGCAAGCTGGTGTAGCCACTCTGGAAAATAGTATAAAGGTTCCTCAAAAAATTAAAAATAGAATTACCATACAATTCAGGAATTCTACTATTTGGCATTTACACAAAGGAAACAAAAACGCTAATCTGAAAAGATATATGCACCCTTGTGTTCATTTCAGCATTATTTACAAGAGCCAAGGTGTTAAAGCAACCCAAGTGTCTATCCATAAAAGAATAGATAAAGATGTGGTATATATGTATACAATGGAATATTAACCAACCATGAAAAGAATGATATCTTTCCATTTGCAACAATAGGGATGGCTCTACAGGGTATAATGCTAAGTGAAATAAGTTAGTCAGAGAAAGACAAATACCATATTATTTCACTCATATGTGGAATTTAAGAAACAAACCAAACAGAGAGAAAAAGACACAAACAAAAAACCTCCAGACTTTTAAATATAGAGAATAAACTGGTGATTGCCAGAGAGGAGGGGGATAGGGATATGGGTGATATTGGTGAAGGGGATTAAGAGTACACTTATCATGATGTCCACTCAGTAATGTATAGAACTGCTGAATCATATTGTACATCTGAAAGTAATACAAGACTGTATGTTAGCTATACTTGAATTAAAAAATAATTTAAAAAATATTGCAATCATATCAAGCATCTTTTCTGACTACAACTAGATATGAGAACAGAAATCAATAACAAGAAAAAAATTTTTGAAAAAAAAACAAAACACGGAATCTAAACATGCTCCTAAATAACCAATATTTAACATAGAAATCAAAGAGGAAATAAAAAAATACATGGAGACAAATAAAGATAAAAAGTGTTCTAAAATTTTTGAAACATAGCAAGAGCAGTTCTAAGAGAAATGTGTATAGGAGGGGCAGGACTGTGTGAGTTGTGACAGCCAGCAGGACTTAACATCTGGAATTTTAAAAGTCAACAGCTCTACTCTTGGAGAGCAAGGAGAGTGAGATGACGCCAGGAGAGAGAGTTGTTGAGTCCTGGAAGGACAGAGCTCGGTGGGGGAACAAAGGCACTGGCAAGAGCCATTTCCTCTACCATCCCCCAGTGGAAATTCCAAAGGGAACCAGCTCCCATCACCAATCTTGCTTGTACCGTGCAAACGCCCAATGCTGTGCCTCTGTGGATCCATCCCTCCGACAGGCCTGCCTCCCTCCCTGTGCTGCAGGGCCCCTCCCACAGGGGACCACCCACAGCAAAGCTAGCTAAGCTTGCCCCTCCCGCCCCTGGGCACCTTGCGGATCCACCCCTCTAATATGCCTTTGGCCAAATCCCATCAAAGCAGCACCACAAGCCTGGCAGTGTGCAAGTAGCACAGACAGGGGCCACACCACTCCACAGTGAGTCCTGCCCCTGGGAGACAGGAAGATAAGGTACACAGCAGTCTGACTATGGCCCCAGCGGTGGGCTGGGGGCAGACATCGGGGCGGACTGTGGCCCTGCCCACCAGCACAAGTTTCTCCAGACAGCACATGGGAAGTGCCCTGCAGTGTGGAACTACCGCAGGGACTTGTCAAAATGATGAAACGGAAGAATTCTCCTCAAAAGAAACTCCAGGAAGTAGCAACAGCTAACGACTGATCAAAACCAATTTAAGCAATATAGCGGAATAAGAATTTAGAATAATAGTCATAAAATTAATCACTGGGCTTGAAAAAAACCCAGAGGACAGCAGAGAATCTACTGCTACAGAGATCAAGGGACTAAAAAATAGTCATGAAGAATTTAAAAATGCTATAAATGAGCTGCAAAATAAAATGGAGGTGGCCATAGCACGGATTGAAGAGTCAGAGGAGAGAATAGGTGAATTAGAAGATAAAATTATGGAAAAAGAGGAAGCTGAGAAAAAGAGAGATAAAAAAGTCCAGGAGTATCAGGGGAGAATTAGAGAATTAAGTGATGCAATCAAATGGAACAATATCCTTATCATAGAAATTCCAGAAGAAGAGAGAGAGAGGGGCTGAAGGTATACTTGAACAAATCATAGTTGACAACTTCCCTGATCTGGGGAAGGAAACAGGCATTGAAATACAGCAGGCACAGAGAACTACATTCAAACGTAACTTGAAGCGATCTTCTGCACAACATATCATAGTGAAACTGACAAAATACAAGGATAAAGAGAGAATTCTGAAAGCAGCTAGGGATAAATGGGCCCTAACATACAAAGGTAAACACATAAAGACAGTAGCAGACCTATCTACTGAAACTTGGCAGGCCAGAAAGGAATAAAAGGAAATCTTCAATGTGACGAACAGAAAAAATATGCAGCCAAGAATCCTTTATCCAGCAAGTCTGTCATTCAGAATAGAAGGAGAAATAAACGTCTTCCCAAACAAATAAAAACTGAAGGAATTCATCACCACTAAACCAGCCCTACAAGAGATCCTAAGGGGGATTCTGTGAGTGAAATGTTGCAAGGACCACAAAGGACCAGAGACACCACTACAAGCATGAAACCTACAGGTATCACAATGACTCTAACCCATATCTTTCAATAATAACACTGAATGTAAATGGACTAAATGCTCCAACCAAAAGACATAGGGTATCAGAACGGATAAAAAAACAAGACCCATCTATTTGCTATCTACAAGAGACTCATTTTAGACCCGAGGACCTTCAGATTAAAAGCGAGGGGATGGAGAACTATCTATCATGCTACAGAAAGTCAAAAGAAAGCTGGACTAGCCATACATATATCAGACAAACTAGATTTTAAATTAAAGGCTGTAAAAAAGAGATGAGATGAAGAAGGGCATTATATAATTATTACAGGATCTATCCATCAGGAAGAGCTAACAATTATAAATGTCTTTGCACCGAATACAGGAGCCCCCAAATGTATAAAACAATTACTCACAAACATAAGCAACCTTATTGATAAGAATGTGGTAATTGCGGGGGACTTTAATACTCTACTTACAACAATGGATAGATCATTTAGACACAGGATCAATAAAGAAACAAGGGCTCTGAATGATACTTTGGATCAGATGGACTTGACAGATATATTTAGAACTCTGCATCCCAAAGCAACAGAATATACTTTCTTCTCAAGTGCATATGGAACATTCTCAAAGACAGATCACATACTGGGTCACAAAACAGCCCTTAATAAGTATTAAAAAAATTGAGATCATAGCATGCACACTTTCAGACCACAAGGCTATGAAACTTGAAATCAACCACATGAGAAAGTCTGGAAAACCTCCAAAAGCATGGAGGTTAAAGAACACCCTACTAGAGAATGAGTTGGTCAACCAGGCAATTAGAGAAGAAATTTAAAAATATATGGAAACAAATGAAAATGAAAATACAACAATCCAAGTGCTTTGGGATACAGCGAAGGCAGTCCTGAGAGGAAAATACACTGCAATCCAGGCCTATTTCAAGAAACAAGAAAAAACCCAAATACAAAATCTAACAGCACACCTAAAGGAAATAAAAACAGAACAGCAAAGACACTCCAAACACAGCATAAGAAGAGAAATAATAAAGATCAGAGCAGAAATAACTACAGAATCTAAAAAAACAGTAGAGCAGATCATTGAAACCAAGAGTTGTTTTTTTTTTGAAAAGATAAATAAATTGATAAACCTCTAGCCAGGCTTCCCAAAAAGAAATGGAGAGGACCTAAATAGATAAAATCATGAATGAAAATGAAATTATTACAACCAATCTCTCAGAAATACAAGCAATTATCAGGGAATACTATGAAAAATTATACACCAACAAACTGGACAACCTGGAAGAAATGGACAGATTCCTAAGCATCCACACACTTCCAAAACTCAAACAGGATGAAATAGAGCTTGAACAGACCCATAACCAGCGAATAAATTCAATCAGTTAACAAAAATCTCCCAACAAATAAGAGTCCTAGACCAAATGGCTTCCTAGGGAATTCTACCAGACATTTAAAGCAGAGATAATACCTATCCTTCTCAAGCTGTTCCAAAACATAGAAAGGGAAGGAAAACCTCCAGACTCATTCTACGAAGCCAGCATTATTTTGATTCCCAAACCAGACAGAGATCCAGCAAAAAAACAGAACTACAGACCAATATCCCTGATGAATATGGATGCAAAAATTCTCAACAAGATACTAGCACATCGAATTCAACAGCACATAAAAAGAATTATTCACCATGATCAAGTGGGATTCATTCCTGGGCTGCAGGGCTGGTTCAGTATTCACAAAGCAATCAATGTGATACATCACATCAATTTTAAAAAGGACAAGAACCATATGATCCTGTCAATCGATGCAGAAAAAGCATTTGACAAAATTCAGCATCCTGTCTTAATAATAACCTTTGAGAAACTCGGGATAGAAGAAACATACTTAAACATCATAAAAACCATTTATGAAAAGCCCACAGCTAATATCCTCCTCAATGGGGAAAAACTGAGAGCCTACCCCTTAAGATCAGGAACACAACAGGGATGTCCATTCTCACCACTGTTGTTTAACATAGTGTCGGAAGTCCTAGCATCAGCAATCAGACAACAAAAGGAAATCAAAGGCATCAAAATTGGCAAAGATGAAGCCAAGCTTTCACGTTTTGCAGATGACATGATACTATACATGGAAAACCCGATACACTCCATCAAAAGTCTGCTAGAACTGATACATGAATTCAGCAACGTCGCATGATACAAAATTAATGTCCAGAAATCAGCTGTATTCTTATACACTAATAATGAAGCAACAGAAAGACAAATAAAGAAACTTATTCCATTCACAATTGCACCAAGAATCATAAAATACCTAGGAATAAACCTAACCAAAGATATAAAAGACCTGTATGCTGAACACTATAGAAATCCTATGAAGGAAGTTGAAGAAGATACAAAGAAATGGAAAAACATTCTGTGCTCATGGATTGGAAGAATAAATATTGTTAAAGTGTCAATACTACCCAAAGCTATCTACACATTCAATGCCATCCCAATCAAAATTGCACCAGTATTCTTCTTGAAGCTAGAACAAGCAGTCCTAAAATTTGTATGGAACCACAAAAGACCCTGAATAGCCAAAGTAATATTGAAGAAGAAGACCAAAGGGGGAGGCATCACAATCCCAGACTTTAGCCTCTACTACAAAGCTGTAATCATCAAGACAGCATGGTATTGGCACAAAAACAGACACATAGACCAATGGAATAGAATAGAAACCCCACAATTAGACCCACAGAAGTATGCCCAACTAATCTTTGACAAAGCAGGAAAGAATATCCAATGGAAAAAAGACAGCCTCTTTAGCAAATGGTGCTGGGAGAACTGGACAGCAACATGCAGAAGGATGAAACTAGACCCCTTTCTTACACCATACACAAAAATAAACTCAAAATGGATGAAGGACCTGAATGTGAGACAGGAAACCATCAAAACCCTAGAGGAGAAAGCAGGCAAAAACCTCTCTGACCTCAGCCGCAGCAATTTCTTACTTGACACATCCCCAAAGGCAAGGGAATTAAAAGCAAAAATGAACTATTAGGACATCATGAAGATAAAATCTTCTGCACTGCGAAGGAAACAATAAACAAAACTAAAAGGCAACCGATGGAATGGGAAAAGATATTTGCAAATGACATATCGGACAAAGGGCTAGTATCTAAAATCTATAGAGAGCTCACCAAACTCCACACCCAAAAAACAAATAATCCAGTGAAGAAATGGGCAGAAGACATGAATAGACACTTGTCTAAAGAAGACATCGAGATGGCCAACAGGCACATGAAAAGATGCTCAACATCACTCCTCATCAGGGAAATACAAATCAAAACCACACTGAGATACCACCTCATGCCAGTCAGAGTGGCTAAAATGAACAAATCAGGAGACTATAGATGCTGGAGAGGATGTGGAGAAACGGGAACCCTCTTGCACTGTTGGTGGGGATGCAAACTGGTGCAGCCGCTCTGGAAAACAGTGTGGAGGTTCCTCCAAATTTAAAAATAGATCTATCCTATGACCCAGCAATAGCACTGCTAGGAATTTACCCAAGGGATACCAGAGTGCTGATGCATAGGGGCACTTGTACTGCAATGTTTATAGCAGCACTCTCAACAATAGCCAAATTATGGAAAGAGCCTAAATGTCCACCAACTTATGAATGGATAAAGAAATTGTGGTTTATACACACAATGGAATATTATGTGGCAATGAGAAAGAATGAAATATGGCCTTTTGTAGCAACGTGGATGGAACTGGAGAGTGTTATGCTAAGTGAAATAAGTCATACAGAGAAAGACAGATACCATATGTTTTCACTCTTATGTGGATCCTGAGAAACTTACCAGAAGACCATGGGGAAGGGGAAGGAAAGAAAAAAAGTTAGGGAGGGAGGCAAACCATAAGAGACTGTTAAAAAGTGAGAATAAAGTGAGGGTTGATGGGGTGTGGGAGGGAGGGGAAAGTGGGTGATGGGCATTGAGGAGGACACCTGTTGGGATGAGCACTGGGTGTTGTATGGAAACCAATTCAACAATAAATTTCATATTAAAAAATTTAAAAAAATAAAATACATGGATAAAATAAATGGATTCAGCAAAGCTGCAGGATACAAAACTGATATACAGAAGGATAAAATCATATGATCATCTTGGGGTACCTGGATGGCTCAGTTGGTTAAGTTGACTTCGGCTCAGGTCATGATCTCACGGTTCGTGGGTTTAAGTCCTCGCATAGGGCTCTGTGCTGACAGCTCAGAGCCTGGAGCCTGTTTCAGATTCTGTGTGTCTGCCTCTCTCTGCCCCTCCCTGACTCATGCTCTTTCTCCTTCTCCTTCTCTCTCATAAATAAATAAGCTTAAAAAATCATGATTATATCAATAGATGCAGAAAAGCATTTGACAGAATTCAACATCCATTCATGATAAAAACTCTCAACAAAGTGGGTATAGGGGAAACATATAACATTATACAATATAACATTATAAAGACAATATATGATAAACCCATGGCTAACATCATACTCAGTGGTAAAGAGGTGAAAGGTTTTCCCCTAAAGTCAAGACAAGGATGTCCACTCTTGCCACTTTTATTCAACAAACTACTGGAAGTCTCAGCTACAACAATCAGACAAGAAAAAGAAAGAAAAGGCATCCAAATTGGTAAAAAGGTAAAACTGTCATTATTTTCAAGTGACATGATAATATACAAAGAAAACCCTAAGGACTCCACAGAAGACTATTAGAATGAATAAACGGAATCAGCAAAGCTGTAGGATACCAAATTGATATACAAAAATATGTTCTCTGTACACTAATAATGAACTACTAAAAAGAGAAATTAAGAAAACATTCCCACTTACAACTGTACCAAAAAGAATAAAATACTTAAGAATAAATTTAATTATGGAGGTAAAAGACCTGAACTCTGAAAACAAGAAGACACCAATAAAAGAAACTGAAGATGACACAAATAAATGGAAAGATATTCCATGCTCATGGATTGGAAAATATTCTTAACAAATAGTCCACAGTACTCAAAGCAATCTACAGATTCAATGTACTCCCTATCAAAATACCAATAACATTTTCATGAGAAAAAATAATCCTAAAACTTGTATGGAGTCATGAAAGACCCCAAATAGCCAAAGAAATCTTGAGAAAAAACAAAGCTGGAGGTATCACACTCCCAGATTCCACACTATTTTACAAAACTACAATAATCAAAATAGTATGGCACTGTCACAAAAACAGATACACACATCAATGTAACAGAGTAGAGAGCCCTGATAAACCCACACTTATATGACCAATTAATCTATGACAAAGGAGGCAAGAATATATAATGGGAGAAAAGGAAGTCACTGCTGGAAAAAGTTGAGAGTTATATGCAAAAGAATGAAACTGGATCACTTTCTTACACCATACACAAAAAATAAACTCAAAATGGAGTATAAACCTAACTGTAAGACCTGAAACCATAAAACTCCTAAAAGAAACATAGGCAGTAGACTCATAGCCATCAGGCTACACAATAATTTTTTACATCTGTCTCCTTGGGCAAGAACGAAAGCAAAAACAAACAACTGGGACTACATCAGAATAAAAAGCTTCTGCAAAGAAAAGAAAACCATCAACAAAATTAACAGGCCACCCACTGAATGGGAGGACATATTTGCAAATGATATATACAGTAAGTGGTTAATATCTAAAATATACAATGAACTTATACAACTTAACACCAAGAAAACAATCTGATTAAAAAATGAGCACAGGATCTAAATAGATACTTTTCCAAAGAAGACATACAGATGGCCAACAGACTCATGAAAAGATGTTCAATGTCACTAACCTCCAGGGAAATAAAAATCAAACCTATAATGAGATATCACTGTTACCAGGAGAGTCTGTGTTGTATGAAGAGAGGTTTAGTTTCTTGGATTCCCCACAGAAGATTTGTGTGATGACCCATGATCAACTAAAGCCAAGCCAGAAGAAAGGGAGCAAGCACAAAGCAGTCTATTAAGGACAGTACACTCTCAGGAAGGGAGAACGGGAAGTCCCAAAGTGCACCGTTGGTATATAAGTGTCTTTTCTTTATGTTTGTGGAGGTTATTTATCATTGACTTGGCCTCCAGCTCAAGTCTAATTGCCTACTCCATTATCACCTCACGGCAGTTAGAAAGGCTAGCATCAAAAGATAAGTAACAAGTGCTGGCGTGGATGTGGAGAAAAGAGAATCGTCATGCACTGTTGGTAGAAATGTAAATTGGTGCAGCCACTTTGGAAGTTTGTACCTATTAATCCCATTCACATATTTTGCTCATACCCCACCTTCAGCCTTGCCCCTCTGGAAATCAACAGTTTGTACTCTGTATTTAAGAGTCTCTTTTTGTGTTGTTCCTTTGTTTTGTTTTTTTAAATTCCACATAAAAGTGAAATCACATGGTATTTGTTTTTTCTGTGTAACTTCTTTCACTTAGCATAATACCCTCTAGGTCCATCCATGTTGTCATAAATGGCAAGATTTTATTCTTTTTATGGCTGAATAATAATCTATTGGTAACTTCCGGTTACAAAATAAATAAGATATATAAAGTACAAAACAGGGAATACAGTAATATTGTTAATAACTTTGTATGGTGACAAAAACACATTTCAAAATTTATATAATTGTCGAATCACTATGCTGTATACCTGAAACTAATACACTATTTCTCCTCAAGTATACTTCAATTTTAAAAAGTATTTGGGGGCATCTGGGTGGCTCAGTTGGTTCAGTGTCTGACCCTTGATTTCAGCTCAGGTCATGATCTCATGGTTCATGGGACTGAGCCCCTATTAAGCTCTGCGCTGACAGCATGGAGCCTGCTTGGGATTCCTCTCTCCTTCTCTCTCTGCCCCTCCCCAACACATGCTCTCTCAAAATAAACATTTTTTTAAAAAAGTGTTTGTTCCATTAATAAATAATTACTGCTATATTAGTAATATAACTATCCTTTCAGTGTTTTTTTATTTGTCTCATTGATATATTTTCCTTTCTCTCTCTTTTCCTGTCCTCTTTTGGATCAAGTATTTCTTTAGAATTCCATTTTTCTCATCTATAAATCAGTTATATATCTTTTAATATTTGCTAAGTGGTCACCCAATAAAAATGTGTTCTTTGAGGGGCGCCTGGATGGCTTAGTCGGTAAGGCGCCCGACTTCGACTCAGGGTCATGATCTTGTGGTTTGTGGGTCAGAGCCCCTCGTTGGGCTCTGTACTGACAGCTCAGGATCTGGAGCCTGCTTCGGATTCTGTGTTTCCCTCTCTCTCTCTGCCCCTCCCCTGCTCACATTCTGTCTCTGTCTCTCAAAACTAAACATCAAAAAATTTTTAAATGTGTTCTTTGATATCAAATTTTGGTGCTTTTACTCCTTTGCAGATAGTATCAGGACCTTGGAATGCTTTACATTCATTTCTTTCTTATCCATCTTTTGTAGTATTATGCATTTTTATTTTATATATATTTTGAACTCTGTAAGACACTGTTGTCATTATTATTATTATTATTTACAGTCAATATTACTTTACATTTATTCATGTATTTACCTTTCCCTTGTTCTTTATCACTACTTGTATTTCCATGTTTCCTTCTGGATTAATCATCCTTCTTCCTTCAGATCTACGGCATTCATTCCTTAGGTGTCAGGAATGTTGCTTGCCAACAGCTCACTGCTGAGTCCCTCTAAAGAAATCCCTTTCAGATGAAGGAAAATGACTCATCCAAAATTACACACTCACAACTACAGGCAGCCCATATCCAAATACTGGTCAACAAAGAGTTGAGTACAAAGACTTAGAACCCTTACCTTCATTCCAGGCAACCCTGAAGGGCCATGGCTGCTTCAGAGCTCTCTGTAAAATTGGCTGAGATTTCTGTTGTAATTGAGTCACAGCTCAATTTGTTCATCTGGCCAATCATGCTTCCCTCCTCCACTTATAAATATTACCCCAACAAGCACTCCCCTGTACATGTCCTACATGTCAATTACCAAGGGGGAGGCAGTCCAGGTGATACTGGTTCCAGAGATCCTGTTTATAGTGGGGAGAAAATGGCCTTGGACCACAGCCTTCCAGACATATTTGTCATTTAGAAGTCCTATTTCCAGCAGGCCTCCACAGGCTCAAAGATGGCACAAAGTTTGTTATTTGGAAAATTAAAAATGAAAAGTCATCCTGCTCATATACTTTCTTCTTGCAATGTCAAAATGAAGAGAATTCAACAATTTCTGCAAAAAGTAGGTATTAAGTTTGATGAGAAGGTATTCTTTATATACTTAAATATTTTAAAATATAAATTATAAATTTTTATATAAAATATATACAATTTTTAATATAGGATTTTAGCCCCTGTATACAGAATAGCTATTATATAATTATTCAAAAGTGGAGGGCCTTAAAATGAGGGCCTTCTCTGGTAATATTTAATGCTGCTAACTATGACAGGCATGGCCACATATGTTGTAGGAATTTACACTGGTTCACATTTTGTGGAAAGTAATTTAATAATCAAATCTGAGAACTTAAAAATGTTTGTAACTTTTGATGAAGTAATTCCATTTCTGGGAATCCTTACTGAGGAGATGGTCAGAAATTCTGTCAGAAATATAAATGTAAAAAGACTTGCAAGTCAGTATATATAACAATGAAATTTTAAAAATAACCTAAATATCCAACAACCAACCATATATTATATGATTATACAGTGAGAGGGAAAGAGGATTCAGAAAGATACAGAGTACATTTAAACTATATAACTAAAACTCTGGAAGCTTGTCTATCCCTACAATATGTTTAGCTTTTGTCATTGCCAATGTTGTTGTTGGTTCCCCCCAAGAGCTATAATCAATACTGGATTTATACAACAGTTATGCTAAACATACACTTACAACACCAGCTGAGTAAAGACACCAAAATAATTTTATGAAAGAATGTGGTGTTTCAAATTTTGTTAAAACTGCCTTGAAATAAATATAAATATCATAGAAAAGTTGGTTTGTTGAACTTATAATTTTTCTAAAAAATTTAATTTTCCAAGAGGATCACCTTAATCTTAACTTCAGGAGTTCTATTACAGACTTCTTTGCTTTGTTCATATCTTCTTATTTGCTTTGGCTGCCAGGAAGCACAGAACTAAATTGAGTAGTTTCTCTTGATCTGGGTTATAAGCAATGTGGGAGTTACTAATTTATGTTTCAAAATTGATGGGTATAAAAAGCATTAAGCACAGCAAAAGAAGTCAGACACGAAAGATTTACTATACAATTCCATTTCTATAAAGTTCAACAGAGGACAAAACAAATCTATGGGATAAAAATCAGAATAGTGGAAGAAAAGTCACTACAAGGTAACACAGAGTAGAGTGTTAACCAGAAAACGTAGAATTGTTCTGCCTTGATCAAAGAACACCACCACTCATTCTGCTCTACTTTATCAAGTTGGGGTTGATTCCTTCACCAACTGAGTGGCTCAGTAGGAAGAAGATGGTTTTTACATCATTATCAAAGGCATTCATTAAAACATACCATTTGTGACATGGTTTTTATAAAGAATAAATTAGAGTTATTGACATATAGAGATTACCTGAGGGTTTAAAATGTTTTTTACATTTACTGTATACTGAATTACAAATTATCCACATAACACTGAATGTATATTAGCCATATCACATTGAATGTAGCTATAAATTAAATAGTTATATTAAAGTGTAAGTAAAAAGGTACACAGAGTAATGAAGAGGTAGTAATGGAATATTATTGCTTAGCAAAATGTGTTTTAGAAAATTGTAATCTTTCTTTCTTCATATTCTGGGATAAATGTTTAGACTGCGTTAACCATTCTCTCTCGGAATATGAATTTCACTTTAGAAAACAAATGAGGCAAAAAACCATTTTCTCCCACTAGTGCCATACAACGGTTTTGTTAAGTTCTGAATTTTTTGTGCCTTTCTTTTGATTAGGCACAGTAAGATGTTTAATTTCTCCATTAGATCCACCTTTTTCTGTCATCATCTTTGTTCCTACCCTCTACCTCCACCCCTGCTGCCCTATCTATTGTTGGTATTATGCTTGTACTTCCCCATGGGGCCCCAAGCTGGACACTCACCCCCTTGCAACCCAGTGCCTCATTTGATACACTCCATTGTCTTCTTTACAGTCCTTTAGATTTGATTATTCTAAATAATCTGCTCTTTTGTGAAGTTCCCCTCTAGTCCTGAATAGAATCTACTACCAAATTTTTTTTTTTCAAGTTTTTATTTAAATTCTAGGTAGTTGGGGCGCCTGGGTGGTGCAGTCGGTTAAGCGTCCGACTTCAGCCAGGTCACGATCTCGCGGTCCGTGAGTTCGAGCCCCGCGTCAGGCTCTGGGCTGATGGCTCAGAGCCTGGAGCCTGTTTCTGATTCTGTGTCTCCCTCTCTCTCTGCCCCTCCCCCGTTCATGCTCTGTCTCTCTCTGTCCCAAAAATAAATAAACGTTAAAAAATAAATAAATAAATAAAAAATAAATTCTAGGTAGTTAACATACAGCGTTATATTAGTGTCAGGTGCAGAATTTAGTGATTTAACACCTACATACAAGTACTCTCCTTAATCCCTGTCACCTATTTCACCCATCCCTCACTCACCTCTCCAGCAATCCTCAGTTTGTTCTCTATATTTAAGAGTCTCTTATGGTTTGCCTCCCTCTCTGCTTTTATCTTACTTTTCCTTCCCTTCTCTTATGTACATCTGTTCTGTTTCTTAATTCTACATATGAGTAAAATCATATGGTATTTGTCTTTCTCTATTTCATTTCACATAATACTGTCTAGTTCCATCCATGTTGTAATTATGTTTTCCTGTAATAGCTCCTGCTCCACATTCAAGTTCATATTTTGTTAAGGTAAATGGGCAGAGTCTTTGCTTCTGTTGGTGCTACTGTGTCAAACAGTGACAAGCCACCACCCGCGGAGACCAGAATCGGTCTTTGTGGTGGAAGGAGTGTTGGCCACCATGAGAGAGAAGTTCCTGTCTGCCCATGTACCTTAACAAAGTATGAGCCTGAATGTGGAGCAGGAGCTTTTGAGCTATTACAGGAAAACATAATTACAAGGAGGACTTCGTTCTGGTTTTGAATCAGCCTGAAATTGTAGGCAAATACTTTGACCCCCCACCCTAGATGTAAAGCCACAACACCAAGGGAAGCTGATGCCAGCTCATCAGATTTAAAGAAAAGTATGGAGTTCCATGTGTTTTAACAGATTTTTCTAAAATTGTAGAATTGGATTACAAAACTTGAATTTTAATGGGCTCTCCAATCCACCAGCTCATAATTGTATTTATTATTTTCCTTATGCTATGAAAATACTGAATCTGGCCTATTTGGGCTGTTATTTAATTTTATATTTCTAACAAGAAATGACTATTTCTAAGTTTTTAGATACTTCTATCTAAAAAAAAAAAAAACTTAGACATTTTTTACATATAGAGGTTGTTCTTCCAAGAGGAGGACTTTGCCAGCACAGGTAGGCATTTCAACATTTTTCATGGTAAGAGTGACCATTTTCACAGTTGTTATATTATTTTGCTTAATCTGCTTCATTTTATTTCTGACTTGGTCTATAATTTAACTCATCATCACTTTATTCCATCTAATTTTATTATAAGTTGTTTAAAAATTTTTTAGATTTTAAAAATAGAGGAGAGGGGCACCTAGATGGCTCAGTCAGTTAAGCATCTGACTTGATTTCAGATCAGGTCATGATCTCACGGTTGTGAGATCAAGCCCGCATTGGCTTGGCACCAGGCATGGAACCTGCTTAAGATTCTCTCTCTCCCCGTCTGCCCCTCCCCAGATTTCTATCTCTCCAACAAATGCCCCCTTTCTAAAAATAATTTTTTTATATAAATTGAGGAGAGACATAGCTCTGCCAGGAGAATATAAAGATATATGTATAACCATCTTGTATTTAAAAATCCCTCTAAGAAATGGATTTCTTAGGCATTTATAATTTTGAACTTAAATAACTGATGTTTTATTCTTTAGGGTAAAAGTAGGTAGATTAGAAGGAGGAAGGAACCCATATCCCAGTTCAAATTCTGGCACTGTAGGAAAACTACACCTTCAATAATAAGGGTCATATATAAGAAAATCAGTCATTCGTTCAGCCAGTCACCCAATATTTATTTTTTAAGTTTTGTTTAATGTTTTATTTTATTTTTGAGACAGAAAGACAGAGCACAAGCAGAGGAGGGGCAGAGAGGGAGGGAGACACAGAATCCAATGCAGTCTCTAGGCCCTGAGCTGTCAGCAAAGAGCCTGAGGAAGGCTCAAACACATACACCGTGAGATCATGACCTGGGTCAAAGTTGGATGCTTAACCAACTGAACCACCCAGGTGCCCCCAGTCACCCCATATTTAATAAGTTCTTTCTATATGTGCAGTACTATGACTGCAATACAGGAAGTCATTTGGGAATAGAGAAAAATTGATGAATTAACTAGAAAATTTCAAAAAAAGAGAAAACCCTAAAATCAGAAATTTTTAGGACTGAAAATCTAGATAAAAACTCAGGTAGGGGAATAAACCAGCTTCAAGAAAATGAGACATACATAAATTATTCTTCCAAAGGAAGAAATTTGCTTGGAATGTGCTAGGCCATTGAATGTGCTAGGCCATTCTTATCCCTAAGAATCCACATTAGACACATTAAGCACAAAATATCAAAGTAAATCCCAATACAAGTCCACTAAATGGTCACCTGGCCTCAGATTTCCAATGAATGTTGCAACCTTTATGGTTGATGTAATACAATAAGCCGTATCTCATACAAAATTACAGCGAGACCACAACTAAAGATTGGCAGTGATTTGTTTTCCATGGAATCACAAACTGTTATTATTGCAGATCATTGCAGAAGGTCCGAGGCAATGAAAAACCTAAGATATACCAAAAATACAACCCAGCTAGTAACTAAAAGGCTATGTTTGTCAATTGTGCAATTGTGAAATCTCTGAAATGATGTCTGAGAACACATTTTTCAGTTTTTCATGAAAGAATGTGATTTTATAAAAATTATATAGGTACAGATATATACATACATATATACAATATATGTATATATTGGTATATATAATACCAATATTAGTCAACCACAAAGTGAACATTCATGAAGCAATCAGGTTATTCACAAGTAACTGAATAATTAGATAATAGCATGCAACAGAAGGCTTACTGTTACTGTACTCTGGAAGTAGAAATTTGCTTCTAGCTAAAAACATGAAGAGAGTCAAGGAAAATTATTAAAGAACAAGATCAAAATTACCCCTCAATTTGTCTATATATAGAAAAGAATTCCTTAACTTTGGCTGGCATAGATATAGACATGACAGCCTTCTAGAAATCAGTATAGATTCCCTTCCTCATTCTTAGATATTACAATGGTATGTGGCCCTTCAAAGTTCAACTCTTTCCAACAAAATCTTATTCCTTAGTATTTAATTTATCTCCTTAGGGAGACATTAATTTAAATTAAAATTTTCTCCTTAGTGGGCAATGAAAAAAATTATAAAACACTATAATAGTCTTTCATTCATTCATTCATTCATTCATTCATTCATTCATTCTTAGCCATTATTTCAAGAACATTTATTGAATAAATGCCCACATCAGGCACTGTGATAAGTGGTTAAAGATACAATGGTAAATAAGACCTTGTCCCTGTTCTCAACAACTCCTAATCTATCCAGACAGCAAGAAAAGATAAGCAACTGGCTGCAATAAAGAAGGATCAGGACTATTATAGTAGTGCTAGGAAATACAAAAGAGGCAACTCAGACAAGGTGGGCCTAGGAATCAGGACAGGCTTCCTGAAGGATATGACTTCAGAACTGAGTCGTGAATGACAGGTCAAAGTTAGACAGACAAAGATAGCATGTACAAAGGCTCCCAGAAAAAGACCTGGGGCAGAGGAAAGGAAATGAAATACTTTAGTATGACTTAATCTTAGTGTGAGGCAAGAAAGTGTAAGGGGTGGGGCTGGAGTCTTATGCAAAAGCCAGTGAGTGTAAATTTTATACTGAAGGTATTAGAGCCATGGAAGATTTTAAGCAAAGATTATTTTGGCCATGATGTGGAAAGCAGACTGGAGAGAAAGTAAAGATGTTCTTATATTAACCCAGGCAAGACAACAGTGGCCTCAAATAAGAGAACAGTGACAATGGGGGTGGACTGAAGTAAGATTTGAGGGCTGTGGAACTGACAGGAATTCACAGGACTACATTGAGGTGCGAGAGGTAAAGGACAGATAGGTAATAAGAATGACATCCAGATTTCTAGCTTGAGCAATTGGAACAGAAACAGGAGGAAGAACACTTGGCAATCTGAGGTAATTTTGGAGGTTCCAGGTAGAGATTTCTATTGTAAGTTTGATATTCATCGTTTCTTGGCTCTTTGGCTAAGATCAGGTGTAAGTTTGATATTCAATCCTGAAGCATAGGAGGAATATCGATACTAAAAACCAAGTGAGTAAGTGAAGCCATGGGAATGAAAGAAATCATCAAGAGAGACTGGAGAATGAGAAGAGGAGATGGACAAGGACAGAAACCTGAAAACAAAAACATCTAAAGTACAGCTAGAGAAAGAGTAACACATAAGAGCAGTTGAGAAATAGTAGGCAGGGAGGAAGAGAAGACCAGAGAATGCAGTACCATGCATGTGGTAGGTAGGTACAGGCTTTTGAAAGAGGAGGAAACAGTGGCATCAATTGCTATCAACAAAAGAATAAAAAGACTGAGAGTGTTCACTCCAGTTAACTAACAAGCACTCATTGATTAACCAAAATGAAGATATCGGTCACCTTTATGAGACAAGTTTCCACAAAGTTGTGGGGGCAAAAGCCATATTGCAGTAGGTTGAGAAATGAGAAGGTGAATAAATTGGGTCATTAGGGGCACCTGGGTGACTCAGTCAGTTGAATGTCCAACTTCGACTCAGGTCATGATCCCAGTTTGTGGGTTTGAGTCCCACTTCAGGCTCTGTGCTGACAGCTCAGAGGCTGAAGCCTGCTTTGGATTCTGTGTCTCCCTCTCTCTCTGACCCCCACCCCACACTCTGTTTCTCTCTCTCTCTCTCTCTCTCTCTCTCTCTCTCTCTCTCTCAAAAATAAACACTAAAAAAAATTTTAAAAAACAAACAAAAAAAGAAATTGGGTCATTAGAAGTTGACAACTCTCAGGGCACCTGGGTGGCTCAGTGGTTAAGGGTCTGACTCTTGATTTCGGCTCAGGTAATGATCCCATGTTTTGTGGGTTTGAGCCCAGCATCTGGCTCTGTGCTCACTACGGAGAGTCTGCTCGGGATTCTCTGTCTCCCTCTCTCTCTGCCTCCCTCTTTCTCTCAAAAATAAATAAATAGGGGTGTCTGGGTGGCTCAGTGAGTTGAGGGTATGACGTTGGCTTAGGTCTTGATCTCATGGCTCATGGGTTTGAGCCTCACGCCCGGCTCTGTGCTGACAGCTCGGAGCCTGTAGCCTGCTTCAGATTCTGTGTCTCCCTCTCCCTTTGCCCCTCCCCTGCTCACTCTCTGTCTCTTTTTCTCTCTCGAAAATAAACATCAAAACATTTAAAAAAAAAACAAACATTTTTCAAAAAGTTGACAACTCTCAAGAAACTTAATTGTGAAGAAGAGAGAAATACATGAGTAGCTGGATGGGAATGTGTATATATGAAGGAGATTTTTGTTTTATTAAAGTGATTTGAAAATCAAATGCCAATGAAAGATATTAGGGAAAAGTAGATGGTAAAGTAGAGAAAGAGAGCTGGGAAAGCTATACAAAGATCCACCAAGACTTAACTATTATTCACTCCAGCCAAATCTTGAATAAAGAAGATTTGGATAGGGAAAACAAATTCAGGAGCTTTCCCCTGGAGACAGGAAAGAGAAGAATCTATGTGTTAACCTTTACCTTTCTTTAGAAAGGGCAAGGAATCAATGTTCACCTGATGTCAGTTTCTATGAGAACATCCAGTCTTGTGTAAATAGCCATAGATGTGGTTTCCCTGACTCCATATACAGTAATTTAAATAGATATACTCCTTGCCCTCCAGAAGCTCACAATAAAAAACAGATGACAGGCACACCACCACTACCACATGAGGTCACAATATTATAGTAAGAGAACATGATGCTTCTTAAACAGGAATTTATATTAGGTACGAGTTTGGTATTTGTTATTTCTGGCTATGGAATACATGAAAGTTTTATTGGAATATTGGGTGGGGTTAGGAAAAGCATTACTGGACTTCCACATAAACAGAGGCAGCCTGGGAAGTAAGTAGGGAGGGAGAGCTTGACTGGTTTATAAACTCTGAGGGGGGAAAACAAAACAAAACAAAAAACCTGTCGTATTGCCTACCACCAGGCTTAAAAGAGCTAAGTGACAACAATTGACTGATTGTATAAAGTCCTAAATCCAGATACTCATTAATGGAAAAATTAGGTTTTCCAACTAGGTTCCACTAAGGTTGAATAGGTAAGCATGGATGGAAGACATAATGCATACTGTAAATAAAAGGACTGGCAAGAAAAGGTTTCCAGTGATGTAATATCAAAGAGCAATTAGGCTGTTAATGAGACAGTTCAGGAGAAGAGTATTGTAGAGGTGAGTGTTGGTGTCTAAACCAGATACTACCTTTTGGTTTCAGAGTAAGAGTGGATAGTGAAGAAATAATAGAAGGGTATAGTAATAAATACAGTGTTAGCATAGCGAAGATTTCAACATTTTTCTACTGGAGGGGAGGAAATTTTATCATTTATTCTAGAAAATTCTAGTTACTAAGATTTCAATTAAGAGCTGCCAAGAGACCTCACATGAAAATATGTTTTAATAGTATTTATCTACTTTTTAGACTTGGTTATTCATAAGTCTTATATAGACCATCTTGCAATGTATTCTAGCAGGCAAGAAGTAATAAATGATACTGGAAAAGAAAGTTGGGGATGCCTGGGTGGCTCAGTTGGTTGAGTGTCCAACTTCAGCTCAGGTCATGAGCTACACACAGTTCATGGGTTCAAGCCCCACATGAGCTCTCTGCTGTCAGTGCAGAACCTGCTTCAAATCCTCTGTCCTCCTCTCTCTGTACCTCCACCACTTGGTTGCTCCTCTCAAAAACAAATAAACAATAAAAAAGAAAGTTGGGGTCAGACTTTTTAGGTTGAGAGAGTTTTAACCAAGGTCAAAAGCTAGTAAGAGACAGCACCAGGACTCTACCTCAATCCTTGATTCTAAATCCTGACTCACAGAATATTTTGGAAGGGGAAATAGGTAACATGTCCACAATTAGAATATTCTGACTATAACCTGGCAAGAAGTAATGAGGACTTGAACAAACACAGGGACAAGAAAGGAGAGAGAAGTCTGGATTCTAAAGAACTGTGGAGGTTGTGTTAACAGGATTTGGCAAGTGAGTATATATGGCATGTAAAAAAGAGGGATACATCACAATGAATGTGGGGTTTCCCCAGAAATGACTCACCACACAGTGCAATTTGGTTGTGGCATGCCAATGAGATGAATGTGTGTTCATATGTCATCTAAGAGAATCAACTCATAACAACCAGTTTAAGTAAAGATTATCAAAACAATGAGATTGCAACAAAAAGTGATGATGAGGGGCACCTGGGTGGCTTAGTAAGTTAAGCATCCGACTTGGGTTCAGGTTATGATCTCACGGTTCATGAGTTCGAGCCCTGCATCGGGCTGTGTGCTGACAGCTTGGAGCCTGGAGCCTGCTTCAGATTCTCTGTCTCCCTCTCTCTCTGCCACCACCCTCCACCCGCTCATGCTGTCTCTCTCTCCTTCAAAGATAAAAACATTAGAAAAAAATTTTTTTTAAGTGTTGAGACAACCCTGATTATATCAAAAGTAGAATTAGTAAGGATTTGTGATTTATTTTTTCTCTAGCACGACTCCTTACAAAAAATGCTCCAATGACCATGCATGAATATATCTAGTCAACTAATAGGTAGAGTCTGACTGGATTAGAGATTTGACTCAATTATTTACATTAAAAAAAACTTTATAGACCATTTCAAACATACACAAAGTGAACAGTATAATGAATCCCTAGGGTAACCTATCACCAATTCAACGATTATCAATTTATAGTCAATCTTGTTTCATCTTCATCCACACCCACAGATAACTGTTTTATCCATAAATATTTTACCATGAATTTCTAAAATATAACAATTCTTTTTAACACATAATAATATCAGAAGATACTAACAAATGATATATCCAATTAGGGGTTAATTTCTAAAATACATCAAGAGCTTATACAACTCAACACCAAAAAACCCAAATAATCCAATTAAAAATGGGCAAGAGGAACTGAATAGACATTTTTCCAAAGAATACATACAAATAGTCAATAGACACATAAAAAGATCTCAACATTACTAATTATCAGGGAAATGAAAATCAAATCCACAATGAGACCTCACCTTACACCTGTCAGAATGGCTAGTATCAAAAAGACAAGAAATAACAAGTGTTGGCAAGAATGTGAAGAAAAAGGAACCCTACAGCACTGTTGGTAGGAATGTAAATTGGTATAGCTGCTATGGAAAACAGTATGGAGGGTCCTCAAAAAATTCAAAATAGAAATACCATATGATCCAGCAATTCCACTACTGGGTATTTACCCAAAGAAAACAAAAACACTAATTTGAAAAGACATATGCATTCTTATGTTCATCACAACATTATTTACAATAGCCAAGATATGGAAACAGGATAAGTGTCCATTGATAAATGGATAAAGAAGATATGGTATATGCACACAATGGAGTATTATTACTCAGTCATAAAATAGAATGAGATCTTGCCATTTGTGACAACACGGATGGACCTAGAAGATATTATACTAAGTGAAATAAGTCCAACAGAGAAAGACATATGTCATATGATATCACTTATATGTGAAAACTAACAAAACAACTAACAAACAGACCCATAAATACAGAGAACAAACTGATGGTTGCCAGAGGGGAGGAGGATGGAGGGATTAACAAAATGGGTGAAGAGGAGTGGGAGATACAGGCTTCCAGTTATGGAATGAGTAAGTCACAGGGATGGAAGGTACAGCATAGGAAATACAGTCAATGGGAATGTAATAGCATTGTATGCTATTAGGTGGTAGCTAACCTACCTACAAGCTACAAGGTGGTAGCTACACTTGTAGTGAGCAGAGAATAAGGCAGAGTTGTTGAATCACTAAGTTGTACAAATGTACACAAATGTAATATTGTGTGTCACTATACTTCAATTAAAAAATATGAGTTTGGGGCACCTGGGTGGCTCAGTCAGTTAAGTGTCCGACTTCCAGCTCAGGTCATGATCTCACAGTTTGTGAGTTCAAGTCCCGCATGGGGTTCTGTGCTGACAGCTCAGAGCCTGGAGCCTGCTTCAGATTCTGTGTGTCCCTCTCTCTCTTTGCCCCTCCCCTATTCATGCTCTCTCTCAAAAATAAACAAACATTAAATTCTTTTTAAATATATGAGTTCAATAGAAATTAGACTTTTTTCTAAAAAAAGAATACAATTCCCCCCAAATTAATAATAATTTTATAATACCATAAAATGGTGAGCATTCAACATTTCTCCAATTATTTCATAATTTCTCTAGATATGACTCTGAAGTCTTTTTTATCTATAGTTTTCCCTTTCTTCTGTTAAAATTTTCCTTGCTAATAAAATATAAACCCGGTAATATGTCCTATAACGTTTCCCACATTCTGGATTTTGCTAAATACACCCCAGTGGTGTCATTTTACATATTCTTTTGTGCCTAGTATATTCTCTCACCTGGTACATAGAGAGGCTTCATCAGATTCAAGTCCATTTATTTGGCAAGAATGCTTCACAGGTGATAGAGGCACACAGTGACTGGTTCATTTTTGGCTGAAAATTGCCCTATTTTTTTTTTTAACGTTTATTTATTTTTGGGACAGAGAGAGAGAGAGCATGAGCAGGGGAGGGACAGAGAGAGAGGAAGACACAGAATCGGAAGCAGGCTCCAGGCTCTGAGCCATCAGCCCAGAGCCTGACGCGGGGCTGGAACTCACGGACCGCGAGAGCGTGACCTGAGCTGAAGTCGGACGCTTAACCAACTGAGCCACCCAGGCACCCCAAAATTGCCCTATTTTTAAAAAATGGATTAAATTGAAGCCTCATTGTAGTCAAGTGTTTCACACAGTGGTAAAATCAAGAACAAACCCCCAGTCTTTTCATTCCCAGTTCTCTACTCCTTTCATTATATCATAAGCTGTTAACATCTCACTGAATGATTATAATATACCAATTACTCTGCTAGGTATGATATGAGATATGGTCCCGCCACTCACAAAATTACCCAAGGCGTAAGTTCAGAAATCATCCTAGGCTTCTTCACTTCTCTTACTTTCACTAAGTCCTATCGATTTTATCTATTTGACATCTCTCTCATTTGTTCCATCCTCTCCACCCCCATGGCCCCTGCTTTAGTTCAGACCTTTGTCACTGACTTCCTGAATCACTAGAAAAGTTTCTTGGAGCCCCACTCCTCCCTAACTATCTTGCTTTCCTCAACCCAGATCTGCCTTGTCAACAAAAGATTTTTCTAAGTTACAAATCTATTATTTATCTGCGTTAACCCTTTGATATTTTCTTTTCCACAGTGGAATCCATACTCCTTAGTGCAACCTAGAGTCCCCTCCATCATCTGGTCTTTGTCTATTCAACCACCCTCATCTTCATGACTTCTACTCACTATATTCCAGTTTATTGAATCACTGAAGCCTTCTGAATGTGCCAACAAGGATCTATAGTGATTAAAAGTAGACTCTAGAAATAGACTTGACTTTGATCTCTATATTCCCCCATTTTCTAGCCACGCAACCCAGGACATACCATCTCTGTGCCTCACTTACCTCACTCATAGAATGGGATAATCTAACTGAATTATTTTCTGTATGTGTGAGGGATGACTGAAACAGCACAGAAATAGCATGAGAGCACTCAGTAAATATTAGACAGTTTTGGTGTAATTATGTTCATTCATTTCTGTATCCTTTAAATCTATTCCTAAGAATGCTTTCCTTTTCTTTATTGATAACCTCTCCCTTATTGATAACCTAGCAAATTCCTATTCTGATCTCTGAATCTTGTAGATATTTTCATTGTTGTGTTTTACAGCTATAAGTCTGTCTCTCTATGAAACTGTGTAAAATTTAGACAGGGACCAGATCTTTTTTATATTTGGCTCTTCACGTCCTAGAACACTGGCTCTCCACTGTCCTGGTTCAGTGGAAAGCTCAATAATTCAAGGTTTGGTAAACTGAACAAAATTTATGGGGTTGTTTTTAATTATATCAATTTTAATTTATGAGTCAAACATATTTTAGAAAAAATATATTGATATTAAAATATTAACTGTTCATCAGCCCCTTCACTTTATTATTTGATTTTTTTACTAAATTAATAATACAGGATTGTATCTGATGACAATAAGTTTCCTTTCCTTTCAACATACTGAAAACTTGTATGATTATAAAATTTTTAAATGGTTAAATCTTTTGCTATTTATTTTAATTCATATCTAGTGTATTATTATATATATTCAGAACTCAAACTATTCATCTTCATCTTAACCTTCAATTAAATTCCACAATGCAAACCTCTTGGCACTAGAACCACATTTCATGTTTATTTAACTGAGCCCGTGTCTTGAAAAAGTGTTGAAGTTTGGGGGTTTTCTGGTGAGAATCCACATTCTGACATCACTTGCCCCTGACAGTGATTGGCTGTTAGAAGGCAAGGAAGAGTTTATAGCCAGTCACAGTAAGCAAATGAGTGAGTGAGAGAGCAGAGGAAATATTCAATCTGTGTCACTCACTCCTGTGAGCCTGTCTCCTCACTCCAGAACTGCAAAAGGGTAAGATTTAATATGACGACTTCATTTTCTTAAAATCGAACACTCCACATTTTAGATCTCTGGACGTGGCTTTGAATTTTTTTATTTAAATGCTGATGCTACTGCACTGTATAGAAGGTAATTTGTATGTAATTTAACACTGGCTTCTCATTAAACTAGTACCTCAGATTTTAGGTTCTTTCCAAAAGGTTAAATTTATTAACCTATGCATGTAAATAAGTTTTTAATATTGTGCACGTAAACTATAAAACTACTTTCTATCTCTCCATCTCACAAATAACTGTTTCCTCGTTCTGATGTATTCAAGATAAGCTGACTGAAATACTATTTTTCACTTCTAAATCTGCCTCAATGTAGGCAGACTTCTCCATAAATTATGCCTATACTTCAATTACATACAATATCTTTTCAATATGTTATATATCTGGTTTCCAAGTGTTAATATCCCGTATCTCTAAAATCAGTATGGAAAAATACATCACACTAGAGAAATAAATAATGCTGGTAGTTTATCATACTCTTCCCAATGAAAACTTATAATTAGATTTTCAAAACTATCCTTTAAGAATGTTTGAATTGTTGTCTGGGTTAGTAGTGGTCACTATAGACGTCTTTGTTTATGAATCATAAAGTAAATAAAATGAAATTTATGTAGGCAGCCAATTGCTGCCTACATGAATCACTTGGTTCTTTTTATACTATTCCTACTATGTTTTCATCTAGTTGTTTTTATGCTTTGTTATGAGAAATTTATGTAATCAAAACCCTGTATACAGTTATATATACTTAAGTTTTAAGTTCTTTACGACATTATAAATATTCCAACTCTTTTCATAAAGCTACAGAGTAATAATCTTCCCACTTGCCGGTGAGTCTGACCATGGGTGACAAAAGTTTGAAGTATTACTTAAGCACCCCAATAGCAATAAAAACATCTTATACAGATAGGCCCCCTTTGGGGCAAAGCCTCTTTATCGTGGAGTGGTCACTAAGAATTTTACTAAAATTAGACAGAACTATGAGGAAGTATATAGGCATCAAAATCAGAAGACCCAGTCTGCCACAAATCGAGTGTGACTTAGGACCCAAGACACCTTCTTCAAGTTAAGTCTTATTCTGTGTAATGTTTTAGTGTCAGACACTCAGTAAGGATGCCATAAATTCTGGCTAATGACAAAATGCAAAATCAAACTTCAGAATACAGAATACATGGATTTCATACATTTTAAATATTACTTTTCCAAAAGTGTTTATGGGGAAATTGCCACCACCATTACATATTGCTTCTAAAATGTTGCCAAAGCTGCCACTCTCACTTAAGCACTCTCAGTTAAATGTATATGTCAGTGCAAGTGGATGGGTATTAGTAGACTTTCAGCTAAGTTTATTCAACCTCTATTAAAGTAGGATTTTATCAAATAGAATAAAACTAAAGTAGGATATGATTTCACTATCCCTCTCTTTTTACTTATGAGGAATCTATGTAGAAGTGAGATCTCTGTATGACTGCAAACCCCAGGACTGTTTGGGAACTATTCCCATTCTGAGAGTTGCATTTCAGAATCAATCCTTCCATAGCATTGACGTCTCCATGATGTCTATTGCCCTGACCCTGAAGAGCCCTTGATCCATCCTGTGATAGTCTCACGCACTAGTGATGGAAAGCTTAAATGGAGCTGGAGAACAACCTAATTTGAGGAAATTTTCCCCTGATATCCCAAAGTGAAAGTCTGATGAGCTCTTCCCATAGAATCACTCTTAGACACGGCTGTGTGGTGCTACATGCTATGAGAATAGTATTTCACATATTATGGATTTCATACACTGAAAAAAAAAGAATGTTTTTTTCTCTAAGGTAACCACAGGAAAACAGTTCCTATTTCTCATGTTAAAAAAAAACTCATAGTTCAAAACCCATTGTACAATCACTGATGTAAAAGCAATCATATAAATGTATTCAATTTTTACTTAGTTTTTAATTATAAACAAAACAGATCATATACTAACAATTCCTTAGCTGACATTCCTATGTCAATGATATTAGGAAGCCTCTTTGCTCAATGTGAAGTACACTAAGCATTCAAGCCCCTTACAGTAATGAAATGGTCTGCCACTGACAAATCACAGCAGATAGGTTAAAATCAAATATGGAGGGCTCCTAGGTGCCTCTGTCAGTTAAGAAAGAATCTGACTCTTGATATCAGTTCAGGTCATGATCTCACAGTCATGAGACTGAGCCCCCATGTCCCATGAGCTGGGCATTCTCTCTCTCCCTCTTTCTCTGCCCCTCCCCTACTCCTTCTCTCTCTCTCAAAAGAAATAAAATTTAAAACAAATAGATAGGTAGATAGATAAAACCAAATATGGAATTCAAGATTATTTAAACAAAGTCAGTTTTCTACCACTTAAAAACAAAGAGGAACAATTTTGAAATAAAAGCCAGAAATTTGGTCTTAGTCAAAACTGTAACTGGACAGACACAAAAACCAATTAAATAGTTCTTCTAGTATGAGTAAAAAAAAGTTATACTCTTAGTTTTAATATATACTAACTTTACCACTTCATTAATTCCAGAAGCATTCACCAAAATGAAGACTGCTTTAATTTTGCTCAGCATTTTGGGAATGGCCTGTGCTTTCTCAGTAAGTTCTGTATTAAAAACCTATAGTTATTTCCATTTTTGTCTTTTCATGTATGTAATGATTAAATGTTCTCTTAAACAGATGAAAAATTTGCATCGAAGAGCCAAATTAGAGGATTCTGAAGAAAATGGGGTAATTAATTTTAGCATACTTTCTTGGTCTGACTATACTTACTCTAGATTTATTGCATATTAAACATGAACATATTATTTATTCTGTTTATGCAGGTCTTTAAGTACAGGCCACGATATTACCTTTACAAGAATGCCTACTTTTATCCTCCTCTAAAACGATTTCCAGTTCAGGTAAGTATAAAAATTAATTTTCTTTCTCACCCATTATAATTTAAAGGTAATCAAATTTAACTACAAAATGCCAAAATTCAACTCTCACTAAAATTCAGCCAGAAAGACTTACTACAAAAAGTTTGTTTTTAATACAAAACAACTTATTCCTAAGTTCTCTTTTAAAGCAGAGATATACACACAGAGAATAAAACCATTTGGGCCCAGTCTAGAATGATATAATAAAAGCAAATACCTTGGTACATAGAGTTCAGGTATTTTGGCTAACACTGACAAAATGGACAACTTTACCGGTTGTTGACAATTAAGACAGTGATAAGGCCACTAACTGTCATACTATAGTTGAGTCAATACTGTCATACAGCTGTTTTAGACCTAATAATTTAGAGTCCTTTAATTGGTAAGGAAAAAATTGATTTCATAAACAGCAGAGACAATTTAAAATAACATTCGTGATTGCTGAGGATTTTCTGAACCTCTGACCTGTGTTGGTCACTAGAGCAGTATGTCAAGTATTGAAGCTTAGCTATAACGGAAGCATGGTTCAAAAACTGCAGAGGAAAGAGAGAAATTCATGAAGTAAACTAAAAGCTTGTGAGAAAAACATCCTTAGAACTTGTAAACAAAAAGGAAAATAACAAATACTAAAAATAAGAATTTCTCTTTTTATGGGTTACCGGCGAAAAAGGCCTTTGAAAACTGGAGGTGTGGTATTGATTTAAAATATTTGACAAACCAGAATTGTGCTATTTTTATTACTATACGGTTTGGGTTCAGGGCACCAATTATGCACATCTGACCCAGGATTCCTGGGACACTAAGAGCAGTCAAGATGCTGAAAATGATGCCTCAGCACTGTGGCTTGGCAGAGCATCCTACCATATGTTGGGCTAACCCATTTCCAAATCATACAATGATAGGAAATGATAATCTTAAAGTATTTATAGCACCACAATAATTATGGAATGTGTGTGGCCACAGAAATATGAGCATAGATGATACAAGAGTTGTGGGTTTTCAGAACTGCCTTCCATTCTTTGGTATACCTCAGGCCCACAAATAAACACTGCTCATTTAAATGTGTGCTTCATTCTCTTTTTTAAACTCAATGGAAATGGTAATAAATTTAAATTTCTGAATAGCTCCTCAATTTTTCTAAAATATCAAGTACTTAAGAGATATTCCCAACTATCAATTTTTGTAGAAATATAAATGTGATCCAATTAAAATATCTATAGCGAAAAGATATTAGGAGAGGTTATATTTTTCATTCTTGATAAATTCAAAGTTCAAAGATCTTTAGGTAGATCTTTAATATAAAAAATTTAGAGAAATTATATACAGATAAGTTCATCTCAAATAATGTAGAATTTGTAAAATAGTTGTATTTAAAAAGTATCCAATAAAATGTATGCCCTAATCCATCAGTCTGACCTAGTATTTATGATCTATTCTCCTACTTTGCAAAGTTTGATTCCCAGAGTTTTCTCCCTTACATGTCTACTTATATATTTTCCATAGCTCTATATTATTTATTCTCTTAAGTCTATCAAGTATTTGGTGCCCAGATTGTCATCACAAAATGCACTGGCTGTACCGGCTTTGAAATTAATGTTTTAATCAAACAAATATGTGTTTATATATAATCATTTCTAAAATACCAACTTCCATGAAATATGTCATATCCGCTTAGCTATAGAGATGGAAGTATAAATAAGCTTAATACCCTAAGCATTTTTAATTGAGGAAACTGTTTCTTTCAGGATTCAAATATTATTTGAATTGTGTGTGAATTCTTAGAGGGCAGAAACTTTATATTTCTTTTATTGGACTTATCTTAGCTATCACAGTGCTTGACACAGGGAGACTGCCTATGTTTCCAACTTCATCTCTTACTACTATCCTCATTCTCAAAACAATGTCTGAAATGTAATTTGGGGATTGAATAAATGGGAGTGATAGAAGCTGAAAGGAGTAATGGTAAAATATACATACATACATATATGTGTCATATATATATTTGACTTCCAGAAGAATATGACTTAGTTACAAACTGGAAATAAAGCATAAATGAAAGAAAGGAAAAAAGAAAATGCCAAGGTTTCAGGGGATTTCATGAAGTTTTAAAATTGTTCTCACTGCAGACACTAACTGAAGAGTGAGTGGTTGGGATAGCAAGAAGGCTAGAGGTGAGGAAACCTATAAAAAGATTCAAACACTCCCACTGAGACAAAATACATTGCAGAAATATGCTGCCCTCTCTATTAACTAACAAACAGAAATAGTTTACATGTGATATTATGTTTTGTTCACCCTCTGGGCTAGGAAAGCACAACCCTTAAGGTAATGGTAGTGGAAGAGCAGATGTAATTATTCTCTTTTCCACCCAAGGTTAGTTATTCTTGGCTCAAGAGGACAAATAATTCTCTTTTCTTGGGTGGATGGCATGGCCACGTGAAGAATGAGCCATACAGGGACAGCCCTGAGCAGGACTGACACATGAGTGCTTCCTCATATCTGATCCCTAATCCTGAGGTTCTTCTGCAGCTCTGTTTTCTAAGACCCACAGTGCTTAATTGGGTCATCAGAATCAAAACTAAGATTTTCAGGGCAGATAATGACAGAATCTTGGGGCACCTGGGTGGCTCAGTCGGTTAAGTGCTGGATTTCGGCTCAGGTCATGATCTCACAGTTCATGGGTTCAAGCCCTGCGTTGGGTTCTGTGCTGACAGGTCAGAGCCTGGAGCCTGCTTTGGATTCTGTGTCTCCCTCTCTCCCTGCCCCTCGCCCACTCACGCTCTGACTCTCTCTCCAAAATAAATAAACATTAAAAATTTTTTTTTAAAAATGACAGAATCTTAAGTTGGGTATCCATTTATCTACCTGGTGCCATTAGGGGTAGTTGCAGAAAAAGAGGGAAAATTCAATTTATCATTGGAAGATAAAAAGTCTCCTCTGTTTTAAAGTCTCGGTAAGAGATGTTTAGGTTTATATTTCCTCTTAAAAAGTAGCAAAGCTCATTAACTTATAATTATATTTTTATATACAGACTCCTTGGTTTAAAATGTTCTCATTCAATATTGAGCACTTTAGAGGCACCACACTCTGTAATTTTCCTAAATGAAGTGAATTAATTTTGCTCTTATATAATTTTTACCTCATATATATAAAATCTCATTTACATATAGAGGGAGGCTTATTTTATGGATTAGCTTTAATTAGACTGAAAGATACTAAAAATTATATGCAAATTTAATTTCAAGTCAAATTCTAATTTAAATTCATCAGGAGAGCTCATTATTTAAGAGAATCATTCAGTAACAACTTTTATTTCATAACAACCCTAATCATCATTTCATTTATATTTTATAAAGGAAATAAAACAATGTGATCTGTGTGTTAGTTCATTTGCCTCAAACTGTTGGAGAAATCAAAACAGCTCTGGGCTTGATTCCTTCTCTGTAAAATAAATTGAATCAGATAATCATCTTGTCCTTGCAGACATAGGCAATTCCATGATTCATTGTTCTAGTTTTTATATACAAAATGTTTTAACATATTTCCTATGCTTTTGGGGGTTGAAATGCCTACCTCATTTCATATCTTGATCATTACAAAGCACCTGTTTCTCTCCAACCTCATTTTATATATTCCCAATCTCTTCATATCTTTTTCTCAGATTCACATGAGAACTAAATTCACATGAGAAATAAATCAAGATGGCAATACTAATTAGTTTGAGTAAATATTTGTGAATATTTTACCTTAATTCAATCAGCAGGAAATCTCCTTTTGTGTTGAAGGTATGTGTACCTATATATGTACCCATATATTCATATATGTATGAATTCATATATATATATATATATATATTTTTTTTTTTAGAGCAGTAGTGACTCATCTGAAGAAAATGGAGACGGTGACAGTTCAGAAGAGGAGGAAGAAGAAGAGGTAAGGAATTTCTGCAGGATTTTTCAAAACAAACCAGGCAGCATGAAAACAAATAGGAAACTAGTCTACTGTAGTCTGGACTTAGCAAACAAGCCATTGCCAGTTTACCAACTACCCACAGTCTTCTATTTTGGACAAGGAGAATATTATTTAAATTAGAATAAACTAAAATGACCTGTTTAAAATGCTACTGCATTTGGCGTTCAAGTTACCTATAAGTGGTGCACAAAAACAAAAATGTCTCCATTATAAGTTGGAAGAAATGTACATTCTGATAAAAAGAAAAGGGAGTATCATTTATATTTAGGTGGATAGTGCAGGATAGTAAAAGACAAGTACCTAAACTCAGTGCAATACTTGTTTTAAGGACTGAACTTAAGCTCAACTTACTAAGTGCGTATATATGAAAAGCTAATCTTATATCCTCTACAATATTATTATGATTCATCTGTTTTTCTTGACCCACCAAGTAGGGTTATTCTTTTAAATGGGAATTTCATATGTCATTTTGTCTAAAAATAAAGTTTATGGTCTTACATAAAGGCAAATACTCAAGATGTATAAGTAAATATAGTACTACATATTCTATACATAGTCCTCCATAGGACCTCAAATTAGTGTAGTTCACAGCTAAAATAAATCTGTATACCTTGGAAATTGTACTAACCTGTTTATAACTGACACTCTTGCTCAAGAAAACGTACTAATTAGGTACATTTTCCTGGATAGTCAATTATAGCTATCCACTGCTTTGGGGACCTTCTAAATTCAGGTATTCTTAAGTGCTATTTATGAAGGGGCAATGATAGTCAAAAATGGATCATGGATAAACATCTGCTATCTTGAAAACAAAATGGTATGGGAACTTTAAAAGTGACAAATAATTAGTTTGATTTTATTTTTTTAACCATAAAAGTATCATTTCCAGTACTATAATTTACCCTAATAGCTTAAGGGAAGACCTTACAAGAATACCAAGCCAGTACCAGGAAAAATGCCACCTACTAAATCCCACAAAATTTTGCCAGGAGTTCCATATAGTAATCTTACACAAGAACTAAGCTGGGGTAATCTATTTAACTACAGCTCTTTGCTGTACGGTGATCACAAAATTGCTTTGCCAGGTAGATTTCCCAATTAGACTGCATACCTTTTGGCAATGGTTCTTCATTTGTTATGATGGAGGTTGAGGATAGAGGACAGTAAGGTTTAAAAACTATGATGAAATCACACATGCTCAAAATTTTGTCAACAATCTCTGAACATTTACTATCCTCCCAAAACTTACCTGCAAACTCCTAATGACCCAGAGGGCAAGAGACCATAGGTTTCATATCCAGTTTGGGGAAAAACAGACTGTATCCTCCTTATAGCTCCTCACACTGCTTAGCACAGTTTCTTCTACGATATACGGTGCCCCAAAAATATTTGTGGTTTAGTTTTGAAAACTTCAGAGGAATAAATACTCCAAACATCATTCATTAAAAGTGATCATAGAAAAGTGGATACATAAATCTAAAGGCTTCTATCATGAAGAGATTCTAGAACTTCCTTTTTCCTCATTTCTTCCCTAAAATTTCATTGGCAATGCAGGTTAAATACATAGTCTCCAGGAATGGTATTCACATTAGAGGGTGCTGAGGCATATTTTCTATTTGATGATGATCACAGTTTTTTTTTTCCATTTCTAAACTATTCAGCCTCACTTTAAAAAAAAACTTTATAAAAATATAATATATACAACACAATTATATGTATACAGATAGTTGAAATTTCAGAAATTGAACAGTTTCAAAAAGCACCCATATCAAAAAGCAGCATATGCTCTGTGTTCCATTTTACTCATTAACCAAACCCACCATAAGCAACTGTTATTTTGAATCCTAACAGTTTTCACCCATTTTTGCATATTATAAAAATGGAATCATATATCATATACTCTTTTTTTGCGTGGCGTCTTCTACTCCCAACTTCAAAAGTTAATCCATATCGTTCTACAGCTCTAAGTCATTCATTCTCATTGTGAGTATCTTATGAAGTGAATATACCACAATGTATTATGCTTTTGTTGATGGGCCTTTGGGGCAGTTTCCAAGTTTGGGCTATATCAAAGAGAGCTGCTATGAACATTCTAGTACTCCTGGTGAACACATGCATCTATTTCTGCAGGCCAAAAGGTATGCATATGTTCAGCCTAAGTAGATGTAACCAAAGCAAATGCACTGTGATCTCCCTCTATTAGTATATCAGTTACTCCACGTTCTCACCAACAGTTGTCTTTCAGCCATTTTAGCCAGTCTAGTGGGTTAATAACAGTTTTAAAACATTAATACTAATTTTTCTATTCAAAAAGATATTTGAAGCTTAATACCCATCAACAGACTGACCTGTTTTCCTTCTTAATTCACTGCAACAGCATATCCTTAAAGAAAGTATCTATCACGGGAATCTACCCCCAAAACCAAGAGCACACTGTACACACTGTATATTAGCCAATTTGACAATAAATTATATTTAAAAAAAAAAGTATCTAGAAAAGAAAGGGCATTATAGGAGAAAATGTAGAACTTCATGATTTGAGAGTCTGAATCTTTACTCATGACCTTGCCACTAGTGAACCACCATCTATTTGACCTCATGTGAGTCATTTATCTCATTGGACCTCAGGTTTTCCACGTGTAAAAAGATGGTACAGGACCCAGATTATATGTTCTACTCTAAGAATCTTTCCTCCTCCTGCCCTGAAAGATTTAGTCTGTTGAAATAAAGCATAAACATGAATAAATAAACAGTATGGTGTTTGTGGGATATTTGACACAATTGGCTTAAAGACTATTTAGGGGTGGACTCTAGTAGCCCCAAGAGTTTATTGAAACATCGGAATTTACAAATTTGATGAAACAAACATATTCTTCTTTAGCCACTCTGTTTTAGTAATAAGGCAAGCTAAACCTGGGTTGTGTTTACTTTTTTTCTTTATATAAACGTTTTTTTCTTCTACCACTTTGTTTTGAAATCTGTGCATTATCTTTTTTTAAGTGTTTATTTAAATTCCAATTAGTTAATATACAGAGTAATATCAGTTTCAGGTATATAATATACTGATTCAATACTTCCATACAACACCAGATGCTCATTACAAGTGCACTCCTTAATCTCAGTCACCTATATAACCCATCCCCTCACCACTCTCTCCCCTGGTAATCATCAGTTTCTTCTCTATGGTTAAGAGTCTGTTTCTTGGGTTGCCTCTCTCTCTCTTTTTTCCCCCCGTGCTGGTTTGTTTCTGAAATTCAACATATGAGTGAAATCATATGATATTTGTCTTTCTCTGACTGACTTATTTCAGTTGGCATAATACTCTCTAGCTCCATTCATATTATTGCAAATGGCAAGATTTGATTCTTTTTCATAGCTGAGTGTGTGTGTGTGTGTGCGTGTGCACATCACATCTTCTTTATCCATGTTTTAAAGTCTTAAAACTTATCTTAATGTCATCATCTAAAGACATTAGATACACTGAAATGAATTCAATCTTCCAGTTCTTAAAGTAAATAAACTCTCTGTATGAATTCCTGACTTTTTTTAACATTTATTTATTTTTGAGAGAGAGAGAGAGAGAGAGAGAGAGAGAGAATCCGAAGTAGGCTCCAGGCTCTGAGCTGTGTGCGGCAGAGCCTGTGTGCGGCTCGAACCCACGAACTGTGAGATCATGACCTGAGCTCAAGTTGGATGCTTAACTGACTGAGCCACCCAGGCTCCCCTGAATCCCTGACTTTTAATATTAGCTATGAATCACATCGGGAGATTAACTCAATTAACAAATAACTGCCTAACAACATAAAGGCAAAGAATAAAATGTTCAATAAGGTTATATAGTAAGATTAGTAAGATTATAATAAACATTCATTTGAGGAGTGTTTATTTTTTTTTAAAAAATCATGCAATAACATAATATAACCACTAAAAATTTCTTGGAGTGTTTAGTTTCTTCACTGCACAGAAAAACTGATTGTATGTCAAATGTCTAAAATCTTCTGAATACTGCATACAACACAAAATTGGCTTATATACTTCCAGATAAATTTTGAATTAAATATGGTTCTTTTCTCTAAATACACTTGAAAGCAAATGAAATCTATTCGCTTCTTTTTGGTAGTAAATAAGAAATGCAATCAATTTGTTTGAAGAGGGGGATTTCCATAAAAATTCCTTTCTGAAAAAATATCCTAGGTGTAGTGTGAACAATTCACATAAATCCTCTTCCTCAACAAAAACATCATAGTGCATTAGAAAGGGCTGGGTTTTGTTGTTTTCTTCATGCATAAGACCTTAAGCAAGTTATTTAGCTTTTCTGAGCTCACTTTCCCTTTCCAATTTTTTTTTAATGTTTGTTTATTATTGAGAGACAGAGACAGACAGAACATGAGCAGGGGAGGGGCAGAGAGAGAGGGAGACACAGAATCTGAAGCAGGCTCCAGACTCTGAGCTGTCAGCACAGAGCCCGACGCAGGGCTCAAACTCACAAACTGTGAGATCGTGACCTAAGCCAAAGTTGGACGCTTAACTGACTGAGCCACCCAGGCGTCCCTCACTTTCCCTTTCTAAAGAGAACAATAATCCTACCTTACACGGCTGCTATAAGGAATAACAGGTATAAGTTCTCAGCTTAGTTGTCAGGAAATGTAAGCATTTATTTACTACCATGTTATAATAGTATTGGTAAGACTTTAAGAGCCTAAAGCCTGTAGAATAAAATACCATGTAGTCAGATATGCTGAAATTATTACACAAACATTTTTGAATTGATAAAATAGAATACAGAAATATCTAAAACAGACTATAGTGAGGTAAGTAGAATGAAATAACTCTGAGTTGAGTTCTAAGAAGTGAGAAGTGCAAATGTCATAAGAGGAAGCAGAATTGTTAACATTAGGTGATGAGCTGGCTGAGGAACACATTTTTCTCAGTAATGGCTCATGACTCCAGTAAATTTTGAGTTTTCTTCCAACTAACTAACTTTTCTTGCTCTGGATATTTTTACCAGGAAGCTTCAAATGAAGAAGAAAACAATGAAGAGAATGCAAATTCTGACGAAAATGAAGATGAAGAATCTGAGGCTGAGAACACCACCCTTTCTGCTACACCTGGTTATGGAGAGGAGACCACACCTGGAACAGGGAACATAGGTTTAGCTGCAATCCAACTTCCCAAAAAGGTAATAATTCCTCAAAAATGTTAAATCTGATTTCATTTCTTTACTGAAATCTAAGGTTAGCTTGACACTATACACAGGTGTTCTACATTACCTTCATTAACTCATTGAAAAAGCAAGAGCAGGTTCAATTTCCCTGTTTACAAGTAAGGAAATATCTTTTCCCAGGCAAATTCTCTTCCCATGTTATTACACTGACTTTCCACATTATAACAGAAGACTAAGGACAAGCATCTTGGCAATGGATAAAAGGTCCTGAAAGATGCCACTGCATTTCAGGGAAGAGGATTCCAAGACAGACAAAGTGAATAGCAAAGCTATGGGAAGCATCTCCCACAAGGAAAGCTTATTTATCAAGTACATTTTCTCTATCAAAACCCAATGACGAAAGTACTAATTCTGAATTTCTAAAACACCCATCAAAGGTACTAGTTCTGAATTTTTAAAACACTCACCAATTCTTTTGTAAGTTAAACTGGCTTCAATTCAAAAATACATCTGAAACAAGGCTGTAGGTACAGCCTGTGTTGGATGAAATAATGGTCTTAAGTTTTTATATTTTCACACCAAATCTGGATCCTTTTAAACTTTTCCTTATAGGCTGGGGATACAAAAAAGGCTACAAAAGAGGAGGAAAGTGACGAAGAAGAAGAGGAAGATGAAGAAAATGAAGAAACTGAAGAAGTGGATGAAAATGAACAAGGCATAAACAGCACCAGCACCAACAGCACAGAGGTAGAAAATGGCAATGGCAGCAGTGATGGAAACACTGGAGAAGAAGGTGAAGAAAGTGTCACTGAAGTCAATGCAGAAGGAACCACAATGGCTGGAAGGCAGGACAATGGTGGCTCCACGACTACAACCTCTCCAAATGGTGGATTTCAACCTACAACCCCACCACCAGAGCTCTATGGGACCACCATCCGACCATCTAGGGAAGCCACCACCACTGGATATGAGGAAGAGTATGAACAAACAGGCACCAATGAATATGACAATGGATATGAAGTCTATGAAAACGAGAATGGAGAACCTCGTGGCGATAATTACCGAGCCTATGAGGATGAGTACAGCTACTATAAAGGGCGCAGCTATGACAGCTATGGTGGTCAAGATTACTACTACCACCAGTGAAAGTCCAGCCTTGGATGAATTCATTCATTCTGGCATTTTGTGTGTCTACCATTTTCAAAGTTCAACTCAGGAAGGTGCAATACAACAAATGTGCATATTATAATGTGGAATGGTGCTACTGTTCCAAAGTAATTTTCTGTAATTGCTTCTGTGAGTAATGGGCTTCTTGTTGCTTTTCCCTGGTATGTTACTGAAGGGTTATTATAAATCAGGGCCATTTATCAAGTGGTAAACCAATCCATGAGATTGAGTTCAATTAAATGTTTGGAGGTTGTAGTTCTATAAATATTTTTAACATATTTGCACTATTAATTGCTAAAACATACTTTTCATGCAAGAAGTGCTTCTATGTATTGGCATTAATGACACTATAAAAAAATATGTAGTTCTTTAATCACACTGCCTATCCAACTCTGTATATTGTGTTTAATTATCATCTTCATGTATTTTTATGTGACCTTTATGTATATTCTACCTATAGGTTTTATCATAAATAAAAAATGCAATCTTCCATATCATAATTATGGAAAAAATGAGAGATTCAGAACTGAAAAATATGAGACCAGTGGGGAATAACTGAGCTAAAGGATAAAAGCTTATTTCTACTATGCTTTAAAACTCAGAAGAACTAGAAGTATTCTATCATGGATAAATCAACATAACTAATATTTTGACATGCTTGAGGGCATGGTCAACCATACACATCAGGAGAAGAAATGGCTTTTATTAGAGTTGCCAGATTTAACAAAAATATAGGGTGCCTGGTTAAATTTGAATTTCAGATAACAATGAAAAACTCCTTAGTAGAAGTAAGTATGCTCCGTGCACGATTTGACCTCTGTCAACTATTTGGGACATATTTATACTAAATAAATTATTTATCTAAAATTCAAATTTAATGGAATATCCTATTTAGTATCTGGCAACCCTACTCCTATTTGATTTAGGTTTTAAATGGGGTAGGGAATGGATGCAGTAGAAAACTCTCTCTCTCTCTCACACACACACACACACACACACACACACACACACATCCACACATATGCACACATCCACATACAAACACATACACACACACACACACCAAAGAGGGCTGGTAATGCAAAGCCTTAACTACAATTCATACTTTAAACCTGAAAGCAAATATACTGAAGAAAAGTTGATAATGGTAAGGAGTAAGAATACAAACATCATTCATCTTTTTATTTATTCACTTATAAGATGCACTGAACACCTGTTATTGGACCAGATAATGTTTAGACACTGGGCATATGGAAATGAAGAATCCAGTCCTCAAAGTGACTTTAGTCTGATAGCTAACAGTTATAAGGCATTACATGCATCAACTAATTGTCTCTTCTTTATTTTTTTTATTTAAAAAAATTTTTTTAATGTTTATTTATTTTTTGAGAGACAGAGCATGAGCAGGGGAGGGGCAGAGAGAGAGAGACACAGAATCTGAAGCAGACACAGAATCTGAAGCAGGCTCCAGGCTCTGAGCTGTCAGCACAGAGCCCAATGCAGGGCTCGAACTCATGAACTGCAAGATCATGACCTGAGGCAAAGATGAACACTTAACCAACTGAGCCACCCAGGTGCTCCTCCTAACTCTTTATTTCGAAAAATTCTAAGCCTTTAGAACAATTGGAAAGCTAATACATGAACAGCCTTATTATAACTTTCACCTAGATTAATCAATGGTTAAAACATTTTGCTATATTTACATTAGCTCTTTCTATTTGTGTGCCTTTCTTCATTATACAAACTCCTCTGCCAAACCATTAAAGGGTTTAACATCATGATGCTTCACTCCTATACTTCAGCATTTAGTATAAAAATAAGAAATTCTCCTAGACAGCCACAATACCATTCTCATTCTCAGGAAACTAAACACTGCTATGAGAGCATTTTGTAATATACAGACCATATTCAAATTTTCCCAATTATTCTAATAATATCATTGATTATTAACTCAGTTAATCCTCACAAAACTCTATCAGGTAGGTATGTTTGTTCTCCCCCATTTTATTGATGAAGGAACTGAGGCACAAAGAGAGACACAGACACAGCTTGCACAAGGTCACAAGTCACAAAGCTGAGGGTAAAACAAAGCAGACTTGCTTTACAATTTTTGCTCTTTACCATTATGTTACACTTATTAGTGTGTGTTTATCAGTAATGGATGTTGAGCTATAAGTGAGCAGGAAATCTCTAATGATGAGAACACTGCTGAAATATGAGCTTTGTTCTATATCACAATTATCTTAGAACCAGCCATGTTTTATGACTTGAGCCCTAAAGAATGTTTTCAAAGCAAGGATCTTCACACATTTTTGGCATGTTTTTAGACAGACAGCTTGGTATTGTGGAAAGTGCATGAGCTCTAGAGTTAGATGGGCTTGAATAACAGTGTTATTGAGAGTAAATTAATATCCTTCTCTAGACTTCCTCACCTCATCTCCCACACATGGAGTATACTCAGTAGGTTGCTGTTCAGAGTCCAACATGTTAATGAAGTGCTCAAGATCATCATCTCTCTCCTCTCCACTCCTCATCCTTTCTCCATCTTAACACTTAGGTACATCTGACTGTTATAGACTTACCTGGTATTTTAGAACATTTTTTTTCTTACCCTAATGCATCTTTGTAAGCAAAAGCTTTTTTAATTTTTTTTTTTAATGTTCATTTATTTCTGAGACAGAGACAGAGCATTAGTGGGGGAACGGCAGAGAGAGAGGGAGACACAAAATCAGAAGCAGGCTCCAGGCTGTCAGCACAGAGTCCAACACGGGGCTCAAACTCACAAACCGTGAGATCATGACCTGAGCTGAAGTCGGTCGCTCAACCGACTGAGCCACCCAGGTGCCCCTGTAAGCAAAAGCTTTTGATGAGAGTGACTCCTTGGAACAGTGGGAACAGTGTAATCAATACTTCTTATTAGACAATATACGTAATTTTTACTATTTGTGACTTATTGTCACAAACTACCTCAATATATCAATAGAATCATCCATTCTTAGAGTTGGAAAGGATCTTTGAAATCTGTGAATTTTATTTACCAATATGTCAAAGTTATTCATTTTTTATAGCAAAATTGGTTAATCTTTTCCTTTATGGTTTCTCACTTTGCTTCTGACATATGTAATGGGGGTGTCTGCTCCATCCTCTTCTACCTCAGGGATTTGAGCTAGCCCACTTTAATGCCACCACTGCCCCAAACATTGAAGAGTTTCCTTTAGACTAGTAGGGGATTTTTCACTCCGAGAAGGCAGCAGAGGAAAGATTCACAGCCTAGCCCAGACACCAACATGAGTGTGTATTCATATGGTGAGGCCTACAGACAACTAAGTACCCAGGGCCTAGATGAAGGCAATATGGTGTTCCTGGATGAAGACCAGGGGGTAGGCTGATGACAGCTGTGATTTACCATGGCTCCTAGGCATCCCAACAATGCCCCTTTACAGTAGTTCTCTCAGTAATATCATGCAAAATTTTCTTCATGGAAGGTCCCCTCTTCAATGTTTCCTGCTTAGGATCACAGTAGAGTTCCCACCTCCTTCTGCCACCCTAACTAGCTAGCCTCCCTGGCCTCTTGCTTCAAATTCCCTTCACCTTCCCACCAATAGCTCTATTTTCTGTATTCCCTGATAGTACCTATTTGGTGGTCCATCTGGCAGATGATGAAAATCCACATTATTAGGAAAAAGGGGGAACATTTTTATTCCTCCCAGGAAAAGACCATCCTTCCCCTGAGAAACAGTCAAATGACCCCTCTAAATAGAGAAAAGATATAAAGTTAAATAAGTTATGCTTGTATTTGAGGGAAAAATCAAGTTGTATATTTATAATCTCCTATCCACAAAAAAATTCTTTTGCTGTTGTTAAAATGTAGAAACCAGTCTGTAGCAATGGCAAAGCTCATAGATGAACCACAATATCTGTTCTCCTTTCTCTGAGTAAGAGAACCCAGGTTTTTAAGCTGGACCTGTGGCTACAGAGTAAATTCCAATTTCTTTCACTCTCATTGGAGCTACATGTGGTTATTCAAGTTCTGGCCATGTATACCTTGGATGTGTACAATTTCTTGGTTGTCTCCCTAAAGAGAAGTATTATTCTCTTCCCCTTTCTCCAAATTCTCTCTTCTACTGGCGAAATTCAACAATGATGGTGAGTCATCTATGACAGTGTGCATGAAGCAATAATCCACAGATGGCAAGGTAACAAGATAGAAAAGTCTACACCATACCAACCCTGGACATCTACTTCTACAAATAAACTGTTTTCTTTTAGCCTCTATGATTATGGATCTCTGTTATTTACATGCAAATTACATCCTAACTCAGTAGTTCTCGAAGTATAGTCATCAGATCAGCGCCTCAGCATCAGAAATGCAATTATGCAGCACCACCCAAGACCGACTCAATGAAAAGTTCTGGGAGTGGACAGGTGATTCTTATACACCTCAAAGTTTGAGAACCACTATTTTGATTAATATAGTAGCTAATGCTTATTATACACTTACTGTGTGCAAGTTCTATTCTAAGCATTTTACATATATTACCTCACTTAATTCTCACAATTACTAAAAATCTACTACATTTTACAGGTAAGGAAATGGAGTTACAGAGACATTTGGTAACTTGCCTGAGATGATGCAGCTGGTAAGTGGAGGAAAAGAAACTGCTCCAAGGTCCACATCCCATATATCTCTCACAGCTTCTAAGGTCACCCTGTTAAGATAAGTGAATTTAACTGGGAATCAGAAGACTAAGTTTTAGATAAGAGTACATATAACAAACCTAATGATGTTTTTACTCCTTTGTCTTTTGGGGTTAATAAGAACATGTAATTTTACAGGTTTCACATCATGCTCAGGTGATCAAAGAAGGATCTCTTTGAGAACAGAGACTGTTCATAAATAAGGAAAATATCCTTTCATGCTGTTGTGAAAATAGGACAACACTTTGTCCCTTGTCATGCTGTCAGGCACTCCTTCCAAAGGCAGTGTGATTCGTAACAGGGCCATGAGGATCTCAGCTACAGCTACTAGGTTTGCATGTCACAGTTCCATGGATTCAGCCAGAAGGAAGACAATGACTTCAAACAGAGTCAAACAGTTTATTACTTTTACAGAGAGCAAAAGCAGGATCATCAAAGTATCAGATCTCTGTATTTCTCATCCCATAGGATGACACTGAACCAGCGTGGTCAGATGACAAACAACATCAGTAGTAGGTCATTCTGCTGTTGAGAAGCCACTCTCACCTATGGCCAAGCAGAGAGACTTACAAAGAAATCTGCAGTTGAGCCCCAAAGGGTGAGAGGCTGAAAGTCCTATGCTCAACTGAAACTATTGAGATGGATGAGAAATGGCCTTCTGACCAACTCCCACTAGTTGGAAAGGTGGGAGAGGAACTGCTTCCAGCATTTCTGCACCAGGCTGCTCATTGTTCCTTGCTCTAGGAGGAATCACAGGGCACCGGGCCAACATTCAGGTAGACTGCAGTCAACCCTCGCCCACGTGGTCCATATGGAGACATGCCAGGTTGTCAGGAAGTGGCCATAGAGCTCTTCCCCTACACACCTCTTCTAGAACCCAAGGTTAGGGAGGCTTATGAGTTTCTTGGACCATTTTAAAAAGGCCGGCCACACAGGGGAATTTGGATAAGCTTACAAAGGGCATGAAGAAGATTACTTCTGCAAGATGATGCCTGGCAGACACGTGGGCCCTCACCAGGCAATGGTATGCTGAAAGTGTTCTCAGCATAGGCCACACTTTGGGGGTGGATGGTCTATGGTTACTCGTGTGGCCAGAAGGCAGCTGCTTCTTCGAGATGACTCTGTCCCTCTCCCTGTGGTCATTCTAGGTCCCATTCCCTCATTTCAAGTCCTCCTTATTTCCTTCATCATGATGCCTCAGTCAATATCCTCCCCAGCTGGCAGTCAGGTAATCCATATTTAATCTGTGGGAGCACTGAATATCACCCATGCCCCGTTTTCAATTTATTATTGTGACTTATTCTACACCCTGTTTCTTTCATGTCTGACCCTGTTGATTTTCTACTACGTTTTCTTCTCTTCACAAAATTCTCACCTTACAGAACTAAAGCTTTGCTTTCAAAATAATTGTTTCTAGAAGCTTCAAGAGCCACTCTTTTTTTCTTTTTTCTTTTTCTTTCTTTCTCTTTCATTCATTCATTCAAGAAACTATTCCTAAAATGAAAAAAAAAAAAAACTTTGACTTTCTTTCCATTTGGATTCCTTTCATTAACAAAAACAAAAACAAAAAAACAACATAAAAACAAACAAATAAAAATAAACCGAGTCTATACCTAGGCAAAGTGAATCTCTCTGAATGACCAAGAGAAGAAATAACTAAAGTGGGAGAAAGGCAGAAAAAGGTAAACACACTTTTTTGAAAAGGATAATCTAATGTCAGGAAATAGGAGTCTCACTTTAAAAAAGGAATCAATACTAGTTAAAGGGAAACCATGAAGCAATCATTCAGACCTTTTGTTTATCCACGTGCAAATATTTGTAAAAATTTTCTGTCCTTCTATCTTTAAACTATTCAGTGGGTTAAAAACTCATTAACTGTTTTTGTTGGCCTAAGAATAAAAGCTTCCAGGCAAATTACTCTGTTTTTTCTCAGGTTTCTCCCCTTGAATTTTATGACTCCGAGAGCCAAAAACGTAAGACCCCCATCAGTGTATACAGAACTTGTCTTATCTCTTTTTAAAATATAAATTCAACCTTCACTATTTTAGTCAGGGGTCAATAAACTTTTCTGTAAATAGAAGTCAGTAAGCTTTTTTCTGTAAAGGACCAGATAGTATTTTTGTAGTACCTATGGTTTCTGTCACAACCACTCAAATCTGCCATTGCAGCAATAGTAGCCAGAGATGTATGTGAACAAACAGGCATGGCTGTGTTCCAATAAAACCTTATTTGTGGTGATGGAACAGATTTGGCTCACAGCCCATAGATTGCTGACTCCTATTTTACATGATTATATAAAGTCATAACCATGAAGAACTGTTTAATTTTAAAATTTAGCTACTGTTAATCACTTAGGCTACAAACAAACTTAGTGAATTCACTATTTTTTTTTTTAACTTGAGGTTTGGTCTTTTATTTCAAACTCTATTTTAAAAAATTCAGTAAACTTTCTGGTGCTTGATCCAGCAATCTGTGAGTTGTCTCCTTTGTGCAGCTACTAAACAAAATGCTTCTGACAGTTCCTGAATCTAAATACATCAAGAAGTATTATCTTTGATAAAAAAATATTTAAAGATAATTTTTTTTCACTATACTATTTTTTGAAAGTTTGTGGCAGATTATCAGCTATGTCTCACCCCTTAGCTGAAGGAAAGCTGGATTTTGATTCTAGCTGTAGGACAGTAATGAAAAATCAACAGCACAATGTAAACCATGACTTATGCTGTATAGGATGGGTTATCATCAATTCTAATACAGTGATGGTTAATTCTGAGTCAACAGGAGTGCCCAAATGAAACTTTATTTCTAGGTGTGTCTGTGAGGGTATTTGCTGATGAGATTATCATCAGCTAATCTAAAATGAGATCTACGGAGGTGGATGCAGTAAAGTAGATTGTCTTCTTCAATGGGTAGGCATCATCCAACCCATTGAGGGCCAGAATAGAACAAAACGCAGACGAAGAAGAAATTTGCAGCTTTTGTGTCTTACCTGGCTTCTTGAATTGGGATATCTGCCTTCTCCTGCTATCTGCTCCCCTAGTTTGCAGGGTTTCAGACGAAATGAATGCATTTTGAATGCTCAGTACCTACACTGTTATCAGAGACTGACGCAGGCACACTGTATTCTCCAAAAATGGTTCTAATACTATCACTCATTCTACAAGCTCATCTGCAGTGTGACATTGTCACTTCTCTACATCAAGGCACAGAAACTACTTCTGTACTCCCTTGGATCTCATGGCTTTGATCAATATAATGACAAGGACTCCAAAACAATTCTAGTATTAGCTCACAAAACTAGCCTAACAACTTCTGCTTTCTGCTCTTGAGACCCTGGAACTCATGAAATATAAGAAAGAGGAGGCCTCCTGAGAGAGAACAGAATATAAGAGAATGTAAACTGCATGGCAATTTTTTATTCTTAGGTCAACAAAATCAGTTAATGAGTTTTTAGCCCACTGAGTATTTTAAAGTACTGAGCCACCATGTAAGAAGTCTAGCTTATTCTACCAGAAAGAGGTCATATGATGAAACATTAAGGCACCATCTTGGATGGGCAGCTTAGTCAAGTCTCTGGATACTTTGGATAAGATGTTACACTGTTATGATAGGAAAAGATTCAATTCAGTAGGCAGAGAGGGAAAGAGGGAAAGACCTTAGGACCTGAGGTCCCTGGGTGGGGAAAAACACTTACTTTGGAACAATAATGGGAGTGTCTGACCAAAGCAAACCTCCTCAGGAGGAATGTTCCTCTTAAGAATATAATAGACACCACTTACTCCCCCTCAGCTTTCCCTCAGGAATTTGACAAAAGACCTAACTAAAAATATTAGTAGACCATAAAACATATGACCCACAAGGAATGATATGGCCATAGGCCATCCCTCGTACAATGGAATCGGGCCAATCAGGAATTGACAACCCAGCACCCAGAGCTATCAAGCCAATAAGGGTAGGACCTGAGAAAGAACAAGGGGTGGGAAGGAAGGGAGGGCTGACCAGAACCTTATAAAACAACGACTCTTGCCTACTGCCACAGGCATTCATTTTTGAATGCCCCCTCTCTGTAAAGAGAGCTTTTGTACTATTCTTACTTTCTGATCTTATACTCTAATAAACTTTTGCCTGCTGCTTATTTTGTGTCCACCTCTTCATTCTTTGAAGCAGCGAGACAAGGAACCCCAAGTATTGAGGTAAACAAAAAAAAAAAATCTTGCAACACTTTCCCCTCTCTGAACGTTCCAAATGAGAAATTCCAAGTGAGGACCTCATAGCTAAGCCAAATCACTGTACAGAACCTTGAATGAAAATAATATAGTGGTGTTTTAAACCATTACGTTTTGGGGCGACTGGGTGGCGCAGTCGGTTAAGAGTCCGACTTCAGCCAGGTCACGATCTCGCGGTCCGTGAGTTCAAGCCCCGCGTAGGGCTCTGTGCTGACACCTCAGAGCCTGGGGCCTGTTTCAGATTCTGTGTCTCCCTCTCTCTGGCCCTCCCCCGTTCATGCTCTGTCTCTGTCTCAAAAATAAATAAACATTAAAAAAAATTTAATAAGCCATTACGTTTTGAGGTGCTTTTTTTCATAGTAATAGATAACTGGAACAGGAGGTGACAAACAGAAAATCTGGGTTCATGAGAATCAAGAAAGTCATGAGAGAAGAGCTAAAATAACACATGCAAATAAACACAAAGTTTAAAACTAAAAATTGAGAAGAGTAGATATGCTCCAATTTGGTAAAAAAAAAAAAAAAAAAAATTAGTACGTGTCCAATGAAATGAGTAACTAGCTGGCAAATGTTGCCATGTTCTGTCTCTTAAGAAGATTCTTAGTCTGGAAAAACAGAGTGGCAACCTCTGAAAAACATTATTTTCAGAATGAGAGATATTTCCCCCCCTTGAGGTAACACAACAAAGTTTTACAGCCACTTCCAGCAATGTCACCATGTCCTGAAGGAAAAGGCTGGTATCATTATAATTACATTTTAACTACATCCTCTGAGTTACATTTTAAGGTGTAATAAGACATCTTTCTAATATAAAAATAAAAGTAAATTATATTGACATGTCTTCTCTTTGCTAGTAATAGCTGAATGAGTAAACAAAGCCTAGAGAAATGAACACAGCTCGCTTCACGCTGTCCTGTGACCCTCTGTGGTTCCATATCTGGCTGAAATTTTTATGTACTTCTGTTGAAATTCTCAAATACTGAGAGAAAAAAAATAAAAACTAAAAATAAAAATAATTTTAGGGTAGATGAGAAAGTTGGTTGTAAGTGATGTTTTAGAAAAAGTGACCTTTTTTTAAACTTAGGATGAATATTGATATACACATGAATGAACATATTTAAAACAGAAACATTTTCTTCTGCTAAACACAGGGTAAGACTCCCAGCACACCCATTCTGAACTCTATTCTGAAGATCAAGGGGGATTAAATACTTCTATGAAAAGCTTAAAGCCTTGACAAATCTTTAAGGGTCTATCTATATGCTAAAAAGGAAATTACTCAACAAGAGCCCCTCTTTTCTAATCATAACACCGTAATGACTCCCCCACTGATTCTGGAGGTGGAATGTATATTTGCTATGTACATAAGTTAGGAAATAAACAATTACTATATGTACATTCCTCTGTCTCTGTGATATATATGAATATAATACAGATCATATATATATAATATATAATATATATATTATATATATAATATATATATAATATATAATATATTATATATTATATAATATAATATATAATATATTGACTTCTAACTGCCTATGATACAGAGAAATGTGTTGCAGAATAGTGTTAAAAATAAGTTGGGGACCAAGATCCCAGAAGGTAAAACCATTTCCTATAATATTAATTATATATATATTTATGTATATATAAATAAAGACAATTGAGCCTAGAGCACAAATACAGGGAAGATAGGTGTAACATTCCAGAATACATGGGAGGACAAAACAACAAACAAAACAATTAAAACCTTACTCCTGGGTAAGGGTCCCATAGCTGGAACCGACAGCGTAGGTGCCTAGTTAGCTAACATTTTATATGATTGCTCTCATTCAACTGACGTGTAAGAAATGAAGAAGCCACCACAAAATGAAACACGTCCCATGGACTACTTTCATCTTAAAATCTCTTTAAGGAGCAACTCTAGGTCAGCGTGACCCAGGAAAGCCAGGCTACGTACATCATCTGTGGAAGTGTCCATTCTTGAGCCCTCAGCCAAAAACCAGAAGAAAATCCAAGTGAAGATTTCTTGCCCTTCTCTATTGCTTCCAAGTTTGGTTTTGTTTTCCAGTTAAATACAGATGGTGTGAGGACAACTTTTTTTCTTTTAAAAAAAAAAAAAACAGAATGCTGTTCTTTATCTTTGGTTATTCGTTCCTAACAAACGTTATGGCAAAACTGTTTATGACACAAAAACATTTAGTAAACTTACATTAGTTTTGTAGTTCAAGCTTAACTCAGGGGCAAGTCAAGGGGGTAGAATTAACATTTCTACTTCACAGAACTTTAGCAAATGATCATTCTCGTTTTTTCCCCCACAGTTTGTTCTCTGCAACCTTACAACCAGAATAGGCTCTTCCCCCCCCCCCCCCCCCGCTTCTTTTGTCAATTGCAGGTTCTAAATTTAAGGCCCAAGTTGATTTTTTTTTTTTTTTTGAGGCTTTGAATTCATTTTAACTCGGGAGGATATATATTTAGCTACTGTCAGTTTACTCCTCAATAGGCCCCGCAAGCTAAGCAAATTTTTTCTCTCAATTTTTCTTTTAAAATTCAATGAATTTTCTCTCACTGAAAACATACATTTAGATAGAATTAAACATTTTCCCATCAGGGAAATTAAGGAGAAATACCTTACAGGTTCTAGGCAGTTTCACCCGCAGCTTCTCTACCGCAAGCATTTCTGCGGCAAGCATTTCGCCGCATAATTAATTGACCGTAAAGCAACTTTGCCGTAAAAGATACAATCACGAAAAACAAAAGAGGCATTTCTTAAAGGGGGCATAATGAAACATGAAAAATCAACAACAGAATTAAAAACACTTGTTGCAAAATGCAAAATATTTGAATGTATTCAAAATATACAGTGTAGATTCAAGGCATTATTGCAGAAATAACTGATTGCAGAACTAACTTTATTTGTAGATTATACCTAAGCCCTTGTCATCGACGTCCTTCGTTTATGGTGTTATACATATTTTTTTGCTTGATGATTCATCTATTGGGCATTACACTTTTCCTTTTTTCACTAAAATTTCTTCCTTCATTAAGAGAAGTATCAGCTTCCAGGAGTACCTGAGTGGCTCAGTTGGTTAAACATCTGACTCTTGATTTCATCTCAGGTCATGATCTCAAGGTCATGAGTTCAAGCCTCCTCCCCCCCACCCCTTTCCCAGGCTCTGTGCCAACAGCTTGGAGTCTGGAGCCTGCTTCTGATTCTGTCTCCGTCTTTCTCTGCCCCTCCTCTGCTCACGCTCTGTCTCTGTCTCTGTCTCTCTCTCTCTCTCTCAAAAATAAACATTAAAAAAAAGAGAGAGAGAGAGAAGTATCAGTTTCCAAATACTAGGATGCATATTGTCACATGTCCTCTGGTAGACGTCCCTAAGTTCTGTGGGAAATGTGGGTTCAAAACTCTGCATCGTTGTATAAACCATTATGAGGGCTAAGGTTTAAACATATAAACATGGGAGTACTGTGTCAGATGGAGAAATCAAACCAATTAAACCAAACTGTCAATGAAAAAAGCACATTTAAGAAATATCTGAAACCTTAAAATATTATCAGTGAAAAGCCAACAAACATTCTCTAAGGCTGCACCATATATGAGGCATGTACCAGGTGCTTACTCTTTTATCTGCATCATTCAAAAGTATAAAGTTAATACGTGGCACCTGGGTGGCTCAGTTGGTTAAGCGACTGACTTTTCCCTTCCGCTCAGGTCATGATCGCAGGATTTATGGGTTAGAGCTCCAAGTCAGGATTGCACTGACACCACAGTGCCTGCTTGGAATTCTCTGTCTCCCTCTCTTTCTGCCAATCCTCCCCACCCGCAACTCACACACACTCTCTCTCTCTCAAAATAAATAAATAAACTTTTAAAAAAAAAGTATAAAGTTAATATTATAGAAGAATGTAAAACCTGTAAACACTGCAAACTTGCTAATTATTACAGAAATCCTGAATAATTCATTGCTTTAATAGAATATTAAAATAAGCATTTTAAAAAATGTTTATCGAGATAGAGCAGGGAAGGGGCAGAGTAAGAGGGAGACACAGAATCTGACGCAGGCTCCAGGCACCGAGCTGTCAGCACAGAGACCCACGCAGGGCTCAAACCCGTGAATTGCAAGATCATGACCTGAGCAGAACAAAGTTGGATGCTAACTGACTGAGCCACCCAGGTGCCCTTAAAATGAGCATTTTAGTGGTATTCACATCTGTCTACTGCTTATACAGCTTAGTATCAGTCTTGAGGTTGACTATACATTTTTGCTTGTCATTTCCTTTTCTTTACTTCTATTTCCTTGTTAGCTTCCTTCTATATCACCCAAATCATTTGCACTTTGCTGAAATTCTGGTCATTATAACTTATGATTAGAGAAGTAGCCCACCAGATCCTCTTAAGCTTCAACTTTAATATTTCTTTCAATGTTTCATTGCTTTTGTTCCTCTCATCAACTCATACAAGGAGACATGGTAAGGAAATAAACAGAAGACAGAAAGGAGATACAGAAAAATGTCATTTGAGTACCAGATGATTATTTAATGATAGGAAGAATGGGTTAAGTGGGTAGCCATCATTTATCATTTAATATCGAATTAGGTACCTGGCTAAACATCTTGAAGACATTTGTTAATTTAATGTTTATGATGACCTTATGAAATAGTATAGTGCAGTGATTTTCAAACCTCCCTTTCAGGCTTTTTATACTTGCTACATATGTGAACCTAAGCAAGTCACTTAACCGCTCTATGACTCATTGCTAAAGTCAGGATGATAATAACAGCACTTACATCATAGAGTTGCTGCAAACGTCACATGAGTTAACAGACCATATTCAGAATAATGCTTGGATCATAGTAATCATTCAATTAAAGTTTAGCTTGTTACTATACTCCTCATTTTCAGACAAAGAATTTGAGGCTCAAAGAGTTCGATTTAGTTGCATAAGCCACTGACCATAACAAACAAGTGGTGGAGACAGTATTTAAACTCAGGTCTGTTTGACTCCAAAGCTACTAGTGTTAAATGTCCCCATTGTCAGTGACAATACCCAAATATTCTAAAATCCATGGTTGAATGGTAGTGAATCAACAGTGGCTTCAGTCCAAGAGCCTAAATTCTAGTCCTAGCAAGTGTTTCAAAAACCAGCTCCAGACACTCAAAAAGGATCTGCAGAATTTGGACAAAACAAAAATAGGAATTCAGCCTAAACTAGAAAAGACACCATTCTCTCAGCTAAAGCTATCCAAGGGCTGTTTTGTTTGTTTTATTTTGGTTTTTGTCTGCTTGGGAAGTTAGGAGAAATTGGGAGTTTATTTAAATCTCATTATATATAATTTATAGTTTGTTAAAATTGTGTTTAGCCAAAGATAATTCTTATCATTTGGTTTGAATTAAATAATTCTTACATTATCATTCATTGATACTTCACATGTAGTTCTAATGTAAATTATCCCCCCAGGTACTATAATATTTTTAGCCTGAATTATTGCAATCATTATTTTGGCAGACAGATGGGGCAAAAGAGGTGAGCAGGCAATTTCCCCAGAAAGGTGTATTCTAATATGGGTGTGCTACTTGTTTCTTGGAGAAAGTCAATGTCTTAAGTAGACCATTCTATAACATTCATATCCAAACCCAAACTCTCAACGTTTCTCCCAAAACCACTTCTGCCATTTCCCCTATATCAGTAAAAGGCAACTTCCTTCTTCCAGTTGCTCAAAACAAAAACCTTCAGAATCATCCTTGGTTATTGATTTTCTGTCATAATCCACATCTGGTATGTCAGCAAGTCCTATTGGCTTTAATTTCAAAATATATCCAGAACTTGACCAGTTCCCCCAATCCTTTCTGTCATCACTCTGATTCAAGTCCTAATCATCATTTTCCTGGATTTCCTCAAGAGCTTCCTAGCCCATCTCTGCCTTTCCTTACTTCAGTTACTGCTCTGCCCCAAACCTCCAAGGGTTCCTTCTCACTGAGGGTAAAGTCAAGAGCCTTACAATGATCTATAGGCCCTATGTCATCTGCCATCAACTACCTTTTTGACCTCATTTCCCACTATTGACTTCATTCAGTCTTTCCAGCCAAACTGCCATCTTTTCTGTGTCTGGAAGAAGTCAGCAGGCTCTTGTCTCTTGGGTTCTCCTCTTCTCTTTTTTCTCCCTAGATGTTCTTCTTCTCCCCCTAGATGTTAGATGTTTATAGGTCTTTACTCAAAAGTCACCTTCCCAGGAACTCCCTATCTAGTATTTCAATCTAGTGTCCCCATGTCCCCACCCCCAGTGTTTGTCATCTCTTCTCTGACTTATCTATATATTTTACTTATTTGTCTTGTTCATTGTCAGCCTCCCCACCAGATTATAAGCTCCAAGAATACAGGATTTTTTCTGCTCCTTCACTTACTGCTGTTTCCCCAGTGTCTGTCACATAAATAGGCACTCAATACATTTTTGTTGAATGTTGCTAAATTTAATTCAGACAGAATTGAAATTATAAACTTTCTACACAAAAGGATAGCTAAGATGTTTTCCACTTATGCACTTGTTAGTTATTCAGAGAGTCCTATTCAATAGTTCTGAAATCAATTTTAATTATCTGACAACATCATACACCAAACTGGGGTATTTATATTCTCTGTTTATCCTACTTTCTGGAACATTTGATAGCAGCTTTTCACCACAAAAACATTTTTAGATTAAAATTACTTTGCCCCCTATGGTTATCTGTGGGCACTGGTAACAAATTGTTTGTTAGTGCTAAGTGAGTCTATGCTGATTGGCCATTGGGAATTCTAACAAACTTTAAATTTCAGCAAAATTTGCCCAGAGACTGCTAATCCTGTGGAAGAAGCCAGGTATTCTGAAGGTAAAAGATACCAGGTAATTTGGCTCTCTTGATATTCTTGATAGCAAATAGCTTTATAATGTAGTTTACATTTTCAAGATCTATGCCATCCAGGTAGGGACATTGCTTTTGAAAATAAATGTATACTGAAAGTATTCCCTACTCAGCATAACTGTGTAATATTTAGTGCTTTGGCTTATAAAATATAAAATGTGTTACCAAGTTCTGGAAATTATCAACTAAAATTGATGGCTTGGTACAACTTCCTCTTTGGTTTAAGTGTTAGCATTATCGAGACCCACAATAACTCAAAAACTCTGCTTTTACTCTAGACCTTCACTTACAAACCAGAATAAGGATAATGTGATCATATGCATAGTTTTAAACCTCATCTGTGCAGATATTTTACTGATCAGCATTAAGTCATTTGATAAATGACTTGTGCTGATTTCTAAAATGCTTGGATGGCTAAATTATAGCTAGAATTAAGATTCTGAAAATTGTATTAATTTAGAAGAGAATAGCCTAGAATTTTAGAATATATTTAATAGTTACATTATTTCTCCAAATGAAAATTTTTACCTTGAAATATTTAAAGATTGCACAGTGTTTAGATTATTTTTCCCATTAAAAGTGTTTTCCCAAATGATCTCAAAGAGTGGTGTAAATTTTTTTATTTCTCATATTGGTTGCTATATTTCTGTGTGGTAGTCAGAAAAATACTTAATATTCATTAAAAATCAACAGATTAGTAATCCAGTTATATTGACTTTTTTTTTTCCAATAATGGCTACTTGACTTAAATGGGCCCACTAGATCCTCTGACTATATTCGCCAAAGTGTAAACATGTACCTTTATCCCTAGCTAAATGGTAATGTTCAAACATAATTTTTTGAGCTCAATATAAATTATTGTTTGCCTTTAAATCAACTACGTGTAGATTTTTCTGTAATAAGATGCAAGAATAAAAACTTACTCAAGACGGCATAGACTCTTTATTAAGAACACTGTCTCTATGGTTACATTGCCTGAGTACTAATCCCAGTTCTGCCCCCTGCGAATTCAGGGGCAAATTTATTTGACTTTCTGGGTCTATTTCCTAATCTAAAACAGGAATAGTAATGCCATCCAACTCATAGGGTTGTTTTGAGACTCCATTAATTGAATATATAGAGAATTTTAGGACAGTGGTGGCTCGTTTTAGAGTTTAATGCATTTTAGCTACTAATATAAGGATTACATAAATTGTTTCACTCTGGAGCCCACAGATGGCTACTTGCTCAGATATACTGCTGATGAATATAAGGACCTGTATTGGGGAACCATCCTGGTAGCAGAGAAGAGTTTATTCCTCACAGTGGAGCCTGCTATGCTGGCCCTCATGTGAGGAATCTGAGTTGTTACACTAACTTATTATGAGTTAAACAAATAATCAAATTAAATGATCTCTCTCTAAAAACAAAAGGGAAAAGTTTGGGCTGACAATAGAACAATATATAAATATAAATATATATAAATAAATATATATATATTTACTTGTTATGTGTACACACACACACACATATACATTTCATTTCTATCAACTGACTTGTTTTAATAGTATTGGACAGTTTTCATTTTGACATTATAATTAGACATGTGAAAGCTCTCAAAGTACCTACACTTGGATATAAATTATACTTTTTTTTTTAAATACGAAAATGGACAATTGGAGGAAGGATGTTTGTGTATACTTTTGTGTTTTATTTATTATTAGGACTGCAGCTCATAATTGACGTTGCTTTAGGGTAAAATATTATTGTCTTTTTGCAGAGAGTCTCGAAGATGCAAATTGTTTGTTTGGGACTCCTTCTTTTCAGCGTGACCTGGGCAGCACCAGTAAGCATTTACCAATTCAGTTATATGCATCATAGTATCTCTTGCTCTATTTTTTTTAAAGCATGTTGTTTAAATAAGTAACCCCTACTTAGTTTAGTTGTAATAAAGTACCAAGCAAACAGAAAGCATCCAACACTTGACAGAATGTCTAACACCAAGGAGGACCTCAATGAACATGTGCTGAATTACAAAATGTCAACGTGTTGCCTTTTAAGAAATTCCAAAAAGAGTTGTTTTTGAGAAAATTAATAGCCAGCCACAGTGTTTCAAATCAGCTAATTTTAATCAGTAAATGCGCAGGGACCCAAATTATAGCTAAAGAACTTCTCAATATTTTAAAACTGAAAAAAAAAAAAAAAACCTGACCTGATTGTTTTAAGGCTGACCAACTACATTTTGTATATACATGGTAATGGAAGAAAACCAGACCTTTCCTGTAATTCTTGCAACACCCCAACACTGTGAAATGCTGCTAATGATTTTCACTTCATCAGCAAGGCTAAAAATGGGAAAAAGGACCCCTAGGTTTAACATAAATTGAACTGCAATTTCCTTTTGTATCTTTTCTTCCCTCTGATTCACCCAGATGGGTACTCAGGATGTGACTAAATTATCTTGTGAAAATGCTGAGTGCTACCAATATTTTCTATAGTGTAGACACAGTGCTAATTAGATAATGTATGAAAAGCATCCTAGCTTTTCAGAGCAACCATTCCAGTTGGAGAGTATGGAAATAAGTAGTCATCCTGTTGCTGGAAGTACTTAAATATAGGTCTTGAGCAAGTGAGTGACCAGTTAGGTAATCCAGTGATGAGCATGAACCATACCATCTAGTGAGGACAGCAGAAGTTGAGGAAAGCATGGCCCCTCTTAGCACATATCCTTTCACAGTCCTGTGGTGGGCTATACTGCTTAAAATAGACATCTGCCAGCCCCAATCCACACAACTCAGCTCAATCATCACCACAGAGGCATGTGCTTAGGCGTGACGGGGGTTGAGTGGGTCTTGCTGACCCAGCTCAATCCCGCCAGCTGAGGACAAATCTATTTCGAGCAACGTATTCCCAGGAACAGCTGGAATGGCACCCTGTGACCATTTTCCAGTAAATGTTATGTCAATATCAATCCAGTTACCACTGGTCAAGAGAGGGAGCCAGCATCCTTCCCAGAGGGAGACACAATGCCTTCTCCATTACAGGGCCACATTCAAGCGTGGGAGAATTGCAAAGTGAATGTGGGGGAAGAAGGGAGGGATGCGTCTTTCAGATGAAAGAGGCTCAGCAAGGACATAGAGACAAAATTTGTAATTATGAATGGCTAAATGTAATGTTTTCTCCCAGATATATAGATCTCATTTGAGCAATTACCCCAATTGTTTAATAATAGATTGTGGTATCAGAAATTAGAATATACTGAGTCACTCACATCTGTTTTGGAATTACAATCCAGATTCAAACTGTAGGGGGAGAAAAGTTTTCTTCAACCCTCTTTGGGTCTGTGGCTCAGTCGGCAAATTAAACTGACAGAAACAGATTAACAGGAGAAAAGCACACAAATGTTATTAAATTTCTACATGCACATGGAAGCCTTCACAAGAGAATGAAGACCCAAAGAGGTGACCAAAGCAGGAAGCCTTTGTACCTTTTAGACAAACAATTTGTGACAATTTGGTAAGACAAAGGGGTTTGGGTTAGTAGTCCAATAAGGGCTAGGTAGTCCTTATCTTCCTTAATGAGGAGGATTAAGTTAGTTTAACAAAATTTCCTGTGGATTCTTCTGATGCCATCTCTGAACTGATAAGAGTCTATCTCCAGTAACAGGAGAATTGGTTTCCTGCCTTGAGGCTGAAAAGGGGAACTTATTCTGCATTTTCTACTTCTTAATTGCCTTCAGTTCAAAATAATTTTTTTTGTTTATTTATTTATTTTGAGAGAGAGCGAACACAGAGGAGGGGCAGAGGAAGAGGGGGACAGGATCTTGCACTATCAGCACAGAGCCCAACATGGGGCTCAAACTCATGAACCATGAGATCATGACCTGAGCCAGTCAAGGGTCAGATGCTTAACCAACTGAGCCACCCAGGTACCCCCAGTTCAAAATAACTTTTATGTCAAAGAAGCATATTTTGAGGGTGACATTTTGGTTTCCTTCAAAAATAAAACTTGAAAATGGGAGAAAAGATGGTTATTGGGCCATGCAATTCAATTAATATTCATCAACATGCAGTAGACTACAAAGACTCTAAGTTACTTTGTTGTAAGTTCATGATTATCATGAACTATATTAAAGTATTCTATCTTACCGAGTATAGTTTTTAATTCATGCGTATGTGTGTTCTATAAGAAGATTCCGAATACCCCAACCTGTTGGGTTTTTTTTTTCTCTTGTTTAATATCTACCCATCTCATTTTTAGGTTTCTCTTTTCTGTAGCCTCATATTCAGAATTATTTTCACAGTGTTGATACTTTTGAGAAATGATACAATGATCTAAATTTACATGCACAGGCTAATAGAAGAACCAACATAAGAAAAAATGTCAATAATGGATTGAATTATAAAATATGCCTTGAAGGTACTTCATGTAAAATTCAGGAACATTTCCTCTTATTATTTTTTTTTGCATATAGCAGGCGACTTAAAAATTTATTATTTTAACCCTGGAACTTTGAGACTGAGGATTCAGTTAAAATATCTCCTTCACTTCGACAACTACCACCACTTTAAGCGTAGGCAACTTTGTTTCTTCTACTGCCTATGTAGATATAAATTTTATAGCTTACAAACTGTAAAGTGCTATGTAAATATTGGTATTATTGACAAGCTAGTTTTGTTTCTAGCATGTAATGGAATGTTAGGCAGATCTGCCTTGGAGCCAAGCCAATAGCACACTTTTAGTAAAGTATTGAATTTATTTCTAAGATAATTTTATCAGTCAGCGTCCTGTCAGGAAAATAAAACCCACAATAGGGTGGGTGTTCAATAGAGGGATTTTATTTGGAGGATAATTATAAAGTAATAGGACAAAGAGAAAGAGCAAATCAAGGGTGGTGAGGCAACCCAAAATTGAAGCTACTAGCACCCCTTGGGCTGAAGAAACAAGGAAGGAGGTGCTGTTCTCTGTGCCCTGAGGGTGGGGGGGGGGGGGGCAACAAATATAGGACCACAAAAGAGGTATGTCCATCCCAGAGATGCAACCCCAGAGAGAGCCTTGGTTGCTCTCCTTCTACCCTTCAAGCTCAAGCTAGGCCTCCCATCATCCAAACCCAGACTGAACCCAGATGGCAAAGGAGCTTGGGAAATGTAGTTTGTAGAGGTCATCCCAGAGAGAGCAGAAGTACAATATCCGAAAGGATAATTGCCTAGATCTTATTGCATAAAAATATAGAACATTAAAGTTTATTCAGGAAGAATACTTTCTAGGTAGATAAGACCTTTTTATTTCATCTTTCTCTTGAGGGTTTCTCTCTTCTATGACTGATACCACCATGATGCCTGCTTCTACTTTAGCACATGCATTTAAACACAAACTAATCCCACCCATTGGTTCCTCTTCTCAAATCTGAGATAACCTAGGAATTTCAAAAATAAATAAGAAAATAAAAATACTGGGACTAAAAAAATTATGTCTGTTCTTCCACAGCAGGCTTGCTCCAAAATTCTCAGGTCCTCTTCTGAATGCTCTCCTGTGACACCTAAATTTTATCCCCAAAGCCTGGAACAAGCTGCCTGTAGCTATTCCTTTCTAGTTCCTGGCATTTCTGCACTTCAATAGCTGCCTCTCACCCCAGGTATTCTCAAGATCTTTGGACACTTTCATATCAGATCAAGAGAAAGTATTTGTCCCGATACATAGGCCATTGCATTTTCCTTTCCCTGAAAGAAATCTCTGCTCAGGTGACTGGCAACAACAAAGTCCCATTCCTGGGTGTGATCCTAACCCTTACATACAGGGCTATGGTTTTACTCTTGCTGGACCATTAGCAACATCAGTTCTTTGTTCATACAGCAATTACTAAACTTATACAATCAATACACACATACAATCCACATTATCAGATTCTGATTTCGGTTCGCTGATACTGAACAACTCTCCACGTGCCAGTGAAAACTTCTTTTTCAGTTGATATCAGAGACATCCATGCTTCCACATCTGGAGTGGCACCCCTCCCCCAGCCTGGCAATGCTCCTGTGCCTGAATATGGTTCTATAATGGAGATGGCCTTGTCTCCCTCTGGAGGAGGAATACGGGCTCCCTCTTCTGCAAGGACTAACATAAATATGACTGTAATGTATGCATCTTCTTTGGTTGGAATGATTTTCCACACTGAATAGTACAACCCAGTCAGAGAAAAATAAATGAGACAATTATTGTGTGCACAAGTGGATGAAAGAATGGAATGTTTGGTGAAGTTTTATTTTTTGTTCCCTTCCAGACATTTCAACCACAGACTGAGAAAACTAAGGAAGACTGTGTGGAAGAACAGAGGGTAAACAGAATTATTCTTCTCAAATAAACCTATTTCAACTCTGTAAAGAAAAAAGTCATGAGAGGAAATTTTTAACTGTCAAAATATTCTTGCGCACTTAGAACGCAGATGCAAAATTATACAACGTAATTTTGGCACTTAATTCACACAATGTGTGATAGAAGAGAGAAACATTCTGAATTGGGATTTGTTTCTCTTCACTGTGATTTCTTTCTTCAGAGGGAGAAGTGAGTAAGACTTCTGGTGTATTATTAGCAAACCATTTTCCCCACACACGTACATGAGAACAAAACAACAAATGAGGGAGAAAGCAAAGGGTGGGGAGTTAACAAATCTTATGTTTATGTGGGGTTAGTTGTCCATATGCATCCAGAAAATTAAACAAGTACCCTCAGCATTTCATGTCACCAAATTGCAGCCTACCATGGTTTCTCACAGCAGTCTCAGAAAATTCTGTTCTAGGACCTAACAATCTTCTGTCCTTTATCTCAGCTGAAAATTACAAAGGCAAGTGCTGCAAACATAAGAGAGCCTGAATGTTCATGCTGTGAGTTTTTCCAGTTAGATATCAGACATGAATACTGTAAAACCTGCATTTCTCCTAATCCTTACAAGGCCCTCCACCTGAAAATATTTCCAAAGACTCCATTTCCATTGAAATTTGGTAATAAAATTAATACACCCTGCGAGAGAGAGAGAGAGAGAGCAGTTGATAGTCATCCTTAGGGAAAACAGATTTACAGGCATGTAGAAAAGAAAGGGACAAGTTTTATCCTTAGAAGCTGGCTGATACATGCTCTCCTATGGTTATAAGAAGCACTACCATTTGTCAGAGGCAGAATTTGACTTCACCTAAGTTAAAGAATGTCTTGTACAACCAAAAAGAGAACCAGAAAACTTAATATGATATAAACACATCTTAATATAATGTTATGTCTTTGTAGATAACGTATAAAGGCCACCATGAGAAACATGGGTATTACATGTTTAAGTATGTTTACACATCTTCTGGGAGGAAAAATCACACTGACATAAAGGTAAGCTCAATCTCTGAGTGAAGTTCCTTATCATGCACCAAACTCTGGACAAACCCTAGGGGAAAACCATAGAGGAGACAAGTTTACTTTTGATTACTCTGGGTTTCTGTCTGTGGCTGGTGCCTTCGTCCTTTTCCCACAGTCCCTGGCTCCTTAAGCATCTCTGCTATAGAACTCTGTGTTCCAGAGCTTTCCTGACACAGATGGTTCACTCCTGCCCTGGCCCAAATCCTGCCCTGCTTTGGGACCTACCCCTGCAGATGTGGTACTGTGGACCCCCAATGCCTGTGGCTTTTTCTTATTGCTTCTGAGTAACACCTGGTCTTTTATAAGGAAAGTTTCTGAGCATATTCTATCATATGCTCCAATGGTGAGGTTAGATGGCTATTGGAGAAATCATTTTAGACTAAAGAGTGACATGCTTTAGTTCCCCTTAAATTCATTCCACTGACAACTCCATCTGGGTCAGGATGCTTGGAAAAGAAAGAATAAGGGCCTTGTCCCTGGAGTGGGACAATAATTCTTTTCATTCAGTCCCTTCTTGCAGATTCATTGGCCAAAGAGCTGGAAACAGCTTAAAATGCCATCAGCAAAAGGACTATTTACCGTTTCCAAATCTGGTTTCGTTTCTCATGAAAGTAGTAGTTTCTATTCAGAATGTTATTTTGTTCTGCTCGTTATTCTTTAGATGGCATCTCTAAGACTAACTGCCTGTTACATTTGTTATATGGAGTAAATTGAAACTTATTTGTGGTAATCAATATATGTTGAGCTCTTCCTGTTGTGCAAGACACTATGTGAGATAAAATAATAGAGAAAAGTTAACACTTTCTCTCCAGGAACTTAGAGTTAGACAAGAAGAAAAAAAAAAGGCGCTCATAAAAGTCATTATAACTCAAGACAGAATATGCAAAGTGCTGTGGGAATAGTACCCCCAAAACCATGCTTCTAGGGACTTGGAGTAGAAAAAGATCAGTTCCTAGCCTGGTGTTTAAGGAAAGCTACGTAATGGACATAATGGAGCTGGGCCTTGGAGGATGAGTAGAATTTGAGCAAACAAGTAGGTGATAGAGGACACTCTCCACAAAACTCCACAAAAAGAATACTATGAACCAGGGAATGGAGAGAGAAAAGCAGAGCATAGAAAATCTCCAGCCCACTGATACAAGAACCATCATGTGGTCAGTGATGCAACCAGAAGTCATTTAACATAACAAATGTAAAAATGATTGACCATCACATTCCACAGTTTAAAAGTTGTTTCATGTTTTCATTTATAAAAGAACTCTATTCAGTCTTTTGTGAAATGCACACAATTAGTATACCTGCTACTGTTTTTAAAGCTTGATAGCACCAAAAAGAAAACAAAACTTCCCATGCACAGTAGGGAGAGAAAAAAAATAAGAAGAGATTATTATAATTTGTTGATTTGCTAATGCACATGTTTAACTCAAATAGCTATATTCACAATGAGCAAATGAACTTGATTGCAAAGGAAAATATAAATGTCCACGTAAAACTAAGACTCAATGATTTAAAATAAGTCAAATGTTTAAAGTACTTTTTATCCAGAAATAATCCACTATAAAGTTTGTTTCTATTGTGTTTTTTCCTCATAGAAAAATCTTAAATACCCGTGCTCTTTGCATAGTGTACCTACTCTCAATGAGTGCTTGGCTGAGGGATCAAGAAAGACCATTTGGCACCTCTTGCCTCCTGTTTCACTAAATGTGATTCCCCATTACCCTGGCTTCCCTGAATGTGGGCTTTCGAGGTCCTTTATCTTCCCTACACATTTGCTCTGTGAGGGCAAGCTTCCAGCTGACTACACTGTTTTCCTCCATCTGGGAGTTCTCATGTATTTTCACATATTTAGTTAATACATCCAAGAAAATGTCCACATGCTCAACAAGAGCCAACAGACTGAAGTGGTGGCCAAAAAAAGGGGGCGGGAGAGACAAAATTAAGCTGCATTAGTAAAAACAGGGCTGCTGCCAGGGCAAGGAAGCTACTAGATGCTGTGTGCTCTGGGCTGCTCAGGCTATATCAGAGTCTGGGGTTGTTTGGGACCCCACAGGCTAAAGGAGATCCACGGTAAGATGACAGGACTGAACATAGTGACCTAATAATTGACAATTGCAAGTGTCAACTTGGAGAAGAGAAAGCAGTGAGTTTGGAGGAAATCTTAACTTTTCAAAACATTAGAAAGTTTGCACATGAAAGAGGAAATAAATTAATCATTATTGTTTTAGGAAAAAAAGAAATACTAGTTACTAGTTGCAGGTTAAAAAAAACTTGAAAAAATAGAATGAAAATTAGAATATAAATGAAAAGATCTCACACAAAACATAACAAGCAGTTAGCCCAAAAAGTGTTCAAGGAGGGAACAGCTGACCATAGGTCATGAAGCCAGGAAGGACTGATACTAGGTGACCCTGAACGGCTGTGATGCCTATCTCCAACTGAATATTGCTTTTTCAAGCTCAGGTTCTACATTCTCACAACACCAATATGTCTAAAAGTAAAGCCAGTATCTTTTTCTCTTGTCTTCATTTTTACAGATCAATACGGCAGCCCATTATCGTTATTAACCTTTCCTCTATTTGGGCACCAACAGAAGGTTTTTTCTTTGTAATGTTTTCATCTGGCATTACCCTAATCCAAGTGATTGTATCTCAGGTGTGGGCATTGCAGCATCCTCCTAACTGTTCTTTCTTACTGCTGTTCCTCCTAAACGCTGATTTTTATTGTTAGTCCCTTGCTCATAAGTCTTCACTAGCTCTTCATTCTCTGCAAAATAAATCCAAATTCTTTGCCCTAGAGGCTCAGGCTCTACAGATCTCCAGCACTTTGTAAGTCTGTGAAAGCCCCAGTTGGAAATGAGGTTCCTCCCCCATTCCTCCAACCCCCACCCTCTACGCCCCTACAGGACTATTGTCTCTGCCATTCCATAAGTCATCAGGTATTGCTTAGAACATGTGGCACTCAGCCCAATTTCTTAAATGTTCCAGCCCCTCAATAAATATCTCTTATTCTTCATTTTGTATTACTTACCAGTTCAAAGGCCTATGTCATGGTGTTGTCAATTTTATCTTACGCTACGATTTTGAGGTGAAGAGAAAGTATGTTATTTGTTTCATCTATCATTGCTCTGTTGCTCAAGAGCTCCTACCCATGAGTTAATGGAAGGGGGGAGGGAGCATGCAGAAATTAATTTCAATTCAACCTGCTTAAACTTAAGGTTATTAAATCACTGTAATAGTTCTTTAAGTAAGTATTTTAGTTTCTTTTGGACAAAAACATTCAGATCCTCACTCTCCCTCCTTTTCTAAGGTGGCATACAGGCATATGAGACAGTAGGATATGGCTTACATACATACCCCCTACATACCATATACCATATGAACACACATGGGTAACACCATAGTGGAGGGAAAGACGTGGAATCCTCAGACATGCGTGGGCAATGCTGCTTGACCACTTGTGTGCTTCCTACCCTGCTTGTATCCTAAGATGAAGTCTCTGGCTACCATCGCTTAGGATCAGTATAGTACAGTCTTATTTGGGGCCCAGTAGTGTTTCAGCCTCTCTTGGCTTAGACCCCTCTATGTCTGAGTATGTCTCACTTTTGTCCATAATGTGTATGCTCCATCTACATTGCTCCTTTTAGAGTCACCTCATTCCCTCCACAGTGACACCTTCTGGAAAGCTCCTGAACAGACTTGCAGATGCTTCCATATCTAGCCTGTGCCACAGGGAAACTGTTGAGTGGCATGGGCAAAGTTGATCTCAGCCCCTCTTTTTGACCACATTGTTCTGCCAAGCTTATTGCAACTGGGCTGCACCCCAGGTTGGTTAAATACAGCCTATGAAGCAGCATCTTTGCAGACTTCCCCAAAAGAAGGATAAATTGAGATATATGGATAAACACTTTATTTTTCTTCTCCACTTTCTCCTTTCATTCTGTTGTCATTCAGGGACATTCCTTGTCCAGATCTCCATTACTTAAACTCTATGATCTAGAACTGTAGTTCTCAAATGTGGTCTACAGACCAGCAGCTATCAACATCAGCTGGGCAATGTCATTAAATGCAAATTCTAGAGCCCCACTCCAGGAAACTCTGGCCATTGGTTTCAACAATATTTGTTTTAGTAAGCCTTCCAAATGGTTCTGATAAATGCTAAATTTGAGAACTATTGATCTAGACTATCCAATTTGGCTTATTGCATGACAAGCAGGGAAGAAAAGAAAATTAATGAATCCTTTTTTCTGACAATGACTGGGTTTGGAACACTGAAAATTCTTTGAATGTCAAAAACTTAGTATCACCTAGATTCATCTATTTGTCTATTTTCTGAAAACAAGAAGAAAAAAAAAAAGAAATGAAAAGAAAATCTTCCTTTAGGCAGATAAATACCTCTGAAGACCAGGGCAAGAGCAGAGAGAAAGAATAATTATTTTTTAAAATATGAACTACATTTCACTTGCAATGACTTACTAGTCACAAGATGAGGACTTTTTTTGGCTAAAAATATTGCTATAACCAATTTGCATTTAAACATCTTAATATTTGGTGCAGTACTCATAAAAATTTTAATAGTGAACTTTTCACTTTTAGTCTAAATATCTGTCTTTGTCTCAACAACAATGTTGTCATTGAAATTTTAACTATGGTTTCAATTTCTTTTATTTTATCAATTATGTCTCTATGTTTGAGGAGGACCACTCTTGAAGCATATGCTCCTTAAATTCAGGTCCTCCTTCAAAATCAGGACCTAATCTACATTTCCAAATTTATTTCTTATTCGTTTCTTTAGAATTTCTATATTCAAACCACAGTTTTATTCGTATTATCTTTCAGATGTTTCCTATTTCCAAACATTTAAATGTGCCACTTATTCTTAAAATATTCTCCCTGCTTTCCTACCATATATCTGGATCCTACCCATCCTTCCTGCCCTGCTCATTCTTTGTCCATGAAATTTACTTTGGCCATTCCAGAATTATCTCTACCAACAAACCTCTATTGAGTTAATAGTCTTTCTTTTAAGTATCTGGTGGGTAATTCTTTTTAAATTGCCTAAGAATTACTAAATTTTTAAAATTTAACATAAAATAATACTTTATGTTGAAAATTACACTTTAGCAGGAGGAAAAGAAGAAAGACAGTATTGCTCATCACAATTCTGGTAAGAGAAGAAATCAAGAACCAGCACCTAAAGAAAACATTGTCCAGGAAAGAGAGAAAAGCTTGTCCATTGTTGGAGCCAATGAAAATAATCAAAGTAGCAAAACCCAAACTCCTTTTGAAAACAGACAGGCAACAAATGAAGATGATACTATTAATAACAAAGAAAATGCCCACAGTGACCAAAAGAGATACATTTATCCTGAATCCACTGGGAATAATGGGGTTGATGGAGACATTGCTATCAGCAAACTACGTGACCAAGAAGAATATGGTACAGCTCTTATTAGAAATAATATGCAACATATAATGGAGCCAGGGACTGTGACTGAACTCTTGGCAGAAGAAAACAAAGAGAACCAACACAGAAATGTTCTAAGCAAAATCCCAGCAAGTGTGAACTATGTTAAAGTCCCCTCAAAAGATAGGAAGAATTATCAAAGAGATCCCCAAGCTCAGAACATTCCAGTTAAAAGCAAAAGCACACGCCTTACTCAATACAACACTGACTATTCAAAACAGCTCCCAAAACTCAAAAAAATCCCCAGTGATTTTGAAGGCAGTGGTTACCCAGATCTTCAAGGGAGGGGGGACAATGATATCTCTCCTTTCAGTGGAGATGGTCAACCTTTTAAGGACATTTCTGGTAAAGAGGAACCTATTGGTCCTGACCTAAAAGGTGCAGATATTCAAACAGAGTTTTCTGGCCCGAGTGAAGCCGATGCAAGAGGACCAGGTTACAATGAGATCCCAGAAAAAGAAGAAAATGGCAGAAATACGATTGGAACCAGGGATGAAACAAAGAAAGAAGCAAACACAGCTGATGTAAGCCTAGTAGTGGAGGGCAGCAATGACATCATAGGTAGCACCAACTTTAAGGAACTCCCTGGAAAAGAAGGAAACAGAGTAGATGCCAGCAGCCAAAATGCTCACCAAGGAAAAGTAGAGTTTCATTACCCTCATCCACCCTCAAAAGAGAAAAAAAAAGAAGGCAGTAGTGATATAGCTGAAAGTATTAATTATAATGAAATTCCAAAAAATGGCAAAGGTACTAGTAGAAAAGGCACAGAGCATTCTAATAGGAATCAAGCAATCTCGAATGAAAAACAAAGATTTCCCAGTAAGGGCAAAAGTCAGGGCCGGCTTGTTCCTTCTCGAGATCTAGATAATGAAATTAAAAATGAAATAGGTTCCCATAATGGCCTCAATAATGAGGGGACTATAATAACACACAGCAGAAGAAATCATTATGTTCCCCACAGACAAAATTCTACACGGAATAAGGGTGTGCCACAAAGAAAAGGCTCCTGGGGTTACAGAAAACCCCATTCCAGTAGAAGGTTTAGCCCTCCTAGAAAGCATGACAGTAGTGATTCATCTGACAGTGGCAGTTCCAGTGAGAGTGATGGTGACTAGCCCACTAGAAGTTTCCAGCAGGATGAAAGTTCAAATACCTAGTCGTCTATGATGGGACGAAAAAGGAGAGTCACCTGAGAGCAGACCAGACGAGGAAGGGCAGAGCGGACAATTGAGTAAGCCAAGAAACCTGGCCTCCTCACGAGATTTATTGTTATAATGGTCACAGTAAGAAATTCAAAGTTATGACGCTTTTTTTAAAGAAGAAAAATTAAGGATTTGTGGAATAGGAGTCATTTAAAAATGGTTTGTGAATGTCACAAAAGCCTTCCTTTGTTGTTTGCTCTATAGATATGAAAATCAACAATCTCTCTCCTATGATAATCTGTAATTAAATAATCTATAAGAAAGTCTGCTGTCTGTGGTGCTTCATTTCAGAGGCAACAAGATTAGTTCTGTTTCTGGCAAAGGCAGTGTTATGAAGTTAATCCCTTGAGTAAATCTCAACCATTTTCCCGAATCCCACTGTGCTTATGCCAGCATTTCCTTCTTCCTCTGACCCCCCTCTGCTCCAGCGAAGATACCCTGCTTCACGTCTCTCTACACTCCCTTCCTCTGTTGTATATTTATAACTTCTTATAAGGCAAATTTTAGCTCCTGAAACAAATTTCCACGTTATCACTTTTATTAGTTCTACCTCCTTCCAGACAAAGAAGGGGATGGGGTGCAGAGAGGAACAGGGACAATCTGAGGAGAGGACAAATGCAAAGCCTAGACAAAAACTTACTTTGGCAGATGCATAAATCATGTCCAGCCTATTTTGCTTTCCCAATCTTTCATACAGATGCTTTCCCAGGTAATGGCCTTATGACATTGTTCTGGAAATTAGACCCAAGCCACCTAGTAAGGGAGGGATGTGGAATTCTGGAAGGCTTTTGCTCTTCCTGATAAGAAAAGCTTATACAGCTAGTACCATGCTTCCTCCTTTCTTACCCTAGTCTCCTTTGCTTGACATTAACATGATGTTTGGAGATGCAAAGGCCATTTTGTGACCATGAAGAAAAGGCATGAGATAGCAGAAAATATACATATTGGTCTCTGCCCCCAGTTCCTGGCATGGAATTCCTAAAACCCTTGAAATTTCCTAAAAGCACTAGGAGATAGTTTTGTTCTAATATTTGGTCTTTGACCCTGGTTCCTGACACAGAGTTCTAAATACCTTGCAATTTCCTCAGCCTTTTGTTTTAATGAGGTGATTCTCGGTGGACTCCTGAATAGGGGCTGGTCACCAGAAAGACTAGACTAAAAGCTTGAAATTTTCAGTCCTCCCCCCACTACCCCTACTCATTCTCCAGAGAAGGAAAAGGGGCAGGAAATGGAGTTAATAGTTATGATGATGAAGCCTCTATCTATAAACACCTCAAAAGTATGGTGTTCACAGAGCTCTCAGGTTGGTGAACACATGGAGGTGACAGGAGATAGCCTACCTGGAGAAGACATGGAAGGTCTGTGTCCATCCCCACAAACTTAATTCTTCACCTCTCCTCTATCTGGATGTTCATCAATGTCCTTTATCATGTTCTTTTATAATAAACTGGTCAACAGCAAGTAAACTGTTTTCTTGAATGCTGTGAGCTAAACTAGCAAATTAACCAAACCCAGTGACGGGTTTGTAGGAAAAACTCTGATTTATAATCAAGAGGTGAGAAGCATGGGTAACAACATGGACTTGAAAATTGGCATCTGAATTGGGGAGGGGGAGAGTGTTATGGAACCAAGGACTTAACCTGTGGGATCTGATGCATCTCTGGGTAGATAGTGTCAGAATTGAGATAAATTGTAGGACACATAGCTGGTGTCACAGAAGTGCTTATTGTGGGGGGAAAACCCACTTATTTCATGCGAAAAGAATCGTGAGTGTGGTAGAAGTGTGACAGTAAAACAGACACACCGGAGAAGTGTAGGTTTTCTAACACAAAAGGACAAAATAATCACAGAGATACCAGCTCCATCAGCTTCCTACCTCCAGAGTGCTTGTTCTGTGAATAAAACAATTCTCTTCTTTAGCAACTCTTCTTCCTCTTCTCCTCCTTCTTCTTTGGTTATTGATAGCTGAATTGAATTCTGTGGGGAAATAGGTTCTACTTACATAAATGGGTTAGAAAAAAGCTTAGGGCGGAAAGCCGTCACCACGGGGCAAAAGCAACCAAGGTTAGCTAGCGAGAGATTGTAAGGAGATCACGAGTAACTTGTTATATCACCTGCAGGAAATTACTGTCCATCTGATGCCAATATACTATTGTACTTTGATCACAAACTCCACTAGCCTCCCAGACCCTTTCCTTCTTACACACACAAGTTAATGATTACTGTCTGATTGTTTTCTCACGTCCACACGTGTAAAATCTTTTTTTTTTTTTTTCCACGTTCACCACATGGGCAATATCTTGTGAGCTCAATAAATATGGAGATGAAACTCGTGTTTGGGGCTCTTGTCTTCTCTCAGACATTCCAAAGTTCATCAGTCCTAGTCTGCTATCTAGTGGAGAAACTGTATGTTTCAATTCTCTGGACAGATTTTATATTCAATTCTGCATCTGTTCTCTTGCTGGACAAAAGAGAACTCAGACTCAGAGTCTGTGACAGAATTCATAGTTGATATACCTCTGCATTCTGACATTCTTCTCAGTGAGAAGAGGTAGAAGAAAGAAAAAGGTGCCTATTACTTCTCTTGTCTCTTGAAGATGTAAGTTCCCCCACAGCAGAAACCATGACTATACATTCTCTATATAACACAAATGAAAAACATCAATGTCAATACATCATTATGGTGCCTTCAAAAAATCTAAACTGCATATTAGGTTGATAGAAGGCAGTTTCTTACTAAATAAAAGTTGCAATATAAGCTATGGAATAAATCAGATTCTCCACATACAAATAATAATAGCATGTGCCATGCTCTGTTAAATCTTTTAATCTGCACAATCATTCTATTGTAATGGGTACCATTACTATCCCCATTTTACAGATGAGGAAACTGGGGGCATAGAACTGTTAGTAGGTGTTCCAACTAGTAAACTAGGATTTGTATACTGACAGCCAGGCTCTAGACTCTTTATTCTTAAATATTCACTGTACTGCCATATATCACAACAATAGATACATATAATATATGAATGTATGCATATATAGACACAAATGGAGAGAGTATGTGTATATATTCATGCACATATACAAATATGTGTGTGTGGATATATACACACCCATATATATACACATGCATGCACACACACAACACACACACACACACACACACACACACACACACAGCAAGAAAGAGAACCTGAAAGTAGAACCTGAAAACAATGATTATATATTTTCTGTCATTTATTCTCCATCAGAATTCTAAGCATAACATAAATCAATATCAATGGAAAGAGTTAATGTACCATCTAATAAATTAGTCACATCAGAATTCCAGAATAAACTATATCTAGCACTTTGCTTTTTTTTTGTTACATAAAAGACAATTTTGGTGTATGCACACACACACACACACACACACACACACACACACACAAACTGGAAGCAATTAATGAATGAAGAAAACTATATCAGAATTTAATTTGCAGATAAATGAATTGAAATATACTTTTTAAATGTTTATTTATTTTTGAGAGGGGGCAGGGCAGAGAGGGAGGGGGGGGAGAGGGAGAGAGAGACACACACAGAATTTGAAGCAGGCTCCAGGCTCTGAGCTGTCAGCACAGAGCCTGACATGGGGCTCAAACCCACAAACGGTGAGATCATGACCTGAGCCAAAATCATACACTTAACCTATTGAGCCACCCAGGTGGCCCAAAATCAACTTTTTAATTATATCCCAAATTATATCAGACTTTTACATGCAAATGGTCTGATCACATGAAAAACAGTTGGCATTGTAAAGAAAAAAAATGAACTGATAGAGAAAACAAAGGTTTTCTTTGGGTGGGTTATTAGAGGCAGGAGTTTCCAAAGTTCGTCAGTCTGCTATCTAGTGGAGAAATTGTATGTTTCAATTCTCTGGATGAATTTTGCTTTCTCTCACCAAGCTTCAGTATATATGCATATTCATTTCAAACACTGACAATGTTCAGATTTTCTTCATCCATTTAAGGGAAACTCAGAATGTTTCAACATCCTCGATGCAGTGCTATGGGATCCTGACATAGAGGGCTTAGCCCAAAACTAAAGGACCAGAGATCCAGGACCACAGCCTGCAGTCAGACTGTGGTTTGCGCTATATCCAAATACAGGTTTCAGCCAACAAGCTGCACTGCTTCTCTTTTTTTTTTTTTTTAAACAAACATAGATTTCCAAAATAGGGCAGAAAATTTCAGCCTCACAAAGCTGCCTTTTATGCAATGATTCAAATGGGCATATTCTGCCACCTTGTGCCCAAAAGGAAAACATCGCTCCAGGCTCTGGCATTTATGTCAATGCTGGCTCCTCCAACCTCACCCTCCTAGATCTCTCTGCTTATCAATATCTACCTTGATTTCACAGCCAGAGTTAATCTGTTCTTGGCAATCTATCTAGTCAGAGCAATATGTCTGATTGTTTGGCAAAACATTCAGCTCCATGATAAAACACTTGCTGAATGACTACATTTCACAAAATTCCACGGGAATCAAAAGGAGAGAAGAGATGAGATGCTCCCGGCCCTTAGTAAGGCTATCATTTAGTCAAGGAGAAAGGCATTCAAAAGAGACAAGGTGACTGTGGTACATTCAGTAATAAAAATATAAATACCGAGATTATAGGAGTTCTGAGGGAAAAGATGAACTCGAGCTGAAGGTAGAGCAAAAACATAATAAAATCCATTTTCCTTAAGGTATTACACATTCAGAGAGGCTGCAGACAGTTCCAACCGGCAAATGAGGGCCTGACAGTCAATGACATTAAATGTACTACATGTATTTTAGAGCTTAAGAAAGATCACTGCAGCTAGAGGATGGGGAGTGGCAGGGGGGTGGGAGACATAGGGAGAATTGGAAGGTAGAAGACTAGCAGTAAGAATACTCAAGGGTTAGGGGCACCTGGGTGGCTCAGTTGGTTGAGAGTGTCTGACTCTTGATTTCAGCTCAGGCCATGATCTCATGGTTTGTGAGTTCAAGCCCTGTGTCAGGCTCTATGCTGACACTGTGGAGCCTGCTTGGGATTCTCTGCTTCCCTCTCTCTGCCCCTCCCCTGCTTACTCACTCTCTCTGTCAAAAATAAACATTAAAAAATTAAAAAAAAAAAAGAATACCCAAGGGTTATTGCTGTAATTCAGAAGAAACATAACATCGTCTCCTCACTCAGTGTTTAGTACCTGCTTTGAACTAAGTAGGTACTCAAGATGGCAACAGTTTCAAAGACACTACGATGCTTTCACAGAAGCCCGTGTTTCAAAAACAACTTCCGATAAGGCAAACTCTGCTAGTCAAGATATTAATACTTGGAATCATGGGTGTTAAGATATAATATTAGACAGTCCAAAGGAAAAGGAGAAGAAACAGATGGGTCTGGATAAAAGTCATGGAAAGGGGAATTGAAAACAGAATGGGAAATGGGGAATAAAAGTTCAGAAAAAAACTTACTGAGGAAATCTGGAAAGGAAGGAGAACTCCTTGTAATCTCAAGGCTAGAAACCCAGATGAGGAAAAACTAAAAATGATGAGTGAGTTAACACAATATCTGTAAGAAAATCTACATGAAATTATGTGGTTTTGACTTTAGATAATAGTCAAATGGACTATTGTATTAAATGGACAATACTTTATTAATTTATGGGGACAGTTCAGAATAGTATGTACAGTCCCTACTTATATTGAATTTTAAGTAGATTTTTACTTTTGTTAGATTAATAGATCAGTAATAGAATTTAAACAACTTTTGTTTTACAATTTTTATTTAAAACAATAAGATAGAGAAGCCTCTGAAAGATCTCAGAGAGACAAAGAAAGATGAAATAATGTAAAGAAAACTGCTAATGAAAATAAGAATATAGCACTGGGTAGAGAGATATTTAAAATGTAAGATGATAACAAAAACAATTATATAAATATAAATTAGAACACTTCTCTGAAGTAGTCCCTTCTGGAAACATATAAATCCTGAAAAATCTTAAAACCTGAATCTATTATTAACCGTGAAAGAAATTGGAAAGTGTTATCAAAGAATTAGCTCTCAAAAAATCCTCATTGCCAAATGGTTTTGCTAGTATATCCTCTCATATTTTCAATGAATAGATGATTGTCATGATGCATGCACACGCACTGTTTGGGAAGTAATGGAAAAGATGGTAAACCGTCCACTTCATTTTATAAAGCCAAAATGACTTTGTTATCAAACTCTTTAAAAAAATCAACCAAATAAGAAAACTGTAAGGCAAACGTGACTTAGGAACACAGGAAAAGTACTTTAAAAATTTGTTTTACCCTTTTTAATTTGAGTATAGTTAACACACAATGTTACAATAGCCTGAGGTATACAACTTAGTGATTTGAGAAGTTTATATGTTATGTTTTGTTCACCACAAGAGCAGTTACCATCTGTCCTGTTACATTGCTATTACAATATCCTTGACTGTATTCCTTATATGCTGTGCCTTTTATTCCCATGACTTATTCATTCCACAACTGGAAGCCTGTTATCTCCCACTCTCCCTCACTTATTTTGACCAACCCCTCACCCTCCTTGCCTCTGGCAACCATCAGTTTGTTTCGGTATTCATAGGTCTGATTCTGCTTTTTGTTTGTTTATTCATTTGTATTTTTTTTCTTTTTACATTCCACTTGGAGGTGGAATTATATGGTATTTGTCTTTTTCAGTCTAACTTACTTAACTTAGTGTAATACCCTCTAGGTCCAGTCTTGTTGTCTCAACTGGTATGATCTCATCCTTTTGTACGGCTGTGTAATATTTAACTCTGTGTGTGTACCTATATATATACAGATAGATATACCACATTTTCCTTATTTGTGTGTCTATTGATGAACACTTAAGTTTCTTCTATGCCGTGGCTATTATTATAATGCTTCAATAAACATAGAGGTGTATTTTCATTTTCTTTTAATTTTTTAACTTATTTATTTATTTTGAGAGACAGAGAGAGTGAGAGGGGGAGGGGGAGAAAGCGGGAGAAAGAGAGAATCCCAAGCAGGCTCCATGCTGTCAGTGTGGAGCCCGACATGGGGCTTGAACTCAGGAAATGAGAGATCATGACCTGAACTGAAACCAAGAATTGGTTGCTTAACAGAATGAGCCACCTAGGTGCCCAAATAAATATTTAATATTAAAATATTAATAATTAATACAATAAAATTTAATTATACATCACATCAGTAACTCCACTCCCATAAAAAAAACAATGACATTGTCATTTATTCAACAAATATTTGAGTTGGGTTGAACTCAGTTCAGATCTGTTGACTGTCTACTATGTGCCATACACTGTCACAGGTGTCATAGGATGCCCTCACAGAACTTACATTCCAATGGAAGAAAGACAAGCAGTATGCAGATAAAAAGAAAAGATAAAATATGTTAGATTGTGATAAACGTAGAAAAAGTAAAGCAGGGAAGGATGATAGGAATTATAATTTTAAATTGGATGGTCTGAGAAGGCTGCACGGAGGTGACATTTAAACAGAATCCAGAGGAAGAGGAAGAAGCTCGCTATGTAGATATGAAGGAAAGAAGCATTCCAGGCAGAATTAATAGCAAGTAGAAAGGCCCTGAGCCAGCATCTCATTTGATGTACTAAGAAAAACAAACATGATTTGGGTGGATGTGCAAATGGGCAGTAGCAGAAGATCAAGTCAAAGCAATGGAAGCATAAAAGACAGAGCCTTGTAGACTAAGGAATACAATGGAAATCCATCTAAAGATTGTAAGCAAAAAGTGGATGGCCAGACTATCTTAAAAGGATGACTCTGGTTACTGTGTTGGAGAACAGAATGTAGTCTGCTAAAGGTAGAAGCAGGGTAAGGTCTGAAGGCTGTTCTAATAATCTAGATAAAGGAGGTGGCGAGAAGTGGTCAGATTCTATGTGTGTGCTGAAATAGACAAAATTTACTGATTACTGGATATGAAGTTTTAAAAGAAAGAAAAAGGGCACAAGTGACTTTAAATTTTTGGACTGAGAAACTGGTAAAATGCAAAATGCCACTCTAAAATACTCAACACCAATTTCTGATTTTCAAATTATTAGTAAACAAGGAATACCAGGAAGTAATATACTCCTAAATAGGATAAAGAATGTATATCTTAAAAACAACTAATTTTATGAATAATGGTGAAATACCAGTGGCATTCAAATTTAATTTTAAAAACCAAAAAAGGGTTTATTGGAGCACCTGGGTGGCTCGGTTGGTTTGGGGTCAGGTCATGATCTCACAGTTCATGAGTTTGAGCCCCATGTTGAGCTCCAGGCTTGCAGCATGGAGCCTGCTTGGGATTCTCTCTCTCTCTCCCTCTCTCTCTGTCCCTCCCCCATTCGCTCTGTCTCTCAAAATAAATACACTTAAAAAAAAAAGAAAAACCAAAAAGAGTTTATAATGGAGAAAATCCAGAAAATATTAAATATCCTTCATTAGTAAATTGAAAAAATTGTGGTAGGAATACACAATGAAATTTTTTAATGGTTTAAAAATATTTCGTCCTGTGGTGAAAGGACACAATGAGTTAACAGAATAAGATACCAAACAGAATACTAACTATGATACCAGTTTTCTTGAAATGTATGTAAATGTATACATGCAAAAAGGACTAGAAGGGAAACTATGTTGATGCCTGTGTGATTTTTCCTTTATGTTTTTCTACATTCTTCATAAGTTTATATATTAAATTTTTCTTTTCTTTTATGATCAGAAAAACTATAAACATTATTTTGACAAAGAAATACATGCAAACTGATTTAAGACTTACTCTCACATGTTTTTAGTAAGGGATAGTTGAACAAGCTAGAGTAAACTGAAATACTAAATTCTCATCATCTACTCAAAACTACATCATCCCTGTAGGACCATATATTGGAGAGTCAGAGTGGACACTCATTTCCATTGGCCACAGGGAGGCTGGGGAGTTCAGAGGGGGGCTTTTGCACCCGCATTCTCCATCTTCAATGATCCCTCACTCTCGCACCTCTTGTTATAAAACATGTTTGTTCAACTGAGGGGACTTCCCTGGAAGAGGGTCATTTTTTTCAACAGTCTGGGTCTCTGTAAAGAGAGAACTCAACACTAAATGGGTCCCAAAAGCCAACTCTGTAGAACACTACAGACTCATGGATTATTGTTTACAAAGTCTGCTAACTGAAAATCCTATTAACAGGGGGATAATCTCCTGGAACCCAAACCTTTGGGAAACATAAGGCAGCAAACACATCTCAAATCAGCCCATTGTGACCTTCTGCTCCTTTTGCACTTTCATCTTTTGCTTCTTTGGTTCCTTCTTCATTTCCTTGTTACACTTTCTGTTCTGCCTTTTACAGAGACTGATTTCTATGTGACCTGACGACTTTCCATAGCTCTACAGCCACCATATTACTTTCCACATGGTGGTTAACTAAGGAAGCCACAGCTACACATTGGGAACAAGTTCTGTTTCACAAGAGCTTGTTTAAGGATCCATGTTTAAAGAGTGTTTTGTCAGTTGACTTAAAGAAAACAATTTTTTAAAATATTTTTATTTATTTTTGAGAGAGCGCAAGCCAGGGAGGGGTAGAGAGAAAGGGGCAGAGGATCTAAAGTGGGCTCTGCGCTGAGAGCAGCCAGCCCGATGTGGGGCTTGAAGCCATGAACTGCAAGACTGTGACCTGAGCTGAAGTTGGATGCTCAACCTACTGAGCCACCCAGGTGTCCCTGCAAGTTGACTTTAAATCTTATTTTCATTATTTGTTGATAGAGATAATCCACAAGACATGCTATCTCATCAGTATAGACTGAAACCATTCCCACAATGCCATATTAATATAGAGGAAGATCGGGGCACCTGGGTGGCTCAGTCGGTTAAGCGTCCAACTTCAGCTCAGGTCATGATCTCACACTTCATGAGTTTGAGCCCCGCATCGGGCTCTGTGCTGACAGCTCAGAGCCTGGAGCCTGCTTCGGATTCTGTGTCTCCCTCTCTCTCTGCCACTCCCCTGTTCATGCTCTGTCTCTCTGTGTCTCAAAAATAAATAAAATATATTTAAAATATATAAAAATAAAAACATTTGTTTTATTTTATAAAAATAAAAACATTTAAAATATATATAGAGAGAGAGAGGAAGATCTGGACTGGCCACAGACCTGGAGGAGACCTAGGAAGCTGATTTGAGGGTCACTGGGAAGATGCTCATGCTGGTGATTCCAAACTTTGGTTGTATTAGAATCACTTGAGGAATATGTTTTTAAAAATGAAAATTCTGGGGCGCCTGGGTGGCGCAGTCGGTTAAGCGTCCGACTTCAGCCAGGTCACGATCTCGCGGTCCGTGAGTTCGAGCCCCGCGTCAGGCTCTGGGCTGATAGCTCAGAGCCTGGAGCCTGTTTCCGATTCTGTGTCTCCCTCTCTCTCTGCCCCTCCCCCGTTCATGCTCTGTCTCTCTCTGTCCCAAAAATAAATAAACGTTGAAAAAAAAAAATTTAAAAATGAAAATTCTGGGGCACCTGGGCAGCTCAATGGGTTAATCCTCTGACTTCAGCTCATGTCATGATCTCACTGTTCCTGAGTTCGAGCCTCATGTAGGGCTCTGTGTTGACAGCTCAGAGCCTGGAATCTGTTTCAGATTCTGTGTCTCCCTCTTTCTCAATCTCTCTCTCTCTCTCTCTCTCTCTCTCTGTGTGTGTGTGTGTCCCTCCCTTGCTCATGTTCTCTCTCTCTCTCAAAAATAAATAAACATTAAAAAAATTTTGAATTGGAAATCCTCAGGTCCCATCCATGACCTTATATCACAAATACTACTCTAGTCACTAATGCAGTGTTTCTAAGATTGACTCCAGACTATTGACTCAGAATCACCTCTTTGCTGAAACTACAGCTGCCTTTTTTCACATACTACATTTGGGGTTTCAGCATATATAGAACTACCTTATTCTTTTTATGTAGTTGCATATAATTTCAGTGCTTGTATTTACTGTCATTTTTTTAACCAAACCCTATTGATGAACATGTACATAGTTCTTAGTTTAATCATTATTAAAACCAGTATTAGAGTAAACATCTTTGAATATATATCTTGGGGTATAACAGGAAGGTAAATTCTAGCAGTGGCAAACCTATTTTAGTAGCACAGATACAAAGATGCAATATCAAGTTGCATATGCCTAAAACCAGGTGTTTAGAGCAGGTAGGTAAATACTGCACTTCACATAAATTTGCCTGTGCAACACTTCATTCCATACACAATATGCCCCCAGGTCAGTTAATGCCAAACCCTGGTGGTAGACTAGGTCCAAAGTAATCATCTGAAGATCTTTAAGATAAAGCAGAATCTCTGGAGGCCCATCTCCAAAGAGTCTGATTCCAGTCTCAGGTGGATGTCAGGAATCAATCCATAGTTGAAGAAAACTCCTAGGTGATACTAATTAACGGACAGCCAGGTTTGAGAATCAAGAGCCTCTAAAGTTGAAAACCAGAAAGCAGTCACTAGATGGCAACCTCATTCACCTTTTTTTAAGTACTTTGTTTATAAAATTAAGCAGAACCCTTGAGAGAAAGAGTCTTTTATCTTCTCATTCATGTTTAAATTTGCAGACATCTCCCCACAGTAAGTTATTTTTTAAAATACACAAGGAGGTGCCTCTCTTTAATAATGCTCATATCCCATTGCCTTTGAATATCATAATCAAAAAACAAGGGCTCTTTTGTATGAATAATAATCCCCCTGGAAACTTTTAATCTAGCTTTCATTTGCACACATCTCTCCTATAAAACCCTGAAATTCTTGCTTCCTAAAATAATAGCTGGAATTTATCTTAACAAAAATATCTTTTCTTTCTTACTAATGTCTGGATCTCATTAAAGTCAAAGACCAGCTGTGCTCTGTTTTGTGAGGCTCAAGTTCCTAACACTTTGCCTGCCATTCTCTTTCCAACTGGGCCTAGAATTCCCTGGAAGGAATGACCTGAGAAGTCATCTATCCGAGTGCTTACCAAAAGCAGGATTACTTTCTTTTATCTCTGATAGTTGGTCATTTTGCCATTGTTTAAATAATTAAACTAACAAAGAACTCACCACCTTGCACTTCTAGTTTTAGGCAACATGATTCATTCTTTTTTCTACAAGGCATCTTTCATGTTCTCTACCCTTTTTCCTCAACTACTTAAACATTTTTCAATTACCTTTCATGTGACCTGTCACCATGTTTGTCATCTCCAATTAGTTGGGCACAATGCCCACATGGCATCCACACATCTCAGCATACAATGTGACAATTACCTCCTTTATTCTGGCCACTCCTGTTAATATAGATTCTGTAGCATATACAAGATGCCTATGTCAGTGCTTGTCCCAGAATACAAGCTGATTTCATACTGGTTTCCTTTGCTTCTTACTTAATTTCTAATCATGTACTACCCTTCTGTTTGTTGTTTGCTTTTTCCATAAGAACCAATATTAGACCAGTATTGCCCTTTATACTATATTATGTAATTTATTTTCTGAATCAAAATGCATTGTGTAATATTTATGATAACTATTTTATCAACATTTTTTGAATCTTATTTTTATGATTAACTATGACTGACAGTTCTTTTAGATGCAAATGTTCAGGAGCAAGAATTTCCTGACCCCTTCAAAGGTCCTTCTAGCTGGACTAAGATCACATTGACAGCAGAAAGTCAAATTTAATTTCATATGCATGAGGAATCCACACAGACATGGAAATTCCAAAGACAGTCAGGCAACCTGAGGTATGGGGGTAGGGATCTGGGACTTCAAAGGGAAGGAATGCAATTCACAGGAAGATGAAAAAGAGTAAATGTTTGGTAAACAAATGTTTGCTGGATCATTGAGAAACAATGGAACAAGAAGGACTTTGATCAAACAGGCATACCTAGGTTACTCCCTATCTACCATACCTAGTTCATAACATATTGTAGTTATCTATGGTGATAGCTCTCTTCCTGAAACAGGTCCTCTATCTAAATTCTTTTTAGGCAGTTGAGGGGGAAGTAAAGACTTTTTCCTGATTCTGCTGGGTCTTGATTATATTTTAACTAAAAATAATCTTCATGGCCCATCTATGGGGCCACTTGCCCTTGGTCTTTACACAAATATATTATTACCTTTTAACATTCATCTCAGCTATTTGTAGCAATTTTGAACAAGGCAGAAGCTAGGATAGTGCCCTTGTTGCATGCTAATATTGGCTCCTGTGAGCTCTTCAGCATTTTCTAAATCCATAAAACCAGTAATGCTATTAAAATTAGACTGGCAAAAAAAAAAAATAATAGAATAGCAAAATCAGAATAGTGACAAAGATCTTAATAGAGTCTTCACCAAGGAAGATATAAAAGTGGATGGGGCGCCTGGGTGGCGCAGTCGGTTAAGCATCCAACTTCAGCCAGGTCACGATCTCGCGGTCCGTGAGTTCGAGCCCCGCGTCGGGCTCTGGGCTGATGGCTCAGAGCCTGGAGCCTGTTTCCGATTCTGTGTCTCCCTCTCTCTCTGCCCCTCCCCCGTTCATGCTCTGTCTCTCTCTGTCACAAAAATAAATAAAAGTTGAAAAAAAAATTAAAAAAAAATAATAAAATAAATGAAAAAAAAAGTGGAAAATAAGCATATGAAAAGATGTTCCATACCATAAGGCATTAAGAAATGAGAATTAAAACAATGAAATACCACCACACACCAAATAGAATGGCCAAATGGCCAACATTTGGAACACTGACAATACCAAATGCTGGCCAGGATGTGGAGCTACAGGAATTCTCATATATACTGCTGACAGAAATGCAAAATGGTACAGCCACTTTGGAAGACAGTTTGGCAGTATCTTATGAAATTAAATGTACTCATTATATCATCCAGCAATCACTGTCTTTGGTGTTTGCCCAAACACAAAAGCCAGGGATGTTGATAGCAGCTTTATTCATAATTGCCAAAACTCGGAAACAACCAAAATGTCCTTCAGTAGGTGAATGAATAAATAAGTGGTATTACACCCAGACAATATAATATTATTTATCACTAAAAAGAAATGAGCTATCAAGCCATGAAAAGATATGCAGGAAACTTAAGTTCATATTACTAAGTGAAAGAAGCCAATCTGAAATGGCTACATATTATATGATCCCAGTTATATGACATTCTAGAAAAGGCAAAACTATGGAAACAATAAAAAGATCAACGGAGGAGAGGGATGGATATGCAGAACAAACAGGATTTTTAGGGCAGTGAAAATACTCTGTATGATGTTATAATTATGGATATATGTCATCATGCATTTGTCAACACCCACTAAAATGTACAACACCAAGGGTGAACCCAAAGGTAAACTATGGACTTTGAGTGATTATGATGTGTCAATGTAAATTCATTCTTGGTAACAAATGTGCCATTTTGATACTGGGAGATAATGGAGGAGGCAATGCACCTTCCTCTCAATTGTGCTGTGAGCCTAAAACTACTCTTAAAAGTAATAATAGATGATTTTCACTTCTGAGAAGATGGAGTACAGGTACTTTCCCCTATTCCTCCCATTTAGTACAACTTAAAATCCCTGGATATATATGTAAAACAAACCAAACAAAACTCTGAAGAGTGGAGAGAATTAGGTAGACTGGCCAGGAACCATGGGATCCAAGGAATGACAAGGTTTTAAGTTCCTTGGGTTATATATTTTTTGCCTCCTGTATCTCAGACTTGGAGCTGGAGATATTGGCAACCCAAAAATGCCAACCATAGTAGACAAAAAATAAAAAATAAACCCTAACAAAAGCCTGCACTCTTTAGTCAAAGAAACAGGAATGGGGCAATCTAGTGAGACTAAACATTTTATATAATAATTACTCTACTTCTGCCAAACGCCACAGAAAAACCTGTGGCCCCATTCCCACCGATGCAAGCCAAGGCTGAGTGGGGAGCCAAGACGTCCCCCCTGGAGAGTCTATAACAAGGTGCCCCATGCCCCCCACCTTCACTACTGGCATGGTGTCAGAGAAAGCTAAGAAGGAAACTGAGACTTTCACTTCAGCCAGCCTGTGAGGAGCTTCCCCTTTGGTATCACTGGAGACCATGTGGGAAGAATGGATCCAGCATCTCTCTAATGAAGGGTTGTCAGAGAACATCTAGTGGAGAGTTAGGACTTTCTCCACTACCTAGTGGTAATGATGCCACCTACCTATGGTGCCAGTGGGGAACACATAGGAAACCATAAATCTCATTGCCTGGAGTAATGTGGAGACACACACATGTGTGAGCACGCATGCACGCGCGCACACACACGCACACACACACACACACACACTAGATGTTAACAGAACCCATGTGGGAAACCCGGGCTTCTACCTTCACCTGGCCCTGATGAGTCAGAGCATACCCCTCCTCTGTTGGAGTGGAGTCATCGAAAGTCACCTAAAACAGAAGTTAAATGAGATCCAGAGTCTCATAATTTATTATAAAATTTACTATCCAGGACTCAACTGAAAATCAGTCATCATACAAAGAAACAGGAAGATCTCGAATTGAATGAAAGAAGACAATCAGTAGATGCCAACATAGAGATGACAAAGATGTTAGCATTACCTAACAAATAATCTTAAATAGCAACCATCATAAAATTCTTCAATGAGCAATTTATAAACATTTTCCAAACAAATGAAAGAAAGTCTCAGAAAAGAAACAGAAATATAAAGAAACAAATGAAATTTTAGAACTGAAAAATATAATAACCGAAAAAAACTCAGTGGATGAGTTCAATACAAGTTTGGAAGGGACAAAGAAAAGAATCAGTGAACCAGTGAATTAATTACTTAATTCACTGAATTAAGAACCAGTGAATTAAATAGAAATTACCCAATCTCAATACAAAGAGAAAATAGGCTAAAAAAGCAAAGCAAAACAAAACAAAAACAGAGTCTCAGGGACCAGTGGGACTATATTAAAAGATCTGACATTTGTGTCATGGAAGTCCAAGAAGGAGAGGAAAAAGAGGGCAGGGCTGGAAAAGTACATGAAGAAATAATGGTCAAAAACTTTTCAAATTTAGCAAAAGACAAACCTACAGATTCATAAAGCTGAGTGAACTCCCAACAGGATAAACCACAAAAACATAAAGCAAGCTAGAAAGATCATACAAGTACCTCTTTTCCAAGTGAACAGAGTGAAAGAATGTGATACACCCAAATAGCCTTATTCTTCTTAAGGTCTAGAGTAAACTTCCCAGTTAATGGAGGATTTTTTTTTCCTGATCTAACTAGAAAGTAGGCTGAACCTGTCATGAAAATGTCATTGCATTTGCCTAGGAGTCAATTTTCATGTGAGGTACTTTTTGGAAAGCCTAAAAGGACATACAATGAGGTGTTCTTATACCTTGGTTGTTTTTGTCTGGTTGCTAATAAATGCTTAAATATGTGGCGAATTCTATCTTAGATTGTTTTCCCTGTAATATAGTACTATGGTAGCAAGTTTCTGGAGAAGGAGTCCTGTAACTCCCAGCCACTCCTAGCTATTGGAGACTATCAGTACTTAGAAAAACTTGAAAATTATAACTAACTGAATGACGTAGGTCATTCACTATATGGTACCAAGCATACTTATTATAGGAAGCAGCCTAAATAATTTGACTATTTTTTATAGGTTATATACATGGAATATATTAAGCTAATCTTCTTTATTTAATTACAATTTATTGCTGTCAGCAAATGGTTCAATAAGAAAAGTCATATCATGTGATTTAGATGGGGAAGGGATAGGATGTATACATCAAATACTAAGAGTAGGGCTTAATTCTTAAATATTTGGAAAGGAATTAGGAACATATACTCTTGAGTAGAGACCCCTCTAAGAATGTGAAATAAATAAATGATAGGAACCAAATGAAAACTGAAAACTGTGAAAAAACATGTATATTTGATTCATCAAGAAAATATATCAATAGGTATCATCAACCACCTTAAAACTTATGGGCTCAAAATAACAACCATTTTATTTAGCTCATAGACCTTTGGTTTGGCTAGGTGCCTCTTTTAGACTGGACTGCTCAACTGCTTTCTTCTGGGTTCTCTCATGTCACTGTGGTAAGCTGGCTTGTGGCTTAGGGTTGGATAATCTAGTACAGACTCGTTCATGTGTCTGGTATTTGGCAGGCAATATTGCTCAGTTCTCTTTCTCATGGCCCTATATCCTCCAGCAGGCTACCTCTGCCTCATTCTCCTGATAATCTTACATGTAAGCCCTTTCCAATGCCCTGCTTGCCTCATGGTTGCTAATGACTCATTGGCAAAAGCAAATCACAAAGTCAAGCCCTGAGACACACAACTTCTCAAGTAACAACTACCGAACTCACTGATGTTGTGGTTAAAAAGGGGGAAATATTGTAGCCATTTTTTCATCAGCCTTGAAAAGAGTGTGCCAACTTGTGCCACCATGAATATTATACCAAGCTATGTCAATCTCTGTCTACTTAGTAAATAATTTTTTTGCCATGGAGAAATGGCTTTCATTTCCTATAGTCCAATACTATGTATAAATTAATTTTGAAAGGCTTTGTGATTCAGACTTGAATAAAAGGACAAAAACCATATGATAATCTCACTAGATACAGAAAAAGCATTTGGCAAAGTACAAAATCAACTCACAATTAAAAAACTCTAAACAAAGTAGGATTAGAGAGAATATACCTCAACATAATACATGCCATATGTGAAAAACCCACAGCTAATGTCATATTAAAAGGTGAAAACTGAGAATTCTTCTAAGATCAGGAATAAGACAAGGATGTCTACTCTCACTACTTTTATTCAGCATTGTACTGGAAGTCCTAGCCACAGCAATCAGATAAGTAAAAGAAATAAAGGGCATCAAAATTGGTAAGAAACAACTAAAACTTTTAATATCTGCAGATGACATAATACCATATACAGAAAACCCTAAAGATGCCACCAAAAGACTACTAGAACTGACTAATGAAATCAGGTTACAGGATACAAAATTGATATACAGAAACCTGTTGCATTTCCATGCACTAATAATGAAGTATCAGAAAAAGAAATGAAGAAAACAATCTCACTTGCACTTGTACCAAAAAGAATAAAATCCTTAGGAATAAACCTAACCAAGGAGGTGAAAGAACTGTACTCTCAAAACTATAAAACATTGATGAAAGAAATTGAAGATGACACAAACAAATGGAAAGATATTCCATGCTCATGGATTTGAAGAACCAAATTGTTAAAACATCCATTCTACCCAAAGATATCTACAGATTTAATGCATCTTTATTAAAATACCAATAGCATTTTTCACAGAACTAAAACAAGGAATACTAAAATTTGTATGGAACCACAAAGCAATCTTGAGAAAGAACCAAGTCGGAGGTATCACCATCTCAGATTTCAAGACACACTACAAAGCTATAGTAATCAAAACAGTATGCTACCAGCACAAAAATACACACACAGATCAATGGGACTGAATAGAGTCCAGAAATAAATCTACACTTACATGGTCAATTAATTTATGACAAAAGAGGCAAGAATATACAATGAGGAAAAGACAATGTCTTCAACAAATGGTTCTGGGAAAACTGGACAACTACATATAAAAGAATGAACCTGGTCCATTTCCTTACACCATACACAAAAATAAACTCAAAATGGATTAAATTCTTAAATATGAGACCTGAAACCATAAAACTCCTAGAAGAGAATACAGGCAGTAATCTCTTTGACATCAAGCTTTGTGACATTTTTCTAGATATGTTTTCTAAGGCAGGGGAAACAAAAGCAAAAATAAACTGTTGGGATGACACCAAAATAAAAAGCTTTTGCATAGTAAAGGAAACCATCAACAAGACAAAAAGATAACCTACTGAACGGGAGAAGATATTTGCAAGTGATGTATCTGATTAATATATCTGGGTTAATATCCAAAATATATAAAGAACTCATATAACTCAACACCAAAAACAAAACCAAAAAACAAAAACAAAAACAAAATTCCACCCAGATAATCCAATTAAAACTGGGTAGAGGAATTGAGTAGACAGTTTTTCAAGAAAGACATACAGATGGCCAACAGACAAATGAAAAGATGCTCAACATCACTAACCATCAGAGAAATGCAAATCAAATCACTTTACTAAAAATCAAAAAGACAAGAAAATGGCTAAATCAAAAGACAAGAAATAACAAGTGTTGATGAGGATGTGGAGAAAAAAGAACTCTCAAGCACTGTTGGTGGGAATGCAAATTGGTACAACCAGCGTGGAAAGCAGTATAGAATTTTCTCACAAAATTAAAAATAGAATTACCACATGATCCAGTAATTCCACTACTGGATATTTACCCAAAGAAATGGAAACACTAATTTGAAAGGATATAATACCCCTGTGTTTGTTGTAGCATTATATATAATAGCCAAGATATGGAAGCAACCCAAGCATTCACTGATAGATGAATGGATAAAGAGGATGTGATATGTACATACAATGGAATATTACTCATCATGTGACAACATAATGGGCATAAAGGGTATTATGCTTAGTTAAATAACTCAGACAAAGAAAGACAAATACCATATAATATCACTCTTATGTGGAATTTTAGAAACAAAACAAATGAACAAAGAAAAAGAAGGTAAACAAATTAGAAAAGACTTTTATATACAGAGAACAAACTAGTGGTTACCAGAGGGGAAGTGGGTGAGGGGATAGGTAAAATACATAAAGAGGATTAAGACTACACTTACTGTGTTGAGCACTGAATCATGTATGGAAATGTTGAAAGAATCCTTGCTTGTACACTTGAAACTAACAAAGAACTGTATGTTAGTTATATTTCAATTAACAATTTTTTAATGTAAAAAAGTATAGCATTATGAATTTCATTCATTTATTCAACAAATATTTATTGAGAGCCAAAAAGATATCAGACATTGAAGGTAAGCAAAAAATCCTGCCTTTAGGAGCTTAAGATCTAGGGTAGATACAGGACATAAATAAGTTAAATAGATAAAAATGTATAGTATGCTCTATAGTGATAAATACTAAGAAAAAAACTAAATCAGGAAAGAAGGTTAGGAATATGTGGGAAAAGTAACATTTTACACAGAGTAGTAAGGAAAATTCTCGGTGAAAAAGTAACTTTTGACTAAAAAAATGAAGGAAGTCAGGAAGTAAGCCGAGATGAACACTGCTGGCAGAGGGAACAGCAAATACAAAGGATTTGTGCTACAAATCCTACAAAGCAGGATTGTGCTTGCCTAGCATGTTTGAGGAACATCAAATATGACTTATACGGCTGGTGAAAAGACAGTAGTCAGAGATGAGGTCAGAGAGATAATGAACTTGGGGCAGGAAAGTGCCAAAATATAACATTGTATATAGCTCATAGAAAGTACTTTGGCTTCCACTCTGAGTGGAATGGAAAGCCATCAGAGTGAGCAGCAAAGCACCATCACTGGGACCTATGTTTTAAAAGGATTGCTTGGCTGTTGGGTAGAGACTGGTGAAAAGGCAGAAGCAGTGAGACAGGTTAGGAGGCTATTGGGACAATCTAGACAAGAGGTGATAATGGCTTGGAGCAGTAGTGAGTGAAGTATTTGGATTCAGGGTGTATTCTGAAAGTAGAGAGGACAGAATTTGCTAGTTGATGGGATCTGGAAGATGAAAGACAGAAAAGACTCAACAATGACTCTAAGGTCTTTAGCCCAGGCAACGGAAAAATGGAGCTGCACTTCTGAGATGGGGAATTCTGTTGGAAGAGCAGGTTTGGAATAGTGAATATCAGATGATGAATTGAGTTTGAAGTATCTGTGGCAGAAGTAGTTTATGTCCTCTTGTCCACTCCACTGCATGACTGCCCAACTTTCAATTCCAGAACTTTACATCTTTTCCTGAACACAACATTCTTTTGCCACAGGAATCTGCTTTACCGTAGCAGAAGTCTTACACAGAGAGTCATGACACTGAGGCTTTTCTTTCCAGGAAGCAACTTTATTTGAGCTGGTACTGCTCAGTTGGGTTTGTACCTGAAGAACTGAGCCCTGAATGCCACATGGCTAGTTTTTTCTGCAATTTTTATTTTTTTTATCTTCCATATATGGTCACACACAAACATGTAGTCTGATTAAGTGGTCTCATGTTACAAGGTCGTGAGGGATATTGTCACGTACACATATAGCCAGGTTGCCTTGAGGTTTTTTGTTTTTTTTTTCTTTCCTTAGGGAGGGGACCCTACCACATTACCACAAAAAGTGTCTGGACATGCTAGGAAATTAATATTCTCCAGAGCAGGTGTCAACCAGTAACTGACAGGATTTGGGATATAAATACCTGAGCTCCCTCACCCCTTGGCTGGAATAAATGATGTTTGTGTTTCATACTGGTCCCCAGAATTCTCCCAGCACTCTGACCAGAGGGTAGTTGGTTTGATAATGAATCCTTTATTCGATTTCTTCATTTCTTTGTCTCACTTCCCCATTTCTTTACCTTTATCTTGCCTCTCTAAAATAAAACATAACAACAAAAATGCAACACCAAAAAATCTGTTAGTATTCAAATCCCTTCTGGTACAGCTGAAATAAGGACAATACCTATTAGACACCCAAAAGGCAATGTCATGGCAGTAGATGGACACTCAATCTCTGAGATTTATGAAATATCAGTCTAGGGATATAAATTTGGGAGTCATCAGCATATGGACAGTTTGGAAGTCATAAGACTGGATAAGATCATTAAGAGAGTGAGTAAAATAGAAAGAAAAGCAGTGTAAGAACAGGTTGGAACTTTTGGTCACACTAAACTTTATATGTAGGAGAACTGAGGAGGAACCAGCAAAAAATGCCAACAAGAAGCAGCCAGGGAAGTCAGAAGAAACTTAGGCAAATAAAGAAAATATTTCTAGGAATTAATATTACTAATTCCTGGGTCTCACTGCAGATCAAAAGAACCGGGATCTCTGTTGGTCCACACAGGAAGTTTGCATTTTTGAAGGCTTATCAGATATTCCTTATGCATAATAAGGCTCAAGAAATTCGAGTCTTAGAAACTCCTACTTTCTCTTTTTTGGGGAGTGGGGGTGGGAAGAAGGTTTGTGGTGTAGGTAGCATGGCACAGATAAGCTTTTACTCTCTCTCGGTAAGTTCACAACATTATAGGTGAGCGTTTATAATTGACTTCTCGAAAGCTCATCCTGCTACTTAAGCATATTGTGCCCTTGTAATCAGAGGTAATATATATGTGCAATTTTGCAACGTTTATTTATTTTTGGGACAGAGAGAGACAGGGCATGAACGGGGGAGGGTCAGAGAGAGAGGGAGACACAGAATCGGAAACAGGCTCCAGGCTCTGAGCCATCAGCCCAGAGCCTGACGCGGGGCTCGAACTAACGGACCGCGAGATCGTGACCTGGCTGAAGTCGGACGCTTAACCGACTGCACCACCCAGGCGCCCCTATATGTGCAATTTTGAATTAGCTAAATATGGATCTTTTTCTCTGTAGTTGAGGTTATCCTGAGTTGATAATGTTAGTTGCCAGGGGTTTCACATTCTTAAACTAGATCATTTACCCAAAACAAGGCTATAGAAAATTTTCTTTTTATTAAGATGTAACATCAGATAGCAAGATTTCAGCTTATTCTACTTCTACAGATAATTGTTTTACAATTATAACTAATAATTATACTAACAAGACTGATTTTTAAAAATTATCAGTATTTACATGTCCAAGTAAAATTTCCTTGTAGTTCTCTAAGTCATGCCACATTTGTGAAAATCTTTAGAAATACCTTCAGTATCCATGACAACTACATTTGACTAGCACATCTTCATTTTTTTAAGTAGTCTTGATTTTAGAATTACTAATACTGATACTAATAACAGTTAACACCTTTTCATGATTTCCATAAACTGAATGTGTACCCCCCAGATTCGTATGTTAAAACCTAACCCTCAATAAGATGGTTTTTGGAGGTGGGGCCTTTAAGAGGTGATTTGATCATAAAGACAGAGCCCTCATGATCAAGATTTAGTGCCTTTATAAATGAAAGCCTAGAGAACTACCTTGCCCCTCCTCCCATGTGAAGTTATAGGAAGACAGCTCTCTATGAACCAAGAAGCAGGCTGTCAGCAGACACTGAATCTGTTGGTGCCTTGATGTTGGACTTCCTGTCCTCCAGAACTGTGGTAAATAAACATTTGCTGTTTAGCCACCGGTCTATGGTACTTTTGTTATAGCGGCCCAAACAGACTAGATCAATGATTCTCATAAACTGAATCTATAGTGTGGTCTCAAGAAGGTTTGCAACAAAATGATATAAGTTTAATAAATGAACCTAACTACTTATAGGAGAAAATTCTCTAAAGGCGTGCTGTTATTAGTAGAATAACAAGACCATAGAATACCCCAAAGAGACAAAAGCAGTTACATAATTTGTACAAATGAAAATGCAGGGCCTCTTGCCCAGAAAGCAGGGGGAAGGTGCTGTTAAAGGTATTAAATTATAAAGCTGCTCAAGCACATGCTCTCCCGGAAAACACCAGTTCAAAGACAATCATTAATTTAAAGATGGCATCAACAGACTATGAAACCAAGTGCGGTCCTTTCTGAGTACAGGGTCTATGTGGCAGCACAGGTCACTCACCCAGGGAGCCCACCAGTCCATGCAGCCAGCCCTGCATAGATCACTGCTCTTCAGATACTATCAGCTTCCACTGATGCAAATAAAAGTTACAGACTGGGGCGCCTGGGTGGCGCAGTCGGTTAAGCGTCCGACTTCAGCCAGGTCACGATCTCGCGGTCCGTGGGTTCGAGCCCCGCGTCAGGCTCTGGGCTGATGGCTCAGAGCCTGGAGCCTGTTTCCGATTCTGTGTCTCCCTCTCTCTCTGCCCCTCCCCCGTTCATGCTCTGTCTCTCTCTGTCCCAAAAATGAATAAACGTTGAAAAAAAAAAAAAAAAAAAAAGTTACAGACTTTGTCTTTACCTCCTCTTTTAGATATAAAACTTCATGTATTTTTAATCTTTGGTTCCTTGTAGTAAAAGAATAAAAAGATTCAGGATGCAAAGAGGGGGTGTACTGGCTAAAGCACCAAAAAGCAAGACCTCTCCCATGGGGTGAGAGGCAAGGAACTACCTGGGGAAAGCACCTTCCCAGCTGCCTTACTGAGGCAGGCCAGTAAGTCCAGCACGGGGAAGTTTATTTTACCTCAAGTTCTGATAAAACAGCAACATTTCCACTTTGGGTGGGTTTTAGCAAACATTCTAAAGGCCACTTTATACAAAATTTCATGGAAACACAGTGGGACAAAACTAGCATCACCCCTACCCACTCTCCGTCCTACCCCATTTCCTATGCTTCCTGTGGCTGTCATGTCTAATTCAACAGACAACCGCAAAAATACTGGCTATTAAACAACCTAAGGGTAATTTATATTCTCATCATGTTCTAGGTTTTTGCTAAAATACACACGAGTGATTTAAGGAGTATACTAGCTGTGAAACTAAGTTTCTTTAATTCCCTGATGGCAATGCAGTTTCCTATGAGTGTTATCTTTTCAATGATACTTTTCTCCTGGGGTGGGGGGGGGGGGGTGGGGAGGAGGAGGCACACTTAGTTCTTAGTTCTTGTGTATCTGCTATATTCTTTATTATAGCACTAATCATGGGACTAATTACATATTGAATAGAGCTTAGTTACATATCATAGCTGGAGAAAAATGTGTAGAAACTATATATAAATATTCCCTTCTCCCCTCCTCCACAAATGCAGCCAATTTTAAACGTAAATCTTAATCATGATGAACTTTCCTAACTATTATAGTGTAGGATAATTTACACTGTTAAACTCAAATCTAGTATATGCCAGTGGTGGGAGTATTATAGTGCAGTTACTATGTTTCTAATTCATTAATTTCTAGGACCATTTATGGTATATCACAGATTTAGTTAAGTCATTTTAAGATATTTTCCGAAGTTCTCTTTTTAATGTTTTTTTTTTTTTTTGAGAGAGAGAGAGCACGCGCGCACGAGTGGGGGAGGGGCAGAGAGAGAGAGGGGTATAGAGGATCTGAAGTGAGCTCTGGGCTGACATCAGCAGGCCCAATGCAGGCCTCCAACAAACTGTGAGATCATAACTTAAGCCAAAGTTGGATGCTCAGCTGACTGAGCCACCCAGGTGCCCCTATTTTCTGAAATTCTTGAAAGAGTTTCAAGCTCTTTTTTTTTTTTTTAACGTTTATTCTTTTTTGAGAGACAGAGAGAGAAAGAGTGTGAGTGGGGGTGGGGGAGAGAGAGAGGGAGACACAGATCCAAATCAGGCTCCAGGCTCTGAACTGTCAGCACAGAGCCTGATGCAGGGCTCGAACTCACAAACTGCGAGATCTGAGCCAAAGTCAGAAGCTTAACCAGTGTCACCCAGGCGCCCAGACAGAGTTTCAAAACAAAACAAACTTTAACTGATATTAACCATTTAATAGTATTAAGAGAAAGTGAGGCTATCATAAAATCCATTTTTGAAATATCAGATATTCTTTCTACTTCTACAGAATTCTTCTGTCACTACTTCATTCATATTAATATTAATATTGAATTGAGGTTGTGCCAGCTATATTACCTCACAACTTAGGTCTAAGCAATACATAACAATATTTTTTTGTAGGGGAAATAGCAATTGCTAAAATAAAGTTTATATAATGCAATAGTATTTAGAATGACCTTGAGGAAGAAACTCTTAGACCAATGAGTTGAACTTTCCATGAAGCTTCTCAGACAAAAGAGAAGAAGGCAAATTAGTGAAGGAAGAAATTAGAACAGTAAGGACTAAGATTTCCCCAAAGTGAGCATGAGGTAAAAGATTTTCCAGTCACAATGAAAATAGAATTTGCTGACAAGGTCATGATCACATCAGACAGCTCACAACTGGGAACAAGGAATTTACAAAAAAACATTATTTATCTTTTACTATACAATTTGGAACGTTTCCAAGCTACATCTGGGAAATGCCCGCCTGCCCTTGACCATTATATTGCTCAATTTTTCCTCTTATAGCTCTCATTCATTTACCACACACATGCCACCTTAAGGGTAGTAAGGAGTTCACTTACATGAGGTATCTCACACAGCCTAGAAACCTCATAGAAGCAGAAAAGAATGGTGGCTTGCCAGAGGCCAGGGGAAGGGGGACATGGAGACTTGCTCTTTGATGGGTATAAAGTTTCAGTTATGCAAGGTAAGTTCTAGAGATCTGCTCTACAACATTGTGCCTGTTGTTATCAACACTATATTGTACACTTAAAAATGTGTTTAAAAGGGGAGCTCTCTTTTTTTTTCCAATATATGAAGTTTATTGTCAAATTGGTTTCCATACAACACCCAGTGCTCATCCCAAAAGGTGCCCTCCTCAATACCCATCACCCACCCTCCCCTCCCTCCCACCCCCCATCAACCCTCAGTTTGTTCTCAGTTTTTAAGAGTCTCTTATGCTTTGGATCTCTTCTACTCTAACCTCTTTTTTTTTTCTTCCCCTCCCCCATGGGTTTCTGTTAAGTTTCTTAGGATCCACATAAGAGTGAAACCATATGGTATCTGTCTTTCTCTGTATGGCTTATTTCACTTAGCATAACACTCTCCAGTTCCATCCATGTTGCTACAAAGGGCCATATTTCATTCTTTCTCATTGCCACGTAGTACTCCATTGTGTATATAAACCACAATTTCTTTATCCATTCATCAGTTGATGGACATTTAGGCTCTTTCCATAATTTGGCTATTGTTGAGAGTGCTGCTATAAACATTGGGGTACAAGTGCCCCTATGCATCAGTACTCCTGTATCCCTTGGGTAAATTCCTAGCAGTGCTATTGCTGGGTCATAGGGTAGGTCTATTTTTAATTTTCTGAGGAACCTCCACACTGTTTTCCAGAGTGGCTGCATCAATTTGCATTCCCACCAACAGTTCAAGAGGGTTCCCGTTTCTCCACATCCTCGCCAGCATCTATAGTCTCCTGATTTGTTCATTTTGGCCACTCTGACTGGCGTGAGGTGATATCTGAGCGTGGTTTTGATTTGTATTTCCCTGATGAGGAGCGACGTTGAGCATCTTTTCATGTGCCTGTTGGCCATCCGGATGTCTTCTTTAGAGAAGTGTCTATTCATGTTTTCTGCCCATTTCTTCACTGGGTTATTTGTTTTTCAGGTGTGGAGTTTGGTGAGCTCTTTATAGATTTTGGATACTAGCCCTTTGTCCGATATGTCATTTGCAAATATCTTTTCCCAGTCCGTTGGTTGCCTTTTAGTTTTGTTGGTTGTTTCCTTTGCTGTGCAGAAGCTTTTTATCTTCATAAGTTCCCAGTAGTTCATTTTTGCTTTTAATTCCCTTGCCTTTGGGGATGTGTCAAGTAAGAGATTGCTACAGCTGAGGTCAGAGAGGTCTTTTCCTGCTTTCTCCTCTAGGGTTTTGATGGTTTCCTGTCTCACATTCAGGTTAAAAGGGGAGATCTCATATTAAATATTCTTACTACATTTTTTAAAAGGTAGTAAGCAAGCACTTACATTTAATTCTAGACATATTTTACTCCTTTAACTGGTATAATTGATTCAGGTGATTCAGATGTTTGTCATTGGTAAGGCATTCCTTATTAAATGAACTGGAACATCTGTGTTCCTAATTTAATGCAAAAACTCCATGCCTTTCTGATCTTTGGGGCATGCCATTATTTTTGAGAAAGCCAACTGGGTGTTTGTACTGTAATCCAATTAACACACGTCCTCACACTATAGTTCAAAGCAGTAAACCTTCCCAGACAACCAAAAGACTTTATTCACAATACAATGAATGATTTTGAGTTCATCACTGACAGTGGGAAATGGCCTATGTACTGTTTATTGAGGGAGGATCCTATTGTTTTAAGATAATAAACAGAACAAGGTAGACTTCTACTCGTTTCCCAAGAATGACATTGATTTGCAGCAAGACCTCTGAAGAATCATTTGTCTATCATTAGAAGACATAGCTCCTTCTTAAGACCAAGAAAACACTTAGGATGCCTGGTTTCTTTGTAGATACTAGATCTTTGGACTTCCCTGGACTGGTGGCATTTATGTAGATAGGTGTTTAAAGTTGCACAAAACACAGTGTAATGCCCTTGAGGCAGCTGTAAGGAACTGAAACACACTCCCTACAGACCATGCAGTCTAAATGGCTTCTGGGATAATTAAAGGAACTCCATAACCCAAATAAAGTACAGGGTTCATGAGGCCCAGTCTCTTCAGGTGCTGCTTTCAAAGAAACACAGTCAATTGTTGTGGCTTCTAAATAATATAGACTTAGGGAATTATATTATTGGAAGGATGCCTATGAGAGCCTATGACAGCCATGTTTTCATAACAATTTAAACAAAATTGAAAAAGAGCAGATTATTCATCTCAAAGAATTGACTTTCTTGATGTCACCACTGAAGATCAAAAGTCAAAACTAAGTAGGTGTAATTCAAACCCTTATTTGCTTCTTTAGGCCAGCATCAAAGGGAATTCAATTCACAATCTACATGAATACTTCTTAAATTCCCTTTTCCTATTTCTTTTTTATTCTTTTCTTTTCTAGTACCTTCCCCCCCAGCCCCCCTTTTTTGCCATATTCCCCTGAATATTTTCCTGGAAGCCCACTTACTTACTAGCTCCTTTCTTTCTGTCTCTTCTCCTTTTCTTCTATACAGAGTAAAGCTGAACTTTTAATTTACAACCTCTCCTCATCCACAACTTCTCCTCAGTTTTTTGCCTTCCCAATTACCCCAGTCTACATCAGTGTTTCTCAACTTTCTTTTTATTATTGCTTTCCCCAAGGGGACTTTTTAAACATATTTTTTCCTAATTCCTTCCCATGAAAATTTAAAGTTACAGGTATACCATATATTAGCTTACCTGTTATAAGTATAATACAATATAACATAATATCTGATATATATAATGCCTGTAGGGGAGGCTTCATGTATAAAGCATGATTTTTTTTACCCATCCAAGAACCAATCCTCCCCCTTGGGCACAATATCATCTCAGCTGAGAATGCATGGCCTGCAACAAAGGTGGGAGAGCAAAGGGGAACAGAAACTGATGGGTAAGTAGTGCCAGCCAACTGCAAGTTCTTTTGTGAGCATCCAAATTCTGCTCCCTTTCTGCCTATTTTTTAATCACTTGGGTATGTACCACCCTAGCCCATGCCAGTCTTAAGCAAAACTGTAAAATCTGGCCTCTCTTCTTAGCTTCTGTCTTCTCTTATTTCCCTGAATAACTAGTACCCTGTGACACTTCATTCAAAAATCATTCTTACTCCTGCACCCAATAAATGCCTAGGCATTTGGAATCTCACCTCCTAGCTGTCAAATAAAACCTGCTAATCTGAGATAATTCTTGCATGTTAAAGACTAACCCTGCAAAGTTGATATATTACTCCTCTGGAAATCATTTGTATTTCCCTCAAAAAGGAAACTCTCTCTCCCCCAGGCATTAAGTTTTGCTACTAGTTCAGACACCATAGAAAGCAGGCAAGGAGATGATCTATAATAAATGCATTCTCTAAGTATCCCTAACATCATAAAAGAATAAATCACTCAAGTGACACCCACTCTGCCTCTTCACAATATTCAGCATGCCTCTCTTACTCATCATTGCTCTCCTCAATAATATTACCTATTCTTCTAGACTGGAAGCTGTGGGGAAAGGTAGGGCATTTGTAAATATCTTTGTATTCACCATACCATCGAGTACCATACATTGCATATTGCTGTCACCCAATGAAACCAAACTGAATTCCCCAGTTTTGTGTATTTTTCATGTTAAGAAGTAGTCCTGCCTGGGGGCACCTGGGTGGCTCAGTCGGTTGAGCATCCAACTTAGGCTCAGGTCGTGATCTCACAGGTTCATGAATTCAAGTCCCACATCTGGCTCTCTGCTGTCAGCACAGAGCCCACATTGGATCCTCTGTCTGCCTCTCTCTCTGCCCCTCCCCCGTACGCTCACACTCTGTCTCTCTCTCTCTCCATCAAAAATAAATAAACATAAAAAAAAAGTAGTCCCGCCTGACCTATGGTCCTCAACTTCTTCAACCCTCAACTAAAAAAATAATCACTATTTCTGTCTTCTCCATATGCCTATTTAAGATTTCCATGAGACAGCTGTGTGGCTGTACTTTTCAAACTTTTCTTTGCCTCGAACACATAGTAAGCATTACATTTCACATCATGACCCAGTCCACTTACACACACACACACACACACACACACACACACACGAGCTCCTGTGCATGCTCACACACACGTTTCACAAAACAATGTTATGTGGGAAGTACCTTGCTAATTTCTATTTTATTTTATTTTATTTTATTTTTAACATCATACTTGTGACCCACTGAATCATTCTCAAGACTAGAGTTGGTTGTGAGCTGAAGTTTGAAGAACAGAGGGTAGAGATTGAGAGCACCTAAGGGTTTTGAATCAGTACCTAAATTGGGTCCAAACTTGGGCACTTTGATTTTGAACAAATGATTGGGCCCAAACTTGGGCACTTTGATTTTGATTTTAAACAAAACACTGTATAGGCTTCAGTGCTCTGTCCTTTAAAATAGAAGTAACAATATTACTCTGCTAGAAAGATTGTTTTGGGGGATTAAATAAATAATGCATCCAAGGCCCTTTGTTCAACATAAGACATATAGTAAATGTTAATTTTAGTTCTTAGTATTCACTCTTTGAATTGTCTTGAGAAACTTGGAGAAAGAAGTTATGTGAATGTAAAATATAATACTTATATGTAATTCACTATGTGTTTATCTGTGTTCTGTAATTTTAAGCGTTTAATTTTATTCAATAATTTTATGTGCCTATAAATCTTGTCTTCTCAGCTATGTTATAACCATGCTGGAGCCCCTCATAAAGTTTTTCTTCTACTACATGTAGCACCTACCCAGGGCTGAGATTCAAGTACTATTAAAGTTCTCATCTAGCTACACTTTTGCAAATGATTTTATAATATGTAAAGGAAAAGGATAATGTAAAATAGATTAGGCAGTAGGGAAAGGGTAAGTTATTTGCAACTTTGCATTAATACCTCCAACAATGGCTAAAATTTATCTTAAAAGAAGACCTAGTTGTCATTACTGTAATATGGAACTTTTCCCAAACAGTAACTTAAAATAAATACAAGAACCCCAAGTCATAGAATTATGGTATTTTTGAGAATTGCCACTTGGAGTGAAAATGTCTTATGAAAACAAGTACTCTCCACTTGCTTTGCCCTCATAAATCAGGAAGCGGTATTCCAAAGTGATGTAGGAAAACACTGAGAACCAGTTTCTTAAAATTACAAAACCCTATATTGCTATACTCAAAGGTATAACAAGATTATTCCCTAAGGGAAGAATATGATACTGTATTACACCAAAAATGCATTTTTATGAAGGCATTTTATACAAATAATAATAATAAAACAGTTAAATAAAACTGATCTAAATAATGCCCCAAAGAACAAAATCAATAATTATTTGTTGAATATCTCAACTAAAAACTAAAAAGTGGAGGATTAAAAGAGTTAAGTGCTCAAGAAATTAACATGTGCTTGGGCAACCAAGACGAATGCATATAAACTTCACTAGCAAATTGAGTTAAATAATATGTTGAGACAACATGAGAGATATCACAGAGGAATGTATGGTTGCTTAAACAAGAGAGAGAAAGATTGCTGTGAGTGAATATGCAAGGGGAGAGCTTTCTAGAGTGAAGTATAAGACTTGACACCAACTGCTTTCTAGAGTTGTCCTTGTGGAAAAGGACTAGCACAATCTGTGTAAGTTAGGATAAATCCCTGCTGGGAAGAGTTAGCTAAAGGGTTACTGAGTATGTTGGGTTCACTATGAGCTCAACTCTTGGCTGGACATAGGACATAATAGGGCAATGAAATGTTTGAAAATTCTGATGACTTCCGTTGTTTACAAATTGGATTAGAATTATATATTTTATAGTCGGTGGATGCCACTCTGGCATCCATTTAGTATCCACACAATTCCCTCCCTTTTTAAATATAGTAGTTGTGTATTTAGGATTTGAGGTTAGACACATGTTAAAATATGACACAAGTCTTTCCTGATGGATAGCTCAGAACACCCAGTTATAACTATGTAAACACTGAAAAATGTTACAGAGGAAGTGAGAGGTTTACATATTAAAATGAACACTAGCATTACCAATGGTACGCAAATATAATTTAAATCTATTCTAAGTAAAAGTTCAAGATTTATTCCAATAGTGTCCGCCAAATTTTGCTCTTACTTTTTGCTAGAATTTTTTAAAGAGTAGGAATGTCTTAAAGAAAGATTTGTGTTTTGTATTCTCTAGGAAGATCACTTCTATTAATAATTGTCCCTGGTGACATCTGGAGGCTTGGTGACAGTAATGAGGACAATGGAACTAGTGACTAACCATTATTATATTGATTTTTTCAATTTATCCTCCTCTGGTCAAGTTTTCATAGGACTTCCTGAAGTTGTCAACCACAGCAGCCCACCAAAGAGGAAATGATTAGAAAAATAACAAACCCAATGCTAGGGAGGATAATTTGCAGTTAAATATAGCATGTATGTACCTAAAATTACTCGGAAATATCCTTTAAAATATTAATAGCTAGACAAACTAATCAATTAATCAACTAACAATGTGTTGGCCTTGGAGTAAACAAAGAGCCTTTCAAATTTCTTTTTTAATTTAGTTATTTACTTTGGAGACTCAGAGTACAACCATAGATGAAGAAGAAACATCAACCCTTTGAAGGTTTAAGCAAACACTTTCTGTGTGTGCCAAATGTGAGTCCACATGGAAAGAATCAACCAGGTGCTCTGAGCAACAAGTCTTGTATTCACATAGCAGATGCCCTAGAAAGATATCAGAAATATTTTCCTCTAATAGATATATCACAATTGTGCTCTTTAATTTAAAACCTAGGAAGATGAGTTGACCATAAAGTCAATATGAACAAAAGGTTGGACATGTGTTAAAAGACTAGGAATTATCTTAGTCCATTAAATATATACTCTAGTCAGATAATACTTGTATCTTGAGGGGCTGGAAAGCCAATTGCATAAAGAAGAACGAAGGTGATGAGGTTGCTCTCTTTGTAAAAGAGAAGATCGTGGGAACAATGGCAGTGACTTCAAAAATTTGAAGTGCTACTATGTATTAGGAGTAGACATTGTCTATTTTATGCAGAGGGCAGCCCTTATAAGTGGAAATTAGAAGAAAGATTTCAGCTCAATAGAGGGAAATTTAATCAGAGTAGAACTGATCTCATAAGAGTGAATTCATCCACGATTCTATATGGGTTTAAGCAAAGAATGCATGCGTCTCAGGATATACCAGAGTGGTGATGGAAAATTACTCAGAAGTGCTAAGGATCTGAAATTCTAAGCATGAAAAGAGTTTTATATTCCAAGTCTTATTAAATCTTGGGCACACAATCTAAAACTTTTAACTCAGGTGAAGTTGCTGGAATTCAAAGAAATGAACAAAATTTAATACAGGCTTATGGGAGAGTAGAAGTCTTAGAGGAAATTGAAAATACTTTTTCTGCCAGTTCCTGGATTTGAAATGTTTTTAATCAAAAAGAAAGTGCTAAATATGAGCATGATTATATTTAGTGGCTAGATTATTTCAAAAAGTACATTATTCTGTCATTCTTTTCAAATCTAAAAATACCCTGCTCCTTAAATTAATAAAATATTTTATTTAGACGTAACAATGAAGGAACCTGTAGGCTTGCTTCACTTTGGTTTAAAAAACAAAACACTCTGCTTTTGCCAGTTTCAAAATATGGAAAATTGTAAGCAGCACTGTTGGTTGTGCTAATCATAAGACTCAGTGCTTCTATTTTCCCCCTTCTCTGCACACTGCTTAGACTTGTTGCTTTCCTTTGCTAAATATAGCTGGCTTCCTGCTATTTTCACAGCCTACTGGCAAATTTCATTAGGAAGGTGGAAAGCTAACACTGTCACTCTGATGAATAAAGTGGTCAGCTGATATCTCTCCTTGCTCCAGTGGAAAAATTTACAATGACTAGAGGTGCTGAGAGACAGAATGGAGTTTCATTAAAATAGCCAATTAGTACAATAAGCAAAAGGCAAGAGGTGACAGCCTTCCTCTCACTGTTTTCCCTTGCCAGGCAGGTGTTAAAAGCCCTAGTTGAGAATATAGGAAAGGGGATGGTCTTTTCTTCTTGCTCAAACCTTGTCTCAAGGCTGATTTCATGCCGGTAGCCTTATAAAATATGATTAACAATCACTCTTCCCTGACTCTATGAATGAAGTTCACTGAGTCTCCCCTCCACAGATCAACTCTGTAAATTTTCAGGGACTTCTTCTTGCCTACAAAATAAAGTCCACACCCTCACAACATATTTCAAGGTCCAGATATATCTTTCTAACCATGCCTGTATTTCTCCCCTTCATTAACCCTTTACACCAGTCAAAGTATTCTGCACACTTTTGTCCCAACACAACTTTATATTTTTGTCATCTTTGCCTGGAATGCTAATCTCATCTGTCCCATCTATCCCAATGTACCAAAATCTGGCTCAAATCTCCCCAACTCCAGCTAGAATTCACTTGTCTATCACTTATATATCATGCTCTGAGCTCCTTCCAACTGACACGGATCATTGATTTAAGGAGCTGAATTTCCTAATTTCTTTCCACTGTCATTGTTTAATTATGTTCAGGGTTAAAAGTAAAACTATTTCCCATGATTTGCCAACCATAAGATCCTGCATGTAAATTAAATGTCCTCACAGAAATATTGAAGTTGCATCAAATTCTTTTTCTCTATCTTTTTTTTTTAGAGAGAGAGAAAGAGAGAGGGTGCAAGTGAATGAAGGGCAGAGAGAAAGAGGGAGGAAGAGAGAGAGAGAGAGAAGCAGGGCTCACCCAAAGTGGGGCACATGCTCACCTGAAGAGGGGCTTGAGCTCACCCATGTAGGGCTTAATCTTGCCCAAATTGGGGCTTGAGCTCACAAACCATGAGATCATGACCTGAACCAAAGTCAGATGATTAACTGACTGAGCCATCCAAGATCCCCTCTTTTTCTCCATCTTATCTAAAACTGTAGATTACTTTATTAGATTTTATTCCTATTTAAAAAATAATACATTATCATTTTTTTAATTGTAGAATTATATATAGTTCATAATAATAGAATCCATTCCCTGCCTGGCCACAAAAGCTGAGTTCTCAGATTATGAACTCTATTAGTACAATAGAGATTTACTTAATATTTTGTAAAAATCACATAGTAGTTCATCATATGACTATAAAACTATGTGATCAGTCTTCTACTAAAGGAAATACAGGGTTCCCCCTCCCCAAATTTTAATTATAAGTAGTACTGTAATGAGGAATTTTTTCATATATCCTTGGAAATTTATGGGAATTATCTCTGGGATAAATTTCCTATAAGTGGAATTAGTGGTTCATAGGATTTTCTGCATTTTTAATTTAGAGAGATCTTGCTAAATCATACTTTAAAAACAATACCAACTAACTCTGCAACAAATAACCTATAAGTTGTTTTGATACTTACCAGCTGAAATGAATAATTCATAAAGTTTTCTTATGACTTAAAAATACTAATGTATCACATTTTGTTAACATACCACGTTATTAAGAAGAAAGATATTATTTTGGTTCTTATGGTCTAAGAATACATGACATTAATTCTAACCCCATGTGGAAGTGTCAAGGAAAGGTGGTAAAAGTCTATGAACATTAATCTGAAATTGTATTTGAAGATTTGTGAAAAAACTGAGAAGTTCTTAGTAACTAAGGAAATATGAATAGGGTTTGGTTCTTGTTAGAAGGAAGAATAGGATGTAAGTCTATTGTCACAGGAGATTAAGTCAATGAAATAAATATAATATTACCATTTTGCAACCCTAATGAATTAATAGATCTTGATAATGTTCATCCATCCCTGTTAACCTCAAAAAGACACTCAGATAGCATGTATCTCTCGATAAAAATACACAAAACTACCTATTAAATACTCTTGATCAAAAAATCAAACCTGAATCTGACCAGGATTTAAAGTCTAGATCTAATTACCAATTCACAAAAAATACAGAAACATATTAGACAACACCACAAAGAAGCAACTGGCAAAAATCAGAAAAATAACCCATTTTTTACATAGAAGGAGAGAAGAGAGAAAGAAAGAACATACAAATTAAAAGAGACTTACATAGGTGTATGGGTAGTATTTGAATCCTGATTCAAACAAACTGTAAAATTAAAATATAAGACAAAAGGGAAAATTTAATATTGGGTGGAAAATCCATGAAATTAATAAATTATTGTTATTTTCAGATATTATAATGGTTTTGTAGTTATTTTTTAAAGCCTTTGTTTTTTAGAAATACATAGTGAAGTGTTTAAAAATGAAATTATATGGTGCCTGGGATATGCTTCAAAATGCCCTACGTGGGAAGAGAAGTCGACTGAGGCATAGAAGAAATAAGATTGGCTAAAAGCTGTTATTGTTGAAGCTGGTGAGGACATATATCGAAGTTCATTGTAACGTACAATCAAACATTCAAAAATGAAAAGGTTTGTATTAAAATGTTTTGGAATGTTCCTTTGTAATATTTGTACATTCCATGTACTAATATCCCTTTAAAGAGAATTTTAGGAAATTTGAAGTCTCCTACATAATGACCATGAGCTCTCTAAACACCCCAAGGCTTGCTTCTAAGGTTTCTGCCTGTGATTTTAGACAAGAGCAAGATCAGGAGCCAGATGGTATGGAAAACATACTTACAAGTGGGTTCATAAGCCAAACAAAAACTATAATTTAAGGGAAAGAACCAACAGTCCTCTTTGGCTTTAAAAATGTTTTTGAACTCAGAAAGGAGCATGTATAGCACTCCAACACAAACGTGTAATCTTTGGCCCAGACAAATGGATGCTCTTGTGGACAATGACAATGTGGAACTTGTCATCTCCTTCACATGGAATTTCTTCAGTTACACCAACTCACCACATCCTTCCTTAGGGGGTCCTCTTTTTCCTCTTCTACTTTATGCATTCTCCTCCCCCCTCCAACCTGTACCAAAAGAAAGAAATCATATTATTTTTTTTTGTCTGTCTATTCAAACATATCATTGCAAGAAATCATTTTTTAAATACATAATACATTGGATTGCTTCTGAGCAGTCTTATTAATGAAGTCTTTATAGCAGTCAGAGCCCAAACTGACAAGTTTATCAGAAAGCTGGACATAGTGCCTCTCTACAAGGTTACTAGAGCATTCCATTGTCTCTTGGTTTATTTTTCAATTGGAACTCAGCATTAAGTGGCCTTAAAATGTGCCCTTAATTTCCATCCAGTCACCACATTACTCCACCGACTTTTCCATTTCATTAAGTACATGTAGAGTTCACTGAGATGTCTTAGAGTTACAGTCCATAAAGTGTGTTATAAATCTGTGGAAATTACCAACATATTCCAAAGACAGGGATAGGGGCAGAGAATGTAACCAGGAGTGGTACACGCTGGTCTAATGAAAGAATCTTGTCACAAAGTAATTTAAATTTTTAAAATTTATTTATTATTTTTGAGAGAGAGAGAGAGAGAGAGAGAGAAAGCGCACGAGTGGGGAAGGGGCAGAGAGAGATGGGGTAGAGGATCCAAAGTGGTCTCTGTGCTGACAGCAGAGAGCCCGATGCAGGGCTTGAATTCACAAATTGTGAGATCATGACCTGGGCTGAAGCTGGATGCTTAACCAACTGAGCCACCCAGGTGTCCCTCCCACAAGGTAATTTAAAGTCTACTTTCTTTCAGGGCACCTGGGTGGCTCAGTCGATTGAGTGTCCAACTTCGGCTCAGGTCCTGATCTCCCAGTTCATGAATTCGGGCCCCTCCCCCCACACCGTCCAGCTCTGTGCTGACAGCTCAGAGCCTGGAGCCTGTTTCAAATTCTGTGTCTCCCTCCCTCTCTGCCCCTCTCCTGCTTATGCTCTGTCTCTTTCTCTCTCTTTTGAAAATAAATAAGCATTTAAAAAAATTTTTTTAAGTCTACTTTCTTTCACACATTTTAATATATACTTCTGCCTATTGGTGAATGGAGTGAAAAGATTATTTCAGACTTAATGCAAGATTTTTAAAAATTATAATTTACTTCATTATCTATATTACTCTGTAAACAACTACCTGCCCGGTCCCCTTAAATTACAAATCTATCAATTTATTTCCCTGTTCAAGAATCTCTTACCTGGGGAAGTCGAAATACATACCAACACATTAAAAGCCCTAAGAAAATCAGCAGTAAAGGCAACTGTTTAGCAAAGCCTTTCCTAAACTTGTCTGCCCCTTTACTTGTGAAATTTATTAACATCCTAAGAACACATTTTGAACTTGTGGATCTCTATCTCTGTCACTTTAGGAATACTCTGGGTTAAGGAAAAACTCAGTGAAAGGGGTAGCATAGATGAGTAAGTTATATCTTTGAACATTTTCATGGGACTTTTATTTTAGAGAAGAACAAATGGAATGTTCTCTCCTGGGAAGCTGGAATAGTCATACTTTCCCCTACTCTTCCCAATATAGACACATAAAAATTGGGGGCATTGTATATTAAGCAAATATAAGAATACAGAAAGTGGAGAGAATTAGCCATATCTGCTAGGGACCTTGGGATCTGAGGAACAACATGGTAGTAAATTTCCTGGGTTTTCTTTTTTCTTATATATACCAGACTTAGAGCTGAAGAAGCCAGCAACCCAGAAATGCCAGTGGACAGACTAATTAAGCCCCAACAAAAGTGCTCTCTCTCTAACCAAAGGCTAAAGAAAAGAGCAGTCTATCAGAACAGAAAACTTTTAGACAATAACCATTCTACTGCAAACAAACCCTACAGACAAACTGACATCTCACTCCTATCCCCACCAGCCAAGGCTGAGTGGGAAGCCTAGACTTTCACCCTTGAGATCCTGTAACAAGGCATACTGATGTCTCCACCAGGGTGATGTCAGAAAGGGCCAATCAGGAGTCAGGGACTTCATCCCCATTGGCCTATAAAGAGCTCCTACATACCTCTTCCTGTGGTGGCACTGAGACTCTTTGGGGAATCTGGACTTAACACCCCCACCCAGCAGTAATGAGGCACTCTTCCTTTGCCCTGCTAGGGTGGCACCAGAGGAAGCCTTGTAGAGAATCAAGACTGTCACTTCTGCCCATTGATAATGATGTCACCAGTTATGTTCTCTGAAAATCACATGGGAAGCCAGAACTTCCCAGCAGTAAAAAGGAGCCCCCAACACCTTTCAGAGCCTTCTTTTTATTAAATATATTATATGTTATAAGTTTCAATGGAAGCCATATGGGGAACCTGAGCTTCTACTTCTACCTAGCAGTAATGGGCAAAGGTTTCCTTTGCTGAAGAAAAGCCAGGTAACTGTCAAAAAAAACAAAAAACAACAACAACAAAAAAACCACCAATTAAAACAGAAGACTTGAAAAAGACTCAGTCTCAATGCAATATGAAAATGTCCAGTTTTCAATTAAAAAATCACAGCATTATACTAAGACACAGGAAGATCTCAAACTGAATGTAAAAAAGAATCAATAGATGCTAACACCAAGATGACAGACATTACAATTATCTGACAAAGATTATAATGCAGCCATAATACATATTATTCAATGAGTAATTACAGCACAATTGAAACAAATGAAATAAAAATAGAAAGCCTTGGCAAAGAAATACAAAAGAACCAAATGAAATTTTAGAATAGAAAAATACAATAATCCAGATTAAAAGTCTCAGTGAATGGGTTCAAAAATTGAGCAGAGAAGACAGAGAAAAGAATCAGTGAACTGGAAGATAGAACAATATAAATTATTCATTTTTAACAACAAAAAGAAAATCGAAAAATACGTACATACATACAGCCTCAGGGAACAGTGGAGCCATACCAAAAGATGTAACATTTATGTTGAGTCTCATGAGAGGAGAAAGAAACCAAACTTAAAAAGTAATTGAAGAAATGATGGCTGAAAAATCCCCAAATTTCACCAAAGACATAAACCTACATATTCAAGACGCTGAATGAGGTTTCACAAGATAAACTCAAAGAAATCCATACCAACCCATATCATAATTAAACTTCCAGAAACTGTTTTCAAATTTTATTTAAATTCCAGTTAGTTATCATACATTGTAATATTAGTTTCAAGTATAGCATTTAGTGATTCATCACTTACTTGAAAAAAGAGAAAAAACTATAGAGAACTCTAAAGAACACACTGCCAGAAGGGAGGTGGGTGGGGGGATGGGCTAAGTAGGTGATGGGGGTTAAGGAGTGCACCTGTTATGATAAGCACCAGGTGTTTTATGAAAGTGGTGACTCAGTATATTGTACACCAAAATCTAATATTACGCTGTATGTTAACCAACTGGAATTAAAATAAAGCTTAAAAAAAAAAAAAAACCTTCTGGAAACTAAAGAAGAGACAAAGAGAAAATATTACAAGCATCCCAAGAGAAAAAACACGGTTTATTTGTGTGGGAAAAACAACTCTAATGGTTGATAATTTCTTATGAGAATTCATGGGGCCAAAAGAAAGTGGCATATTTGTCAAGGTTTGAAAAAAATAACTGTCAACTCAGATTCCTATGTGCAGTGAAAAGACCCTTCAGGGTAAAGAAAAAAATCAAGATACTCTCACATGAAGGAAAACTAAGAGGATTTATTGTCAGAAGATGTACCCTAAAATAATGACTAAAGATATTTCTCTAAACAGAAAGGGAACAGTAAAAGAAGAAATCTTGAGATATCAAGAAAGAAGAATGAGTACAGTATTGAAAAATATGGGTAAATATAATTGACATAGGCTCTCCTCATAATTTGTAAGTTATGTTTGATGATTAAAGCAGAAATTATGGTTTCACTGAAGATTTCTACCCAACATTTAAAAAAATTTAACACCAATTCTACACAATCTCTTCCAGAAAACAGAAGAGGAGAAAATATTCTTAATTCATTGTACAAAACTGGTATTACCCTGATACCAAATAAGACACAAAAAAAGAAAGCGATAGATCAAAATCATTCATGAATAGAAATGCAAAAATCTTTAACAAAATATTAGAAAATATAATTAAGCAGTAAAACAGACCATTAAAGAGTGGGTTCATGAGGAAATTGAGACTCGAAGAAAGTAAGGGATCTACATTAATTCTACAGAATTAGCAGGTATCAAAGCTGAAATTAGACCTTCTCCTAAGTCCCTGCATACATCATACAGGCATATTTCAAGTATGTAAAGGTATTTAACATTTTTAAATGGCTGCTGCATATGTTGTGTTATGGAATCTTTGAAATGACCCAAGGAGTTTGGAAGGGTAGACGTAAGTCCTTCTACTTTACACTTAATGAAACTAAGATGGCAAGAAGTTAATGATTTGCCTGAAGTCAGCTGACAAATCAAGGCTGAAATCAGCGCCAGAAGCCAAATCCCTGATTTTCTGGGCTAGAGCTATGTTTCACAATATTACACTTCTTCTGTGCCCCTATAAAATAACAAGGTCATCACAGCCTTTAGGAACCAGAGGAAAATCCTCACCAGCCTCAGGAAGTGGCATTGGGCAGAGAAGAGCGGGTGACACAACTGTGACTCAGGACTGACTGGAGCCTGGAGGGCAGGGAAACCCACCTCCAGGTGAGGCAATAAGCCACATCCTTGACTATTTGTGTGAGCATTTAGAAGTTTCCCTAGTACCTTCCTCAGGAATTTTTCTTTGGCCTAATCTTGTCATTTTTGGTTGAAGCAAAATAGTCTTCTGATAATTTTAACTAGATACCCTTTTCTTGGCCTCTTGACCTGCAAGTGTTTCTCAGCCCTCACATTTTGAGATGCCTCTGTGCAGCCTGGCAGAGGCAATCCTTTCAGGATGTTGACACTACTCACAGGATAAATGTCAGGTAATGAGAATAGTAGCATAAGAAAGATAAAATGAAGAAAATTAACAGAAAAGGCACTAACGTGGGGCACCTTGGTGGCTCATTCGGTTAAGTGTACCACTTTGGCTCAGGCCATCATCTCATGGTTCATGGGTTCGAGTCCTGCATCAGGCTCTGTGCTGACAGCTCAGAACCTGGAGCCTGCTTCAGATTCTGTGTCTCCCTCTCTCTCTGCCCCTCCCCCGCTCACACTATGTCTCTCTCTCTCTCAACAATAAACATAAAAAAGAAAAAAAAAAGAAAAAAAAAGGAAAAGGCACTAAAATTTGAGGGCTTACTCTGTGCCAAGCATCATGCTAAGTTCCTTACATGGATCATCTCATTTAATCCTCACAACATCCATGAGGTAGGTGCCATTATCATTATTTTGCAGATGAGGAAATGATGCTTAGATAGACTGGGTAATTTGCCTAGAGTCACAAAGCTTGCAAGTGGCTGAACAGAGATTTGAAGCCAGGTGTTCTGACTCCAGATACTCAAAATAGTAATGCTGTTGAGTTTGGTATCATTTGGCCACCCAGCAGGTACATTCTTCTTGAGAGAGTGAACAACTAGGGGTCCCTATCAGGTGCAACTACTCCTAGTATTACTAATACTAATAATCATAATTAACATTGATGAACACTTGTGTGTCAGGCACTCAGTAAGGTCTCACACCTATTATTCCACTTAATCCTTGCAACAATTGCATGAGGCAGTTATTATTGGTACAGTCAATTAGCAAATAAGAAAACTGAGAAGCAGAGAAATTAAGTAACTTGCTCAAGGTCACACAGCAAAACAATTAGTTTAATCCAGGAAGTAGAGTACTGCCAAATTTTTTTAAATAATAAATTTTTTTTTTTTTAATTTTTTTTTTTTCAACGTTTATTTACTTTGGGGACAGAGAGAGACAGAGCATGAACGGGGGAGGGGCAGAGAGAGAGGGAGACACAGAATCGGAAACAGGCTCCAGGCTCTGAGCCATCAGCCCAGAGCCCGACGCGGGGCTCGAACTCACGGACCGCGAGATCGTGACCTGGCTGAAGTCGGACCCTTAACCGACTGCGCCACCCAGGCGCCCCTAAATAATAAATTTTAAAAAGAGATTCTGCAGCCAGTTAACAGAATCAAGCTTACCCATTCAAGAATCATTGAATACAAATGTTTGTATTGAAAGTATTATGTTCTAAACCAGCTAAGTGAACTAGCTCTAGACAAACCCTGAAGACAAATCTAATGGTAATCACTTACAAAACATTTCAACAGGAAAATCTCAGTGTTCCACACGTGGTTGAGTTCCAAGACCTCTACAAAGTAACCCACTGATGACCAATTTTGCACATTTTCCTCTCCACACATCATATTCCACACCATAATTTGCTCTTTACTTAAAAACACTAGAAAGCCATCTCATCTACTCATAGGCAAATAAAAAATAACCTGGATATTTCATAATGTCTTTACAGCGAAGGTGTTAACCTTGCCTAAAGGAGTGACAAAGAAAAACAGACTTTTAACTGTGTTTGGGTGTTGAGGTTCTCAGAGCCTGGACCTCAGTATTTCTATACTTTTTAAGAAAACAGGATAAGTGCTTAAATGTACCCGTAGTTTTCTGCTGGTTTAGGTGGGTGACCAGACCACCTAGGGGTCTGGGTGACCAGACCTTCTCTTTGGGGAAAGTCTGAGTTTGGCACAAAAGTTAATGGGTCTTTTGGTTTTGCAAAAGTGAATGTAAGCATTCTTCGGGAAGAAGAAGGGAGGGGATGGGGAGTCAAACAGCTCTAAGTGTTCATGTGGAAGGTATTGTGGGCTCTGCAACTCAGCAACACTAACTTGAGGGTGCCCATGGAGAGTTGATTTCCCTTGGGAGTGGCAAGTCTGGAACACAAGAATAGAAGCACACCTCTGGAATGGTACCCAGCCTGCCACCAGCAGCCTGTGGGGCATAGAAATAGATGACCCGTGGGGTGCCTGGGTGGCTCAGTCGGTTAAGCATCCAGCTTTTGATTTCAGCTCAGGTCATGATCCCACAGTTCACTGGGCTCTGTGCTGGCAGTGTGGAGCCTCCTGGGATTCTCTCTGCCCCTCTCCTGGCTCTCTCTCTCTCTCAAAATAAATAAATAAACAAACAAAAAAATAAATAGATGACCCTCAGCAAAGGTATGAGGCTGGTAAATGTTACAAATATCTTGGACTTGTATCTATTGCTATTTAATCTAACATAGAGTTTCATGGCTTTCTTCCTTTTCTGCATTTTAATTTCCCTCTGTAATTCATGAGACTTTTGAAAAGTTTCCTAAATGCTACTACCTGGCAGTAGTTATGCTTTTGGGAAGTAAGGAAGTGGCTCACATCCACATTTGGGGGAAAATCTGCAAGGAGAGAAGAGGAGAAGATGGGAAAGTCAGTTCTCAGATGGTTAGAAGTGACCTTCCTTGGTTGAGAAATGACGAAGGAGAAGAATAATGGTCAAAATAGAGATACTAAGAAAAAAGAATCTGATGAAATGACTGGATTTCTATGGTCATGTTCTCTGGGAGCTTGGGCCATTTGAGTATTAAACAGAGATTCCTGAAGTAACCTTGGATAGATTAACAATTAACTTATTTTTTTCTGTAGTAAAAGATTCCAAATTATTTTTATCATAAGCAAATAGTTGCTAATGGCTCTACTATGTATACATAGTTGCCTTAGGAAAAAATAGGGTAGAAGATACTAGTAAGAGCATATGGTTCAAATCCCAGGTCTGTTCTTTATATAGCCTTTCTGAACAATCAATTTCATTATCAGTAAAATAAAGAAAATCACATTGAACTTTATGTGATTATTGGGATGAAATCAAATAATGTACATTAAGTGACAGAAGATTTTGTTTTAAGTGAGAAATGAACAAAAAAATCTAAGCAACTAACAAAAATTAAGGATTTTAAAAAGAAGAGGTTAATTGAGGGGGTCCTTACAATCATTCATTCAGTTTTATGACAAGTCCATTAACATGATATATACCATATATCACCAAAAACATAGTGGAAAAACCTCCATTTTCTTTAATGTTGACTCTTCAGCACAGTCCCTCATTTTTCCAAAATGTGTATTTTGTATCCTCTCAGTATTTCCTGGTAAACACTAGGAAATAAACAACAGTCCTTCCCAAAATAAAGAACAGTCAAGTGTTCCTTTCTTCTTGGTTCTACCAATGCAAGAGAAAGAACTGTTCTCCTTCAGAAAAAAAAAATAGCTTTTCTTCAAAAGAATTAGGGACGATGAGAAAATAAGGTGGCCAAGAATCTTATTTTGATCAAACACACCCGCTTAGACAGTTTATCTAAGTCATATTTTTCACATTTGTCTCTATCTGAGCTCCCCAACACCACCTACACACAAAAAGGAATGTATCTATCTTCCACTGATATAATTTTAGAAAAAAAAACAAACAAACTTAGATCAGTTACCAAAAAAACACGAGAATCATAGTTGGGCTTTTTTTTTTTTTTTAAGCAAAACAACCTCCACAAGTCATCACTTCATTTTGGATACAGAATGGCAAAAAGTATCTTCTCATCTAGGAACCGAGTAGTTATTAAAGGAAAAAATAAAGTAAGAAAGTAAGAGCAGGGGCATTTCCTTTTTAATGCTTCTTTTTAAAAACTGATGGTGAGAACTTGCCTGGCTTAAACTCTTCCCAAAGAAAACAGAAAGCTGCCCACATAAAAAAGCTAACAATTTAAAATTCTTTTTCTCTTTCAAGCTTAGAGTATTACCAGTATTAATTTCAGTGCTCTGCCTGGTTATTAAATCACAAACCACACTGGCTGGTGAGAAACAAAGAAAGAAAAGAGCCATTATCCAGTCAAACCAGACAGCCACACAAATAGCTCTATAAAAGTCAACTAAATTACGATTTTCACTCCCTCCTGAGTCAGAAGAGAAAGATTCTAACTATCCAACTATGCAAGTTTAGGGTAGGAATTATTAATGAGACAAGTACAGAGCTTCCTTGAAAAAGATGAGAGATCAGCAGAAAAGTACGCTTGGGTTGCTAATGATTTGCTAACTGTTCCTCTTCCAGTGAGAATGCAAAACAGAGCCCAGAGCCTTGGATCAGATCGGGCTCCCAGACTTGCCTCCTACCCCACATTATTGCACACCACTCTGTCATTCTGTCGTACCTTGCTGTCACCATGTTTTTCCTTCCACCTTGGTCTCCTTCCTCATCCATGTGGTCTCCCTGTCTTCTCCTTCCTTCCCTGAGAAGCTCTCCACTCCCACCCTCCTTCAACCACAGTGGACATCTCTCTCCAATTCTCCCAAAATAGTTTATATTTCTGTTGTATCACTTACCTTCATTCTTCCTCCTGAGTGTTACCTGGGGCATGTTCCCTACTAGACTGTAGTAAAGTCTGAGAATGATGAACCTGTCTTTTCTCATCCTTTAGTTCCCTCATATGGTTTGAATATGAACAGTATAATATAGTTTAAATTCTTTCTGATGTATGTTCTTGTGTTTTGAGAGTGAGAACTCCTCCTTTTGCAATGCCTTCAATCTTGTTTAAAGCACATATACACAGAAAAGGCTAATTAATAGTATAAGAGTAGTGCCAAATGGGCCTCCAGACAGGTTAATAAATCCCACACAAACCTTTATTTGTACAAAAACAAAAGCAGGCACCCCATTGTAAATAGAGGAGTTATTGCCCCACAATCCAGGACACTCTTAAAGAATTACACAAAAGGCAGTTTTTATCTGTTTTTCACTATTTCTATTTTTTCACTCTTTTAGTAGACTGGAGCTGAGATGAGTCCCTCAAAGATATATAGGATTTAGATAGGTAGACGGGGAATAGGACAGCAGGTGGGGGGAGCACCCAAAGAGAACAAGGAGCAGGAATGGGAATACATCAGTCTACCCAGAGTTGAGGGTTTGTTTAGGGGAGAGGTGGTACTTTTTCTCCTGGAGAAACACCCAGAAAAGTCAAAAACAGATTTCTGTCCCCAACCACCATGCTGCATGCATGCATGCACACACACACATACACACACACCACACCAACAATCCTTCCATAGTCAATGCCTCTTCCTTCCAAATGCAAATACCCCCAGGAGCTTTACACATACTGCTCATTTAGTAAAATAGTTATATCTAATGTGTGTACTTTTATTAGTAAGCTAAGTTTCCTCCCCTCTCCCCTATATACCGCATACTTTTAAACCCAAGAAAAGGTTGGAGTAGGAAAGATTAAACGAGAAGAGAAATGTGCAGTTGCAAGTGACAGGTGGAGGAAGGTAGCAAGGAGGAAGACTCTAGTGAGAGGAACAAGGACACAGGAGATCAGAGATGTATGGCCCAGACTTTCCTGAACTTCAGCCCAGGAAGCAAAGAGCTAAAAAACCCAGAGAAGTTTCATGAAAAGAGGAAGAGCTCCTAGAGCAGAAGAAACAATTGCCTGGCTTTCCAGGGAACAAGCCAAGAAGACATAAAGATTCATAGGGAAACACGACGTCCAAAAAGGTGCTCCCTCGGAAATGACAGAAATGGGGTGATGTGCTGTTTACTCGGCAGACAGATAGACCAATTAGCACTTGTGCTCTTCCCCTGACTCTCAAGTGTATCAGAGGAATCCAGAAACTCCAGTGTGCCCCAGAGTAGAGACAGAAGAGATAGTTAATCAGAGGCCTGCAAATAGTGCCAAAGGACAGCCATGGTGAATGAGAATAAATATATATATCTTTATATATTTATATTTATATATTTATCATCAAGAAATATAGGACTTTAGGATATATCCAAGATGAGGACTGCATAGATGACATGGCAGAGAATCAAGGGTCTTGTAATGTCAGCAAGAGCCAAGGTAAGACCAAGACTGTCAAGGAGAACCACTAGGTCTGGATCCAGCTGAGAGAATAGATTATAAATTCACCAGCTGCAGATTTTATCAACAAAAGGTAGCAGGACATTCAGTGTCCACCCTGAGGCCCAAATGGACAGTGCAAGGAACAGAGAGGGTAGAGATTCTTCTTTTGCTTTAATTAAGCAAGTTAGTCCTGTAGCCAAGTATAATTGATGTTATGTGAGAACAATCCCCCAAAAGGACCTATTCTTGCTGATCCAGGGAATTTACATATGTCAGTATCACATGTGTGATAGTGTGTCAGTGTAGGCTTTGGGATGTCTGACTCTCTGACATGTAAATAGATCTCCTAAAAGAAGCTTGCTCCTGGTTCCCAGGTCAGAGATTCTCAGTTAATGACATATGGGAGGTTCAAGGGCATCCCCAACCTCTTGGTCTATTACCAAAGACAGAATTCACTCAAGAAGCCACATATACCAGACCAAGTCAGGTTCTATTTAGTTCATTAGTGTCACATTTCGTTGTGTCAGTCACTTGATATTCTGACCTGGCATTTTGCCCAACCTGCCCCAACTAGCCCAGGGAACTTGTATCACCTTCTCAAAGACAGAAAAATGTTGTATAAACAGAATAATTATTTAAGGAAAAGAATAATGAACACAGAGTACTATAGGCAAATTAAAGTTCAAGGCCATCATTTCTGTAGGCTAGAAAAAATCATAGTGTTGGCATATGTTTAAGCGTCCTTAAAGTAGGAGGACCAGTTTCTTATCCTCCCATCACACAAAAACAAAAGTAAGCAAACGAAAAACATTCTTTAAGCAACAGCCCCCAAAATGCAAATTTCACCAAAGATTTAATGAATGATATTCAGAAGTTGATATCATATACCACACGGCGAAAAAGCCCCACTAAACATTTCTATTTTTCTGTAAATTCCTTGTCAGATGCCAAGCTCTGTGTTTCCTCCATCTCAATCCTCCCACTAGGCAATCTTTAAAATCTCCTCTAGAAGTTCAGCTCTGTCCCTAAACTTGCAAACCTAATTGGAAAAATGAAATGCTAAATCCTAAAATAAGGCCAGTGGTATAATTGGGCAAGAATCTGTTGCTCTTTCTTCATGGTCTCAGAGGTTTCTTCCCCATCCCTTCACCCCAAACAGATTGTCAAAATCTTCACCCAAAAGTAGTGGATTTATCCATAGGAACACCTAATAAAGTAAATTAAATGCTCTCTATGGAGTTACAGTGGTGTCACGTGCACACTGTTGGGTTTATAACTTGGATGTAGAATTTAAAATTAGCAAAGTGATTATATCTTCTCACCTGACTGACTTTTTCTCCTGCCTAAGGTCACCCAGATTCTTCCTGCTGGGCCATATACACTCATTAGTCTGTACTAATACCACACTGAATGGGTGAGCACAATTGTAGATACTCAAGAGCCATTGCTATTATGGTTTCTCCTCTAACTACACCACTGATTATTTTCACACATACATTCTTCCAACCTGCATCACGTTTTCATTTAGGTCCATTTTAAAACGCAAAAATGTGATTCCGTACCTCAGAAATGTCTTATTCTCACATCAGAGTCCAAATCAGAAGCTCTATGGTAAAAAAAGGAATTTAGGAAATTTATTAGTAATCTTATCATTTTATGATATGGGGTATTGTTAAAAGTTTCTGGGTTTTTCCCTCTGACAAACCTAAATTTGAATATCAGTTTTGCCACTTGTTAATTTCTTGACCTTGGACACGTAACAATCTCTCTGAGCTACAAAAAAATAATAATAAAACTTACTACTTAGAAGAACAATAATAACAACTGAGTTACAATAAAGGGTGTGAAGATTTAATGAGAGATGATGTATTTAAATTTCTTAGCCCAGTGCCCGGTGCATATAAGTCAGTATATGTTAGCTTCTATGAGCCAGGCACTGGGTTAAGGATTTAATGTGTATTACTGTATTTAATCCAGACAGTAACCCTGGGACTTGGGCATTAGTATTCCCCCATTTTAATTAATGACGAAACTGAGGTTTAAAAAAGTTTAAGTAACTTACCTGGGATTGATAATTAGTAAATAATGAAGAGGAAATTTGATGCCAAGTGAAATAGGGATAATAATGTCTACCTTACAAATTGGCTAATCTAATCCCATAACATGGAGCATATAGTAATTGTTCAATTCATTTTCCTTCCCTTTTTGCCTTTATGTAACCCCTGTGCTTCACATTGCATTCATTAAATAACAAATTATTAATGTTATTCCTTACTATTGCTACTTCTGAAAAACTTAACAACTTTTGCCAAGAAATTTTTTTTGAGTAGGACTATTCACCTTCTCATATTGAGCATGACAATACATATCTATGGCATTGTAATATTCCCCAAACACACGAAGATAAAAGCAAATCCTGAAGTTTACCATTTCCTTATTGCCAGAATAGATATTCAGCTGGTAAACCAAGTAGCAATTTACTCAGACTCAATACATTTCTAAAAATCATTAAGTAATTCACAGATTTAAAAAATATTGTCAAGAAGATTGATTTATTATTTAGCATTATTTCAAAAGACTCATTTTCTAGGGTGCTTGGGTGGCTCAGTCAGTTAAGTGACTCTTGATTTAGGCTCATATCATGATCTCATGGTTTGTGAGTTCAAGCCCCACATCAGTCTCTGTGCTGACAGTGAAGAGTCTACTTAGGGTTCTCTCTCTCCTTCTCTCTCTGCCCCTCCCTCTTTCTAAATAAATAAGCTTTTTTAAAAAGGCTCATTTTCCTTTTTAACCATCCTAAAATCCATAAATTTTTATCTTCCCCCAGGTCCAAGGCAAATTCTAGCCGATTGTTAAATTCTTTTCTCGTGGAGAATCTTCCTTTTCTGAGGTCTGTTCTATTCTCTATTCATAAATCTGCAACAGGTCCCTGCCACCTATTAAATTAATTGCAAAATCTTTATTCCAACATTCGAAGCCGTCTATGGCCTTACTCAAAATGAATATTTCTGCCTTAATCTCACTCCCTGTTATGTGTATCCCATCCTGTACCAAACTATTCCCTCAAACACCCATTCACTGTATTTACTCATGGTATTCCTTTTATCTATAATGTCTTCTCTCCCCAACTCAGTGGAAAGGTATTTCTATTGACCTTTCTCTGTATTTTCCAAATCTGCTCCATAAATTTTTTGCACATTTTTATTAGGTTTATTCCTTAATATTTGATAACTTTTGTTACCACCTTGAACTGTTTCTTTTTTTTCTGATACATTTTCAAATAGATCACTCCTGGATGAAGGAGCATTATTGGTTTTTATGTGCTAGTCTTGCCTCTAACAAGTGTACCAGACTTTTATTAGATCTTTTAGCAATTTCCTACAGAATATTTATTGTTTTTAAAACATTTTTTTCAAAAAATAATAGTAGCAAATATTTGCATACCATTAATACATTCAGAAACTGTTCTAAATGCTTCGTGTAGGTAAAATCATTTAATCTTACTGAAGCAAATTTTTATTTTTAACCCTGGTTTACAAATGAAGAGGCACACACACACACACACACACACAAATTAAATACAAGGGGTCCCCAAATCAGGAAGTAAGGGGATTGGGATTCAAAGTCGGTCTAGCTCAAGTGTCCATGTTCTTAACTTTATGGTATATTGTCTGCTTTTATAAAAAGGAGCCACAGAGTCAGAGACACATGGATGTAGGTCCTGGGTCTTCTCATTTGGGAAAGTCACTACCTCCTCATTCTTCAATTTACTCATCAGGAACATGAGGCCAACAATAACTACTTACAGAGTTTTTCTAAGGATTCAATGAGAAAGTATGTGATAGCGTCTTGGACAGTGTAGCATAAAAATAGTAGCTACTGGTACTATCATTCCTTTCTGTCTCCAAAGTTTTGTTCACCTTCTTCTGTTGAAATCCCACCCATCTGTCCCTGAACTCCCCAAAATTCTGTACTTTTCTCTTGCTAGTTATCACGTACCTTCTTGCCAATCAGCTATTTGGCACCAATCTGATCTTCCCTGCTAGACTGTAACCTCCTTGGGTACAGGAACTACACCTCATTTATTTTGGTTTCCCCCACAACAGTGCCTTGTCTTACATATAGAATCTGCTCAGCAAATATTTGTTGTATTAGAAAGAATTTTCAAATTCACTAGTTGTAAAAAATGTAAATAGGTCTGAGTCTGATTTGTATCAGCTTATTTCCAAAACCATGAGTTCTTCTCGGAACTGCAAATTTCCATATGGGTAAACCTGCAAGAAAATCAGCTTTCTTTCCATTTACACATTTGCAGGTATTAAATGGTCCAATTACTACAAATCCTTTGTATGCTCTACATACAGATTACCAATTAGCTCCCAGTTTAAAAAAAAAAAATCCCTGGTTATTTTATGTGAAAATGGGTTAATCACAGTTACCTGCCTTGTTTCATTCACATGAGATGGCAGCATTGGTGGAGGGAAATAAAAACAGGGAAGCTATGCTGAAATCATTGTAAGAGGAAGAGAAGCTGTCTCTTCTGAGTGGTTCAGCCCGCACTGCATCATGCCCAAAGCGGTTGATTCATTTCCTCCCAACTCCTTCATCACCTCAAAAGCCTTTTCTCCTTTCTCCACCTCTTCCTGAACCCTTCCACCCTTGCTACTGATTCAGTGAATCACAGAGAGATCACCCAACCAACCAGGAAGAAAATCTAAAGTAGAAGAAGAAATATGCTGTGTTTTTTTTTTTTTTAATTAGAGAAAAATAAAGGGAACTCTCCACTGGGAAGTTTCTATAATTATTAGTAGAGTTTATTGTGATAATCTTTAAAAAAATCTTCTTACTTAGGTATAACTGTAAAGCACACAAATCATAGTGTGCAACACAATGAATTTTTACATATATATGTAGGAGTGTGTGTGTGTGTGTGTGTGTGTGTGTGTGTGTGTAAACCATGTAATCCCATTCAGATAAAAAGATGAAAATTTCCAACACCCCAGTTAGACCCATGCCCCTTCCCAGCCAATAAACACCAACTGCTTCCACAGAGGTAACTAGTCTGGCTTCTCTCACCATATATTTGTTTTCCTTGTTCTTGAGCATCATGTCATGTCATGCCATCTAGCATATACTCTTTTTGTCTGGCATCTTTCATTTGGCATTATGTCTTTGAGACTCATTCATATTGTTGTGTATAGTAGCAGGCACTTTTAGTTACTATTTATTATTCCACTTTATGGATCTTATGAATACATCTGCTCTTATGAATGCAGTGCTATAAACATTCCTACATGTCTTTTGGTAGATATAATTGAAATATGCAAAGACCTTTTACCTAAGCTTCCTACTTCTGCTTCTCTACCTCAGTTGCCACCATTCCAGGTATCTCCCTAAGTCAACTAGGACCCTGACTCTCCACAGAGCTCTCAGTGGATCCACCCCTCCGGCTATAGAGTTTGTTACAACTCTAAACCAGGCTTTTAAGGCCTTCTCTCCATGATTTGGCCACATCCTACCTCTACAGGCTTCTTTCCTGTTGGATTTCAAGTTTTATTACCCTCCCATAGTCTCCAGTCAAAACACATAGCTCACTGTTTTCCACCCCAAACTTTTGTTTATGAACATACCAATCCCTCCCTATCCAGAAAGTATTTTCTCACCAATTATAAATTAAGAGTAAATATTTGAATTTTTAAAAATTGTTTGCCTCAGATTGTTTTAAAGACATCTTCCTGATATGATATTATGGAGAGGTTATAAAAAGTAACAAAAACTTAAATGGAATTTTCCATCCAGTTTGGAAGAAGATAGGGACATACACCTGGGACAATTTGGTATACAGATTAAGGTTAGAGGCTTTGAGGAACACTTATTCTGTCACTTTCTAATTTATAATTAATTAACAAAAAAGCTGTACATCATAGAGGCTAAAAGAGTAAGAACTTGGGAACCAGATTGCCTGGGTTCAAATCCCAGTGCTACCACTTACTAGCTGTACTACTTGGGCACATTACTAACCAAACTGTGCCACAGCTTCTCCATCTATAAAATGGTGATTAGAATAGTACCTTCCTCAGCGGGCTGTTAGAAGTATTCAGAGAATTAATATATGTAAAGCACTGTATCTGGCACATAGTAAGTGGTATGTAAGTCTAAGCTACTTAAAATATTGCTATTATTATATCTCAACAGCTACTATTACTAACCTCATTAACAGAACACCATTATTCTTCAGGATTTTAAGTCTTGATAGACAAGGAAAGATTAAGGAAAACTAACCTAGAGATATTTTTTTTGATAAGGATTCTCCCAAATGAGGGAGAAAATTCTGTAGAAGCAAAGTAATGTACCCAGACGTAACAATGGTTTGAACAGAGTAGAGTCAGTGAATCGTGCCATCAGTTTCAGGGGACCCACACAACAGAGTTACCAGTGTCCAAGGTGAATTCATGATTTAGGACAGGGATCTCTGAGAGTAATTGTTTCTCCCTGTCTAATGGAGCTGCCCATTGTGCAAAGGGCAGAAGGTGGTGCCTAGTAATTCACACGGATGACATCTGTGTGTCTTGAGACTCATTATCAACTTTATCTTTGGAGGCTGATCATCTCAGGAAAATAGGGCTTCCTAACAGCAGCTTCCAAGGTATCCCAGAGTAATCCATACTTTCTGAAGACAAGTGGCAATTTAATAAGAGAGAGGCTAGAGTTCAGTGTTGATTGTGAGTATAATGTTTCCTTATTGTATTAATTTATTGCCATCTCACAGATAAGTAAACTGAGGCATGAACAAGTGAAGTTAGTTGCCTATAACCAAATAGCTCAGAAGAAGTAAAGACTGGATACAGACGTATGGACTTTAATCAGAGCCTGTGCATTTCCAACACAAGGAGCAAAATTTTTAATATTTTGTTTGGCAGTGTTTGTTACTAGTAACTTTCAACAGATTAAACCCAATGGAGAAATAAGTTCAGATAAGAAACTCCTCAGTTTTTGATTCAGTGAAACAAAAAAAAGGGGCAGAGACCTCAGGGTCTATTTTTTCTGCACACCTCTGTGGGGTATAGCTTGCTGGCCAACAAGAAATGGAGTGTGGATGAGGGGGTGCAGGAGCAACTTCTGCTGTGTCTTTCATGGAAACCTAATGATCTGGTGTGAAGAAACAGAATGACCATCTCAGTGTTGAGGAATGGAGGCATTGGGGGGGGGGTCACTGAAGTCTCCAGGTAATTTGTAAGTCGTTTCGTGGTCCTCCTGTCACATTTGTGCCCTTAGAATCCTTTTGGGTTCCATTGCTCCCTCTGTGCCCCTTCTTTACCAAATTTTTCACTTCTGCTGAATTATTTTTAACACCACAAAAATTATGAGTTGTTTGAGTTGGTAAAGAGAAAAGGCTCGAAATGTCTCATTTTTTAAAATGATGACACCTGTATTCTACTTTAGGATTGGAAATTTTTTCAGTAAGCCCTGCTATGACTTACAAATGTTAAAATAAAACTTCCTTTATGAATGTCTATGGGACTATATTTATTCTTGACCTGAATCATCACCTGAAGCATTAATCTGCTTAATAGATTCTGTGTCAAATATTGTTTAAAGCTCATGATCATCTTGGATAGAAACACTAATACAACAGAAAAAAGAGAAAGACAACTAAACAGAAACACCACACAAACTAAATACGCTACAAATTATGCTGTATTTAAGAAAAATGTTAAGAGAATTTTGTGTAGTGGTGAGTGAAGCAAGTTGAAGACATGCTTATTTCAATCAGTTGCTTGTGGGTAGAGAAGGCCTCATTACCTCCTCTCCTTTATTTAGTAGGAAGTACTTCATGGAGGAAGGTGGAACTTAAGGATGGAAAAGAAGAATCAGGAAGAAATCCAACCAAGAAATAAAGTGTCACTTAGAATAAAGTTTCAAGAAGACAGAGGTGCCTGGGTGGCTCAGTCAGTTAAGTGTCTGATTCTTGATTTCAGCTCAGGTCATGATCTCATGGTCCGGTTCTTGAGATCAAGCCCCCACATAGGCTCTGGGCTGACTGGTGAGAGCCTGCTTGGGATTCACTCTCTCCCTCTCCCTGTCACACGCTCACTCTCTCTCTCTCTCTCAAAATCAAGAAATAAACTTAAAAGAAAAAAAAGACAGAGGACACACACCTGTCAGAACGGCTAACATCAACAACTCAGGCAACAACAGATGTTGGCGAGGATGCAGAGAAAGAGGATCTCTCTTGCACTGCTGGTGGGAATGCAAACTGGTGCAGCCACTCTGGGAAACAGTCTGGAGGTTCCTCAAAAAGTTAAAAATAGAACTACCCTATGACCCAGCAATTGCACTACTAGGCATTTATCCAAGGGATACAGGTATGCTGTTTCAAAGGGACACATGTACCCCAATGTCTATAGCAGCACTATCAACAATAGCCAAAGCATGGAAAGAGCCCAAATGTCCATCGATGGATGAATGGATAAAGAAGAAGTGGTATATATATACAATGGAGTATTACTTGGCAATCAAAAAGAATGAAATCTTGCCATTTGCAACTACGTGGATGGAACTAGAGGGTATTATCCTAAGTGAAATTAGTGAGAGAAAGATAAATATATAATTTCACTTATATGAGGACTTTAAGATACAAAACAGGGGTGCCTGGGTGGCTTAGTCAGTTGAGCTTCCAACTTCAGCTCAGGTCATGATCTCGTGGTCTGTGAGTTCTAGCCCCGTGTCAGGCTCTGTGCTGACAACTCAGAGCCTGGAGCCTGCTTTGGATTCTGTGTCTCCCTCTCTCTCTGCCCCTCCCCTGCTCATTCTCTGCCTCTCTCTCAGTCAAAAATAAATAAACATTGGGGCGCTTGGGTGGCGCAGTCGGTTAAGCGTCCGACTTCAGCCAGGTCACGATCTCGCGGTCCGTGAGTTCGAGCCCCGCGTCGGGCTCTGGGCTGATGGCTCAGAGCCTGGAGCCTGTTTCCGATTCTGTGTCTCCCTCTCTCTCTGCCCCTCCCCCGTTCATGCTCTGTCTCTCTCTGTCCCAAAAATAAATAAACGTTTGAAAAAAAAAATTAAAAAAAAATAAATAAACATTAAAAAAATTAAAAAAAAAAAGATACAAAACAGATGAACATAAGAGAAGGGAAGCAAAAATAATATAAAAACAGGGAGGGGGACAAAATATAAGAGCTCTTAAATACAGAGAACAAACAAGGGTTCCTGGAGGGGTTGTGAAAGGGGGGATGAACTAAATGGGTAAGGGGCATTAAGGAACCTACTCCTGAAATAATTGTTGCACTATATACTAACCAACTTGGATGTAAATTTAAAAAAGTAAATTAAATGAAAAAAAAGACAGAGGACAATAATTATTTTATAGAGTGGGAACTCTATGATTGCTTCAGGAAGCAAGGGGGTTGAACACGTTTTATGTGGGCACAGAACCTCTCTGAGGGCTCTAATTCCTCTTGTATTCATTGCTCCAACTCCAGGGCTTTATTCCTTTGAGGATATTGGCATTTTCTGAGTAAATTAATCCATTTCCATTCTCCATTATTCCATACTTCATTACTGAGTGAGACTGCCCTTATTTTATTTCATATTAAAGAATGACAATTTCAGGCTAAATTAAAACCTCTCTCTTGAATTACCATTTTCTGTGTACATATAGATAACACCTGTTTTATAATTTTCTGTTGTTAACTTCCATTTTTATTCACTGAAGCACTCTCTTCCCAAAGATGTCAAATTGTGCTTCTTTGTTGAATCCCCATATCTCTGCTCTATGCACATTGCACATGACAAATATTGGTAGCATACATTTACAAATCCAAAAGAATATTTTGACTTTCAATGGAAACCGTGATGTCTTGCATTCTGTTTTTAGGAATGGTGCTGTGCTGTGTTCCATATTTCAACCTATTGTTTTGAAAAACAGACTACACCGAAATGAAATTTACCAAGGGAGGGAGTTCATTATGTAAAAGTAAAATTGTTCTTCTTAACTTTGGTGAGTACATCAAGTCTTGTGAGTCCATAATTAGGACACATGTAGTATGGAAAATGCTTCAAGTTCCTTTTGCAAAGATATTTTCCACTGAGGAAAGAAAATGTGTAATCTAATTTCAAAACAGAGAAGTTGAAATCTGCTGGAATGGGGCCTTCATTATTGCAAAATGTTCACGACCTCTTCAGGATGTTCTGCTGTGGAGAGGTGACCAGGAAGTATAGACTCCAAACTATAAATATTCTCAGAGAACCATGGAGCATCTGCTTTTAATTTGTGCTTGGGTGGCTTTATACATCAGACAGGAAAACATCTCTGGTTTTCAGAGGTTTGAACAGATGCCATAGAGTAAGTCTCCATTTCCTAGTGTTTGTTGTCATTTTGGTTAGTGAACTCCACCTACCCAAACAAAAATGAACACATTGCTTCAGAGGCTCCCCTGTCAGCTTTAACATTTACAGAAAGAAAAGGGGGAGCAAACCTTTTTGCCTGCTCTCCCACACGGATATGTTTTTAACCAATGATCTAAAAGACATTTTCAATACTTTATATATGTAAACTCTGTAGTTTTTATACATTTATTTAAGTTTGGAGTTGCCTCAACCTTCATTTTGTGGTGTCCATGCCTTGCTGTGGTTACTGTTGCATTCTAGATCTTTGTATTTAATGCACTGAGCTGATTAATGATCAATTTGATTGTTTTTATGAGTAAATACAATTTTTTAACAGCTTAAGAAATAGGCATAGCTATGGTTGAATCTAAAATTTAGGAAGAAGTTGCCATTTAATATGAAAAAAAATTCGGTCATATTATGGGAGGTCACCCACACAAATTCTCTGCAGGTATAAAATTTGTTTTCTTGTTGAAAAGCAGGTTAACCAACAATTTGGTATAACAATTTCTCAGCATGTAGCTTGTGTGAAAAACAACTTTCTAAAAAATAACTGTAATTGATATATCCTGGCCTATGCATACATTCATTGCATGGACACCACAAAATATTTAATTTTCTCTAGTCTATATTTTAAACAGTTCTCCCAAAATGCAAATTGGTGCAGCCGCTCTGGAAAGCAGTGTGGAGGTTCCTCAGAAAATTAAAAATAGACCTACCCTATGACCCAGCAATAGCACTGCTAGGTTTTTACCCAAGGGATACAGGAGTGCTGACGCATAGGGGCACTTGTATCCCAATGTTTATAGCAGCACTCTCAACAATAGCCAAATTATGGAAAGAGCCTAAATGTCCATCAACTGATGAATGGATAAAGAAATTGTGGTTTATATACACAATGGAGTACTACGTGGCAATGAGAAAGAATGAAATATAGCCTTTTGTAGCAATGTGGATGGAACTGGAGAGTGTGATGCTAAGTGAAATAAGCCATACAGAGAAAGACAGATACCATATGGTTTCACTCTTATGTGGATCCTGAGAAACTTAACAGAAACCCATGGGTGAAGGGAAGGAAAAAAAAAAAAAAAGAGGTTAGAGTGGGAGAGAGCCAAAACATAAGAGACTGTTAAAAACTGAGAACAAACTGAGGGTTGATGGGGGGTGGGAGGGAGGGGAGGGTGGGTGATGGGTATTGAGGAGGGCACCTTTTGGGATGAGCACTGGGTGTTGTATGGAAACCAATTTGACAATAAATTTCATATATTAAAAAAACAAACAAACCAATTATATCCAAAAAAAAAATAAACAGTTCTCCCAAGACTTTGGCCTTTATTAACTCTTTATTACCAGAGAACAGTCTCTTATCCTGAACTTTTGGGTATTTACTTGTTTATTAACTACACTTATATTTACCAAAGATTCATTATACATTGCATACGTTTAAATGGGTAGAAAATATAGAGACGCATAATGATTCTAGCCTTCAGAAACCTTTGCTGTATGGTATATAGACAAAACTAACATCTATGGCAACATTACAGGACTAGTAAGTTCTAAATGGTGCAAGAACCAAAATTTTTCAATAAGAAATTGGAGAATACAAATATTAATGTAATCTGGGGGCAGAGAGAGCCTTGGGAGAGTTTGAACTTGACCTGGTCTTTATAGAATGGGGGAGTAGGGGTGGCTAAAGAAAGACTGAAAGACATTTGCTCCAGATGTGAAAGCAAAGAGCAAGAAATGGACTTATTGTATCAGAAAAATAGCGAGAGACAGGGCTGAAGAAATGAGGGCTTGTTTGTTTAGGTTCTTGAGAATCTTCTCTGAAATCTCTTTTGTTGCCTATTTTAACTTCTTTACTCTTGCTGGAGGACCTCCATATTGGTTTTTATTAGGGCAACAAACAGCTCTCAATGGCCTACATGAGAAAGAAAAATGAAAGAGCATTTAGGCGTCCAAGATAGTTACTAAACAACGTACATTTTGGAAGTATATTAGTGTCTTAGTCTCTTGTCTAGTCTTTCAGGTACACTATGTTTAAAAAAGAAAAAAAAGAAGGAAAAGAAAGGTGGCCACATCTGCATAATTAGTGATGATGGTCAACCTTTATTTCAGAGATAATTCAGAGATTCTAAGGACAACAGCACAGAATATAGGAGACATGGCCATGAAGTCATGATTCTTTCCTGAACATAACATAATGTGAACCTTCAGATGGTTTTGTAACCTTCAAAGTAATCCCCTTGAAAGGCTGTGTGAGTACTCCAATGATGCTTCCATTCTTCAATTCATTTTTAGAGCCCTTCTCTTTGAACTGTTCTAAGACCCTGGGATACAGTTTTCAAATGATCTTCTTTCCCAGAGACAAACCCTCTACCCTTGCCTCTTGCTCTCTGCATCTACATCTGCCTCACTTTCAATGCTAACCCTTCCCTGCCCAAACTGGTGTATCTTCCCTTATTTTGTCCCTAACCTCTGTTCTGTCCTTGTCTTATCTATTAGTCCCTTCCCCAGGGTTCAGGAAATGCAGGATAGAGGCAGAGGATACATGGCTTGAATCTGAGGAGATATTCTAAATTAGCATGCGAGAAGACAATGAAGTGACATAAAAGTCAGAGACATGGGAGAGCTAAAAAGTTGTAATCTTTTTTTAAAAAATTTTTTTAACGTTTATTTATTTTTGAGACAGAGAGAGACAGAGCATGAATGGGGGAGGGGCAGAGAGAGAGGGAGACACAGAATTGGAAGCAGGCTCCAGGCTCTGAGCCATCAGCCCAGAGCCCAATGTGGGGCTCGAACTCACAGACTCACGGACCGCGAGATATTGACCTGAGCTGAAGTCGGACGCTTAACTGACTGAGCCACCCAGGTGCCCCTAAAAAGTTGTAATCTTAACAACTACCACCACCAAAAAATGCTTTCGCAATGGCTGGGTGGCTAGGATAGTGTGGAAAATTGATAGAATATGTCAAACAACACAAGAAAAGCAGCAGAAACACTAGAACTTGCAGTGGGAAATGTTAGTGTTATAAACTAAATACAATAATAAATATTTACAAGGGAATATTCAGATTCTCAATTGAACCCTTATGTATCAGGCCAATTTCTATCTACTTCCTCTGAAGTCAGTCTATGTCTGCCAAACTCTGTTCTGGTTTTGAGGAATGCAGAATTGGAAAACAGAGACTACTGCAGAACCCAAAAGGCAAGAGGAAGGGAAAGACCTAGCAAGAGAAAGGAAATTGGAGTTGGCAAGGGAGAACGTGGAGTGTCAAAGAGTATGAGTTGTGAAAGAATGGGGATCCAAGAAATATCCCTAACAGGTCATAAATTATACACACTTCAATGCTTTTCAAAATATGTAATTAATTGATTGAATACCGTTTAAACATGTTCAGGTGAAAACTGTACTCCTTGAACAGAACACCACTCTGAGACTGGACCACATGTGAAGGCTTCAATAACTTCAATAAGGTTACAGAAACAGATATGACCACATTGCACTAGGCCTGTAGGCTCTGAGGTACTCACCTGTGCTCTCCCACAGGGCAGGAATATAAGTGCTGTTTCTGCCAGCCTGGCCTGGAAATGGACATCCTGTTCAGTCTATGAAAGCAGACTGTTGACCAGAATGCCGAGTAGGCAGATGCCTTAGAGGCTGTGACATCTATGGAAGCCCCAGGGCAGGACCTAGGACTAGAGACCACAACATCAATGGCACCTAATCACCTCCTTCTCTTCTTTGGTGAGCTCACTCACTCAACCTCAAAGGGGGAAAAACGCATGCGGTCATAGGCCTTTTTTCTAATCCTCTCATCATGCTTATCTCAAACCACCTTTGTTACTCATAGGAGACATAAAGGGAGTTTGTTGTACTCAGTAAGCCTGGAGGTGGAGGGCTTCTTTACACTTTTCACTACCCCATAAATGAATGGATGTTAATAGAGTTTGTGGAGCTGCCCTGCAAAAGCAGACAATGTAGGCAAAATGGAAATTTCCCATCTTGTGACTAGAACAAAAACAAAACAGAGTCCTAAACACCAGTATGATGTTCTATGTTATCCTGGGTATTTTTTCCTTTTTTCTTTTCTCATCCGCCCTTGCAAATTTAGGTTAAACTAGACACAGTTCTCTGCAAGAATCCAAATATCCACAGTTCTTTACAGAATGTACTGTCTTTGAACAAACACAGGCTCTACTATTTATAGCTGATTGCTTCACCACTTGCTTTCTTGCCTGTTACTTGAATGCCCCTTGCCGTAAACAAAGCAGATTGGAGATAATTTTTTTGTGTGCCTTAAAGCACTTCTTTATTCTCTCAAATGTTGATAAAATTGAGCCATTCCGGGAATTTACATCATGAATGTTACAGCAGTTGCAGCATCAGACATGTGACTCACTGTGATATCACTTATCTTACCTGCAGCCAACTTTGTTTACCTCTACTTAAGTGTCCTTGGTCAAAGATGCCTTGCAACTTAGCCAGAATTAATAGATATGTAACTGGCATTAAAAAGGAAGATTCAGACAAAGACATCATCTACAGAGCCATTGGTTCTATACAGTCCCTGTTGAAAGAAGTCATTTCTGTTGCTGAGTAGTGAAAACATTTATACCCTGATACCAAAGATGCCTAAATGCTCGTGAACAACAATATAAATGTAAAGCCTGGACAGAGTAAGGAAATGGGTACAAGAAAGAATTAAGAACACATCTTCAATTGCCCTCATCTTTAAAAAAGAGAGAGAGAAAGTAGAAAATCAAAACCTATTTATGTTGCACATATGCAAAAACAGAAGCTGTGTAGGAAGATGAGATATTCCTGATGAATGAGAAAGTGAAACTTAGAACTTTTAAATGAAAATCAACTATGTTTTTTCAATATATATTTAGATCTATAGCAATAATCAATGCCTTTTATATAGAATTGAGTCAAATCAACAAAACCAAAGAATTCAGCACAAATTCAATTAGAGGGAAATATTTGGAAGACCCCCCCCCCCCAAAATTAACACTGTGGTTAAAAGTAGATGTATTTTAGTTCAGAAAAATATCTTAAACTGTATTTAAGGTTTATAAGTCTTTAATGTATTATGGGAGGAGCTTTTAAATATTTTCCTCAAGAATATTATATTTAAGTGAATTAATTTGAATTCTCCCTGAATAGGGATAATCCATAGATATGGCGGACAAGTGATTGATCTCCCCCAAAGCAGCCACTGCAGTCCTGATTTGAATCCTGGTTGCACAGCCCATTAAGCATACCTATTTTTTGCTTACAGGTAAGTCACTATAGTTATAATTTCACACTTACACCCACTAAAGAGTCATCTGTTAAAAAAAAAAAAGAGTCATCTGTCAAAGGACTGCTAATTGGTTTTTACTACCTAGTGACCTGCAAAGGCTGAATTTTAAAACTAGCTATACAGTGGAAATCAGCTTTTCTTAGCTGTTTATACTGTCCATATATGAGAATACTAAACTGCTACAAAGGAAAAGGACACATCTCTTCTTTCCTTCATAGGGCCTGGCTTTCTGGTGATCTTGCGCCATCATATTAAAGTAAAAAAATTGATATTAGTGAAGCTAGTTCAGATAATCTTTAATCATGAAAGAAATTGGAAAGCTCAACTAAGGTCATATTAAATGTTAACTTCTACCAAGAATTGAGGCTTCAAGATTCGCCAGGAGAACAGGGAAGCTGCATTTCATGAATTCTCACTCATTGGCCTTTACTACGTACAGAATATGGGGTGACATTAAGAATCCAAAATGGTGGGGTGCCTGGGTGTGTCCAACTTCAGCTCAGGTCATGATCTCACAGTTTGTGAGTTTGAGCCTCTATTGAGCTCCCGTCTGTCAGTGCAGAACCTGCTTCAGATCCATAAATAAACACACACACACACACACACACACACACACACACACACACACAGAATCCCAAAAGGCTAAAAATCAACAAATAATTTCTTTTCTTGTCTTTATAATGTTTTGTGTTTTCTTTTTATTGTTTGATTTCTGATTCTCTAACTTGGTGAATCCCTAATATCTTATCTTTAAGCTTTAGAATTTTAGAATTGGAAGAGATTGTCTAAGGCAGTGGCCCCCAGATTTTTAAATTATGTTAGCTAGTAAAAATTTCCCAAATTGGATAACTGGTTTAAAGTTTGTATTTTGTCTGATACATTAAAAAACAAGATAGAACAAACAACTACTGTGTGTGTGTGTGTGTGTGTGTGTGTGTGTGTACATAGAGAGAAAGGGAGAAAGATTTAAGAAATTGGCTCACATGATTGCAGGGAATAGCAATTCATTGTAGGATAGGCCAGCTGGTTTGAGTCAAAAGGTTCAAAACTCAGGCAAAATGTCCATGTTGCTGAAAAAATGCTCAACATCACTCATCATCAGGGAAATACAAATCAAAACCACAATGAGATACCACCTTACACCTTCCAGAATAGCTAACATTAACAACTCAGGCAACAACAGATGTTGGCGAGGATGCGGAGAAAGAGGATCTCTTTTGCATTGTTGGTGACAATGCAAGATGGTGCTTCCACTCTGGAAAACAGTCTAGAGGTTTCTCAAAAAACTAAAAATAGAACTACCCTACTACCCAGCAATTGCACTACTAGGCATTTATCCATGGGATATAAGTGTGCTGTTTCAAAGGGACACATGCAGCCCCATGTTTACAGCAGCACTATCAACAATAGCCAAAGTAGAAAGAGCCCAAATGTCCATCGATGGATGAACGGATAAAGAAGAAGTGGTATATATATATACAATGGAGTATTACTCGGCAATCAAAAAGAATGAAATCTGGCCATTTGGAACCACGTGGATGGAACTGGAGGGTATTATGCTAAGTGAAATTTATCAGTCAGAGAAAAACAAAAATCATATGACTTCACTCATATGAGGACTTTAAGAGACAAAACAGATGAACACAAGGGAAGGGAAGCAAAAATAATATAAAAACAGGGAGGGGGACAAAACAGAAGAGACTCATAAATATGGAGAACAAACTGAGGGTTACTGGAGGTGTTGTGGGAGGGGGGATGGGCTAAATGGGTAAGCTGCATTAAGGAATCTACTCCTGAAATCATTATTTCACTATAGGCTAACTAATTTTTATGTAAATTTTAAAAAATAAAAAATAAAATAAAAAAAATGTCCATGTTGCAGTCTTGGGGCAGCAGTTCTCCTTCTTCAGGAATCCTCAGCCTTTGCTCTTAAGCCCTTCAGCAGATTGGATGAAGTCCAACTAATTGGATGGAGTCCACCCATATTAAGCAGAAGATACTTTGATTTATTTACGCCAACTGACTGTAAATGTTAATTATATCTAAAAAATACCTTTACGGCAACATCTAGACTAGTGTTCAAGCAAGCAACTAAGCACCAGGTCTTAGTTGCACCAGGTCAGCAAAGCTGACACAAAAAAGTAATTATCACAGTCACAGAGTTGATTCATTTGGATGGTCAGGTTTCCTGACTTCCTATAGTACACAGCTTGGCCCCAGCACCTCCTCCATTAAGCTAATGCTGCTTCTTTTATATGTCATTCAAGGTCATTTAGAGGACTGAATAAGATTATATTTTTTAAACCTGAAAATACCAAGTACATACTAAGACTATAAAAACTTAGACTTTATTTTATATCTGTAATGCTTATAAATTAGGATTGTAGTTCCATAATTGTGTACATTCTCATATTTGAAAGCAAAGTAACAGTGTCAGACAATGAAGTAATTTTATCAAAATTGCAGATGATGTAAAGTCAATGTTTTTAAGTTATTTTTTAATTAAGTTAATAAAAAAGCATTATACAGAATTATATGGAGATGATTATCTTAAAAAAGAAATAATACATTTTAAGAAATCTATGCCCAGTTAAATATTTAAAGGCAGTATTCAAAACAACAAAGTTATATCTGATGGTAATGTTATGAATACCTTTTTCCTCTTGAATTTTCCTGAAGTTTTTAATCTAGAGTTTAACAATGTTCATATATTTACTTTTCATAATCATAAGAATCAACTACATTTTTAATCCTAAAGAATGAAAAAAGTCTAATATTATGTTTCTGTCAGTATGTTATGCCCACATGCTCTAAAATTTTTCTAAATAACACAGTTGTATCCACTCAAATAAGTTGACATTTTCATTTTGGTTTCATCTTGGTTGACTGGTTTGATGAAAATCCAAATCACATGCCAGTGAGTAAACTCATTGACCCACATGAGCATGTTCCATAAAAACTTTTTGAAACTGTATGATTGTGTTTCACAAATGTTTGAGAAGCAATAACTTTGGGAAGAGGGGAGCAACATTCCTTGACCAATATTTGTGTAAAATGCAAGTGCCAGAAATTATAATGACAAAAAAAGAACCCTGATGTTAAACATTTCAGCAAATTACACTCTGTACTCTAGAAACACTTTCACTGGGAGGAGACCATCAATTTGAGTAGATGTGTACTTTCTGTTTTTACAATACTATGTAGGCAGATTATTTTAAATGTGTGTGTAGTTGTGTGAGTTTTTAATGTTTAAATATGAATAATAAGTATCAAGTTTGTTTTTAAGTTGATAGAACTTAGAAATCATATAGAAAAGTCATTCATTTTACCTCACTTCTCGAGTTAATTTTAAAAAGAAAATGAAAAGCTAAAACAGCTGAAGAACTTAAAGGCAAGAAAAATGGAAGTAACAATGTCAAATTCTGTTCTGACTTCAACTGATATTAAAGAGCAAACATGACTGACCCTGTTAATAGAAATTTGGATCACAGTGATGAACAGCCTCCATGATGATTATATGTGTCAGGTTTTACAAAAGTATTATTTATTTTAATAAATAAATAAATGTATAATATATTTTTAATTTTATCACAAAAGCATAAGAAGATAGATAAAGAACATAAGAATAGAGAAGAAGAGTACAATATTGTAACAGTTGGGATTACTTGTGTTGCAAGTCTCAAAAACTCAACCCAAATTGGCTTAAGGAAAAGGATAATTCATTGGTTCATACAACTGAAAAATCAAAGAGAGTTTCGGCTTCCAGTTGTAGCTGGATCCAGGAATCCATATGATGTCACAAAGACCTGGTCTCTCTCCATCTCCTAAATTTGCTCTTCTTCATTTTTAATTCTGTTACTCAAAGTCCTCAATTGCAAACAACAGAAACCAACTATGGCTAGTTTAAGCAAACAAATTGATTAGAGGATTTTAGCTAGCTCAGAATATTATCAGAAAGACTTAAGAACCAGATTTGGAGACTTGTAGTCAGAAACACAACCCTAAATCACATTAAGACTCAGCCTGCTGGAGACACCACAGCCAGTACACACACACACACACACACACACACACACACACACACGTATATATACACATATGTATGAATACACACACACACACACACACACACACACACACACACACACACCCTTATGGTGTATATTACTTTTATATCCATATTATGAATGAAGGAACTGGGGCACAAGATGTTAAATAATTTGGTCAACGTCAGATATTTGGTTGTGTAGAATAACTGAGATTTGAACCCAGACAATCTATCTCCAGAATCCATTCTCTTAACTACATACCATAGATTCTAAAACAGTGAGTTACCTGTCATTGGTGATATTTAAGAAGAATCTAGGTGACTCCTAATGAGGAAGATGTGAAAGGTATTTTGCTATTTGAAAGATGACTGGTCATTTTCTCTCCTCTTCCCAGTAGGCTATATACAGAGAAGTGTCCCGTGAAGAACTTATAATTATTCTTTTGTGGTCCAAGCAGTGTGGATTCTGGTGCATAGGAGCAGGTCAGATGGAAGGGATTGTGTGAATGATATTTCCCAGGCTGGCCCAGTTCATCCACATGTTGTAGGTTCCTGCAGGGAAAGTTACTTGTGGAAGTTTGTAGTCTGCCTGGGTATAGCAGTTATCTTCCACACTAAAAAATGCCCTAGAATGCATAACCCATAACATTTCCAAGTAGCTTCTATAGTCTGGGGCTGCTCAAAGATCTGCATCTATAGACAAAAAAGCTTTGCTAACCTGATTGACCAGCCACTCATTCTTCTCTCTCACGCCCATATAAATGTCAAGGAGGAATCACAAAGCCTCCACAAGTCTCTTACACAAACCTATTAGTCACAATGCAAATTGCCCTTGAAAGACAATCTACTATCAATTAATTTTTACTGTCTCCACATTTTGGTATAGTAATTTTTACTTTTCTCTAAATTTTTCTTATGTCAAACATTGAACCTGTGGCAGCAAAGTTAATTATGACCGTATGTGCTATGGGACAGATATGCTGTGTCCTACCCAAAAATCATTGCCTGTCCCTTCTTCCAGCTGGTAGAGCCCTGTTTCTGTGACAGAGGCTGAAAATGTCAGATTCAATTATTTCTGTATAACGTCATTAGCAGAAATCCTTGTTCTTTGCAAGACTAGACCCTGAAAGTAACAGGGTGCCCAGCATTGTTGGGGTTATTCAGGATATAATAAAAATGCATTAAAACATTATGGACTGTTCACTTATGGTTCATGCCTTTTTTCTCTAGATACATTATACTTCAATAGTTACTTTAAAAAAGAGAAAAACAATATGGAAATCATTGTGGAGTTCTGAGCCAGTGAAACTGCTGATAAATCGAGGTAGAAGTGGAAACTGCCACAAGCTTAGAGCTATATAAAGCTGGGGGCTAGGGGGAGCCTCTCTGGGGGAGGGATCCCTCTGTGCAGGCACTCATCTTTAATTTTCTTTAAAAAAAGTTATAAGGGCTCCTGTCTGGACAACTAAAGACTTTTTGCCTTTCTTGTTGAAGGTTATTACTTTTCCTCTATATGTTGCCACATACTACTTTTTTACTACACCAACACAACTTCCATATTGTACTGACATTATTCTCCTACTTACTAATGTGTATGCACTATTTCATTTCATGGAAAGGGGTGTTGTAGCTGAACAAACTGTACTCACTCTCCCAGCTTTCCTTGTAGGTGAGAATGGCCACATGACCTGGTTCTGACCAATGAAACAAAAGGGAGACTTTGCTGAGATAGCCCTAAATAGAACCCCATACCAGCCTTTTCCACTTTTTTTTTTTTTTTTTAAATTTTTTTTTTTTTCAACGTTTATTTATTTTTGGGACAGAGAGAGACAGAGCATGAACGGGGGAGGGGCAGAGAGAGAGGGAGACACAGAATCGGAAACAGGCTCCAGGCTCTGAGCCATCAGCCCAGAGCCCGACGCGGGGCTCGAACTCACGGACCGCGAGATCGTGACCTGGCTGAAGTCGGACGCTCAACCGACTGCGCCACCCAGGCGCCCCTCCACTTTTGCACTTAGTCACATATAACACTTGGAGCAACTGCTGCCATTTTAAAACCATGAAGAGACTCATTGGGGTCACATTGCAGACAGTAAAAGAAAGCAGGAAAGGAGGCTGGGTCCTTGATGATATCATCAAGATCCTGAAACAACCCTGGAACTACTTATATCCAGCTCTAATTTTTAACTTACTTTTGATCTCATACTCTTCACTCGAGGTGGAAAGTACTAATCCTCTGCAGCATTTCCTATAGAGCACTCATATACCCACTGCATTAGTTTCCTAGGGTTGGTATAACAAAATACCACAGACTAGGTGCCTTAAACAACACAAACTGATCAAGACTTTAATTCTCAATTTATAGGAAATATAGAGTTGGAGGACTGTGAAAAGACACTGCAGAGAGCCAATTAGCAAAGTCCAGGTTGTTAACAACCTACTGGAGCAGTTTTTTCGACAAATATAAGTTGTAGGGCTGGGGGTGCAGGGGGCAAGGAGAGGGACAAAAGAGCTACAAGAACCAATATATCAAAAGATACTTAAAATAAATGAAATGGAGACTAAAAAAAATTAGAAATGATCAATGAAAGCGAGAGCTGGTTCTTTCAGAAAAACAGAATTGATAAACTCTTAACCATACTCATAAAAAAAAAGAAAGATGACTCAAATACATAAAATCAGAAATTAAAGAGAAGTAACAACTAACACCACAGAAATACAAAGGATTATAACAGACTACTAAGAAAAATTATGTGCCAACAAATTGGACAACCTAGAAAAAACGGATAAATTCCTAAATTTAAACTGGATCTTCTCAATCTTCTAAAACTGAATCAGAAAGAAATAGAAAATTTTAACAGACCAATTAATAGCAACAAAATTAAATCAGTAATCAAAAATTTCCTAACAAACAAAAGTCCAGGACCAGATGACTTCATAAGCAAATTCTACCAAATATTTAAGGAAGAGTTAACACTTATCCTTCTCCAACCATTCCAAAAAATAGAAGAAGAAAAGTGTCCAAATTAATTCTATGAAGCCAGCATCAGCTTGATAACTGAAACCTGATAAAAAAAAAAAACACCACTAAAAAAGAGAACTACAAGCCAATATCTCTGATGAACATAGATGCAAAAATCCTCACCAAAATACTAGCAAACTGCATTCAACAATACATTAAAAAAAATTGTTCACCATGATCAAGCTGGATTTATTCCCAGGCTGAAAAGGTGATTCAATATTCACAAATCAATCAACATAATACACCATATTAACAAAATGAAAGTTAAAATTATATGATTATTTCAATAGACGCAGAAAAGCATTTAACAAATTTTGACATCTGTTCACTGTAAAAACCCTCAACAAAGGAGGTTTAGAAGTATACTTCAACATAATAAAAACCATATATGAAAAACCCACAGCTAAATCACCCTTAATGAGGAAAAACTGAGAACTTTTCCCCTAAGGTTAGGAAGAAGACAAAGATGTCCACTCTCACCACTTTTATTCAACACAGTACTGGAAGTCCCAGCCACAGCAGACAACACAAAGAAATAAAAGGCATCTAAATTGGTAAGGCAGAAGTAAACTTCCACTATTTGCAGATGACCCAAAAGAAAACCCAAAAGATGCCACCAAAAAACTGCTAGATACATGAATTTAGTAAAGTCACAGTATACAAAATCAATGTACATATATCTGTGGCATTTCTATATATCAATAATGAAGCAGCAGAAAGTGAAATTAAGAAAATAGTCCCACTTACAATTACACCAAAAATAGTAAAATACTTAGGAATAAACCTAACCAAAGAGTTGAAAAACCTGTACTCTGAAAACCATAAAACACTGATGAAAGGAAATGAAGATGACACGAAGAAATGGAAAGACATTCCATGCTCATGGATTGGGAGAACAAATATTGTTAAAATGTCCATACTACCCAATGCAATCTACACATGTAATGCAATCTTCATCAAAACACCAACAGCATTTCCACAGAGCTAGAAAAAAGCAGTTCTAAAATTTAGAATAGCCCAAGCAATCTTGAGAAAGAAAAGCAAAGCTGGAGATATCACAATTCTCAATTTCAAGTTATATTACAAAGCTGTAGTAATCAAAACACTATGGTACTGGCACAAAAACAGACACACAGATCAATAGAACAGAATAGAAAACCCAGAATTGGACCCACGACTATACGCTCTATTAATCTTTAGCAAAGCAAGAAAAATTATCCAATGGCAAAAAGAGCCTCTCCAACAAATGGTCTTGGGAAAACTGGACAGCAGCATGCAGAAGAATGAAACTGGACCACTTTCTTACACCAAACACAAGAATAAACTCAAAATGAATTAAATGTGAGACATAAGATCATAATAATCCTAGAATAGAACACAGGCAATAACCTCTTTGACATTGGCAGAAGCAACTTTTTTCTATACATGTCTAATGAGGCAAGGGGAAACAAAAGCAAAAATAAACTATTTGGACTTCATCAAAATAAAAATCTCCTTCATAGTGAAGGAAACAATAAAAAAAACTAAAAGGCAACCTTCAGAATGAGAAAGGATATTTGCAAATGACATGTCTGATAAAGGGTTATTATTTAAAATATATAATAAATTTATACAACTCAACACCCAAAAAACAAATAATCCAACTTTAAAATGTGCTGAAGACATAAACAGGCATTTCTTCAAAGAAGACAAAAGGATGGCCAACAGACACATGAGAAGATGTTCATCATCACTCATCATCAGGGAAATGCAAATCAAAACTACAGTGTGATATCACCTCACACCTGTCAGAATGGCTACAACATAAGAAACAAAAGATGTTGGTGAGGATGTGGTGAGGATGTGCACTGTTGGTGGGAATGCAAACTGGTGCAGCCATTCTGGAAAACAGTATGGAGTTTCCTTAAAAAGTTAAAAATGGAACTACCCTACAATCCAGCATTTCGGGTATTTACCCAAAGAATACAAAAACACTAATTTAAAGGGATATATGCACCCCTATGCTTATAGCAGTATTGTTTACAGTAGCCAAGATATGGAAGCAGCCCAAGTGTCCATTGATTGATGAATGGATAAAGAAGATGTGGTATATATATACAATACAATATTATTCACCCATAAGAAAGAATGAAATCTTGCTATTTTCAATGACATGGACAGAGCTAGAGAATATAAAGCTAAGTGAAATAAGGCAGTCAGAAAAAGATAAATACCATTTGATTTCACTAATGTGGAATTTAAGAAACAAAACTAACAAGCAAAGGAATAAACAAGAGAGAGAGAAATCAAGAAACAGATGCTTAACTGTAGAGAGCAAGCTGATGGTTACCAGAGGGGAGGGCAATGGGGCGGGGGGTTATATAGGTGATGGGGATTAAGGAGTGTATTTGTTGTGATCAACACCAGTTGATGTATGGAATTGCTGAGTCACTATATTGTACACCTGAAACTAATATAAGACTGTGTTAACTAACAAACAACAAAAAGAAAATAATTCCTGAAACATTTGAGAAATTTGAACATTGGTAGGGTATTTGATAATGTAAGGAAAAATTGTTCAAATTTTAGATGAGAAAATGCTATTGTGGTTATGTTTAAAGGTTATGTCCTTTAAAGATAGTTTGATATTTGTTATAGGCTCTTTGAAACAACTTTTATCAAGTTGCCACCATGCACACAATGATGCATGTCACAATTGAGCCTAGGGAACTCCCAATCTTTTAAAGGGGTTGCTAGAAAACCTGAATAACCTTTGCTCTGCAAGAGGGTATTATCTTTATTCTTATGGTCAGGATATAAACTTGCCCTCTAATTAAGAGAGACATACTATCCCTAGATTCCAAAGCTGTTTGCTGTAAATCATCCATGAAACATAACCATGGTATACAAATTCCCTGGAGAATTGCCTCCCAACAATTTCTATTTATGGATTCAGTACATTATTTTAATAGTTACAATAATAACATTAATAGTTATGTAACTATTCATACTTTCTATCTCTTGTATTTTTTTATATGTGTGTTTTTGAAAGTTTGTACATTTTATCCACATTTTTATTCTTTTTATTCCTATTATTTTATTTTTTATTCATATATAGGTTATTGATATTATCTCTTTCTTTTAAACAGTATTTCTAGGAGTTTATCAATTTTATTAGTCTTTTCCAAAATGTTTGCCTTTGTGACACCTTTTTATGGTTTTTAAAAATAATTTCATGGGGCGCCTGGGTGGCGCAGTCGGTTAAGCGTCCGACTTCAGCCAGGTCACGATCTCGCGGTCCGTGAGTTCGAGCCCCGCGTCGGGCTCTGGGCTGATGGCTCAGAGCCTGGAGCCTGTTTCACATTCTGTGTCTCCCTCTCTCTCTGCCCCTCCCCCGTTCATGCTCTGTCTCTCTCTGTCCCAAAAATAAAATAAACGTTGAAAAAAAAAATAATTTCATTAATTCATGCTTTTGTCATTACTTTCTTTTATTTTACTTGGATTTTTTTGTTATTGTTTTTATTTTATTTTCACTGTCCTTTTTGTAATTTCTTTTTTTTTTAATTTTTTTTACGTTTATTTTGAGAGAGAGGAAGAGAGCGGGCTCATGCGAGTGGGGGAAGGGCAGAGAGAGAACGAGAGAGAGAGACTCCCAAGCAGCCTCCACACTGTCAGCATGAAGCCCAATGTGGGGCTCGAACTCATGAACCACGAGATCATGACCTGAGCTGAAATCATGAGTCAGACGCTTAACCGACCAAGCCACCCAGGCGCCCCATCCTTTTTATAATTTCTTGAGATGGATACTTAGGTTATTAAATTTCAGTCTTTATTCTTTTTTAATGTATCCATTCAATGCTATCAGTTTCTATTTAAGGCATAGCTTTAGCTGCATCCCACAAGATTTTTCTGATTATGATAAAAAGCACATAACATTGAATTTACCATGTTAACCACGTCTCAGTGTACAGCACAGTAGTGTTAGCTATACATATATTGTTGTGCAACAGATCTCTGGAACTTTTCATGTTGCAAAACTGAAAATCTATACCTATGGAACAACAACTCTCCTTTCCCCCTTCTTGCCTCTGGTAACCATATTCTTTTTTTTTTTAAGAGTAAGTTTTCTTTTTTCCCCTGTTTTATTGAGATATAATTAACATATAATACCTGTAAGTGTAAGGTGTACATATAATGATTTGATGTATGTATATATGCTTTATTTTCTAAGAGTTTGACTACCTCAGATACCTCAAAGTAGAATCATACAGTATTTGACTTTTTGTGACTGGCTTATCTTACTTACCATAATGTCCTCGATGTCCATCTACATTGTAACATGTGACAGGACTTCCCTCCTTTTTGTATGTCCAAATGTACATATGTCTATTTGTATATCTTCTTTGGGGAAATATCCTTTCAAGACTTGTATGCATTTTTCAGTTGGGTTATTTGGGGTTTTTTGTTGATGAGTTTAAGAGTTCTTTACATATTCTCAATATTAACTCCTCATTAATTACATGGTTTGCAAATATTTCCTCCCATTCCATAGGTAGCTTTTCAATCTGCTAATCGTTTCCTTTACTGTGCAGGAGCTTTTCAGTATGATGTGGTCTCATTGTGTGCTTTTGCTTTTGTCACCTGTGCTTTTGGTATCAGAGCCAAGACATCATTGCCAACACCAACGTTACGAAGTTTTTCTTCTCTGCTTTCTTCTAGTTTTATAGTTTTAGGTCTTAAGTTTAGGCATCTCACAGGTTTTCTTACAAAGTTTTTTCATTGCCATTCATTCAAAATAGTTTCTAATTTCAACTGTGATCCTTTCTCTGCCTCATGAGTAATTTCAAAATTAATTTTTTAATTACCAAAACTGTTGGGTATATTCTAACGGAATTTCATCCAAAAAGTGTGAGTTCTAGTACCTCTTCTCATTTAGCAGGAACCAGATTTAATTTTGAACCCCTTAGCTTTGTGATGGTGCCAAAGTTTGGCTCAGAATCTTTGCTTCTCCATTGTCTCTCAATGAAGTAGCAAATCTCCCTAGAAGAAGAATTTCTAAGCACTATTTAGTTCTTCACTGCTATTTTAGTTCTCTGATGCCTTCAAGCTTCCATTTTTATTTTTATTTTATATTTTGTTCACATAACCTAGTTGTTCTCAGTGGTTGGATTGATACAAATAAACTATTGTACTATTTCCAGAAGCAAAATTTCCTTAGATGAAATATATAGATATAGATGATATAGATATAGATATAGATACAGACATATAGATAGAAATATCTAATGTGCAAGTTTAAGTTGTGTGTTATACCTATTATGCAGTTTAAACTATACAGTACTTGGCAGATTACGTGGTTCCTTTCTTCTGCATTTTGGTAGTAAAATCTGATATATATTCAGGAATGATGTGGCTATATATGGAGGAAGGTAGTTAAATTGACAAAAGGATGAAATTTCACATCTGGGTTGTTATGGTGCAGAGCATGAGAAAATATCAGAGGCCCTGAGAATTCACAGAAATCTTGAGGAGAGTTTTGGATATTCTCAGGATAGGCTTTAAAAAGTTTTTTTCTCTAATTTAAATCTAATGAACATATAGTGTTATATTAGATTCAGGTGTGCAATATAGTGATTCAGCAATTCTATACATTGCTCAGTGCTCATCACAGAAAGTGTTCTGAGGGCAGTCTTTTTTAAGTGTTGGAGGCGACAGGGACATCTGGATGGGATATAGATATATCAAATACAAAGAACTGTGGGATTCAAGTACAAAGAACTGTGCAAGTGTCATGCTACTCAGTTCCTCACCTGTTATTTATCCATGTATTTTTTTTATTCTTTTGTTTAGAGCTTGTGGTGACTGTAAACTGTGCTGTGAGCACAACCACAAGAGCAAGGCAAAGCTAGAGGTAATGGGAAACAGAGAGGCTGCTATAACTATGTTAATGAAAAGGTAAGGAGGATGTTGCTAAGTCTGTTTCTGTCAGTTTTGATAAGCCAGCTTATTTTAGCATGTAATAACATCTTCTTATAGTTTAGAAAACACTTTATTACTAAAATTTCTGTGGGAGGGGCGCCTGGGTGGCTCAGTGGGTTGAGCGTCTGACTTCGGCTCAGGTCATGATCTCACAGTCTGTGGGTTCAAGTCCCACATCGGGCTCTGTGCTGACAGCTCAGAGCCTGGAGCCTGCCTCCAGATCCTGTGTCTCCCTCTCTCTCTGCCCCTCTCCCATTCTCACTTTGTCTCACTCTTCTCTCAAAAATAAATAAATGTTAAAAAAAAAAAACACTAAAATTTCGTGGGAAAAAATTACTTCATTGTTGCTGCTCTTTTAAGTTTATTTATTTTTTGAGAGAGAGACAGAGAGCAGTGGAGGGACAGAGAGAGGGAGAGGACAAGAATCCCAAGCAGGCTCCACAATGTCAGTGCAGAGCCCAATGTGGAGCTCAAACTCATGAACCTAGAGATCATGACCTGAGCCAAAATCAAGAGTCAGATGCTTAACTGACTGAGCCACCCAGGCACCCCTATCGCTACTCTATACATTCTAGTGCTAAGTCCCTGTTTCTCACTGAAGCATCTGTATTATTCAGTTTTTTATATTAGTTTTATAATAGCAGAATGGGCCACATACTACAGCATGGCACTGTAGGGGAAGTTATGACTATCAGACTCCTTTAAAAATTGTGTGGACCTGGACAGAAGACACTGTAATAGGCTTATGATGTTTCAGCACTTCTACCCGGATAGTCAGACTATTGGAAATAATATATGTTTTAACCAGAGTAATAAAAACTTGGCAGACTCATACTTGAAAAAAAGAATAAGGCTTTTACAAAACTGAATAAGCCATACATAAGACCAAAATTCAGAAGATGCCAATACAAACACACTCACTCTTCCTTTCCCACACACAAAATAATAATCCATTAATAAATAAATCATTGTAATAAAATCGTTCTCTTAACATGGTGCCTATCACTAAAGACTTAATTAAATATTTACCCACTGTGTTCCAGGAAATGCATGTTCTATGAGATGTTAATAGAATTCTCAAAAAAATATTTTCTATCCTAACCAGTTTAGGTAGCTATGCATAGTACATCTGCCGCCTGGAAATTTATGATGTACATATTAAATGTTCAGGGAATTCCTACAGTAAAGAGACATGCTTAACTCAGCATTTAACAAAGTTATTTTGACCACTAAAGCATGAAACACTTCTAACACATCACTGAATTGTTCAGTGGGATGTTTTTTGTGAAATAGTAATATACTATCAGGAAATAATTTCTTTTCTTTTTTTTTAAAATTTTTTTAACGTTTTATTTATTTTTGAGACAGGGAGAGACAGAGCATGAACGGGGGAGGGTCAGAGAGAGAGGGAGACACAGAATCTGAAACAGGTTCCAGGTTCTGAGCAGTAAGCACAGAGCCCGACGCGGGGCTTGAACTCATAGACAGTGAGATCATGACCTGAGCCAAAGTTGGACGCTTAACCTACTGAGCCACCCAGGCGCCCCAGGAAATAATTTATTTTCAAACCCAAACCGGTTAAGAAGATCTGTTCTAATTTTCTATAACTTCCTGTTTGAGTTTTGGTAGTGTGTGAGTGTCTAGGAATTTGTCCATTTCTTCCAGGTTGTCCAGTGTATTGGCACATAATTTTTCATAGTATTTTTCAATAATTGTTTATATTTCTATGGTGTTAGATGTGATTTCTCCTCTTTCAGTCATGGTTTTATCTATTTGAGTCCTCTCTATTCTTTTTATGAAGTCTGGCTAAGGATCTATCAGTTTTGTTTATTCTTTCAAAAAACCAGCTCTTAGATTCATTGATCTGTTCTACTGGAGTTTTTTATTTTGGATTCTATATTTTCTCTAATCTTTATTTTTTCTCTTCTTCTGCTGGCTTTGGGCTTTCTTTGCTGTTCTGTTTCTAGTTCCTTTATGTGTGAATCAAGGTTCTGAATTTGGGATCCTTCTTATTTCTAAGAGATGGCCCTGAATTGCAATGTATTTTCCTCTAGGACTGGCTTTGCTGCATCCCAAAGGGCTTGAGCTGTCATGTTTTCATTTTCATTCGCTTCCTTATATTTTTTATGAATAATATTTTTTTTATGAAATTGAATTGGCTATCAAAAATCCCCCAACAAATAAGAGTCCTGGGCCAGATGGATTCCCAGGGGAACTCTACCAAACATTTAATGCAGAGTTAGTATCTATTCTTCTCAAACTATTCCAAAAAATAAAAATGGAAAGAAAGCTTCCAGACTCATTCTATGAAGCCAGAATTGCCTTGATTCCCAAACCAGACAAAGATCCCACTAAAAAGGAGAATTATAGGCCAATATCCCTGATGAACATAGATGCAAAAAAAATCTCAAAAAGATACTAGCAAATTGAATTCAATAGTATATTAAAAAAATTATTCACCATGATCAAGTGCGATTGATTCCTGGGCTGCAGGGCTGGTACAGTGTTCGCAAATCAATCAATGTGATAATCACATTAATAGAAGAAAGGATACGAACCATAGGATTCTGTCAATAGATGCAGAAAACACATTTGACAAAATACAGCATCCATCTAAATAAAAACCCTCAAGAAAGTCTAGATAGAAGAAACATACTTTAACATCATAAAATCCATATATGAAAGGCCCACAGTTAATATCATCCCCAATGGGAAAAAAAAAAAACAAGAGCTTCCCCCTTGAGATCAGGAACATGACAGGGATGTACACTCTCACCACTGTTGTTTAACATAGTGTTGGAAGTCCTAGCCTCAACAATCAGAAAACAAAATGAAATAAAAGGCATTCAAATTGGCAAAGAAGTCAAACTTTCACTTTTGACAGTTGACATGAATACTCTACATGGAAAACCCAAAAAACCCCACCAAAAAACTGTTAGAACTGACACATGAATTCAACAAAGTCCCAGGATATAAAATCAATTGTACAGAAATTGGTTGCATTTCTATACACCAATAATGAAGCAACAGGAAGAGATATCAAGGAATCAATCACATTTACAGCTGCACCAAAACCCATAAAATATCTAGGAATAAACCTAACCAAAGAGTTAAAAGATCTGAACACTGAAAACTAGAGAAAGCTTATGAAAGAAATTGAAGAAGACACAAAGAAATGGAAAAACATTCCATGCTCCTGGAATGGAAGAAGGTATTGTTAAAATGTCAATGCTACCCAGAACAATCTACACATTCAACGCAATCCCAGTCAAAATAGCACCACCATTCTTCTCAGAGCTAGAACAAACAATTGTAAAATTTGTATGGGACCAAAAAAGACCCCGAATAGCCAAAGTAATGTTGAAAAAGAAAACCAAAGCTGGAGACATCACAATCCCAGACTTTAGTCTGTACTACAAAGCTGTAATCATTAAGACAGTATGATATTGGAACAAAAACAGACACATAGACCAATGGAATAGAAGAGAGAACCCAGAAATGGACCCACAAATGGATGGCCAACTAATCTTTGACAACGCAGGAAAGAGTATCCTAAAGGGTTAGGATACTAAAGGGTTAGTGTCCAAAATCTATAAAGAACTTACGAAATTCAACACCCGAAAGACAAAGAATCTAGTAAAGAAATGGGCAGAAGACATGAATAGACACTTTTCCAAAGAAGACATACAGATGGCTAACAGACACATGAAAAGATGTTCAACATTGCTCATCATCAGGGAAATACAAATCAAAACACATTGAGATATCACCTCATGCCGGTCAGAGTGGCTAAAATGAACAACTCAGGAAACAACAGATGTTGGCAAGGATGCGGAGAAACGGAACCCTCTTGCACTGTTGGTGGGAATGCAAAATGGTACAGCCATTCTGGAAAACAGTGTTCAGGTTCCTCAAAAAATTAAAAATATTATTACCCTATGGCCCAGCAATAGCACTACTAGGAATTTATCCAAAGGATAGAGGAGTGCTGATTCATAGGGGCACATGAACCCCAAGGTTCATAGCAGTGCTTTCAACAATAGCCAAACTATGGGAAGAGCCCAAATGTCCATTAACTGATGAATGGATAAAGATGTGGTGTATACACACACACACACACACATACACACACACACACATATACACAATGGAATACCACTCAGTGATGAAAAAGAATGAAATATTGCCATTTGCAACAACATGGATAGAACTAGAGTGTATTATGCTAAGCAAAATAAGTCAGTCAGAGAAAGACAAATACCATATGATTTTACTCATGCGGAATTTCAGAAACAAAACAGATGAAATATGAGAAGTGAAAAAAAAGAGAGAGGGAAGCAAACCATAAGAAACTCTTAATGATAGAGAACAAATTGAAGGTTGATAGAAGGAGGTGGGTGGGAGATGGGCTAGATGGGTGATGGGCATTAAGCAGGACACTTATTGGGATGAGCACTGAGTATTGTATGTAAGTGATGAATCACTAAATTTTACTCCTGAAACCAATTATTACACTATATGTTAACTAACTAGAATTTAAACAAAAAAAAAAAAAATTGGAAAAAGAAGAAGATTGGAGACCCAGCATTATTTTTCCAGGAGTTTTGGGTCTAACATAAATTGAAGGTGTACTCACTACCCCCTCTCTTGTGCCATTCTATCTCCCATGACATTTTGTTTTTTTAAATATTTTATTTTCTTTTTTTAGTTTTGTTTTTAAAAATATTTTTTGATGTTTATTTATTTTTTGAGAGAGACAGAGTCAGAGTGTGAGCTGGGGAGGGGCAGAGAGAGAGGAGGACAGAGGATGCAAAGCGGACTCTGGTGACAGCAGAGAGCCCGACATGGGGCTCAAACCCACAAACTGCGAGATCATGACCTGAGCCCAAGTCAGATGCTTAACCAACTGAGCCACCCATGTGCCCTGATATCTTTAAGTAATCTCTGCCCCCAACAAGGGGCTCAAATTCACAGCCTTGAGATTAAGAGTCATACTCTTTACTGACTCAGCCACCCAGGCACCCCATTAATACTCAGTAAACCGATGGAGAATGGACCCTGATGCTGATTCTGCCATAAATAATTATGAGACCTTGAGGAATTTGAAACTTCTGAGCTTCTGTTACTTTGTTGATACAATGGAGTTAATCCTGCTTTTTTTTTTTCAACGTTTATTTATTTTTGGGACAGAGAGAGACAGAGCATGAACGGGAGAGGGGCAGAGAGAGAGGGAGACACAGAATCGGAAACAGGCTCCAGGCACTGAGCCATCAGCCCAGAGCCCGACGCGGGGCTCGAACTCACGGACCGCGAGATGGTGACCTGGCTGAAGTCGGACGCTTAACCGACTGCGCCACCCAGGCGCTCCAGTCCTGCTTTTTATTCGATATCAGCAAATATTAAAAGCCAGTTCTCAGGAAATTTACATTCTAGGAAGTAGGGAGGGAAGAACAGAGGGAGGAAGAGGGAGAAAGATTTTATCAATATAAAAGTAAAAAAGAAAATATCAGTAAGTGATAAGTTCTATGAGAAGACTTAAAATAGGATGATGTGGGGCGCCTGGGTGGCGCAGTCGGTTAAGCGTCCGACTTCAGCCAGGTCACGATCTCGCGCTCCGTGAGTTCGAGCCCCGCTTCGGGCTCTGGGCTGACGGCTCAGAGCCTGGAGCCTGTTTCCGATTCTGTGTCTCCCTCTCTCTCTGCCCCTCCCCCGTTCATGCTCTGTCTCTCTCTGTTCCAAAAATAAATAAACGTTGAAAAAAAAAGAGAAAAAAAAATAAAATAGGATGATGTGATAGTATTTAGATGACTACTTTTGACTAAATAGGAAAGACTCTCTAAAGAGGTGACATTTAAACTGAAATTTGAATTATACTCAGGCAGATCTTTGGGGTGAGATCTCAGAAGAAAGAGCAGTAAGGGATCTTAAAGTGGCTGAGTACAATGGGTGGAGAGTGGGGAGAGAGAGAAGGGATCAGCTTGGAGCAGGAGGCAGAAACTAGATCAAGTACAGCTTTGCAAACCATGCTATTTGGGTTTTATTTTAAGTATAATGAAAAGCCACTGAAACATTCCAAACATGGATGCAACAGGATCTACACAATTTATATCACAGAATAGTTGTAAGGATTAAATGAAGCACTGTATATGAATCAGACTGTACTCAGACTAGGAAATTTGAGGAGAATTTTTAAAGAAACCATTTGCCATAAGTAGGTTATAGGAAACACACCAGAAATAGTGTAGTACCCATGGGCGACTAACAGAGGGAATCTGAAGGGAATAGCTATCCAAACTCAGAGAAGAAATTTCTGTGGAGAATGTCAAATGAAAAGAACTGCAGCATTGATGAAATTGGTCCAGTCAACCTGCAGTCCTATGAAGGGAAGGAGGCAAATTGTCACCCTCCTCTGCCCACCGTTGGCTGAACCCAACCAGGGGCCAGAGGCAAAGAAGTCCATTGATGAAGATCTGCACAGAATACAATAGGTAAGAGTGGAGGATGGAGCTAGAGGAGCTGCAGAAAGGATCCAGCACACGCCACTCTTTTGCCTCTCCGCATCCACTGTCATTCTTGGCCTAGGTGAAAAATTTGTGTTCCCAATCAGCTACTGTATCATCATGGTCGGTTTGGTCATATCACCACTTGCATCCTAAAATGTTAACCACCAGCACTGTTCTTCACAAAAGGAGTGGGAGCAGACATGGGGAAAAGAAGCAATCATCATAAGACAAACCTGCTACAATCTCTGTAGGTGATTACTAGGCCTAAGTTGTTACCATAGTGACTGTCTTCCAATTCTCATTCCATATTTTCCTTGTTCTCCCAAAGCACATTAGTTGGATGGTTTCTCAACCTGGTTGCCTGAGTCAAATCTTTAGTCTTGTAGGAGCTGATTCTTTTGGTGGGCCTATCTTTATTGTGTTGCCAGGGTTTTCTATTGGCAAGAATCATGGAGTAATACAGTTCTAAGTAGCTAAGAGCCCCACCTGTGTTCCAGAAATACTTTTCATGACCACTGTATTGTAGTAGCTCAGTTTCCCCTTGTAATCAAGATCATCCTTCCAGCCAGTACAGTAACCTCTTCTCTATTGCTTCATTAGCCTAAAATGACCAGTGGACAGTCTCTGCTTCTAATGCAGTGGAACTATTGTTGAATTCCCTAATGGATGGATTCTATACTCCAGTGCTACAAATCCACTGAGACCAAGGTTTCATGAATGGGAAAAAAAAGTCCCCAAGATACATATTTGGTATAATAGTTGGAAAGCCCATTCTCACTTCCAGCCATTGGCTCCTGTGTAAGTGGTTTTCAGCCCCAGGGAAGGCAGTTCCTTATATTGGCACTGCATCCTATACGTAACACTCTGTCCTCATAGGACTTCTCTTCTGATGGAGCCAAAAGTGCCTTCAGATCTGAGCCTTCAGATGCCATTCCACGGTTTCAGGAGACTGACCTGAGTATCATGAATGGTGCCATATTGAGAGCTCAGCAATGACTTCTGCTATAGGCAGATTGGACCCATAGTGATGATGTAGATAAATTAGCCTTGATGAGACTGTGCCATGTTGATGAGTCCATGCATAGCTTCCATTCCTGCCACCACCACCACTTTATATTACTCCATTGACCAATCATATGAATGGCTAGGAGAAGAAGCTGATAGACATTCTTAAGAGGAATAATCTTATCCATTTGGTAATTGAAAGCTTTTCTTCACCACTGGGATACCCTCTAATGGGCATGTACATGGAACACACACATCCTTCCACCTTGTGCCCAACCTGGGAAGCCCATCCACATACCTCTCTGCCAGACCTTGCCATCAATCTTCCTATTTTTCCTTTCCAAAGCCTTAAGTGTTGGCCTATTCAATTCATGTAAATTAATTCTTCAGACTCTCTCTTTCCATGTTAAGTGAATAATCAGATGACTGCCCAAAGTTCTGCCCACTGAGAAAATTTTCTCTCATCATTGTCTTTCAGCACCACCTGTATGTGAGGCTGTAACACATTACAGCCATCCATTTCTGTTTAATGCCCACATGATATCCATTCATGAACCAGGACTATTCCTTTTCCCCCTCCTTCAGCTGGCCATAAAGAAGTCTCCCATGAGACTGTAGGTGTGGTCTCAAAGAAATGCAGGAAAGCAATGACAGCAGCTGCCTTGGCAGTCTAGGCCACTTGTTCATGCCATTCATTTTTCCTTCTGACTCATCTAGGCCCTGTGTCATATACACCATTTTTCATTTTATACTAGAATGGTATGCATATGTCAAAATTTATGGTGCAAACAATTATATGACACCAAATTCATAATGTGCAGCTTAGGTCACATATTCACTTATATTCGAAGGTCAGATGTTCAGTCTTTGCCAAGCCAAACTGCAAGCTAAAAGGTGTTTTTAAAGTAGAGACTAACTATCAGAAGGTTTCCAAACACCTACAGCCTTGCACAGTGAGCTTGCCAGGAGCTCGGTACAGTATGTCTGAAACAAATGCTTAACACCATTGGATCTAATGGCTGTTAGCATGAACAGCATAGACTTGCCAAAGAGCCTTTAGCCTTTGCTGCTTTTCTTGCTCCAAGCTCCAAACTGGTAGCCTTATAGGTTTTCCAACAAATGGTGAAACCAGTATCCCCATATGTTGTATATGCAGCCTCCCAGATCCAGAGACTCACAAAATGTTGTGCCTCATCCTTTGTAGTGGGCCATGTAAGATGCAGAAACTTATATCTCAACTTACGAGGGATATTCCCAATATACCTAAGACGACCAATACCCAGAAACTTCATCTAGTGACAGATCCTTGAAATCCCTTGCCCTCTGGCACATGTGTGTCTTAGGAAGCCATGTAGGTACTTGATAGTTTGTGTTCACTAGATACATTAGTATAATTTCATTAAAGTAATGCAGTAGCATAATGTGCTGCAGAGTATCAAGATGATCGAGTTCCCTCTATACCACATTACAACAGAGCTGAAATGAGTTGACATAGATAGCAGGCAGGTCAGTATTCTGCTATCTCTAACATTTGAAAGGAAACTGCATCTTCTTATTTAGCTGACAGTGATGTCAAGAAAACATTTACTAGATGAATAGCTCTATGCCAGGATGGAGGCTATGTTTATTTGCTGCTTTGGTGAGGATGCCACATCCAGAACTGTAACTATAACTGGCATTGTGTCTGTGGAAATCTATAGACATGGATAAATAGTAACAAATAAATAAATCTTAATGAATTTCTCTCACTGCTAAGTGGATTCATTAGCAAAAGAATGAAGAGCTAGGGGCATCTGGCTAGCTCAGTCGGTTAAGCTTCCAACTTTGGTTCAGGTCATGATCTCACAGTCCATGGGTTCGAGCCCCACATGGGTTCTGTGCTGACAGCTCAGAGCCTGGAACCTACTTCAGATTCTGTCTCCCTCTCTCTCCGCCCTTCCCCTGCTCATGCTCTGTTTCTTTCTTTCTCTCAAAAAATAAATAAACATTAAGAAAAAGTTTTAAAGAATGAAAAGCTCATTTCCTCAAATAGAAATAATACCTGGCCTCTCTTTTCTGAATGCTGGGTTCTCTTACCCAGGGAAGTGTTCATAGTTTGTGGATTTCAGTACTACATTAGAAATAAAGTAAATTATCATATTTGTGGTTGGTGGGGGATGTTAGGATTTGAGGTCAAAAGGAGGTCTGGCCTTACACCAGAAGAGAGTTGGATTCCTTGAGTTAAAAGGATGAATATGTAGCAGTTTCCATAAGAAACAGAGTTCAGTGGCCTATCCAGGGCAGCAAGCTTAGAAATTGCCAAACCTCTGAATGGAGTGGCAGCATGGATCTGGGATAAAGCCACTAAGCCACTAAGTACCCTCATCTCACACAGTGAATGTACTGATGCCCAAGATTGGCACAGGGGAGCCAGTGAAGTTACCCAGCTGAAAATGTTCATAAGAGCTTGCACAGTTAGCATTTTAGTAGTGACTATGGTGGAACCAAACTAGAAGCCAGTTTTTGTGTAATCTTTAAGGGAGAAGAAAGAAAAATCCATGAATAATTACTGGATCTGGATGTCCCATTATTCAGGCAGCCTGCTGCTAAGACAAATTACACTTATTAGTGAGATCCTTAAAGGTATTTTTGTTTGTATATTTATGTTTATAAAGCACATTGAAGCCTTAATGTAAAAGTACATGGAAAGCTGAAGCCTAACCATATTTTCACGGTGCAAGCCTGTGGAGGCTAATGCAGGGTGAGCTTCTAATAAGAGACTCTACTTCATTTCCCTCTCTGGAAATCTGTCACTCTTGCTTTCATGCTGCTTCCTCACAAGTGTTTTTATAACGGTCCTAACAGTCTTGTCAACATATCAACGTGTAAATAGTGTGAAAAAGGCACCGCTGTTGGAAGACTATTCAGAGGAGAAGTTGAGGGAGCAGACTCTTTACATCCTTCTGATAGAAAGTCAACAAAATTTTACTTTAACAAAAACTAATACTAAAATTTTTCTTTCATAATTTTTAAAATCACCCTTGCTATGAGCATAGTGCTGCTCAATCAATTCTTAATTAAATGCAGATTTCTCAACACACTTACAGGAGTAACTTGTCCAAGGTCTGTGGTTTTCTACATTATTCTAGCCTGGCACAAAGAAAGCATTCTCTGCTTGCTTTTCCCAGTTGCATAATGGCCAAAAAAGTATCAAGAGAATTTTCTTCAGAATAAAGTTGGAAGCTATGCTTCATTGGATTTTTAAAACAAACTTAAAAACACTGAAGTATTACATTTTTTTTTTTTTACAAAGTCAATGGTTTCTCTCTAATTAGGAAAACAAATGGCACTTTATTTATTTATTTATTTATCTATTTATTTATCTATTTATTTATTTATTTTTAAATTTGAGTATAGTTGACACACTGTTACATTAGTTTCAGGTGTACAAGTTAGTTATTTGACAAGCTTATGCTATATTCACCACAAGTATAGCTACCATCTGTCCCATTACATCACTATTGTAATATCAGTGACTGTACTTATACTCTGCTTTTCATTCCCATGATCTATTCATTCCATAACTGGGAGTCTGTATCTCTCCCTTTCATCCATTTTGCTCAACCACAGATGACCCTCTCCTCTGCAACCATCAGTTTGTTCTCTAGACTTATAGATCCGATTCTGCTCTTTGTGTATTCATTTTTTTTTTAGATTCCATATGAGTGGAATCATATGGTATTTGTCTTTCTCAGTCTGACTTATTTTACTAAGCATAATACCTTTTACGTGCTTGCATGTGTGTCATTGTGCCAAATGGCATGATATCATCCTTTTTTATGGCTGTGTAATGTTCTGTTATGTATATATGCCACATTTTTCTTAACCATTTGTCCATTGATGGACACTTAGGTTGCTTCCATGTCTCAGCCATTGTAAGGAATGCTGCAATAAACCTAGGGGTGCATTTAACTTTTCAGGTCAGTGTTTTCATTTTCTCCTGGCAAATACCCAGTAGTGGAATATTGGATCATATGATATTTCTATTTTTAACTTTTTGAATAACCTCCATACTATTTTCCACAGCAGCTGTACCAATTTATATTCCCACAAACAGTATACAAGGACTACTTTCCTTCCATATCCTGACACTTATTGTTTCTTCTATTCTTCTTCTTTTTTTTTTTAAGATTTATTTTATTTTGATAGAGAATCCAAGAGAGTGAGTTAAGTAGAGGAGCAGAGGGAGACAGAGAGAGAATGTGGGGTTCAATCCCGCAACCTTGGGGTCATGACCTGAACCAAAATCAAGCGTCAAGATGCTCAACCGAGCCATCCAGGTGCTCCTTGTCTTCTTGATTTTAGCCATTCTAATGGGTGTGATATGATAGCTCATTGTAGTTTTGATTTGTGTTTTCCTGATGATGAGTGATGTTGAGCATCTTTTCATGTGTCTGCTGGCTGATCTGTATATCTTTTTTGTAAAAATGTCTGTTCAGATCCTCTGCTCATATTTTAAACAGATTGTTCGTTGTTGGTTTTTGTTTGTCTGCCTGTTTGTTTTGGTGTTGAGTTGTATGAGTTCTTTATATATATTTTGAATATTAATCAAATATTGGATATACCATTTGCAAATAGAGTCTCCCATTCAGTAGATTGTCTTTTAGTGTTGTTGATGGTTTCCTTTGCTATCCAAAATTTTTCATTTTAATATAGTTCCAATAGTTTTTTTTTTTTTTTTTTTTGCTTTTGTTTTCCTTGCTTTAGGAGATATACCTAGAAAATTATTGCTATGGCTGATGTCAGAGAAATCACTGTCTGTGTTTTCTTCTAGAATTTAGGTCTCACATTTAGGTATTTCATCCATTTGAGTTCATTTTTGCATATGGTATTAGAAAGTAGTCCTGTTTCATTCTTTTACATGTAGCTATCCAGTTTCCCTAGCACCATTTATTGAAAAGACTATCTTTTCCCCATTGTATATTCTTGCCTCCTTTGTCATAGATTGATTGACCATATAAATGTGAGGTCTCTATCCTGTTCCATTAACCTATGTGCCTATTTTTATGCCATTACCATGCAGTTTTGATTACTAACACTTTGGAGCATATCTTGAAATCTGTAATTGTGATACCACCAGCTTTGTTCTTTCTCAGGATTGCTTTGGCTATTTGAGGATCTTTTGTGGTTCCATACAAATTTTAGTATTATTTGCTCTAGGTTAATTTTTTTAATGTTTATTTATTTTTTAGAGAGAAACAGAGGACAGAGACAGAGCACGAGTAGGGGAGAGGCAGAGAGAGAGAGAGGGAGACACAGAATCTGAAACAGACTTCAGACTCTGAGCTGTCAACACAGAGCCCAACACAGGGCTCCAACTCACAGTCCACAAAATCATGACCTGAGCCAAAGTTGGATGCTTAACTGACGGAGCCACTGAGGCGCCCCACTGCTGTTGGTATTTTGATAGGGATTGCACTGAATCTATAGATTACTTTGAGTAATATGGACATTTTGACACTATTAATTTTTCCAATCCATGAGCATGGAATATCTTTCCATTTGTTTGTGTCATCTTCAATTTCTTTCATCAGTGCTCTATAGTTTTCAAAGTACAGTTCTTTCACCTTTTTGGTTAAGTTTATATCTAGGTATTTTACTCTTTTTGGTGCAATTATAAATGGCATAGTTTTTAAATTTCTCTTTTTGCAATTTCATTGTCAATGTATAGAAACACTATGATTTCTGGGTATTAATTTTGTATTCTGCTGCTTTACCTAATTTGTTTATTACTTCTAATAGTTCTTTGGTGGAATCTTTAGGATTGCCTATGCATGGTATCATGTCATCTGTCACTGGTGGCAATTTAACTTCTTTACCAATTTGGATGCCTCTTATTTCTTCTTCTTGTCTGATTGCTATGGCCAGGACTTCTAGTATTATGATGAATAAAAGTGGTGAGAGTGGACATCCTTGTCTTATTCCTGACTCTAGAGGGAAAGCTCTCAGTTTTTCACCATTGAGGATGATATTAGCTGTGGGTTTTTCATATATGGCCTTTATTATATTGAGGTATGTTCCCTGTAACCCCATTTTGTTGAGAGTTTTCATTAATGTTGAATCTTGTCAAATTCTTTTTCTGCATCTATTGAGATCATCATATAATTTTTATCATTTGTTTTATTGATGTGGTGTATGACCTTGATTGATTTGTGAATATTGAAGCATCCTTGCATCCCAGGAATAAATCCCACCTGATTGTGGTGAGTGATCTTTTTAATGTACTGTTGTATAAAATTTGCTACTATTTTATTAAGAATTTTTGCATATATATTCATCAGGGATATTGGCTTGTAGTTTTCTTTCTTTCTTTTGTGTGTGTGTGTGTGTGTCTGTGTGTGTGTGTGTGTGTCTGTGTGTGTGTGTGTGTGTGTCTGTGTGTGTCTGTGTGTGTCTGTGTGTCTGTGTGCCTTTGCCTGGTTTGGGTATCAGGGTAATGCTGGCCTTATAGAATGTACTTAGAGGCTTCCTTCCTCTTTAATTTTTGGAATAATTGGAATAATTTTGGAATAATAACCTATTTTGATGAAAATAGGTATTAATTCTTTTTTAAATGACTGGTAGAATTCACTTGTGATTTCATCTTGTCCTATACTTTTATTTTTTGGTAATTTTTTTATTATGAATTCAGTTTGGTTACTTATAATTGGTCTATTCAGATTTTCTATTTCTTCCTGGTCTAGTGTTGGAAGATTGTATGTTTCTAGGAATTTGTCCATTTCTTCTAGGCTGTCCAGTTTGTTGGCAAGTGAGTTTTCATTGTATTCTCTTATAATATACATTTTATGTGTATGTTGTCATATTTTAAAACTTTTTATTCATATTTTTCTTATGTCTAATTATGACCATATCTTTTCCACTTAAATATTTCCCTTTAACATTTCTTGTAAGGCTGATTTAGTAATAATAGACTCCTTTATCTTTTGTCTGAGAAACTCTTTATCTCTCCTTAAAATCTGAATGATAACCTTGAAATGGCACCTTATTTAACTCAATAAATGTTAACACTGGAAATCTATTTGTCTGTCTACACTCTCATCTCAGGAGTTGAAGTGATACAAATCCCTAGAGAATTCTTCTTGTTCTAGACCAATGAATACTTAGCACAAGCATATTAAAAAAATGCAGCACTGCCCAAAAAATAATTCTATAAAAAGTATTTTTTAATCATACTGCCTAATATTCATGGGAATCCAAGAACATTTAAGTCATGACCACAAACTATTCAAGAGCCATGCCTTCCACAAACAACTGAAAACCTGGCATCAATGTCATTACATGGTACAGGCTGGGAGGTTCAGAGGTTTAAAGGAAAAAGGAGAGACTGGAAATGTCAAAATAGCCTCTGTAAACACAGTTTCTTTAATTTACTCCCATTTGTTTTCACTTTTCCACTTGTGGCCTAATAATGATGTAACAGAATCTGGATACATCATTCATCAGAATGACAGGTGAAGATTTTTCCAATGCCTGTGATTTTCAAAAATTAAGAAATAAATTAAACTCTTAGAATATTATACTCTGGTGACTTCTGTAGATCACTTCTGGATACCTCTAAGAGGAATTTGTCTTTTAATACATTTACAGCTTTTTCAAGGAGTCAATACATAGTCCAGGCCTGTGGTCTGGGACACCAGTACATTAGAGCTGCACATAAGCAAATCTATGCATTATTTCTCCCAGGGTAAAAAGTCAGTGTTTAAAATCTTTTTTCTTTTTTTCAGCCAAAATTTAAAGGACTTTATAGCCCTTAAATGTTATAAAAGAAAAAGTATCCTAAAAACAGCACAATGGAAATCAATGGTAGAGGAACTTTTGAATCTACTACCAATAAGAGAACTGTGTGAACAAGTAAAATATGACCTTTTAGGGCTCCTCCATGATTTTTTTAATTAAAGGTTGTCCCAAATGAACTTAAATTAGTGAACTGCATTAGAATCAGCACCTGATGCATCATCACCCCCAGCTTATTAACCAAGAAGTGAGATCCTCAAAGTTTACTTTGGTGCTAACAATATAAAATGTACCTTTGGCAGATGGATACAGGCTACTTCCTTCTCTTAAATATTTATCTTCTCCGTAGTACTCTTGTTAGTTGCAGGTTTTTAAACAGTTTCTTTGTAAAGGAAAAAGACTTTTGTGACGATGATGGTAGTTGACTAGTGTTTTAGGGGAGTTTTCTGTTTTCTCCCCATGAATAGTAATGTTGATTCACGTTGATGTAAGACCCAAAAATAACCCCAAGTTAGCAAATATTTTGTGATTTAAATGAAATCATACAAATTTTATTATTTCTGAATTGGTGATGTAATCCTCTGAAATAAAAATTTTTTAAAAAACAGACAAAATTTCAGTTTCTCAATGTCAGCACAACCATACTCTGCTGTAGTGTCACTGACAACTGCCTGCAATCCCTGATCCCCCACCCACCAAAAGGGATTATACAAGCCAGTTGTTACTGCACTAAGGAATGCTAACTTTCTCTGTTCATCTTTAGCCATATCACTCCCATTAAGTTTCCGACTCCTGTTGTTAAATAAGTAAGAAATGTAATCATACTCAACAGTAGGTCTGCTAGTGGGGAAAGGGAAGGCAGAGTGGAGGGTGTGCTTCTTCCTACCAGTCTGTAGTCAACCTGAAAAGTGTCAGTTTGTTGGTTTATTGGTTGGATTGTTGGTTTACTATAAAGGACTTAGTAAAAGGAAAATAAAATGTTTTCCAAAGTCAAATATTATGAATTGCGGAAGCCTGGTCTGTGTAGGCAATCTACTTCAACTAAAACAGCATTCCTTTGAGAAAGAGCTGTTACTTTCTCAGAATCATGTCTGTGTGGTTCTAAGAACAGGAACATACGATCCATCCTACTTTTAATATTGGCAAAGCAAGTCTAAATTAAATAAAAACATGTCCACTTACTGTGTTCTTCTCATCTAATATAACCTTTCTAATCAAGCCAATTGCAGAAGGAAGTACAAGTGAAATAAAAAACCAGTACTTGAGTACTTTATGGAACAGGTGGTATGAGAAGATCTGGGAAAATAGTTTGGATTAAGAGCTTATCTTCTTTCTCTTCCCAAACTCCATAATATGGCCACAGAACAATACCAAGAGAGAAAATTCAGAGGGAAAATAGAAAAGGAAACAACATTGGACCAAAGATGTCAACACGTTTGAAGATGGGAGGTGGAAGGAGTGATAGTAACTGAGATGGTTGATATAGGAAGTAGCAACTCCAGGGCACAGAGGAGGAACTGTGATAATCCTGCAGGACATTAGAAAGGCTCAGGATTTGAAGTACTAGGTATTTTTGATGGTGAGATCAAGGTGTAAGGCTGAATCCAACAGACAAGTTAAAAGCCTATATTGAAGAAACCAGGTAATTTCCTCCACTTTGTTGATCAGGGCAACTAACCTTCATTCTCCTCACTACCTATGCAGCCACTGTGTCGACCACAGGTATAGCCCCTAGAAGCACTCAATCAGAAAGTCTCCAGGTTTGGAAACATTAGCTGGAACTAGTATTGGAGAAACTTGAGGCTGAAAATGAGATTAAGTGAAATCTGTATAGTGAACTGTAAGACTTCACTGCCTTCTCCCTTTACCTGGATGATTTCAAACGCTGGGACCCAGAAATAAATTCACCATGTAGGAGACTGAAGAACTCCTCTCTGGAGAAATTAACTGGCCATAAAGAGAAGAACTGGAGACGTAGACCCTAAGGAGTGTCCCAAAGAAAAACAGGCAGCTCAACCTTGGGCCAATCTATGGCCATAACATCCATTAGATAAAAGCCCCACCCAAAGACTGAGAACATTCAACCAGAGAGGCAAGGGAGGTGCTGGTTAAGAGCTCAGACTGTGGAGACAACTATCTAGATTCAAAACCAGTCTTCACCCACCCCTCTATTTGGCCTTGGGCTAGTACTTCATGTTTATTCATGTGTGAAATGGGGATAAAAACTGTTTCTTCTCTGAGGCTATTGTTGGGATCTGTAATAGTTTGCTAGGGCTACCAGAGCAAAGTATCACACAATTGATGGTTTAAACAGAAGAAATTCATTGTCTCACTGTTCTGGAGGCTAGAAGTCCAAAATTAAGGAGGTGGTAGAATTGATTCCCTCTGAGGACTCTCTCCTTGGTTTATAGGTGGCTACCTTCACTTTGTATCTTCACGTGGTCTTCCTTCCATATGTGCCTGCGTCCTAATCTCTTCTTCTTACAGAGACATCGGTCATATTGGATTAAGGCCCACTCATATGCCCTCATTTTAACTTAATTACCCTTTCAAAAATCCTAGCTCCAAATATAGGCACATTCCGAGATACTGGGAGTTAGAACTTCAACATATAAATTTTGAGGGGACACAATTCAGCCTATAACAAGATTAAATATGTTAATTATGGTGAGGGCTTAGGATAATGTCTGATACATAAGTGCTATCTAATATCCTTTTGATGCCTCACTCCTAAATAGGAATTAATAGCCAAAAATCACCTCACAGTCTCAGTGAGGCCTCCAAATGGAAAGACTAAGACCAAAAAACATTTTTTAAATGAGAGAATTTGGAATAAACTGAGACAACTCAGAGAGCAGAAGAAAAGGTCAAAGAAATGATAATTAACATTGTTAGAGGAATTGGTAAAGGTATTGGGATTAATAAGAAAAGACTAGTATAAAGTAATGGACAACATGAAGAAAAGATAAGAAAATCAAAGTATCAATCCAGGAGATGAAGATGTTCACTCAGGAAACTTGGAAAAGTTCCCATGGGTTCAGCATCTGCCAGGGGAGGGAAGGAAGCAGGATTGGGCAGACCAAGAAGTTGAACTACAGTGAAGTGACAGTAAAGACCAAGCTGATCATCAGCCTGGGATGCCCCCTCAGAACTGTCCTGAATTGGACTAATGAAGCTGGGACTTTAAAATCTCACACTGATCCAATTGTTGAATGTGGGCTGCCCCCAGGAAAGGGAAATGATCTTGGGTGAGGCAGCTCTTCCCAGCCACTGCTAATGCTCAGAGAAGAGCTCAGCTGAGAGCTGTCAACTGCCAACACTTCCAGCAGCAGGGGATTAAGCACTTCACTTCCAGAGGTGGCCTGAGGAAGCCGGTGGGGGGGGGGGGGGGGGGAAGGGTGACTCCAGGTGGCACAGTGCTGCATGCATTACAGATCTCTAGCCTTTCTTTTATCTCTTCAGTCATGTAAAACATAATTTATCATCTGTAGTTTTATTATCATGCATTTGTTATCTTATTGTTTTTTTTTTTCCCTCGGGTTTGGAGGGTTAATTCTCTTAATTATTGAGTGTTTTCATTCTATGTGTATCATTTCCTCACATGATTTGTACAGTTTTCTTATGAGCTAATCTTCAACAGTTTACTTCAGAAAGGCCTGAAGAGGTATTTTGCAGTATCTACCGTTTATGACTCTGTATTTGAGTTCCTTCTTGGTTTCTAGTTATCACAGAGTTTCCTTTCAAGTCTAGGTCTGTTTTATTGTTTGTTTTTGTTGTTAGGTTTTATCCAACATTTGTGTGTCTGTAGTGAGAGGGGACTTTTCTCCTCAACTCAGTCCTCAATATTAACAGAAGTTCTCCCAGAGGAGGGCTTAATAGGAACACAAATAAAATAATTTTCAGATTGTTAAAAATTTTTCAGTTATGTTAAGATGTTGCTCTGGATTTATTTCAATAATTAGAAAGCAAAGAAAAATATATAATTCAATTCTAAACAGATAAGAATTTCATTAAAACAAAGTTTCAAAAATTAATAGATGCTACTGATCAGTTGTAATACCATTTGTGCATGGTTCCTTTGATATTTATCTTAACAATATTGATGTTTCATCATCTACGTATTTAGCTGTTGTAGCCTAAGGCATTTTGTGTTTGAAAAAGCTTTACGGTTTCTCATCTGATGACGTTTTTCATCAAATTGATATTGCCAAAACTTTGCTTGTCAGAAGAAACACTTGAGTTTCACATCATGACAAAATTCATGAAATATGTTGAAATGGGCCCAGTCTTGTTAATCTTATGAAACAAAAATTTCCATTCAAAACTTGAAACCTGGTTTGTTTGAAGTGCTCTTTTATCATATCAATTTTATTGTAGTCCATGACTAAATTGTACATAGATTAAATACTTTAAAGAAATTATATTTTGTCAGTGCATGCATGCATGACATACAAAGCTGCTCATAAGGATTTTATTTTTATTAGAAATCCATGTGCTGGTTAAGATGGCAGAGTAGTAAGGTGCCCTGGGCTTGCCTCATACCTCTAACACAGCTAGATCAACATCAAACTATTTTGAACATCTAGGAAATTGATCTGAGGATTAACAGAACAGTCTGCATAATTTGAGGGAGAGAACATGGCAAGTACATGGTGCAGAGAGGTGAATTGGGGGAGAGAAGAGCCACGGTGCCACAGAGGGGTGGGAGCCCTTTTCACAGAGAGGAGAAAGAGAGGGGAGAGTGAGCAGTGTGTCAGGTTCTCACAAGGAAAGCACTCTCCCTGAAAGTAGCTAGAGAGAAAGAGTGAAAACATGCACAGGGAACTGCACAATAAAACTATTTTCCAAAAACCATTGATGGGGAAAAAGAGAGAGTCTCAATGCGGCCATTTTTTTTAATGTTTATTTATTTTTGAGAGAGAAAGAGAGAGAGAGTACAAGTGGGGGAGGGGCAGCGAGAGGGGGGCACAGAGGATCTGAAGCAGGCTCTGTGCTATCAGCCTGGCAGTGCTACAGTGAAGAAGCAGGGTAGGGCCCCTGGAATGGGCAGCAAGATCTGATGATTCCCTGGGTTGCATGAGGAGAAGTTGTTCCTTTGCTTGGAGTGCATTTGATAGAGGTGATACAGCTTTTCTGTGAGCAAAAGGCCTGGCAGACACCATGGAGATGCCCTGTTCACTGATATAGGAACAAAGATGTCAGCTGAGGGCAGCAAACCCTGGCACCAGCTGTGTGTTTTGATTTACCATAAACTTTGAGCCACTGCTGCTGTGTGGTTTCCGGATGTTTTCTGGGACAAGCCGGTACAAACCACCATGCAGCAAGACCCTCCCCCGGAGGATTAATGCTGTCTGAGCCTCTGGAGTCTCTGAAGTGTGGGGTTTTTGAAACACAATCTGAGATAAAACTCTGGAGGGAGGTGCTGCCTGGCAAGTGGACAGCTCAGATACAGACAGGGGGAAGGCAGGAAACTGACAGAAGCCACAGACACAAGAGGGGTGATTTATTGCATGCTTGTCAGGGCATGAACTTCCTGTTCTGAAGACTAGAGAGTGGGGTGAAGTCATTTTCACCATTAGCCCACCAACACTGATAAACCCCAGTGAACTAAATAGTGCCAACAAGTCGAGAATGGAGCCTACACAAAACCCTGCCCCCCTGTGCCCTGCAGGCACATCTCCACTAGGGCAAGTCATCCTGAGAATCACAGCAGCAGGCCCTTCTCTCAGAAGACCAGCATAAATCCCTTCCACATGCTTAGTCTACTGATCATAGAGTGCTGCAAAGTTTCAGCTCTAAGTGAAACTGGATCTAGTTTCACTTGGGTTTTTTGTTTGCTCATTTTTTTTTTTACTTCTGTTTTTATTTTTGTGGGTTTTTTTCCCCCTTGGATACAGAAAGAGCAACATTTTTTATCTTATTTATTTTATTTTATTTATTTATTTTTAATTGTTTTTCTCTTTTCTCAATTAAGCTTCTCTTAACTAGCAGACCAAACACATTTAGGATCTAGCTTCCTTTATTTGATTTTTTTTAATTTTTAAATTTTTACTTTATTTTATTATTACTTTTACTTCCTCTAAAATGACAAGAGAGAGGAACTCAACTCAAAAGAAAGAGCAGGAAGAAATGAAAGCCAGAGATTTAATCATGACAGATACAAGTAAGATATCTGAACTAGAATTTAAAATAATAATTATAAGTATTCTAGTTGCACTTGAAAAAAGCATAGAATACACTAGAGAATCCCTTACTGCAGAGATAAAAGAGTTAAAATCTAGTCAGGCCAAAATTAAAAATCCTATAACTAAGATACAAACTTGAATGGTGCCATGACAGTGAGGATGGATGAAGCAGAGGAATAAATTATTGATATAGAGGATAAAATTATGGAAAATAATGAAGCTGAAAAGAAGACAGAAACAAAGGTAACAGATCATGAAGGTAGTCTTAGGGAACTTAGTGACTTTTTAAAATGGAATAACATTCATATCATAGGAGTCCCAAAAAGTGGAGAGAAAAAGGGGCAGAAGGTTTATGTAAGCAAATTAGAGCTGAAAACTTCCCTATTCTGGGGAAGACAGATCAAAATCCAAGAAGCACAGAGACTATCCATTAAATTCAACAAAAGCCAGCCATTGCCAAGACATATCATAGTCAAATTCACAAAATACACAGACAAGGAAAGAATCCTGAAAGCAGAAAAGGAAAAAAGTTCTTAACCTACAAGAAAAGATAGATCAGGTTCACAGCAGATGTGTCCACAGAGACCTGGCAGTCCAGAAGGGAATGGCAGGATATGTTCAATGTACTAAATGGGGAAAATATGCGGCCAAGAATACTCTATCCAGCAAGGCTGTCATTCAGAATAGAAGGAGAGATAAAGATTTTTCCAGACAAATAAAAACTAAGGGAGTTCATGACCACTAAACCAGCCCTGCAAGAAATATTAAGAGGGACTCTTTGAGTGGGGAAAATAAAAAGACCAAAAGCAACAAAAACTAGAAGGATCAGAGAACATCACCAGAAACACCAACTTTACAGGTAAAACAATGGCACTAAACTCCTATCTTTCAATAATCACTCTGAATGTAAATGGACTAAATGCTCCAATCAAAATATATAAGGTATCAGATTGGATAAAACAACAAGACCCATCTATATGTTGCCTACAAAAGATTCATTTTAGACCTAAAAACAGCTATAGATTGAAAGTGAGAGGATGGAGAAATATCTATCATGCTGATGGATGCCAAAAGAAAGCCTGAGTAGCCATACTTATATCAGACAAACTAGATTTTAAACCAAAGACTATAACAAGAGATGATGAAGGGTATTATATCATACTTAAGGGGTCTATCCATCAAGAAGACCCAACAATTGTAAATATTTATGCCCCAACTTGAAATAACCCAAATACATAAATCAATTAATCACAAACATAAAGAAACTCATTGATAATAATACAATAATAGTAGGGGCCTTTAACACCTCACAGCAATGGGTAGATCATCTAAGCAGAAGACCAACAAGGAAATAATAGCTTTGAATGACACAGTGGACCAAATGGACTTAACTGATATATTTAGAAAAAGCCAAAGAATACACATTCTTCTGAAGTGCACATGGAACATTCTCCAGAATAGATCACATACTGGGTCACAAATCAGCCCTCAACAGGTACAAAAGATCAAGACCCTACCATTCATATTTTCAGACCACACACTATGAAACTTGAAGTCAACCACAAGAAAAATTTGGAAAGATCACAAACACTTGGAGGTTAAAAAACATCCTACTAAAGAAAGAACGGGTTAAATAGGAATTTAAAGAGGAAATAAAAAGTACATGAAAGCAAATGAAAATGAAAAACATGACAATCCAAAACCTTTGGGATACAGCAAAGGCTGTTCTAAGAGGAAGGTATATTGCAATACAGGCCTACCTCAAGAAGCAAGAAAGGTCTCAAATGCACAACCTAGCCTTACACCTAAAGAAGCTAGAAAAGGAATAGCAAATAAAGCCTAAAGCCAGCAGAAGAAGGGAAATAAGAATACAAATAAATGATATAGAAACTAAAAGCCCCCAGTAGAACAGATCAACGAAACTAAGAGTTGGTTTTTCAAAAGAATTTAAAAAATTGATAAACCCCTAGCCATACTTATCAACAAGAAAAAAGAGAGGACCCAATTAAATGAAATTCATGAAAGAAAGGGGAGAGATTACAACCAACACCACAGAAATAAAAACAAGTATAAGAGAATATTATGAAAACTTATGTGCCAAAAAACCGGGCAATCTGGAAGAAATGTACAAATTCCTAGAAACATACAAACTACCAAAACTGAAACAGGAAGGGGGCACCTGGGTGGCTTAGTCGGTTAAGCGTCCAACTTCATCTCAGGTCATGATCTCATGGCTCGTGAGTTCGAGCCCCACGTCAGGCTCTGTACTGATAGCTCAGAGCCTGGAGCCTGCTTCAGATTCTGTGTCTCATTCCTTCTCTGCCCCTCCTCCACTTGTGCTCTGTCTCTCTCTGTCTCTCAAAAATAAATAAACGTAAAAAAAAAAAAAAAAAAAAACTGAAACAGGAAGAAATAGAAAATCTGAAAAGATCCATAACCAGCAAAGAAATTGAAACAGTAATCAAAAATCTCCCAACAAACAAAAGTCCAGGACCAGGTAGCTTCCCAGAAGAATTCTACCAAATATTTAAATAAAAATTAATAATTATTCTTCTCATACTGTTCCAAAAAAATAGAAATGGAAGGAAAACTTCAAACTCTTTCTATGAGGCCTGCATTACCTTGATTCCAAAAACCAGACAAAGACCCCACTAAAAAGGAGAATTACAGGCCAATATCCCTGATGAACATAGATGCAAAAATTCTTAATAAGATAGCAAATAGAATTCAACAGTACATTAAAATAATTATTTACCATGATCAAGTGGGATTTATCCCTGAACTGCAGGGCTGGTTCAACATTCACAAATCAATCAACATGATACACCACATTAGTAAAAGAAAGGAAAAGAACCATATGATTATCTCAATAACTGCAGAAAAAGCATTTGACAAAGTACAGTATCCATTCTTGATAAAAACCCTCAACAAAGTAGGGATAGAGGGAACATATCTCAACATCATAAAGGCCATATACAAAAGACCCACAGCTAATATCATCCTCAATAGGGAAATATTGAGAACTTTTCCTTTAAGGTTGGGAACAAGACAGGAATGTCCACTCTCACCATTGTTATATAACATAGTACAGGAAGACTTAGCCACAGCAATCAGACAACAAAAAGAAATAAACAACATCCACGTCAGCAATGAAGAAGTCGAATTTTGACTTTTTGCAGATAACATGATCTCTATGTGGAAAATCAGAAAGACTCCACCAAAAAATCACTGGGCCTAATACATTAATTCAGCAAAGTCACAATATATAAAATCAATGTACAGAAATCAGTTGCATTTCTATATACCAATAATGAAGCAGCAGAAAAAGAAATCAAGGAATTGATTCCATTTGAAACTACACCAGAAACAATTAGATACCTAGGAATAAACTTAACCCAAGAGGTAAAAGACCACTACTTTGAAAAATACAAAACACACCTAAAAGAAATTGAAGAAGTCACAAAGAAATGGAAAAGCATTTCTGTTCATGGTTGGGAAGAAAAAACATTGTTAAAATGTCTCTACTACCTAAAGCAATCTACACATTGAGTGCAATCCCCATCAAAATAGCACCAGCATTTTCACAGAGCTGGAACAAATAATCCTAAAATTTTTATGGAAACATGAAAGACCCCAATAGGCAAAGCAATCCTGAAAAAGAAAAACTAAACTGGAGGCATCATGATTCCAGATTTCAAGCTATATTATAAAGCTGTGGTTATCAAGACAGTATGGTACTAGCACAAAAACAGACATAGATCAATGGAATGGAATAGAAAACCCAGAAATGGACACAAAACTATATGGTCAACTAAGTCATTTATCATTCTTTGACGAAGCAGGAAAGAATATCCAATGGAAAAAAGACACTCTTCAACAAATGGTGTTGGGGAAACTGGACAGGACAGGCAGAAGAATGAAAGTGGACCACTTTCATACATTATCCACAAAAATAAATTCAAAATGGATGAAGGACCTAAATGTGAGCCAGGAAACTATCAAAATCCTAGAGGAGAACACAGGCAGCAACCTCTTCGACCTTGGCCGTAACAACTTCTTACTAGATATGTCACCAAAGACAAGGCAAACAAAAGCAAAAATGAACTATTGGGACTTCACCAAAATAAAAAGCTTCTGTACAGCACAGAAATCAATAAAACTAAAAGGCAGTTTATGGAATGGGAGAAGATATTTGCAAATAGCATATCTGATAAAGGGTTAGTATCCAAAATCTATAAAAAAAAAAAAACTTGGCAAATTCAACACCCCAAAAACAAATAATCCAGTTAAGAAATGGGCAGAAGACATGAATAGACACTTTTCCAAAGAAGACATCCAGATGGCTACGAGACATATGAAAGATGCTCAACATCAGTCATCATCATGGAAATACAAATCAAAACTATGAGATACCATCCCACACCTGTCAGAATAGCTCAAATTAACAACACAAGAAACAACAGGTGTTGGCAAAGATGTAGAGGAAAAAGAATACTCTGGCTCTATTGGTGGGAATGCAAACTGGTGCAGCCAATCTGGAAACCAGTATGGAGGCTCTTCAAAAAGTCAAAAATATAACTACCCTACAATCCAGCAATTACACTACTAGATATTTACCCAAAGGATACAAAAATACAGATTCGAAGGAGTACATGCACCCTGATGTTTATGCAGCATTGTCAGTAATAGCCAAGCTATGGAGAGAGCCCAAAAGTCCATTAACTGATGAATGGATAAAGAAGATGTGGGGTGTGGGTGTGTGTGTGTATGTGTGTGTGTGTGTGTTATGGAAGATTACTCATCCATCAAAAAGAACGCAATCTTGCCATTTGCAATGACATAGATGGAGCGAGAGTGTATTATGCCAAGCAAAATAAGTCAGTCAGAGAAAGACAAATACCACATGATTTTACTCATATGTGAAATTTAAGAAACAAAACAGATGAATGTATGGGAGGAGCAGGAGGGGGAAAAAGAGAGGCAAACAAACCATGAAAGACTCCTAAAGATAGAGAACAAACTGAGGGTTTATGGAGGGAAATTGGTGGGGGATGGGCTCGATGGGTGACATATATTAAGGAGTATACTTATTATGATGAGCACTGGGTGTTGTAAGTAATTGAAGAATCACTGAATTCCACTTCGGAAACCAATATTGCACTGCATGTTAACTAACTAGAATTTAATTAAAATTTGGAAAGAAAAAATAGAAACCCATGTGCCTTCCCTATTTAAATTCCAGCAGGACTGGCCATATAATTTGCAGAGTTTGGCACAGAATAATAATGTGGGGTCTCCTGTTCAAAGAGTATTAAGACTTTCAGTGTAACAATAGTAGAGCATTAAACCAAGCATATACCTTCCAAACACAGGGTCCTGTTTGACTGTACTGTTCCTAAGCCCCTGACTCAGATTTCCTCTCCCAGGCTAAGTCCCACACATGAGAATTTTGGAGTGTTCTTTCTTCATCTGTTCGTTCCCTAACTTGCTTCGTTTTCCTCTTTTTTCACAGCATATACCTTAACTAAAGCATTTTTCCTCCTCCAACTAACCTCTGTCATCTCCAACATCAATTTTCTGAAAAAATACTTCCTTCAGAAACAAACAACCCATAAATGCCACATGTGCTGCTTTTCAAGGATTTCCACAGTCGAAGTCATCCACCTCAACTCCTATTTAACTGTTCCAAGACCACCCTAACTGATCCACATCTGTTCTCTTTTCAAACTAACTCTTATTAAACACCAGGCAAGGTTAACCAGGTGGCAGATTATGATGCCATTACAGGAAGCAACCAGTTCAGAAGACCGTCCAATAACAAAGACAAACATAAAGAGTCAGAAGACAGAGAAAGGGAGCAAGAATTCAAGAGACAGTCCTCTTTCTGTAACCACACAGTGCACTTCCAATGACCATGCATTGTGTACCTGTTTTTTCATAGAACATGGTTATGATTCTAGAGAAGATAACCTGGAGAATAGAAGTCACAGAGAAGTGCAGTGTATATTAATCAGAATTTGAGCTATCTCACCTATTTGGCTTGATGTTGGTAGGAATGCTCTCCACCATTCATGCAACTTTGACCTGGTTAACTCCTGCTTTACTTTTCAGGTCCCTTGACTGGTGTCACCAAATGAGGTTAGGTGCCCCTTCTATGTGCTTTTATAGCAATGGTGTGCTAGCAAATGTTTACAGCTGGCTCTCTGAGGGAAAAAATTTGACTTGCAGCAATTTCAGTGGTATAAACACATACCCACTCATGTATTATATAAATACATGTATATATACATCACTATGGTGTGATGTCACTAAGTTCAGAGTTGGAGAAAGATGCACAGTAACACATCATTATATGACAATTCCATCAAACAGATTTATAATAGATGTAAATAACTTCAAGATAATTAGGAAATGATGAATTTTGAGAGTTTATTACCTTTGCTTTTAATGTAATTTATTTAATCGTAAGTTTAAATGATTTAATTTTTAATAATGGCTGTATTTAATAACAGCCTGAAAAGTTCCTAGAAATTTTATAATCAGTTCTCACAAACAGATAGGAACCAGTGTCAATGTACCACAGGCGACAGCATCCTGAATTTATTCTTACTTATAACAGCACCTATCATTGTTGATTTTAATTGCTTGTTTAATCGTCTGTCTTCCCTCATAGACTTTTTGCCTGATAAATACAGACTCCTAACTTGCTGGTGGGCTACCATAGTGCCTGCCACATAATGCTCCAGAAATATGTGTTGTATGAACAAACAAAATGGAGAAATGAATGCCACATGTACCACACTGGGCCACTTTCAGCACCAGCTGCCACCAGTGTACCCTGAGATTTGGATCCCGTTTCAAAGAATCAGCTAAGCATCACCTAACCAATTTTCAATGAGTTAAGAAATCTATAGCATAATTGAATATAAGTAAAGATATTACAGTTTGAATGAATACAGAGTCACACATTCATTCTATGAATATTTTTAAGAACCTACCATCCTTGAGGCACTAGTGATAAAATAGTGAACCCAAGGGGAAATGTCCTACTCTCATACACCTTACATTCTAGTGAAGGAGACAGACAATGAACAAATTAATTAATTAGTGTATAACAAAATTTCAAGTGAGGGTAAGTTCTATGGAAAAGAAAAATAGGGAAGAGGATAAAGAGTGAGAAATGCTAGGGTGATCACCAAAGTTCTCTTGAGGAAGTAACATCTGTTCAGGGGACTTGAGTGAAGTGAAGGAGCCATATGACTATCTGAGGAAACATTCTAGACAGAGCAAAGTACAGATACAAAGGTTCTGTGCAAAATTAGGCAGAGCATGTTGGAGAAATGGAACAGAGGTAAGTATGCCTGGAGTGGAGTAAGCTATGGGGGAGGATAGATGAGATAAGAGAGTAATAGAACACAGGTAGTCTTGACCTACAGGTCAAGTAAAGGATTTAGTATTATATTGTGCATGTGATGCCATTCAGTTGTTAAAAGTACAGTTTAAAATACTTCACCTAAGCAGAGAGAGTGAGAGAGAGAGAGAGAGAGAGAGAGAGAGAGAGAGAGAGACAGTGTGTGTCTGTGTGTCACCCTGGAGGCAGTTACTTAATATACTCTGAGCAGTAATTTATACTCAGGTGCTTTAAGAGTTTAGAAGACCATAATCAGGACTCCACATTCCAGAGTTGTTTCAGCAAGCACTTCAAATATCACTAACTAAATATCCACACAAAGTGTTACAAAACAGCATTAAAGATATTAGAAATAATCTTTCAGGGCACCTGGGTTGGCTTAGTTGGTTAAGTATCCGACTTCAGCTTAGGTCATGATCTCACAGTACAGTTTGTGAGTTCAAGACCCACATCAGGCTCTCTGCTGTCAGCACAGAGCCTGCTTCATATCCTCTGTCTCCCTCTCTCTCTGTCCCTCTCCACCCCTTCTCAAAAATAAATAAACATTTTAAAAAGAAATAATCTTTCACTGCATGATTGGTAAAATTTAATAAATATATTTAACTAGAAAGTCTGTATAAGCACTATTGTCCTTGCATGAAAAAAGTGTAAAAGTCTGGCAAGCCCAAGACATCTGACTTTTACCGGGCAAGGCTTTTGACCTGGAGTTCCACAAGGTCCTGTGTCTCCCTACCCCCTCCCATAGCCTACTGCCATGGGTACACATACACCACATAAACTGAACAAAGGACTCTGTTGCCTGATCCTGTTAGAAGTCTGGCTCATCCTACATTGAAATAGTGACATGGCTGCCTTAAAGTGAATCTTGCAATGTGGCAAAAGGATAAAAACTAAATGAGATTAAATAACTGCTTTTACACCTGTTTGCTAATAACTGTTTATACATGTGGCAGAATTCTTCCGAACATTCCCAACATCCTACTAGGAAGGGAAACTATGGGGAAGAAGACATATAGCATCATCCACCTCTAAATATAAGTGGAAAATTGAATGGAAAGCCCTAGAAGGATGTTGAGCTGGGTGGTGATGTGCTAAGACTTCTATTTTAAATTCTTCTTTAGTGTAACAATTACTAAGTTTTGAAGATTTTTAAGTGTTCAATAGTAATTAGCCTATAGACTTCAAACTTCTTCACATATTCAGAAATATAATAAATAATCATTCCCTTCTGAGAAGAAAAATGAGCTGAAGAACAATATTAAAACATAATAACAATACTTTGCTATATGGGTGATATGGGTGTTCAATGGAAGCTCATGCTTTTGAGAGCCCTAACCCCTTCCAAATCTAAAAGCGTTTCACATTTTAGTGTTTTTCTATAAGCAAACTTAAAATTTGTTCAGTATGAAGTTATCTACGCTATTATTTTATAATTTACAGAAAACCTCTGTCTCCCGTTAGGCAGATTCAAGTGATAAAAACAGAATGTTTCATTACTATTATCGCAAAACAAATAATTACTATCAAAACACTTTTTTCACTCCTGGTATCTCTGTGTCATGAATTCAGAAAGGACCCAACTGGGTAGATCTGGCTTGGGGGCTCTTAGGTTGATGTAGGCAAACAGTGGTTGGAGCTGGTGTAATTCATGGGAAGTGGAGCAGCTGGGTGATGGTCAGAACTCTCTCTCTCTTTCTCTATCTCTCCCCCATCCCCCTTTCCTCCCTCCCTTCCCTCCTCCCTCTCTTTCTCACACTTTCTCTCTCTTCATTTGGTTTCAGGGTCTCTTCATGTTTCCTCTACCTGGGCTAGTTTGGGCTTCCTTACAGTATGGTGCCTCAGGCCCAAGGGCAGCTGACTTCCTTGAGAGCAAATCTGCCAAGAGGGTGTGACAGAAGTATGAGGCATCTATAACCTAGTCTCATCGGTCACTTAGCAACACTTCCATCATACTCTCTTCATCAAGGTAGTCACAGAGGTCCCCCAACTTTGAGGAGGAAACCAAGTTTCAGAGAATTAAAGTAACTTGTAGTGGAAAGCTTCTGCCAATTCTAATAGTGGTATAATTAAAATATAAAACTTTAATAAATCAAAAAACAACAAAAAAATATCCAATGGATAGAAAGTATACTACATATTTAGAAAAATTACATGAGAAAAATAGAAATAATAAACAACTCTATCTTTTTAATTCAAGTATAATTAACATACATGTCATATTATTTCAGATGTACAATATTCAACAATTCTATATATTACTCAGTGCTCATCACAGTAAATATACTCTTAATCTCCTTCACCTACTTCACCCATTCCCCAACCTACTTCTGCTCTGTTACCCACCGGTTTTTCCCTACATTAAAGAGTCTGTTTCTCTGTTTGTCTCTTTTTTTCTTTATTGTTTTTGTTCCTTAAATTCCATATATGAGTGAAATCATATGGTACTTTTCTTTCTTTGACTGACTTATTTCACTTAGCATTATACCCTCTAGATCCATGTATGTTGTTGCAAAAGGCAAGATTTCATTCTTTTTTATAACTGAGTAATATTCCTATATACATACATATATATGTATACCAGATCTTCTTTATCCATTCATTGATCAATGGACACTTGGGTTGCTTCCATATCTTAGATATTATAAATAATGCTACAATAAACAGGGGTGCACATATATTTTTCAATTAGTGTTTTCATATTCTTTGGGTAAATACCAGTAGTGGAATTACTGGATCATATGGTAATTCTAATTTTTTGAGGAACCTCCTCCATACTGTTTTCCAGAGTGGTAGCACCAGTTTGCATTCCCACCAACAGTGTGTGAGGGTTCTTATTTTCTCCATATCTTTGTCAACACTTGTTTTTTTCTTGTGTTTTTATTTTAGCCATTCTGACAGGTGTGAAGTGATATTTCATTGAGGTTTTGATTTGCATTTCCCTGATGATGAGTGATGTTGAGCATCTTTTTGTGTCTGTTGGCCATCTGTATGTCTTCTTTGGAGAAATGACTCTTCATGTACTGCACATTTTTAATTGGGTTATTTGTTTTTATGGTGTTGAGTTGTTTAAGTTCTTTGTATATGTTGGATATTAACCCTTTACTGGATATATCACTTGCAAATATCCTCTCCCCTTCAGCAGTTGTCTTTTTTTTTTTTACTTTGGAGTAGTATTGGAGTGCTGGGGCTGCTTGCACTCTACCACAAGTGTGGTGCCACTTTGGATGGATTCCAGCAGAGGCCAGGTTGGAGGGGACAGGTCCATAGGAGAATATGGGGGTAGGGCATGTTGTTAGCAAGGTACGTGGAGAGTTTTCACATTGTGCTGCTTCCTGCAGGTGTCTGTATATCTATTCTGGGGTGTTGGGGAAGGACATGGTGCCCACCAGCAATTTTGTTCTTAGAGAAGTCTCTCAAACATCCCTGCCCCTCCAGTACACATTCTGAGATTAGTAAGTAAATTTTCCCTTATATCCCAGACATTTTTCAAACTGCTGTTTCTATGGTGTATCTCAGTGGAGGTTTTGTCATGCTGCCTTTTCAAGAGTAGGGACTCAGTGTCCTATCACCCTCCAGCTCTCCCAGAGCTGAGCCACTGATTTTTATAGTTCCAGGTTTTAAGCCCTACTTATTGCAAAGATCTCATGAAGTTAAGTCCTATGGTTTTCATGTCAAATGTTATGGGGATTTGTTTTCCCAGTGTGGGTCCCCCTTTCTTTGTGCTTATGGTGTCCCTCCCTCCAGTGGACAGTCCCAAGGATCAGTTTGGCTCCCCACTGCATCTCCACCCTTCCTACCCTCTTCAGTGTGGCCTTTCACCTACATTTAGCTATGGAGAGTCTGTTCTCTGGGTTATTTACATGTGATGGGTATTTATGTGATGTGGGTGTTATCTAGGTGTATCCATGGGACAAGATGAGTTTAGAATACTAATCCTCCTGGGGCGCCTGGGTGGCGCAGTCGGTTAAGCGTCCGACTTCAGCCAGGTCACGATCTCGCGGTCCGGGAGTTCGAGCCCCGCGTCGGGCTCTGGGCTGATGGCTCAGAGCCTGGAGCCTGTTTCCGATTCTGTGTCTCCCTCTCTCTGCCCCTCCCCCGTTCATGCTCTGCCTCTCTCTGTCGCAAAAATAAATAAAAAAATGTTGAAAAAAAAAATTTTTTAAAAAAGAATACTAATCCTCCTATTCTGCCATCTTTCCCAGAAGTCTATTTTTTTATATTTTTATTCTGTTGTGTTTTAATAAAATCCTGTTCAGAAATGTGATGTATTAATAATTAATCCCTTCAATGTCATTACTTTCCACGTCTAGAAGTAAGTGTAATGATAATTACGGAATTATTCAGAATGACAAAATCACTTTTCAAAAATCTCCATTTTCTGAGCACTGGAATTAGCCATGGTTTCACCCCTTAAATTCATTTGCTGTGTACACTACTGTAGACATTTTTTAAGCCTATGATCATACAACCTAAAACTAGGTGAAAACTATGGAGAAACTAGACCTTTCACACTAACTGACAAATTCTTGGGAAGATAATTTTCCTTGTCCTGTTGAACTTTTCTTATGGGACGTTTTGTTAAAGACCCATGACCAAAAAAAAAAAAAAAAAAAAAAAAAAAAAAAATTTAAAAAAAAAAAAAGGGGCGCCTGGGTGGCGCAGTCGGTTAAGCGTCTGACTTCAGCCAGGTCACGATCTCGCGGTCCCTGAGTTCGAGCCCCGCATCGGGCTCTGGGCTGATGGCTCAGAGCCTGGAACCTGTTTCCGATTCTGTGTCTCCCTCTCTCTCTGCCCCTCCCCCGTTCATGCTCTGTCTCTCTCTGTCCCCCAAAAATAAATAAACGTTAAAAAAAAAAAAATTAAAAAAAAAAAAAAAGACCCATGACCATGAAAAGGAAATTGAACTAATATTTCTAGCCCAGTCTACTCTTATGCTTGGGATAATGATTACAGGAAGAACTATTCACAGGAAAACATTTTGTTCAGAAAGCAACTTCTCCCTTTATCCAAACCACTTGAAGCATAAAAATTGTCGTGTGGATTTTAACATGTTATCTGACTCTACTATTTCTTACAAAATGTCCAGCTCAGGCAATGAAAAATTATTCACATCTAGAATTTATGGGACACCCCAGCCCTGTGGAATGAGAATGTCTTTAAAACTTGGAGTAGGGTTGGTAAAAGAAAAATCAGGATGAATCTTTTTTCATGTATTGCTTTTAGTATCTGGGTAATGAGAACACTATCAAGGGTAATATTAATGTTACAGCACAATCAGAGGTAATGTTTACATGGGCACCAAGTTGTGAGATGACCCATAAGAGATATGGTATCCCATTAGCAGAACTCTCTCTGATCCTCATCCAAGAATAATTCACTGGATCCTCATTTGTTTATACTGTATCATTATTTTATCTCCTAAAACACTGCATAGTAATCAATTCAAATCCTTGCTAATCCATTTACCCATTGTGTAAACATGAGAAAGTTACTCAGCATTCCTCTGCCTCCGTTTTCTTATCTGTACAATGAAAATAATAATATACTTCACTCATAGAGGTGTTAGGAGGATTTAAGCATGCAGTTAAAATTTCCTATGATTATACTTGTGTCTCTTTTCCCCATCATGATGACTTTAGAAAAAAAGGAATTCAGAAGAACCACATAATACTCACCAAGCAGTTAACTTAGATATCTATAACACAAGAATTTCTTATCATAGAGAGGTAGACCCAAAATTCTAGTCTTAGTGACATTTTAACTGGGTCTTAAGGATATAGCTAAGAAATGCATAAAGGATAATGTCACCACAATCGAAGGTTTTGTTCCTGAACCACACTTCACCTTATGTTTATTTCTTTTGGCCCTTGGCCATCTTGTTTTAGTCCCTTGCCTCTTCTCCTGGGCTTTTCATCTTGATTCACCTTTTGAACTATTTCTTGGTTCATGGAGTTGCATATATTTCCTGAAACTTTCACCAGCTTTCTGCTTCCTGGAACAATGTCTCAATGATTTACTTTCGTTTGCATTGATGCAGGACTCCTTCCCTTCAGTGCCTCCCACCAACTGCTATGCACCTCCTCCTGCTGTGTATGACCTTAACTGGCATGACTCAATTTTCTCCTTGAAAATTTCTTGTGGTTCATGAGTGCAAGCCCTGTGCCGAGGGCTGCCCAAGGAGGCATCAATATGTTAACTGAGGTCAATCAGGATGGTAAGGTAAAATGCAAAATTAATGAGACTAATCTTAGGGGATTATGAGATTTGGGATAATCCTATCCAAAAAAAAAATTCTTTGATTTTTAAAAGAGGAGAAGAGGAGCATAAATAGGGATAGACCTGACAGTATCCAAATATTTGAAGAGAGGACTAAGAATGTTGAGAATTCTAAAATCTCATGACAATTTCAAAAATGGAAGTTTCTTATATCTGCTCTTCTTGCGGAATGAAAAGAGCAGGGACATTAGATCAAATTCACACTCTGTCAATAAACAGCGTGAAACTAAGACATTCTATGAGGCCCTAACCCATAACCTCTCAACTACCTAATATGTTTAATAATGCCTATCTTGCAAAAATATCTAAAAGATCAAAGACAATATAGACCAATTGCTAATAAGAATTTCTTGAATGACTGAGTGCTGAGAGTGAACTTCAATTGAAAAAGAAGGAGAGGCTTTCAGAATGGGAGAGACTGGGAAAGGAGAGGTATGGAGAGTCAGGTTCATTCCTCTGGCTTGTTAATGTTAGGTTAACAGTTATGTACTGGATACCTTTTGTTTGAAAAAAAATCTTGAGGCCTATATACTAGCAACTGACAAGATATTTCCTGACAGGATATTTCCTCCTGTCTCTGAATTAATATCTCTATAAGTTCTTATTGCAAGCCAAGTGAGTAAACTCAAGAGAAAATACATGAGCTCAAAAACGAAAACCAGGCATCTCAGCCAACTCCACCCATCCAGGGAGGGAACTTCACAATAGATAGTTAGCACTGGGCATATTAGTTTACACTGAATCTCACATTAAGGCAAGACAATTACATAGACTCACTGAGACTTCACACCAATTCCTTCTGTAAAGGTCCAATGAAGTAAGTAGTCAATATTGTGCTGATTTAACATTAGCAGAAAACAGGAACTTAGAGGTATGTGTTGCATCTACGCTCCTAAATTTAATGGCGAGTAATCCTGATTAGACTAGTGTCTCAATCTGCATCTTTGTCTTGATAGATTGCCATATAATCGATAATACCCTGGTATATAATCAAGAAAAAATACCATAGTACATTAATGTGAAAGATACTGGAAAGAATGAAAGTAGACTAAAAAGTTTTTTCTTGGATATTCTAAGTACTTCAGTACCTCTAAAGGTCTTAACTAACATGCAAAACAAATACAATGGAACAGGGTTACTTTTTTTAATACTTTATTTTTCCAGCCAGCTAAAGAAGGATTTCTATGGGGGTGCCTGGGTGGCTCAGTTGGTTGAGCATCCAATTTTGGCTCAGGTCATGATCTCGTGGTTCATGAGTGTAAGCCCGTGCCGAGCTCTGTGCTATCAGCACAGAGCCTGGAGCCAGCTTCAAGTTCTGTGTCTCCCTCTCTCTCTGCCCCTCCCCCGCTCATGCTCTGTCTTTCTCTCTCTCTCAAAAGTAACATTAAAAATGTTTTTAAAAGAAGGATTTCTACATAACAGGTATAGAATTTTCCCTCTAATGACCAGTTTTTGAAGAATAAATTTTAAAAATATTATTGAAGTTTGCTTCTAGTAATTACTATTTTAAACAACTGAGTTTTGGGGTCTCAAATACTAATCCTTTTATAATTATAGTCTTTTGTCAGTTTCATTTAGGTTTTCCAGTGTAATTCCCAACTTCTAGATTGGGACTTGGATTATGCAATTTTTGGTCAATTCAGCAAATGTACACATGTGCTGTGGTGAGGGTTTCATCTTCCTAAGCCTATGCTTACGGGCAAGGGAAAAACAAAGTTCTCCAATGAATAAACTGTCATTATCGCTTGGTCATAATGGACTTTCCTAGACTTCTGTTTTATTACTTAAACAGGAAGTTAAAGAGATGAGAGCTTTATTCACAAACCTAACTTTGCATATTGGAAAAAAACTGCATAAACTAGAACCCAAAATAGGTATTTGATACCTTTTTTCTTTAGATCCAAGTTACCTTCCAAATTATTCCTTATTACAGTAAGCAGACTATGTTGATTGTATTTACAAAGAAGCATTCTTTCCATGATTTTCTAAAAAGACAAAAATAAAAGATTCTATAATGGCCAAATTTGAATATAAGTATTTTGATAGTCAACACTATGAACACAATTCACTATTTAAAAAAAAAATTTTTTTTTTACATTTATTTATTTTTGAGAAACAGAGTGAGACAAAGCGTGAGAGGGGCAGGGGCAGAGAGAGAAGGAGACACAGAATCTGAAGCAGGCTCTAGGCTCTGAGCAAGCAGTCAGCACAGAGCCTGATGCGGGGCTCGAACCCACGAACTGTGAGATCATGACCTGAGCCAAAGTTGGACGCTCAACCGAATGAGCCACCCAGGAGCCCCATAATTCACTATTTTAATACATTTATCATTACATGATATTTTATTATATTTATTAAACATATATATTATATATTATATTAAATATATATTATATATATTAAAAGTTATTATAACTTTTTTATAGTTAGCCTTGCCATTAGAATTCAAACCCCTGGAAGGCAGGGGTTTTGTTTCACTGGGTTTTGTTAACCGAATAAATAAATAATTAATTAAATAATTAAATAGCACTTTTGTGCTATTTAGAAAAAAGGGAACAGTTGCCCCATTTGAGTCCAGCGTCTTGTCCTCTGTAAGCTTTGTGCTATTGTTGTCCATTTGTCAAACTTCACTGCTTTTACTACAGTCATTTGCCTCTCCTCTGCACATAAACTAGTAACTAAGAAATTGTAATAAGCCACATTTACCTTAGCTGCTCTGGGCCCTCTGAGTGTTTGCAAAATGGTATAGAGTCTCATGGTAGGAGGGAGTCAAGGAGCAGTGATGTGGTAGCAATTCCACAGAATATACAAACAAAATCAGGAGAAAGACAGAAAACTGGGTTTTGGAGACTCCTACTCATCTCCCTTTAGGACAGGGCACATGGTGACTATTATCTTACTCACATCCATGTGCTCTTATTTCTAGTTCTGTAAATGTTGTTCTAAGGTCATCTTTAATAAATGTTCTGTGCTACCATTGCACAGAACACTTGAGTATTTAATTTTCTATTCAAAAACCACAGATGTTTCCAAATGCTAAAGAGGAGGGATTGGTGTCAAAACACAGTGTGTGTTCGGCATAAAGTGCCATAGGTAGGTCAATGAATCCACTATGAAGAAGGATTGCTCAATGCCTATGAACTCAAAATCACACTGATATACTCCTATCTTTCCTAGAAGAATCATGTGGCCATCCCCACACTGGCATATAGACTTGTTCCAGCCAAATGAATTGGATGAGATGGGAATGTCAACTTATATGAGTCAACAAGTGTTAACTTTGTTCTGGAGGGGAAGAGTACGATCATAAGTTCCCTGAAAGCGTGTGCATGATCATTCACACTTTCCTAAACCTGACTGCATTTATAAACAGTGCTGTTTAAATCTTTTGTTTCCAGAGTTCTCATAATGAAAATTCTACATGGACCCTATCAACCATCCAAGTCATAGCAGGACTTGGTCAGCGCCTGCTACAAAACTGGTGTCCTAACAATGACAGTGACAAAATGGATGTCCACTTAAAAATGAAGCTGGCAGCCTTTATTGCTGGGTTGATATTTGTTAATATGAAGATTGGGACCACTATCCATCAGAAGGAGGGAAGAAAGAGAGAAGGGAGAAAGAGAACAGGAAAGAGTGGAAAAGAAAGAAGGTTTTTATCAATTGTTTTCTATCTAAACTGTTTTTCAAAGTTTCATCTACAGTTATGGAAAAGGTGATGTTGCCCATTAAGACACGTGGTTATTTCCCTAAATAGCTTACAAATTTCCATCTGTCGAAAAATGTCACTTGACTTCAGTAACCTAAAAACTCTTAGGAAACAGAGGGTACATATGCTAATTGTTACAGTTTCAGACCAAATATTTCCTACATATTGTCCATCTAAATGCAGTGACTTTATGCTGCTGCAGATTTCCCAATCCCAATTATTCTGCTTTTTTGCTACTAGAGCATATAGACACATTTCTTTTCAACATATATGTGCAGAATGTGCCTGAAAGGAATTTCATATTAAATGTTTTTCTTCCTGTCTGTCAACTCTCCCTATCACTGTTGAGTTTTGTTGTTTTGTTCTTTTGTTTTGTGTTTGTTTTTGTTTTTTTGTCTTCTTGTAAGATAGAACAAGTTACAAGCCAACAGAATTTCTTACTTTTAATATAATACATTGCTTTATGCATTTATCTCAAATGTATTTCCCATATTTGAATTTAACACAAGCTCTAAAATCACAGGGATCATCTCTGAGTAATACTAACATTTAACCTTTATTGAGGGCTTACTAAATTCCAGGTACTGGCCTAAGCTTTATGAGTGTGTTTAATTCTCACAACAACATTATGTAAGAGATGCTGTTTTTGTCTGTATTTTACAAAAGAGGCCCAGAGAGGTTAACTAGCTCAAGATGCCTCAGTTAGGAAGTGAGCAAGGCAGCGTTGGAACTGAGGCAGCCTGACTGCAGAACCCTTGCCCTTCAGGGTAATGGTATATTGTATAACAGTCAAGCCTTAGAACATTTAAGAAAGACCTTGTCTTCTTTATATTTGATGCCAGAAAGCAGTGAGTGGAACTATGATTTACGCAAATCCTACATCAACATTTGATCTTTTTAAACAATTTAGCTAACAAGGCCCTTAGCTCACCAGGATGTAAGTATTCTGGAGTAAGGCATTTTACACCTGTATATCAAACCAAGGACATGCGATTGCCTTCTCCCTTTCATCAGGTTTGTGCTATCGCTGCCCATTTGACAAAACACACTGCTTTCACTATGAAATGTTTTCCTTTCCTTTGCCAGCAAACACAGCTCACTGAGAGGTTGTGATTGCTACTATTTACAACGTTATAGCAAACATCATTTCCTATATTTAGTACAGTTTATGATTTCACACAAATATCTGCAATGTGTTAACGAACTTCAGGATTCTGAGTAACATTTCTGAGAAAATAGATTTTTTAATCCCCTTTTAATTAAAGTTATTGCCCTTCTCAAAGAAAATAGTTATATTATCTGATTTCATTTCATCTTCCTATAGTCTTTCCCTTATCTCAAAATTCCTTTTTTTCCCATTTCATTCTCCTTTCACTTATATATTTATTTTAAGATTTATTGATCTAGAAATGACACTAACCCCCCTCTATTGAAAGAAAAAAAAGGAAATTGTATGTGTTCACAAAATAAAGGAAAACTTGGTTTGAGGCAAAGACAGTTTCATGCTCTACCAGCCAAAAACTCTCAGGAATCCTCTGCTCTGGAAGACCCCGAGCAATCTCTGATCCATGAAACAGAGAAAGCATTAGTGACAAAGGAACAGGTGTTTATTTGGTTATTTGAAAAGCCCTGAAGATGATGCCAAGGAGAGAGAAATGTGGATCCTTGATTTCTGGATATTCTTCTAATAACTCTCATGTTCCCCAAATCTATCTGGAAAACTAGAAACCATTTGAAGTACATATAACAGAAAGAATTTAACTCGGGGAATTGATACTATGGAAGATGAAAGACTTGAGAAGACAAATAGTCTCCATGAGGCAAAAACATCAGGTAGCCATGGCTCTCCCTAAATCAAGGGAGGGAAAAGGAATGGCATAGCACAGGTCCTGGGACACCACGTGAAAGCTGGGACCCTGAGGAAGGCACAGGCACTGTCAGAGATGCTGCCTTATGCAGGACAAGAGAGAAGGGGTGGCAGTGGGGGAGGGGGGACCCTGGCTTCCCATTAACTAAAACTAGCCAAAGGTGAGCTGACATGAGGGCTTGGTAATGCAGGCTCCAAGGTCATTCCCTCTGACCCAGAGCCAGGCAAGGAGGATGTGAGCCCTGGATCTGTGAGCAATCAGGCCTTGGACAACACACTCCAATTCTCTCTTCCATTTTTCTGTGGCTACACATAGTCATCCTTTCCCCACCAGAAGGCTGTTACTCAATCTAAAAATATGAAACTTTAGAAGTCATGCAGTAACTAACTGGTCAGTCATCCAACTATGTTACATCACTGGGATAAACTTCAAGGAATAATGTGTTTAAAACAGAAAAAAAAAATCCACTAAATCAAGGTACAAAGGACCTTGACACAAAGCTCCATCTCTGGGACGTTTATTAAAATTTAGTTGCACATTATTTCCTTATTGAGTTTTGCTTCTCTATTTTCCTGGAATATAATCATAAAGTCAAATTTGGCAAACTTATGTTGGTTAATCACATTCTACAAAATTATATTACTTCTTTATACTTCCACAGAGATATTTCAGTGACTATTTCAGAAGAATAGAAATAATGATAAGGACTCAAAGAAAACAAAAACTCTTTAAAACTATTTTTTTAATTTCTCAATTTTCAAAAATATTGTCTTAAGCATACTGTGCTTATAATTGTTAAAACCACCCCAAAGTACGGACTTTTGAGAGCTAAGAGACATTCACAACATTTTGATCTGTTTTTATCAGATTTGCTATATTCTTACCTTTAATAATCTCCCCCCCAAATCCTATAACAAGTATTGGCCAAAAAAGGCTTTGAGTTTGGGGCACCTGGGTGGCTCAGTCGGTTCAGCATCCGACTTCTGCTTAGGTCATGATCTCATGGTTTGTGGGTTCGAGCCCTGCGCTGGGCTCTGTGCTGACAGCTCAGAGCCTGGAGCGTGCTTCAGATTGTGTGTCTCCCTCTCTCTCTGCCACTTCCCCATTCACGCTCTGTCTCTCTCTCAAAAATAAATAAACATTTAAAAAAATTTTTAAAAAGAAAAGGCTTTGAATTTTTTGAGGGTGAGAATGGAAGCTTGTTTGATTTTGTATCTCCAGTAGCAGGTGCAGTACCTCACACCCAGCAGGCATTCATAAATGTTGGTTGAATGGATTGGGCCCTGGTAAGAAAGAGAAGAATGAAGATCTTCGGGCATCACAGACACTCATGAAGTAGAGAGTGATCCTTTTAAAATTCCTTTTTACTATGTAATCCTTCTGCTTGAGAACTTACACTGCTTTCTTCATTGCCCAGAGGATAGATAGAGTTCCAGAAAGAGTACAGGACATCTAGTCAAATGTAAGTTTCAGATAAACAATGAGCAATTTTGTAGTGTATGTCCAAATTCTACAAATATGTGCATATTTGAGACATATGTATAATAAAACATTATTCATTGTGTATATGAAATTCAAATTTAACTGGGCATCTTATATTTTCATTTGCTTAATCTGGCAAATATAGCATAAGATAAAATACAGGGTGCATAGGTAGCTCAGTTGGTTAAGCATCCAACTATTCATTTCGGCTCAGGTCATGATCTCACAGTTCATGAGATTGAGCCATGCATGGGGCTCTGCACTGACAGCATGGAGCCTGCTTGGGATTCTCTCTCTCCCTCTCTTTCTGACCCTCTCCCACTTGCACACTCTCTCTCAAAGTAACTAAATAAACCGAGGTGTCTGTGTTGGTACCAGACACTTGGTAAAGTGTCTGACTCCTGGTTTTGGCTCAGGTCATAATCTCATGGTTCATGAGATTGAGCCCCTACTTGGGATTCTGTCTCCCTCTCTCTGCCCCTCCCCAGTTCTCTCTTTTTCTCTCTCTCTCTCTCCCTCTCTCTCTTAAAATAAATAAACTTTTAAATAAATAAATAAGTTTTAAAAAACAATAAAGGAGAATCATGCTAAGCACTGCTCACACTCACTCTATTTATAAATAAATAAACTTTAAAAAATTAAATACAAATTTCTGTTTCATCATGGCTTAAAAACAGCTTACTTACCAGATACATTGAACAGAAATGGCCATCCAATGAAGATAGCCATGCATCACCAAAGGAACAAATACCCATAATTCTTAAAAGTAGCTTTTAAAATTGTTAACAATTTTTCTGAACAAAAAAAGTTAGTTTTGAAGTAAATAAATAATACAATAAATAAATAGGAGAAAAAAAGTCTTTGATGTTCGGGAGAACTGTTTTGAATCTTGATCCTGCAATTAAGTTACCATATGGCACTGGAAAGCCATTTATCCTCTGCAACTTTATAAAATGATTCTAATTACTTTCTTGTCATATTGAGAAGAAAAAGAGATAGGTTAAACTATAAAATTCCTTTACATCCATTTCTTCTCATTTCCTTCCACAGAAGCAATTATTGCTAACTGCTATAGTTTGAATGTTTGTGCCCCCTTGAAATTCATATGTTGAAATCTAATCCCCAAAGTTAAGGCATTAGGAGTTAGGGCCTTTGGGATGTGCTTGGGTCATAAGGGTGGAGCCCGCATGAATGGGATTAATGCCTTTGTAAAAGAGATTCCAGAGAGCTCCCTCACCCCTGTCCTCATGTGAGGACATAGCAAGAAAATGGCTGTCTGTGAAATAAGAAGTGGGCTCTCATCAGATTTGCCCATGCCCTGATCTTGAACTTCCCAGCATCCAGAAATGCGAGAAATAAATATTTGTTATTCATGGAGTGTGCTTGTTGTGAAGAGCACTGAGTGGTGTTTTAAGTCTTGAATCAGTAAATTGTACACCTGGAACAATATTACACTGTATGTTAACTAACTGGAATTTAAATAAAAACTTTTAAAAAGTATTTGTTACTCATAAACCATTCAGTCTATGGTACTCTATTATAGAAGCCTGAATAGATAAAGACACTAACCATTTTATTTGTATCATTGTTATCATTTTGTACATAAATATATGTATATATATATACACACACACACACATGTATATATGTATGTATGCACATGATATTTTTTATTTACAAAAATGAATCACATTCCATATATTACACTAAGACTTTCATTTTCATTTAGTCTCAGATGCCTAAAAACACTTTTATTTAGTTAATTTTTCTAAATAGTTAAAACACACACATTGTGGCAGGCAGACTCTAAAATGTATCTCCTACGATTCCCAACTCCTGGTACTCATGCCCTTGTGTAATACCCTCCCTTTTACTGTAGAATGGCCTAAATACTTGTTTTAACAAACAGAATGGGACGAAAATGATGTGATGTAATTTTCATGATTAGGTTACATAAAATTTGACTTCCATTTTGCTAGCAGACTTCTACTGCCTTCTTGGCTTTCTGGCTTTGATGAAGCTGGCTGTCATGTTGGAGACGAATGGGGGTGGGGGGAAGGCTCCAGCCAACAAACAACTAGGAACTGATGTTCTTAGTCCAATAGTACTCAAGGAACTGAATCTTGCCAACAACCATGTAGTTTGGAAGCAGATTCTTCCACAAGCAAGCCCTTTAGGAGAGACTCCAGCCTTGGCCAACACTTCCCTTGCAGCTGTATTAAGACCCTGACACAGAAGACCCAGTTAACCAGGCCTGGATCCCTGACCCACAGTAACTCTGAGTCCATAAATGTATGTTGTTTTAGGCTGCTAAGTTTTTGGTAATTTTGCTGTGTAATAATAGATAACAAATGCATCATGTGTTGCATGCAAAATTTAAAAGCCATTAAATTTAAGTTTCCTTCCCATTTTATCTCTAGCCAATCAGATCCCTTTCCCAGAGGAAAACCCTGTTATAACCATCAATTCAGATCATCAATCTGAAAGCACTTTAAGTGTTTAAAAGACAATAAATAAAGTATTAATAGAATTATTCATACTAAGATTCCCAGATTTATAAATGATACTAAGATTTTTGAGGAAGGTAAGAACAGGAATAATTACAGAATTATCTTACATGGGACTATATGGAAATAGCAGGAAAAGTGACAGATAAATGACAGATAAAGTGACAGATGAGCCCATATAAAAAGGGATATTTAGGGGCACTTGGGTGGCTCAGTTGGCTAAGCATCCGACTTCAGCTCAGGTCACGATCTCGCAGTTCGTGGGTTTGAGCCCCACGTCACGCTCTGTGCTGATAGCTCAGAGCCTGGAGCCTGTTTCAGATTCTGTATCTCCCTCTCTCTCTGACCCACCCCGTTCATGCTCTATCTCTCTCTGTCTCAAAAATAAATAAACGTTAAATAAATAAATAAATAAATAAATAAATAAATAGGGATATTTATATCTGGCAGAAATAACAAGTACATTTACAAAACTGTATCTAGTGAGCTATTGCTTATGACTAGGAAGAGATCCCAAAATCATTAACCACTTAACCTTAATATCATTGGTTCAGTGTCCTATGCTGACTGTAAATCAGAACATTATCAAGATGAGTGAAAACAAAACAAAAAGCATTGTATTGCATGGTTCAAAGCCACGTCTATGCATCTGACACTGACTGTACATGGAATACTGTTCATCACAACTCAAAAATGACTTGGTGTAGCCAGAAATGACAGGGTGGGAACTAGGATGAGAGTCTGACTCATATGCTTGAGTTAAAGAATAGACTAAAATAAGAAAGGCTTTTCATCTGGAACAGGTGTGAGCCCTTTTCTGTAAAGAGCCAAATACTAAATATTTTAGGCTTTGCAGGCTATATGGTCTCTGACCCAACAATTCAACTCTAATGTTGTAGCACTATATAAATAAATGGGCATGGCTATATTCCAACAAGACTTTATTTACAAAAATAAACTTTGGTGGATTTGGTCCAAGAGCTTACTGGGCCCTTATCTAGAAAATTAAAACAAAGGATATCCAAGACAGCTGAAGTCTTTCACTTTGGCACCTGATTAAAAGACCCAGATGCCACGGTGCCTGGGTGGCTCAGTTGGTTGAGCATCCGACTTCAGCTCAGGTCATGATCTCATTGTTCCCAAGTTTGAGCCCTGCGTCTGGCTCTGCTGACAGCTCAGAGCCTGGAGCCTGTTTCAGATTCTGTGTCTCCCTCTCCGTCTCTGCCCCATCCCCACTCGTGCTCTGTCTCTCCCTCTCTCAAAAATAAATAAGCAGCGGGGCGCCTGGGTGGCTCAGTCGGTTGAGCGTCCGACTTCGGCTCAGGTCATGATCTCGCGGTCTGTGAGTTCGAGCCCCGCGTCGGGCTCTGTGCTGACAGCTCAGAGCCTGGAGCCTGTTTCAGATTCTGTGTCTCCCTCTCTCTCTGACCCTCCCCCGTTCATGCTCTGTCTCTCTCTGTCTCAAATATAAAAATAAACGTTAAAAAAAAAATTAAAAAAAAATAAATAAAATAAATAAGCATTTTAAAAAATCTTTTAATAAAGAAGTTTTTTTAAAAAGACCCAGATGCCAAGAAGAAATCCCCTAGCTCATAATGCCCAATTCCAGTGCTGCATTCTGAACATACTGATTTGACTACTATTGAAGACACTGGTTTTTATTTGAACCAAAACTTCTATTCTGATTTCCAATCTTAGTGATTTTCTGCCCATCCAAAACCTGAGTTGTCTTGGAGCTAAAATAAAGCCAGGTCAAGAATACCCCTTCTTTTCTGAATACCCTGCCTTCTTACCATCCCTCCTCCAGCTTCTTGGGAGATTCCAGGACGAGGACAATAGTACCAGATTGGGAAATGTCATCCTTAATAGCCAAACAAATATACACAGTATATATTTTTAATCATATTGACTGCAATCAGTGTTTTTAAGCATTTGATACTAAATTATGTTGTTTCAAAGAAACTAAATGAATATTTATTAACCAATGTATAGAACTAGGCATTTTATATTTTTATACTAAAATTTGTTCCAAAAGTTATAAATTTTATTGATTTCTTAGCATTCGTTCCCAAATCTCTCAAGTATGTATTATATGCTTTTATGTTTCATGGATTTTGTTTAAAAAAAAAAACAACTCAAATCCTTTGTGTGAGAGAAAGATCTACACACAGATAGCCATGTGTTCACACATACCTGGTACAATGGGATAAAATTTAACTGATTTTATTTCCTGGTTCTTGTCTTCTAGCTTACATGGATAAAACTTGGAACACACGATAGAACCATAAGAAATAAATCAGTTGCCCAATTTTACAAAAAGACTATGAAAGTAAAATGTGTTTTAGGCAAATTAACTTCCTGTGTATAGGATTCTTATCCTTCTTCTTAAAAAGAAAAATAAATTTTTTTTCATTAATTTACGTCCCCAAAGATTATGAGATTTAAATGAAAGTGTGTCATTTTTAACCTTCTAAATTTAGAATGCCATCATCTCTGAGATACAAACTGCATTCTTAAGAGACCAACCTTGATGAAGCAAGATGTATGTTTGAAATCTTACTAGAGGTTAAGACACCGCAATTTTACTTGTGTCTGGACCAACTCCACATAAACAAAAATAAAATGAAACCCCAGTCTGAGATGCTTTGCCACTGTCTAAAAGCAGAAAAAGGCCCCTTGCCTGACCCCAGCCTCCACTTCCTCCCCAACCCAGACAAGTGGGTGTACCAGCTTTGCTGATACATTGTACATGACCTCTTTACTTCACTAAGAACTCTGGCTAACCCCCTGGCCAAGCTACGATCCACAGAACCAAAAGACTGTTATAAGTTGGGGAATATCAGTGAGATATACAGGACAGGGTCAAAACTGCAGCTTCCCACCATAAACAGTATCTAATGTAATCTATGTTTCCATATTAGGAACCATGGTGGAGTGCCTTAAAATTTTTCAAGTGCCTTAGAATTTACCACCCACAATATTTGATCTGGTAAAAGTCACCTAAGACTAAAATTAATCCAAAAACATACTCCCTCCAGGAAATAGAAGTCATCCAAAACCCTTAGAGAACATGACTTTAAATTTTCAAATATCACTAGGTAGGTTGATTTTAACTTCATCTCTACCTTCCCCTGTCTGGCCCCTGGTGAAAAGCAAAAGGTGCTCCAAAAAACAAATGGCCTAATTAAGAAATAAAAGTAAATGATATTGTGTGAATAATGAGAAGTTGCAAGGTCAGTTTGTTATTTATTTGATGATAGCTTAGCCTCTTTCTTCTCAGAGGCAAGCTAATTTGACAATATTTAATGGAGTTTGTAGTCGAGATAAAGTCAAGATAATAGTCAATAGTCGATAATAGTCGAGATAAAGTCAGGTTCCCTGGTTACCAACATTTGATGCTATCCACAAAAATCTATACCAAAGCTAATTCTCTTTGGGTAAAAGTGAGAAAAACAAAAACAGAGGCCCAAGAGAAACCTGCTATCCAAATTACTTAAAATATCTATTGATACTCCCTTTGGAATTAAGTGAGATATACACCATCTCCTTCTGGAGTTAAGTGGTCACATCCTTATTGTATAAAATAATCAAATCAAATTTTAACATATTAGTAATGTACATGGACTAATTTAGAGTTTTAGGAATGGGGAAGCAAAAATGAATGAAAAATTCTCCATATAGGTAGAAATTATACTACAAAAATTATATATATAAAGTTAGGGCATGATAATGTAAATCCAGTCTCAAGAGTTTAGTGGTCTGGAGCCTAGCTGCTAACATTCAAAAACTATGGGTTGATCATTATAATGGAATGGAAGGGGTTGCACTAATTAAGGTAAGACCTGCTATTGGAAGACATGTCAGGGACTTGAGGTCATAGAGCACATCGCTGTTTCATATAATATTTATATCAGGGTTCCTGGTCACCAGACAGCTCAAGCTATCTCCTCCTTGGGTCTCTGCCCTCCAAAAATGCTTCATGGTCCTCTTCATTCAGCCAAAGGTGAGGAGGCAGACTGTGGGGGAGGCACAATTAACATTTCAGGCACCATAGCCTGAAAGTAAAGCATGTCATTTGGTTTATGCTCCATTGGCAAGAACTAGTCACATGGCCATGCCTAGATGCAAAGGAAGCTGAAAACCGTAGTTTCAACTGGACAGCCACTTCCCAGCAACTACTCTGAAGAAGATGAATTTTTGGTGTACAGCCAGCAATACCTGTCCCAATTATGGTAGGTGCTATAATGAATCGAAAGGTAGCAAGACATAAGGCTAGCTATGAAATTGTGCCTTTGAATTTTCCCTTTATCTAGGTATATGGTGACTGTTAAAATATGACAAGCAATTCACTCAAAGTTTAGCTAATGAAAACAACTAATATTTTAGGCCATTGTATGTAGTAAGCATGAAGCTAATGATACTAACCCATAATCACTAATCTGTGTGTTTTGAATTGGTGATTCGTAGCAGCATAAGACTAGCCAAGATGTATTGACATCCTCTGACACTGTATGGCTCATAATCATAGCATGACACTAGCTGGTTGGCATGCAGGTAAATAAAGCTCTGCATTTTTATTAGATTTGAGCCTTTAAGAAACAAAACTATTCACTCTCTTTATAAGATTTCTCACCAATATCATGGTAACTTAGAGCTTTCGCTGCATACTTGTTTGTTTTCAACCAAGTTTGGTCAAAGTTGGATGCTCATTCTTTTGATTCACATCTTAGAAGTTAGTCTCTAAACACCAGTTCCTCCTCCGTATTGCATCCCAGCATCCCGTAGAAAGCCTTTCCAACCTAGACAGGTGAAACTAGTCACTCCCTTCGCTGGGCCTCTACTGACCCTGGAAAATATATACTCAGGTTTTTGCAAGGAGTGAATGAAATCATGTATATAGATATGACCACACAGTAATTGGCTTTCATTTAATTATCTGAAAAATTGAGATCCTAATACTCAATTCATGCAGTTGTTAGGAATATTAGATATAATGTGTATTTTAAAATCTAGATATTATAGGTTTCCCATGAAACATACAATTACTGCTACTATTGTTGTTGTTATTGTTATTATTTTGAATATTTTTCCTTTTCACAAGCAAAGGCAGAAGTTCTGGGCTCACTCTTTGTTATGATAGAAAAGGTAAATGCTGAGGGCATAATAATTATGAGGAAGTGTTTCTTAGGGTAAAAATAAGCAGTAGAAATTTGTTATGAGTGAATGGGTTAAAAGAGGACAAAATGTGATCACAAACTTTGATTTTAGATAACTCTTAGATGATTTCATCTCAAATTGAAATTAACAGGTTGTCTAGACCAGTCACATCTACAGATGCTTGGAAATGAAGAGGATGTGAGTGCGGGAAAGAAAAATCTAAAAACATCTCCAGATTATGGAGAAGCCTGATATTCTGGATCTGTTTGGCAACGAAATTGCCTCCTAAAACCACAGGCGGCATTTTCCAGGAAAGAAACAAGCCAACCTCTTCAGTCACTTTCTCTTCAATCTCCCACTCTCAGTGTAACAGAATCTGAAACAAATTCATGTGACCCACACTGAGAATACGCCTCAAGAAAACACATATTTGGGGAGGTAAGGATAAAAAATTCACAGAACCTTAAAGATTGAGTCATTAGAATCATTGGTTGGAAGTGATTGACCTCTTAGAAAAAGTTTTATTTTTACTAACATTATTGTAAAATTGTTCTTAACTTTTTATCTATGATTTAAAATATAGGAAAAAAATACATGATAGTCTCCTTTAAAACATATTAAAGACTCTTCAACTTTCACCTGACTGCCAGTTTATTAGAGAAGCTTTGTGTCAAAATCTTCCCTTTCTGGTATTTCATCTGAACTTCTCTTACAATCTCAGTGTCGTCTCTATGTCTACAACTTGTTTTCTCTTCCTATTACAATGTCAATATTTTACTTCTCATGAATTTTAAAAAGATACATAAAATCACAGAATTTTAGAGCTGGAACTGACCTGAAAAAGAATCTAGATTAACTCTATCAAGAAACCTGAGACCCAGACAAGTTAAAGGTATAACAACCCCACAGATAAGGGGGAAAGATCCTGGCTCTTCAGATTCTGCAACGGTGTCTTTAAATGTGTATACGGTCCCTCCCTTATCCGCAAAAATAAACTCCAAGACCCCCAGCAGGTGCCTAAAACTGTGGATAGTACTGAAACCTATAAAAAGACTATTTTTTCCTATACTTACATACCTATGATCAAAGTTTAATTTAATTACACACAGTAAGAAATTAATAACAATAATAATAAAATAGAACAATTATAATAAATACTGTCATAAAAGCTACGTGAATTGGTCTCTCTCAAAGTATCTCGTACTGTACTCACCCTTCTTGTGATGATGGGAGATGATAAAATGCCTATGAGATGACATGAGGTACACGGGGGAATGACGTAGCATTATGATGTAGAGTTAGGCTCGATTGACCTTCTGATGATTCGTCAAAAAGAGGATTATCAGCCTACAGATGTTGTTGACAGCCGGTAATTGAAACTATGGAGGGGCACCTGGGTGGCTAAGTTGGTTGAGCCTCCGACTTCGGCTGGGGTCATGATCCCATGGCTTGTGGGTTCAGGCCCCTTGTCAGGCTCTGTGCTGACAGCTCAGAGCCTGGAGCCTGCTTCAGATTCTGTGTCTCCCTGTCTCTGCCCCTCTCCCACTCATGCTCTGTCTCTCTGTCAAGAATAAATAAACTTTTAAAAAAAAATTAAAAAAAAAAAAAAGAAACTGTGGAAAGAGAAACTGCAGATAAAGGGGGATTACTGTTCAAATTTTTCTAAGAACCCAGCAGTTGTTCTAGCTCCTTAGAGTTGATGCTAAATGCAAGTATTATATGTAGCATCTATAGGATTAAGCATTATTATTTTATTATTATTATTATTATTATTTTAGAGAGACAGCACGAGCAGGGTGAGGGACAGGGTGGGGGTGGGGGGGGGAGAGACAGAGACAGAGAGAGAGAATCTTAAGCAGGCTCCATGCTCAGCACAGAGCCAAATGTGGGGTTCAATTCCATGCCCCTGGATCATGACCTGAGTCAAAATCAAGAGTTGGTGCTCAACCGACTGAGCCACCCAGGCGCCCCTTTGGGATTAAGCATTATATTAAAGGTGTGCCCCTTTGCTCACTTGTTACTCAAACATTCACTGAGTTGCTAGCAGGAAATGGTGGATACAAACATAAGACCAAGCCCCTGCCTGGAGGGAGTTCACTTAGTGTAAAGGAGACAAGCATGTAATGGCAATAAAGTATCATGGGCAGGGTGCATTAGGGGTACAAAAGTGGAAGTGGTTATTTCTATTCAGGTCAAAAAAGGCGTTATAGGGGATGCCTTGATGTTTAATGTGAATTAAGTCTGAAAAGAAAATACTTCACAAGCAGGTGTGGAGGGGACTAAAGAGATACTCTAGACATGGGTGCCGTGCAGTGTGAGCAAAGGTGTGGAAATTTATACCTAGCATAGTACTTTAGGGGCTCCAATGGGTTCTGTGTGCTTGTTGCATGGAGTATAAGGAAGGGAGTCAGTGAAAGATAAGGCTGTAGAGGCAGGAGAACGCCAGTCCTCAGAGGACCTCATGGTCTGTAAAAAATAGCATTCACCTGGCTGGCCCTCTTTGTAGTTTTTTAACTATAGGAATCTTGCCTGTAGTTAGGTGTAATCCATTCTGCCTGATAGTGACTTCTAATAGGACCTAGAAGAGATGTTCAATTTGGGACTTTAAAAAGGCAACAGATGGGGCATCTGAGTGGCTCAGTTGGTTAGTCGGTTAAGAATCGGACTCATGATGGGGCGCCTAGGTGGCGCAGTCGGTTAAGCGCCCGACTTCAGCCAGGTCACGATCTCGCGGTCCGTGAGTTCGAGCCCCGCGTCGGGCTCTGGGCTGATGGCTCAGAGCCTGGAGCCTGTTTCCGATTCTGTGTCTCCCTCTCTCTCTGCCCCTCCCCCGTTCATGCTCTGTCTCTCTCTGTCCCAAAAATAAATAAACGTTGAAAAAAAATAAAAAAAAAAAAAAAGAATCGGACTCATGATTTCAGCTCAGCTCATGATCTCACCGTTTGTGAGTTTGAGCTCTGTATCAAACTCTGTCTGTGCTGACAGTGCTGAGCCTGCTTGGGATTCTCTGTCTCCCTCTCTATCTCTGCCCTTCCCCTGCTCACATTCCCTCCCTCTCTCCCAAAAATAAACAAATAGACATTTTAAAAAAGGCAACAGAAAATAATCAGGAATGACTCAACTTACATGAGAATTATGTATTTTTTACAATAGAGTTTATTTTTTTTCCATTCACTGAATATTTGTTGGCACAAAACTATGGGATGACATATGGATTTTCATTTTATTAAAGAATTCAAACATTAAAGGACCATATTTTAATTACTAATTATTTTAAATTATATTTTTAAACCATAAATGTTATGCCATGGAATAGAAACATCAGTGTGAGCTCTTCCTTAATAGGAACTGGCAAAACAAACAAAAGAAAAAACCTTAGTCAGGTGTGGCTAGAAAAATAACTGATTTGACTCCTTTTTTTTTAAGTATTATTTATTGGGGGGGGAGTAGAGAGATAAGGGGAGCTTATCTGACAACTTATCTGTGCTGACAGCAGAGAGCCTGAGGTGGGGCTTGAACCCAAGAACTGTGAGATCATGACCTGAGCCGAAGTCGGATGCTCAACTGACTGAGCCACCCAGGTGCCCCTTAACTGCTTTTTTTGTTGTCCAGCTTTTGTCCTATTTCTTCAGATTTTCTTCTTCTGTTCTATTTTAAAATGGTCACTTTTTCATATTAACCTTAAAATGGATTTTCTACCAAAGCTTACTCAAATATCTTACTTTAAATAAAAATTTTCATAAACCGATTTCGAAGAATGCTTTTCTCCCCTCACATTCATTCTGCAGAATGCTAATTACTGGTTGCTAATTGTGGCAAAATGCATCTTCCATACCAACAGGAACCTAAGCTGCTAGACTTTTTATTTGTACATTTCTGCAGCTTTGTCCCCAGCCCTCTTTGGGTCCTCTCTAACTACAAGCTTCTATATTGTTCCCCATACTGCTTCAGGTATAGCCTTCAATGCTGCTGTGATTGAGGTTGGCTGGAAAGAGAGACTTCCTGTTTGAGACCAATCCCAAAATACCCATCCTATTCTAGTGTAGACACAGGGTCTCCAACATATGACTTCCCTAGCCACGGTCCCACTGAGTTTACTATTTAACCTCACTCCCTTAATCTCATTGGCTAAACAAGTTCCAAATTTTTTAGTTGATTCTCATGAATAAAAGTCTCCGTGAGGCTCCATGAGGGTAATAATGGTGTCTTTTTAAGAAAAAAAAAAATCAATAATTTAAGTCCACTTTAAACACTGTACCATTTAGGGGTGCCTGGGTGGCTCAGTCAGTTGAGTATACGACTTTGGCTCAGGCAGGACCTCATGTTCTATGGGTTCAAGTCCCATGTTGGGCTCTGAGCTGACAGGCTCAGAGCCTGGAGCCTGTTTCATATTCTGTGTCTCCCTCTCTCTCTCTCTCAAAATAATAAACACTAAAAAAATTTAAAGAATGTATCACTTAAAGAGTGTTAGAATGCCCTCAGAGTCTGTGATAATACTTTAATAGAAAAACACTATCTGATTGGTGAGTATTGGCAAATATTAGATAACAGTATACGATATACTATGAATGCAAGCATAGTGCATTGAATTGAGAAGCACAAACTATGTGCTCAGAATTTATTAAGGATGGAGACTTGAATAGTTAATCACTAACAACTTATTGATGTTTATTTACTCTATAACAATTCTGTGCATCTAAAATGAAAATTTTTCTTTTGTTTTAAGTGAAACTAACGTTTGACAATAGACCACTTTTTCAGGAGCTGAATTTCGTTATTCAAGTTATTGAGCAATGGGCTAAAAGTTTTATGATGTTTGTTTCTTATATTTATGAAATGTTCTCATTTCATATCTGAACTTAAAAATAGCTTCCTCTTATCTTCCACCCTTGTGTCCTCTCCTCTAGTAAATAATGCCCCTCTTCCTTAGACTAAAAATGATGAATATCGTGGCTACAGTTCCCAACTTCTCTATGACAGATTAATGATGGCACCAAGATATCAGATTTTTATTTGAACATTGATTCAAGGGGAAAAAAATATTTGCAGAGCTGAAAATTTTTAAATAGTTGATTATACCTTCTAAGAATATAATTAGAAATATCCAAATAAGCTGGAAGTCAGTATTAAAAAATTCCACAAAACAGTGACATCTGGACACTTAAATTTTCCCATTATATGGGAATTTTCATGTAATTCAAGAAAAAAAAATATCACGTTCTTTATATGTTCCTCTTGTAGTCTTTATATGTCCTCTTATAGTGTCTATATCTTAAAATCACAAATCACTGTCTACATTCCAGTTTAACAACTAAAGTTTTTCCTTTCCACATACAAGATTTACAAGGAATTTGACCAACTTGACCTTTTGATTCTAACAACCAGGCATTAGCCTAATCAAGAACGGAAACAGATCAAGCCTACAGATCAAGCCTCGCTGACCTCAATCGTTTAACATGTTAATTCTGATAGTTGAAAAATCTTATTCAGGGAAAATAAGCATCAGCAGCATGTTTAATTGCAAAAAGCAAGAAGAACGAGCCTCTTCAAAAGTCGGAATGGCACACTATCCACTTCATGCTTCACCTCCATTACAAACCACTTTATCTTCTCATCTCTGGAGCATCCCAGACGCATTCTTTAACTGTGAATTCACTAGTCTTTCCTCGGAATCAGTAACCTTTTGAGTGAGTGTGGGAAGTGGGGAAGGAGACAATGGTGTCTACCTGGGGCTGCAGAAAGCAATGACAGAGCAGAACAGGAATGCTTCAGTCCTCTTGGCCTCTGTGTTCCTGGTTATTGTGTTGCAGAGCATTGTTGGGAAATATTTTCTCGTCTGGCATTCCAAGAAATGGAAGGCCCCACAGCTGTTTTATAGTTCTGTCATTAAATACGGGAATGTCCTAGCCTGCCAGAATAAGAAAACTGATAGAACCAGATTTGTGGTCTGAAATCCCTTTCAGAAACGCCATCGTGTGGCACTTTGGAGCAATGACCGGAAGAGTCCTGTGGTGGGTCATATGGTTCATCTCAACCTGGCTAGTCTCCAGCGAAATCTATTCCTATAACTCTCTAAGTTCGTATTAAATCATCCCCGTGGGCAGAGAGTAAACCATGGTGAAATCTGTGGAAATCTTGTTGTTTTTAGAATTTGTGAACTTCCCCTCACAAAATTGACAATATGACAAATTTATGTGTGTAATATGTTTAAAGGGAAAAAACAATTTTTAGGGGCGCCTAGGTGGCGCAGTCGGTTAAGCGTCCGACTTCAGCCAGGTCATGATCTCGCGGTCCGTGAGTTCGAGCCCCGCGTCAGGCTCTGGGCTGATGGCTCAGAGCCTGGAGCCTGTTTCCGATTCTGTGTCTCCCTCTCTCTCTGCCCCTCCGCCGTTCATGCTCTGTCTCTCTCTGTCCCAAAAATAAAATAAAAACGTTGAAAAAAAAAAAATTTAAAGGGAAAAAACAATTTTTAAAAGCAGGAATAAGAAGTCTATTTTGAAACTTTACAACCTGTGTGCTTTATATTTTATAGAGATAGCTGCCAGCTGAATTATTAAAATGTGTGATTAGAGCCCACAAATCAATAATATCAATTCATTTGGGAGACATCCAAAATAGACATACCCTCCCCCCACCAAATGTCCACAAAACCTATGGATTATGGTTATACTAATAACACTGCAAGAAATTACTTAATCCATATTTATATTAAAAGCAGAATTTAGTAAATAAGAGCTGATACCTTAGATAGAACTAATAATAAAAAGGACCATTTATCATTAGTCTCATTTCACACATAACTCTTACAGTGGAGGTGTGAGATAAATGAATAGTGCAATCCCCATTTCACAAGGGAGAAAGGCAGATGAAGTAGTTAAGTAATCTCAAAACAATATTAAATATTTAAAATGGACTCAAAGCTTTGCTACCTCTCATTTCTGTTCCAATATTCAAGCTTCATCTGTAATTCTCTTTCATTTAAACACCTTTTAAATACCCAGTAAAGTTTTTTTTTAATATAAAAAATGTTTTTAATTTTATTAAGTAACCGACTTTATACATCCTGGGAGAAAAACTAGAAAAAGATAATTCATAAGTCAACCCATTCCTGTAGAGATGTGCAAATTACCCTATTGATGTACACAGTTTAAAGACCTTACATCTAGCCTCATTCTAATAACTGATTCCACTTAAAGACATTAAAATCATGACTCCCTGCTCTTCCTAAACATTTCAGTAATAGTTAACACACAAAGTGTTTAAAATATGCATATAATATGTAACAAGCATTGTTAGTTTTACACATACTAATTCATTTAAACTTCTCAAAACCCCCATGAGCTAGGTAATAGTGTGTGCATGTGACAGATGAAGAAACAAATACCAGAGGCTAAGTGATCTGCCCAAGGCCAAACAGCTAACTGGTGGCAGGGGGGAGTTAAAGCCACACTCTGGCCCCAGAAGCAGCATTCTCAAGCAGTAACACTGCTCCCAGTCAGAAACTGCCTTACTTCTGTAGCATATAGAGTAAATTACCATTCCTCTATTTTATCTACTGAATTATGAGATTCGTCACCTCCAAACAATTCAAACAGTGCGACAAAAATTCATGTCCTTGAAAGGTCATTGTGAATCCAACTTAATGGGTATAGATTTCTAAACATAGTTTGTAATGTTATTCATGTCATTTGTCTAAATGACAAGTTGTTACATACCTGAAATCACAAAACCGAGCTTGAGTACTGAAGGATGGAAGGAGCCTCTCTGAACTTTTCGTACACCTCAACAGTAGCCTTGCAGCTGTTAAACAAGTATAATTGTGAGGCACATGTGGTTGCATATATTACCTTAATCTGTTGTTTACCCCAAAAGAAACAAAAATCTATTCCATTTCATTTTATTTAGGACTGATTCATATTAATAATTTTTCTTCTAATTTAGAAATGATAAAACTCTTTAAAAGAACTAGTCATTCCTCCCCACTTTTTTAGAGGACCCCTCAATGCCCTTCCATGACGCTGAATGACAAGCCCATAAATGAAAAATCTAGTTAATGATATTGTACGTCAGTAATGTTTTAACTGCAGAGTAGTTTGTGTGTTTGTTTCTTTGTTTTTCTAACCACAAAACCAGAGGGGGAAGTGTGGGAGCAAGTGGGTGGGGCAGTGGCAAAAAAACCTCATGACACATTTCTCCGCCTCCCTGTGTTGGTGGAGAATGTCTGGAGCAGCATTTAAATTCTGGGAGGTCCTGGCTGTCAGCAGCAAGAAGAGAAGGCCAGGACTGCCACACTGTCCGGGACCGGGCTCTCTTCTCAGCAGCCACAGACCAAGGTAAGCCCGCAGTGCACTGTCCTATATACTCAGCTTCGTTTCAGGGCGAAGGGCAAGTGGTAAGGAAGAGTTTAACTGTAAAGCTGTTATGCAGACTTGTTCTTGTCTTTTCATTGAGCATGCCAGATACATTACAGATTTCCTGGAGGAAAGGTGACTGGCTGTTTTGAAAGCCAGTCGTATATATAACTCAGAAGCACTTTGAGTCCTCAAAAGAACTAACACTATTTCTTCCAATCAGAAAAAAATAAACATTCTATGCCCCTTTCAAATGATTACATATACATTAGTTTTAATGGATAGATGGTTGTGGAAGCATTTAAAAGGAAAAGGATCTTTAGTGGTAATGTAAGCTAATAATAATGCTATTTTTTGATGATTTAATGTATCCATCCTATTTTCGAGGGGGAAAAAAAAAAAACCTCCCTGAATATTTTACTTCTGTATTTAGCCGTTAAATTTTTCACCAAAATACTTGTATGACACTATGTAGACTTGTTATCATGAATAGAAAAGCTGTTGACTGTTTTCAGTGTTTTGTTTTTTGTTTCAAATTTCTAGAATGTCTTTCTTAAATAACTGAGTTTTGAGATGGCTTCATTCTACCTAAGTAGTATCTTTTTAATAATTTAAGAATCACATTTAACATGCATGCTTGAAAAATGGAGAAAGCAAGTTTCTTTCTGTAGTGTTATGTTCTTTTTGTGTTTTTCTTCTCTAAGAAATGAGTATACTAACACTAGCTTATTATTTTAATTAAATTACTAATGATCTGTTTGTAGGTTTAGACAGCTGGAGATATCAGGTAGTATTAGTATAATCCCTGGAACTCTAAATTTTAAAGTTAAATATAGACTCGTAACATTCCTCTCTCCCTTACCTAATAGTGAGAGATGGAGAATAGAGGTGGCATTACAAATATTAACTCAAAAGACCATAGTGAATGAAACAAAAGTTTTCTCCAAAAGGAAGAAAATGTCCTACAAAAAATATATTTTATTTGTAATTATTTTGTAATGTGGTAGCAAACAAAGGTATCACCGTTTTACCCTACAAAGACATTAAATATTCCTTACAAAATGTTTTGCAGGAAAAATAACCATGAGAATTGCAGTGATTTGCTTTTGCCTCTTGGGCATTGCCTACGCCATTCCAGTGAGTACAGCTGAATCTAAAGGAAATTTCTCAAAATACATGAATTGCGTGTTCCCATGTGCTAAGAACACATTCACATTGTAATCTTTCTTCATCTTTTCTGTTTCAAAGATTAAACAGACTGATTCTGGGAGCTCGGAGGAAAAGCAGGTAAGCATCTTTTAGGTTTATCATGTCCTTAAATTACTTATGCAGTTGTACAGGAGGCACCACAAACATATTTGTTGCCATTTTACTTATTTTCATAGTCATGCTGTTAATTGGTAAGTACCAACTGCCTGCTTTCAACCTAGGCCAGTACTAAGTACAGTTACAGATGGTCCTCAACTTATGATGGTTCAATTTACAAGTTTTCAACTTTATGACGGTGAGAAAGCCATATGCATTTAGTAAAAACCATACTCCAAATTTTGAATTTTGACCTTTTTCCAGGCTAACAATACATGGTACAATACTCCCTTGTGATGCTGGGCAGTGGTAGTGAACTGCAGCTTCCAGCCGGCTACATGATTACGAGGCTAATCACCAATATGCTTTCAACCATTCTGCACCAACACAACTATTCCGTTTTTCACTTTCAGTACAGTACTCAATACATTACATGAGATATTCAACGCTTCATTATAAAATAGGCTTTGTGCTAGATGCTTTTTCCCAACTGCAGGCTATGTAACCATTCTGAGCATGTTGAAGGTAGGCTAGGCTAAGTTATGACACTCGGTAGGTTAGGTGTATTCAATGCATCTCTGTATGACCCACCATATTTTCAACCTGCAATGGGTTTATTGGGACATAGCCCTTTTGCAAGTTAAGAAAGAGTTGGATAGGTTTTAGTAAGTATATGCTCTTAACATCAAATTAGATTTTTTTTATATAATAAAATAATGCTCTAGGCCATTATCACTTATGTAAGATGAATTCTATGAAGTCATGTGCCTTTCTTTCCGTGAGTCAACATACCATGCTAGACGTAGAAAACTCCACCCTTTAGTAAGTTTAAAATTTGTCTCACATACTGGATAGTTTGTGTGACTCTAATATTCAAAATATCTTCTAAGATATTTGCTAAGAAGCCCATTATAAAAAGAAAGTCGTTTACACTGTTTAGATCTTGTCAGCTGACTTTAGATAACAATTCTCTACCCAAACAGAAGACCAAATCAAACCCTTTATTATAGCTTTTTGACCAGCACCATAGATGTATGTGCCTCTCCAAAACAGGTGAAACTGTGCCAGCCAAACAACAAATGGGCATTGTCCTGAGGAGCTCAGACAAAAAGGCACAGAGCTCAATGCCAGATGAACAGAATAAAGGCCGTAGAGAGTTGCCTGGGGTCACTGAGAATAGATTGCTTAATGAAGACATTTAGAGAAATATTGCTGTATGCACATTTGAGTGCGCAAGTAGGTGTTATAGGCATGTCCAATTGATTTGAGAAAACAAGTATTGAATCACAATAATAAGCCAGAAAAATTAACATTTCCAGAAAAGATAGAGGTCACACTATTTGAGGCAAGAATTAGTGCTTTTAAGAGAACAAATATGGTACATGAAGCTATGACAGTACAAATTACTAAATGTCAGGGTAGTCAACCTTCCAGAATCCTAGAACCTTAGAACTAGTAGGAAATATGGGAAAGTTAATAGGAAACACCTCTGGAGATGAACACTGGTTATTTGTGAGTGTTAGGACTATTAGGGGGTTTAGTCTCCTTACTTTGTTCATCTATATTGTCTCCATATTACCTTGTTTTAAATCATAAATTGAACTTATAAATACATTCTCTATGAGCCCATATTACATGTCTCATCAGGAAATATATATATTAATTATTAATTATATGTAAGCTCTAACATATTTGTATATAATCTTTATATACATATTTGTATATAATCTTTCCAAGAAGGAAACTTGAACTCATCTAGACCGGTAGTTTTCATATCGTTTTTAGGCAAGGAACCCCTTCTTTCAGCAAACGCTTTGAGAGAAGCCCACTGTGAATCTGCTCTGGTTAGAGCCAGCCGGCCTTGGGGAAACCCCAAGTGCCCCTGACTGGCTGCCTCCCTGCCCCTCCCCCACTTGGTGGCTGGCTGTGAAAGGGACTCTGTGGAACCACCAGGATTCTCATTCTCAATGACAGGGATGTGAAGGGATTGGCTCTGGGTGATACAGCCCATCAGATGACACTTATTCAGAGCAACTTCCGTTCCTCTGCACTAGGATAATCATTTTCCAGATAAATAACTTGGCTAGAGGAAAAACCATTCATGTCTCTGGCACCTTAGAGCAACAGAACTGTGTGCTGATGTTAATATTCTATTTCTGCACCGTCCACTCAGAGAGCAGCTAGACACATGTGGCTATTGAATGAAAAATGTAGCTAGTGCAACTGAGGAACTGAATTTTTATTTTACTTAATTTTAATTAAATAACCACATGTTATATAGCTGGAGGATACCATATCAGACAGCACAGCCTTAGAGAGTTCCCCCTTGTTCCATAGAGGAAACAATGAAGATCACCACTAATTCAGGAACTTCTGCTTTAGCTGTGCTTTATCTGAGAGGAAATTTCAGCTAGCAAGCACAGGACTGCGCAGTATTCAGTATGCACAGAATGCATCAGTGCAAAGAGCCAGTTTGCCTGGATTTGAACCCTGGCTCTGCCACTTTCTACCACTAACCTTCCTTGTGGTTGAGTTTCTCCTGATCTGTAAAATGGGAATAATAATGAAACTCATCTCACAGGGCGTTGAGAGGATTAAATGAATAAATATTTGTAAATCACTTTGAAAGAGTGCCTGGCCCACAGTAAGTGCTATGTAAGAGTATATTAAATGAATCTCAGGACACCTGGGTGGCTCAGTTGGTTGGGCATTTGACTTTGGCTCAGGTCATGATCTCACGGTTCGTGGGTTCCAGCCCCTCGTCGAGCTCTGTGCTGACACCTCAGAGCCTGCTTCAGATTCTGTGTTCCCCCCTCTCTCTGCCCCTCCCCAGCTTGGACTCTCTCTCTCTCTCTCAAAAATAAATAAACACTAAAAAAAATGTTTTTGAAAGAGTATATTAAATGACTCTGCAATGCAAATAAATGCTAAAAGAGGTATCTAAAGCTCTGGTTGACCATATACATGCATATTATTCTTATCCATCAAGGTCAGTGAAGTGTAGTTGTTTTTTTCAGCTTATCTCTTAGAGATCCTTTATGTTTCTTTTTTTAATAATGACAAATATGCAACATTTTTTGTAGCTTTACAACAAATACCCAGGTGCTGTAGCTACATGGCCAAAGCCTGACCCATCTCAGAAGCAGACTTTCCTAGCACTACAGGTATTTTTAATTTTAACTAATTGTAAAAATTAAATTTTTCACAATTAGAAAACGGCAACAAGAAGTAGCCATCATGCAGGCCTTTTGGGCCAGTTAAATGGAGCCTTCCGGCCCTTGGGTAAATGTGAGCTTCGGCTAGCAATTGATCTGGTCAAGTGGCTTCCTCCCACTTTAAGCCACCCACTTTTGAGGCTGAAAACTGAGAACTGCTTGGGACAGCAAAGGCTGACTGTTGAATTAAAATGTTAGGCACGTTTGATGTTCACTGCCTGATATGTGTCCCTCCTTCTTCAGAATGCTGTGCTCTCTGAAGAAACTGATGACTTCAAACAAAAGGTAAGTTCTCACCTCGAATCAGAGGCTGACCATGCCTTAGAGAGATGAAAGAAGCCACTCTTCCTCCGAATGACATTGCCCAGGTTCAAGTCTGACAAGATTCTGTTAGCAAATTTCCCAGTAAATTGCCAGTCTAAAACTTGCTCAGAAGAAAAACATGTATTTACCAAATGGCAGAAATATCGGATTTCTTCAGATAAGTTTAGGGTGGCAGGAAGTGTTTGCCAATGTCTGTTATTTGAAATACTAAGCCTCTTAACATTTTATTTAAGGTATTTTGAAGACGTTTTTTCCAATATCCGATAAGCACCTAATTAATGCCTATGAAAGCCAAGATTTTGTCTCTAGGAACATTACTGTTCCTAACATAACTGTTTATGTGAGAACTATTCTTTTTATTAGGACTATTAATATATTTGCTAAACAGAGAAATAAGTTAAATTTGTTCTCCTTAAGATCTGTTTGAATATGTTAAGAATCTCTAATTAGGAAAGCTACATAAATAACCCAGTATATTTGCGAATCAGAAGTTTAATAGACATTAACTGGTTAATGTAATTGACAGCTTTGAGCTGCAATTTATCCACTTTTGTTTATCCATGCTAATAAGGAGGTGGTTTTAGGTTTCGGTGCATGCATTAATATATGGGTGCTCCAATATCCTGAGAATTCTTATTTCAAAAAGAACAAATAATCTCACAATTATGTATCTGTATTTATTTCATCATTGAATTTGGTCAGTTAAATAATATCTAATATGAACGAGGAAAAGCAATGTTATTAATCTAAATGTCATACTCACATATATTGCTTGAAATTGTCTATGAAAATAATTGTTTATGGAAAATCAAGCAACACACCTCAAATTATGATTCCACTATCCTTGTGTTAAAACAAAATTGGAAGATACTCACATTTGCTCCTAAAAGTCGCTGAGTACATTGTTCTGAATGCAAAGATTCTGAAAACAAAATAGTTTGAAAGACACTGTAAAGACTAAGGGAAAATAAAAACCTTTACCCGAATTTTTCTGGCCATCTTGATTTTTAGACCCTTGCAAGTAAGTCCAATGAAAGCCATGATGTGGATGATGAAGATGATGAAGACGATGTAGATAGCCAGGACTCCGTTGATTCCCATGACACAGATGACGACTCTAACCAGTCTGATGAATCTGATGAACTGGTCACTGACTTTCCCACCGATGTTCCAGCAACCCAATTTTTCACCCCAGCTGTCCCCACAAGAGACTCATATGATGGCCGAGGTGATAGTGTGGCTTATGGACTGAGGTCCAAATCTAAGAAGTCCCACAGATATGAAGACCAGGTAAATCCTTTAACAGACACATCAGATATTTATGATTAGAGCCCAATTCTAGGAACTCCAGCTGTGCATATGCACATTCATTCATTCAGTTAGCATTATTAATTTATGACTCTAGAACACAAATATTTTTCCCATTGGTGATTTTATGTTTAAGGCCATGCTTATTTCTCCCTAATTTTGCCTCTCAATCACAATGCTCTTTTTCCAAATCCTGGCTATAAAGCATTTATTCTATTCACTTTTTTAGATTAAAGGAAAAAAAAAAACTTTGGAAAACAGCAATTATCTTCACAATATAATGGTCATGTTTTGAAGCTAAATACCTAAGATGAATTGGAGAGTGGCAAATGACACTAAATGTGTAGTGGAAGAATCTGTATTTGACACATAGCCCTGCCATTTACTATTCATTTTACTTTTTAACTTTCAATTCATTTTCCCTTTATGTAAAACAGGGATAATGAGACTTAATTCATAGTCTTCATCATATGCATAATTGATGTACCTGTTAAATTAAAGGAGATGAATATGTGAAAAGGCTTGGCAAAATGCAAAGTAACACGCTAGTCCCGGTTTTTGCTTTGGCCAAATTTAGACAATTTTCAGTATAAATTGGACTAAAAGTTAGGAAGCAGAATTACAACGCGCCCATCCCTGACTATTCATTTCATCTTTCTTCCATTTGTTCTGTGATTCAGTATCCTGATTCTACAGAGGAGGACTTCACATCACTTGTGAAAAGTCAGAGTATGGAAGATGACTTCAACGCCGTCCTCCTTTCCCACACCGTGCGGCGGTCTCCTGACAGGGACAGCCATGTGAAGGACAGTCAGGAAACGAGTCAGGTGGATGACCACAGTATGGAAACCAAGAGCCGCAAGGACTCCAAAGAGTATAAGCTGAAGGCAAGTGATGAGAACAATAAGCATTCCCATGAGATTGGTAGTCAGGAAAGTTCTGATGTCAGCAGTGAGCTTGTTGGCCAAACAGTTCAAAGCAATGAAAAGGAGCTAGTCCAACACCCTGAGAGTGAGGAACAAGATAAACACCTGAAATTTCGCGTTTCTCATGAATTAGATAGTGCATCTTCTGAGGTCAATTAAAAGGAGAAAATGCAGTTTCTTACTCTGCTTTTAGTAAAAAGAAGAAAAATACATGATAGCAAGATGGGAGACAATATGAAATGCTTATTTCTCAGCTTAGTTGGTGAATGTATATGTATATGGATCTGGAAATAGATACTATTTTTGATCATTAATTTAGTGTGTCGCTTCATGGTAACATCCTTGTAAACTAAAGCTCCAGGGTTTGGTCTATGTTCTTTCCATGTAAGAAATGCAAACTGTCACCGCATTTTAATGTTTGCTATTCTTTTATGAATGGAAATTTATGTAGAAGCAAACAAAATACTTTTACACACTTATAAAAGAGAATATACAATTTTATGTCACTATAATCTTTTGTTTTTTAAATTAGTGTACATTTGGTTGTGATTATATTTTGTGTGTGTGAATAAATCTTATACCTCAAGTATAATGAGAGTTTGGTGGTATCTGCGGCTTTTCTACCCCCCCGCCAGCTTTATTGACATAAAGATGACATATAACATTGTGTAAGTTTAAGGTGTACCACGTGATGATTTGATGCACTTATATACTGAAAAATGATGACCACCATAACATTGGTTAACACCTCTAACTCGTCACCTCCTCTATCCTATCACATAATCATCACTTTTTTGGGTGAGAGAGTTTAAGATGCACTGTCTTAGCAATCGGTTGCTTTTCTTATTTTTATTTTTTCCCACAATTGCCCAGCCGTTAACAAGTGTAACTATTTTAATGAACCTGCTAAACTTAGTAGAGAGCAATCTAGGGTCTTCTGGATTAACTGTACAGTTCCTGGCTGAGCTAAAGTTCCTAGTTAAGGTAACAGAATTCAAGTGGGGGGTGATATTCAGCCAGGAATTCTCCAACCATGCAGGACTCCACAGGCCACATACACCCAATGGAGCACCTTTTTCTAATTTTCACAAAGCTGATACGAAAGCTAATGAAAGCCTGTATGCAATATGCAATCACAAATCAATTTTATTGTTTCTCTCACTCACCATTAATTTGCTCAGCAAATTTATTGCTTTCTTGCCCTTGGAAGAAACCCTGATAGATTCCATAGATATTTTTTTCCCATAGCTATTTTGATCCCTCGTAGATAACAATCAGTTCCCTTGTACTGGAAAATTCTTAAATGCAGTTTCAGGTAATAATCAAGATTTTCAATTTCATTCAAAACTAAAAGTTCTGGAAGTCTGAAGTCGAGCAAGCATTTTTAGTTCCATGGCTAGCTCCTCTGCTCTTTCTGAAACTAGAAATCCCATTTGGAAATTTAAAAATTCTTTATTAAATAACTTTTAGGACAAAAGGGGAAAAATTAAGAATTTATAAAAAAGAATTGTATGAAAACACAAAACCAATAGAGTATAGTTAAATCAGTGATCACAGAAAATCCATAGCCTTAAATTGCTGCAGCTACAAACACATTAAAAAAAAGAAAAGAAATTGAGCTCCCATCTTCAAAATTTGAAAAGAGCAAAAGAAACCAGAAGGAAGGAGATAATAAATAAAAGAGCAAAAGTAATGAGGTAGAGAACAGAAAAATAGTAGAAACTAATAAATCAAAATGTTTTCTGTTTGTGAAAAACAACAACAACATAATAGATAAACCATGAACTAACCCAGGGCGCCTGGGTGGTTCAGTCAGTTAAGCATCCGACCTTGGCTCAAGTGATGATATCATAGTTAGGGAGTTCGAGCCCTGTGTTGGGCTCTGTGCTGACAGCTTGCAGCTCACAGCTTGGAGCCTGGAGCCTGCTTCAGATTCTGTCTCTGTCTCTCTGCCCCTCCCCTGGTGGCGCTCTGTCTCTCTCTCTCAAGTATAAATAAAAAATAAACATTAAAAAAATTTTTTAAGTAAAAAAAAATAAAAACCACTAACTAACCCAATAAAGGAAGAAAGCACAAATAAGAAATAAAAACAAGGAGATAACCAATGAAAGGTAAGTTTTTAAATATCAAAAGACTACTTTATACAACTCATACAAATAAAATGGAAAACCTATATGAATTGGATTATTTTCTAAGAAAATACAATTTACCAAAATTGACCTTGCTATACATGGAAAGCATAAATAGACAGATTTCTATAAAGGAAAGAGAAGAAGTTATCAAACAACTAACAGTAAAAATTAGACCCAAATGATTTTACAGGGGAATTCTATCAAATTTTCAAAGTCCAGATAAGCCCAATATCATTTAAATAGTAGCACAGAGGGAAAACTCTCATATGATCTTTATGAAACAAGTATAATTTTAACACCCAAACCTGGTAAATATTACACACACACGCAAACACACATAGACACACACGAGAAAACTATAAAGCAATCTCACTCATGACTAGGAATGGAATAATCCCAAATAAATGTCAGCAAACAGAATCTAAAATCAAGTTTAAGGAGTGTATCATAATTCAGGGGTGAGGTTATTCCCAGACAACGAAGCTTCAATATTAGTAAATACATTAGCAGTTCATCATGTAGTTAGATCTAAGGAGAAAAATGTTGATTAGATGTGTAGATGATAGAAAGGATTTTGTGTTAGTGAGCTACTACTACTGTGAAAATAGTAACAAACACCCCCGATATCTCAGTGGCTTACCACATCAAATATTTTTCTTTTTTTCACTCTCCAGTCTGTGGGTTGGCAAGGGTGGTTATGCTTGAGGCTGCAGGACGGATTCAGGTCTACTCCATATGCTCCTCTATTTGGATCATCAACTACTCAGGGCATGTCTTTCTGATGGTAGAGACAGAAACACAAAAGGGGTGAGTAGAAACATATGATGCTTTGGAATCTGAACTTGACAAACTACCACTGTTGATCAAATGCCATCATTTAAAGCAAGTCACATGCTCAAACCCAAAACCAGTGTATAGGTAAGTATTCTCTCCCAACAATATATATCATGATAGAAGAAGGGAAAAAAGAAATAATTGTGAACACATAATAAAATGTAGCATAGCTTTTGAAAATTTTAACACTCATTCTTTTTTTTTATATGAAATTTATTGTCAAATTGGTCTCCATATAACACCCAGTCCTCATCCCAACAGGTGCCCTCCTCAATACCCATCACCCACCCCCCCTCCCTCCCACCACCCATCAACCCTCAGTTTGTTCTCAGTTTTTAAGAGTCTCTTACGTTTTAGCTCCCTCCCTCTCTAGCCTCTTTTTTTTTTTTTTTTTTAACTTCCCCTCCCCAAGGTCTTCTGTTAATTTCTCAGGATGCACATAAGAGTGAAAACATATGGTATCTGTCTTTCTCTGTATGACTTATTTCACTTAGCATAACACTCTCCTGTTCGATCCACGTTGCTACAAAAGGCCAGATTTCATTCTTTCTCATTGCCACATAGTATTCCATTATGTATATAAACCACAATTTCTTTATCCATTCGTCAGTTGATGGACATTTAGGCTTTCCATAATTTGGCTATTGTTGAAAGTGCTACTATAAACATTGGGGTACAAGTGCCCCTATGCATCAGCACTCCGGTATCCCTTGGGTAAATTCCTAGCAGTGCTATTGCTGGGTCATAGGGTAGATCCATTTTTAATTTTTTGAGGAACCTCCACACTGTTTTCCAGAGTGGCTGCACCAGTTTGCATTCCCACCAACAGTTAACACTCATTCTTAATTTCATAAAAATAAAATTAAAATTAAGAGATACTTTCTTGACATGATGAAATGTTTCACATCTCAGCTCAAAAACCAGCATCACACTTAATGGAGAAACAATAGAGGCAGCATTGGAGATAAGAGCCAATGATCACAAGTATATAGATGCATAAGATTTGAGAAAGAATTAAATTATATCTCTATATAGATCATGTAATACTACACCTAGAAAACAGAACCAGTACTGAATAATTTCTGTAAGGTACCATAATATAAAATGTACCTGAAACACACATACCAAAATACAAACAGTAACCATTTAAAGATATGTCATTTAATATCAGAACAAAACCAGGGGCACCTGGGTGGCTCAGCCGGTTAAGCATCCGACTTCAGCTCCGGTCATGATCTTTGTGAGTTTGAGCCCCACGTCGGGCTCTGTGCTGACAGCTCGGAGCCTGGAGCCTGCTTCGGATTTTGTGTCTCCTTCTCTCTCTGCCCCTCCCCCACTTGTGTTCTGTCTCTCTCTGCCTATCAAAAATAAATAAATGTAAAAAAATTAAAAAAACTATATTAGAAAAACTGTGAAACACTTCTGTAAGCCAAAAAAGACTTGAATAAATGGAAAGACATCATTTGTTCTCATATAGGACAACTGAATACCACAAAGATGACAACCCTCCCCATGCAATATATAAATGTGATTCCAATTAAAATGAAGGTAAACTTTTTCCTAGAGTTATGCAAACTGATTCTAAAGTTCATGTGGAAAAATAAACATACAATAATGGAAGGGAAATAAAAGCAGTAAGAGAGGACTAGCCCTAACAAGTATTAAATCAGGCTATAAAGCCTCTCTAATAAAAATACTGTGGTACTGGGGCACCTGGGTAGCTCATTTGGTTAAGCGTCCAACTTCAGCTCAGGTCATGATCTCACGGTTCGTGGGTTCGAGCTTCGCATCGGGCTCTGTGCCGACAGCTCAGAGCCTGGAGCTTGTTTCAGATTCTGTGTCTCCCTCTCTCTCTCTGCCCCTCCCCCCCCCACTCATGCTCTGTCTCTCTCTGTCTCACAAATAAATAAACATTAAAAAAAATACTGTGGTACTGGCAAACAAATAGAGTGGGAAGGGAGTAGTAAATCTAAAAACCGACCCAAGTACCTATGAAAATTAGTATACGGCATCTAAGATCACTTGGGAAAACATGGACTTTTAAATACATGATGTTGAGTGACTGGATACCCATTTGGGAAAAGATAAAATTGGGTCCATAACTCTCACTGTACATCAGAAAAATCTCCAGATAGACCAGAGATGTAAATTTAAAAGGAAAGTATAAAGGGCACCTGGTTGGCTTAGTTGGTTAAGTATCCAGCTTCAGCTCAGGTCATGATCTTGCAGTTCTAGAGTTTGAGCCTGCATCAGGCTCTCTGCTGTCAGTGCAGAACCCTCTTCAGATCTTCTGTTTCCCCTCTCTCTCTCTAGCCCTCCCCCCCCTCTCTCTCTAGTGTGCGCACGCTCTCTCTCAAAAATAAACCTTAAAAAAATAAATAAAAGGGAACTATAAAACCATTAGACAAATACATGAGGGAGTTACTTTATAACTTGGGTGTGGGAAAAGCTTTTTAACTATGAGAAGACCCAATCCCCTATCACCTGCTATAAACTAAATGTTTGTGTCCCTCCAAAATTCATTTGTTGAAACCTAATCCCCAACATGAGGGTATTAGAGGTGGGGTTTGTGGGAGGTGATTAGGTCATAAGAGTAGAGTCCTCATGAATGGGATCGATGTCCTTATAAAAGAGACCCCTGAGAGCTCCCTGGCCCTTTTCACCATGGGAGGACAAGGGAAGAAAATGGCTATCCATGATCCAGGAAGCAGGCCCTTACCAGACACCAGCTCTACTGATGCCTTGATCTTGAATTTCCCAGCCTCCAGAACTGTCAGAAGTAAATATCTGTTGTTCATAAGGCACTGAGTCTTTTTGGTACTTTGGTTACAGTAGCTCAAACAGGCTAAGACCCCACCATCCTTGAAGCCATCATTAGTGAGGTACAGCAGTCCCTTGGAACCTGCTTCATTTAGCACTTCATCACAATCAACCACAGGTAATAGCTTTACTAATTGTGTTGTCCCTGCCTGACAAAATACAAGCATCCCTTTTCCCACTGGCGAGCAGCTTAAAACTATGCTCAAATCCAAACACATACCGATTTAATTCAGAAACTGTATCTCTGAATGGTAGCATCATTCAAAGACTATTCTCTTAACTCTACTAGTCTGGGTTCAATTAGAAAACAGGAAACAGACTAGTAATTTGAACAGGGAAAGTTTAACATAAAACATTACTAACTAGAAACAGAATATTAACCAGATGAGATAAAAGAGAACCTAAACAGCATCACAAGGCTAACAGTACCCAAATAAGGGGCAATTTGCAATCTCCCTAAAACTGAGATTCAGACTTCATTAGAGAGAATGTAGCTATAGCCCAGGAGATGGTAGAGAAGTTTGCTACAGCTGATCCATAGCTGGTGGGCTGAAGTTGGTAAACAGGACACTTCCCACTGGAGATCCAGGAGACTGATGCCAGCAAGCAGGAAGCCACAGGCCACCACTGCAGAGCAAAATACTGCAGGCCAAGGTGCCAGAAAATCTAACTGGAGAGTGACTACCACTGGGCGTTCTTGCACAATGCTTGCACAGGAGGAGCAAAAAAGAGAGGACACAGGCCAGCAAGAGAAGCCTGTTCCCTGCAGTGTCCCTCCAGTGCCATCTACTGACAAAGCTTCCCATTGTGCCAGCTGGCAAAGGAAGCATGTTTATAGGGTCCAATTCTAGTATTACAAAGCAGGACAGCAGTAAACTGATAGCTGTCACAGGCTTTGGGGGTCGGGGGGTGGGGGGGGAAGGTGATTCCTGTTCCTTGGGTAAAATGAATAAAAACGGAGCCAGGGAAATCTCTTCAAGGATAGAATGCAAGGGAGACCTTAAACACAAAATGGGGTCACAACCAAGGGACTCAAGACCCAACTTGAGGATTTCCATTGGCCAAAACTGGAGTAATTTGAGAATAAAAAGAATAATGGCAAAAATGAATTCTAACAGACTGAAATTTTTTTTAGTTTCATTAGTCTATAGTGTACGCATAGAAGAAGGAAAGATCTTCTTTACAGATGAATGCCAGCTAATAGTAAATGTAGACAGGATGATGAAATTTGAAAATCATTTTGCCACCCACAGTGTACTATTGATTCAGGAAATGACCTCTAATGAATGTTAAAATAATTGCACAAAATGTCACTGGCAACAAGATTATCACCTGGTCTTAGAAGATCATCCCACAAATTAGTAATTCCAAAGGAAGAAGAGATTTGGTGGTCACCACGTTCATCCAGGAATCAAACTTAGCTTCACAAATGGGACGACTGGGTATGTGTCCTAATGTCATGCAATAAGAAACACGCACCATCACCTGTGAAACGTTTTTGTAGAAAAATGTCTAACAGAATCAAATCAGAAAACAAACAGACTCAGAGTTTGAGTTACTCTACAATGCAACTGGTCTGAACTTTCCAAAAAGTTAAGTTTCCAGATAAAATACAGGACACTGTGTTAAATTTGAATGTCAGATGAATGACAAGATCATCTTTTAGTGTAAGCATGGAATATGTTATACTAAGGGATGATTCATTGTTTAGCTGACATTCAAATTAACTGAACATTCTGTATTTTTATTTTCTAAATCTTTCAATCCTGGAAAAGAAGGGTGTTAAACTATTCGAGATTAAAAGCATAAACGGGCATAACCAAGGGCAAAACCTGAACTTTGTTGGCAGCTGGATTGAGAAAGAAACAAGACTATAAAATACATTTTGGGGACAATTACAGTAATTTGAATATACACAGTACGTTAGATGATATTGTGGAACTATTGTTAATTTTCTTAGGTGTGATCATGGCATCATATTTATGAAATGAATTTCCATATTCTTCAGAAATGTATAAATGAAATATTTAGGAGTGATGTGCCATGGTTTTGTAATTTACTTTCCATTGATTCAGGAAAAAAAAAAAAAACACAGTACACAGGATAGAGAAACTAATGTGGTAAAATGTAGTATTCTTTCAATTTTTCTCAAGGTTTTGAAATGTTGAAAAATTAAGGGTAGGAGGAAAGAGCTAGCAGAATAGAAAAATTTATGATGAATAATGTCCTTAAAATAATTCTTGGGCGCCTGGGTGGCTCAGACTGTTAAGCGTCCGACTTTGGCTCAGGTCACGATCTCACAGTTCGTGGGTTCGAAACCCGCATCAGGCTCTGTGCTGACAGCTCAGAGCCTGGAGCCTACTTTAGATTCAGTGTCTCCCTCTCTCTCTGCCCCTCCCCCACTCACACTCTGGCTCTCTATCTCTCTCTCTCAAAAAAATAAATATTAAAAAAATATTTTTAATATCTTATACATTGATACAAAAGTACTAGAGCAATTCCTTCATGGCTTACTTCTTACATAAAGTCAAGGAAAAGGAATTAATACATTTTTATAAATAAAAAAACTGTTTAAACTGTGTCCCATCACATATGTATCCACTAATAACCCTGTAGACACTCACTTCGGATGCAATCTGACAATCTTATCATCCTTTTTCCATGTCAATAGCATAACCTAACCAGGATTTGGAACTATTTTTTACTGGTCCCTGGCACAGCCTTTTCCTGCATCTCATACTCAATTTTTCAGGTTTCTAGTAACAATGGTTCCAAAGAATGTTTGATTGTAATTGTAATGGTAACAACAAAACCCCCCGGGGGGTCAGTCTCCCCTGTGGAGCAGGGCAGAGGCAAATAACTAAAGCAGTTCTGCTATCGATCTGCACTCAGCAGGCAAAAAAAGGACTTTAAAACCCTGTTTGTAGAGATTGAAGAAAAAACTATTTTCTACTTCACAATTTCATGAGGCAGTTTTTTACACATCTTCAATTTAGTGAATTCACGTACTAAAGCATTATGTATTGTGTTCTCCACTTGCAACATCCAGAACCAGAGTACACATTCTCTAACACATCGCATGTTCAACTGCAGTATTGTTTCCACGCGGTCTCTTTGACTTCATCTATTTTATTCCAAACACCTTAATGATTCATGTCTGACTCATCTAATCTGCTTGTTTTAATCCAAAGTGCAGCTACATATTGCATATTAGGTCCAAATCTCCAATAATATACACCCCCCCACCCCCAAGTGCAAACAAATAAATGTGGGAGATCCATGAGGCTGAACATACTCACCTAGTCAAATTGAAAGCAAAGGTCAGCAACTAAATAGACAAAAGCTCAGTTGCCTTTGAGAAACTACCAAAAGAATATGGGGCAGACCTAAGGGAAAATTCAAAAGAAGTGTCCTAAAGGTGACCTAAGTATTACCACCACCACTTATATCATATCAAGGTGATACTTTGAAGTTATTATTTGGATGTTATTGAGTAAAAGTACAGAAGTTTTGCATGGAAATGATATATCCAACTTCTTGAAGGTGAGAAAGGGTGAGGGGAGGCCTACCCCTAGGTAAAACTCAAATACCTGACTTTCTCCACACATCACCCCTCATTCTAGATACTGATGGTGGAGAGGAAGGGGATTAAGTGCTAAGGCTGATATGTTCTTCTAAAGAAGTCCCCCATTGTCTTAGTCTGTTAGGGCTGCTATAACAAAAATACCACAAACTGTGTTGTTTATAAATAAGAGAAACTTATTTCTCACAGTCCTGAAGGCTGAGAAATCCAAGATCATGGCACCAGAAGATTTGGTGTTTGGTGAGAGCTCTGGTTCATAGACAGCCATCTTTTCACTGTGTCCTCATGTGGTGAAAGGGACTAGGGATCTCTCTGGAGCCTCTTTTATGAGGTCGGTCATTCTGGGCTGAACCCTCCTGACCTAATCACATCTCCCAAATCCCATCACATTGGGATTAGGATTTTAACATATGAACTTGGTCAGGGAGGGAGGCATACAAACAGTTGGTTTGTAGCACTTATCCTCCAGCCTCTAAGTATTTCGAGATGGGTCAAGCAGAATACAGGCAGACTCTCCCTGGCAGTGTGTCCAAAGCCCTTCTGGAGGTGTCAGATCAATAATCTAACCTAACTTCACAAACTAGACAAACAAGAGCAAAACAAACCCAACACAAGCAGCAGGAGGGAAATAATAAAGATAAGAGCGGAAATCAATGAAAGTGAAAACAGAAGAGATGGCGACCACCAAAGGGGGTTGGTGCTTGTGCGAGTTTCTGAGGTGAGGAGCTGGTGGTGTGGGCTCGCAGGCGTTTTCTGTTTTGCGGGGGTTCTTGTCCGCCCAGGGCAACTGAAGTTTGCGGGGAAGGGGGATCTTCTAGTCACGAATCTAGGCCTCAAGGATAGCGCTGTTCTCACTTCGGAGTCTTAATTAGACTGAAGCTGACTGGGTTAAAGACTCAGTTAACCGCGTTTTCTTCGCCTGCCCCACTTCTGGCTGAAGGGTGTAGTTTCCCTTCCTTTTTCGTTCACACTCCAACTATTCTGTTATAAATTATCCATATTCATTTCTCGTTTTCCTTTATAATTGAGCCATGGGTCATTTTCCAAACTATCGTGTCTCTTTTTGGTAAAGAATAAACTGGCTCTTGTCACGTCTTAGTTTCCCCTCCTTCACCCACCAAAATGGTCGCTGTTAACATATGTCACTTAAATATGTTAACCTTAAAAATAAAACAGCTATCTTACCAGCAAAAAAAAAAAAAAAAAAAAAAAAAAAAGAAAGTGAAAACAGAAAAGTAATAGAGAAAAGTAATTAAACAAAATGCTGATTCTTTGAAAAAGAAATAAAATTGAAAATCCTCTAGCAGGGGGCGCCTGGGTGGCGCAGTCGGTTAAGCGTCCGACTTCAGCCAGGTCACGATCTCGCGGTCCGTGAGTTCGAGCCCCGCGACAGGCTCTGGGCTGATGGCTCAGAGCCTGGAGCCTGTTTCCAATTCTGTGTCTCCCTCTCTCTCTGCCCCTCCCCCATTCATGCTCTGTCTCTCTCTGTCCCAAAAATAAATAAATGTTGAAAAAAAAATTTTTTTAAAAAGAAAATCCTCTAGCAGGATGGACACAAAAAAAGAGAAGACATAAATTATGTCAAAATCAAATAGGAGATTACAACAGATCCTGCAGCCATTCAAAGGGTAATAAAGAAATACTACTGTTAGGAGCTAATTGTCCCCCTCCCCCCCCCCCCAAGTATGTTGAAGTTCTAATTCCTACATCTATGAATGTGGCCTTGTTTAGAAATTGGGTCATTGCAGATGTCATTAGTTTAGTTGAGATGAAGATAAACTGAGTAAAGTGGGTTCCTAATCCAACATGACTGATGTCTTCATAAGAAGGCAATTTGAAGACAGAGAGACACAGAGAGAGAACACCATGTGACACCAAAGGCATCACATGTGATGTCACAGGTCACCCTGTGACACCAAAGATTGGAGTGATACAGCTGCAAGCTAAGGAGTACCACGTGTTCCCAGCAAACCACCAGAAACTAGCAAAAGGAAAGCAAGAGTTCCATTATAGGGCTCAAGAGGAAACAAGGCCCTAATGATACCGTAATTTTACACTTCTGGTCTCTAGAACTGTGAAACAACACATTTCTGTTGTTTTAAACCGCCTAGATCGTGATATTTTATTACAACAGCACTAGCAAACTGGCACATCTATGAACAATTTACCTTCCTAAGGGGTAAAGAAATAGAAGAAATAAATAAAGAAGACATTTCTCAGAAGAAATAGAGCAACTCCTCAAAATCAACAAACTACCAAAACTCTGTCAAGATGGAATTGATAGGGGTGCCCGGGTAGCTCAGTCAATTAAGCATTCGACTTTGGCTCAGGTCATGATCTCGTGGTTCACGGGTTCAAGCCCCTTGTCAGGCTCTGTGCTGACAGCTCAGATCCTGGAACCTGCTTCGGATTCTGTCTCCCTCTCCCTCTGCCCCTCCCCTGCTTGCACTCTGTCTCTCTCTCTCAAAAAATAAACACTTAAAAAAATTTTTTTTAAAGATGGAATTGATAACCTGAATATTCTTACAGCTATTAAAGAAATTCAGTTTGCAATTTAAAAACTCCTGAAAAAGAAATATCTAAGCTCAGATGGTTTCACTGGAGAATTTTCTCCAACACTCAAAGAAGAATTAACACTACTTTTACATAATCTCTTCCAGAAAATAGAAGAGGACAGAACACTTCCCAACTTACCTTATAAGACGAATATTACCCTGATATCAAAAGGAGACAAAGACAGTACACACAAAAAAGAAAATTACACACCAATATCTTTCAGGAATATAGGCACAAAACTCCTCAACAAAATGTTAGCAAGTCAAACACAACAATGTATAAAAACAATAGTACATTGTGACCAAGTGCATTTCAAACCAGGTACACAAAGCTTGTTCAATATTTGAAAATCAAACAATGTATTTTACCATATTAACAAGCCAAAGGGGAAAAAAAATCAATTAGTAATATCAATGATATAGTAAAAGTGTTTGACAAAATCCAATTCTCATTAATGACAAAAACTCTCAGAAAAACAGGAATGGGGGGAAATTCCTCGACCTTATAAATAGCATCTGGAAAAATCTACAGCTAATACCATTTTTAAGGAGGAATGCTTAACACTGAATGCTTCTACTCTAAGAATGGGAAAAAAAGAATGAATGTCTCCTTTCACCATTTTTATCCAACATATAGCCCTGGAATTTCTAGTCACTAAAATAGGCAATAATAATAATAATTATATTAAATTAAATTAAAAAGTAAAGAGCATGCAAATTAGAAAAGAAAAAATAAAACTACTATTTGCTGTGTACAGAATACCAAGAAACCTACAAAATGCTCCCAGAACAATGAGTTCAGTAATACTGTACGATTTAAGATTAATATACAAAAATCAATTCAATTCTTGTATACTGACAATAAACCAGTTAAAACCAAAATTGAAAATGGTGCCATTTATACTTGCTCCAAAAAAAGAGAAATATTTAGATATAAAACTAAGAAAATATGTATAAAATCTGTATGCTAAAAGTTATAAAATGCTGACCAAAAAAAATGACCTAAATACTTGGGGACTCACAAAATGCAATATCAAAAAAAAAACCCCAAGCAATCTAATTACAAAATGGACAGGGGAATGAATAGACATTCTTCCAAAGAAGATATACAGATAGCCAACTGGTACATGAAAAGGTGCTCTACAGCACTAATTATCAAGGGAAATGCAAATCAAAACTGCATGAGATACCACCTCATACCTGTTAGAATGACTATCATCAAAAAGACGAGACATACCAAGTGTGGTGAGGATACAGAGAAAAGGGAACCCTTGTGCACTGTTAATGAATATATAAATTGGGAAAACAGTAGGGAGTCTCCTCAAAAAATTAAAAACAGAACTACCATATGATCCAGAAATTCCATTTCTGTATATTTATCCAAAGGAAGTAAAATCACTATCAATTCATCAGGAAGATATAAAAGTTATAAATATATATTCACTCATCATTAGAGCACTTAAACATATAAAACAAGTATTAACAGAACTGAAAGGACAAATAAACAGCAATAAAACAAGAGCAGAGGACTTCAATATTCCACATTCAACAATGAATAAATCATCAGACATAAAATCAATAAGGAAACAGTGGGCTTGTATAACATTATAGATCAAATGAACATAACAGACATTTATAGAACATTACTTTCAACAGCAGCAGAATATACATTCTTTTCAAGCACAAGTAGCACATTCTCCAGATAGATTATATGCTGGGCCACACTACAAGTCCTAACAAATTTAGGAAGACTGAAATCATATCAACCTTTCCCAATCATGATGGTATAAAACTAGAAATCAATAACAGAAGGGAAGTTGGAATGTTCACAAATATATGGAAATTAAACAACACACTCCTAAACAACTTATGAGTCAAAGAAAAAATTAAATGAGAAACCAGAAAGAATCCTGAGAGAGATAAAAATGGAATAACAACATGCCAAAACTTATAGGATCCAATAAAAGCAATTCTAAGAAGGAAGTTCATAGCAAAATGCCTGAATTAGGAAAAAGAGAAAGCTCTCTAATAAATAACCCAACTTTACACCTCTAGGAACTAGAAAAAAAAGAAAAAGAAAAAACTAAGCCAAAGTTAGCAGAATAAAAGAAATAATAAAGATTAGAGCAGAAATAATGAAATATTCTCCAGGTGAACAATAGAAAAGATCAACAAAACTGTATTGGTTTTTTGAAAAGATAAACAAAATCAACAAACCTTTAACTAGACTGACCGAGAGAGAGAGAGAGAGAGAGAGAGAGAGAAGACTCAAATAAAATAAAACTATAAATGAAAAAAGAGACATTACAACTGATAGCACAGGAATATAAAGGATCATAAGAGACTATTATCAACAATTATATGCCAACAAATTTGAATAAATTAGAAGAAATGATTAAATTCCGAGAAACACACAACCCACAAAGACTGAATCATAAAGAAATAGAAAATATGGACAATTCAATAACAAGTAAGGACATTGAATGAGTAATCAAAAATCTCCCCCCAAAAAAACCTCGGGCCCAGATGGTTTTATGGGTGAATTCTAACAAACACTTAAAGAAAAATTAATGCTAATCTTTCTCAAACTCTTCCAAAATATTGAAGAGAAGGAAACACTTCCAAACTCATTTTACAAGGCCAGCATTACTATAATAATGGACATATGTCACTGTACATTTGCCCAAACCCACAGAGGTACAACACCAAGAGTGAACTTTAATGTAAACTGTAGCCTGAATGATGATGTTGTGTCAGTGTAGGTTCATCAGATGTAACAAATGTGCCTCTCAGGTGGGAAAAGTTGATAATGGGGAAAGCTATGAATGTGAGAGGGCACGAGGGACATGGGAAATCTCTGTATCTTTCCCTCAATTTTGTGTGAACTTATAACTGCTCTAAAAAAATAAAGTCTTGGGGGCATCTGGGTGGCTTAGTCAGTTAAGCATCCAACATCAGCTCAGGCCATGATCCAACAGTTCATGAGTTTGAGCCCCACATCAGTCTCTTTGCCGTCATTGGCTGAGCCCACTTGTATTCTCTGTCTCCTTCTCTCTGCCTCTCCCCTGCTTGCTCTCTCTCTCTCTCTCTCTCTCTCTCTCTCTTTGTCTCTCTCTCTCAAAAATAAATAAATGTGTTTTTTTTTAAAAAAAGCAAAATCTTTAAATATGGGGGAAAAACCATAATAGTAGTGAAAATTTTTATCATTTCACCTAGGATCACTTAGATCCTAGAACAGAACATGCAGAAATCAACTCACACATATATGGTCAATTAATTTTTAAAAATGGTGCAAAGATGATTTAAGAGAGAAAGGATTGTCTTTTCAACCAATGATGCTAGAACAACAGGACATTCATATGTAAGAAAAAAAAAAATTGATTCATACCTCCCACCAGACACAAAAATTATCTCAAAATGGATTATATGCCTAAATGTAAAACCTGAAAAACTTCTAGAAGAAAAGATAGGAGAAAACGTTCATGGCCTTGGATGAAGCAAGGATTTTTAAAAATTGTTTTTTAATGTTTATTATTTATTTATTTTTTTTGAGAGAGAGAGCACAAACAGGGGAGGGGCAGAGAGAGAGGGAGACACAGAATCCAAAGTAGGCTCCAGGCTCTGAGCTGTCAGCACAGAGCCTGATGTGGGGCTTGAATTCATGAACTGTGAGATCATGACCTGAGCCGAAGTAGGACACTTAACCAACTGAGGCACCCAGATGCCCCTGAAGCAAGGATTTTTTTTTAAATATGACACCAAGTGTACAATTCATAAAAGAAACAATTTATAGACTGAACTTCATCAAAAATAAGAACTGCTATTGAAAAATACTGAGAATGAAAAGACATTTTTATTTATTTTTATTTTTTTTAATGTTTATTTATTTTTGAGAGAGAGAGCACACATGGGCAGGGAGGGGCAGATAGAGAGGGAGACAGAATCTGAAGCAGGCTCCAGGCTCAGAATCCAACAGGGGCTCAAACTCATGAGCTGTGAGATCATGACCTGAGCTGAAGTTGGATGCTTAACCAACTGAGCCACCCAGGCACCCCTGAAAAGGCATTTTTATTTTTTTTATTTTTTTATTTTTTTTTTTTCAACGTTTATTTATTTTTGGGACAGAGAGAGACAGAGCATGAACGGGCGAGGGGCAGAGAGAGAGGGAGACACAGAATCGGAAACAGGCTCCAGGCTCTGAGCCATCAGCCCAGAGCCTGACGCGGGGCTCGAACTCACGGACCGCGAGATCGTGACCTGGCTGAAGTCGGACTCTTAACCGACTGCGCCACCCAGGCGCCCCAAGAAAAGGCATTTTTAAAAGGACTTCTGGAATGTTACAGCAAAGATTTCAAAGCTGTAATTTAATTATATAAAAAAAGAAAGGTAAGGTTTAACATCCTCTAAAGTTGCTAATCTCCTAACTCTTGCAGAGTGGGAAGCCAAACAAGCCACCCTATATGCTCAGACAAAGGGGCCTGATCATGTGGTCATATAGCATCTTATGCACATAACTAACATGAGTCTTAACAGTCTGTATGGCTCACTTTTATTGAAATCTGTTAATTTTTTAATTACAAGGGACAGAAATCCTAACCTAAAATAAATTAATCAGAAAGGAAATGTTAGGGCTAATGAAGTCCAGGGTTAGATCTGCCTTCAATTAGTTCTGGTTCAGGGGCTCAAATGATACCATCAGAAGCTGGTCTTTCCTCATCTCCTAAGACCCACATAAGACATAATAAATCAGAATCCTTAGGAGTTAGGACTCCAGAATCTTAAAAACAACAACAAAAAAACCCTTTCCAGATGAGAACCATAAAGCACTTATCAGTAATTGTGTTATCTGTGAATAGCTTGTCTTTGCAATTTAATTACAAGTTTCTTGCATGCAAGGACAATTTCCTCTGCACCCTAATTATATCATCTAAGATTGTGCTCAATGGATATTTAACAGGTAATCTGTAAATTCCGGTAGATCTAGGGATGCTGTAAGTCTCATTCATGTCAGCATCAAAAGGCATTTGAAAAAAAAATTCTGATATCCTTTTGGAAAATCTGGGCTAGTGAAAATACAGTGGGATTCAAAGTTTTTTAACAACTACATCCAAATGGAATTAGTGAATAAATTTGAGTTGGTAAAGAAAAAAGCTTCACACAGTATTCCAAAGCATTCTATTCTTAGCCCTACATGGTTCAAAATTCTTTTGAACTTGGATAAAGATATAGATGATAAATATCATATCTGTCACTGACAAAACCAGAAGATGTCAAATGATAAAAATGTATTTCACAATGTTCTTGAATAGCATGGCCACCCAAACATTACCACTAGATCAATTTTGGTATTCTTCCGGCCCTCACATTATACTTATTTTTATGTATGTATAATATTTTTGGCTCCATTTCTCCCATGAGTATCAACATTTTGGCTGCCAGCTTGTCTAGACTTATATCCTTTGACTCTAAATCTAGCAGGAAGAAAAGCTTTTCTTTTCCACAACTTGAAAAAAAGTTCTGTCCTGATTTCCATTGAACAGAACCAGATCCCACACCTGTTCTTAAATACCATTCACAGGGGCCAAGAGTTCATGATGCTCTGGTTGGCACGCCTGAGTTCCACGTTCATCACTTAGGAGCCAGTGCTGGTGTCAGCCCCATCTGAGGCATGCATGGACTCAGAACAGGGGAGTGTGGTTCCTCCATGAAAACCTGATTACTGTTTTGATAAGAAAGGGGAATGTCTGCTGAACTGCCAAAAAACAAACCAAAAAAGTCAGGGTCTCTTCTTCTCTCTAGGAACTTACATTCTACTCAGGAAGACAACTGTTCACAGATATTTGTAATATAAAATGACAAATGTTGAGATAAAGATTTACAGTGTAGAGGGGCAAGTAAATTCAAGCTAGGGGCCAGGATTATGGCTACATAAGTTTCCAGAAGGAGACGATGCCTGAGTCCAGAAAGATTTTAAGTCTTTACAAGGTGTAGAAGAGGGCTTGGGAACGATGTAAGGATGTTTCCAGGCATCTCTGACTTAGATTTTATCCCCTTGCAGGTAGAATTATGTCTTATCCTTTCCCCCCTTGGGATCTCCCCCGTAACATGGTGCCTGGTGTCTAGTGGATGAACTTGTCAATATTCCCTCATTACATGTTCAGCAAAATTCTGTGGGAATTCGTAAATTAGACATTTAACCACATTATCACGGAAGGCAACTGAGATAGAGAAGTTAGGTCATCAAAATCACAGTGTTACCCAACAACAGTACGAAGGTAACCAGGCCCCCACAGAAGAAGGGACATATCCAAACCAAACTCTAGACATGAAGAAGAATAGCACAAACCCTAGCCTTGTATTAGTTGTGCAGTAAATAGAGAAATAAAAGCAAGTAAAATTTTCAGTATGCTTAGCAGTTCTCACAAAGCCCAAAACACCAAATTTTTTTCTAATGATTTCAGATGTCAAGTGGTAAAAATTTATTTTACAGTGTTCTTGAATAAATAAGGACTGGGAAAAAATTGAGAGGGAAACATGTTTGTTTGGGTGGGTTGCTAAGCAACACCACACACGCCAGAGGCTCCTTTTGGATTTCCTTTGGAAGGTGGAATCTGCAGGACCAACGGTCCTTCTGCTGTGTCTGCTTCGTCTGTTCATATGGGGAAATAAAAGCAAAACAGGAAACAAACAGGCAAGGCTGATAATACAGAAGCCAGAGGTGTGGGGAATACTAAGCATTGAATCAGACTGCACTGTTTGTAAAGTTGCCTTTTAAATGGCTTTTCTAAACGGCCACCATGGCACTGAGACAAAGAGATGGGGTTTGTATAGCATGTTCCAGAAGAACGTAACCATGCAGATGAAATAAAACCAAATAGTATCCAGCTCTGTTATCTGCCCCACACAATATTTCAGGCCCTGTAGATTATTGTAATATATAATATTATAATAATATTATAATATGGCAATAGGCAATAGGATTGTGGCAACTGGGTGAAGAAAATTATGAGTGTGTGCACCTCATTTATTTTATAAAGGAAAACTTCTTATGAGAAACAGCGTTTTAAGATGGATATTAAAGGAAGGAATTCTGTGGTAAGGGAGAGAAATTTATAGCTTCAAGGTCTGCTAGAGGAAAGGCAAGGAGCTCCGAAGGGGAAAAACATGTCAACGAAAAAGCACAGAAGAGAACATTAGTAAGCCAGAAAGAGTGAATGCGTATTTGAGCAGGAAACATATTGCATGGCTGGTAGAGGGTTGATGAAGATGAAGATTTAAATTCGCAGTGAAAGTCCTGGAATGTAGGATTTAGGATGCAGTGCATTAAATACCATCCAAGTTATATTACACAAATACTTCTGTGAATTTTTAAAAAATCACATTTCTTGTGATAATTTGTAATTAAAACTTGTGGTAAGCACACATTTAATTCTGAATTATCTATGGGTGAATGTATTTTTGTCCAGTCTGAATTCTTTTTTTTTAATCTTTATTAATTTTTAAGAGACTGAGCATTAGCAGGGAGGGGCAAAGAGAGAGGGAGACACAGAATCTGAAGAAGGCTCTAGGCTTTGAGCTGTCAGTCATCCCACAGCCTGATGTGGGGCTCTAACCAGTGAAGAGTTATGCAAGATCATGACCTGAGTCGAAATCAGACACTTAACTGACTGAGCCACCCAGGTGCCCTGGTCCATCTGAATTCTTTTGGAGACAATGGTATGGTCTTTAAAAGAATGTTTCAGATTTTGTTTTAAATAATTGACACTGTAACCAAAAAAAAAAAAAAAAAAAGGAGGGGAGAGCACCTGGGTGGCTCAGTTGGTTAAGCGCCAGACTCTTGATCTCAGCTCAGGTCTTAACCTCAGGGTCATGAATTTAAGCCCCCCATTGAGCTCCATGCTGGGCATGAAACCTACTCTAAATGAATGAATGAATGAATGACACTGTAAATGAAGACACACTATTATCATTATTAATTGTAGAATACAGGCTATACTCTGGAACATGCATCTGAGACTTTCCATGATCTAGCCCTGCCTACCTTCCTCTCTCATGCCAGCCTGAGTAGTCTCTCTGCCTCAATCCTTTCTTGTGTTGAAAGCCTTCATACAGACTTAATACTGTAGGGGCCAAGGGCAAGCCACCCCAAAATGTGCACTTCGGAGAACTGATTATTTTTTTAAAAAGTTACTTAATAAATAGCAGGGTACAAGGATACTCAGAAACTTCTCCATCCCCTGAAAGCAGGAAATCCTTCCTGGGGCTCCTGGGTGGCTCAGTTGGTTAAGTGACCAACTTTGGCTCAGGTCACGATCTCACAGTTCAAGCCCTACATCAGGCTCTCTGCTGGTGGCATGGAGACAGCTTGAGATTCTCTTTCCCTCTCTCTCTCTCTCTCTCTCTCTGCCCTTCCCACACACTCTCTCTCTCACTCTCAAAATAAATAAATTTTTTAAAAAAGGATACCCTTCCTGTACTAGGCAAAAAAAGACATCACCAGAGATAGAAACTTTAAAGCTGAGAAAGCTGTAGCAAAAACCTCATTACTTTTTTTCTAATCTACTCCCTCACCCAAATTCCACTTAGAATTCCTTGTTAATTAAAGTTCCTAAACATCTGTTTTCTTTATCCTGCCAATTCCTCACAAATTTATTGTCTCTTTGTCTAAAGGGTGCCTGAGTGGCTCAGTTGGTTAGGCATCCAACTTCGGCTCAGGTCATGATCTCACAGCTAATGAGTTTGAGCCCCGTGTGGAGCTCTGTGCTGACAGCTCAGAGTCTGACGCCTTCTTCAGATTCTGTGTCTCCCTCTCTCTTTGCCCCTTCCCTGCTTGCACCCTGTCTCCCTCTCTCTCTCTCTCTCTCTCAAAAATAAACATTAAAAAAAAAAAAAAAAAGGAACTCTACATGAAGAATTAGAAAACCCAGTCTTAATCAAAGGTCTGTCTATGTGACTGCAAATGATGACACCCGACTAGGTTCACTCAGTCCCTCAACAAGTCCACAGGGAATGCAACTCCCCCGGGGCTGGCCTGTTTGCTGCACCAACTGCATTCTCTCCTAGTGTTGTGCCTGGTACATAATAGGCGCTCAAGAAGTATTTGTTGGAGAATCCTCTGTGCTAGGCAGCAAGCGTCTGTCTTAAGAAGCTCATAATCCAGTCGTGGCAAAAATTTCCAAGTGAGTTATTGTAATAGATGAAAACATTTATCATAATTAAGATATAAGAGCTAATAATAGCTTGCACTTGAGCATTTACCACATGCCAGACAGCGTTCCACTGCCTTACATGAACTCCTCACAACAACACCATAATGGTAAACACTGTTAGTACTCCTATTTGTCCAGGCACAAGGAGGTAAAGTGACTCACCCAAGGTTACACAGGTAGGAAGTGGCAGAGCAGGATCTGAACCTGGCGTTCAGATTTAGCACACTGCAGGAACAAGACAAAGAGTACCTTTGACTCAGGAACCGTGGAACTTTCTTCTTGGCCTGGGATTCCACACTGATGCATCACAGGTGATAACAAAGCACTAGGAATATGGGAAAATGTTTCATGAAACCCCATCGGCTTGGAATATATTGGTGCTTCTCAAATTCACAACACCCCAGAATCCTCTATGATTCAGAATTTCAGGCCTGTAATCCTGGAGTAGAGATTCAGAATCCATGTTTTTAACATTTGCTGTAAGTAGTGCTAAAGGTCTTCTGATCACACTTTAAAATACTGCACGAGATCTGTTCCCCAGCAGAACCTGTTAGCCCCGATCCTATACTCTCTTTTCAGGCCTGGCTCTCTTCTGGCATGTGACTACTGAGAATCCTTTGACTACACAGCCTGATTGTGCTGTTCAGGGCATTGGCATCTTTAGAGGTTGCTTAGATGGCAGCATCATAACCCTTACCCAGGACAGTTATTTGTGGTTTGTCTATCTCCTCCTGAGGGCATTGGCTATCCAGGAAATATCTCGGGAATTAACTGATGGATAGGATGAGCCAGGCCTGTTCTCCAGACCCGCCACCAGCCCTGTCTTTAAGAAGCTCAAAGTTAAGTAAAGAACACAGATAACTAAAGAGATAAACAGCAGAATCGGTAATAGGCAGCCGTGATCCCCTAAATAAAATCAGCATGTTATGAGCACATGGAGAACCAACAAAGGATGCTACTCAAATGGATGTACAAGATGGGAAACAATGCTAGAAAAGTAGATTGGGAGCTGTTATGGCCTGAACTATGTCCCCCTCAAAAATTCATATGTTGAAGTCCTAACCCTCAACAACCCAGAATGTGACTGTATTTGGAGACAGGGTTTTTTTTTTTTTTGTTTTGTTTTGTTTTGTTTTTGTTTTTAAGATAATTAAGTTAAAGTGAGGTCATTACAATAGGCACTAATCCAATGTGACTAGTGTCCTTATGAGAAGAGATTAGGACACAGACACATAAAGAGATGACCAATTGAAGACACTAGAGGAAGACCACCATCTACAAGCTAAGGAAAAAGACCTTGGGAGAAAACAATCCTACCAACATCTTGATCTCACACTTTCAACCTCTAGAATCGTGAAAAAATAAATTTATGTTGTTTAAGGCAGCTAGTCTGTGGTACTTCATTATGTCAGCCTTAGCAAACAAATGAATACAAGGGCAGATGAAGAAAATATACTAACCTAACCTACAGAAATTAAATTTTATCCTTTAAGCTGTCGGAAGCCCCAAGAGGTATCTAAGCATCATATGACATGAACGGTTTTGGTTCTGAACACAATTTGGGCCTGTGGACACCTTGAAGTGGAGAATGGAGGTGGAATGGACAGGTTTGTTGTTCCAATGAGAAATATACAAGAAAACACGATGAGAGACACAGATGGGATCAGAGATTTGTGGGGCAGAAGTAACAAGATTTAGGGAGATGAGGTGTAGGACGAGAAGAGCAGACAGATGAGGGTATCATGGAGAAGCATACGTTGGCAAGTGAGGACAGCGATGCCTCAAATCTCAACTGAGGTTACAGGAGGTGACGCAGGCTTAAAAGAAGAGGGGTGAAAGGACAGCATTTAATTTGAGACAGGTTAAGTCTGAGACCATTGCAGAACATCCAGTTGGCTGTGCTGTGTAGAGTAAGAACAAAGTTCTGGCCCCGGGGGCCTAACGTGAGATTGCGACCTGGAGGCCAGAACTGGCTCAGGGCAACAGCGAGGAGAGGGGATGGATGAGCTCACGCTGGGAGCCCCAGGGATCAGAGAGTTCCAGGACAGACTCCTTGGGGTCTCCACAATGTGTGGAGAGAGGAGCCGACCAAAGCTTGAAGAAACCATCCAAAAGGCAGCCGCCAGGGCAAGGGACAGGCGGCCGCCAAAGGGCAAGGAAGTCAGCGTTAGTAGTTTGTTGGTAGTTTTCAAATGAGCTGAGGATTTCTTTGCCCCTACTGCAGACCAGCGCAGACTGGATATCGCTAGTCCACACCATCTCACAAAATGGTTTTCTCTCTTCTCTCTCTCTCTCTGTCTCCAATGTGGTAAATCGAGGCAGAAGGGGCTGGCGGTTAAGAGGGACCCAAGCATTATGTCAGGGTCACGCACGCAGCGACAGCTCCAGAAGCCCTGCCCCCCTCCCCGCCCCGCCTCCGCAGGCCCCCCTCCCTGCCCAAGCCCCTCCACCCGCACGGAATGTGGGCGCCCGCCCTGGGCGCCGGCTCCACTTGGAACGTGGGCCCCGGCGCAGCTCGCCAACCGCGCCGTTCGCGGGGGCGGCTTCCTCGCACCTCCCCCTGCCGCGCGCCGCGGCCGCTGGGCCAGACGAGGCGAGGGGAAGGCGGGCCGAGGGGGCGGGCGAGGGACGCGGGACTGCGGGGAGGTCGGGGGCGGGGAGCAGGAGGCGGCGGGCCCCGGGAAGAAAGGAACATGGCTCCTGCGGCGGGCTGCGCCGAGCGCGGCCCGGGGCGAAGGCGCGCCGGGCGCCAGTGACCGCGATGGTGAATTCCAGCCGCGTGCAGCCGCAGCAGCCCGGGGACCCGAAGCGGCCGCCCGCAGCCCGAGCGGCCGGCCCCGGCCGGCTGATGACGGGCGGCGCGGCCGTGGGCGCCGGCCTCGCCGCTCCGGGCGGCCTCCGCGAGCAGAGGGGCCTGGAGATCGAGATGGAGCGTATCCGGCAGGCGGCCGCGCGGGACCCCCCGGCCGGAGCCTCGGCCTCTCCCTCCCCGCCGCTCTCGTCGTGCTCGCGGCAGGCATGGAGCCGTGACAACCCGGGCTTCGAGGCCGAGGAGGAGGAGGAGGAAGAGGAGGTGGAAGGCGAGGAAGGAGGAATGGTGGTGGAGATGGACGTGGAGTGGCGCCCGGGCAGCCGGAGGTCCGCCGCCTCCTCGTCCGTGAGCTCCGTGGGCGCCCGGGGCCGGGGGCTGGGGGGCTACCACGGCACCGGCCACCCAAGCGGGAGGCGGCGCCGGAGAGAGGACCAGGGCCCGCCGAGCCCCAGCCCGGCCGGCGGCGGGGACCCGCTTCATCGCCACCTCCCCCTGGACGGGCAGCCGCCGCGAGTGGCCTGGGCCGAGAGGCTGGTTCGCGGGCTGCGAGGTAAGAGCGCGACCTGCAGCGGCTGATGCACAAACCAGCTGCGGGCGGCTTTCCGGGGCTCCACCTCGCATCCCTCCTGTGTCCCCGCCTCCCTTGCAGGCGCGTACCCCACCTCTGCTACTTGTGCCCTACTTCCGGTACCCATGGCGGACCACCACTGCGCCCTTGTAGGTGCAAATTTATGGGATACCTCCTTCTTCTAAAAGAAGAAGGTGTGTCAGCACATTTTTACCGCTGGATCTACGTGAAAGCCGTAATAGAATGAAAGGGTACCTCTGGAGATTTTTCTTCTTGGAGAGAATGAAAAAACATTCTAATACAACTGACTGTGGTTGCAACTGCATATCTGGGGCTTCCACTGGTCTGGATGCCCTATTGCCCCTCATTCCATTCTGGAAAGGGTTAACAGTAGTGTTATCCAAGTTATGGGAGGAGTGTCACTGAGTTGTCACTGATGTTTTGGTGATGTGTGTGGTTGTTTTGGGGAGAGCGAGCTGTTGAGATCACCACAAACAGAATAAAATAATGTCTGAGAAAAACAGTTGTGCAGCCACTTCTAATCTAGGCATTTTTCTGAAATAGTTGCAAAGAACAAGTTACATTGTCTAAAAAACTTGGTAGTATGTTTCTAAATAATTAAATCAATGTTCTTTGACGTTCCAACAAATCAGTGGAGTCACCAGATACCAGCAACGTGTAAATGTGTCAGAGTTCGGTGCGCCCAACTTTCCAAAAGGCAGGAAAGGAATTTTCAGATTTGCCAGTGTCTATTTAGAGGACACAGATTTTCCAGAAGCAGATAGGATCCTGTTTTTGCAAAGTTTTGTCAGAGGCATCCTTGGAAAAGTGTTGCATTTGCTCTCACCGTTCAAATTATTTTAATCTCCACTTTTAAGAGTTTCCATGCTCAGTTCTTTTGAAAGTTTCCCTTCCCCTCTCTTCCCTGTCAGTTTTGAAAATCTTGCACAAAATAACCCAGGTGTTTTTACAGCAATGTGATTGAGACCAAGTCAGTCCTTTACCCATATCCTAGTTCCACCACACATTGACCCTGTGACCTTGAGCAAACTGCTTATCCTCTCTGATCCCCAATTTTTGTTTTTCTTAAGAGATCATTATAATACTTAGTTCTTGAGTGGGGAGAATTAAATGAGATGAAACTTGTAAAATGCATAGCATGTCTCTGTCATGTTGTGAGTGCTTCATAAATATAAGTTAAATCGTAAATGTTTAATTGTGTACACTTGGGTACTTTCATGTAGGTGCTTATGCTAGGTAATCTGACTCATGGTGTGACAGGGAACAAAAGATCCTTTTTGAACAACCTATGTGAGTTAGGAAAAAGCCCTAACACTTTTTAAGGTTCAAAACTGTATCCAAACAAATTATATATTACTTTACCTTCTTTTAAATGTGCATATTCACTGATGTGAGAGAAGTTTTTTATAAGCTAATGAATAATAAGTCATGATCCTTTTAACTAAGGTTAAGCGTCTGATAACACATTTAACCTTCTTTGAATAAACTAGATAAAAGAATATAATGAAGTGAAATATGTATCTTTGTATGAGTTTTTGTACAAGTTTATTTCTTCAAAAATTTTTAAATTTTTTAAATTTAAAGAAATTAAAAAGAAAATTGACAATGTATAAGCTCATAGTGAACTTCTGGTCAATGGTCTAATTAGTAGGGGAAGAGACTCAGGAAAATGTTAATTTTAGAAAATTTTAGAATAAATTTTATTTTCTTAAATGTTAAATATATTAAAAATTAAACATATACTTGTCACTTATTAAATAAGTGACATTTGTTGAATAATTAGCGCTGCATTAGGTGCCTCCCTTCCCCCTCCCCCCTCCCCTCACACACACAAAAGAACTAAACCAGCACCAGCACCATTTTCTTATGGACAGAAACCAAGAAAAGTAAACTAAATACCATGAATGAGTTGTGATTTTTTTTTCCCCCTCATGGATACCAATGACAAAAACCTCACATGCAATATGTAAGTAGTACCCTAGGGTCAAAGGCAGAAAGTAACTTGCAATTTATAAAGGTAGGAGAGATTACTCAAGCTTGGAGTGGTCTAGAGGTTCCCTGGGGGTCTCCTGCCTTTGTGGTTTTATACACTCACTCAGATTTTCTGGGCCTCAGTTCTGATTTATAAAATGGAAGAGTTGAACTTAATCTCCAAAGTCTTTTCCAGCTTCAACATACTCTGTGTTGTTCTTTAATGACATGAAGCCAATATGGACAACAAATGGTCATTTTTGCTCTTTGTACAGTAGACAGATCTACTTAGCAGAAGTAGGATAGTAAAGAAGAAATGTTTGAGGCCTGGTTGTGGGACACCTTGTGTCCAGCCAAGGAATTGAGAATTTATTCCTAAATATTAGGAAGTGGTTGCAAGTTTTTAACAGGACCAGAACATGCAGAAAGGGGATATCAGGGGGTGTGCTGTGCAGGAGATCTTGCACAGGGAGACAGAGAGACCATGTAGGAGGGCCATGTAGGAGGCAGCCAGTGAAGAAGTGGTAAAGATCTGGACCAAAGGCAGTGAAAGATGGCTGAAAGATTTAAAGACTGCCCCCAAACTTAAAGACACCCTCACTGGTCTTGCTTACTTTTTTTTTTTTTTCCTTCAAAATCTTTAGAGCAAAAATAAAATCTGATACTTTACATGAGTTATCAAATTTTCTGAATTTCCAGAGTTGAATGTGTTCTATGGATGTATCAACCTGGTAAAGTCATTTCCTGTTTGTTATTTTAAACACCTATGCTTGGGGTTTGGGGTTTTTGTTTTCCTAGAGAAATCCTAAAGTACTGATTGTATTGGTCAGGGTAGGCTAAGCTACTATAAGAAATAGATACCTCCTCTCCCATTCACTATGTTGTATGATCACTGTCCATTTCCAGAACTTTTTCATCATTTCAAACAGAAACTCTACCAATTACCACATTCCCCTGCTCCTGGTGACCTCTATTCTACTTTCTGTCTCTGAATTTTTCTAATGTAGGTACATCATATTAGTGGAATCATATAATATTTGTCCTTTAGTGCCTGACTTATTTCACTTAGCGTAATGTTTTCAGGATTTATCCATATTGTAGCATGTATCCACATTTCATTCCCTTTGATAAATGAATAATATTCCATTGTATGTATACAACACATTTGTTTATCCATTCGTTAGTTGATGAACACATGGGTTGTTTCCACCTTTCAGCTATTGTGACTTTCCCTTTGTTTTTAATCTAAACCTCACTCTATCACTTCTTCCTTTTATTATTTGCACTATAATTTTGAACAAATGAGATTTTGTATTTCCATAGCTGTGGAGAATTTTTTGAGGGAGGGTTGCTACTGTGGGGTTTGTGGAAAGGTTATGCTAGTAACAGAATTTGGGCAATCAACAAACATTTGATGAGAGTCTCCTTTGTAGTGGGTACTAGGAATACAAAGGTGAATTATCATTCACCCAACTCTCAAAGAGCTCAGTTTAGTAGGAGAAACAGATGTAAGTAAATAATTGCAATGCCAGGTGTCAGGTTTGGAAGGGACCCAATGAAGAGAGGGCCAGCTTTACCTGGAGAGGTCAGAGGAAGTGAAACTTGAGTTAACATTTTGAAGGATGAGGGGAGAATTTAAGGAGGGAAAAAATAGCAGAAGTAAGACCAAGCAAGCCTGTAGCTTCTTGGTATTTTTCCCTCTAAAAAGTTAGAGCTCTTGAGGGCTTTACATGTCAATCTGAAGATGATTCTAGCAAGAATGTAGAGAATGGGGTGAGGCGCATAGTACTGGTTGGTGGGAGAATAGGTCAGGAGAGGCTTAAGCAAGAGACAGAGGGGTGAAAAGGCTGCATCCAAGGCATGTGAACTGGGATAGAGGGAAGCTGGCCTGGAGACAGACAGAAGCCATCAGAATTGTGGACCAATTCCATATGAGGGTTAAGAAAAGGGCCTGTTTTAGGATGAAACCTATGTTTCTGGCTTGATACCATTAACTCAAACAGGGCAAGTAGGTTTCTAGACAAAGAAAAATCTCAGTGCATGGGGCATATGAGTATGAACTATCTGTGGGATATATGGTGGAGCTGGCTGTTATCTGTGGTATCTGCTTGTCTGGACCTCAGGAGAAGGCTAAGAATTCAAGATTCAGGAGTCAGTATCATATAAGGTAGCAACTGAATCTTCTATATTAAATGGCCCAATAGTAGTAAAAAGTCTCTTCCTTTTTTTAAAAATATTTTATTCTTTTTTTTAATGTTTATTTATTTATTGAGAGAGAGGGAGAGGGTAAACACAAGTGGGGGAGGGGGAGAGAGAGAGAGAGAGAGAGAGAGAGAGAGAGAGAGAGAGAGAATCCTAAGTAGGCTCCACGCTGTCAACATAGAATACAACATGGAGCTCGAACTCACCAAACATGAGATCATGACCTAAGCCAAAATCAAGAGTCAGATGCTTAACTGACTGAGCCACTTAGGCACCCATCACTTCCCATTTTAAAGGTGGCCACGAAATTCAAGTAACTATTAGGAAGGATTGTGTCTGTCTTCCTAAACAAAGCCCACAAGTATCTAAGCACAAAAGAACAGGATTCTTTTATGATATAAATGCAGTGAGAATTTGGTCAGGCTATTCACGGTGAAATCCAAATTCATATGGATTTGGGCATTTACACTGTTCTGAAATTTAGACCAACTAGATGTCAGAAGTAGGACATTTTTTTCAGATTTGCACCTGTTTCTGGAGCTGTAGACAGGCCTCTTCCAAGCACTTTATGTGCTTTACACATAATATTGTAATTCCCAGAGCAACCCCACAAAGAGGTAGTCTTACCCCATTTTCAGATGAGGAAATGGAGCCTCATGATGTTAGATAAGATCTCACAGTTCTGAGCCCTCATTTGAACACAGCCGACTCCAAAATTCCACATTATTCCTCATTATTCCTCATTGTCATGATCAATGAGTCATGAGCATTCAGTGTATTTCAGATGGGACGGGGTTAGTGTAAGGCAAATGATCCACACTGAGTCCTATAACCATAGAACTGAAATATTCAGGATGAAATGATATGATAGCTGGAATTAGTTTCAAAATTCAGAGGCATGGGTGAGGGTTTAGATGAGTCAAAGTTGGCATTGAGTTGATAACTGTTGAAGCTGAGTCAGAGATACATAAGAATATGAGGAGTTCATTATGTCATTCTTTGTGATTTTTTTTTTTTATATATTGCAAAATAAAAAGGTTTTGGAAGTATGTGAATAAGACAGTTGCAACAATGACATTTTTTTCACAGTTACTTATGTTTGAGACACCTTTGGTGTTTTGGATTCTCCATCTCAGAGTTCCCCTATATTCATATCAGTGCCACTGCCCAGGGGAATATACACTGTTTAGATAAAGTGCTCCAATTTTGGGCTCTGAAATTGAATAAGTGCCTTCTTAAACATGAGAGAAGTTGGATATTGTCTGATTGTCCCCCTCACAGCATGTTCTCCCTAACAGCTGGAGACACTTTATGTACTGAGCGTGAGTACCTAAAATGCCAGGCAGGTACTCCCTCTGTAGCTGGGCCAATTGTGGGAAAAGACAACAGCTGATTCTGAAGAATGCTGCCATTTGGGACATGAGCTCTGTCTTTATTCTTATTTTATCAGCTGTGCTAAACATGGAAGTAGTTGGCTACAAGACAGCAATTATTTTCTATTTGTGGATGTAGCCATTTCTCACCCATCAGAATATAAACAGATCCCTGTGTCCTCAGACAGACCCTATTACACACCCAGTGGGGGAATTGGATGAAATTTTTAAAGCAATAAGCATTTGAGGAAGTAGACTAACTTAGAAAAAGTCAATGAAATGCATAAAGTATATTAAAATATAAATAAGGGGACTTTGTTTCTTTTTATTTGAAATATTTCATTTGAGGGCTAGAATTAAATTGCGATAGGCCCTTGCAAGTTTAGCTTGAATAAAATTTGATGGGAGTTTGGTTTTTCTATTTATAGGTCGCAATACCATTTGTAAATATTAATAACTGTGACTATTCCTTAGTGCATAATTGTTTATAAACCATGGGAAAGAGTGAAATCACTGACCAAGTGAGGCAAGACAACAATCTTTCCTGATGATAAAGAGACTAGTAATCCCTACTTATGTGTATACTTTAGGTCTGGCCTCCAAAAGAAATATAACCAAAGAAAGAGTGTGATTGCATCCAGGGCTACTGAGCCTAATATTTGGCTGCCTCTGTGTTATTCTGAGTTGTAATTTTCCATGTCATCCAAATTTGTAATAATTTTTAAATATGATAGAGTTTGAGCGAACAAACATTCTGCTTGCTGCATTTCTTCTGAGTGAGTAATTCCCTGACAACTACCAGATCTTGGCAGAAGCAAACCTGGTCATAAGTCATGCTCCACTTTCCGTGTGTTGAAACCTGTGATGCGTAACACAGTGTCTTTGAATTCCGATGTTGATTTTCCTAAAGGAAATTTGAGAGAAAAAAGAAAAGGAAATGAAATATCCAAATTTAGGAGTAAAATTAATGTATTATTCTAAGGCTTAAAAAATACATAAACACTAGTGATGAAGTCATTTTTATGAAGTAAAAGCCTGGATACCGTTTCTCCGTGTTCTCTGTGTGGTGTCATGGTGGCTCCAGTGGCTGTGTGAGTTTCAGTGACTGAAGGGGTTCAACTCTGTGGAATAGGAGTGTGAGGCAGAATGCAGGGGCCAGGTTGGCTGCCATTCATAGCCGACCTAATCTAACTGAGAGGATTGAGAAGTTTGTCTTTTTTGGAAAATACTAAGTCTCTTCCAAGTAACCAGAAATGTGACTTTACCGCACTGTTCATTAATGGGGGTTTTGGATGGCCACCATGTCTGTCTGCTGGCTGAGTCCAAAACTGCGGTAACTGCCTCCAGCAAGCTCACGGAGGGTTATGTCATCCCACTTAGCCAGCCGAACACTTTTTCCGTCTGCTAAAATGTGGAACATGGTTGCTGATTTTACTCTTTCTCCAAAGAGAGAGAGAGAAAAGTTGGATGATTGTTGCTTTTAATTTAAAGATGATATGTTAATTAGCATTTTAAAAATCTGTTAAGCTTAGCATGTTTAGTGTAGTCAGTCAGCATTGAGTTTCTTAAAGGACAAAGATGGGTACAGAGTAGAGAGATTTTATGCCAGCGTGCTAGAAGTTTAATGGATATTCCCCTAGTGAAATGATGGTCCAACCAGCCCTTCTTTTCATCAGGGTGACCTGAAAGATATCATGTGCCATGTAGTTACATCATGTACTAATGGTTCAGTAATAGGATAATTGCCAGGTTGCGTCCTCCCCCAACACAGGAAGAGGTGATGTGTTTGCACAAGTATTTAATCTGCTCTTCTAGGCTGCCCTCATTTCCTGTTCTCTTCCTAAATTTTTATTAAGCCATTTTCTAATAGGATTGGGAGTTTAGACAATGATCAGATTGTCACCTTGTGATTTGCATATTTGGGGGGACAGTAGAGGTTGATATATTCTAAAGTAAAAGGCACTCCTGCTAAACAATTTCCCAGTTACATTCAGAGCATGTCAAAAAAAAGTGCAGGAGAATCTCCCTTAAAGGTTATGCTATTTATTTTATATGTTTTCTCTGCCATTCGTTATTTGAAAAATAAAATGTCATATTTTTCATTATTTTAAAGGTCTCTGGGGAACAAGACTCATGGAAGAAAGCAATACTAACCGTGAGAAGTATCTTAAAAGTGTTTTACGGGAACTGGCCACATACCTCCTTTTTCTCATAGTCTTATGCATTTGTAAGTAGAACATTTCCTCCTACTAAAAGAAAAGTTTTGAAAATATTTGACCTGTCAAAACTATAATTGAAGGGAATTGTGTATGCATCAGAGGGGTTAATTCAGAAGTTCTCTGTTTTCAATTTCAGTTTAGAATTTAGTAAAGCCCTCCTCTCTCCTCTGGTAAACATTAATTAAAATTCAGCATTATCTGATTGGCCAGTTCATTGCCAGTTATGACCATTTTCACTATGACACGCATCTCGCAAACTGCCAGACACCAAGAAACCAAGTAAAAGGATTTTTGCATTAGATTTCCTGGTAAATACACAGTCACTATTTTTACATCAATTAATGTAAAGTCTACATAAGAATTATTTTTAACAAAACGGCTTTCCAAGTGTAACTTTCAGGAAATACAAATAATGTCACCTAATATTGCTTTTATGGATATACATATACATATTTAAAAGTCCCAGTCTTTTGGATTTTGATGTGTTTGTTGTGTGGGTTCCTTCATTTAGTTCTTAATACCTTCCAAATCTTCAATGAGCACTGGACCTGTACTCTAAGGAAACTTACTGCAGACTCACCTCTTTCTTCTTCTCTTCTTTCATATGTCCATGCGTCCTTGGGGAAAGGAGGGGAGTCCAGACTTAGCCAGAAACAAGTCTTAGAAACCATTTGCTTCAGAGTCCAGAAGGTCATAGACAATGGGTTTTATCTTCTCAATCAAAGAGCACTGAATGATGGGAGTCCTGTCCTGTTCTCTCGAAAGCCCTTTATGAGAACAGACAAGGAAGCAGATTTATGGCAACCGGGACCTCTTACCATACTCCTGGGAAAGGAGTTCATTCTTACCGTGCACACTTAGAAATGCTGAAAAATTAACGCCAATCTTGAAAGGACTCCCCTTCTTTGTATATGGAAAAAATCAAAATTAATCAACAGTTTGATAATGCCATTCCTAGTACATTAAAATTGACCACCTTGAATTCAGTTGACTAAGTGCAAAAAGCTTTTTGAATTTATCAGATTTATAAAAAGAATAAAAAGGGTTTCTAAGTTGAACATAAAGGATTGAGGAAACATTTAAGTTTCAGTTGTAATTTTAACAAATTGAATACTGATTGGGGCGCCTGAGTGGCTCAGTCGGTTGAGCGTCCGACTTCGGCTCAGGTCATGATCTCGCAGTTTATGAGTTTGAGCCCCACATCAGGCTCTGTGCTGACAGCTCAGAGCCTGGAGCCTGCTTTGGATTCTGTGTCTCCCTCTCTCTGCCCCTTTCCCACTCATGCTGTGTCTCTCTCTGTGTCTCAGAAAATGAATAAACATTAAAAAAATAAAAAAAAAAAGAAATTGAATACTGATTTATTTACTATTCCCACACACAGTTTTTATTAATGCTAGTCAGCTCTTGACGAGCTTTAACAGGGAATGACTTCTTTTTATATTTTCTGAGACTTTGCATTTCCAAGTGGGAACTTAAGCAAAAAAGAAGTTTTTTAAGCTACAAAGTTTGTATGTGTCAACAACATCCATCTTCTTGGTTTTTTTCTGTTACTTGTTTAGAAAGGAAATGTCATTAATTATTTTTTATTTTTATTTTTTAAGTTTATTTATTTTGAGAGAGAGGGAGAGAGAGAGAGAGGAGAGAGAGAAAACACGAGTGGGGGAGGGGCAGAGGGCGAGAATCCCAAGCAGGCTCCATGCTGCCAGTGCCAGAGCCCGACTCAGGGCTTGAACTCAAAAACAGCGAGATCATAACCTGAACTGAAATCAAGAGTTGGACACTTAACTGACTGAGACACTCAGGCACCCCTGTCATTACTTTTTAAAACATTCTATCTACGATAGAAATGCTGAAAAGCCTGAAGAGATCTATTCATTACAATAAAAGTTGTAAAGGCAGAGATGTGGTATCTTTAACTTTTATGTTCTAAGCTGTTAGAGCTTAGAATATTGAAGGAGATTTTGCTCCCTGCATAGGAGCTTAAATATTAAGCTACAGTGGCCTTAAATATTAACAGGTTGATTAGGATCATTGTTAAGTTTTTTTAAGTGTGACATAGACACATACATACATATATGTCTTATGCAAAATGTAAGTATCCCTATAAGTAAGTCTAGGTTTTCTATGCCCACCCCCCGCCCCCATACCAACTGCTTGAGCATCAGAATCACCAAGAGAATTTTTTTTTAAATTGCCATTTGCCCAGATCTGCTAAATCAGAGCCTTCTAGATGTGCCCCAGAGAAGTGAGTTTTCAGATGCACTGACAAGTTTGGGATCTAGGCCAGATAAATAAACCAAATAGCTAGAGTTTTAGGAAACATGCCTTAAGGCATATAATTAGGGTTCTCTTGTTTATTGTAGAATTTTTAAAGCTTTTTGTTCTTTTTCACACTAATCACATTTTTTTCTTATACCAGTAGCTACATATTTTACATAGGCAAAGTTTTATTTTCAGAATATTGTAGAATCTCTGGTTAAGAAGGGATCTTAGCAACCACATGATCAAACCTCCACTGAATGCTAAAATTGCACTCCAGTGTTCCTCTCAAGTGGTCAGGCATCCTATGTCTGATTGAGTAACAGTTTCAAGTTAAGGGACTTACTTCTTTTAAATAATTCATTTCATTTTTCTATGGCTATGTTAGAATGTTCTTCCTTATATGAAGCCAGGTCTACCCCTGTCTAACTTCCTCTCTTAGTGCCCCCTCCAAGCCCACCTTTACCAAGTACCTTTACCAAGTTCTCCAATTTAGCCTATCAGAAGTTTGGAGACAGCCATTCAAGTCTCCCTTAAGTCGCCTCTAGGTTAAACCTTTTCAGTTCCTTTAACTGTTAATCATGTCATTGGCGATATGCCTTTGAGTACCCACATGATAGAAATTCCCCCTGCACATGTTCTGTTTATCAGGTCCCTTTGAAAGTACAATAGCTCCTGCCTGGGTGGCTCAGTCCATTAAGCATCCAACTCAGCTCAGGTCATGATCTCACAGTTTTGTGAGTTCTAGCCCCGTGTCAGGCTCTGCACAGCTCCGAACCTACTTGGGATTCTCTCTCCTTCTCTCTCTGCCCCTTCCCCACTTGCACTGTCTCTGTCTCTCTCAAATAAATAAACTTTAAAAGAAAGAAAGTATAGTAGGAACCTCATGATGAAAGAATGGAAAAAGTGGGACTATGAGTGTCCTTATTCAGATACAAAGCTGTGGCTCCTGCACCCTCCCATCACCTGACCCTTCACGTAAATGATTCCTCAGTTTCTTCCCCCCAAACTATAAATCACTGTGTCCCCCAGCTAGTATTTGAACACTTCTTCCTGGAACATAGTCCTGAAAGGACTTCCCTTTCAGCTCTGTTAAATTCCATCTTATTAGCACCTGCTTATCATTCCAATCTGTTGAAATTATCTTGGATCTGGAGTCATTCATGTCAGTATCAGCTGTTCCTCTTGGCTTCACTGGATCAATAGAGTTGATATCATCCATGTTCTTATCCTGATTAATTAATAATAAATCAAAAAAAGTTTGGTCTAAGAGCATCATCCATTAGTGAAAGCTCTTTGAGTGGAGTTCACTGAATTATATTATCATCTAGGTCAGAATGTTCAAGAAATAGGTTAATAAGAAAGACTTTTTCTTATTAATGCCCGTCTGAATAACTCCATCATTCTTCTGCTATCAGCTGTTGGCCGAATCAAAAAGGAAATGAGATAAGTAGACATGATTTATTCCTAGCAATGCCTTACTGGCTCCTAGTGATTGAACCCTTTCCCCATTGCTCAGAAACCATCTCTTTAATTACTAGTTTTAAAATCTTGCCAACAGTATCAATATCAGATGGCCAATAATATCAAACTCATTACTTTGTGGGTATATGAGAGAATGTACTTAGCCCTATGCCTTGCACATGGGAAGCTCTTGATATGAAATAGATAGGGATCTGGAAGGCAGTTTGACACAGTAGGAAAAGTATAGATTTTTTTTTTTTGCATCAACAGAGGTCTGAGTTCAAATTCCAGCTCCACTACTTATATAGTAGGTAAGCTTGAACTAAGTTATTTAACCTTCCTGTATCTGTGAAATACTTATTTTGAAAGATTTTGTGCAGGTTGGGAATAATACACCAAAAGATCCTAGGTACTGTCATGTGAGAATAGTAAAAGCAAAATTCTTCCCAGAGATCGTTGACCGCAGCCGAACTCTTTCATCAGTAGGTTCTAAGAAGTATAGGTTCTAATTGTTTGAGCATTTGAGCCTAAGTGTCCCTCAAAGCTTATCTTCCATTTTATCAGTGTTAGTTCTAAGCCCTTGTATCTTTAAAATCAGTCTGCATAAACCCAGAGGAGAGAAATAACATGGGGACTAGGTAATCCTATTTTCTCTGTAATTTAGAATTTATTCTTACTTGAAACCTAAGGTTGCTATGAATCTACCATCAAAATATTTATTTTTATATGGGTTACTGTTATAAATAGTAAGAGTATTTCTTTGTGTGACTTAGATGCTAAAGTTAAGGAAAGGAATAAATATTATTAAAGATCTTTGGAAACGGCAAAAAAAAGTCTTTGGTGAATCTGTGATAAAAATACATTTGCCTCTTCTTTTTTTCTGCTCCCTCCAGTCTTTAAAGTTTCTCAAATTTCCTATGTTTAGACATTATAATGGAAATCATAAAGAAAAGTTAGTTGAGTTAGCATCATAGAAATGTAGTTTTTGTACATGTCACAGAAATAGATAAGATTAAAAGGCAGAAAACAATTGTAAAGAATATTTACAAGAAATATTACAAAGGGTTAATACCTTACCACATTTGTAACCCACAAGTCACTGAGAAAAACACCAAGGCCTCAGTAAATATTTTACAGAGTAGAAAATAGAACATATTTCATAGAGTAGAAAATGTAATCAGTTATTGTGAGAAAGTCTTTAACTTTAAACTCACTAGTGTCCAAAGAAGTAATGAAATTGGAGAAATGAACAACATTGTCCTAAAATAGCATGATGTATCCTAGGACAGGAAGAGCCCTTCTAAGAAGTAATCTGTGTGTCTCCATTTCTTTTTCTCTGGAAGAAGATATTCTAGTATTCTAAAAAAATGTTAGTATTCTAAAAAAATTAAAATTAAAAAATGCTTCTTTAAATTTTTTTATTAAAAAATTTTTTTTTCAATATTTATTTATTTTTGAGAGACAGAGAGAGACAGAGCATGAGCAGGGGAGGGGCAGAGAGAGAGGGAGACACAGAATCCAAAGCAAACTCCAGGCTCTGAGCTGTCAGCACAGAGCCTGACACAGGGCTCAAACTCATGAACGGTGAGATCATGACCTGAGCCAAAGTCGGACACTTAACCAACTGAGCCACCCAGGCGCCCCTAAAATTAAAAAATTCTTAAGAAATTAAATGAATAGTATCAAATCAACACATTGTACACCTTAAATTTATACTATATTATATGTCAATTATATCTCAATAAAAAGGAAATGAATATTTTATTTTACTTGTAAAAATCTTGCAAGGATGGTTGTCTAATCAAGATAGTTTTCCTCATTGCAAGAGAATCCATGGAGACTCACTGTTGATAACTAGGTTAGGGAAATCAAAGGCCATGGGTTAATCATCACATTGGTGGGAAGCTAGTTCAATTTCCAGTGACAAACATTCCAACAGCTTCTCACAGCAAACATATTCAGTCCTAAGATCACAGGCTGTAGTCCATGGAAAGTAACTGTTAAAGACTGCCTATGCCCACAAAGCTCTCTGTCCTTTTCAGTAAACTGAACAAAAACCACATGACAAGAAATGTGTATTTATTCTTCTATAAATATTAATTTATACATAGTCTGTACTCCATGTGCATAGCTTTCTCTTCTTTATGTCTTTGTGATAACATTTATTAATACTATATATCTTTCTCTTTTGTTTCAAAAGAAAAAGTAATACAAGCTCAGTATAGTCATTCGTAAAAGCACCTATCCCTCAAAGATTTCCATCTCAGTGTGTTACTTACTATTTCCTTCAAATTTTAACCAAAACTGGATTAAAATATTTGGAGGTTTTAGTAACGTTTTTTCACCTCTCTTGTTTATTCTGTGGTCTCACTTCTACTTCTTGAAAGGCCTCACCAAAGTCACTTAGGGACCTTTTTTTTTTTTTTTCTTTTTTAGTTTATTTATTTTGCGAGAAAGCACAAGCAAGGGAGGAGCAGAGGCGGGGGGGGGGGGGGGAGGAAGGGGGGAAAAGAATCCCAAGCAGGCTCCGCACTGTCAGCGCAAAGTCCAACATGGGGCTCAAACTCACAAACCATGAGATCATGACCTGAGCTGAAATTAAGAGTCAAACACTCAACTGAGCCACCTAGGCACCCCACTTAGGGACCTCTTAATTGCCAAATTTTAGAGTTCTTTTCAGGTTTTTCTGGCATTTGGCTTTCTAGAAGTTTCTCTTTGGCTTCTAGGACTCCCTCTCTTTCTGTGTTTCTCCTTGCTCTATTCACTTTTAGTTTTTTTCCTTATGAAATGTGTTTAGCCAGTGTATTCTCTGCAACTGGATCTTTGGCTTTCTCTTCGGGGATCTTTTCCACATTCTCAACTGGTACTTGATGCTGGTGACTCCAGGTCCCCCCTAGACCTTGCTCATGAACTACAAACGTTGTGCCAACTTCTATCAGGCATCTCCACTGGTGTATCTCCTAGCAATCTCATCCTTAACATTCCTAATCCTGAACCCGTCATCCTCCCCATCCAAACTTGTTTCACTCATGTTCTCTCTGAGTTAATGTGAACATTACCCACATGATGCCTCTCCCCAAAGCTACACGTCATTCTAGATGCTTTCCCTCACTTTTCTCATTTTTCCTCTTTGGTGCCTCTCGAATCTGCCTTCCTTCATACATCACTGTTGTTCCTATTTTAACCTTTATCATATCTGTCCTGGATTATTCATTTATTCATTCAGGCAACTGTTCAGTAATTTAATTAAAAACAGATTGGGGCGCCTGGGTGGCGCAGTCGGTTAAGCGTCCGACTTCAGCCAGGTCACGATCTCACAGTCTGTGAGTTCGAGCCCCGCGTCAGGCTCTGGGCTGATGGCTCAGAGCCTGGAGCCTGTTTCCGATTCTGTGTCTCCCTCTCTCTCTGCCCCTCCCCTGTTCATGCTCTGTCTCTCTCTGTCTCAAAAATAAATAAACGTTGAAAAAAAAAATTAAAAAAAAAATAATTAAAAACAGATTTAGGCCCTTCCCTTAAATGCAGAAGTAATATGAAACAAGACAATCGGGGAGGAGGATTTCCCTACAGACAAGGCCTCTCTGGGACCTAAATTAAGAGTGGGAGCCAGTCAGATGCAGAGAGAACTTTATGAGTGAAGGTTCTGAGGCAGGAAAAGCTCAGAACATTCCAGAAACTGAAGACAGTTACTAAAGAGAGTACTATCAGATAAGGATGGAAAGGTGGTCAGGGGCCAGACCCTATAGGTCTGGTAGGCTTTGTAAGGGGTTTACAGTGGAAAGCTGGGTTTTTTAAGTAGAGAAGTGACAAGATTTATTTAAGTTTTAAGATGACTCAGTGACCTTAGACAACATTGTTTAGTATCTAATATCTGGACTTTTAGGACTCCCAGGCACTGCTCCAGATTACTGTCTCTGAAACCAGATTAACCCAGGTCACTCTTCCATTTAACATGCTATAATCCCTCAGTTTCAAGATAAAGTTTAAAATCTTTACATAATAAAGACATTATACAGTCTTTGCTTACCTTCTTCTTCGGACCTGCCACTCCCTATGACTTCTGTTACTTCAACCACACCACACCACTGTGAGTCTCAGAAAGGCTGTCACCTTCTTAGTCTGTTCAGTTCTTCCTCATCCCTCAAGATCAGCTCAAGAGGCAGATCCAGTGAGAAGCCTTTATCAACTATCCCACCTCCCTGAGCTGTGCTGAAGTCCAGGCCCACCTCTTTCACTGCAATCCTCACCTTGGATTGCCAGACTGGTTTATGCACCTGTCTCCCTCAGCACAGAGAGGGTGAAAGGGATGCTCTTAGGCACATCTCAGAGATGCCACATAGGTGCTCTTACAAAATGTTGACAGCTTTGCGCATTTTCACTCTCTGTCTTGTTTGCTAGTACTTCTTGCTCCCTAACACAGAACTTTTCCTAATATGGACTCATGGTACAGCTGACTCCTGGAGTGTATGAAGCTGTCTCTCAGAGATATCCCATGGAGAGGGTGCCTGGGTGGCTTAGTTGGTTAAGCATCTGACTCTTGATTTCAGCTCTGGTCATGATCTCAGGGTTGTAAGATGGAGCCCTGCATTGGGCTCTGTGTTGAGGGTGGAGCCTGCTTGAGTTTCTCTCCATCTCCCTCTGGCCCCACTCCCACTTGTGGGCACAGACTTGTAGGTGCTCTCTGTCTCTGTCTTTTCTCTCTCTCTCTCTCTCTATCTCTCTCTCTCTCTCTCTCAAAAAAAAATTAAAAAATAAAAAAGATATCCCATGGCTTATCCCAGGGCCTGGTACAAGGGAGGAACTGAGTTAATATTCGCTGATTCAATGTGTTAGAATAATCATCCCTTCAAAGCTAGATGGCATTGTTTCTCTAGATGTCTGAGAGATGGTGCTAAATAGTCAAGGGGACGCATCACTTCCCTTTTAGTGAAGCGTGAAATTTCATACAGGTCCTGAGAATTTCAAAAGCAATCGATATTAAAAATATAGGAAAGTAAGAGAGCTACAATGTTTAATCAGTGGCTAAAATACTCACATTTATATACATAGAGAACTATTGCATATTTATACATCAAAATATTTAAATCATCTGTCATAAATCTTTTTAAACAATAAAACCCACAGGTAAAAAATTTGAGAATGATCTATATTAATCAGTCAATCCAAAGCAAATTCAAATTTCAAGTTAACTGAAAAAATCAACTTAATAATTTTTTATTCAGCTTCGGGGATCCTTCACTTCTTTTCTTTAGCATCATATCAGCTTTGTTCCCTCAGCTGTCTCTGGATCCACAGAAAGCTTCTGTAGAGTTTATTGTACCCTGTCCATCCCTCTATGGGAGCTGGCTGGACAATGCTCTTCCCAGGGATACCTATTAGCTTCTCTTCTTGAGGACAGAGATCACACCTTGCTTATCTTCATAAGCACTCTGTCCCATAAATATGAATGGATTAAAAGTCTAAACCCTTAACTGTGGCCCAGTACAGTTTTGAGAGGTGGCAAGTCATGGAGCACTTGAAGAGGAATGTTCTTACCCTAATTTGTGGGTTGCAGGAGGACAGGTGAGGGAGCCTAAAACTAAGGGGACTGGAAAACATTCCTTTCCCTCCAGATAAAATAGATACGCCGCATGATTGTATGTATTTACTGATCCACTGACTGCTCGAGGTGGACTCTAAAACACACTTATGTTTGAATCACTATTATCTGCTCCTCTTTTTAAATAATCTTAATTATCTATGCTGCTCAGGTGGAGAAGCGAACTATATGAGGAAGAGATTTTATTAAATAGCACTTAATCCCCCTTTTAGTGAAGGGATTACAGGGATAACCTGTAAGTTATCTTCCTACCTCCCTCTAGGACCATTCAGAATGAGCTGATATAATCAGAAAATCTTTATGGAAAGAGTATAGCTTGAGTTTAGAGGGTTCCATACAAGATTTGATAGGTAGATGGGAGGAAGATGTGTCTGTGCTAGCATCCTGCCAGGAAAGGGATGGAAAACTCAAAGTGGTAATTAAAGAACGTTTAATGAAGGCCCTATGTCCAAAGGTGGGGCAGGGTTATGGGAACCAACAAGGGGAGTGAGGCCCTCAGAACAGTTACCACCTCCAGGCCTGAAGGGACAAGGGGAGGGAGTGGCATGGCATGAACCCAGTATGGCTGTGGGAGGAGAGATTCCCCCAGCAACTATGGCCAAGGTTAGAGGGTCCCCTGCCAAAGTGCATCCAGGTGGTGAGGGAATGGAGGAGGGGTGGAGGAAACAAACCCAATCTCTTTTTCCTCAGCTCCCCCCCCCCATTTCCTGTTCCGCCCCCTATGGGCCAAATGCATGGGATGTCAAAGGTCACGGGAGCCTATGTGGTACCATCTGTCGAGGTCAGCCACAGTATGCAGAGCAGAGAAGGGTGGAGAATTGATGTAGAACAGAGAATCACCTGCCCGTTTTATTGTAGAGAGAATAACAGCATATGCACAGCCTCAGGACGAGACACTCAGCATGGCTTCAGTAGGAACCCATGCAGATCAGCCTCCCTGTGTTGAGGGGCTGATCTAGGTGGGGAGGGGGAGATGAAGTTGAATAGCCATGTCCCAGATGTCAAGTAAAGGCACTTGATCTTAACTTAATGCTCTTTAGTAAGCCAGTTTTGTTTCACATAAGCCAATGTTAATTTATTTCTTTTACAGGCTTGAGAGCTAGGGAGAGATCCTAGAAGAATGGTGAAGAGAAGGAAGGCAAGGGACAGAGCAGACTGTTTGTGGATACCTACCCATTCAGTGGGAGTGTACTGGTAAGTGTGTGGGTTCCCTCACAGGGTTTATGTGGCTCTTTCTGTGTTCCAGTGACCTATGGGATGATGAGTTCCAGTGTGTACTACTACACCCGGATAATGTCACAACTCTTCTTGGACACCCCAGTGTCCAAAACAGAGAAAACAAACTTTAAAACTCTTTCTTCAATGGAAGACTTCTGGAAGGTATTTACAAATGACTTTTCTATTTTTGTTTTGTTTTGTTTTGTTTTTGTAAATGACTTTCAAAGTACCTCTTTATCACTGAAAATTATTCATTTGGCTTCATAAATTAATTCACCAGTATATATAGGACCCACTGTGTGCCTAACACCGAGTGAGATGTAGGTTATGGTGAGTTGTTGGAAGTTATGGTCCAGTTGAGAATCTTGTATGTTTCTTGCAGCATGTTGAGTGTTTCATACTTTACCTTCTTTAGTGCCATAGTAACCACACAAGGTAAGTGCTAATGTTGTGCCCCGGGTGGTAGATGAGGAGACTAAGACTCAGCATGCTTACACATGGATAGGGAGTATGAAAAATGGACTTTTTTTTCTAGCCTGACAGGAACTTCTTCACCCTGGTCTATAATTCATTCATCCATTCTTGATTCAATAAATATCTGTTGAGTATCTCCTAGATATACAGCCTAATAAGGGCAAAATTTGGTTATTTAGTCTTGCTTTTTTGTTTGTTTTTGTTTTGTCTTTTGTCTCCTTGTTTATGATGGCATATACTCTAGAACAGCACCTGATATAAGGCAGGCACTTTCTTTCAGAGATCTCTAATGTGAAACTCAATCCAGCCTTCCCAAATTGCACAAGATCCAACATAGTAGCAGAGGATAAGCTATGAGTGATACCATAGGAAAAATGTTAAACTGATCTGGGAGGTATGGTGCTCAGAACCTAGGAAAATTGGAAGGGAAATTAGAAAGGAAACAGTTGTTTCTTCCTGCAGAGATGCTTTCTAAAATCTTTATTAAATGCTGGGGTCAGAGCTGGTGGTTGTAAAGATAGAGGAAACTGGACCATGTGGACCCATTAATATTGATGCCTAGTTAGGCATCAGGAATTAGAGTGTATTACACATCTTGGCATCCAAATACTTGGCATCCAAAACCACTCTTGTATAATATGAATCTCTCCCCACCTCAACAGAGCAAAGCAATCCATCTCTGTTGATTGTCTGATAAGGGTAAGACACTGAGAAACAGCTTCTTCTTCCCTACAGGCACACTAATGAGAGACTTCTCACATATACACAATTCCATGGTAAAGCAGGGGCAGGGGCAGTTAGAGTTCACAATATGACAAAATAGTCCAGACACTTAAAAGATCCACCAGATGGCAGACTGGTAATCAAAACTGTAGTCTTTTCCTCTCCAAGCAAGTTTGGAACCATGGTTATGTGAGATGTTATTTTAATAAGGGAAAAGTAAAATGATCAGAGTTGTGGATTTATGTAAACCACACCCCCCACCTTTAGTCCTAGGCACCAAGGGTAGCAACCATATAAAAAAATGGATATATATTTTTTTAATGAGTATTATAGATGCAGGAACCCTGGCTCAAAGTTGGATCCTGCTCAAGGCCTCACAGCTAGTAAGCAGGGGAGCAAGATCCAACCCTAATCTTTCTGACAGAGAGACCCACTCTTGTCATGCTACCATGTTCACAGAGTTGCCAAACTGTTGGTCATGCAAACATTCCAGGAAAGTGCAATGCAAGCCGCTAAGCTTGGAGCTTTTCAAAAAACTTTTCAAAAATGTTTCCTTCACGGGGTGAAGCCACCTGGGTGGCTCAGTCTGTTGAGCATCCAACTTTGGCTCAGGTCATGATCTCATGGCCCGTGAGTTCAAGCCCCTCACTGGGCTCTGTGCTGACAGCTCAGAGCCTGGAGCCTCCTTTGGATTCTGTGGCTCCCTCTCTCTCTGCGCCACCACCCCCCACCACCACATTCTCTATCTCTGTCCCTCTCTCTCTCAAAAATAAATAAACGTTAAAAAAAATTTTTTTCAATGTTTCCTTCACTTTCAGTTCACAGAAGGTGCCTTATTGGATGGGCTTTACTGGAAGACACAACCCAGCAACAATACTGACGCCGACAACCGAAGCTTCATCTACTACGAGAACCTCCTATTAGGCGTACCACGTATACGGCAGCTCAAAGTCAGGAACGGGTCCTGTTCTATCCCCCAGGACTTGAGAGATGAGATTAAAGAGTGCTATGATGTCTACTCTGTCAGTAGTGAAGACAGGGCTCCATTCGGTCCAAGAAATGGAACAGCGTAAGTGTCTGTGCCCCGTCTCCATGCATCCTTGCCTCTCACTGACATTCGTTCATTCATTCATTCATTCATCATTTGTTCTCTAACCCCAACCAAGGAGAAGATGCTTTAAGTGAGCCTTCAGTGCTTACAGTTGAGGCGATAGCCAAATTGACTTTTGGTTTCTCAGGTTTTCTCTACTTTTTACCCCCTTCAATTTCTGCACACAAATTTTTCAACAGGCTAAATTGTTGACACATGGCCCACAAGAAAGAGGCTATTTGGGCCTTTGGTGGTTTCTTTTAAGATGACTCGTTCCTGTTTTTCTAGATCCATTGATATAATTCACTAGGTTATTACTGGAAATTATTCTGGTAGAGAAATTCTCATCTTACTAGAATTTACAAATATATCTTTGTTCATAGTACAGTTATTTAAAGTGTCTAATAAGCTTGGGAGGCAGTTTTTTGTCTGGTTTAAAGCCTGTCCTCTCAAAGATGTGTTTATGATGTTGAGTATGTATTGTCATTGTGGGTATTTGCAGGGATTTTTGGGATTCTTTTGTAACCATACTTAAAATATCTTGTGTATTAAGGGAGGATAGTCATTACTTTTAGAATTACGGTAGTTACTATAAAAATTTAAGAAGAGCTCTCAAGCGGTCCCAAGGTGGCCCTCTTAGGGTCACTGCCCCTGAGTGAGTCATTATGGTTAGAAGTGTCTTCTAAACTTTTCTAACCTAATTCTGTCAGTTCCCCTAGATCCCTTTCTTGGGAACTGAGACACCCACACTCCAGATTTGTCAATTATACAGTGGGGGCAAACAGCTCTCCAATGATCAGATTCTTTGTTTATCATCCGATGCATATTTTATTTAGTCCCAGGGTCCGTAAGGAACAAACTAGGTAAACGTCAGAAGATTTAGCATAAAGGGATTGAATCATCCCAAAGACATTTCTTCCAGGTTTGGTAATGATTTTGTCTACTGCTCCTTTTTCTAGTTCCTGCCCTTAAACTATGGTACTTTGTCTAATATTTTACTCAATTTCATATCATTAGTGAGAGAAATGGATACAGCCACTACCAGACGCTACTTAAGAAGGGATTTCATGCATTATCTCATCTGCTTTTCACAAAACAACTCTGAAAATAGGTGTCATCTCCGTTCTGTAGATGAAAAAACTGAAGCTCACTTACCCAAAGTGTCACAGCACTTAAACCAGTTTGACTCCAAAACCCATGTTTCTTCTAAACCACATTGCTTCTTCTCTATTAATTACACTGTTAGGGTGGCTCCTTGCCACCATCAGCTCCTTATCAGCACTCCTGCTTCTTGAGGGTGGGGACTGTATTTTGTTCACTGCTGTATTCTCAAAGCCTTGAGCACTGCCTGCTGTCTGAAGCTACTCAGTAAATGTCTGCTGGAGGCATGGGTGAGTGGGTGATTTCCATCCACCATGGATGGACTGCCATGTGTCTAAACCACCCCTTGATTCTGCCCTATTCTCAAATTACTCCCATTCCTCCTTCCCTTGAACTCCAAACTTCCGGCAAGAATAGCCTTCACTCGCCACGTCCATTTCCTTACCATTGATTCACCCCTTAAAGCTTAAACCTGTGCTTTGGACATCTCTCTTGGAAGCCACCAGTGGATTTATTGAGTTTGCTAACCCACTGACCCATTCTTGATGTACATCCCATTTGGCATCTCTGCAGAACTTGGCGGTGTTGATTGCTCGTTCTTGTGACTTCTGAGAGTGATGCTTGAGTTCCCTTCATTCTGTAATCCTCCTCTTAACCCCTCCCACTTCTGTCTTATTCCTACGTTCATTCTATATTCAGATCTTTTCTTTCTGTACATTTTTTTCCTTGACACTCAGTTGACTTCCTCTCTCATCCCTATTTGATAATTTATCATTTCTTCATCAAATGTACCGAGCGTTTACTTGTGCCAGGCATTTTCCCAGTGAGGTCTCTTTTTTCTAGAAACGCCCTTGGTGCTGGCTAGGGCAACAAAACAGCAAGAAACAAAACAGAAACAAATCCCCTGTCTTCACAGAGCCTGTGTTCTAGTGACAGAAAACAAAAAATAACACTATATCCCACCAATGTCCCACCAGCTCCTATAATTCAGTCTGACCAAACTGAATTCCTCACTTTCTTATCGGGTCTGTTCTCCTTTGCATTATTCAAAGAGTCTCCAATCATTTTTCAGATGTCACTTCTCCCTTGCCCCAACTTCCAAATCAGAGGCCAAGTTCTTCTGACGGTCACTGCAGTGTCGTATCTCTGTCCTTCCTGTCTGTCTTCCTATCTTCCTATCACTGATCTGGCTCAGGCCTCATCATGTCTGGCCTATTGCAGGGACTGCTAACTGAGCTGTGTTAGGTCCCCCAGGCCCACACCCTGGTTCAGGGATTTTTTGGAAGGATTCACAGGATTTATCATCTAGTCATGTTTGTGGCTAAGGTTTAATGCAGTGAAAGGATAAAAGCAAAAGCAGAAGAAGGTACAGGCATGTGGGGCAAAGTCTGGAGGAAACAAAGTGCAAGCTTCCAAAAGTCCTCTCCTGGTGGAGTCACATAGGACATGCCGAATTCCTCTGGTAACAAGTCCTAACAATATCTGTCAGAGAGGTTCATTAGAGACTCACTGCCTGAGGTATTTATTGGCTCCTGGTCACATAGGCAGCCATTGTCTGGCATGTACCCAAATCCCAGACTCCTAGGAGGAAAGAAGGTGTTAAGCATAAGCCACTGTGTTTGTACAGACAGGCTAGGCACAGTTAGCCACTCTTATGTATCAAAGTTTTATGTCAATATAGGGAGCTGTTTATTAGTCAAGGTTCAGAACAGCTAAGGCCCAACCTTGCAAGCAGGCCTTCCTAATAAAGGGCCATCTCAGACCTGCTATGGCAACTTTTCTGCACATGAGCTGTCTATTCCTCACCACTCCAGTCTTTCCTGCAGCCACCAGAGGAACTCCGTTCAGTGCCTCTCAGAAACCTTCCCTCAGTGACTACTTCGTGCTTGCTCTTCACAATCTGATCACAGTCTACCTTTCAACGTTTCTTTCTTCATCATATGGGAGCTGAACTCAACTACCAGCTGGATGCCTTGTACTTCTCCAGCCTCACCTGGCTCAGGCTTGAAAATGCCCTTCTGGGGCGCCTGGGTGGCGCAGTCGGTTAAGCGTCCGACTTCAGCCAGGTCACGGTCTCGCGGTCCATGAGTTCGAGCCCCGCGTCAGGCTCTGGGCTGTTGGCTCAGAGCCTGGAGCCTGTTTCTGATTCTGTGTCTCCCTCTCTCTCTGCCCCTCCCCCGTTCATGCTCTGTCTCTCTCTGTCCCAAAAATAAATAAACGTTAAAAAAAAAAAAAAAAAAGAAAATGCCCTTCTCATCCACTTGAGCCTGCCTGAATCCTACTTATCTTTCACAGCCCAGGTCTGCTGCAGCTTCTTCCCAAAGCTTTCTCTATGCACCTTTGCTGTCGCCGGACCCCAGACAAGGATCTGCCAGAGCAATTTCTCTATACTTCTCTGTTGGATTTATCATCCATCTACCTTGTATTTTAATTGTTTAATTACAACTTTTATCTTCCTACTTACTATAAATGTGAGAGGGAAAGGAACTTGGTCCATCTTTATATCCCTGTTAATGCGAAAGAAGCCTCTGGTTCCTAAGAGAGCCTCTCTCAATACTTGTGGATTAAACACCCAAATGCCCTGTGGAGTCTTGTTTAGTTCAGTTGCCAACAGTGGTACTTGATGAACTTGTACCTCTTGGCTGCAGTTTTCTCTGGGAGCCTAGAGTCATCTAGCCCCTGAGTATAGTTACCCAGGGAAGGCAGCTACATAAACTAAGGGTGAATAGCACAGGTTCTAGAGACAGTCCTGGTGTAGGCTCCTGACAATACCTTCAAAAGCATCGAGATTGAATTGACCTCACTAAGCTTCAGGACCCTCATACCTAAAAGGGGGATAATAAGTGTATAAGAATTAAATAAGGGGGTGCCTGGGTGGCTAAGTTGGTTAGGCCTCTGGTTCTAGGTTTTGGCTAGATTTAGTGTAAAGGGATTGGACCATCAGGTCATGATCTCATAGTTCGTGAGCTTAAGCCCTACATCTGGCTCTGTGCTGTCAGTGTAGGGCCTACTTGGAATTCTCTCTCTCTCCCTCCGCTGCTCACATACTATCTCTCTCTCAAAATAAATAAATAAACTTAAAAAGAAAATTAGGGGCACCTGGGTGGCTCAGTCAGTTAAGTGTCCATCTCTTGGTTTCGGCTCAAAGTCATGATCTCTTGGTTTGTGAGTTCAAGCCTCACATTGGGCTCTGTACTGACAGTGAAGAGCCTGCTTGGGATCCTCTCTCTCTGTGTCTCTCTTCTCTCTATCTCTCTGCTCCTCCCCTGCTTGTGCTGTCTCTAAAAAAGAGAAAGAAGAAAGAAAGAAAGAAAGAAAGAAAGAAAGAAAGGAAGGAAGGAAGGAAGGAAGGAAGGAAGGAAGGAAGGAAGGAAGGAAGAAAGAAAGAAAGAAAGAAAGAAAGAAAGAAAGAAAGAAAGAAAGAAAGAAAGAAAGAAAGAAAGAAAGAAAGACATTTATGAAGCACTACTCCAAGCACATTACCCAGCTTGATAAGACTTAGAGTTATTTATTACATACTCTATCTCACCAGGAACCAACTATCTTTATAAATGCCACAAGTGTTCCACTGATTTTATCTGTTTGTTTTGTTTTCATTTCATGTTTTAATTAGTTGGATATATACAAGTGAAGAAGACTTGAATGGGAGTAGCCACTGGGGAATGATTGCAACCTATAGTGGAGCTGGCTATTACCTGGATTTGTCAAGAACAAGAGAGGAGACAGCCGCTCAGGTCGCTAGCCTCAAGAACAATGTCTGGCTGGACCGAGGAACCAGGGCAACTTTTATTGACTTTTCAGTATACAACGCCAACATTAACCTGTTCTGTGTGATCAGGTGTGTACCAAGGGCGCTGGTCCCTCCCACCTCAGTGTCTTTGTATGTACATCCTAGTCTTGAGATAGACCAGGAGACCATTGCCTGCGGCTGGCTGAAGGACTGCCAAAGATCAGAGCTGACAGCAAGGGAAGGGTGAAAACCAAAGGCTCAGTGGGATAAATATATTTGGGGAAAGGGAACTAGAATCCTAGAATATTATGAGTTGGAAAGAACCTTAAGACTGGTCCAGGTTTATCCCAAAGCTGGAACCTTCTCAGAAAAAAAGCACTATGTTTTGCTAACATCTCTTTTTACTCATTATAATGATGATCAATGCTATATGCTCTGTTACCATGGCCTCTGGCCATCAAACAGTGACTTGTTTCCCTGAGCTTCCCACTCTCAAATGATGCCCATGCTATCAGAACACAAGCACAGTAGTCAGAGGGTATGCCTAGGTTCGGTAGGATACCCAGGTACCTGCTAACACTGAGATTCACCAAAGGCACATAATATTCCTTCTCCAGATCCTGTGACATTGCCATCACAGTCACATTGGTTAACAGTGAGGAAACTAACAAAGACCTACTGGCTTGTCTGGGGCCTATTGTTCATTCATCCACTTATTCAGCAAACATTTATTGGACACTTAATATGTGTCAGGTACTGTTCTCAGCACTTGGGCCACATCAGTGAACAAAATAAAGATAGCTGCTCTAGCAGAGCTTGTGTTAAACCAGGAGGAGATAGATAATAGACAAGAAACAATAAACAAAAGAAACAAATAGTAGGTTAGAAGGTAATATGTGCTATAAAAAAAGAAAAAAGCAGAACAAAGGCAAGGGAGAGTCAGAGTTCACCCACTTTAATCCTCCTGGTGAATGTGTCAGCAACACCCAGACATCACTGACATGACTTACTTTCACATATATCTACCTACCAAATAAGAAGCATAAATTCTCATCCTTATTTTGTGATCATTTTTGAGGCTAAACTCAAATCTGCTTTACAAGGCCAGTTGGATTTTCCCAGACTACTTATTTAACAACTTTCACAGGAAATGATGTCACATTAAGTCAAATAACAGCTATTACTAGAAATGATTGAATAATGATTGCAATTATTATTGAACTTTTCCTAATGATTTCAGGGCAAATAGAAAGAGGATAAAAACAGTCAACTCAGGCAGTCAACTCTGATTGACATTTAAGGAAATATCTATTTATAGAAGGTCTTGAGTATGTCTTTCACTTCCTTCCCATACTTTAAGAGTAAATATTGTCAAGGCAATTACTTCTTTTCTGTATGTTGCTGCCTACGTTTCTGGAGAAGTTAACAGATGCAGGGCCAGAACAGGACAAAAAGAGATTACTTCACACACACAAGCTACTTTCTGCCTTCCACATTTACACTGAGGCTATCACGAGGCTCGCTGTTTCTGTATTGCTCTCCCAGGTTTTTGTTTATTGCCCTGGTCTCCAACACATCAAATGAGAAAAAAAACAAAAAACAGTGATTGACAGTGAAGAGGAAGGAAAAATTTTCATACTTCTTTGACCAGTTCTAATTTACCATTGTCTCTGCCTGGACCTGATTATTGCTCATGCTTGAGTCTTAGATACTCAGGCTCTGGGTGTGGCTACCCATCCTGTAACGGAAGAGAAGGTTACACCTGGTAGTTAACTAAAGGTCTTTTCAGAATCTTAACATTAAGGAGGTAGATATTCTATTTCTACTTTGATAGGGGAACTGCACCATTAAGTGAATGATTTAACTCTCTCAGTGTGACACCTATAAAATGGGAAGTTGGCAAGAAACATCCTCACTTCAAATATGCTAAAGCACTAAGACTCGGTGCCATCAGTATGAATGTAAAAAAAAATTCGCGTTACTGTTTTAGACTATCAGACATTACTGAGCACCTATTAACTATAAGGCTCTGGGAAGGGAAGCAAGAATAGTCCCCAGAACAACTTACTCAATGCCAGTTAGGTGTTACCAAGTGAATGAATGAGAAGCTCAGTCTGTGTGTATATATGTATATATGTGTGTGTGTGTGTGTGTGTGTGTGTGTGTGTGTACACACACACACACACACACACACACACACACACACACATCCTATTTCTCAACAGACCATACATGTTTGAATGCATGAGTTATATTTCTTATGTTCTTCATGCCTACTAGGATTACTTGTATTTAATAGGAGTCCTAGAAAGGCTTCTTTGTTGATTAACTTCCACATTAAAAAAAAAGAACTATAGAGCATTTTGAGCAGTATAAGTAACAGAAAAGTAAAGGGGAAACTGAGGAGAAATAATCTCTTTAGGAGGACTTGGGGAGCCTTGTTCCTTTGGGGGCACAGAATTGTACAAGAACACAGCTATTAGCTGTGATCAAAAATATTCTGCCACTAGTTTGAGGTGACTTGTGGTTACAATTTTAGGACCTGTTAGTACAGGGACAGAGTAGATGGATGTCCTTTCCTGGCTGCATCCATGTGTTGTTGTTGTTGTTGTTGTTGTTGTTACTGTTTTAACTGTTCTTATTGTAATGCAGGTTATTGGTTGAATTTCCAGCAACAGGCGGTGTGATTCCATCTTGGCAATTTCAGCCTGTAAAGCTGATCCGCTATGTCACGACTTTTGATTTCTTCCTGGCAGCCTGTGAGATTATCTTTTGTTTTTTTATCTTTTACTATGTGGTGGAAGAGATACTGGAAATTCGCATTCACAAGCTACACTATTTCAGAAGTTTCTGGAATTGTCTGGATGTTGTGATTGTTGTGGTAGGTTTGAGAACAATAGAAAATTCCGTACTCTGTTATAAAAACATGTTAATTAGAGTCCTTGATCTATCTCCTCTGTATTGTGGATCCTGATATTCCTGAAGGAGAATCTAAAAGTTCTGTTTCCTATATATCAACTTCAGTGTTACCAATTATTTTCTCATTTTGTATGAGTAACCCTTCTGAATATAGAAGTGGAGAGGTATTTATAATAAGCTATCAATTAGCCACACAAATAACCAGAATAATGTGGCTGGCTCATTTGGAAGAGCATGCGACTCTTCATCTCAGGGTTGTGAGTTTGAGCCCCACTTTAAGAGATGACTTTAAATAAATAAAT